>NC_136062.1:194044433-195269433 GCF_964261635.1 Lissotriton helveticus | reverse complement strand
AACTCATGCACCAACTCAGACACCCACTCAGAGACTCACAGACACACTCAGACACTCATGCACTCACTCACCGACTTACACACACACATGGAGGCACTCACAAACCCACTCAGATGCTCTCACACCCACACACAGTCCCACTCAGACACTTACTCACTCATGCACCCACTCAGACACCCACTCACAGATCCTCTCAGAGACTCACAGACTCACACACCACTCAAATACTCACTCACATACGCATGCACTCACTCACAGACCCATTGGAAAACTCATGCACATACCCACAGATCCACTGAGAGACTCATGCAACCACTCAGAGACCCATGTAGACACTCCTACACCAACTCACAGACCCACTCAGAGACTCACACACTCACAGCTCTACTCAGGGACTCATGCCCTCACTCACAGACCTACTGAGAGACTCACACTCACTCACAGACACACTCAGAGACCTCATGTGCTCACTCACAGACTCACTCACCAACTCATAGACTTACTTGGAGACTCATATACCCATGTACAGACTCACTCAGACACTCAGGCATTCACTCACAGACTGACACACACGTATGGAAGCAGTCAAAGACCCACCCAGACACTCATGCACCCACTCAGACACGCATGCACCCACTCACAGACCCACTCAGAGACTCACAGACCCACTCAGAGACTCACACACCCACTCAGAGAGTCACACACCCACTCACAGACCCCCTCAGACACTCATACACTCACTCATAGACTGACTAAAACACACTCGGAGGCCCTCTCAAACCACTCAGACACTCACACCTACTCACAGATCCATTGAGACACTCACTGAGAAACTCATGCACCAACTCAGACACCCACTCAGAGACTCACAGACACACTCAGACACTCATGCACTCACTCACCGACTTACACACACACATGGAGGCACTCACAAACCCACTCAGATACTCACTCTCACACCCACACACAGTCCCACTCAGACACTTACTCACTCATGCACCCACTCAGACACCCACTCACAGACCCACTCAGACATTCATGAACCCACTCACACCCAGTGAGACACTTATACAGCCACTCCCAAGCTCACTCAGACACTCACACACCCACTCACACACCCATTGAGACACCCACTCACACATCCACTGAGACACTCATGCACTCACTCAAACACTCAGTCTCAAAGGTTACAGGTTAGGGTTAGGAAATCAAATTAATAAAACCTTAGAAATTCACTTAGAGAACAAAAGGTTACAGGGACTTTATAGTTAGGATATAGAATGAAAAGAATATAGAAATTAACAGAAAAAACAAAGGTTACAGGGATGTTATAGTTAGGAAACAGAATTAAAAAGACCTTAAAAATCCACTGAAAATCGTGGTAACAAGACACACCCTTTCGCTCGCACTCTTGTACTCGTCCACAATAAGATCTTATAGGGACACAGAATAGTTTAAAATATTTATTTTAACTAATGTGCCCTAACATGCACCATAAGTGCCACAAACAGGAAGAAAATGCAAAATACACATTAAGTCAGCATAGCAGCTAGTCCATAAATCATGAAGGAAGATGTCATCATAAAAGGACAATGGAGAAAAGACTATAGTGCCTAACCTCCTTCCCCTTGCTAAGAAGAAGTGCGGCTTTTCACCACGGTCCCGCCGGTCTTCAGACAAAGAGCCAGGTCTTGAGTCCTTTTCTGAAGTCCCCGAGTAAGGGAGATGTTGGCAGGTGGAGGGGAAGGTCGTTCCAAGACCCGGCGATGAGGTATGAAAAGGAACGACCTCCGCTGTGGCTTCAGCAAATATGGGGAACGTGCATGAGGGAGGCGGAACGCAATTGTCTGGCGAGTTGGCAAGTTCAGACGGTGGTTGATGTTTGCTGGACCTTGGTTGTGAAGGGCTTAGTAGGCATGAATCAGTGTCTGGTACTGGAATCTTTTCTGGATGGGGAGCCAGTAGAGTTTCCTGAGGTGAGGGGGTGAGTTGGGTCCATTTGGGGAGGTTAAGGATGAGTCTGGCTTCTGCATTCTGTACGGTCTGAGTCTCTTGAGGAGTTGGGTGGTGGTTCCAGAGTAGAGTGCGTTTCTGAAGTCCCAGCTGATGACGAGGGCCTATGTGACAATTTTTTGGTGTTGATGGGGATCCATCTAAAGATCCCTTTAAGCATGAGGAGGGTGTGGTAACAGGCAGAGGAGACTTCGTTAACCTGGTGTTTCATTGTGAGTTTGCTGTCCAGGATGATGCAGCAGTTGCGGGCGTGGTTGGTAGGGGGCGGGTGTGGGTGCGAGTTCAGGGAGCGACCATGTATCGTCCCACAATGAGGTGTTCTTTTCGAAAATCAGCACTTCTATTTTGTCCGCATTAAGCTTCAGGCAGTTGGTCCTCATCCAGTCGGCGACACTTGTCATGGCGTTTTGGAAGTTTGCTTTGGTGATGGAGGATGAGTTGGGTGTCATTTGCGTAGGAGTTGATGTTGAGTGCATGGATTTGGACAATGTCAGCCAGTGGTGTGATGTAGGTGTTGAACAAGGTGGGACTGAGAGAAGATCCTTGGGGACTCCAGAGCTGATGCTCTTGGGCTCATAGGTGAAGGGCGGGAGGCAGATTCTCTGGGTGCATCCTGCACTGAAGGATGCTTTCCATTTGAGGGCATCTCCCGGGATGCCGTAGTGGTGGAGTCTTCTGATGAGGGTGTAATGGGGTACGGTGTTGAATACTGCTGAGAGGTCTAGGAGGATCAGGCCCACTGTTTCACCTCAATCGAGGAGTGTTCTCATGTTGTCTGTTTCATTAATCAGTGCGGTCTCTGTGCTGTGGTTGGTGCAGAAGCTGGATTTGGAGGTATGTAGTAGGTTGTTTATTTCTAGGTGTTCGGTGAGCTGGTGGATGATAGCTTTCTTGAGGACTTTGACGGTGAACGGAAGCAGCAAGATGGGGCAGTAATTTGTGAGTTCTCTGGGGTCAGCGGAGGATTTCTTGAGGAGGGGTCTGACCTCTGTGTGCTTCCATAGAGAAGGTGGGCATGGAAGCGTTCAGAAGAGGTGAGTGCACTGCTGATTTCTTGGTGTCCCAAGTTTGAAGACGTGATGGGATAAGGGTCTGTTGGTGCTTCTGAGTGAATGGAGCTCATGATTGCTGTGGTGTTTT
Organism: Lissotriton helveticus; assembly: GCF_964261635.1. Taxonomy (NCBI): domain Eukaryota; kingdom Metazoa; phylum Chordata; class Amphibia; order Caudata; family Salamandridae; genus Lissotriton; species Lissotriton helveticus. The sequence goes on along the minus strand of NC_136062.1, from coordinate 195,266,280 downwards.
GGGTAGTGAGTGGATCCCGTGGGGTGAGTGGGTGGCGTCCATTGGTGTCAGGTGGTAGTCTATGTTGGTAAGCTGTGGATATCAAAGTTACTGCAGATGGTGGATATCTTGTTGTGGAAGTAGTTTGCTCGAGCGTCGCAGAGTTCTTGGGAAAGACAGAACAAGTTGCTGGTGGCTGACGAGCAGGACAACACTCTGACAATGCTCAAGAGTTCCTTGATGTGGTTGGTGCTTGCCTCGATGTACTCCTTTTAGCTTCTTTGAGGCAGTGGTGGTATTTGCTGAGGGCTTGAAGGCGGTGAGATCTGTGGGATTCCTTTTGGAGCACCATCATCTTTCTAGCCACTTGCATTCGTGTTTGATGGTCTGGAGTTCTGGTGTGTACCAGCTGCCGTGTTCAATGGATTTGTTAGTATTGGTCGGCTTCATGGAGACTACTAAGTCAGCGCAGTTGGAGATCCAGGCAGAGAAATTCTAAACAGCCTGTTCCAGGTTGCAGGTCATATTGAACAAGGTGGTGTTGAGAGCGTCTGTCCAAGGGGCTGAGGGGCTTGAAGGTGAAGCCCAGTGAGCCTGTGATGGTGAATTGGATGATGCCATGGTGTGTCCAGGTGAGCTTGGTGACATGGTAAAACTTGATTCTGTCGCTGGCTGTGAAGGTAGGGTCAGGTGAACAGCTGGGTAAGGCCAATGTTGCTCATGCTTTCCAGGCCAGTGGTCAGTGGAGTTGGCATCTTTAGGGTTGTAGAGATGAAAGTTGAGGTCAGTGGAGTTGGCATCTTTAGGGTTGTAGAGATGAAAGTTGAAGTCACTATGGAAGATGTAGTGGTGAAGTTGATGGCTAGAGAGGCAATGGCATCGCAGATGCTGTGGCAGGGACCTGGTAGTCTTTAGGCAAAGGTACCTGTGATGATTGTCTTGGCATCAGTTTGGAGTTGAAAGTTGAGATGTTCCATGATCGGTGTGATGTCGTCTTCGGTGGTGGAGCAGCAATGAGTTTCCTTGTGCTCGATGGTGATGTCTCTTCCTGGTTTGTTGATGCAATCCAAGTGTATGATCATGTAGCCTGCGGGCTTTTCAATGTCGATATCAGGTGTTGAGGAAGGTTTGAGCCAGGTCTTGGTGATGACGATCATGTAGGGAGTGAGGGAGGTGATGGTGTTCCAGATTTCAGTCGTATATTTACAGGCACTATGCTAACATGGCCAACAAGAAAAGAAGGCTAAATGGGCACAATTAAGCACAAATAAGCACAATCACAGCAGGCTAGATAGAAATGAAGGCTAACTGGTCGCAAAATCAAGTAGGCGCACAGGGCATACAAATTCATACAGTGGTAGCACGCGAGGCAGGAGCGGATGGCGGTGGAGGTGGGACTCAAAACAGCAGCTTGAGAGGCATCAGCGGGGAGACCTGGAGAGACTGTGGGGGGGAGCTGGCACAAGCACCTGCTCAATGGAGTCCTGCTGCTCCCTCCATTAAGTAGGTCCTGATGGAGGGAGGGGTGCTGGGCGGTGGAAATGGAGAGAAACTAGAAAACGGCAGAATGTGCATGGCGAGGTGGCGGGGCAGTGGGTAATATGCAGGCACTAGGCTCACAGTAAAAGAAGGCTAACTGAGCACAATTAAGCACAATCACAGCAGGTTAGACAGAAATTAAGGCTAACTGGGCACAACATCAGGCAAGCACACAGGGCAAACAAAGTCACACTCCAGTAGAAGGCAAGGGAGTCAGCACTACCAACATATCATGGTAGGGAGTCAACACAACCAATTCAAAGCTCTTTCCTTTAGCCTCAAGTCAGCTCCTCGCACTTTTACTATGTTTATGGCAGTAGTCGTGGCTCAACTACAAAAACAACATGTGTTTTTTAGACCTGTATCTGGACAACTGGACGATAAAGGCATTATCTCCAGTCATAGCAAAGAAGCATTTTCAAACAGCAGTGCACATCTTACAAAAGCTAGGTTTGAAAATCAATTTTCACAACGGCTGTTGCAGTACAAATGATTCACTATTTGGGGACAACTTTAGACACCTCTGTTGCAAAAGTTTTCCTTCCAACACAAGTGTCAACTACCGTAAAGAGCTGCCCATGGAAGAGTTCATCAAGTTTCTTGATTGGTGAGATTGATGGCATCATGCATCTTCCTGACCCCAAATGCCAGACTCAACATGAGACCATTTTAGCAGTGCCTGGAGGATCAGTGGAGCCAGCAATCAGGGAGTTGGGAGAACAAGATAACTTTGACCCAGCACGCGATCCAATCATTCCTTTGGTGATGCACAGAGTCTAATTTGCTGAAAGGTGTTCCTTTTCACAAAGACATACCTACTCAAAATATAGTGACAGATGCTTCTCCACTAGGATGGGATGCTCAAAAGCACCATCTTCAAACTCAGGGATCTTGGTCAAAGAGAAAACAATCTTATCATATCAACCTCTGTTGTTAAGAGTCATCCATCTGGCCCTGAAATAATGTCTTCCTTGCTTCAAGATATCTTCAATCCTTGTTCCGATGGACAATACAACTACAAAGTATTATCTGAACAAGCAAGGGAGGCACGTTCTAGACAATTGTTTCTAGAATTTCAAACCATTTGGACATGGCTTCTTGCTAAGAATCTCACAATCACTACAATACATCTACCAGGACTGTAAAACGAACAGGCAGCTGCACTAAGTCATAAAATGCAAGAGAATCTTAACTGGACTCTAAATGACGAAATCCTGCAAGAGGTATTCGACAAATGGGGCTATCCGGAATAAACCTTTTAGCTGACTAACACAACCGATTTTACCAGCAAGAATCCATGGGTAATGCCCTTTTAATCAACTTGTCAGGGAGACTTCTTTCTGCTTTTCGTCACACGTCTGCTTTTCTATCAAAGTCTTTAAGCATAGGATTAGCCCATTGAAAGCTGTAATACTGTACCTGGAGTGGTAATTGGCTTTTGTTATTTTACAACTCAGCATGTGCAGCACTGTGCTAGTCCTATGCTTAAAGTCTTTGATAGAAAAGCAGATATTTGAGGTGAGCAGATCTAGAGTGTTGCTGGTGTTGAGAGTGCTCTATACAGGAGTTGCTTTCCACCTAAACTTGGGAACTACCCAGAGTTCTCTGCTTCTTTTTTGCATAATTTATGTGTTGGCTTTCCTGTTTTCAGTTTCTATTTCTGGTAAATTCTGGTGGGGTTTATTCAGTGTTTTCAATATCTTAAAAAACAGTTGCTATCAGTAGTTACACATTTTTGCGCCACTAAAAGCAACAGAAAAAGTGTTTTTCCGGTGTTTATGGAACGCTTTGCTTTTATTATTGCTTGCTTATTGCACTGAAAGAACATGGTATATAGACAGTGTACTTATAGTGTATATGAGGTCCAAATAGATTTTTGCAAATTAATCCTATTGTAGTACACCATGCAATACTTCTTCAGTGAGCCTTTGGGTCAAGTGCGCTCGCTCTTTCCTTCCCATGTAAACTTCTGTGAAAAGGCCCTCTCAGCATTCATAGCCCCTTGTGCTGAGTACCATCAGCTAACGGACACAGTTGGGATGACTCTTTCTTTGATGCCACATAAAGCACAAAATGATAAATATTTGCATTTTAGTTCCTGTACATAAGAAAACAGTGCTTTTTAGGAAACAATGGACCCCTATAGTGACAGCTAGCTATAACATAGGGAACGAATTAATGTAAAAAAATATTATAGCTAGAAACTGATATCAATAAAAATTAGAATATAAGAATACCTCTAGGAAAATCAATAGTGATAGTAAGAGAGATAGACTACCCTGTGGTACATAATCAATTAACACATGATTTTTATTTATCAAAACGGTATATTTATTTATTTATTTTATCTTTTATAGGCATAGATTATTTGCTAGATCATAATGTCAGTTTTTCAACAAAGATACATAATGATGATTTCATAGAGTAGATAATACTAATAGACATTTGATATATACAAATACATGATGGTAGACTTAAAGTTGATGTTGGCAGTGCGGCAGATGTCTACAACGCGCGTTTCGGCGTACACGCCTTCATCAGGTAGCCGTCTATTGCACATGTATCTATTTATACACATTTCGGATGATATACTGTTGCATCGAAAAAGTGTCTACTCATGTTGCTTGATTGAATTGTATCTTCTAATAGGACCGTAGAGATGAGAAGGGACAGGAGACCGGAATTATGCTGTGGTCTTAAGCCGCAATAGAAAGTTTGCTATATGTTCTTATGTTCAAATGGCATCTGGGCTATGCATTAGCGTGATATGTAAATTCCAGAAAAGGTGGGCGGTCTCTGATATAAATCTGTCACGGTGCAGTTATGCACGAGCGATGGCGTCAGAACCGATATTTTTAAGGAACTACGGTCTGCCGATGGAGATTTCCTGACGTGTAGATGTTTCCAATCTATAAATCCTCTCGCTACGACACCATGAGCTGCGGAAGAAAACAGTGCACCAGAATGGACTAAAAAGTCAAGAGCATCCCTCATTAACTCTGAAGATTGTAAAGATGCTTTCAGCATACCATCTAACAAGTGGCAAGGATCTTCTACAGGAAATCACTTCAGCTCGGCTATCAATTTTGACAGGTCATCACACAACTTTTTATATACGTAGCTGAATCACTGCAAATACAAACAACATCACTGCAATCTTTGTTGAACTTGGAAAGAACCTTTTTTGCAGAGCATTACAAGTGACACTGCGTTCCATGTTTTCCAAAAGTCTGGTGTCATGTTTTCACCACTATCCCAGATGCTTGGTGATATATATACTTGTCACTATACCATGTATTGAATGTTTAAAGCCTGAGGTGTTGGCAATTCACCTACTATCAACACTGACCCAGTAAAAACTATGGTCTGATGTGTTAAGGGTTTTTACCCATTCTCTGTGGCAGATGTGATGACACATATTAGGAAAGAATTATATGAAACCAGGCATTTTACCTATCAGTGAAAGTATTAAATGCGGCCAAAATATCAAATATGAGTTTGGTATTTCCTGATTCTATAGTTTATAAAATAATAAACTGGACCTTATACATGAAACTAAACCTTGCATCTTTAGGCCAAAGGCCATAAAACTGAAAAAAGTAAAAGGAAGAAGAAACAATGTTAGCCAGTCTTTCTTACGGCTAGCTTGTGTAACAAAGTTACATTGTATTGACCACTTCAGGAAGAAAAAAATGAATCTTTCACTTTCTTTCTCCTTTCTTTGAATGACATTTAGTTTGTGGTTGTCCAGGTGTTTTTTCAGTGTTAATATGTTTTCACCGGTGAGTGCTCTTTTTCTTCCAGTGGGGTTTTATCAGATAGGTTTAAACCTAAAACCCCACAGCCTATTTATGTGTCACTCTATGCCTTAAAGGGTGTTGTTTTGACTTATACTGGGTGATCTCTTGTGTCTGGACAAAGCTATACCTCTCTGAAGAGCTCAAAGTAGGGCGAAACACTTTGTCAGGGGTGGCTTTTAATCCTTTCAGGTTGGCTTGGTTGGTATTTTACCAATTCAAAGCTGTAATACTGTGCCTGGAGTGGTAATTGGCTTTTGTCATTTTACAGCTCAGCATGGACAACACTGTGCTAGTCCTATGCTTAAAGACTTTGCTGTAGAAATGACAAAAGACTTTGTCCCTTTCTATCTCGGCGTGGATGGCACTGTGCTAATCCTATACTTAAAGACTTTGATAGAAAAGCAGACGTTTGAGGTGAGCAGATCTAGTGTGTCGCTAGTGTTGAGAGTGCTCTATATAGGAGCTGCTTTCTACCAAAACTTGTGAACTACTCAGAGTTCTCTCTCTCTCTCTCTCTCTATATATATATATATATATATATACACATATATATATATATTTACACACACACACACACACACACACTTACATGTTTATTTTGCAAAGTGCTCCAGGATCCCATGTGTGGGCGGAGCAATTCAGTGCTTATGACTTTGTTGAAGATTCTCCTGGAACAGAACCAGGATTACATATAAGAAACTTTAACTTGCTCCTCCATGAGCCACATATTTCAGTTTTGTGCAGACATTTCATAATCCATTACACCACAACAAAAAAAGATTTCCAAACATTTTAAATCATTTGCTTTATTTACCAAGTCAAGTCAATGATACTTTTATTTGATTTCGTTAAAAAATCGTAAAAGATTGTAAAAACACGCTGTACACAATCATTAAAAGTGAAGATTTGAAAGATGCAAAGAATAAAAAAAACACTGTGTCGTCATTACTCAATCCTCATTAACAATTGAAATAAGAAATAATACATTTATAATCAGTGCGGTTTAAAAGTGCTAGGATATTTCATTGAGGAGAGATCAAAAAGTAGTACATGAAAAGGTGGGTCAGGCCAGTCAGTATTGTAAGAGCCACTCAAGTTGATTCTTGTGTTTTGTCTTTATTTACCAATTCCAGTCACTACATGTTGAAGAGCTGTTTTCCTTGAAAGGAAGACTAGCTGCTTTATTATAGCTCTAGAAATTCAAGAGCGCTGTATATGGTTGCATTAAAGTTTGCTAAGTTGTTTCCTTTCCTGGGCATGGCTGGCCTTGTTCTTTGCACTTCTCACTCCTACCTACTTCTACGATGCTGCAGAGTTTGTGATGTATTGTATCATAACACAATAACATAGGGTATCTTTGCTATTACAATGCTCTTAGGTCTGGTAGACTGATGAGGTTCAGAGTTATGCTATGAATGAGATGAAAGAAGATGTGGCCCCTTCAGGATGGGGTTATAGTATTAGTTGATAGGCAAGCCCACGGATTAGTGTAAGTGTAATCAAGTAGGCCTTCTCCAATACACCACATTGGCAAGATAAGAAAAGTTCTTATAGTCTAATATTGATTCTAATTAATTGCCGTAGCTTGTGGCGTCACTCAGTGTTCCTACATTTTCATAATGCAACCTAGCAATATTTCCTTGCAAAGGCCAATATTTTCTGAAAGTACAAGTTAGCGGAACAATAAAAATAATATATCTTGGTAATGCACAAGAAAGATAGATCTTGTGTGCTTGGTTAACAGTTGCAGAGCTGTTGTACTGTGGAGGGTAAAATGATTGCAAATAATGAAATAGTGTCTAGTGCAGCAAGTTGATGATTTTTTTCCCTATTTAAGTCGAGCCTAGAGGCAGCGCACAAGGCATGCTGTTTTGGAGTATGCACTGGAAGCCTCGCCACTCTCCAGTCATATTTGTCATTGGCTTGTGTCATTGTTCTTCATAAATGCTGGCTTCTGATTCGTAAATAGTCCTGTTAGCCCCTCCTTGGTACCGCCTTGTCTGTATTTGTTACCTCCCATTACGACTGGACCTTTTACTTGGCTTGTTACACGGTCTGCTTTATAAGTGGATGAGCACTATTTTGTTTATTGACTAATGGGTACAATGGCGGCCGCTTTTTGTATTTTCAGCGCGCCCACACAGGACAATGTATAGATCGCCATGCCACTCTAACTTTAAAAGTGGCTGCACCTACCCCCACAGCACTCATGGATCAATGGCGACATTGTTTTTTTTAAATTACTTTTTAGAAGAACGCAATGTCCGCTTCGGGGACACTGCGCGTTCTTTCACTTTATTAGTATTTTTTTTACAAACTTGCATGCTGAGTGTGGCATCCGCTTTAGGGACACCGTGCCCAGTTTCATTTTTTTTTACTCCAATTTTGAGCGAGGCAACCGCTTCAGGGACACCGCACTCTGCAATACAATAGGTCTTGCTTTTGCAAAAGTTTGACCTATTGTAAATGGCAGTGCCCTTTAATATTATAAAAGGCATTGCCATTTACAATGCCAATAGCTCAGAATCTCGCAATTGCAAGACCTATTGCATTGTAAATGCTTGTTAACTTGCTCTTTCTGAGGATTCCATCAGCTACTGCACTGCACACAGACTGTTACACTGGACTTTTTTTTGAAATACCTATTTATATTACTCAGAAACAAAAAACAAATGGGTGTGTTTTGGGGCAGCACCCCTCCCCCCGACCCCCTCCCCTTGGGCTAATTTTTACAAACTCATTAACAGTTTCTGGAAGTCTGTTGATGTTGTAACATATACTAGACTATTGTATCAAATTCCTTAGACTGAGATTTTGCATGAAGTCACAGTCTTTATATTTAAGGCATGGGAGGATTTGTGTGTGTCCAAATGTAAGCGTGTTTGTGTATGTGTATGTATGTGACAGAAAGAGAGAGAAAGAGACACCTAATCCATGGATGAGTGTGTGTGTTTTAAACAGGGTCAATAGCGAGTTTGGCATGGGCTGGGGACTTAGGGGCTACTCAGTGTTACTGGGGCTACTTAGTGTTACTGATGTGCCATTCTACGGAAACATCTCCCTCTTCATGTGGAGTGGTGTGGCTCACTGGTTAGAGGTGGCAGACCCGGAAGCAGAGAACGGCCCGGGACCAGGGTTCAATTCCCGACGCGGCAGGGTTGTGGACCAGGGTCAGCGGACTCGATAATTCTCGCCTCGGTGCCTTCTCTAACCAGGGATCACACTCGGCAACTCTGGGCATTAGCTTGCCTCATCTCTACAACAGCCCCCACATTCGCCGGGGATGCCTGGTTTCACCTTGGAGATACCCAGTAGGGACCATCTCACAGGGATAGCTAGGACGGGTTCCCCAGCGGTCTACAGCGCCACGACGCCTCAGGGCAGCAGTGCGCTTTACAAGACACATACATTTACATCTTACATTTCATCCCTTTTGTTCTACGTCTATTTATTATAGGTTAGGCAGAAAGGTTGAAGTGGGGAAAAGTGAAACCCCCTAGGAATTTCCCTTCCTTTCTCTTTTCCTTTTCCCTAGCCACCCCCTGCTGTCAACACACTCTATTTAAGAAGAACTGCATCCATCCCACTGTTAAGCACTGAATGCCTATTGGACTTTTCCACGCTGGAGAATTTTGGCTTCGAAGCTTGTCCTATTCCTGCAGATACTTATGTCCCTTTGATGCGGATTTGAGCCACTACAAATAAATCACTGCGATATAAATTGACTTCCTTTGTTAGAGGTTTGAGCTGCAGAATCATTACCTGTGACTTTTTCCAGAGAAATGAGCTACAGGGCGACCTGCATTGACCTGTGTTTTTTCTTCATCTAAGCCCAAATGCGGTTTTTAAGTGAAAAGAGAGATCCAGGTTTGCCACTTCTGAAAAGAATAACGCAAAACGGTGGTCTGTCTGAAGCTTTAGTGTGGATTGTGTTAGTATGCAGATAGTTTGCAACTAATCTTCCTTCTCAAGAGGCCCACCCTATGTGGCTGTCTGTCGGAAAAACACGATTAAAAAATACTCCGGTAGTACACCTCTTTGTTCATATTAAATAATTTTAAAATCGAGTGGAGAAAACGTAAGCAGAGTCCATCAGCCATCAAAGGCCCATCTTCATCATTTTTTTAACCATCTTTATTGAGATTTTAAGCAGTACAGTGCAATAGGCGTCATCGTCCAACAAATGAACAACAGTAGTATTGCCAGTGTGGTGTAACTTGACTCAGTACATACAAACACTTCTACATTATGTCATGGCAGTTCAAATGTAAAGAACAGAACAGCTAAACTAGCTATGGTGTGTAGTATTGGCATGATGTCTTCCTGCAGTCCCTCCACGGTATCGGGGATGTACAACGCCTCAATGCATGTAATGTGACAGTGCCGTGTACTACTCGTACCTGTGTATTAGGGGGAACTACTGGGAAAGCGGGGGGATAATGAGGAGGAGGAGCCCGTCCGGAATGGAAGGTAGAGAGGGATATTCACAATAGCCAATTATGCAATTTGTCTTGTTAATTTGAGGTAGTGACACTATCCTGCTTTCCTTGAAAGTTGGACAGCATGTCGTCCCATGCAGTCGCAATATGGTACATCCGTAACCAGCGAGCTACCTCATGGTGGTGCGCCATGGCCTCAGCCTTGCACCATTTGATGGTTGCTGCTTGCCAGCTTATCTCGCCTGGGAGTGCACTGGCCTTCCGGTGCACTGCAACCATACATCGTGTCATTAGTAACCTTTGATCAATGAAGCGGGCAGAGGCCCCGCCAGCTTTCTGACGCTTAAACAGGACTAGTTGACACCTGGCAGTAGCGGTTGCTATCTGACAAAAGGGGTGAGACAGAGTGGGGGGGACAATAACAAAAAAAATGAAGCACTTACCAACTGCTCGTCGCATTGGTGCTTCTCTGCCGCTAGTGCATAGGCTTCCAGACTCCCCTACGCCAATCCAGACGCTGCTAATACTATTATCCAGCATGAGAGAAGCACCAGAATTGTTCTAAGCGGGCTAATTTTGCACTCCCATGGGGACTGGGAGCCTGTGCCTGCTGTTCTCTACCCAGCATCGAAGCTCGGGTTAGAGAGATCACAGTGCGCATGTCGATTTAGCCGCCGTAAGACCAAATCGACATGTGCACTTGCAGCAGTGCCTACCACTCCTCCTCCAAGCTTGCTTCAGCACTGTCGGCATGATGGCCCCGCCTCTAAGACTCGGCTCGTGAAGAAAAATAAACTGATAGTAAAATAGTTTTATTGCCATTTTATTTTTCATGTTTGCATCTGCTAGCTGGGTGGTAATACTCCTCTACCATAACGCTGAGAGCTGTTTATCTAGTTCAGGTCTCTGCGACCTGTGACTCTGGCGAGGGTGGCGGTGACCTCTTTCCAGAGCGCGCAGGTGGTGGGCAATCCCAAAACATGTGTAGCATGCCCGCATCAGGAATCCAGCAGTGTGGGCAGTCGTGTGAGGACGCAGGGTAGATTTTGTTCAATTTGGCTGGGATATGATATCCCCTGTGGAAAATGGCATGCTTTATATATTGAAAGCGGACATTGCGGGAAACCTTAGGCGAGTGCCAGCAGCGGCTCCTCCGCTAAGGCAGAGGAGCGGCATCTCACAAGACAAATACAATTATAATTACATCTTATTATCATTTTATTTTTCATTATTGGCTCCATAGGTGTGGGGCGGGGTGGAGCTGGGCTTCCCACAATGCAGGGTAGGAGCAGTAGACACTCTCCAAGTGTGCATGACTTTTTGGCCGGCCTTCTAGGGCTGGCCAAACAGTCATGCTCACTTTGCATGTTCTCCACCGGCTGTAATGGCCAGCCTGGGTGGAGAACATGCACAGGCCCCAGTCCCAGTCTGAGCGCCAAACCACAGCACACAGACCAGCATCGTGATTGGCTAAGGTAGTCAGGAAGCCTGTGTGCTTCCTGTTTCCTGCATCGTGGCAAGAAGGATGGAGTAGAGGTGGCCGCCGCAAAGGTAAATTTCATTTTCTTTCTTTTCTTTTTTTTTTAAAGCCCCCCCCCCTGCTCTACCACTGCTGCCCCATAGCAGGTGCTACTGGCGGGTGCGTCAATTTTGTATCCCTTTCTTTTTAGGCCAAAGTCCCACCTTTATTAATTATCAACTGAGTCTATTTTGTAAATACAATTAAAGTGAAGTTCTTGGTTCGATGAAGAATCTACACCACATGGGGTCAGATTGGGAGCACGTTTCTTTTCCTTCCTGGCGGCTATGATTTGTAATACCCTCACGTCACCAATAAGAACCGAACCTTCGTAGACTCGGTTTAGGAATTTGTTAAAAACCTGGTTCTTTAGTTCCTGCATATTCGCCCACCTAGGCTTTGATGTCACTTCTGCTGAGCTACAGCAACCTGGTCTTAGTGTTAGCTTGGGGACACACTGTTGTGGTGTAACCAGGCGTTCTATAAATGTACATATTATTATATTATTATTATCCAACGTCATTGTATCGTGAGTCCACATTTAGTGGATTGCCCAGGAGCGTATTTTACATTGGTGGAATTATGTTCATTGTACCATGTACTGTTGGAGCCAAATTAACCCCAACAGTTTGCCCCTGTAAATAATATTTCGCTCATTATTAGCAGGGATGTCGGGGTGCTGGAATCTTTGTATTCAGACAGCATCCCTGCATCTAAATCCGGTTGTTTCAGGCCTTTGTTCTGAGAATGGGAAATAACCACTCAAACCCAGGATTTCCAGGTCCTTTTCCATTGGTTTTCCATGATTCCAGGGACAAATCTACTCAGCTTTACCACCTGTTCTGAGTCGGGAGGTATGAGGACAATTGGCAGGGTGTCGGATACCTCTTTCCCTCAAACCCCCAGGGTACCGCTCCACCAAACTCATACTGAAGATTATGTACTCTGAAATTATTTTCTCACTCCTAAAACAATTGGTTATCAGTTTTTAATCTCCGCCACGTTCCTTGGACATTTTCATAATCTAATGTCCTGACTAGTTTGTTATTGTGCCGATGGTTTCGCTTATCAAATTACTTTTTTTTTTAGTTAGGATCAGACAGGGAGATGTATATTTAATTTCGTAACTGATTAAATTGTGCAATTTGTTCACCCATTCCAAGCCATGACTCCTGAAGAGAAGCCTTGCTATTAAAAGAGAGAATGGACAACCTTAAAAAGCGCAGCGGTGACGCGCAGCGGAGGCGCCGTTTCAGCGCCGGAGTCACACCAGAGTCCAGCCCGTCTGGGCCCGTCCGGGCCCAGACGGGCTTAGGGCCTGATACTCTGTCTAAATGTTATCCCACGAGGCGCTCTTATGAGCGCGAGGAACTCTTGGCTCTTCGTCAGATAATTACCGACAGCGATGACTCCCCTATTCAACGCCCTTCTCCCCCCTCAGTCGGTGGGGTAGGGATGAACAATCTCACTAGTAAAGGTAAGAACAACTTGGTTGTAGGTCTACTGAATTGTAGATCCCTTCCACGTCACTCGGCAGAAGTTAATCTACTCATTCAAGACTCTGCTTTAGATCTTCTGTTTTTAACGGAAACTTGGATTACTCCCAGTTCCGATGCGGATATTGTGGAGGCTCTTCCGCCGGGCTACCTTATCTATCATTTGGATAGACCAGAGGGGCGAGGGGGCGGCCTCGCTATTGTATACAGGAACCTGTTTGTATGCAGGGCGCAGAATGGTTCACTCTCGGATTGTGAGAGCTGCCACTTCGCTTTCCGGATATCCCCTACAGTTTCGATATCAGGCTTACTGATTTATCGGCCCCCGGGCGCTCTGGGTAATTTTGTGAGCTCCCTTGTGGAATCAGTGACGACCCTGGCCGTATCTACGGCTAATTTCATGGTATTAGGTGATCTCAACCTTCACTTCAAAGATCCCACTGACCAAGCAGCTCAGGATCTCCAGGGCGATTTTAAAGAGTGCGAGCTGGGCCTAATTAATTCCGGGGCCACTCACGAAAAGGGACACCTACTCGACCCGATGTTCTCCAACATTCCCCGCTTTACAGCTAGGCCGGCCCTTCCCCTTCCATGGTCAGACCACTTCTTGGTATCAGCACTTTGGCAAACTGATCCTCCGCCTACTAGTGCCAAGCAGGCCTTTCTAGTGGACAGAGCCTGGTCTAGACTCACGGTTAACAACTGGACCGCCAAGCTGGAAGACATGCCCCCCCCTTCTGAGTCGTACCCAGTTAAGGCTGACGCCAATATTAACAATTGGTTATCTGCTTCGTTGGACGCTCTTATTCCCAAAAAGAGAGTTCAAAAGAGGGAGAAAAGAGTAGGTTCTGCTCCGTGGTACTCTGTAGAACTTCGCACACTCAGGAAGGGATGTAAAAGGATGGAGAGGTTATGGAGGAAGAAATGGGAATTATCGAGGAGAGAAGATTATCGGGCTGCAATGAGGGGCTATAAGTCCGCTCTTCGACAGGCGAAAGCCCGATTCTTTGAAGATCGTATTAAATCTGCCTCTAGTTCTTCTAGGGAGAGTTTCAAAGTGGTTAAAGAACTGCTTAAAGTTCCTGAGCCGGCTGCCACTTATGACAAACAAAAATGCACGGAGCTTGCTGAGTTCTTCCACACAAAAATTGAGAAGATCTTAAATTCCCTACCCCAGCCTATGCTGTTTCAGGATAATGGGAAGCAGATTTTGGGAACTCAGGTCGGAGAGACAGCTTTCCATCTTGATTCCTTCGGCCCAGTATCTGTGAGCGAGGTAGCCAAAACCTTAGCATCGGTTAAAAGTGGTTCCCCCATGGACCCGGTTCCCATGAGGTTCCTCAAACAGGTAACCGCATCTATTGTGGCTCCCGTGACGGACCTAATGAACGCTTCTTTTGTCCAGGGTGTGGTGCCACCTACTTGGAAAACTGCTGTGGTGAAGGCTCTTTTAAAAAAGCCTAATCTGGACCCCACGGACCTGTCGAACTTTAGGCCCATCTCGCTGCTGCCGGGCCTCGGCAAAATCGCGGAACGGCTGGTCAACAAGCAACTGTCAGCCTTCTTGGAGTCGAATGGACTCCTCCGGGCTTCGCAGACCGGCTTTCGCCCAGGTCAGGGCACCGACACTGCCCTTTTGGCGGTCGTCGAGTGAAACTAGACGGATTCTGGATTCAGGAGGGTCAGTGGCAGTGATCCTCCTGGACCTCAGTGCGGCGTTTGACACCGTGAACCATCAGGTGTTGATTCGGCGGCTGGCTGAGGTAGGGGTGTCAGGGGTGGCCCTGCAGTGGCTGAGATCTTTCCTCTCCGGACGATCTTACCAGGTTCGGGATGGCTGTGAGAGCTCCAAGTCAATCCCCCTCCAGTGTGGAGTGCCACAGGGCTCTTCTTTGAGCCCTACATTATTTAATGTTTACATGGCCCCCCTGGAGGATGTAGTGTCCCCATATGACATCAAAATCGTCAGCTATGCTGACGATACGCAGCTGGTGGTGTCTTTATCCCACCTGGCCGACAACCCCGATACTTTGAACTCCTGCCTGTCGGATGTTCATACTTGGATGGAAGAATCCTCCCTTAAACTGAACGGGTCGAAAACGGAAATATTGCTGCTGGGGAGTAAAACCCCCCTTTTCCCTTCGATTCACTGGCCGAGATGCATGGGTGTCCTCCCAGCCCCCAAAGAAGCAATTAAGAGCCTGGGAGTCTGGCTAGAACCAGACTTGTCTTTTCACACCCAAGCCAAGAAAACCGCAGGAGTGTGCTATGCCCTGCTTCGGTCGGCTCGAAAATTTTTCCCTCTCCTACCGCTAACATCGAGGAAGCTGTTGATTCAGGGTCTTATAACATCTAGACTTGACTATAGTAACGCCATTTTTCTGGGTGCCCCTGAATCCACCTTCAAGACCCTTCAGCAGGTCCAAAATGCAGCGGCAAGGCTGCTTATGGATATCCCGAGGACGCAATCAGCGAAACCGGCATTGAAGGCGCTGCATTGGCTCCCAGTACGGGAGAGAGTGACTTTTAAGGCACTTTGCACTGCCCATAAAATCCTCTCAGGGAAAGGTCCCCTCATTCTAAAAAACCTAGTTATTCCATATAAAGCAAACAGAACGCTGCGATCTGATCGGAAACATCTCTTGCTAGTCCCTAGAGTCAAAAAGGCCCGTACGGGTGGGAGAAGATTCTCATTTAATACAGCAAAGATTTGGAACTCGCTTCCTCTAAAACTACGCGCCGAGTCTTGCACACTGCGTTTCCGCAAAGGTCTTAAAACCTTTTTGTTCCTCGTTTAGTGCGTTAATTCTGTCCCCCAGGACCATCGGATGTTGTCTGGAAAAGCGCTGGGATGCCCAAGGGTAACTGCGCGCTATATAAGATTTTAAATAATAATAATAAATAATAAAAAGCCCCTGTTCTCGCTTTGTGCATGATTCCAGCCCCCAAATTGGCTCAGTGCTGCATTCTGGTGCCTATCTCTGCCATTACATACCCATCATCTGACTTAAGTAAAGAGAAATGATCACAGGGGGAGGGGAGGCGGCACCGCTGAACTAGGCCACCCGCTACCTTTCAGTTCTGAAGGTTGGAGGTAGTGGTCTCATAAAAGAGTGCTTCCATCAACAGACAGACCGTGGTGGCGGAAGGTTACGTGCTCCCGAATGCAGCTTCTGCGGTCACCAGGGAGCGGAGGGCACAGGTGAGGAGAGCCTGCTCCATTTCAGCAGGAAGCCTTTCTCCTTCTGGTAAGTTCTTCTGACCCTGCACTATTTTTAGCCAAAGAATCGTTCAAGCTGGAACACGAGAATCCACTCACAGGAGGCTAGAAGCACTTCTCTTTGCCCTCACGTTTTCCTTCGTCTGGAGAAGTAGGGCTCAGGACGTAATTAGACAGAGTTCAATACCTCCCCTTGCCTCTTAAGGATGCATTTCTTACATGTGGTTCATCTCTGACACAAATAGACAATCTTACTGACGTCCGCGAGCGAGGGCTGGGAAACTTGGTTCAGCCGTTACAGGTTTGGGGTGGAAACCCCAGTGTTAGGATCGGTTTTATAGACATTTTAGCACATTACTCTGTAAATGTAGTGAAAGGGTATTTAAGAAGGTGCAGCATTCGCGCCCAAGCCTGCAAGGAGTCCTTGAAATAGGACTTGAGTCGAGTGCATCTTCTCACTCTTTGTCATTGAAGAGCTCTGTGCCTTGCATATTCAATGGCAGAGCATTGATCCGTTGACCTTACTCCCTGCATGACCTTCGAGCAGAACCACCTGGCAGGTTCGGAAGGAGACGGTACCGGGTTGACAAGTCTATAACTCCTCCTCGCCTGCGGCTGTGCGCCTGGCCCGGCAGCGGTGAAGGGGCTAGAAACGCTTGAGTGGGATTTATAAAAAAATAAAAAAAGAAATCCTAGAGACCCATTACCGCGCATCCCTTCCCCTATACTATCACTGGGGGATTTCAGTGTTTTAAAATTCACAATTCCAAAGGGTTTCACCCTGAACCTCATTCCTCTTCTCCCCCGCCCCATATTCCTTCTACATTTCTCGTCCACTCCCTTTGCCTATTTTGTTTTTCTTTGGAGGTCAGGGCAGGGAGATACCGTTCACCCATTTTTTAAATTCGTTTATTTTCTGGCTCTCCCATGCTTCTCTTTTTTTTGTCTTTTTTCCTGGCCGGGATTCGCTTTGTGGTGCACATATTTCTTTTTTTTTAAATAAGTTTTCTTTTTTTTTGTTGATACTCATTTCTAACTGTTCTTAGGTTTTCCCTATTATTTTCAACTAACCTGTATTTTTATTAATGTATGTTTCCGCTGGATGGGTTTCTCATTAATGGGTTACTATTATTTTGCTACCTGCATACTACAATGCAGGAAGGAGAAGGTCTTTGTTTTGCAAGGGCATCTCCTCTACTAAAACAACTACGCTGGCTCCTGATTGAATCGATAAAGTTTAAAGCTTTATATATTACAAATACATATCTATATGGTCCTGTCCCAGGGTTCCTCAACTCTAGATATACTCTGGGATCAACTCTTCTTTTGGCTCATCCTTAGCTTCTCACAGTACCTTGTTCTTGTACATCCATTCACAGAGAACACTCGTTTATTGTCCTTTCAGCCCAGTTATGACACAGTCTTCATAATCTGAAGTCAATCTCCTCCGAAATTTACTTCAGGAAAAAAAAACATAGAAACCTTCTTATAGTCTAAGTAACCAGCTACAAACGAGTCGTCCTGTGCCTTTCCATTTCTCAGCTCCAAGAGACCCCCTTGTGAATGAGAACTATATAATAGTTCATTAACATTGATATTCTAGCGATGGGGTTTCAATATCTCAAAGTTTCAATGAAGCAGTTGTAGAAAACCTAGAATCTAGTACAGCAACACTTGAACCAGGGATGTAATTGGGTCTGGATGAGGAGGGTCCGGTTCTGCCCTTCTTGTAGCAGCAGCTCTAAGCCTGTTCCAGCCAGTTGTATGTCAGAATAATGTATGCAGAAATATCCTCCAACATAAGTATTGCATCCTAAATATTGTTTACAAAAATATAATTGATCACTGACTGCAGAGAATTGTGTGGCCCTTTCTAGCCACATGATCTGATCAGAGTAAGAAACCTCAGTGACCTTTTGCCGCATGTGCGAAATTTTACATTTGCGACACTTAAATAGCGATTCTGTAGAAATCTCTATTTGCAAGTCACAAATATGTATTTACGAAGGATGCAAATTCCTAATAGCGATTCACTAAGAGTCTCAATTACTATCAGAAAATCGGTATTTAATAAATCAGTAAATAGTGATTTCTTAATAAGAAATCGTAATTTAGGAAATGGAGGCCAAAATGCAGCTGGAAGCAATGTGATTAAGACATTGGAAGGGGAGTCAGAGAAGGCTCATTCCCTGGTCTCTTTTTTGTGATTTTTGAGCAATTTGATGATGTCAGAGCCCAGGTGGAGACTAATTACTGGGTGTAGCTAAGGCAGTGGTCTAACACACCTACTGGAAGGAGGGAGTGCTCCAAAAACATTGCTGCCAGCACAAGGAAACCTAACCACACACATCATGGCTGCAGAGGTTGCAAAGGAAGGTGGGAGCAGCAGAAAGAGAAAGCAGAAGTTTTCTGAGAGGAAGCTGGAGGTCCTCACAGAGGAGTGTGCTAGAAGTATGGATCAGCTGTTTCGGAAGGCCTGCTGCTCAGTCCCAGAGGCACAGAAGAAGAGCATCTGGAAGGTAATACTAGAGAAGTTAAATTCCTGGGGGTTACACAGAGGACCATCCCTGAAATTAGGAAGTGGTGGTTTGACATTCACTCCCGAACCAATAACAGGCTGGGCACCAGGAAGGCAGAGTGACAAAGGACTGAGGGCAGACCATCAAGACCCCCGACTGCCATGGAGACGTTGATCGAGGGGACCCTCAACCTAGAGACCTAGAGATTGTCACCTGGGTTGGGAGTCACTGATACCTTTATTCCAGCAGGCACCAACCGGCAATAATCATCCATCTTCATGTCACATCAGAGCCATGTTTTTAGGCAAGCCTTATTACATTCAACACAACTTAAAAAACTCCATCGAGGTGCTTAGCCCACCTAGGCAATGCATCATGGGAGTTGAAATACACTTCATCATCATGCTGTACCGAGTGCTGATGACTACACCAAACACACATGCACATCACTAATATGTCATGTCCACATGCAATAGTCACAACTTTATAGCGCCACTTCAGGTCAAGGTAAATGAATATCTGTGAGATATGAGAGACTCAAGGGCCCCTCATCACATTCTCCAGGAGGCCCTAATCAATTTGTGTTACCCCTCTGCTTCCAGCCCACTAAATATGAACTGACAGTGGGCTGACAGTATGTTGCAGAGACATGGGCATAGCCTCCAGTCCGAATAAAGCAGCCTATTTTGGCACTGTGCACATTGCAAAGATTCATTAATGCACCTCGGGTAATATTCTAGCCCAATTAAGAAATGAGAGCTGGTTGAAGGCAGTGACCTGGGAAAAACTTGCAGGTCCTTTGTTGCAATGTGAATCATTTAGTTCAGCGGGTTGGTGCGTCCACAGCAAGGTTTTTTGTGTCAAGTGGAGTAAGCATTCTTATCCCTTTATGATATTTCAGCGGGTTGTGTGCCTGCTGTGTTTCATATGTTATAATTGATGTATGATAGCTCTGTGGGTCAACACCCTGCCTGGAGGAATCAGTCTGTAAGGTTCGCCAAAGGCGGTGCACTGTACCTCCCTCTCCATCCCCTGAATATCATTTAGACTAGCAACACTCTTAGGAAGGTCTGGGGGCTGCATGAGGCCTGTCTGACCTTTACTTGTGGACCCCTGGTGAGCAGCAGCTCTGGGCTGCTGTTTACTTGTCTGAGCACTAATATTCACATGTAATAATGAATCAAAAGAAGGCAAGGCAAAATAAACTAAATACCCAGGATCCCACAATTTGGTCCAGCAAGGAAGTTGGAATTGATCGCAGATTTTCTGGTTTCACTTTGTGCAATTCAGCATTGGGTGTATCTGTACATCAAAAGCTATGGCTTTCTCTTTAATTCTTGGCGCATGAGGGTCAATCAATCAATCAATCAATCAATGCATTTATATAGCGCGCTACTCACCCGGAGGGTCTCAAGGCGCTTGGGGAGGGGGTGGTCCGCTACTGCTCGAACAGCCAGGTCTTGAGCTGCCTCCTGAAGGCGAGGTGGTCCTGAGTCCGGCGGAGATGGGTCGGGAGGGAGTTCCACGTCTTGGCGGCCAGGTAGGAGAAGGACCTTCCTCCTGTGGTGGCCCTTTGGATGCGGGGGACGGCGGCGAGGGCGTGGTTGGTCGAACGGAGCTGGCGTGTGGGAGTGTAGAAGCTGAGGCGGCTGTTGAGGTATCTTGGGCCTTGGTTGTGTAGGGCTTTGTGTGCGTGGGTGAGGAGTCGGAACGTGATTCTCTTGTTGACCGGGAGCCAGTGCAGGTCTCTCAGGTGTCCGGAGATGTGGCTGTGACGGGGGATGTCGAGGATGAGTCTTGTTGATGCGTTCTGGATCCGCTGGAGTCTCTTCTGTAGCTTGGCTGTGGTTCCGGCGTAGAGGGAGTTGCCGTAGTCCAGTCGGCTGGTGACGAGGGCCTGGGTGACCGTCTTCCTGGTCTCGGTGGGGATCCACCGGAAGATCTTACGTAGCATGCGCAGGATGTTGAAGCACGATGAGGAGACGGCGTTGACTTGTCTGGTCATGGAGAGGGAGGAGTCCAGGATGAAGCCCAGGTTGCGTGCGTGGTCTGTCGGTCTGGGTGCGCTGCCCAGGGCGGGGGGCCACCAGGAGTCGTCCCAGGCAGAGGGTGACGAGCCCAGGATCAGGACTTCCGTCTTGTCTGAGTTCAGTTTCAGGCGGCTGTTCTTCATCCACTCGGCGACGTCTTTCATCCCTTCGTGTAGGTTGGTTCTGGCGGTGGCTGGGTCGTTGGTGAAAGAGAGGATCAGCTGGGTGTCGTCGGCGTAAGAGATGATGTTGAGGTTGTGTTGGAGTGCGATGGCCGCGAGGGGGCTCATGTAGACGTTGAAGAGGGTGGGGCTGAGCGAGGAGCCTTGAGGAACGCCGCAGATGACTTCGGTGGCTTCTGATCTGAACGGGGGGAGGCGGACTCTCTGTGTCTTTCCGGCGAGGAAGGAGATGATCCAATCGATGACCTTTTCTTGGATTCCGATGTTGCTGAGGCGCTGCACTAGGGTGCGGTGGCAGACAGTGTTGAATGCTGCGGAGAGGTCCAGGAGGATGAGGGCCGCAGTCTCCCCGTTGTCGAGCAGGGCTCGGATGTCGTCGGTGGCTGCGTTGAGCACGGTCTCGGTGCTGTGGTTGGCCCTGAAGCCAGACTGCGAGAGGTCGAGGGACCCGTTCATCTCGAGGAAGGCGGCCAGCTGCTTGTTGACGGTCTTCTCGATGACTTTGGCCAGAAACGGGAGGAGCGAGATGGGGCGGTAGTTTTTGAGGTCGGTGGGGTCTGCTGATGGTTTCTTCAGTAGAGCGCTGAGTTCGGCGTGCTTCCAGCTCTCCGGGAAGGTGGCGGTGTCGAAGGAGGTGTTGATGATGTCCCGCAGGTGGGGTGCGATGACGGCGTCGACTTTGTTGAAGACGTGGTGGGGGCAGGGGTCGGTAGGAGATCCGGAGTGGATGGAGTTCATTGTGCGTTGGGTTTCTTCGGTGTTGATCTGGGTCCAGGCGCGGAGGGTGGTGGTGGGGGGTGCCGGTGCGGTCGTGGGGTGCGTCGGCTGTGTGCTGAAGCTGTTGTGCATGTCTGCGATCTTGTTGTGGAAGTAGGAGGCGAGGGAGTTGCAGAGGTCTTGCGATGGGGTGATGTCGTTGTTTCCGGTGTTGGGGTTGGAGAGCTCTTTGATGATGTTGAAGAGTTCCTTGCTGTTGTGTGCGCTGTTGTCCAGTCGTTCCTTGAAAGAGGTTTTCTTGGTGGCGCGGATCAGTTGGTGGTGTTTTCGAGTGGCGAGCTTGAGGGTGGTCATATTGTCTGGTGATGGGTTTCCGCGCCAGGTTCTCTCGAGGGCTCAGCAGTTCTTCTTGGAGCTCTTGAGTTAGTCGGTGAACCATGGTGCTTTCTTGCTGCCGGGTCTGCTGGGCGGGGTCCTCAGTGGGGCAAGGTCGTCTGCGCACATGGTGATCCACATCGTGAGGTTGTTGGCGGCCTGGCTGGGGTTCGCTGAGCTGGCGGGGGGTCCTGGCTTAGGGATGCGACAAGCTGGTCGGCTGTGATCTTGTTCCAGTTTCTGCGTGCAACCTGTGGCTGGTGGTGGTGGATCGTGTTCTTCCTGAAGCTGAAGTGGACGCAGCTGTGGTCCGTCCAGTGGAGTCCGGTGGCGTGGCTGAAGGTGATGTCCTTGCTGGAGGAGAAGATGGGGTCGAGTGTGTGTCCGGCGTAGTGGGTGGGGGTGGTAACCAGCTGCTTGAGGTCGAGGTTGGCGAGGTTGTCCAGCAGGGTGGTGGTGTTGCGGTCATTGTTGTTCTCCAGGTGGAAGTTGAGGTCCCTGAGGAGGATGTAGTCAACGGAGGGGAGGGCGTGCGGGCTGATGAAGTCGGCGATGTCTTCGCTGAATTGCGTGCATGGTCCCGGGGGTCTGTAGATGAGGGTGCCTCTGAGGGTGGTCTTGGGGTCGGTGTGGATCTGGAAGTGCAGGTGTTCGGCGGCTTTGAGGGTGTCGTCGGTGTTGGTCGTGATGCGGACGGTGTTCTTGTGGACGATGGCGATGCCTCCTCCAGTCTGATTGCCGCGGTCCCTCCGGGTGATCTTGTATCCGTCCGGAATGGTGACGGCGATGTCGGGTGCTGAGGAAGCGTTCATCCAGGTTTCCGTGAGGAAGGCGACGTCTGGAGATGTTGTGTTGATCAGGTTCCAGAGTTGGACGGCGTGTCTGTGGACGGAGCGAGTGTTGAGTAGGATGCACTTCAGGTGGTTGCTGTTGGTTCTCTGCTTTGCGGGTGCCGTGCACGTCCGGGTGCAGGTGAACTTGCAGGAGTGGCAGCTGAAGGGTCCGTGGGTGCGTCTCGGGGTGGCTCGGTAGCATCCAGGGATCCGGCCTGTGTTGAGTGCGTTGAGTTCGGTGGCGTCGTAGGTGCGGCGGGTGGGCTGGAGTTTGCGGGAGCCAGGGGTCCGGGCGCTGGGCGCGGGCCAGGCGCGGACGGGCGTAGACGGGCTTGCCTTTGGCGTGCCTTCGGCGCGCTTAGGGCGCGCTCGCTGCGCGTCAACGCTGCGCGTTTGCCACTCTGCCATATGTGGAGAGTGGGTGGGTGGAGCGAGGGAGGGTCAGCTGGGAGGCGGGAGCGGGGCGGCGAATGGGGAGGGCGCTCGAGGTGAGGGGGCGGGGGGCAGCGGCGGGGAGCGGGGAGGTGGCGGGAAGCGCGGCAGGGGCTGGGTGCGACAAGGGGAGAGCAGGGACAATACAACAACGCAAAAAGAAAACAACACGGGGCAAGGGAGATACAGACCACTAAACAAAGGAGCACAGGGTAAAAGCAACAGTCGCAGCGCAAGCGGGGCAAGATCAGCAACAGCGGTGTCCCAGGATCACGGCGGCAAGATCAGCAGCAGAGGAGAACCAGGATCACAGCTGCGGGCAGTGGCGGCAACGAGGGGCAGCCTGGGCTCACTCACGAGGAGTGCGCGCGGTGCGTGGTGTGACCGGCCCAAAGGGGCAATGGTCACTGCTCACCACCGCGTGCACTCCGTCCTTTATGGTCCAGTGGGAGGTAGGGTCAGCTGGGAGGCGGGAGCGGGGCGGCGAATGGGGAGGGCGCTCGAGGTGAGGGGGCGGGGCCGCAGGGGGCAGCGGCGGGGAGCGGGGAGGTGGCGGAAAGCGCGGCAGGGGCTGGGTGCGACAAGGGGAGAGCAGGGACAATACAACAACGCAAAAAGAAAACAACACGGGGCAAGAGAGATACAGACCACTAAACAAAGGAGCACAGGGTAAAAACAACAGTCGCAGCGCAAGCGGGGCAAGATCAGCAACAGCGGTGTCCCAGGATCACGGCGGCAAGATCAGCAGCAGAGGAGAACCAGGAACACAGCTGCGGGCAGTGGCGGCAACGAGGGGCAGCCTGGGCTCACTCACGAGGAGTGCGCGCGGTGCGTGGTGTGACCGGCCCAAAGGGACAATGGTCAGGGTAGAGTGAGGGTGGCAGACAGAAGCCATCTGAAGACTCTGCTCATTGTGGTCTCGAATATTGAAGAGAATCTTGAATTGAACCAGAGCTTGGCATCAGGCTTTAGCTCGAGCTTGGCTCGAGCTTTCAGTAGCTAGCCCCCCTCTATCACTTAATGGAAATTAAGAGGACGAAGACATAGGCTGGACATGGTTTGACTGTAATCAAACAATTTGGTAAAGCAGGAGTATCAACACCACAGTGCAGGACTCATTTGTTTTAAGGCCCATAACTTTATCACTACACCACATTTTAGCAAGTGGACTCTTCCCAATGGCTTAAATCCAAGATGGTGGGGGTTACAGTCCTGTTTTCTTATCACATACTACCAGTGTTTAGTTTGATTGAGTTCTTCCTATCTCTCTGAAAAAGACTTGGGGACTATGTTGTACAATAGAAGATGGCTCCACAAGCAGGTAGGTGAAGTAGAAGCTTTATTG
Source organism: Lissotriton helveticus (assembly GCF_964261635.1). NCBI lineage: Eukaryota > Metazoa > Chordata > Amphibia > Caudata > Salamandridae > Lissotriton > Lissotriton helveticus. The sequence continues at coordinate 195,241,855 of NC_136062.1, read as the reverse complement.
CAGCACAGGTATAGGTAGGTCAGCCCCCCGTCCAACCAGAGCTCCAACTCCCAACAGGGCGAAGGAGAACTCCAGAACCCTAGAACCTAGGGAGAGATCTAGAGTGTTGGTCAAAGAAAGAAGCAAAGCACTGTACAACATATCTCCCCTCCTTGCAAGGAAAGAAAACACAGGAAAAGGAAAGAACACTAATGTACATAGTCATTTAAGTATGAGGGAGGGCGACGAGAGCGAGAGCTCCTTAAACTATCATTAACCAAGGAAGAGGAGGCAGGAACGGGAACAGAAGTGGGAACAAGCGAAGTAGGAGTGGAATTAACTACTGAACCACTATGATAAGTACCTAAGGATGTAGAGGCATCACCACCACCCACCTCCCCCCGTTCAGTTGACAAGGGAATGGGTAGACGAGAACAACCAGAAGACAGTAAATAACCATTACAACCATCACTATGAGCAGGAAGCAGGTCATCAGAAGAAGAATCTTTACATTTCTGGTAGAGGGCCACCCTCCGGTAATTCCAACTTTCACCATTGGCCAAGACAATGAAGTGAGGAAAAACCCTCTTGACTCTGTAGGGACCCCTAAACTTGCTAAGACCTTTAGCAAATCTTCCCGGCTTAACTTTAACCAGGTCACCTACAGAAATGGGCATGGGAGCACTGTCATGAATTAAAGGAACATCGCTACTCGTACTCTTCAACCAAGCAGGGGTCAATTTGCTTACAGGCGTGCGACCACGCATAAGTTCAAAGGGAGACTTTTCACCACACTTATGGGGTGTGGAGCGGTAAGCCCAGACCAGTTCCTGGACACGCTCTGTTGAAAAACAGCCAGTCTCAACGAACAACTGAATCACGCCCTTGACGAGGCGATTCACCCTTTCACACAGGCCATTCCCTTGTGGGTTGTAAAGACTAGTCTTCTGATGCCTGATACCACACTCATTTACAAATGAAGTCATCTTCAAAGACGTGAGTTGAGTCCCATTGTCTGATATGAGAACAGAAGGGTACCCCTCGTTGATAAAAGTACTCTTCAAAAACTTAATGGTGGCTTCAGTGGTGATTTCTTTAACAAATTGTACTCACAGCCATTTAGAAAAACAATCAATTAACACAATTGCAAAACGGTGATCAATAGGTAGTTCATTCATAGGTCCTATGAAGTCAATACAGACACTATGCCAGGGAGTATTCTCATACACAATTTTTTGTGTAGACCGAGAGCCCAAGACTTTGAGGCGCTTCTCCCCTTCCCTACAGAAACTACACTTCGTAACACAATCAATTGCATCATTATCGATAGAGGGCCACCAAAAGTTCAGTTTGACACGGCGTTGAGTGAGACTTTGACCCAAGTGTCTCTCATGGGCCAAGTCTAAAATCCTTTTTCTTAATGAACAGGGAGGGACAAAACGGTCACCTCGCATCAAAACATCTTTACCCTCTAAAGAAAGTTCATCTAAGATTTTTAGGAAGGGCCTGACTGAAGGACTAACAGCACTTTCTCTCCTAGACCCATTGGAAACAAGACTGATGACAGCCTTCAAGGTCAAATCTTCAGCCATGCCCTTGGACCATTCAACATGGGAAAATGAACCACCGCCCACCGACACAACATCCTCCATTACAGCAACCGCAAGATCATCAGACGGGATCTCAGAACCTGAACAAGTGGAAGGAATAGGAAGCCTAGACAGGCAATCCGCTTGGATATTCTTCCACCCATGGACAAATTCGATCTCACACTGATAATCTTGCAAGCGAGAAGCCAGTCTCGCCAACTTTGGAGAACCTTTACCAGCCCCACCAGGAGCTAAAACATTTAAAAGGGGTTTGTGGTCTGTACGTAAAACAAACTTGTAACCCCACAAGTAGGTTCGAAAGTAATTCGTTCCCCAGACTGCAGCAAGAGCTTCACGCTCTATTACTGAGTAGTTTGACTCAGAGGTGGACAGAGGCCTAGACGCGAATGCAATGGTTTTCTCCACACCACCTTGTTTTTGTAAGAGAACTGCACCAAGGCCAATGGCACTGGCGTCAACCATGAGGATGGAGGACCGAGTAGTGTCAAAAGGAGTGAGGACATTTGCAGCTTTAAGTTCTCCTTTGATTAATCTAAAACAGGATTCATGCTCAGAGGTCCAACTAAATGTGACACCTTTTTTGAGTAAGGATCTCAGAGGAGCAGTCTTGGATGAGAAATCTCTTACAAATTTCGAGTAGAACTCGACCAAGCCCATAAAGGACCGAAGCTGATCCTTATCGACTGGGGAGGGCGCCAACTCAATAGCTTCAAGTAAGTTTTTCTTAGGTTTGATGCCTTCTTCTGATAAACAAAATCCTAAATACTCAATTTCTCTCAACAGAAAAGCACACTTCTCCTTTCTTAGAGTCAAACCAGCCTCATCCACTCTAACTAACACATCTTGTAAGATTTTGTTGTGTTCTTGTAGAGAATTGCCATAAATAAAAATATCGTCTTGAAAGTACAGCACCTTATCAAGACCCTTAAAGACCTCAGAGACAAGTCTCTGGAACACGCTAGCCGCTGAGACTAGTCCAAAGGGTAGCCTGGTGAATTGAAATGTGCCCTCGCTGGTGATAAAGGCAGTTAAATACTTTGAGCTTTCGTCTAAGCAAATTTGATGGTAGGCGTGTTTGAGGTCTAGCTTACTGAAGAACCTTGCTCCCTTAAGGGTTGATACTAATTCGCCAATGTTGGGTAGAGGGAATACATCTGCTACAACACATTTGTTAAGGGAACGAAGATCCACACAGAACCTGATCTTGTTGTCCGGTTTCTGCGATATCACAACAGGCGAAACCCAAGGAGACGCCTCGATGGGTTCAATAATACCCCCTTGGAGCATCTCCTCAAGGGTAGCTTTGACCTCATCTCGCAAAGCAAAGGGCACCCTCCTTACTTTGTGTTGTACAGGTGAACTGCCTTCCTTGAGGATTATACGATGTGAATAGCCAATGAGTTCGCCCAACTGATCTCTAAAAACATTTTTATATTTAGCTAATATAACTTCTAAGGATGGGGTCTCAACAATAGAAATAGGATTATCAGATCTAGGATCAACCACTATGTGCAGATCATATTGATGGTGACGGCCTAAGATTGCTGGACCATCAGCAGATATGTAGATTTTACCACGAGCTAATCTTCCCTTGAAACCAATTTCAGCTTCAAAGAAACCCAGTATGTCAATTTTCTCCCCCTGGTAGCCAGACGGGAAGATGTCACACATCTTCAACACTCTTTCACCCCACACACTTTTCATCAACGAATTGGGAATTATAGTCCACTTGGAACCAGTGTCAACCATGAGTGTAATGACTTTCCCATCAATGACAAACTCATCCTTAAAAGGGTTACCCCTCTGGTTATCACACGCGCACACAGTGTCAGTCAGAACTAAGATTTTGTTGACATCACGTCTCAAATCATCACTCTCGTTAACAACTGTAATTCTCGAATTATTCTTATTCCTACACATTTTAGCGAAGTGTCCTGTCTTATCACACTTCAGACACTCTTTGTTGTTTGCAAAACAAAATTTACTATCTGAAGGATGGGAAAAGCTACCACATCTAAAACAAATCTTTTGATTATTCTTACTAAAAGAAGTTTGTTGTACATTCTTTTTCTGAAGGACATAGCCTTTCTTCCTAACTATTGCAATGGCAGTAGCTTCATCCTCACTATTTTCGCTATAGGTATTCTTATGAGAGATTTCTGCCACTTTAGTCTCCAAACTACTTTTCTGTAGTTCTCTCATATACTTTTCGCTTTCTTCCACAACCTTGGCAAGATCTATAGCATCTTTCAAACTTGGGTTCTTTGCCGCCCACAAACGTTCTTGTACTTTTCTATTGTTGGCTTGAACAACTAGCTGGTCTCTAATTAGCTCGTCCGCCATCTGCCCAAAGTTACATTTGATTGATAGCTCGCGCAGTCTCGCTACAAACTCATCAATGCTCTCTTCTGGTAATTGTTTATTCTTATAAAACTTATATCTTTGAAGGATAAGGTTCTCCTCTTTGCCAAAACGGGTTTCTAATCTTGTTATCGCTTCCTTAAATTCATCAAAGTCAGCTTGTGACCCTACAGGTAGTACTTGAGGTAAATATCTGAATAAACGCTGTCCCTCTTTACCCAATGTGGTCATTAGTAATGCTTTTTTCCGTTTAGGTGAATACTCCTCACCGTCCAGAGCCTCAATATAGTTAAAGAACATGACTACTCAGTCTTCCCAGGCTATTGGAGGAATGCCTGGTTCCGACAAGAATTGAGGAGGAAGAGCGACATTGATCGCTTGAGCCATGTTCAAGGACCACTAATAGGGTAAAGAAATAAGTACACCAAATAATAACGTAAATTGAGTTTAGAATAAATGTTCACACTTATCACAGAGGAGAATTGGGGCGAAGAATCGATGCTTAGCGCTCAAATACGAGTGTTTCTATGGAGATCCGGAGTAAATATGCAAATATCTGTAAAATGGCCGAAAACGTCGTGTGTATGACGTTAAACGTTGTAACTACAGCGAGAGTCCATGCGCAAGTGAAATGCGCTTCAAGAATGAGATGGGAACGCTGCTTCTGTGTAGTTGTGCGTTCCAGTGACGCTTGTGCTTGCGTTCCAATGACGCTGATTCCTGTTTGTAAAATGTCACTTCCGCCGCTTGCGTTAGACTGACGTAGACGCTGTCTTAGCTTGCGCTTCTGTGATGCCGTCGCTGTTGCAGCTAGTGTTCTAATGACGCACTTGCCTGGCTCAATGTTGTGAACGCGCAGCGTGAGTTAGCGTTGCTAAGCGACTCACCGCGATACTGACTCGACGGTTGAGATGACGTCAATCACTGTATCAGAAGTCCTCCGACGATGAAAACATCGGGAAAGTGCACTTTTGGCAAGCGGTCATCGTTGAGATGGAAAATGATGTCAGCGTCCTCGCTCCTCGCTGTCCACACGGGGTTCTTGGGGTTTCTTGAACTCTACCGCACTGTAGTAGTTTCCTTGGCTGCAGCAACACGCGGAGAAGAAATGGTTGGACACTCCACTAGTCCAAGTTGCCAAATGTTGTACAATAGAAGATGGCTCCACAAGCAGGTAGGTGAAGTAGAAGCTTTATTGCAGCACAGGTATAGGTAGGTCAGCCCCCCGTCCAACCAGAGCTCCAACTCCCAACAGGGCGAAGGAGAACTCCAGAACCCAGAACCTAGGGAGAGATCTAGAGTGTTGGTCAAAGAAAGAAGCAAAGCACTGTACAACAGACTACTCATTCTAAAGAAATGTTGTGGAGTCTACCCAGGCTTTTAATACAGAGTTCCCATCCAGCATATTTTGGCAAAGAGGTTAAGCCAGGAGTAAGCTGCAAGTCTCCTGGTGCATGGATACAACGTTCCACTGTGCCACGTCTAGCGATGGAGGTTGGGTGTTTATGTCTGCTAACCTCGGTGAATTGCACACCTCTATAGAGGGTGTTTGTCACGGATGTTTATAGCAGTGACTACCTTAACGGAGCTTTTTCCTAAGTCGATTTCATTCCAATTCAGTAATTGTATTATTTCCTTTGTACACTTGATGACGAAGTTTCATATACCAGCTCTCCAGCAGCAGCAGAACATGTAACATCTGCAGGCTTCTATGGATGAGAAATGCTAGCCATCTACAAGACAGCAGACACTGAAGCATGCATCACTTTAGTAAGGGCCTATTCCAGTCAGAGCCCAGGATACCGTTGCACGTCTGAAAAAACAATGCTACAATTCCCGAATTTATTTATTTGAGGAACATACTATCACGTGTAGCAAATGTGAGCTGCGCTTTTTTTCTATTTCGGGCATCTATATGCCACTACAAGAGGGGTTTCTTTCTTATAAAAAGAACAACCTCGGCTTATTCAGTTTTAGAGGATTAGATGCCGGCTAAAATTTTCAGTCATAAAGGTATGTGAAAAAACAGCACTGAAAGAAAATATGCATTTTTCAAATATATTATACGGTCTACGATGATTTAGGTCACTGTTCTATGTTATATCACAGTATTTTGCAGAACCCTTCAGGGCCTGTGTTAGGTCTGCATCCACACATCCAGCAGTGCGCGCTTTTCAGTCCCTGTGCCAATTTACGCCTCTAAGTCCCCAGACAATAGCCCTGAGACCAGTAAAGTTTTTTTGCGTAGCTGTAGCATATGTCATAAACCGAAATGGCTCTAATTCTGCCTTGAATGGTTGGTGTTAATATTTCCCAACAAAAAAGGCACTCTTTTTATTAACCTCGGAAGGATACACGTTTGGCTCCCCTTGCTGACGTTTAAACATCAGACATGGGGAATCTGGGTGGATGCCCCTCCCCCAAAGGAGCCGTATTCCATCAAGGGGGTGCCTGCATTACTAGTGCATTGTCTGAGGTGTCAGAGCAAAGGCTGCTTTGCCTGAGATGGGTGGACTATGGCGCAGCAGTGTTAGTTTCCGTTAGATTTAAACCGGAGCAGTGGCACTGGAACAATTTTCAGAGTGGGACCATCAGTGCTATTAATGTTACGTCACTGAAGTAATAGGGGTTGTGAAAGATCAAAACATTACAAAAAGAACAAGTTTAACAAATGAGATATGCCTATTCAGCAAGAAGATTGAGGAAGGGCAGTGTGTGCCTAATGATGCATTTTGCAGCATATTGTTCCAAATAAATCAGCATAGCATGGTGTGGTCTGGTACTGACATTCACAGAGATCACATTTTGCATTGAAATGGCCTCTTGAAATTACCTCTAAATGTGCATGAGGTGTGCAATTTTACAGCTAAAAATATGTGGCACACAAACTATAATGTATGGAAATTGAATGTCTACGCATATATATCATTTGCGAATCACTCAAGTAAAGTGACTTGGTTTGTTTTGATCCTATTAAAATCTTTATTTCCATCATGTCAGATTAACAAAAAAATCTGAGTGCCTCATTTATACTTTCCTGGATTCTGATGCATTTTAAGCTATATGTAAAGTTCATATATTTGTGAACACAGTTGTTTTGTGTTAGAAAACACTTGGCATTTCATGTACCCAGCAAGATTGTCATTCAGTTCACATTACTAAATTCCATTATTTACCAATCAGTGAATGTAAAAGTAAAAACCAATTTCAGTATTCAATAAGCAGCAATTTGTCAGAAGACATTGCGTGACACTTGATGTTGTCTTTGAACTCCCAGCAAATCCTACAAGATAAATCAAAAATGTAAGAGTAAGTTTAGCCCTCATTCTGCTTCTGAATTCCTGCAAGGATATTTTGGGGGTACTGCAGCACCCTCACCCCTACTTCCGACAATGTCTCATTGATTGTCCCCATAAAGAGGTAATTAAAAAGCATGATGTTTTGACTAATAGTAATGTGTGAATAAGGTTTATTAGGTAATTCTTGTGGCTAATTTTCCTGAAAAAGTCTTGCAGGAGAACCTTCAGACCCAAAGTGCATTGGTCTTGTAGTAACCCCTCCCGGACCCACTTTGGTTCTCCAGTTTAGTTTTACATTTTACAGGTTTTAGCAGACTTCATTTAGCTATATTATTTTTACATGTGTTATTTCTGAGATGACAGTGTACATGCTACTTGTTTTTAAAAGCCTTCCCTGTGACAATCTGTACACTTTGTTCAAGACTAAGAACAGAACAAGATGCTAATGCTTGCATTGCTCGCTCGGGGACAGCTTCTAGCATCTAGACACAACATTGCATCAGAGCTGTACCTCTAACACAGTACTTTTACTATATAAACAGTGCACTGTCCCTTTATTGGTCAAATGGGCACTTCAGTCAGAATGGAGCTGGAACAAAGGCTGTATTCTACATGCGGCTCTGCTAACGCTGGTCTTCCATCCTGATCCTGCAGAGAGAGATTGCCAATCCTACTCTGACCAAGTCATCCAGGTATGGGGGTCCCAGGCTAACCTAAGAGATCAGGCAGAAGGTACATTCCCTATGCTTTCAGAGTAGGGGTAGTGAAAGGTAACGATATATATATATATATATATATATATATATATATATATATATATATATATATATATATATATATATATATATATATATATATATATATATATATATATTACCTACTGGCGGTCTCCAGTAGGTATATATAGTTAGGACCTAGTTTCCATAGGAAATCCGCAACATTCTATTGGGAATAACTTTGGCGCCGGTTGAGGAATTGCGTGTAATTTTCCAAAATTTAGGCCAGCTCCGCTCCGCTCCTTCCCTGGAAGTTTCGGGGGGATTCATTATGCGGGGGCCGAGAAAAAATGGGGGTCCCCAAACGTGTTTTACCCATGTTATTTTCCATAGGACGATTAGACACGGCTACAGCCCGAACCGCTGAATGGAATTACACCAAACTTTGCAAAATTGTAGGGACTGGTACGCAGAAGTGCCTTTTCTATATTTGGTGAAAGTTGCTCCAGTGGTTTTTACTAAAATTAAGTTCAAAAACACATATATATCTATATGCGTGGACCGTACGTGTACCCGTACGGGCACCCGTACGCGTACCGTACGCGTACGTACGCGTACGTGCGCGTACGTGCGCGTACCTCTCCGTGCACGAGCTGCATGCTGATTGGCTGCCACTGTCTGTCAACACTCCAAAACAGAAATTGTGAGCAGCCATCTTGTGCCTCGGTAGATTGAGGCACAGGAAAGCAGAAAAACAAACGTGTAGAACTCAAAAAGGGACAGGGTAGAAGCACCCTGACCCCCTAGGGCTGCTCAGGCGGTCCCACTAGGATATTAATATATTTAAACATTATCCGCTAATAGAATTAGCATTTAAAGAACCTTGCAAATTCACTGAAAAAACCATAGGTTTCAAGCCTTATATAGTTAGGAATTCGCTTTTAAAAAACCTTTGAAATTCACTGAAAAAAACATAGGTTTCAGGCCTTATATAGTTAGGAATTAGCATTTAAAAAACCTTTGAAATTCACTGAAAAAACCATTAGTTTCAGGCCTTATATAGTTAGGAATTAGCATTTAAAAAACCTTGCAAATTCACTGAAAAAACCATAGGTTTCAGGCCTTATATAGTTAGGAATTCGCATTTAAAAAACCTTGCAAATTCACTGAAAAAAACATAGGTTTCAGGCCTTATATAGTTAGGAATTAGCATTTAAAAAACCTTTGAAATTCACTGAACAAACCATAGGTTTCAGGCCTTATATAGTTAGGAATTAGCATTTAAAAAACCTTTGAAATTCACTCAAAAATCTAAAAGTTTTAGGGGTGTTATAGTTAGCTGGACATTTCACTCATACAAAACCATTGAAATTGCTCCTATATTGTTTGTTGTACTAACTATATTTCGCGCACCCGCAATCCACTGCTGATGATGTCACATATTACATCATTCATTTTTTTTGTCAACTCTTTTTATTGGCATTTTGTAGTAAACAATTCCAAAGATCACATTGGACGCTTTTTAGACAATACTTACAATTGTAGTTACAAGCACCCCAGTGCTCCATTATCAGTACACTGGCGACATCAATCGCTACAAAGGCATTAGTTCGTTATGACATATGCAAGGAGCGGCTGAGCACCAGTCCTTCATGCATGTCCGCAGTACGTGTGAGTCTTTGCGCCAACACTCCACCTGGATTGCCAGTTCGTATAAACCCTACTCGGTTGTAACCACAACATTTGTAACGAAGAAACAGTAATAACCAGATGCAGTCATAACCCCTATGCACATTACAGATCAGTCCCCCGTGCTCCCACCCAAGACCCTCCTCCCCCCTTTTTTTTCCCCCTCAGTGAATGTGTGATCCACCTCTCGGTGTGTCTGGTCAGCCCTTCCCGCCCCTCCCTCCTCTGTCCTCTTCTGCTGACGCCCGTGTGTTCCCTCCGTTTGATAAAGATCAATTTACAATGGTCAGGCGATTTTAGAAGTTGTTTCCTAAGTTAAATTTGCCCGGCGTGGAACGCCTCTAATACCATACGAAGTTACTAAATAAAGAGGCAGGCGCTGGAGACTGGAAGACAGGAAACAAGTTTTATTCCGACGGAGTAGAACACATCAGATCGGACAACGAGGTATCGTCTCGAGGTGCTCTCTCAACCTCTCTGAGACCTGGTCTTTTATACACTGGTTTAAGACATGTGAACGTCCTTTATTACAATAGGGACATTGTAGAGCATGAGAATGACATCAGAACGATATCTCCGACACCCCCCAGTTCCAACCCCTTCCAACACATGACAACAGTAGAGACCCTTTCCCCTCATATGATTGGGAGGGGCTATCACGCAGCTGAGTGTTCTGCCGATCTCTTTGGAATGTGTGCGTCTGATCGAATCTCCGGGGGCGGGGATGACATGATCAATAGTGGCCTCTTTCAGGAGAGGCGAGGGCGTACGGTAATGGGCAATAAACTGTATCTTCGGGCTAGAGGATGACCAGCAGTCAGTGCTGACGTTCAGGCTCAGAGGAAGGGGACATCAAAGGAGGGGTATTCATGGACGGAAAGGACTGGTGTGGACAATCGAGCGTGGTGGAAGGGTTTATCCACAGAGGGGTATTCATGGACGGGAAGGAGGTGTTGGTCAGGCGCGGGGTGTGATTCCCTGAGACAGAGTCATGGGGGGTTTCATGGCTTGTGCATGTGAGCGCGGGGGCAGCCAGGGTGCGCGGGGAAGGCTTGCATGGTCAGGGAAATGTGCTGACGGGCGATCGTGAACAGGGAGACCATGGTACCTAAAATGGCTGTCGTGTATTCTCATACGTGAGTCTGCAAGATGGCGTAGATAATGTTCAGTACACGAACTAAATTTCCACAGTCCTCCCTTTAACATGTCTCGCCAGCTTGTCAGTTCGGATCAATCCCCATGAGACCACGCACTTCTATTTCGTATAGGGGACTCATGTGCTCTGGTTTAAAGTTCAAAGTCTTCGGGCACATGCAGTTGGAAAGGAGTGCACATAAAGATGGTAAACATTGAATACCTAAACAACACCCACATAGTATCATGATTGGTATCAATAAAAACGTTAACACTCTCCATCCCCAGTTCTTTAAAGTGTCCCAGAACCAGCCTCCAAGCGACCATCCTTCCTGTTCCTGGTGAACCTCCGAGGACAGTCTGTGGAGGTGTTCGATTGCTTTGTAGACTGAAGGTGAGTTATCTGGCACGTAGGTGCAACAGCTGGAGCCGATGATGCGGCATGCACCTCCACGGTCGGCCAGAACCACATCTAGAACAAGACGGTTTTGAAGAGCCACCAGGCGGACTGCCTGAAGCTCAGCCGTGTTGTTGGCGAGGACGCCAGCGGTGATGTTAATGGTTGTTTCTAATGCCTGAGTCCGGTGTCGGATAGCGCGGCTATTTGCCATTGGTCCCCACAGAGGAACAAGTCCCTTTGCTGCATCTAGGAACTGTGCTCCGGTGGAGTCGGCTTGTTCAACATCTCCAGCGCGCTTTTGCCGGTGGTGGTTGGCTGGAGCCACATACGTGGGAGGAAGAATGAAGGCGATGTAGCACGTACCCTTCCAGCCTTTTGGGAGCCACGTGTAAGCTTTGGTGCCACAAACAAAGTACATATTCGGGGAAGCAACAAAGGAGGGGGTGTTAGCTGAGGCCAATGTTTTGGTGATGCGGCAAGAGCTGTGACCCACCAGCTGCGTTCCTTGTCCTTCGAGGCATACGAGCCCTGTGACATTGATGACAGACAGGGCTGCAGTCAGGGTGGCAGCCGTTTGTTTCCGCAGGTGGGAGAAGGTGGATCTGGCTGGATTGTGGAGCACCTGCATTTCGACCCTTTCGTTGGCAGGGATGTTCGTAAGGAAGGTTGAACCTGAAATTGCGGGACAAAAGGGCTTTCCTGTGTTGTTCGGCCAGAACCCATAGTAGAAGTGCGACACTGTCTGACCAGAAGCAGCATTGTCCTTGTGGCTTTCTTGCATGAGGATCAACCAGGCGAGGCAAGAGCCGTGAACTGAGAAAGGTGAAGGAATAAAGGGGATGGAGTGTCCGGTAGCATGTGGGAGCAACCCACAGATCCAGCAGTTTGTGGCATTTGCAGCAAGGTTGTGCTGGTGCAACAGTTGTACAAAGGAATTGTTCCAGAATTCCCTACGCCTTTCTCGAAGCTGAGGTGAAAGGGTCATCAGGTGGTGCTCTTTCACGGTTGTTGGCTGGACAGTTGTTGGCAACATCTGGTGAGCGGGCGTGCTTTCCTCCAGGATCCAGAAGGAAGTCATGAGGAGGAGGCAGAACAGGGAGATAATGAAGAAAGCAATTGTCTTTGATTTGTGCAAATTGTCAGTTTTTGGATTCCTATAGTGGGTATTTCCTGTTGCTTTCGACGTCTTCTTATCTGGCGCTTCCATCATCTTCTTATCTGGCGCTTCCATCATCTTCATCTTCAAGGTGCTCGGTAGTGGGCAGAACCACAGACTTAGTTTAGCTTCTCTCCAGGTAACCCTTGGTTGCTTTGGGTCACCGTTCTGAGATTTTTAACTTAGTCAGTGGCCTACTTAGCCGAAGCTCCCTCCTTTCGACGCAGGAAATAGCCTTCTCGAGATGGCACAGTGGGATCAGAGTGTTTTGCAAGTTCAAGTGCCTCGGTATCAGGATAGCAGTTCAGTGACGGTCGGTGTTTGTTCAGGAGCTCTTCCTGGGTGCTGACGTTGTCTGTCGTGGCCAGGGTCGAGGAAATCTTCTTGCAGTGGTGCGCATGCAGCCAATTCTTTTCCCCCTCCACTCGAAGAGCCGTCCGAGTGGTGATTAGTACTTGCCAGGGGCCCGTCCACCGGGGTTCCAGACTCTTCGCTCGTTGAAAGTTCCGGATCAAGATATAGTCACCCGGTTGGATATCGTGACCGGGACCCCTGGAAGTATCGGGGATGGCCTGCTGCACCTGTTGATGAATGACAGACAATGTCTTAGTGAACTTGTATAAATAATCTGACAGCAGGACGTCGGGGACGTCATGAATGGAGGTTGGTTTGGGGGCAGTCCAGAGGTTCATAGGCCGTCCAAACACAACCTCGTAGGGGGTCAAGTGATGCTTAGTGGGGGTGGAGCGCATCGATAGCAATGCCAGTGGAAGGGCATCTGGCCACTTAAGTCCTGTGGTGGCCACTATTTTTGACAGTTTCAGTTTCAGTGTAGCGTTGTGTCGTTCAACCAGGCCCGCGGATTGGGGGTGGAAGACCACATGGAACCTTTGTTTGACCCCCAACCCCTTCAGGATGAGTTGGATAACTTCAGCTATGAAGTGGGGGCCATTGTCGCTCCATAACATTCAACAAAGGCCGTAGCGGGGAAAAAACTCCTTCAGTAGTACTTTGGCAGTAGTCATGGCAGTGTTATCACCGGTCGGATAGGCTTCCACCCATTTGCTGAAGGCACATACAATGACTAATACGTACTTCAAGCCTTGGCACCTCTCTAATTGGATGTAATCCATCTGGAGGACCTCAAAGGGGTGGTCGGGGATCCCAAACCCACTACAGTTCCCTTCCCGGGGTTGTGTTGTAAGCAGATAAGGCACTGTTGGACTAGGCGTTTGGCTGAGTCGGGGATCTTGCCGTTGTGCCAGACTTTGGAAATGAGTTCGATCATGGGGGCAGAACCTATGTGTGCAGGGGAATGTGCCATTGTCAGTATGGGGATCAAATATGCATCAGGCAGTAACCATTTGTTTGTGTCCTTTGTCCGCCAGCAGCCTTCGTCATCCCTTAGACCCACCCGTGCCCACTCAGTCAGTTCGTGTGGTGTGTTGGCCGATTGGATATCCCTGATCGTTTCCCTAGCGTTGGTCCATTTTTCTGCTTGTGACCTGGTCACATACATGCGTGTCGTGGCCCTATTCTCAGCTGTGGTTCGGGCAGTGATGTCGGCTAGTGCGTTTCCCTGTCCAACTAAATCTGTCACCTTCTTGTGTGCCTGACATTTGATCACTGCTAATCGTGTGGGGAGAAGGACTGCTTCAATCAGGGCGGAGACTAAATCTCCGTGAAGGATGGGTGTACCATGGGACGTCAGGAATCCCCTTTCCCTCCACAGGATCCCAAAATGATGAACTACCCCGAGGGCGTACTGGCTGTCCGTGTAAATGTTTGCCGTGGTTCCTGCTGCTATGATACATGCTCGTGTGAGGACAATTAGTTCTGCTGCCTGTGCGGATCGTTGTGTGATGCAAGCTGTTTCAACTACCGTTCGAGCAGTCGTTACCGCATAGGCAGCAGAAGTGGTGCCGTCTGGGAGTTTGATGCAAGAGCCATCTACCCATAGTTCTCCGTCAGGGTCTGTGAAAGCAATGTCTCGGAGGTCAACTCTACTCCTAGTCTGTTCGTCCGTGAGGGTCACACAGTCGTGTATAGGGGGCACATCGGGGTCATTTTCAGGCAAGGGTAACAGTGTAGCAGGATTCAATGTCGTGCATCTCTTCAGGGTGATGTGGGGCGCAAGCAAAGTCAATTCGTATCCTGTCAGTCGTGCACTAGTCAGGTGTTGAGTCTTTGTCTGGTTCAAAAGCGTGTCAACTGCGTGGGGTACTAATACTGTAAGGGAGTTCGAAAGTACAATTCCCTCACTCTGTCGGATAGAGACAGCAGCAGCGGCTACTGCTCGAAGGCAGGCTGGTAGAGCTCTGGCGACTGGATCAAGAGTGGCAGAAAAGTAGGCACAAGGGCGCTGTTTGGCGCCGATGGGCTGAGTCAGAACAGACAATGCGCATCCCTCCCTTTCGTGAGTGTAGAGGGAGAAGGGCTTGGAGTAATCTGGTGTTCCTAGAACGGGTGCCGAGCAAAGGGCATCCCGCAACTCCTTAAAGGATGCTTGGCATTCAGGGGTCCACGGGAGTGGGAACGGAACATCTTTGGTCAACAGGGAAAGTAGGGGTTTTATAATGAGACTGAAATTTGGTAGCCTTTGTCGGCAGAAAGAAGTAAGGCCTACTAATGAACGGACTTGCTTCTGTGTTTTTGGAATAGGGGTGTCTAGGATGGTTTGGATTCGGTCGGGTGTAAGTTTTCTCCCTTCTTTGGACAGGAGATGACCCAGGTATGTTACTTGAGACTGACAGAACTGCAGTTTCTTTTTGGAGACTTTGTGGCCATTCTCCGCGAGAAAGTGCAAGAGTTGGATAGTGGCTGTGATTGCAAGTGGAGTGGTGTCGGCCGCCAAAAGGATATCATCGACATATTGGATCAACACCACTCCATCTGGTAGCTGGACGGCGTCCAGCTGCCTTTTTAGGGCCTGGCTGTAAATGCTGGGACTTTCAGTGTAGCCCTGGGGAGCTCTACAAAATCGGTATGAACGGTTTTTTAAAGTGAAACCGAAGAGATAACGGCTGTCTGGATGGATGGGGATAGAGAAAAATGCATTTTTAAGATCTATAACGGTGAAGGTGGTGGCAGTGGACGGGATGAGAGTCAGAATGGTGGCGATGTCTGAGACTACGGGGTACTGTGGCACCACCACTTTGTTGACTTCTCGCAGGTCGATGATGAAGCGGTACGCTTTCTCATCCCCCTCACCTTGCTTCTTAACAATGGGTAGGATTGGACTATTGCAGACATTACTAACCACGTCCTCTACCACTCCTGCATCTACCAAGGACTGAATAATTGCTACCAACGCCTTCTCGCCTTCGGGCGATATCCGGTACTGTGGGAGTTTCGGGAGTATTGCATCTGGTCGAACAGTTATGTGTACAGGATCGATCATCATTCGTCCCACATCCGAGTCGTTTCTGGCCCATAGATGCAGGGGTAGTGAATCGAGCAAGGATAGGTCAGCATCTGTTAAAGTGCACATATGTCGTGCGGGGTAGGGTCCGGTCAAGTTCGGGTTGTCGTACAGGATGACTCGGACTCCTTCCGGGGAACACCTAATAGTAGCTCGGAAATGTTTCAGTAAATCAATACCCATAATAGCGTCAGGGGAGTTGGAGGAGAGCAGAAACGTCGTGTCAGTGGGATTGTTTCCTAGGTCAAAGGAGATAGGTACCGACAGGGGATTAGTGGAGGGCGTCCCATCGAAACCTATCGAGGTAATGTGCGAGCCAGACAAGGGCGCCCTTGGAATCAGTCGTTTTGATAACACACTACGTGTCGCTCCAGTGTCTACCAAAAATGGAGACTTTGTACCCAGGACCTTAGCAGTGACATAAGGACCTTGCTGGTCAACACAGAGCTCGACTGGATCCCTCCCTTGCCCCTGGCAGTCCTATGCAGAGTCGTGAGCATTGTTGCCATCGGACTGCTGGTACTGATTCTGTTGGGGGCGGTCAAATGTGTTTGATTTACCAGATCGGTCATTGGTGGTGTCGTGGGTCTGTCCTCGTCCCTGCCCTCCAGTTTTGGGGCCATTTGCCATGTCCCTTGTCTCCTTATTTTTAATCAGTTCCCGAAGGGCTAGGCATTGAGACTTCCAATGTCCAAATTCTTTACAAAATGCACATTGGTTCTCATCAAGGTCGGTTCGTGGAGCGCCAGGGGTGGGGTTGCGGTCTCTAGGGGTCGAATTCCTAGGGGTATTTGACTGGTAATTTCCCCTATACCGTTCCCTCCCTGTGGTCACTCCCTGTAGTTGTGCAATCATTACTCGTTCCTTTAGGTCCTTTTTCTTTTTCTCAGTTGCCCTTTCGTTCTCGTTCTTTTGGTGTTCGTAATACTGAGCCATCTGAAGGATAGCTGTAGGTTTAGAGGCTCCCCAACTACTTTCGCTAGTCTGTAACTTTTGGGAGACCTCTTGCGATAGCCCCTTTACGTAGTTCTGCACGAATAGGTGTTGTCCGGTTGCGGTGGTCATGTCTTGGCCACTGTAGTCGGAGAACACTGTTTCAAATCGTGAGAAGTATTCTGATACGTCCTCTTGAGGTTTCTGGCGGCAGGCTGTGACTATCGACCTGTCTACCTTCTTTTCTGGGATCAACGTTTTTAGCTTCTGCACTATTTTGTCGGGGAGTTCCAATATGTCTTTTACAGGTTTCTTTCCGGGCTCTCGCTGCCTATCTAGTTCATCGAGTTTTGTCCAGGTGTGTCCGAACAGATCTGTGTGGTCGGCTCTCCGGATTTGCTTCCACACATCAGCCGGCAGACACAACCCGAAAAACAAATCCATGTCCGCTAGAGTCATTATGGTTGAGCCCAAGGCTGTGCCTAATTCAGTATAAAATGCTGTAGGGTTCTTTCTTAAATCGGGCAGGGTTTGTCTAAAAGTTAAAATATCTTGCCGATCCCATGGTAGGTAAACCCAGTTGTACACAACCCTCCCTTTGGCATCTACATGGTTGATATCATCGTTCGTTCCCTGACCTCTTGGGGGAACCCAATAGGGGGCGGCTTCTCTGATAGGCATCATGGTGTTGGCTGCTTCTAATGAGGGCCCAATCGTCTCAGGGACTGTGATCTTGACTTCTGGTTTCTGTTCCGCGAGGTGGCGGAAGACCTCAAGCGTTTGCATGAAGAGGTCCGTCACATCGCTTTCAGCCCCATCTCCGACATCGACCCTTCTATATAGAGCCGTCACTTTAGCAGGACCCTTAGTCTGGTACCTATCCTCATACGCGTTCAGGGTGTGGTAGCTGAACCGTAAAATAAAATGCCGTCTGTGACTACCGGCATGCGAGTTGTGCATATTCATCGTATATTCTTCGCTCTCTTTTCGTTCTACCAGGGTTTTTGCTATTTGGTCGATTCCATCCCGCTCATCTTTGCTCAACCTGTTTGGTCTAGCTGTTAGATGCCTGTTGGTCTCATGCTCATCTGCTGTTGTTACCAACGCGGCTGGTGCGAAGGCCGTAAGAGCCGGGGCACTAGCGCTGTGGTCACCCATGCCTGCACTTTGAACTGGTGAGTGTTGTGCTAGAGGTTGGCAGGGAGCATATGGAGGAGGCATGTAGATAATTGGAGGACCGAGCAGTAACTCGTCATTTGCCCGCTGTTTGGAGGGAATCTCCGGGTAGAGCGCAGAGGTGGTCCTGACAGGGCATTGACCTGTCAGTCCTGGTTCTTGCGTTTGTTTAACTTCCTCTCTTCTTCTTATTTCTTCATCTAGTTCTTTTGCAGCCAGATGGGCTGCTTTGCGTAATTCTTTCACTGTTTTTGCTCCTTCCTTTTTTTTGCGATGGTCTGCTTCTTTGCGCCACATGCCAATACTAACAAGCATAGTGGGCGTTACCTTATTTATTTTTACAGCTGCTTCTAGTGTTTTTATTTTATTTTCATCAAAAGAACCTATCAGTGGCCACTGGTTTTTAGGATCCCTTTTTGTATATTTATGCCATAACTTACTATAAGCTATAGCGACTAGTCCTTGTTTAGTAAACATGTCCTTATTAGGGGTGCCCTCCAGTGGAGCTGGATGGTTCATCTCTAATAAGCGGTCCGGGTTGACCCAACTATGAGCCAATGGGGAGAAGATAGGCATGACGGATTACAATGGGGGGCAAAAGCCTGCACTACCTATCTTTTCACTATTTGCAAAGACTGGACAGAATATTCTATTCTACGCTATTTGCAAACAGGGAATACCTCCAGAAAGAACCAATTCCCAAAACAGTCAATGTTTGGGCAAACAATCAATCAATGAAGGAGTGGAATAGGTACGACGTGTTAAAGTTTTGCGTTACCTACCCTTCACTATCGGCAAAGGGAGAGAGAATATTCCTATTCTTCCCCGTTTGTAGACAGAGAAGATCCTTAAGAGAACCAACTTCGAACAATTCAATGCTCGATTCAATCAATCAATCAATGGGGAGAAAAAAAGAATAGGCACGACATGTTAAAGTTTTGCGTTGCCTACCCTTCACTATCTGCAAAGACTAAACAGAGTATGGCGATTCTGTGTTTGTTTGCAAATAGAGAATTTCTCAGAAATGGTCAATATGTAATACTAGTATTTTCAAACAATCAATCAATCAATTTCGCAATTTGTCGTGTGTCACGACCTTACCCGGACCGCATGGACAGTTTCTCGTCTTCCGCTTCCAGCGCCCGATCGTCCTTTAATCTCTGTTGCTATCGCGGCACTCCTGGTGGTTCCCAGTCAGGACCGTAGATCACTCGGGAGAGGTCTGCTCGGAATCAGTGAAGTACAGATGATCGGCTGTCAGACGAGGGTCTATCGGACAGGAGCTCTTCCGATCGTTGCAGTCGTTCACTCTGTCGTCGGGACCTCTCCCACTGGATCCACGTGTCGCTGATGGGCCCCGCGTTTGGGACGCCAATTGATAAAGATCAATTTACAATGGTCAGGCGATTTCAGAAGTTGTTTCCTAAGTTAAATTTGCCCGGCGTGGAACGCCTCTAATACCATACGAAGTTACTAAATAAAGAGGCAGGCGCTGGAGACTGGAAGACAGGAAACAAGTTTTATTCCGACGGAGTAGAACACATCAGATCGGACAACGAGGTATCGTCTCGAGGTGCTCTCTCAACCTCTCTGAGACCTGGTCTTTTATACACTGGTTTAAGACATGTGAACGTCCTTTATTACAATAGGGACATTGTAGAGCATGAGAATGACATCAGAACGATATCTCCGACACCCCCCAGTTCCAACCCCTTCCAACACATGACAACAGTAGAGACCCTTTCCCCTCATATGATTGGGAGGGGCTATCACGCAGCTGAGTGTTCTGCCGATCTCTTTGGAATGTGTGCGCCTGATCGAATCTCCGGGGGCGGGGATGACATGATCAATAGTGGCCTCTTTCAGGAGAGGCGAGGGCGTACGGTAATGGGCAATAAACTGTATCTTCGGGCTAGAGGATGACCAGCAGTCAGTGCTGACGTTCAGGCTCAGAGGAAGGGGACATCAAAGGAGGGGTATTCATGGACGGAAAGGACTGGTGTGGACAATCGAGCGTGGTGGAAGGGTTTATCCACAGAGGGGTATTCATGGACGGGAAGGAGGTGTTGGTCAGGCGCGGGGTGTGATTCCCTGAGACAGAGTCATGGGGGGTTTCATGGCTTGTGCATGTGAGCGCGGGGGCAGCTAGGGTGCGCGGGGAAGGCTTGCATGGTCAGGGAAATGTGCTGACGGGCGATCGTGAACAGGGAGACCATGGTACCTAAAATGGCTGTCGTGTATTCTCATACGTGAGTCTGCAAGATGGCGTAGATAATGTTCAGTACACGAACTAAATTTCCACACGTTCACTACACCCTCCAATCGTCCCGACTATAGGCTCCCGCCTGCGCGTTGGTGTCGATGCCGCTGCTGCCTCTGTACTGTCATTTGTGGTCGCTGCGCCTCCCTCTCCTCGGTGCTCTGTTTCGCCCTCCATGTCCTCAACCCCTTCCGCAGCCGCCTCTGCCTCTGCCACCTGGAGTGTATTGAGCATACTTTCCCATCTGTCCGCCATGGGCTCCTTGCGCAATCCCAACGTTTCCTCCCTCCTGATGGCAGTCCATTCCGCTCGGCCCCACGAAAGGAGAGACAGGGTCCACGCCCGTACTCTGGGCAGTTCCCTCGCCTTCCATCTTTGCGTCAGAAGTCGCACCGCCGTGATCATTCCCAGGTCCAGAAATCTGGACGACGCTTTGGCAGTAGGGGACCGTTTGAAATGGTGCAAGAGGAACACTGGCCAGTCGCATGGGACGTCGCGACCAGTGCATTGCACAAGCCGGGCGTGTATCTCTCCCCAGTAATCACCAAGTCTCGGACAGCGCCACAGGAGGTGAAGGAGGTCCTCAGCAATCTCGCCGCATCTGGGGCAAGCTGCATCCGCCCTGCGAAAGTATTTATTAATTAAATCCGGGGTGAGGTAGGCCCTGTGGACTATGTAGACTTGGATCTGGTAAAAGCGCATGTTTCTGGGTATGCGCACCGGGCTTTTGAGTACTCGTTCCCATTCTTTGTCCACCAGCGGCCTCCCCATGTCTCACTCCCATTTTCCACAGAGGGGGGCTAGGTCTAGTTCTGTGTGTAGACGCAGAGACGCGGCAAATCACTTAATGAGGTGCTTGCCCTTGCCCATGACGTGGAGGTACTGGATCACCAGATGCTGCGCTGGCTCCTCCGCCATGTCACCCCACCTCATCGCCATCCGGGCTATGAGCGATCTGTGCATTAGGAATCCCCCAGGGGGAAGCCCGGTCTCTGCAACTAGCGACTCGAAGGGGATCGGGCTCCATCTTGGTAGAGGTCTCCCAGCGTCTGCACCTCCGCCTCCTGCCAGTGCTCAAGCATGCGGTGTGTAAGGACTCCCTCGCCTCCCGGTGAGCCCTCCAACGGCACTGCGGGCGCGTACGGGAGCACTTTCCTCGTGAGGTATAGTGCCCTACGGAAGCACCGATATGCCACCCCCAATAGGAGCGGGGCAGGTTTGGCCCTGACTGCCAGCGGGTGGAACAGCGCGGTGATCCGCTCCAAGGTGTAAGGCGGCTCATCCGTAGCAGTGTCCTCTCTCCCCCTGTCTGCCAGCCAGCGTGCAATCCACTGGAGCTGCGCTGCCAAGTAGTAGTGCTCGAAGCAGGGGGCAGCCAGGCCGCTCCTGTCTATGGGGAGAAATAGCTTCCCGAGGACCAGCCGGTGTCGGGATGCGCCCCATATAAAGTCGCGCAGGATCCCATTGAGCATGGAGAAGAAAGCCACGGGCATGAACAGCGGGAGATTTGTGAAGTAGTAAAGGAGGCGAGGGAGCATCACCATCTTGGCCAGGGCGACCCTGCCCGTGGTCGTAAGAGGAAGCGTGGACCAAAAGCCTACCTGCGCCCTGAGCGCGGTGACCGCTCTGCCCAGGTTCCTGTCCATCAGGACCGCCGACTGCCGGTATACCTGGATCCCCAAGTATTTGAACGTGTCTGGGCACCATCTCACTCTTACACCATGAAGGGAATACTCCAGTCTTGCGTCTCGCTATTGAAGGCGACGAGATAGGACTTGCCACATATTACATCATTCATGACATGGTCAGAGACATCACTGATGACATCTCAAATGACATCACTGATGACATCACTGATGACATCATCCACGTGACAATCACATACAACTTTTCCTTCTCTAGTAAAATCTTTCATCACTCTTTGTAAAATGCAGAGTATCATATTTGAATCCATTGACACAGCAATACAAGTATCTAAAAACCCACTCAGTGATTCCTAGATGTATACACACATCTAATCACTTACCTGTAGATTCACTCATACATGCTGTCAATGAACAATAGAACACTATCAAAAATACTTATACACCTATATCGACATTACACACCAGCACACAACCTATTCACATATGAAGTTATCCTACTCACTTATGCAAACAATGGATACTTACATACTTACTTAGCTACACACTTATACAAACACCACTTCATAGTAAGTCATACTTAGTGTATTATAAAATCATTATTACAAGTATACAGTCACTCACACAATCATTGAGTCTTATGTATACTTATACTGTCACATACACTGCCTTTTATTTTTCTAGTTTGTTGGACATGTACCATTGAGAAATATATTTGCTCATCACCACACCCATAAAGATATTCACTCATCCAAACAACTGTTAGAATATGTAGTTTTAACTTCATATATCTAATGAATCAACTATTCACACATCTTTGGGCAGTCACACACCCCCTACCGAACCACACACACATTCACTCTCCCATACAAATACTCAGTTAACTAATTAATAACTAAAATACACTTTCACATAGCTAGTAAGCAACTGGAGAACCAGTTTACACAACAACTGACAATGTGATACAGATATTCACACAGTTTAGTCACTATCCACTATATTTAGTGAGACACTATACATTGTTAAAGTAAACAGTCAATTACACTGCTACTAAATCCTCCATCCAAATATTTATTTTTATATATCCACTCATTCCTCAATGCAAATTGCTATATATATAATGCATATTTAAAAAACGAAGCAAACCACATTCACTGGATGATGTCATCAGTGATGTCATCAGTGATGTCATTTGAGATGTCATCAGTGATGTCACTGACCATGTCATGAATGATGTAATATGTGACATCATCAGAAGTGGATTGCGGGTGCGCAAAATATAGTTAGTACAACTAACTATATAGGAACAATTTCAATGGTTTTGTATGAGTGAAATGTCCAGCTATTTATAACACCCCTAAAACTTATAGTTTTTTGAGTGAATTTTAAAGGTTTTTTAAATGCTAATTCCTAACTATATAAGGCCTGAAACCTTGGGTTTTTTCATTGATATATATATATATATATATATATATATATATATATATATATATATATATATATATATATATATATATATATATATCTATAAACACACATGTATATGTATATTATCTACTGGCAGTCGCCAGTAGATAGTTATAGTTAGGACCTAGTTTCCATAGTAAAAGCTTTTTGCTTTTCCCAATAACTTTGGCGCCAGTTGACGAATCTTTGCGCTCCGGTCAGCTCCTATCTTGAAAGTTTTGTGGTGATTCGCCAAGCGGGGCCGAGAAAAAAGGGGGATCCCAAAATGTGTTTTTTCCATGTTATTTTCCATTGGAAACATTAGACACGACTACAGCCGAACTACTGAACGGAATTACGCCAAATTTGGCAAAAAGGTAGCCCTTGTTTCAGAAAGAACTCTTTTTGTTAAATGGTGTAAATCCGTTCAGTAGTTGCTGACAAAATAAAAAAATAAAAGTTTCGATATATAGAGGCGCGGTGGATCCGCAGACCCTCCCGACCATGAGCTTTAATCTAATTGGCTGTCAACACTCCAAACCAGGAAGTATTGGCAGGTATCTTGTGACTCGATAGAACCGAGTGACAAAAAACAGGGAAACAAAGGTGAAAAAAAAGTAAAGGGGGCAAGGTAGAAACACCCTGACCCCCTAGGCCTGCTCAGGGGGTCCCACAAGGACCCTCAGGGCTAAAAAAAAAAAGCATTTTTTTAAAAAATAAATCGGCGAAATGCGCGCATCCGGTGCAAATTTAGGCTGAGAAATTTAAAAAACGAAGCGCGGGCTCCTCGCCCTTCATTATATTGAAGCCCCTGGGTGGACCAGGACCCGGGGGCACCGGAAAAATGTGGGGGGGAGCCCACACTGCCCCAGGGACTGCCTCCTCCCCGGGGCTTGATTAAAGAGTTGCGGGGCACGCAGCCCCCCCGAGCCCCGGGGACTGCCACCCACCGGGGCTAATTTTTAAATGTGTGGGGGGCCTCAAAGGCCCCCCCCAAGCCCCGGGGACCGCCACCCCCAGGGCATTTATGAAATATTTGCGCGGCACGCGGCCCCCCACAGTCCCGGTGACCACCACACCCCTGGGCTTATTTGTAAAAAATAAAAATAAACCTGTGTGGGGGGCTCGAGCCCGGGGGACCACCACCTCCCCGGGGCTGTGCATTGGATGGGAGGGTGGCCACGTGGCAAGGTAGAAACACCCTGACCCCCTAGGCCTGCTCAGGGGGTCCCACAAGGACCCTCAGGGCCAAAAAAAGCATTTTTCTTTTTAATCGGCGAAATGCACGCACCCGCCGCGAATTTACTGGCTGAAAATTTAAAAAACGAAGCGCGGGCTCCCCACGCTTCATTATATTGAAGCCCCTGGGTGGACCAGGACCCGGGGGCACTGGAAAAATGTGGGGGGGGGGCCCACACAGCCCCAGGGACTGCCTCCTCCCCGGGACTTGATTAAAGAGTTGTGGGGCACGCAGCCCCCTCCAGCCCCGGGGACTGCCACCCACCGGGGCTAATTTTTAAATGAGTGGGGGGACTCAAAGGGGGACCACCACCCCCAGGGCATTTATCAAATATTGGCGCGGCACACGGCCCCCTACAGTCCCGGTTACCAGCACACCCCTGGGCTTGTTTTTAAAAATTAAAAATAAACTTGTGTGGGGGGCTCGAGCCCGGGGGACCACCACCTCCCCGGGGCTGTGCATTGCATGGGAGGGGGGCCCCGCGGCCCCCTCCTGGAGCCTGTGATGGCCCTGGGGACCGCCACCCCCAGGGCTGGCTCCTTCAGTGTCCCGGGATGCCCACCGCCAGGACACTGCTGTTTGCTATAGCAGGGAGGGAGCCTTGCGGCTCCCTCCCTGCCATAAAAAACTGTGGTTTGAATTTTGGAAGAGAGAGCAAGAAACCTTCTCTCTCTTCCAAAAATCAAACCAGATTGCTTTTCCACACAGAGAGCTGCATGTCAGCAGCTCCCTGTGTGGAAAAGCAATGTCGGCTCCCGCAGGAGTTGGGAGCCGGCTGGGACCGTGGGGGCATTGGGGCTCCCCCACGGTCCCCAACGAGAGGCCAAGCCCCGGGGGATGGGGTTCCCGGGGCAAGGAGTGACTCGGGAGGGGGGCCACGCTGCCCTCCTCCCCATAACAAAATTTTAAAAAGTTTTAAAAACACGCAAAGGCCGGCCCTGGGGATGGGATCCCGGGGGACCATAAATGGCCTGAAGAGGGGGGCCACGCAGCCCCCTCCAAATATATTTAAAAAAAAATAAACACTGGCCCTGCCCCGGGGGTGGGGTCCCCAGGGCCGAATATGGCCTCGGGAGGGGGTGGGGCCACGCGCCCCCTTCCATTTTTGAAAAAAATAAATAAAAAACGGGTCAGGCCCTGGGGGATAGGGTCTCCAGGGCCCATAAAATGGGAAAGAAAGGGGGGGGCCACACAACTCTCGTCTTAAAAAAAATAAAAAAACGGCATCGCCGAGGCCCCGCCTCCTCCCAGCAACACTCTGCAAACGTGTGGTGCGTTTTAAGTTAGGGAATCAATTCCCCTTCAATACTGGGGATCCCTGGGGTCTAACTAGCCTCTAGGAAGCACCACAGAGCTGCGTTGCAGACAGGTGGTCCAGGCCATGCCCCTTTTTACACCTCTCTGCAACGCAGCTCTGTGGCGCTTACTGGAGGTACCTGGTGGGCTAGTTGGACCTCAGGGACCCTCAGGATTCAAGGGGACTGTATCCCTCTTCTTAAAACGCGCCACGGGCGCGTTTGCACAGTGGTGAACGGAGGGGGCGAGGCCTGAGGTGACATGTGTGCAAACACACCCTGTGGCGCGTTTTAAGTTGGGGAATTAATTCCCCTTTAATCCTGAGATCCCCTGGGGGCCAACTAGCCCACCAGGTACCTCCAGTAAGTGCCACAGGCCTGCATTACAGAGAGGTGGTCCAGGCCACGCCCCTTTTTACACCTCTCTGCAAACCAGCTCTGTGGCGCTTACTGGAGGTACCTGGTGGGCTAGTTGGACCCCAGAGACCCTCAGGATTCAAGGGGACTTAATCCTTTAACTTACAATGCACCAGGGGGTGTGTTTGCAGAGTGGTGGAGAAAGGGGACATGTCCTTTGTCTACCTCTCACCAATCCCACTGCGTAGGGCTTAGTGGAGGTAAAAGGTAGGCTAGTTGGCCCCTAAAGGACCTCCAGCAGTGAAGGGGACTTCATTCCCCATCCAAGAGCATGCCAGGGAGCACATTTGTAGAGTGGTGGACAAAGTGGGCGTGGCCTAATATGAGTACTTACCAATGCTGCTGTGTGGTACTGACTGGAGGTAATAGTTTGGGACGTTGGCCCCCAAGGATGTCCTTGGGGAACAACTAACCCTCTTGTTACCTCCAGTAAGTCCCACACAGTGTGATTGCTAAGACGTCTTCGGAGGCAATGGCCCCCTTTCTCTCCCACTTTGCAAACATGCCTTGTGGCATACTACGGAATGGGGGATGAAGTTCAATTTAGTCCTGAGGGTGTTTGGGCGCCAAGAATCCCTCCTGGTACCTCCTGTAAGTCCAACGCAGCTGAATTCCTGAGCGCTGGTTGGACGCCCAACACTCTTTCTCCACCACTCTGCAAACGTGACTACTAGTTAAAGTAGCATATTTCTGCACCTCTGAGTTAGAGGTAGTTTTAATCCCCCTGCCCTATTATGTACTAGGACCTTCCAGAGGATGTCATGCTAATCACAGGGGTACCCCAATGCATAGTGTTCCCTAGTGTATGTAGGTGTTTTCACTGTATTCTAAGTGTATTTTAGCATAGCACTGGCTCTAGGCTTGGTTAGTCAGAGTCAGTTTCCACCAGTATCCGTCTGAAAACGTTGTGGGCACTCTTTTGCTCCTCTGTTGGTTCTTCCTGCACATGTCTTGCTTCTTCCTGCACTTTTCTTCGTCTTTGTGGACTTCTGTTGCTTCTTTCTGAATTTCCTTTGCTTCTTTCTGTGCATTTTTTCTTCTTTCTTCAGATGTCCTACCTCTGTAGGCATAGTTAGAAACTAGCATTTAAAAAACCTTAGAAATTATGTGAAAGAACCATAGGTTTCAGGCACCTTATAGTTAGAAATTAGGATTTAAAAAACCTTAGAAATTCACTGAAAAAAAACATAGGTTTGAGGGGCGTTATAGTTAGTTGGACATTTTACTCGTAAAAACCATAGAAATTCCCCCTTTATAGTTAGTTCAGCTAACTATAACTCGCGCCCCCGCAATGCACTGCTGATGACGTCACATATTACATCACTCATGACATGGTCAGTGACATCACTGATGACATCTCAAATGACATCCCTCATGACATCATCCATGTGATAATTTCTATACACACATCCACTCAGTCACCCGTACAGTCACTCATACTTACAGTCACTCAGTACAGGGCTATCATATGCACTCATACACCTATATAGGCAGGGCCGGACTGGGAACCACAACCAGCCCTGGCAAAGTGCTCAGCCGGCCCCACCTTCCCACTAAGGGGGGGGGGGCTGGTTAGAGGTGCCACCAAGCAGTTTCCCAGGGCCGGTTTTCGGCCGATTTTGGTACAGGGCCGATTTTGCAGCAAAATCGGTCCTGTACCAAAATCGGCCCCCAGGTGCCCAAAACAGGCCCCCACCCATGCGGCGCACCGGGGGATTGCCCGGTGCCCGCTATGGCCAGTCCGGCCCTGTATATAGATACTCAAACACCGCCTCTCATCCATAGAGGTACTCACACACCTAGTCAGTCATGCAAATAATTAATCACACTCCCATTTACTCACCTATACACACACCAGCTCATTTACTCATACAAATACTAGCAAATTCTTACGCTCTTATACAATCACTGATACAAGCACACACTCATCCCTACAGCCACTCTCACAATCACACACTCTCACTTATAGCCCTTTATATACTCTAACACACATATATACAGCTTTTCACATATGTAGTTACTCACACATGTACCACTGAGATATACATTCACTCACTAACACACTCATACACACTCACCCACCCATACAGTCCAACACAGATGCACTCTTGAAACCATGCACCCAGTGAATCACCCACTCACACATCTATGCACAGAGTCACACACACCCCACCCACACAAACACTCAGGCACACATAACAGATACTCAGCCAACCAATCAATAACTCATATAGATACTCATGTAGCTATTCACAAACCCATGCAGCCGCTTACACACCAACACACAGACGGATACAGACATTCACACAGTTTAGTCACTAACCCATGCATTCAGTAAGGTACGTTTAATCACTCACTTATAGAGTCAGTCACACACCTACTAAATCATCCATTCAGACACTAATACACCCACTCATTCTTCAATACACCTTTCCCTACATATATTAAACATATTTAAACTTTACAGAAACACACAGTCACTGGATGATGTCATCAGTGATGTCATTTGAGATGTCATCAGTGATGTCACTGACCATGTCATCTCACATCATCAGCAGTGCATTGAGGGGGCGCGAGTTATAGTTAGCTGAACTAAACACTGAATATATATATTCACAGAGAAAAAGCAATAGTTACAGTGATGTTATAGTTAGGAAATAGAATTTTAAAAAAACTTAGAAATTCACTGGAAAAAACAAAGGTTACAGGGTTGTTATAGTTAGGCTGATATTTCACTCTTACAAAACCAGAGAAATTCAGCAGTTATAGTTAGCTGAGCTAACTATAACTTGCTCCACTGCAACGCACTGCTTATGCCATCACATATTACATCACTCATGACATGGTCAGTGACAACTAATGAAATGATTGATGACATCTCAAATGACATCATCCAGTGACTGTGAGTGTTTCTAAAAAGTGTATTGATGAATCAGTGGGTGTTTGAGTGCCTGTATGGATGATTTAGTGGGTGCATGACTGACTGTATAAGTGAGTGATTATATGTGTCTAGGTGGAATGTATGAGTAAGTGACTTTTGTGACTTGTCTATTAGTCTGTCAGTTGGTGTGTAAGTGGTTGCATAGGTTGGTGCGTAGGTACACGAGTGCCTGTATGGGTTATTGATCAGTTGTCTGAGTACCACTATAGGTGTATGAGTGTCTGTGTAGGTGGGTTGGGGGTGTGACTCTCTGCATGGATGAGTGAGTGGGTGAATCACGGGCTGTATGGGTTCATGAGTGAGTCTGAGAGGGGCTGTATGAGTGAGTGAGTGTGGGTATGGCTGTGTCAGTGAGTGAATATATGTGGGTGGTAAATGGGGGAGTAACTGCATATGTAAAAGGCAGAATAGGTGAGTGTTGGATTATATAAAGTGACTGTATGTGTGGGTGATTGATTGTGAGAGTGGTTGTATGCATGAGTGTGTGCTTGGGTCAGTGACTGATTAGGCGAGTAAGTATGTGTTAGTAGCTGTATGAATAAGTGAGTTGGTGTGTGTGTATAACTGTATAGGTGAGAAAGTGTCTTTATTATTGTGCTTCTTCAGTCAGTTGGATCATTTCCCACTAATGCACTCCCCCCAGAGTAGTACAAATTTGCAGCTGCCCTAAAACCACCACAATATATACAATAATGCAATAGGGCTTACTTTACCAATTTGTGCCTGGTGCACCTAGTTAAAGGTGTGCCATGGTGTAATCAGGGACATTACTCCCTTACTGTAATGCAGCTCTGGGTAGGCATCAATTGCCCCTTTTTTCATTAAACCTAATATATCTCATGGTCTAGCCTGGCATATTGCAAACAAAAAAAGTGTCTGCCTCAATTTGTCTGCATTCCATATGAAGCATGTGTACAAATCCGCACTTACCAGCAAGGATTAATTAGGGGGCATCCTTATAGCTGCATGTGCACTGGAGCATAGGTACAATGTGTCATGACTCCTTTACAGACTTCAATTACGGTTTGTCCTGTTCCAAAACAAAGTGGAAATCAATTTGCAAATGAATCTTATGGAATGCTACAGAAAATGTGAGTTGTTCACATAGATCAGTCTGTTCAAACATTCTGATTGTGGGCTAAGCATGGCTCTTGACCGTGCTGAGCCCCTCAAGTGCTACAAGGCCTTTCAAAATCTGGACAGTTCATTTGCCCATGTTACCAGAACTCCTTTCATGTGCCAAGTCCGAGTGGCACGAAATGTAGGGAAAACATAGGTGATACTCTGAACTGTACACTCTTACTTAGGTATTACGAGTATCATTAGACGTCTCTCTTGAAGGCACTTCTCTTAACGTTTGCTTTGGAAGGTGCTTATGCCACCCATGCAATGGATAAATAAAGTATTCTATGCTTACTTTAAGGGGTCAGCCTCCTTTAGCCACTGGCTTCTTTGTCTCAAACACCCTCCAACTCTTGGCTTGAGACATCGTCAATCACAGGTTGGCTTAGTCCACAGGAGCGTTTCACTCCTCACCATTCTTCTGTTGAGTGTTTGGGATGCCGTAGAAAAGAAAGCCACCCTTTCTTCTGTAGCGTACATTTTATAGATGCTTTTGTCTGCTCCCCGGTAAATAAACAAGCAATGGTAAGTTACTAGCGCCTTACAAATGTCAAACCTGCCGTAAAGACGTCTTGCTTTGCCAATGCTCGATATTATAAGCATTCGGTATTGTCTGGACCACGCTCTAAGGAGCTGAGGAAGGCTTTAAAGGGAAACATTCCTTGTAGCTGGAGCCCCCCCAACAGGAGGCGCGGTGCCAGGATCCGTATGAAAGTTGTGGTCGGTTTCACAAACTCGGAAGTCACAAGTGGCCTTCTTACTGTGCATGATGATCATGCACTTTGTCGTGGAACATCTGTATCGATTGCCTGTTCTCTGTACAGAGCTTAGACAGAAGCAAAATAAAAATACAGTTGATGGAGAGATGGTGATGTATACAGGACAGGTCACAGTACTATTAGAATATGCATTTTTGACATGCCATTCCCCATAGTTCCATTTCCAGAACAATGCAAGATGCTGGTAGAGTACAGCGGCATGGAGGGGCTGGCTAGGGAGCCCCCACCCCGTTAGAAGCCCATAATCCGCGGCCTCTGCCGAACGCCATTCCAATCAGTGCTCGGCAGCAGCCTCTGCTCCCTCGGCAGCAGACGAGCACACGGCGAGGGGCAGGCAACGGGCGCGCTCCCGCTAATGTATTCTTCATCATTGTCAGCCAGGCTGATTCTAGCAGGCAAAAGATTCCCTTTTCAGCGTAGGGCGACTTAATCAAGGGCTGAATGATTACAGAATAATTAAAGCAGAGTGAATATAAAGAGGAAGTTCCCAAAATCCCACTGCATTGGAAATCACGTGACTCTAATTCAATTAAGCAATTAATTAAACGTCAATCCACTTGTCAAATAACCTTAAAGATACCTTATTCGAATACGATGATTGCAGTGACTGCCTTAGTTTAAAATACATTTTGTTATTTTAAATCCAAAGTCAGATAAGGGGAATAAACCATCATATAAAAATGGAATATGATGCAGCAAGCCAAGGGCATCATTAACTAATTATTACGCATCTCTTGCTCTGAGAAAACATATAAGGACTTAATTACTTATCAGGAATCCCCATGACGTCTGGTTCGAGTCATTTTCTTCTTGGTGATTCTGCCATTATGAATGTCTCACCTTTGCTGCCTGACTCCTCCATCTTCACCTTCCCACAAAGATACACCTTATGACCTTTCTTCCATTATTACTGTGCCCTTTCCCTCACAAACTACAAGCTTGTCAGAGGAAAGCCTCAAACATTCTACATCTGGCTGTCTTCTGTCTGCATCAACGTTTACCTTTGCTCCTTTCAGCCTTTTCCCTTAGCCTTTCCACTTATCCATGGCCACCTCCTTTCATCTTCTGGTCTTTCACCACCCTCCCCATCTTATCCTATTCCAGCTAAATGCCTATCCAGATTTCTTTCCCACACCTCTGAATCACTGCACTTTTTTACATACCCCCAGTGCCACCATGGCCTGTAACCAGTGTTTAATTTAAGCCGGTCATCAATACCTGCCACTTTTCATGAGCACCAGTTATGGACACATTAATTTACGAGGAGATTAAGTCATTTGCCTAGAATCACAGGATGTTGAGCCGACGCCGAGACTCGAACCTGGTTCTTCAACTTCGAAGTCAGCAGTTCTGGCCATTATGCCACATCCGCTCCCCACTTACATGGTTAGTAGGTGGTTCTGTTTTAGGCGGCTTTAACAGGAGAAGTGGTCAGGTGCAAGTTTTCTGCTGACGAGAGCCTCAGCACTTATTTTTTAACAAATTAACCACTGAATGTAACTATACTCCACGAACTGCTGACACTTCTCGTTTCCCTTCTATGCTGTACGCTTCAGTTCCTTTGTCGTCCACCTGTCTGTACCTCTCCCTGCTCCTCTTTGCGTCTGTATCCTCCTGTTCAGCTACATGCAGCCCTGGCGGGAAGAGATCAGTCAGTCCCTATTCTACATTCAGTCTATTTTGAATGGTTTACCAGCACGACAACTAGTTGTTAATCCCAATATGAGTCAGGTAAGTTGTTGGGATGGGAATGTCACCTGTGTTGTGTACACTTGCCCTGTATGACCAACTGTGAGTATCTGGTTTTTGATTTTGACCTCAGCTTCATGCTAATCTTGTGTGTGAGCATAGGCTTATGGCTTGCTTTCAACATAAGTGAGGTCAGGACCTATCATGGTACTAAGAGGTGCTCCAAGTGTGCCCTCGTTTGTTTAACAGAGGGCTACCATGTGTGTTATGGGTTTAGCATATAGAGCAGTGGTGTCTGTGTAACATGTTTAGCCTATCTGTAGTTGTGGCTATACTCCTTCATCTGTGTCACAGAAGTGGAGGTATACTGCCCGATTAGTGTAAAGTTGCACTTCTATGCGCTGACCTACATTCTAGCACTAACATGGCAGTGTAGTCTGTGCCGTACATGCATTTGTTACATGATTGAACCAGCGTAATGGAGGCCTGAGGGTTCCTGGCCTGCCTACGTGCCCAAAATGAAAGTGCGGTTGTTTTCCCAGACAGTGGAAGTGTATTGCTGACATTCTTGAACTTGGAGGAAGTAGAGTAGCCAGTGAAGTGGGGAAAGAAGAAACAGGCTTCCTGTCCAGGAGTGTGGCACTGTTTTTAGGTTTACCTGAATGGACGTGTCTCAGAGATTCTGACGTTGTGCCTGAGTGGCCTTCAGGTAGGCAACACTGTCCTGAAGTTGTGCCTGACTGGTCTTTGTTGCTGCGATCCTGAAGTTGAGCCTGATAGTCCTGTACTGTGCCACTGTCTTGAAGCTGACCCTGAGCGTCTGTGTCACTGTGAAACTTAAATTGTGTCAAGTGGACTGAGCCGCTGCAAAGTCCTGAAATTCTGCCAAGCAGATATTCCATTCAGAGATGTACTTTATGTAATGGGAGATGCTCTTCCCCCGTGTACGTGAGTGATTATCTCGCTGGCGCTGTCAATAATATGTTGCAATTACAAATATTTTTCCTGTGTTTGTGATGGTGTTATGAATACCTGAATGGGAAAATACTACAAAACAATACAGCTATGTTTACCAAACTTCATTTGGGCACACAAAAGCCATTTTTGGTCCGTAGGTGAACTAGATCAGTGGTTCTAATCGGATGTATGACGTTACAACGCATGCTTTTACATCGCATGCCTTTACAACGCGGTTTTTACATCGCATACCATTACAACGCATAGCGCTTTTGGGTGTTGGATAGTGAATAGTTTAATTTACTATTCCAACTCCAGTCCCCGTGGACACTAGGGAAGGTTATTGGATAGTAAATTAACCTATTCCCTATCCTAGAGCGCCCCCCAGCGCAATGCGTTGTAATAGTTTGCGTTGTAATGACCACGTTGTAATGGTAGTGCGTCGTAAAAGTTTCGTTGTAAGTGATGTTTACCGTTCTAATCCTGTGGTCTGGGGACTCCCAGGGGTGCATAAAGCCTACTTAGGGTGTTAGCGACTATTTAGAAAGTTTAAATATGTTAACAGATTAATAAGGTGTATATAAATAAAGAGGAAAGTAAATTTGAAATTGTTAAAAAGTTCTGTAAATGTGAAGGAATTTGAAACTTGAGGCTAAAAGTTAGAATGATATCCTCATACTGATTCGCAGGAGCAGTATAAGTGCATCAAACAGAACATAGTATGCACTCTGGGTTGTCTTAGTTAAATTAAAAAAAGCTCCAACCTTCCCATTCAAATTCAAATTTAGATTTTTTTTTATACTGGTTTGTGAATTATATTAAATATGTAATAATTTGTGTATTTGTTTGTTGAATGCTTGTTTCAATACTTTTGTATATTGATTTGCAGTTTAACTCATCGAGATTGCTCAGGCCAGGGTCCGGGTTCCAATGACAACTCAATAGGGGTCTCCATATTCTAATAATGATTAAGTTGGGGTTCACAGCAGTACAAAGTTTAAGAACCACTAAACTAGATGTTCACCCAGGATGTCAATTTAAGTGGGGCACCATATTTGTAGCAAAAATCAAATAAAAACTTTCAAATAAACTTTTGGCACCAGTCGCATGATTCGCCTTCGGTGCTAGTTACTGGCAGCTTGCTTAAGTTTGCATTTGGTCCTGTTCCACCCATTTAACTTACAGAAGCATATATCACTTCCTTTTTATCTCTAAACATTTTCATTCAGCTTTTAATTCAATTTGTGCAATGTGCCCACAAGAAAAACCTGAGGCAGAAAGCAGGCTATAAATAGCTGTTGTACATGCAAAACCATAGCATACTTTCACCAATGTAACTTCAGTAGTACACGACCAACCAGTGATCCAAGCTATGCATTACTAGAAAATGTGCTACAAACGTCCATGTTTTCCAGGTAATCAAAAGCTGCAGCAAAACCAAGAAAGAGATCAAGGAACTCAATAAAAGAGTACATTTCAAACTGCAGAACATACTTTCAAGGAAGACCCGAGCGGCAGCAGTGTGTGAAACAAATTTGATTGTTCTCACCTGCGACTCCCTTAGTCTGGCTAGACGCAAGATTGAGGCCTAAATTCCTGTTGCCAGGAAATCTAGTCTGATCTTCTGAGCATTTTACTCCTCGACTCAATACCCGACTGAGTCCTGGAAAAAGCAATAGTCAGGTCCAACAGAAAAGTACACATTCTTTTCCTCATTGCCATTCTCAACAGTTGCGCACTCCATGGTAGACCTCAATTCCAATAAAAGTGTCCCCAAACCTTCCAACCTCCTAGCTGGATCCCTTGTAAGGAAATTCATCACTTTAAGCACACTATTGCAATCTGGGGATTCACTATCCACCAATTCATCCACTCAAAGTGCAGTAAAACCTTTATCAGGTCTTCTGCAAAGTTTTTTTAGATAAATATTTTTATCTGAGTTTTCTGCAAACAATACATGTTGCTGAATAACGCACCAAGAACCACAATTACATTGGAGAGGAAGCACGTTTGTTCAAATTTGTAATAGTTCAGTATATTATAAATGCGATCACAGTGGTCATCAAGGAGTATAATACATTATACGATCGTCTATCACACATCACGGGGACTGCAAAGCATGGGGCAGTCCCCCACTTTCCCTCATATCTATGCCGTAGTGTTTCAACAAGGAACCCCCTACCTTGAAAAACTTCTTCAGGCACCTACTGGCCTTCTGGGTGACATTTTCAACAGCCATGTAGAGGTACATCCCTGTTTTCCGTTCCCGGAGGTTTGGCAGCTCTGGGGCACCCTGATACTTATTACTTTTTTTTTTTGTCCTTTCCGTGTGGATCTCTATGGGTATTTACATGGATGCTAGCTGTTTTGAATGAGGGTGGGAACACTCCCTCTCTGAACCTCAACAAGCTTCTCCAAGGAGGTGCTCGTTTTT
This sequence comes from Lissotriton helveticus, assembly GCF_964261635.1. NCBI lineage: Eukaryota > Metazoa > Chordata > Amphibia > Caudata > Salamandridae > Lissotriton > Lissotriton helveticus. The sequence continues at coordinate 195,205,758 of NC_136062.1, read as the reverse complement.
GAATTTGGTCTCCCTACTCTCTTTTTCTCTTTCTTACCGTATTCGTAATGACCACCAGATTCTTGTGTATGTAAGACTATTGATTTGGTGATTGAATCTGGTTTTGAGGTCGGTAAACATTCCCTTGGACCCTTGTCCCTTGTGGACGTGTTTTGAGCACCCTGATACTTAGCCATGTCTCTTTTTGCCACAATTAGGTCCAGATTACTAAAAAGGAGCTTGGCTTGAGGGACATCCACTTATGTTGGTATACCAAACAGAAGGAACTTGGGGTCCATCTGAATTGTTTCTCCAAATACCATGTTCAGCTCCTTTGATATGACAGTCTAATATGATTGTATGTTTGAAGGTCCCCCTTTCTGCCCCACACCGCACACATCTGGGTGACTAGGCCCTGCCAAACTTATGCAAGCAGGCCCTATCGTAGTACGTCTTGTGGAGGATCTTACGTTGAATAAGCATTAGTCTGGAATTTGAATGTGCCCTCTCTCGGGTGCATGAAGGCTGCCTTCCAGTCTGTGTCATCCAGTGCTTCCCTAACATTTGCAAAGTTGAAACCATCATTGCATCCTCCATTCTATCAATCTACTGCTCAAGTTGCACCGTAGAACTAGCTGCGTTATGTTTAAATTCCTACAGATGTTCCCGACCATTCTTAAGGTCACACACATGTGACCACATCTGTTGTCTGTGCCAATATTTCCCGGGTCTTCTTTTCACTGGAGTTCAATCGCAACTGTATGACCTCTAGTTGCTCCATGAAGGGTACCTGAGCCTCAACGTTTCAATTGGTGGCTTGACTTCTTTATCACCTCCATTTGAAGGAATAGATTCCCCTCCAGTGGGTTCTAACCCTACTGCACCTCCTTCGCCCTATCCTCCCCAACTATTGCGGCAGGCTTAAGGTTGAAAAACTGAGACTCTTAGCCTTTCTATTATCATCCTTAAGTTGCCTACCTCAAATGTTTATGGGCCCTGTACAAATAAGAGACCACCGTAGGACTAGCTGTTGAAAAATCGCATTCCTTGTACTATCAGTGACATCACTAAGAGTCTCTCTGAATACATGGTCTGAGTACAGTGTCATGTCTTAGGCCACATAAGGCACTAGTGACAGCACCTATGGTGGGTTTGCTACCCTAAGATGATGACATGTGAGCAATGGCTCACCATGCCTGTGAAATCAGAATCAATGTAAGAAAATCACCTGTTACCAGTAAAGACATCACTCAAAGCACTTTGTAAGCGCAGTTAGCGCAAGAGGCCGTGTCTTGTACCGTAGGATAAAACATTCATGGTGTTACTGAAAGTGTAAGGTGCCTTAGTAATTATTATGAGATAGAATCTGATGAGGATATTCCTTCGTGTCAGTGATAGCACCTCCATTGTACAGCGAGGGTAAGGCGACTTCTTATATCATCGAAGGCTTTTACTGCCTTCAATATGCTCTGACCCACCATAGATATTGCTCACAGTGTTCATGAACTGATGAAAAGCGTAAGGTGTCTTGGATTTTACCATTATAGTATGGCACTCCTTGTACCAACATCGATCCAATCACAGCACTTCTAAAGTGATTCCATTTACCTATAGACGCATCGGGCGCAGTGCGCATGTAGTCAAATCCAGGGTAATATCTCTTGTACTATCAGATGTATCACTCTCACTGTTTATGAATACCCTTCTATCAGCAAAGGGCATGTTTAAACCCTCATAGACATCTCTGAGTATCAATGAATTCACAGCCATATTTATGTCATCAAATATGGCATTATCAAAACCTCTCAAAACGTTCATGAATATGTAATTAGTGTGAAATAGTGATATGCCCTTTGCCAACACAGATGCTGTTCTCAGCAACTGTGCCTGAATAGCCAATTTAAGACGCCTTATGCCATCAGGGATTTCACTTAGAGCCCAAAGCTTTATAGAGTGGAGTTATTCCACCATCAGAAGCATCGCTCAGTGTGTTGTTGTATGTATCATCAGGCTGAAAGGTGATATGTCTTATACTGACTAAGGCATCACAACTTACAGCCAGCATACTATCATGTCAGTCCTGCAATGAGAGCGTGTGAGCTGCCCTGCACCATGCACACAGTGAACTCTACGTCTCCAGGGCGCGTCACCAAATGACAATAGTGCTGAATGCAGGAAACAGAAGAGAAAGGGTAGGTTAGGCTAGGGACAGAGAGGCTGTGGGTGGAATCAAAAGTAAGTGATTGTGGAGGGATGTAATCTCCACGTGACCTTAGACAGCAAATCCACAGCCCCACTCATTGCTGTGTTGAATTAATTGGGTCAGCTGAATGCTTGGGTCAGCTTCAATAAAGCTGATATTTCTTCATCAGGTGAAGGGTGGGGCAGGGCAGTTCAGCCAGGGGTAACCACCTGCACTGAAGGATTCTTTATATTTATATTGTTGATAGCACCTCCAATGTACAGCACCGTTCATTGTACACTACACTGCCTCTTAGCATAGCTGATACATAATGCCGATCAGCAAGTAAAGTAATAAAGCAAAACAGTGGTCCCTAAAGGGGGAATTGTGAGCCTCTATGTCCTTGGAGAGAGCAATTTTGACCATCAACAGATTGGTACCATTTCTCAATTGGACAGTTTTATTTTCATTTCTTAACAAATAGAAAAAATAGCATTGCAGTTTTATACTTAAATCCATTTATAAGTAAGAAGGTGATCCAAACGTCGCAACAACCCAGTACAAGTGAAAGTAAGTAACTGTAAAGTGTGTTGATGCTATACAATCTATGTTCAAACTGTCCAATTGAGAAATGGAATCTGATCATGAGGGCCCAGTGGAGCCAGCCATGGCAACAGAGACCGGTGGAGATCTACGGCAAAACTTGACAGCCATGCAGACCACGCTAAACACCATAGATGGAAAGATCGACGACCTGACATACCGGGTGGACAGGCTGTTGGAAAGAATGGACAAGCATGCGGAGCACCTGGATATGGTGGAACGTAGAGTGTCGGACACTGAGGATGCCCAGAACAATATGGGGGAGGCTCAACGCCAGCTATAAAAGGCCCGGTGGGGTTACAAACCATGGCGGAGGACTTTGAGGCACAACAACATTCGGGTGCTGGGAGTTGCAGAGAACACGAATACTGGAAATATGGAGCGCTTCGTCGATAAGCTGCTAGTTGACCTGCTGGGCGCTAAGAGCTACTCCAATATATTAGTGGTAGAGAGAGCACACAGATCGCTAGCGACTCGGCCACCACTAGGAGCAAGACCTCAGCCTATTATTGCAAGGCTCCTGAACTATAGAGATAGAGATGCTGCGCTGTGCCGGGCCAGAGAGTTGGGAAATCTCCAATATGAAAGTATGACGGTCTCTCTATCCTGACTTCACTTAAACATAAACATTAAAATACATTTAAAAATGGAAACAAAATAAAAACAAATAATATAAATTATTTTAAAAAGGCATTTGATGCTATAAAATCTCTTCAACACATATTATAAAACCTATTAGAGTCTAAGAATATTAAATATAGCAAAAGTGTTGGATTTCATAAAGATTAGATTTACTATTGCTACTCTATTCACCGCAATAATAAGGGCTCGAAAGGATGAATTGTACTATTTCCACTGCAGTCTAAGCAATGATAGGAAAGTATCGGAATTTGGAGGGGTGGAATTTTCCTATTCCCACTGCAGTCTTCGCAAGAGTAGGGAAAGTGTTGGACTTTGGAGGGGTTAAATTCACTATTTCCACTCCAGTCTCTGCATCAGTACGGAAAGCACTGGATTTCGGAGAAGACACATTTATTATTCCCACTCCAAATAAAGCAAAAGTAGGGAAACTGTTGAATGGCGAAGACGTTGATTTTACTATTCCTACTGCAGTCTAAGCAAAAGTAGGGAAAATACTTCACTTAAAATACTATATATATATATATATATATATATATATATATATATGAGTAACCCCATGAATATAGAAAGAATGATAAACCCTTAATAAAAAAAATTGTTAACCAGTTTTATAAAAAAAAAATTGTTAACATAAAAAATATGTACATAAGTATATATATATATTTATTTTAAAACAAGTTATATAATTACTATGATTTAAAAAATAAAAATGGACAAATATTTATTTTATGAATAATTAACTTCCCACCCTGTTAAAACTAAATCCTGTGTACACATACAATTTTACACAACTTTATAAGTGTAGTACCAAAACAATTTATACAGTATACTTCTGTGTTGTCTTAAATTCTTTATTCTGTTGGACAATGCAGCCAGGATCTAAGTAGGTATCTAGAACGGCCAGGCACGCCAGTAAGTAGTGAAGGGAAATCAGAATGCAATCCTATAGGGTTCAATACGCACAATAAGTTTCCCTATTGGGTGAGCATAAGTATAGTATACTACAAACACGTGTGTGTGTTTGCCCAATCCGTTTGGAGAGAGGAAACTGAATACGTCCTGGTGGCACGGGTTACATGTGTTTGTTGAATACTATACTTAAGTTCATCCAATAGGGAAACGTATTGTGCGTATTGAACCCTATTCTCCCCGGAATCACACCCCGCCATATTAGTATGGCGGGGGTGACCGTGCCGGACGGAAAGACCGTCCGCCGCTTTTCCGCTCCGGTCGCCTTGTGGCCGGGCGGAAAAGGTTTAATATGGTGGCGGTGTCTATCAGACACCGCCAGCCATATTAGCATGGGCATTTTCAAATGCCTTTCCATGGCGGCAATGCCGCCACAAAAAGGCATGTGGAGACACCCTGCGGGGGCCCCTTGCAGGCCCCCAGGGACTCCGGGGGGTGCACATGGGGGGTCCCTATGGTACCCCCAGCATTGCAAAGTACAACGTGGCAGGCTTTAGCATTGCGGCGGGCGGTGCATTCAGCACCACCCGCCGCAATGCTAAAGATACAGGATGCGCCCGCCACTGTGGCGGGTGCATCCTAATGCCCCCAACGGGACCCCCGCCCTTATGGCGGGTGGTCCCTCCACACAACAGGATGACGGGCGGACAAAGTCCGCCCGTCATCCTAATGGGCTCCTAAGTTGTGTGAAATTACTTGTGTCATACATTAGCTACATTTCTAAATCCTCAAATCCCTCTTAAATAAGCATTGACTGCACAACTTATTTCTCTTTGAGCATCAAGTGGACAATGGCAGTATCTTGTTTATCCAATTAGTGAGTAATAATATCTGAGGCCCTAGAAGAGCAGTGGTAAATGACAGTACCCTCCATGCATACTGCCTAGTAGCAGCTGAATCAAAGATGTTGACGACAGCCCGTACGTACATTGAGGATATGACTTTCCATTTTGCGACCTTTTCGGAAATTTACCATTAATCTAGGTTTCTATTCCTGCTAAACCTTCTGAGGCAGTAAAATGTTGATCCCAGTGCCCTGGGTCATGCAGGTAAAACTGCATCAGTTTAAACAGAGGCACTGGGCTTGGAGCAGGCCTATTTCTGGTTGAATACATATACGATAAGTGTTATTCTGGCACTCTTTCTCCTGTAGTCCTAGCCCATGTCTTGCTTGGATGAAGGTTTGCTGCTTTTTGTCAGGTTGAGCCTGCAGGAGAAGACAAAGTATGGGCAGGAAGTGATTGATTGTTAGACCCCGTGGGCAAAGAAGTCAGGCTTCGTATAAAAGTCTGGTGACGGTTGAAAATCTGTATCTTTAATCCAAGGACTGCCATGGAAAATATGGTAGGAAAGACAGACTAGAGCAGTGCTTCTCAAACTTCTAATGACCACAACCTAATTTTTAGAAATATAAAGTAGGTTTAATGGACAAGGGGGGCAGTTTATTAATATAATAACAGGAATTTTATTGTAAAGATTACGACTTTGACAATGCCCTTCGATATCGGACTGTGACCAAGATAATGATCTGCTCATAAAAGTGGCAGATGGTGAACTGCGCTCGTGTCTGAAGCTATATCACTTTTCAAGTTGTGCCCATTAACTAAAATCACAAGGCCTCTGAAAAATCTTGATGTTGATACTAGTGCATATAGCATCGTTAGGAAACCCCTTCTAAAGCAGGGTATGGGGTAAGGCCTCATATCAATGTGTGGGTTAAAACAAGCCCGGTTATGCATTTTCAACTACAGGTATATTTATATTTTGCAGTTTGATTCACTACAAACATGGCTCAGATTACATTACACAAGGTCAGATTCATTTTCTTTGAAGCACGGAAGACAAAGATCCTGATTATGAAGACGGCGAGATGTGTCCCCTGTTGCGTTTTCTGCTGTCCAACTGCCACCGTGGTCCGACTGCCTGATTACAATCTGTGTGGTGACACCGCTACCGCTGCCCTTTCTCCTACTGCAGAGGGAGAGTCAGAGGCAGCCAATGAAGTGGTCCCACCAAGCTCCCCACTGGCCCAATAAGGACCTGCCTTATCGCCAAACTTTTCCTGGCAGGGACACCGCCATGTGAGAGTTGGCGGAAAGGCCGGTAATGTTGTGAATAAGTGGCTCAAGGATGAATGTGGCCTTGTGAAATGTGACTGGTGCTCATGTTTTGCCTTCCAATGCCTTCAGGTCAGGTGTGTGCACTGTTTCTCTTGCACAGTGTGTAATGCAAGAAAGCAGTGAACCAGAACGGCTGAAGCATGGCCGGCAATGGCTTGCTGCTCATTACTAGAGCTGAAGCGGGCCAACGCCATGACTCCGCTGCCCGCACACAGCCAGCCCCACCAGAAACTCATATTAGGGTGGATGGAATGCCGCCGGCTTGGCAGCGTTTTCTCGACTGCCGCCAGGGCAGGCTGGCGGTAAAAACGCTTACTTCGTCATCGGCCCAAAGTGATTTTACCAGAATCATAGGATGTTGCTCGAGTGCCAGGACTCAAATTTAGTTCCCCAGATACAAAGTCGGTAGCTGTCACCATTAGGCCACATCCATAATTCTCAATTTATGTGTGAAACCCATACACAAGTAGTAGGGGTATGTAGGCTCACGAATAGCGAACACATTCTCTATTGAAATGACTTTTTGAAGTAAAAATACAACAACCAAAGGGCCAGCAGAATAGCCCTGGTGAACAATAGTCAGGTCTAAATAGGTTTTGTCGAGGTGTAAGTGTTCGAGGAAGTTGATGACCTCTATCCAGTATTTAGCTAGTTCTGGAAACTCCCACTACATGTGCTTTAACATGGCCAGGTGCTGGTCACAATGTGGCCAATTAGAAGATGCACCTTGATAGATTTTACTGATTGTCGTAGGTGACATGTAGACTCTGTGAAAACTGTCAAATTGAATATATTTGAACCTGATGTTTCTGAAGCTTTTAGGTGTGTATTCATTTATTTTCTGCCATTCTTTGCCACTGAAGCTTGTATTCAAGTCCTCTTCCCATGTGTACCTTAAATTAACCAGTGGGACCCCTTATAGACTGCTGTGGCGTCTTGCATAGCCACATAAGCAAACGTCTAAAGGTCCCCATAGTATGCCTATGTTGTATATTCTTGTGTTTCGGATTCCATTTAAGAAGTATTCCAACAACTAGTCATGAGTCTAATGTTAATAGTTGGCGGTTTTCAAATATTTCTTCCAATGTAAATATTCCCATTTATTACCACCAAGTCAATTGTCTTTTTTGTGTGATGTTTTTGGGTTTTGATTACCCCTTTTAAAGGTATTGCAGGTGCATAATTTTCACCTTGAATCATTCTTTGTCTGGCTAATTGCCAACAATATATTGCTTCTTTAAATAACTTTGGAAGGGATCGAGCAAGCTTATTACTAATCAGTACCATGTTATGTAAGTTATCATCTTGTACATTGCTTATTGATAACCCTGTCTCTGGCTTTTTTTGTGTTATGTTGCTATGTTTTGTGTATTTGTAAAGTGGGCTATCACCCACAAGGGTATCCTGGCGCTGAGCATGAGTGTGTCTTCAGCTGATTGTGGAATTCAAGAATAGAGACGGAGGATCTGATGTGGAGTGGGAGGTTATTCCATGCTTTAGTGCGATGTAAGAGAACATCCGACCTCCTGATCTGGTTCTGTGTATGCGTGGGATGTGTGCGAGTAGGAGTCCTGTGGAGCATAGGCATCTGAGTGGTTGGTAGAAAGAGATGCAAATGTTCACATAGGTGGTGGCCTAGGTTGCGCAATGCCTTGAATGTGTGTGTGAGGAGTCTGTATTTAATGTGTTTGAGTATTGGGAGCCAGTGGAGCTACTTGGGGTATGGTGTAATGTGTGTTCTCTGTGGGTGGTTAAGAAGAGACAGGCAGCCAAGTTCTGAATGGTTTGTAGTTTTCTGGTGAGTTGCTTGATGATCCCTGCATATAGTTTGTTCTTGTAGTCCAACTTGCTGGTGACTGGGGTGTGAGTGTTCTAGTGTTGCTTGGGAGTCATTTAAAGATCTTCCTCAACATCTTCAGGGTCTGGGAGCAGGATGCACTGACGATGTTGACTTGTGCTGACATTTTTAGTTTGTTGATGATAATTCTAAGGTTCCTAGCATGGGTGCTGGGAGTGGGTCTGAGTTCGGCAGGCCACCAGTTGGAGTCCCATGGTGAGGTGATGTTACCGAAAATTCCTACTTCTGTCTTGTTGGTGTTGAGCCCTTGAGTGCATAATCTATGTCATAGTCGTGGTTTCAAATGTGGTGACTGTAGGCCACGAAGTCTGGGTTTGTTGATGATTGAATTTGCCGTATTTGGAGGTGATTTGGTTGCAGAAGAATTACGAGAGTTTATTGCAAAAATCTTGCGATGGAGTGATGTTGCTGGAGGTGGTAGGGCATGCATTGAAATCTTTGGTGATAGTGTAGATTTCCTTGCTGCTGTTAGTGCCGGCATCAATGTGATCTGCAAGAGCTGTGAGCTTGGTGTTCCGTATTTGCTTGTGGTAGTATTTTAGGGCAGATTTGAAGATGTATTTGTATGTATTGTCTTGACATGTTCTCCATTTGTGCTTGTGTTGTTTGGAGTCACATTTCTTCAGTGTGAGTTCTTCTGTGAACCAACTAGCCTGCGGTTGTGACTCTTGTCAATGGGTTACACTTGAGGGGAGCCAGGGAATTGTGCATGCTGCAATCCAGTTGTTGAGGTTCTTGATGGCTTTCAGCAAATTGCTGGTGAGCTTGGGCCATTGCATAGAGAGAGTTGAATCCCACTCCTTTTCTATGATGCTTTTCTAATTACTGCAGGCAGATCCAGTGGTGGTAGATATGTGGTGTTGCAGTATGGTTTAGTGAAACTGACGTGGGTGGGGTCTGTCCAGATCAAAGTTGCTGGCTTGTTGACTGTGATGTTGCTGACTGAGGAGAAAATTGTATCCAATAGGTGTCCGGCCCTGTGGGTGGAGTTGGTAATGTTTCATGACCTGCCAACCATCATGGTAACCACTACTATTGTGAAGCTGGTTAACATAACTCTAGCTCAGGAGCACCCAATACTCTTTTGTCTATTTGTGATATCAATTTGGTTAGTGCCACTCTCCTCCTACTCTGCCCCATATCAGTTATCTCAGTACATTTTCCAAGTCCTAAAAAAATTCCCGGAGTATTAATATTGGCTGATTGGCAAAATAGCAGAGAAACTAGGGAAGCATAGTATTTTTCCTACTCTAATGCTTCCGATAACAATAAGACAGCAATAGGGAGTCATTTCCAGAAAGCAGTTAGTAGGACTATGAAGCCCAATTCTTGGAATTTAGCACCAATATTGGGACCAGTTGTAGTTGTACCAGTAGTCACCAGCCTACAACGGCCTGCATATACTACCAGCCCTGGCTAACTCTATGCAAAGGAAGAGCAGTGCAACTGCAGCCCTTACTAAAAAAAACACATCATGCATTAAATTTGACAGTTATGTGTGACCGCAGCTATCTTCTCAGAAGCTAATGCACACTCTAGGGTCCCATGTAACCACTTATTCTACTTTTTTTTGGAACTTTATTTACCACAAAGCTGTTGTACAATATCAGCCATACAAACCTTCGCAATATGTCGTAAACTGGATACATAATTACCATGTCACAAACACACAGACTTAAACATATATATGTACTTTAGCATGGCATCCGAAAGCAACAGTATTGGTATGCAGGTATGGATCACTGACATAATATCGAATACACAAATATGGAATTACCAAAATATCGAAGAAAAAATATAGAATGCAAAAATATCGAATTCCTGTCTACAAACAGGTAGGCACAAAAATATTGAATCAAAAATATAGTTTTAAAAAATATAGTTAGTCAAAATATAATTTTTTTTTTAATGTCTTAAAAGTCATTTAAAATTAATGAAATATAAATATAACATTTACTATTACCACTCCAGTGAGTGCAACAGTAGGGAAAGCGTTGGATAGCGTAGGGGTAAAAATTACTATTCCCACTCCAGAGAGTGCAACAGTAGGGAAAGCGTTGGATGGCGTAGGGGTAAAAATTACTATTCTCACTCCAGAGAGTACAGCAGTAGGGAAAGCATTGGATAGCGTAGGGGTAAAAATTACTATTCCCACTCCAGAGAGTGCAACAGTAGGGAAAGCGTTGGATAGCGTAGGGGTAAACATTACTATTCGATATTTAATTTCTTTCCTTCAATTCGATATTTTTCACCACTATATTCTGTCCATTCGATATTTTGTCCGTTCTATATTTTGACTTCGATATTTTGGTAATTCGATATTTTGAATTCGATATTTTGTCTTGTTACCGCCAGGTATATTGTGACTATCCCACTAGGTCACCAGTGATTGATGTATCACTATCTGGACTCGCCATAGCATCTGCCAAATATGATCTCAGGGGTTCCCATATATCTTTGGGGCGAGATGTTGTAGGGAGCAATTTGCTGTAGGTTTCAGCATGTGAGCGATATGTGACAATGTCTGTGATCCAGTTTGCTGTTGTTTTGCCTATCTCTACTCCAGTGCATGACTACTCTTTATTTTCTCATCGTTACAGCCAGCCCCAAAAATGTCTGCACATTTGTGAGAACCTTCTTGACAAAGCCAGCAGCACCATAAGTGTGTCCGCGACCAGCGCCAGACCCGTCATTGCTTTTAATGTACCAAACACCTGATTCCAATAATCCCTGATCAGGGGCACTCCCATGCCAGATGCAGAAAATATGCATCCGGAGCCTTGCACCTTAAGCATTGGGCATTTCTGCTCTCGATAAATTCTGCCTGCGAGACCGGCGTGTAGTACAGCCTGTGTAATAACTTGTGGTGTATAAATATGTGTCTCCCACGCATGGATACTTCTTTGATGTGCATGTAGCAAAACAACCACTGCACATCGCTTATGTCAGATGCTAATTCCCAGGCCCAGTGCAACCTATCCTTGACATACATGAGCGGCAGATCCCCCATTACAACATTGTACATTAGCATAATCAGTTTCCTGGGTGCAGGGCCTCCAACCTCCGGGCTCCTGTGGGAAGTCTGGGAATAGTTGTCTGACTGTCCCTTACAGGCAGTGATATAAAAACACATCTAAGTTCGATTTGCCACCATTCGTGTCGTGAACAGTGGTTCAAATGTAATCTTTAACTGAGGGTTTCGGACCAACGGCATATGCAAGGAATAAATATTGTTGATCGCATCACATTGTCACCAGCCTGTGCTATGTCCACACTGTGCAATTCACTGTGTCAATTTAATATCTGGGTCTTTTGGGATCTTTCAATATTACCATACTGAGGCTATCAGGGCTTTCCAGTGCTCTCTCCAGGCCTCTATACAGGACTTTACGGTAAGCATGGAATCAACGATAGGCAAACTGGGCCTGTGGAATCAAGTAGTATACTTCGAAATTTAGTGCTGCAAATCCACCTTGGCTAAACGGCCTCGGTAGTACATTTCAACCTTAACGGGCTGTTGTCCTCCCTCTGCCAGTTTATCATCAAAGACCCTAGATGATGAAAAAAGGTCATATTGAGATGTAGAGGCACAATCTAAAACAGGTATAATAGTTGTGGTAATATTACCATTTTCATTCTAGCTATTCTACCTGCCAGTGACAGCAGCAATTTTATCCAGTTTTCAACATTGGTCGAAATTGTTATCAATTGCAGCGACATAGTTTACACGCAACACAACCCCAGGTCCCTGTAGAGGTGGATCCAGAGATACTGGATCGGCATTTCTTGCCATTGCAATGGCTGGTCTAAAATTGGTTGTGTGATGTTAGCTGATAGCGGCATCATAGTAGGATTTGCCCAGTCGATTGTCAACCAGATCCTTTCCCAAATAGCATGATTTATGCTATTATTGGCTGTAAATTGCACTCTGGGTCATTGACTATCAGGACTGCCTCATACGTTTACAGAGAGATCAGTAAGCACTGCCTGCATAACCATATACCTGTATAGCTGTGTGCTGTGCGTAGTAATCATGCCGGCGTTTCAACTGCCATTGCAAAAATCAGGGGTGACATGGGACATCCCTGACGTGTGTCTCACTGGATGTCTATGGGAGGGTACACTTGCCTATTAATCCGTATACGTGCCGTTGGCCTCGTATACAAAAGGGAAATCCAGCACATCATCAGTCTCATTCTGTTGAGCATCGCCAACTTAAATGCCATTCTACTGGGTCAAACTCCCTTGCTGAATAAGGAAGCCCTGCCACCACCCTCGGCTCCAGATCAAGCTGATGTGCCGTGGTGAACAGAGTTCTCAAGTTGTCCGTTCTTGTACATCCGGGATAAAGCCGGATGGGTCCGATAGAACCAGTCCTTGCATCAGTTGCCACAGGCAAGCCACCAGAATTTTAGCCAGTATCTTGTTAACCAAGTTTATAAGTGACAGCAGTCTGTATGATCCGCACTCATGCTCAGGTTTCCCTGGTTTTAGCACAATGACCACTATTGCCTCACGTACCAATGGAAGCAACCCACCCTTTAGAAAGGCCTCTCCATACATTTCTAATATGTGTGGAGCAGGCAGATCTGTGTACTCCTTATAAAACTACCTTGTCAAACCATCGTTGCTAGGCGCCTTGCCTGTTTTCAGCTCCTTGATCGCTTTTTTTCATGTCTGCCTCCGTAAGTAGGCAAAAAAGTATCTCCCTTTCAGCCATCTGCACCCATGCTAATGTCGCATTCAGGTACTGGCCCATATCGCTCCTCTGCTTACTTCATGGGGAGCTATATAATCTATTATAATAGTAGCTGAATGCTGCCAGGATATTAGTTGTGTGTTGAGCAGTGCACCCTTCCCCAATATCAATGGTAGCAATTTGGTCAGGTGCCCACTTCGGCTTTAAAAGGCCACCTAGCGTGCACCCAGGATGCTCTCCCTCTCCATAAATTCTTGCTGTCACATATTTCCCTAGGTAGTAAAATTCCCTCTCTACCTCTTCCTTTTACTTCATGAGAGTGTGTTGTATGTTGGCTTGTAGTGAGGGGGTCTGTAGTGTATCTCTGTTCTAGGTCCCCCTTACTCTCCAAAAAGTTTTTATTTAGTTGAAAGCAGTCAACTATGCCTTGTCTGATCTCCTCTCTGAAGACGCTATCCAGAAGCATGGATGGCTGGAATCTCCAGCTCATATTCACTTATGGACAATCAGGGAAGCATAGTATCAGTACCACAGGAGAGTTACCCGAGGAAGTGCGTTGCAAGTATTCTATCCACTGCATGCATCCCACCACGTGGATTGGTGTCACTACAACGCATGCTTTTACATCGCATGCCTTTACAACGCGGTTTTTACATCGCATACCATTACAACGCATAATGCTTTTAGGCGCTGGATAGTGAATTATTTAATTTACTATTCCAACTCCAGTCCCCGTGGATAGCAGGGAAGGTGTTGGATAGTATATTAAATACATTCCCTATCCTAGAGCGCCCCCCAGCGCATTGCGTTGTAATGGTTTGCGTTGTAATGGTTGCGATGTAATGGTAGTGCGTTGTAAAAAATTCGTTGTAAGTGATGTTCCCCCACCACGTCTCAGGGTACTACCCAATAGTCCATCCTGGATGATGTCCTGTGTCCAGCTAAGGGTTTTTCTCATCCCATTTATTGCCTGTCCATCACATGTGGGCTGTTGTGTGTACTGTCCAGTGTGACATTATAGTCTCCGCCTCATTATTGTTTGGGGGTTCAGTTTGCAACACTGCGCCCCCGCAGCATGGAAGAACTGAGAGTCATCATGATTTGGGCTATACACTTTCACTATAGTGACATGAGTGTGATTAAGCACTCCTTGGACAATCAAGTACCTACCATTTGGGTCCGCTATGGCAGTAATGTGGTGATAGAGAACCCCTGATGAATTATTATTGCCACCTCCCTCGACTAAGCAGAATAGTCTACGAAGTACCAATCTGTACTCCAAGTGTGTGCCACCCAATTTGATTTTACTTAACCAATGTGGCCTCCACCCATGCTGAGTTCCAAATATCCAGCAAGCTACCCAACCCATGTACCAAAACATACTCAACAACAGTCCCAACCTCACCAAAACCATCTGCGATAGAGCGGTATCCTCCATGGGGCAGCCTAAAACTACACATGGCGGTACAAAAGGGGGTGTTGATGGACAGAGCATCTGAACCAATCAAACACTCACACCCAGTCAACAGATCTGGGTTTAATCCATCACCGTTCTTTAGCCCACTCTGCCATCCCAGTTCAGACATGGCCATATGCAAATCAGTCTGACCCTGTGCCTCATGGGAACAGTCCAGCCCGAACTGCCAAGCCATGCCTTCCCTGGACCGGATTCAAGCTTCCTAGGACCGGTTTCTGGCATTACAGCTGTCTTCAGCCAGGCTTGCTTGAATCCAGTGGCAAAGTGAGCAAGGGACTCACGTCTGAGCATACCCTGCCAACTTATGGCGAACAAAGCGGTACAAAAGGGGGTGGTGATGGACGGAGCATCTGAACCAATCAAACACTCACACCTAGTCAACAGATCTGGGTTTAATCCATCACCGTTCTTTAGCCCACTCTGCCACCCCAGTTCAGACATGGCCATATGCAAATCAGTCTGACCCTGTTCCTCATGGGAACAGTCCAGCCCGAACTGCCAAGCCATGCCTTCCCGGACCGGATTCAAGCTTCCTAGGACCGGTTTCTGGCATTACAGCCGTCTTCAGCCAGGCTTGCTTGAATCCAGTGGCAAAGTGAGCAAGGGACTCACGTCTGAGCATACCCTGCCAACTTATGGCAACCAAAGCGGTACAAAAGGGGGTGGTGATGGACGGAGCATCTGAACCAATCAAACACTCACACCCAGTCAACAGATCTGGGTTTAATCCATCACCGTTCTTTAGCCCACTCTGCCACCCCAGTTCAGACATGGCCATATGCAAATCAGTCTGACCCTGTGCCTCATGGGAACAGTCCAGCCCGAACTGCCAAGCCATGCCTTCCCTGGACCGGAGTCAAGCTTCCTAGGACCGGTTTCTGGCATTACAGCCGTCTTCAGCCAGGCTTGCTTGAATCCAGTGGCAAAGTGAGCAAGGGACTCACGTCTGAGCATACCCTGCCAACTTATGGCGAACAAAGCGGTACAAAAGGGGTGGTGATGGACGGAGCATCTGAACCAATCAAAAACTCACACCCAGTCAACAGATCTGGGTTTCATCCATCACCATTCTTTAGCCCACTCTGCCACCCCAGTTCAGACATGGCCATATGCAAATCAGTCTGACCCTGTGCCTCATGGGAACAGTCCAGCCCGAACTACACATGGGCTGCCCATTCCGCCATATAACAATATCCATTTCTCAATGACTGAGAGTATACCTGCAGTGTCAGAGCAGTATGTGGATGACCTATTCAAAGCATATGACAAAACTTAATAGTGGCTGTACACTTATGTTCAGGCAACAGCATCTCGCTCTGTTGTCGGTACGATACCCTGTCCATGGGAGCAGTTCAAAACTAGTGGACCCACAATTGCTTTGACCATCTGGCTTTCTTTCCAGACAACTCACCTGCTTGGGACGGGCAAACAATGTTTTAGTTGTGAGTCATAGTGGCCATCTTCGAAGAGCAATTTATTCTACATCACTTAGGTACTGTTGGAGGTATTGTCCTAATTTCTATGGGGCCTAGTGCGCCATTTGGTGTACTTGTTCAGGAATGTCTGAGCCACCTGGTGATTCGTAAAGAAATGGCCTATGCCATCAAGGGTGAGTCAAAGCCTCACCAGTTACTGCATGGCAGAGCCAATGTGTATGTCTCGCAATCGTTTTTTGAGTGGTACAAATTTCCGGTGAGTTTCCTGCACCCTTTACGTGAAATCAGGGTCGAGAACTACCCTGGTGGGAAACATCCTTTACAACGCAACTTTTACCACGCAGTGCCTTTACGACGCAACTTTTACAACGCAAACCATTACAACGCATTGCGCTGGGGGGCGCTCTAGGATAGGGAATAAGTTTAATTTACTATCCCACACCTTCCCTAGGGTCCACGGGGACTGGAGTTGGAATAGTAAATTAAACTATTCACTATCCAACACCCCAAAGCGCTATGCGTTGTAAAGGTTTTCGTTGTAAAAACCGTGTTGTAAAGGCATGCGATGTAAAAGCATGCATTGTAATGTCATACATCCACCCTGGTTCTCTCATCGGTGATATCCTTTCACTCTCTTGCAAGGCAATAATAACATCACGGTCTCAATAGCTCAGTATTTTGCCCAATATGGGTTGTGGCAGCACTCCCGGCACAGGTTTGGGGCCCATCGTATGATTTTCTCTCTTCACCACATATGCTTCTATTTTAGTCTTTGCTGTGGACTCTTGCACCCCTATGATGCGTATATTGCTTCTTTGGGATCTGGCTTTGAGGTCCTCATTCTTTCTCTTCACCGCTGCAAGTTCCGCCAGCATGTCCTTTTGAGTTTTGTTCACACCTATCAAGGCATCATCTGTGTCGGAGATCCGATGTTTTGCCACATCCAATTGCTGCCCATGTGTCTCCACCTTCTCCCACATGGCATAAAGTCTCAGGTTCAATGCATTGATCTTGCCGTCTATTTTAGTAACATTTTTAGCATAGTCTCTAGGAGTGCCTTCACCCCCCCCCCTTCTACCGCCTCTGGACCACACCCTCCAGTTGAGCCATGTCGACCCACATCAGTAACCACAACCATGGTAAGGGAGCCTTATTTAGGTTCAAATGGTGGGTGTATCCATCGCCTATCGTGGGGTTTGTGCTAGGTCACGGATTCTTCATCAATCTATAGAACAAGTGGCTATAGACACTGACGCCCTCTTCTAGTTGCTTCCGATCCCCAGTGACTACAATGTAGAGTATGGGCGGTACAGCATGAATGTGGGCCATTTCACTTCCGAAGTGTCTTCCCTGTGCTTAATGTGTTTCCCAGTATGCTGAAATAGTCTTACTCACAGGAGTTGCCAGGCCTGGCTATATCATAACGGTAATCCAAAGCAGCTTGCACCTCTGTGAGGTTTGGGGTCAGCATTTGCGAGAGCACCAGCCCAGGTAGCGCCACTACTCATGGCTCTCGGCCATCCCTGCTGGCAAAGTACAAGGGCTCGACATCGCTCACTGCTGTGCCACAACAGGCGCACTCCGCATGGGCCGGCTAGTGCCACTTCGTCCTCCGAGCGGGTCCAAGCCGCACTTGTAGGCATCCTTCCTCAGGGGCTTCGTGGGCCTTCTCCCTTGCGCTGCTGCCTTTCTGAAGCCTCCAGCTACCTCTAAGGGGCCATCCACGCTACCCCCTCGATCATCGCCCCCTAAGGTGGCTGGATGGGTGCGGATAGAGTAAGATTACTCCATCGGCCGCAAGAGCTCTAACAGAGGCCGGCCATCTTGCCTTGCTTCTAGGCAATAATACCGCAACCACTAATTCTGCTTCCTATACTGTGCATCTATGAGATAAATAATTTTATGTATGATGATTTCCTATACTTTTGAGATGTAAAATAGACCTTCATACATAGCTATGCAAGCACTCTAGAGGAGGAGGAATGATACACCAAAAAGCCAATAGCATGAGAGGAATGAGAAATACTCCTTTGTGTGGGGCAACACCCTACTCTATGTATCTTTCAATGAATTGGTAGCAATAGGTCTTGCAGACAGCTGTACTATCAAGCCAGAACTGAAATATATGCCCTAATGAAGTCTGTGAAAGCTATGGCCAGCAGGATTACCACTGGTTGTAATAGATTGGAGAACCATCTATTCATAAGCGTTAACTTTTTTGCAACCTATTGGTCTTGTGAACCATTGTGTTTAGTTGATATTGATCTGGCCACTGACCTCCACATCGAAAGACTTAATTTGGTTGCTTAATTTCTTCTGTACTGATTTGGGTAAAACCCTTGACTGCTAGTGTGTGTGTGTGATTGGGTGGCACCGTGACGATTTTCTAATTTGGTCCTTCATGGTTCTCTTTTAACTGACGAAAGCCTTCATTACGAGTGGTCCTGTAACAACCCCATTATTCCCTGGCACTGTATTTACTATTACCAAGGTCTTAGTAGGAAAATAACAGGAATTGTAAGTTTTTGTTGCCTAATGTGGAAAAGGGACTTACCAGGGCCGGCTATAGCGCTGGTGATGTCGGGTGCGACAATCACTTTTGACGCCCCCACATCTCATGACCGCCTCCTCTGATTCTCTCTCTACCACTTGCAAAAGTGCCCCATAGCTCTCCTATCATAAGATATTCCTAAACACAGCGCCCCCTGAGGTCACAGCGCCCCCTCCACAGGTCAGCACCCAGTATGGCCGCACCAGTCGCACTGCCCTAAAGCCGGACCTGGGACTAACTTTGCAGAGTTGTATGTTTTCCTTGGTATTCCAATTGGAAACCCTGTCTGGTTCCATCAGGTGAACTCTCTATGTGAAATACCTTTGATAAGTGGTGTTCCCACTAATCTCATAATTGTAAGTGATTCATAAGTAAATGACCACTTTTAATGAGGGCCAGAATCATATTTTGTCTTCAGTCAGTCATTGTCTGTACAATTATTTAGGTACGGTATTCTTAAATCGTATAACATTTGAATAAAAAGTATAACTTTTTCCAACTAGAACAGGACTAGTGCATTATGTGTGGAGCACATTGGCCTGCCCACTCATGCTGGTTCTCAGTGGAACCTAGGCTGTTGTGTCCTCACACCTAGATAGGATGAACATGGGTACCTGAAGTGGCCTCAAAAAATCTACGTACCCACTCACTAGCATGAATCAGATTTTATCAGATTTGTTTTTTTTAGCGTCTACTGGTCCATTCTGGGGAGAGGGCTCATGCTGGCAAAGAACAGGTGTCCTGTTCATTCAGAAAGTTAATGGACAGTAAAGATACCCTTAAATCTTGTTTTAAACTTGTCACATTTGTTTGTGTGTTCCAAAAAGAGATGGCAAATGTCAGTTTATGTCTTCTTACAAATTGCTGCTTATTTTATCTTGGAGATTCTCACTGTTCTGTCTTTGACTGCAAAGTTAGAAGATGTTGTAAAGTGAATGGTCTGACAGTTGTGCTGGGGTACAGGGAGTGTGTTTTTTTTAATACAAATGTAAATAGCTTGTAATTGATCTGTACACATATTTCAAAATATATCAGCAGTTAGAAAAGCAAATATTTTTGAAATTCTGAAACATTAGGGAAACAAAGTTTTAATATGATCAAAACAAATCAGAATACATCACTTGATAATGTGCAAATGATAAATATTTGCTGAAACCTGATTCACACCCATTATCATTTGTACGATTTATAGTTTTATCAATGAAACTGCAAGTCAGTGAGAAGGTTTGTGGCTATTTCAATGGAAAATATGCTGTCTGTAAATCACATTGTGCTACCACAGTATGCGCAAATGATATATTTATTAAAAGTGAGAGTTTTTAAACATGAACTGAGTAATAGTCCTATGCCCGTGCTGATGACAATGCTCATAGTGAACTGCACAGGTAGGTACTTGTGACAAATAGGGACCCTTGCCTCTAGTCAGGATAAGGGGATTACACTCCTAAAATAACCCCTGCTCAGCCCCTTGGTAGCTTTGGCATGAGCAGACAGGCTTATCTTAGAGGCAGTGTGTTAAGCATTTGTGACCACATGCAGTAACCCAGTGACAAGACTACAGATGGACACCACACAAGGTTTTATATAAAAAATAAGTATTCTTTACATAGAGTTACCACAAGACCATAAACAACATAAATAAACAATACTGTTACTTTAAGATGGTAGATTTAGTTTAGTTAAGTTCAGTTCTTAAGATGCAACACTTTGCGTCAATGTACCTTAGGTTGCGTTGCGCTTCCATGACAAGCAATTTCGCAGCGAGGGAAATGCGGCAAAGTTCAAGTACAAAGAAATAAAGACGTGAAGATCTTCCAGATGCGGCACGCTTCTCTGGGGATGCGAGAAGTTCTCGGTTCGATGCGTGGACTGCAGCGGCGACACCCTTGTTCCGTGATGCTTCCGCACGATATGATATGATATGACAACTAGAGCAGCGACATCCACGATGCGACGGCAGCAGCTCCGATGGCAGCGCGCTTCTCGGGGATGCGAGGCGCTTTTCTTTGATGCGGTGCAGTGCGACAGTTTCAGCGGCGACAACCTCCATTGGAGTTGTGCTGGCAGGCACAGCGACAGCGACACGCTCCGACCTCGTTGCGAGACTCTTCTCTCGATGCGGTGCAGTGCGACAGCTACATCGGCGACAACCTCCTTCGTAGTTGCGACGGCAGCAGCAGCGATGGCGACATGCTTCCTCTTTGTTGCGGCACACTTCTCTCCGATGTGGTGCAGTGCGACAGTTCCAGCGGCGACACCCTGCTTTGGAGTTGTGACGGCAGGCCAGCGACGGCGACACGCTTCTTCTCGATGAGTTGCGTTTCCAGCTCCTTGCGACACGCAGTTCCTCAGAAGGCCCAAAACAGCAGCGGGCACTTCCTAAAGAACTCTGGGGAGCTGGCGGGTGAAGTCTGTTGTCCCTGAGACTTCTGCAGGCGGCATGCTCTTTTCCAAGCCCTTGGAGATCCTTCACAAGTTGAAAGCAAGGTACCCAAAGTTCCTTTCTCCTTCCTTTGGCAGTAAGGCAACCACTGCAGGCCAATCCTCCAAGCAGCACTTCAGCTTGGGAATAGTCTCTCTTCAGTTTCTTCAGGTTTCTCTCCTCAGTAAAGGTTTCTTCTTGTAGTCCAAAGTGATCTAATTTCATGGGATCAGGGTCCCAATATTTATACCCCAAAATCCTTTGTTCTCTGAGGGGAGACGGTCCTTTGCCCAGTCGAAACCAGTTCTGAAGCACTCTGTTTACCAGACTTCTCCTTTCCTTTCACAGTGCAGGGCAGGCACATCAGACTCCCCACAGGAGGTGGAGCCAGCATTGTGGAAGGCTAGTACAGTCCTGGAGCACTTTGTTTACAGGACTCCTTCTCTTCTTTCAGTGTGCAGGGCAGAGACATCAGCCGCTTCCCAGGAGGTGGAGCCAGCATTGTGGAAGGCAGGCACCGCCCTATTCAAGGTTCAGGTGCAACTCCTTCCTCCCATCTAGATGCAGATCTCTCTATTCACCACTGGGCTGACTCATCCTGTCTCTTGGGATCCCCCAGCCCTGTCACTCACAAAACCAGACAAAGGACTACAAAACCTAGTAGAGGCAGGTTTTGGATAGTTAGACAAGCAAATACCTACTTTCTAAAACTGGTATTTGCAAACACAGAATGTTAAAACCAACTTTATTAAAAGATGCATTTTATCATTTTGAGTCCAGGCATACAGAACTCGAATTTCTACCATGTTTTCTGAGACAGTTAGGATTACATGTAATCATCTAACAGTCCATTCTGGCCTGTGGAGAACAGGTAGCCTTGCAATAGTGAAAAACGAAAATGGCTGTAATTCACTATTAGGACATGCCACACACATCAGGGCTTGTCCTACCTTATACCTATTTATTTACAATGCACCCTGCCCTTTGTCCTACCATAGGGGTGACTGATATGAAGAAAAGGGAAGGTTTAGGGACTGGCAAGTGGGTGCACTTGCCCAGTCAGTGTGACAGTACCAGACTGCACACAGGCTCTGCAATGGCAGACCTTAGACACAATTTTGAAGGCTGCTTCTGTGGGTGGCACAACTAGTGCTGCAGGCCCACCAGCAGCATTTCGATTTACGCACCCTGGGCACACTCAGTGCACTAGACTAGGGCCTGACAAGTAAACCAAATAGCCAAACATGGAAACACTGATTAATACATCAATTTACAATAGGGAGCACTTGCACTGTGGCACTGAATAGCAGTGGCACAGTGCCCAAAGCATCTAACACCAGCAAAAATGCATGACGCAACAGCAAAAATGGAAGGGAGACCCACGCCAATGGTGCCAGGTCTAACATGTACCCTATATCTGGCCTACATCCTGATACAATGGGTAAACGTTTAGTCTATTAAAGCAATAAATTCGTTTTCTATACATCAGATATATTGAACTCACATATTTGAAGATGCTCTCAAATGTAATAATGAAGAGAAAGGTGTCTGTGAAGTAAAATATCTGCCTAAGGTCACACAAATTGAGATCAGTTTGGCATTACAGTTAGGTGGAGTAGATTGTTCAAGTCATTTGATCTGAAAGTCCGGTTAAGTATCCAGACTTTTTTGAGGCCTACTGACATCCCTACACAGTATAGCTAGAGATTTATTTTAAAGTGCTGTTACTCTTGGCAAGTATGTTTGGAAATAGCCACCGTGCTGGTTCTGTATTTCGATTAATAAGCATCAAGACCCCAGTAACCATTGTCAAAGTATTTGATATTACGGGTAAGAATAAGTAAAATATGGAGCTGATGCGCTAGTCCCAGCAAGCCTTATTCTGATAGCATGCTGTGCATCATTCACACCATCATGCCAGACTTTCTAGACCAAAAAGAACATAATAAAAACAAATCATGCCTTAGGTAGAGCTGCTCTAAGAATGCCATTACATTGAGTAACTCTGGTGTATTTGGTTGCTATAGTAACTTGGTGTTGTTATCAAAAAGTCCTTAATTTTTTTCTATACCTTATTGCCAATGCAAGGAGTAAGTGAGCAACTGAAAAGGAAATCCCTTGGCATGAAAATCTAAAGCATCAAGTTAAGTGGAGGAGAATGGTTCTTTCGTTATTCTCAAGTAAGTTTAGCTTCCATAGAGTCTTGTGAATGTCACACGCTAGGTGTGCATGTATTCTGATATCTCCTGCAACGTTCCACTGTAGCACTACATGACATAATTAACTGCACCTGCCAAGGTAGAACAATATTGAATCCATCACCATTCCAGGCTTGAGATTACTATTCATGAAGCTTCACTTGGGACACCTCCAGATGTGGTTGTTTGCTCTCAGCCTGGTGGTGCCACCTGTCCAGGGGACAAATTGCTCCTCCTAGTGCTTGCTGGATACTAAGATGACGGCTGCTCAAGATTACCTTGTTAGTTCCGGTTCAGAGCATATCAGCATGATGTACAACAAAATATGCTCTAATGCATTCATTCTAGAGTGGGAAGCAGATGTACATCCTGGTTGTCACCTTCATGTACACCTCCGTCGTCATCAGAAAAGAAACACTGTAGATTTGGTTGGGTTTGATTAGATTTAGAAAGGGAATTTGGCGTAAGTTAGAGACAGAGAAATAAGACCCCAGAAGTCAAGATCGCTAGAAATAAGAAAGTCTTAAATATTAAAATCACAAAGTACTAAGGATACAGACCTTTTTCTCTGGGTGAAAGATTGACGGTAAGAATCCAAGTTAAGCAGCTTGAGAAAGAGAAGATATCCTAAAAAATGGATATTGTATTGAATCTTGAGGCCATAATAAGGACAGCACTTGTGTAAACCAGCTTGATTCATGCCAGAAAATAGATAAATGTATGTGTAATTATCCCACAGCTAAGAGCGGATTAAGAGGCAGAAGGACGTCAAATAGGACGAGACAAGTGAAGATCCGCAGATAGAATTACTCTGTTTTTTGATTTCAAAGTATTTTATTATTAATTTTTATAGACAAGTACATTAGCGTATCCATTACGAGGTACTAGCCAAACATGGTTGGTGTTGCAGTAGTTTTACGCTTATTGATACATTCAAATGTTGGTCTCTTTAGGAAGTTATCACACAGTTTTAGAATTGTTAACTCAAGGACAAGCACGCCATTTATGCAATAATTCGTCCAGAGGCTATTTTCTGTTGCAAGGAGTGAAAATGGACCCAGAAATCTACACAGGTTTGCCTTTTAGGTGTGTGACTCTGAGGCAATAAACCATCAGAGAAATAATCTGAGGAAATAAACCAGCAGAGAAAAAGTTCATCATGTATAGCTCTGCTAAAGATACAAAGATTAACAGTATACATCTGAATGATTAATTTAAATATACTAGTTTTTAATCTTTTTAACTGTGTCTCAAAATTATAAAATTTCATAATGTTTAGGTATGATTTTAGAGACAGCTTTAGTTTTCTTGCTAGACGATTGTTTTTCGAAAAAATAAAATCATACACAATGTACTGACAGATGGAGGCTTTTGGTTAGCAGACTTCATCCGTTGGCCTTTTTAATTGTCATTTACATTTTGCCTCCGATCACCAGGGCATGCAGCTTGGGGCAGTGGGTCAGTACACTTTACCTATTGGTTCCCTTTACTTTGAGCCACTGCACAAACCTTATGTCCATTGTTCACTTCTGCTTAAAGCAGTTCCTTTAATTACAGTGACTCCCCCGGTTAAAAGGGTACATATTTGTTTGTATTTGTTGTATTAAGGTAGACACTACCCATTTATTTTGCATACACTGCTTTTTAAAGTGTATGGTAATAACTGTTTAAGTGACATTGCAAAATGATAGCAGCCTTCAATTTGAGTGTTCGTTAGTTGATGATTTGTTCTTGACTTCTTCAAAACGAGTAATAAAATGCAAGATGCAAATGAAAGGTGTGTTGCTTAAAGAGTGTCACTCGCAAAACAGCCACATCAATGAATGCTTTCCTAATTTTATTTTTTTATTGCAAGCATTCCGTGGCTATGTTTACATAGTGTCTCCTTTTCTAGTTCTATTTTTCTGTTTGTTGTATATTCTTGCAATAAAAAAGAAAAATAAACAAATAACCAAAGCACCAAAGCACCAGGCTGGCAAGGCCAGATCTTTTGGCTTTGCTGATAGTTGTTGCTGTTATGCTCCATTTACTTTAATGTTAAAAGAGAAAAGTCATAGGAAAAAAATTAATTAACACCTAGCACTAGATTAACTCCAAGACAGAGCCATTGGGGAAGCCTCAGAGAATATGATAGCATTTCCAACGGTTCTGCTTCTTCTCGAGTCTCGGGCACACCCACACTGCACATTGTCCTCTAGAGAGACCATCAAATGGTAAGAAACGTCCTGCCAGGTCTTCCTACATTCTGAACCCGGGTTTTGCCGGGCAATTGATTAGATTCGGACTGCTCATTCTCAAAGCCACATAAAGATGTATTCTGTAATTTCGATTCCACCATATACTAGAGGCAGGCGAGCCAACAAAACACCACGGAGAGCCAAGCCAAGAGTCTGGCTCAGATGTTAGAGCCCTTGCACGAGGCGAGCCCTGAAAATGTTTCCTATGTGAATCATAGACTACACTTCACGTAAAATAAGATAAAGTCTCTTCAAAACTTCATAAAGTTTATTTCTTTAGCATGTGGAAGGTTTGACATTAATAGGTCACATAATAGCACTGCACTAAAAAGTACTTCATTAAAAGTGATCCTTTTTAAAAATGTACCCTTTAGTGAACTAAGAGGCAAGACAATCGTCATGTAGATCCTGTTCTGGCTCAGATTATTATAGACTAACATTCCTTATGTTAAGGCTTTGATTTCACCTCTTTGTTAAGGCTTTATTTTTACCACTTTGTGCAACTTACAACAGTTTTTTTAATTACGCAAACTCTGC
Source organism: Lissotriton helveticus (assembly GCF_964261635.1). NCBI lineage: Eukaryota > Metazoa > Chordata > Amphibia > Caudata > Salamandridae > Lissotriton > Lissotriton helveticus. The sequence continues at coordinate 195,179,848 of NC_136062.1, read as the reverse complement.
CTTGAGTTTTTGAATCGCTTTACATGAGATCCTTCCCATTACATTACACAAGGCCACCATTAATTTTTTATAGAGATGGGGAAATGAAGTGATTTGGCCAGAATCACAGGATGGTGAGCCAACGTCGAGATTCAATCCAGTTCCCCCAGGTCCAAAATTACCAGCTCTGGCCCTAACACCACATCCAGGATTTAGGGAGAGAGGCAAACAGAAGCCACATGAAAGCTCGACTTTTATGGGTTCTCGAGCTGAGCCAGAGCCGGCGTTCAGAAACTCGAGCCTGGCTGAAGCTTTCAGTGGCTTGTCCACCTCTACCATAAACACTGGGTTACGAATATGTAGAGTTAAAAAATATCTTACAATAACATCTAAAATGCCCTTTTCCATCCTCGTCGCCAGATGTAACGTAGGTGGAATGGAAATAAATGGAAGCTGAAGCAAGCAGTTACTTTTTCTTTGGGGTTTATTCAATAAAATGCAGGAGCCCAATGGCATGTGTTCTCGTCCAGTGTCTTCAAGTCTACAACTGCCTGGTAGTAGCATTCGGAACACACCCGACGAGCACACAGTCTTGGGCAATAAGTCAAACATAAACAAGTAGACTGCATGCACAACCGTCAGTAGAAATCATAACTCCAGAACATATCAAAGAGGGGGAGTGGGAGGAACAAAGGAAGGACAAACAAAGCACTGTCCCATCATTTTTTTTTCTACACAATATTTTTATTGAGTATACATAACAGCAAGGCACGAGTTATACATGCATAGAGAATCAACCAAGCAATGTCCCATCATGAAAGACATGCCCTGTATTCCGACTCCCCTCTGACCAGCTCAATCAGGGCCGGCCTAAGGCATGTGCAAGCTGTGCACCTGCACAGGGCCGCCAAACCCCAGGGGCCGCCACGCCAATATATATCCTTAGATACATATTTGCGTGGCGGCGGCCCCTGGCAGGGATTTGGCGGCCTCTGCCCCCCTACCTACACTCCCTGCTCAGGGCCTCCGTGAGCCTAGAGCCGGCCCTGGCTCAATCCAGCACTGCTATAAAATATGAGGAAAGAACACCATTATCCCAGGGTAGTCTCATTCTTTGCTAAAAATACTCACAGTTTTTCTTTTAATAGCTAATGAAAAAGTATGCGAGGCTCGTTTTACTCTGTAAAGTATTTTATAATAGAAAACATTAAACAGTATATGTTTTTTCTTTAACTCTTTGTGTTATTAACTCTAAGCTGCTCCTACTCCTTTTTGCAATGTAATGTTATTGAAATGAAAAGTATGTACCATTGCAGCTTTGTACTTAGCTATATCTTTTTCTTCCACTATTAAAAGTGTGCCGTTTGATTTTGTTAGATGGAGTTTCTGTAGAAGAACTCAATAAAGAGGATGTCATTCATTTAAGCTAGGGTTGAAAACAGGCATTGATAAGTAGAAATGTAGGCAAGGCTATAAGAATGCCCAATTCAAAGTCCCATGACTTAACAGTTACTACATAGAATTTCTTTGGGATAGCTCGTCATCAATTTAAAACGTCTCTGATGAAGGGGTTGGGTGGGGCAGTGAAACCAAAAATAAAAGACAAAGGTGTGACGGAATTTAGTTTAACAGTAACATGATTGGGACAGAGAAATGCACGTGTTGGATTCATTCAGTAAACTGTATGACGTCCAGAAGTTGGGTCTGATGCCGTTAGCGTTGATTGGTTGAAGAGCAGGAATACGATAGGCCTATTGGTGGGTTTTCAGCCAGCGCGAGATGCGCTCTCTGTCCCATGAAGCTCACATTACAGGCCTATGGCGACTTTCAGAACGTTGAGGCAGCGCGGGTGAAAACTCAATGGGAGGGGGTGGTGACCGCAGGCAGGCGACATCCAACAAAGTGCAGCCAGCTCAGCGTCATCCCTTTCTGTGCAGCGACGGGACACTGCCCTGGCTCGTTCCCCCTTGGATTTGCGGCAAGAGCTTTCCCTGTGTGGTACAATGCTGCGCCTGTACGCCCGCAGTGAACCCATACAACCCGTCACAAAGAGAGATAGAGAGCGGCAGACGCGCGCTGCTCCCACGTGGCCCCAAACGTGGACGGCCTTTCTGTCTGCCCGAGCCTCCGTCCTCTCTTTTGTATCCACCGTCTCATTGGAAACGGCTCTGCGCCGGGCTCTAATGCCATGTCTTCTTTTCTTCTTTCGAAGGTCGCGTGGGCCTTGTCCTGGGGGTGCGGGAGTACAGCCTGTGCTCAGGAGGACAGAATGTGTTTGCATCTGACGCTGTATTTTCTCCCCTACCCTGTTGTTGTGCAAAGTGCCCTTAGAGCGGGGGGGGGGGGGGGGGGGGTTCGTAGCGCCTGCCTCAAGGATCACTTGAAGGCACGCGGTTAAAGGCGTTAAACTGCTTTGTCGCACGATTATGTGATCACGGATATAATTAGTGGATAATCAGTGGTGTGCAGTGGTTTTCTTCGCAGTAAACGGCAGGCGGGTTCAGTAAACACCGAGGCGCAGCTGAGGCCTGTGTGTGACCGGCTGCAATTCACTGTCAGTAAACTGCCGCACACCATTGATTATCCTTATTATGCATCGACGTTGGTAATTTGTGTTTTCAGAGAAAGATGCTGTGAAAAGAGCATCGTTTTCTGAAAACAGCGATTCGCTATGCCAGTCTTGCTTCATTCGGCCCCACCCGCAGGCAGTTAGTGGGATTTTTGCCCTGTCGAGAGGTACACACCGTGCCTTTTGGCCCAACAAAAACTGCAATTAGAGTTGTAGGTTCTGCCGTACAAGAATATGATGGCACACTCGTATTGCTTGTTTCCTGCCTTTAATTGGTCTTTTGCCCTACCGATAAGGCAATAACATCACTGTGCATGGTCAGGCCTGGCCCTTGTGTGTCGATGCCATTTAGTATATACATCCAAAAGGAGTGGCAGTAGAGAGGACAAATCATTTCCCACCTACCTCATCTCTCTTTCATAATACAGGGTGGGAAAGGAAGCTTTTAATAACCTGCCTGTGAGGGGGATAAGTGATAAAACAGTGACAGAGGGAGAGAGTACTGCAGAGATGAAAAAGAACCTGCATGATCGAAATAAAGAGACAGGCAGTTGTGGTGAAGGAGTCATGAGGTGAATGAAAATTGTTCCTAATTATTGTGTAGGAAAATTTCAATTCTATTAAGGACACGGAGGAGAAGATTATTCTGCTGCAAAAACGGTCCTGTAATAAAAACGGCCCCCAGGGGCCCAAAACCGGCCCCCACCCTTGTGGCGCACCCGGGGATTGCCCGGTGCCCGCTATGGCCAGCCCGGCCCTGATGCTGTCTAATCAATTTTGCCCACTCTAAAGGTAGTCCATCATTCATCTCCTGACCTCCTCTTTCATTGCACGAGTCAAGCCTCAGCACTGTACCAAAGGATCCTGTTTAGTAACCTCCCATGCTATGAACAAAGAGAGTCATCAATACGGATCTCTCAACATTATAAGGAGCTGTACCAGAAAAATGTAATTTTCATTCTGTGTTGGGACCGAAGGTGAGGAATATGCTGGTTCAAAAGCATGCTCACCACCCAAATGAATCATATCCACCTCCACTTGAAGTAAAACCGCTTGATGGTAGAATTTAAGAACCAATCTGCCTAATTGAAGATGTCCTCCAAGCATGCCCCAAGGCTAAAGGCCTTTGAAGCCATAGCCCCTCTAACAGAGTGAGCTCCGAAAGATCATGCCAGCTTCCTGCATCACCCAACCCTCCAACTGGGCAAGGGTGTAGGAAGAAACCGTCCTATCTGGCTTACGCAGTGCAATAAGGAGTTATCTCTCTTCGGGAGGTCCGAGTTCTGCGGACATTTCCACATATGCCTTGAGACATTGTACCACATACAATTTAGGAGAGTCCTGGAAGGCCAGGTATGAAATAGTCCTGGTGTTGGACTTTGTCCATTTACTAACACTTCGACGCTCATGACGAGCTGAGCTCGTCATGAGCCACGGCGCTCATGACGAGCTCAGCTCGTCATGGCCCGTGGAACGCTCAGGTGCGGGGAGAATTCCCCTGCTGCGCTGAGCGTTCCACGGGAGCCAATACACCTGTGACGAGCTCAGCTCATCATGAGCACCGGAGCACCGTAGCTCATGACGAGCTGAGCTCGTCATGAGCATGGGGGCGCTGTGCGCGCCCCCCCTCCCCCCAGCACAGTGGGGGAATAACGCCCGCAGCGAAGGGGCTAATGGTAAGCGACACCCCTGAAGGGGAATTAATCATGAACCCCAAAAGGGTCACTTTCTGGGAAGGAACTAGGAGGGACTTTGCCTCGTTGACCACAAACCCCACGTTTCTTCGGGAGGTCCGAGTTCTGCGGACATTTCCACATATGCCTTGAGACATTGTACCACATACAATTTAGGAGAGTCCTGGAAGGCCAGGTATGAAATAGTCCTGGTGTTGGACTTTGTCCATTTACTAACACCTTCGACGCTCATGACGAGCTCAGCTCGTCATGGCCCGTGGAACGCTCAGGTGCGGGGAGAATTCCCCTGCTGCGCTGAGCGTTCCACGGGAGCCAATACATCTGTGACGAGCTCAGCTCATCATGAGCACCGGAGCGCCGTAGCTCATGACGAGCTGAGCTCGTCATGAGCATGGGGGTGCTGTGCGCGCCCCCCTCCCCCCAGCACAGTGGGGGAATAACCCCCGCAGCGAAGGGGCTAATGGTAAGCGACACCCATGAAGGGGAATTAATCATGAACCCCAAAAGGGTCACTTTCTGGGAAGGAACTAGGAGGGACTTTGCCTCGTTGACCACAAACCCCACGTTTTCCAGAATCTCAACCACTGTTTGCAGTTGGCTCGACAGCTAGTAAGGGCACTGTGCCATGAGGAGCATGTTCTCCAGGTATATAATTAGGCTCATCCCCTGCTCCAGAAGGTGCTCCACCACTGGTCTGAGAACCTTGGTAAATCACCAAGGTGTGGAGGAGAGCCCAAATGGTAGACTGGAAAACTTGAAACTGGAGGAACCTTTGGTGAGGCAGGAAGATTGGGGGAATCGACAGATAGGCCTCCTAGAGGTCGAAGCGGAGCATCCAATCGGATGGGCTAAACATGTCCCACAGGAGGTAGATGCCATCAATCTTGAAATGGCGGTACACCAGCCAATTGTTGAACTCTCATAGGTTGATGAAAAAGTGCCGGCCCCCATCTCTTTTGTCCACCAGAAAAAGATTGCTAATAAACTGGTGAGGGTGGATGGTTGGTCGAATAGCGCATTTTGCTAAGAGTGAGTGGACCTCCGCATCTATAGGCGTTGCCTTCTGAGAAGAAAATTATATCTGTCATGGGCCGTGGCCTGAAACAGGATACCATAAATCTCTATCTGGAAAATCTGCACCATTTGCAGAATCCACACGTCTGACCTGATAGTCCTCCACGGTCGGAGAAAAAACGGTAGTCTGCCCCCCAGTTGTACCAGGGAAGAAGGACGAAGACTTACTGGAATTGGAGGAGTTGGAGTGCCCCTTGAATCCTCTGCCTCAGAACCTTTGACCCATGGGGGGGTAGAAGCTAATAAAGCGTGTCTGATCCTGATAGCATCCTCTCCTGGAGCCTTGCCCTATGGCTGGAATTTAGAGAGAACACCGGCTTGCTGAGCGGGCCCTACCATGGCCAGCCCCCTGGAAAACCTGGGTGGGGAAAACCCATTTGATGGATGCCTGGGCCTTGTACAATGAGGTAAAAGTGTTAACAAACTTGACCAGCTCCTTAATAAAGGGTTCTCCAAAGAGACAGCCCGAGGACCACTGACCTCCCCTCAGAGGTCGTGTGGTCCCCATGCTTTGGGTCCAACTAGATCAATAAGGGGCGCCACTGCTCCGTGGACAACGCACAGTTGGCATTACCTAGAAAGATAATTGCTCCTGCTCACATTTTGAGAGTACCTCAGGGGAGATCAGGACAACCCGAAGACTTTGCATGCTCTACCATGTACAGGATTTTTGTTAAAGGGCCAATAACATCCAGCAGGTCCTCGGATGCTTGTTTCCGTTCTGGGAAGGACATGGCTTTTGTAGTTCGGACTGGACTGTTCCCATGGGGCACAGGGTCAGCGCTGATTTGCATATCGCCATTGTCTAACCCAGGGTGGTGTGGAGTGGAAAAACGATGGATTTGGTCCCAGATCTTTGGACTGGGGTGAATGTGTGACATTGATCCACATTCTGTCCATCATTGTTGTGTTTGCAATTACCGCTCTAAGTGTACTGGGGATGCTCAGACGTGAGTCCCAGGCACTCCACACCACTGGAATCAAGCTAGCCGGGCTGATGAGAGGTGTTACCTCGAAACCGGGCCGGTCCTCGGATGCTTGTTTCCGTTCTGGGAAGGACATGGCTTTTGTAGTTCGGACTGGACTGTTCCCATGGGGCACAATGTCAGCGCTGATTTGCATATCGCCATTGTCTAACCCAGGGTGGTGTGGAGTGGAAAAACGATGGATTTGGGCCCAGATCTTTGGACTGGGGTGAATGTGTGACATTGATCCACATTCTGTCCATCATTGTTGTGTTTGCAATTACCGCTCTAAGTGTACTGGGGATGCTCAGACGTGAGTCCCAGGCACTCCACACCACTGGAATCAAGCTAGCCGGGCTGATGAGAGGTGTTACCTCGAAACCGGGCCGGTCCTCGGATGCTTGTTTCCGTTCTGGGAAGGACATGGCTTTTGTAGTTCGGACTGGACTGTTCCCATGGGGCACAGGGTCAGCGCTGATTTGCATATCGCCATTGTCTAACCCAGGGTGGTGTGGAGTGGAAAAACAATGGATTTGGGCCCAGATCTTTGGACTGGGGTGAATGTGTGACATTGATCCACATTCTGTCCATCATTGTTGTGTTTGCAATTACCGCTCTGAAGGAGGAAGGGCAGGGAGATTCTGAGCCATGAAAACCTGTGTAGGCAGGCGAAGGCATCATGGTCTATGCCGTCCTCACTGGGGTGTTTTGCGACACAGCGTCCTAGTCGAGCAGAGCTGGGGGAGCTATGAAGGGTGCGGAAGTTTCCTGCACCACTTGGGGTAGTTTGGTGCATTCACGCGCAATTAGTTGTGCAAGGTGCTGCTCTAAGGGACCCATGGCCTCCTCATCCGCCCTATAAATGGAGGCGTCCACTGCCTCATAATACTCATCATCCCAGGGCAGTTAAGCTAAGGGGTCCTTCTCTATGTGCACATTATCGGAGGCTTCCATGAGGGAAATGAAGTACCATCTACAGAATATGTTAGGCTCAGAGTAGCATTAAGGCCAATCTAGGCAGGCAGGATACTGCATGAAGGCAAACTTTACTATACTTTAATAAGCGTAAAGGGTGCTAGGCTGCACTCACACAACCAATGTGGCCTGCCAGAGGCCTGCAGATTATGGACTGTGGGTCCAGTCAAGGCATTTTATTTGGGCAGAGCCTCACTCTTAAAGGGCAGAGCCTGGGAACACTCTCCCTTTGGTGCAAAAGTATATAAGGAGACTATTACAGCATCGGAGCATTGTCCACCCTGGGAAGCCTGCTTGGCCACACCTAAAATTTAGACCCAGAGGGGCGTTCTGATGTACAGAATACTGACGCTGAGCAGGGCGTCAAACATAGATCATAAAAGAAGGCCATATTGAACCTACTAGCAATGGAGCATCACTCCCCAGGCTCACGGCTCCAGGGCGATCGGCTACACGGTGAGTGACTCCATCTCCAACTGAGGAGAAATTGACAAAGTTGTGTATCACATGCAGGGCACCACACACAGAAGTGTGCCACCTAGCGGGTGGAGGACCACGCACCAAGAAGGCAGCCGCTGAGGAGCACGGAATGAGTTCCCGCAGCCATAGACACATGACAAGCGCACACATACTCAAAGTCATCAAATGAAGGTAAAGAATAATTCCAGCGCCACAACACAGAGATTAAGGTCTCCCTTTAAGTGGAGCAAGCAAGCTAGTCCGCCATTTCCGTTTTATGGGTGGGGTTTCTGGAGTCAGCGGTCTAGATGCTCTTCCAGCCCTTATATAAGGCGCATATCACTGCTGACGCATGCAGTGGGCGCACCAAAGGCAAGCCCGTCTGCGCCCGTCCAAGCCAAGCCGTCACCAAGAGCCTGCATCCTTCGCCGTAGAAGTCCCTGGCACACTAAAACTCCCATACTCAAGCATAGGAACTCACAGGTATCATACATCAAGGCAGGGTCCCAAGCTCTTCTACATTATGTGACACACCAAGCTCTCCTCTCACTCCTGAAGGTCCTTTCTCATGTATACACTATCAATACCAAAGCCTTACACCAAAGCAGGAGGGAGATGACCTCCTATCCGTTATAGCGAGGCCCTGAACCCAGATAATGACACACCCCTACTCACCCCTAACAACACTTTCCTGAAACTCGCACCAGCCTGAAAGGGCTTGTTAGACAATGTCAGAGCATTGTTCAAGCATGCCTTTGAAATATCAGACTTGTTAACCTCTGAATCACCAGGTCTAGGTTTCCTTACTGAGATATGTCTGAAACCTTCCTCCACACCCTCTATCACTCTGGCACTTCCAGAGAATTGTCTACTAAAAACAGATAGAGAGGATAGAGCGGGAGGAGAAATAGCATTTATTTAAAAAAAATCCTTGAAAGTATCCCTAATTAGGGGGCGTGGCTTAGCGGGCGATCATGGCGGACGTGGCTTGCTAGAGCTCCCGCCGGCCCGATACTTATCCTGTGATTTCTCCTGGCCCCCGGACCCGAATTGTGCACCACGTCTGGGGCTGCGGTGGCGGACGGCGCAGGGAGTCATCCGGTGCTGCCAAGGACGCGCTGTGACCTCTCTCGGCGGTAGGGCAGCCTGGAGCAGTGGGCGGCCTAGTGCCGGTTGAGCAAGCCGGGGCCTCAATTTTGGCGCATCTGGACTGGAGGTCTCGATCCGGGGCCTGCGGCGCTCTCCTTTGGCCACGACCCTGGGCTGTTGGTTGCCGGCGACCTGCTGTGGGACCCCCCCTGCCTCTTCTCGCCACATCAGCGGTGGGGGCTGGTGCCCGGGGGGGCCCCGGAAGACCTGCGGCCTGCCTGGCCTTGGTGGAGCCGGGACCTCGAGTTTGGTGGTCCCCACCTGGAGTCGCCGGCCCAGATCCTTCGGCCAAGTGGGAGTCCCCGGGGACTGGGGTGTCAGTCGGGCGTCTGGCCCGGATACTTGCCCTTCCAAGCCCCTGTGGTCGCCGGGGCGGCGGCCGGAAGACTCGTGGACTGGGCTAGAGTGGCCCATATTTGCGCCGTGCCAGTGGGCGCGGGGACGACCTACTACGCCCTGGTGAGACGGCGTTTTTCCTGGGGGCCTGCCCGATCTGTGGCCCAGTGGCGTGAGGATCCTGTGTGGCCTGGTGTGCCCTAGACGCCCCGGCCGAGGCCTGGTTGGTGGACTACCGTGCGGTGCCGCCTCGCTACAGGTGCGTGATACTGGTCTGCCATCTCTGCGGCAGCCATGACTCGGGGCTCGGCCGCCACTAAGACTGGACCCATTGATAAGTTCACCGGCCCTGGTGGAGGACCTGGTGCGGCTGGCGGGGGCCAAAATGCTGGACCAGACAACGCGGCGTTGCTGACCGCCATTACACAGTCCCGCGACATGCTGGATGCGAAGATTGGCGCGGTGGGGGCCGACGTGATGCTGCTGCGGCAAGATCTTCGTAATGCGGTCGCCCGCATTACTGAAACCGAGACCAGGGTCACAGCAGTGGAGGGAGATGTTGGGGCCCTTCAGAAGAAGATTGCCGACATGGAACAGATCCAGCGGGGCCTGGCGCTCCGTGTGGAGGATGCCGAAGGGCGGGCAAGGCGGAACAACCTGCGCTTTGTTGGCTTTCCGGAGGACTGCGAGAATGGGCCCATGGACGTTTTTCTGTCCCGATGGCTGGAGAGCTGGCTACCCCCGGACTCCCTGTCGCGATGCTTCGTGGTGGAGCGTGCTCACCGCGCCCTGACCCAGAAGCCGCCGGTCGGGGAGCGGCCTCGCCCGATCATCGCCAGGCTCCTCAATTTCCACGACAGGGACGTCATCCTCCGGGAGGCTCGGCTTAAGGACACCCTGCTCTATGATAATCATAAAATTATGATATTCCCGGACTATACCAAACTGGTCCACCGGCAGAGACACTCCTTCCTGGAAGCCAAGGCCAAGCTGCGTGGCTTGAAAATCCAATACTCACTGCTCTACCCGGCCCGCCTCCGTGTGATCTTCAACTCCAAGACCCTCTTCTTCGATACACCGGAGGCCGTCTTCAACTGGACCGATGAGACGGTCAGAGTTCGACCTCATGTCCAACCAGGACTCCACTCCGGGTCGTCGCGTGGCTCGTCTCAGGACCGGGGCAACACGTCAGGCAGAGGGAAACGTCACCGCAAATCCCGCTCCCGGCGGAGGTCCCTGTCCCGGGACCCTCTTTTGGGGGACACACAGCCCGATACGGATCAATCTGAACACGGCTCTTGATCACCGTTCACAGGGACTATCTGCTGGATGCTCTTCATATGTCAAACTGTATGCTGCGGATGCTGAGCTGTGGTCGGTGGGACAGACATTGGCCGGTGCAGTATTGACTTCCTTTTTGGCGAATACCGGGGCCATCCTGGTCTGGTACTTTTCTATGGTGCTTTGTTTATGACTCGACTGTATGTTTTTTTGGGGTTCGGGGCCTGTACTATGGGCTGCCTCCTCCTGTTGGGACTGGGGGGTAGTTCAGGGAGTGTGTCTGGTTAGTTTGGGGGGGAACTAGTTGGGATCCCTTGGTATGGCTGGCTTTGGGCGCTATGTTTTGGGCCTGAAGTACCGTTTACCGCGACAGATGCTTCATTGTTTATTGAGGTATGGGGGTGGGGGTGGGGGGTTTCGGGGTGTTTGGTTGCTTGTGGGTTGGGCTGGGGTTAGTGGGGTAGTGGGGTTTAGGGCAGTGTTCTGGGGGGTGCACGTGTTTCTTATGATGTTGGCAAACGGGGTGTTGTGGGCCGGGGTCGGGTACTGGGGTGGATGGGTACTGGCTCATCGTGACAATGGCTGAAGCTCCACGGCTTGTGTCTCCTGGCGCTTCCATGCGGGTACTGAGCTGGAACGTCCGGGGGCTCCTAGACAAGATCAAGCGGGGGGCTGTGCTTCGCTGGGCGAAAAGGGACTTGGCAGATGTGCTCTTTCTTCAGGAAACACACATGATGGGTACCAAGGCACTGAGTCTGCAGAGGTTTGGCTTCCACCAGGTGTTTCATGCTGGCTTCACTCGGGGGTCGAGGGGCGTGGCCATTCTTGTTCACAGACGGCTGGCTTACACTCATGAGCGTCAATGGCTCGATCCTCAGGGCCGGTTCGTGTTTGTGCAGGGTAGGGTTGGAGTGGAGCCTGTGGTGTTCGGTTGTGTGTATGCCCCTCCCCCGTTGCAGTGGGCCCTTGCGGAGCGACTGTTTGCCTTATGGGCCGAACTTCCCCGTTCCCTGGCTGTTATTGGAGGCGATTGGAATGATGTAGTGGACATGACCTTAGACAGACAGAGGGGACGAGGGGCCGAGGTTGTAGCCTCCCCTACTCGGCTGAGTGCCATGATTGATGGTCTTGGATGGGTGGATGTGTGGAGACATTTGCATGCGGGGAGGCGGGAATACACGTATGTCTCTGCTGTGCATGGCTCTCTTTCGCGCCTCGATTGTGTGTTTGTACCGGGGGCCTTCCTTGACAGGGTGCAGGGGGCGGCGATCCGGCCTCGCGGGCTCTCGGACCACTCCCCTGTGGCGGTGCAAATAGATCTCTGTAAGGCGCGCCAGCCGTTTCGGTGGCGGATGTCTACGTGGCACCTGCAGCGACCGGATTACTCCCAGCATCTGCGCGGTGCGATCGCCCACTACTGGCAGGACAATCTTACGGTAGGGATGGATGCCATCACAGTGTGGGAGGCCATGAAGCCCGCCTTGAGGGGGGTGGATATAGCCTGGTGCGCGACGGCTCGTCGGACTCGCCAACACAGTATTACTGCTGCCGCGGTGCGGGTGGAGGCGCTGGAGGCGCGGCACAGGACGGCGGCAGATGATGTGACACTGCGGCTGCTTTTACAGGCGCAACAGTCTTACTCCTCGGTCTTATTAGATGAGGCACGCCAGGCGTGGCTGGCTACGCGTAGTAGGGTGTACCAGTGGGGCGACAAGTCTTGCACAATGCTCCATAGGCTTTGTCAGCAGACTCTGCAGCCGATCACCTTGCCGGGGCTTGTTGACGATACTGGAGTGGCGATTACAGACCCCGTGATCCTTGCGGCGAGCTTTGCGCGCCATTATGAACATCAGTATGCCCCTCGGGAGAGCCTTTCCTCCGATGGCATTGAGGAATACCTCGCAGCGGTCCCTCCGCGGGCGGTCTCCGATGATGTTCGTGACGCTCTGGAGATCCCTCTGACGGCGGAGGAATTAGGCGACGCACTGGGTCAATTAAACGCGGGTAAGGCACCGGGGCCGAGCGGGTTCCCCAGCGAATTCTATCGGACATTCCACCTACAGCTTGGGCCACATTACAGGCGGGCGTTGGAACTGGCGCGGGAGCGTGGCACCCTCCCCCCAGACTGGCGGCATGCCGAGATTGTGGTCTTTCAAAAACCGGGCAGGCCCCCCGAGCGCCATGAGTCGTACCGTCCCATCTCCCTTATTAATTTTGAAGCCAAGCTCCTGGCCAAGGCGCTTGCGAATCGCCTCCTCCCGCACATCTCAACCCTTGTCCACCCGGATCAGGCGGGCTTTATGCCACGCCGGGCGACGCGGCACAACATTCGGCGGGCCCAGGCCGCGCTGGACGCGATCGGACCCACCGGGGAACAAGCGGCGCTGTTGTTGGCAGACATTGATAGCGCCTTTGACTCGGTCAGCTGGACCTATCTCTTTGCTCTCCTACCACTACTGAACTTGGGACCGGTTTTTATTTCCTATGTAAAACTGCTCTATACGGATGTCACCGCTTCGGTACGTGTCTCTGGGGCGGTCTCTGCGCGGTTCCCTGTGGCCAGGGGCACCCGACAGGGATGTCCCCTCTCCCCGTACCTCTTCGCGCTGGCTATGGAACCTATGGCCGCCCGGGTGCGCCAGGACGCGCTCTATCGGGGCTTTGTATGGGGGGCGGACCACACGGACCGCGTTGCCTTATATGCAGACGATGTGCTTTTCTTTATGACTGACTTGCATCGTACGGGCCCTCGCGTTCTTGAGATCATGCATGAGTTTGGTCTGGCGTCGGGGCTATTTCTTAACCCGCATAAGTCGACCTTGTGGGTGCTGGGGAGTGACACGGTGCACTGCCCATGGGCTGCGTCCCTCCGGGTGGTGGTCGAGGGCATGAAGTACTTGGGCGTCTTCCTCTCGGCCTCGGCCGCGGTGGCATGGGATCGGAACATTCGGCCGGTGTGGGATAGGGTCCAGATGGACGTTAAGGCCTGGACCCGTATGCCCCTTAACATCTATGGGCGGTCGGCAATTTTTAAGATGGTTGCCCTGCCTCGGCTCCTCTACCAACTGCAGAATCATCCCTATAGAATCGACCCACAATGGTTCCGGAGTGTCAACTCGGTGTTGGGTAGGTTCTTGTGGGCCGGGGGCGCCTCTCGGGTGGCGCTACGTACCTGCTTTCTCTCTACATACAGTGGCGGCTTGGCGTCCACGGACCTCCTGTCTTATTACCAAGCCTCCCACCTCCTCGTGCTCAATGAGTGGTGGTATGGGGACCGTAGTGATCCGGCTTATGCTCTAGAGCACTCGTTGATGGGCGGTGCCACGCTCCACACATTGCTGTACTCGGCCAGGCGGAGGAGGATATTGCCGAGGGTCACTCAGGTGGTCTTCGCGGTCTGGCGGCAAGCTTTGCATCGTATGGGGTGGTGGGGCAAACTGACGGCCGAGACGCCGTTGTGGCATAATGGCCTGCTCCCGGCACTGGCTTCCCTTTCCGGGTTTGGCGGCTGGGACGCGATCGGGATTTCGTCCCTTGGTCACGTTCTCTCCGGTACTACGCTTAAGTCCTTTCAGGACCTTAGCTCTGAATTCAATATGCCTAAGTCCCAATTCTTCCGGTACCTCCAGTTCCGTCATGCCCTTGGCCCGAGTCTGGTGGGCTTGGAGCAACTCCCTGATTTCAGTCCCATCGAGGCTAAACTATTTATGGGTGACCTAGGCGACAAAAAGGTTTCTCAGATATATCGCTCCTTGGTTACACACTGTTCCCCTTCCCTCTCGTCGTTGAAGGCCTCCTGGGAGATTGATATTGGCCCCTTGGATGATGATGACTGGCGCGAGGCGCTTTAATCCCCCCGGGGAGCTGCTTTAGCTGTCCGTCTCAGATTTATTCAGTTTAAGTACCTTCACAGGGCCTACTATACTAGAGAACGGCTGTGGCGGGCGGGCCTTATAGCCGCCCCGGAGTGTCTGAGGTGTGGTGCTGAGAGAGGGACGCTTCTCCATACTGTGTGGTCCTGCGGGAGGCTGACCAGATTCTGGGCGGGAGTTTGGGACTGTCTTTCGGAGGTGCTGGGGTGGGACCTGCCCCGTACCCCTAGGCTGGGTCTCCTTCATATCCTGGAAAATGTTGGGGGCAATGCTTACAAACGTCACCTGCTGCTTTTGGGACTAGTGGTGGCCAAGCGAGATCTGGCCCAGGCCTGGAAAAGCGTTCGTGCCCCCCCGCTTGGTGCATGGAAAGCGGGACTGGACTTCCTTATGGGCCAGGAATTACCTGTTTTTGAGGCCAGAGGGTGTCCCCGGAAGCACTACAAAATTTGGAAAAGATGGGCGGACTACAGGGGTCTGCACCTCGACCCCCCCGCTGATCTTGATGATGTGTTGGCTCTGAATGTGGACCCCATACCTTAGACTGTTGGCTGACTCCACCTTTGTTTTGCATCTTATGTTGCTATGCTGTGAACACGTGCACTGGGTTAGGGAGGGTTAAGGGGTGGGTAGTAGGGGGGGGTGTGGTAGGGCGGTTGGGTTTGGGTGGTCTGGGAGGGGACTGGGGTATGTTTTTATAACTCTGGGTTCACTGCTATGCCTTTTTCAATGTCTGTCGGTGACAGTCTCCTCCTGACTGTGGAGGGCTGTATCGATTTATGCATGAACTCTTAATAAATACGGTTTTGAAAGTATCCCTAATTAAAACCCATTCAGAGGATGAGATAGAGATATGTGTTTTTAGAATAGAATGATCGCACCAAGACCCTAGAAAGGAGCCCTTGTGTATCGTCTCCCGGGACCCCTACAGGACTATAATCTGAAGTTGATGGAATTGAATGCCACCCACATCCTTCCCGCTTTACACATTGTTTTGCTGGGAAACTTCAACATACACAGTGAAGACCCCTCCAATGTTGAGTCAGTGCAACTCCTTACAGACCTGGCCATATTAGGCCTGAAGTGATCAACACAGTTCCCACCCATATGGCGGGTCACACGCTAGACCTAATTCTTACTAATTCTCCAAACACTTCCACTGAGACCCCTCATCCTCTACCTTGAACAGACTATTCTCTGATAGAATTTTGGATTACTGGTACTCATACAGTCAAACCCCCAAATAGTCCAACTCTCCGCCTGAGGAGACAGTGGCATAAAATCACCCCAGATGCCTTTATCAAGGAGTTTATTGTTCCGACGAATTGTCAGGTAGGAGTTGTTAACTTAAGGTTAGCAGACTATAATGAAGCCCTAAAATAGCCAACTAGACAACTTGGCCCAGTTGAAACATCAATACGAAGGCATGCTCCCTGGTATTCGTCTGAATTGTGCAAGGAGAAAGCACAGTGTAAAAAACTATAGATACACTAACGTCAGTCCCACAGCCCCAAAGATAAAGAAAATTAAACATCAACCATAGTGCTATAACATAAGAATACTTAAAAAGCACACAAATCAAACATTGGTCTACAACTTAGCCAAGTGGGGAACTCCTCCAAAGAACTATATAAAGTTCTTAAATGCTTTACTTATCCGATTGTTGCACTAATGACACCCCTCCTTCGCAAGCACTATGTGATGCCATTGCAAACCATTTTGAAGATAAAATCAATCTAATTTATGATACATTCACTGGAGCAAATGCACTTCTGAGAGTAGTTCACCTCAGCACTTGATCTAACCCTTATAATGTGTGGACCCTAAAGAGCTTTATACCCCTTAGGGCTGACTCTGTCGGTGAAATGCTGAAAACCACTAAACCTGGTTCACCTTTAGAGATAGTACCAGCTAAGATTTCATCTCTGCTAGCTAAACAACTTGCTCCTTCCATTTGTCTTATATTAAATCTGTTGATGAGTGAAGTACAGCTTCCACTAGATTGGAAGGCTGCACAGGCGATTCTCATTTGCAAGAAGGAGAAATTCTAGACGTTGGATCTGTCAAATTACCGTCCAATCTCTCTTTTGCCTCTGATGAGCAAACTTTTAGAAGGTCACATTGATAATCAACTCACTGAGTACATAGAGTCCTTTGAATGCCTGAACCCCTCGCAATTTGACTTCAGATATATGTACAGCACTGAAACAGCCCTAATAACGGTAACAGACTATATCAGAAACTCCCTAGATGGCAACCAGGCTGCTCTGCTGGTGTTGTTGGATCTGTCCGCAGCCTTCGACTCCGTAGCCTGTTACAAAGACTAGAAGAGATAGGTAACCAGGACAAGGCTCTACAATGGTTTTCAAGATTTTTAAACTCATTGTACACAGACCATCAATCTTGGACCATTCAGATCCGTCACCAGCAAGCTCAACATGGGTATGCTGCAGGGCTCTTGCCTTAGTCCCACATTGTCTAACGTATATGTGGCACCCCTTGTCAAAACCATCAGAAAGTATAGATTTACCCTCTTCTCATATGCAGACCACTCACAACTTCTCCTATCCTTTTACAAAGATATAACACCCACTAAAGCTCGTTTCTCTGAGGGCATGAAAGCCATCTCGTTTGGATGACAGAAAACTTTCTGCAACTGAATGCTTGCAAGTTGGAAATTATGCTTTTCAGTAAAGCCCTAGTGCTTTGGTCTCTAGTGAGGTGGTCTACAGACTTGGATGCAGCACTGGCCCCCAAGACCAAACTCTGACTATGAAAGATCAGGTGGTGGCTACCACTGGCACCTCCTTTCATATGATGAGTCTCCTGTGTAGAGTTTTTCCGCTCCTCGCAATCTCAGTGCAAAAAACCCTGGTTCAGGCACTGGCAATCAGTCGCTTGGGTTACTGTAACGCTGTGTACTCAACAAACTCCAGGTGGTCCAGAACAGGGCAACTCGCCTAGTCTAGAATATGCCAGCCGGTAATACTTTCCTCCCCCTCTTGGGCTCACTCCTTTGGCTCCCTATACGCAATACAATCACTCTTAAGACCTGTAGTATGGTACACAAATCAATGAATGACAGAGGACCAAGTTATCTGAGAAAAAAACGTATACTGTACCGGCTGAGGAGATCTTTGCGATCTTGGGAGAAATCTCTTCTCATCTTACCTCATTTTAGGAAACCTCGCTCTGGGGATAAAGCATTCTCCTATTTGGCCCCCCTTTACTGGAAATATCAACGCTCTCACCTTCAGAAGTGCTCTGATCAACTTCACTTTAGAAGGCTTCTCAAAGCAGAGCTTTCAGAAACGAATACTACCTGCCTGTTTTCCACACTAGCGCAGTGATACCCCTTTGGGGGTGATTCAGGCACTTTATAAATTACATTAACATGACATAAGGTAAAAACGTGACTTATCTGGGCTTTAAGCAGCGATAAAAGCTGAAGTCATATGATGAATGATGGACTATCTTGGGACAAGACATGCCTGATTGGACAGCGCCTGAGACTGTAGTTACGTGATTGGTTATTGTTGTTTGAACCATTCTCAGAGCTTATTGGAACTGGTAGTTTTTCACTTTTGTTGTATTGAAGTTTATAAAATGGCTGCTGTTAATAAAAGCGAAAGAATTTAAAGCATAATCCTCGCTTCCGGTCCTGACTTCGTATCAAGACCACACAGCCTTTATATTTGATAACCCCAGCATTTGGCAGCATCACTAGCTGGGTCCTACAGAAACTTTTGGCCACTGCTTATAGTGTCCATGAATAATATTGAAGTATGACAGAAATATGCACTAACAGTGGAAAGAATTCGAAAATTGTGTGGTAGGCTCATAGAAGACACACTGTTCATGTTACCTTAACATCACGACCTGGAGGGTTTTAACCAGGAGTCCTGAGTGGCCAACGTATGCTTTACTCATTTTCTGATGTCACTTGGGATCTCATAATGGCCTGTGGTACATTCCAGATGCTAGACTACATGGCCTTTAACATATTCCCACAAAATAGTTTAATTTCAAGGATCCCCCCCCCCCGAATGAAGCATCTCCTTTTTGATTCAAATGTGTGGCTGCGAGTGTGGGTTTACACTTCTGGCATTGTTGGCAAAGAAGCAGAAAGAGAAGTCGCCACTTAGTCATGGCAAGTGTAACATATGGAGACAGGAGAGACCCCGCTGACCTATGGTGCAGTTTACCAAACCTAGCCTCAGAACTAAGAACCAGACAACATACCTTTGGAGAATAGGGCTAAACAAATTGGGAGATTGATGCACTACATTTTGAGTTAAGTAAACTCAACTCCTTGAAAGCCCGGTAGATTGGGAGAAGCAAACCCAGCACCAGGGGAGAAACAAAACACACTTTGGGAGAGTCAGAGACATCAGATGATCAATGGCTAACCTATGGGTTCCAGCTGAAGTTCCTCGCCATATGCACCACCGTTGGATAATCTGAAAACCTGGTCTGGTGGTTTAGGGGCTTTACTGCATCCACTGTAGGGACCTGTGTTTGAGCTCATGGTCACATGTTCATATCCCGACAGGTCCACTCAGCCTTTCATCAAACGGAGGTTGATAAAATGAGTACCATAGAGTTGTGTAGCAATAAACATCTTTTATTCAGCACCAAGATACCCTTCTGGGTGAACATGCGCTTTACAGATACTCGTAATGTTAAACATCACCCTGTGGTAATTAGATTTAGAACCTTGTGTTTATGAGATGCAGCACCCTGGGATAGATGCAGATACCTGGGATCATCAGATGCAGTACCCTAAAATAACAAGCTACATCACACTGAGACTGTGCAGCATCTCAGTAATATCAGATACAATACCCTGGGTTGATCAGATGCAACACCCTGATGCTTTAAGATTCAACAATCTCTGATTATCAGGTGCAGCACTTTAGGACTATCAAATGTGGCATCTAAGGATAATCAAATGCAGCACCCTAGGATAAATAGATGCGCCACTGCAGGAAAATTAAATGTACTACACTGAGATTATCGGACGCAGCACCCTATTATTACCACATACACCATCCAGGAAGTGTCCGATGCAGCACCTGGGGATAATCAAATGTAGAAGCCTGTGGATATGAGATACAGTACTGTAGGATTACCAGATGTAGCACACTGGGATTATCATATGTAGCAGCGTAAAATAATTAGAAGCAGCTCCCCAGGATAATCCGATGAAGCACACAAAGACAATCAGATGCATCACCCTGGGATAACTGGATTCTGAGCTCTGAGGTTTTGAAATGCATTAGCCTGGGATTATCAGATGCAGCGCCTTCCGATTTTCAGATGTGTCACATTGGTATTCTCAGATGCAGCACTCAAAAAGGGTCAAATGTAGAACCATGGGATAATCGAATGCAGCACACAGGAATTGTCAAATACAGCACTCTGGGATAATAAGCTACAGACCCGGAAGGTTATGAGATGCAGCACCCAGGATTCCCAGATATAGCACCTTGAGTTGATCAGATACAGCACCCTGGGATATTCAAATGCAAAACCCTGAGGTTGAGAGATGCAGCACACTAGGGCAATTATATGGAGCACCCCTGGATATTCAGATGAAACACACATGGATGTTGAGATAATTGAATGCAGGTCCCTGGTGTTGTGGAATGCAGCAGTGAAGTGGTACTGGTGGTGATGAATTATAAACACCTGCATATTCTATCACTACAAGTAGACTGAGATTATCAGATGCAGCGCCCCCTTATTATCAAACGTGTCACACTGGTATTATCATCTACAGCATTTAGGAATTGTCAAATGCGGCATCCTGGGGTACAGTGCAGAACCATTTGGATATGAGATGCAGCACCCTCAGATTATCATATATAGTACCCGGGAGTTATCAGACACAGAACCCTGGAGTAATAATAAGAAGCACCCTGGGATTTCCACATGCAGTTTTTTAAATTATAGAATGTAGCACTCTGGGATTATCATGTGCAGCACCCAGGGATAATCAGATGCAGAACCCTGGGGTATGAGACGCTACAGATAGGATTATAATATGTAGTACTCTGGGATTATCAAATACAGTGTCATGGGATGTAGCATCCTGCAATAGTCTGATGATGCAGATTCCTAGGGTTATAAAACGAAGCAGTCTGTGGTTATTAGATGTAGCACCATAGGTTTATCAAGTGTAGCCTATGGGATTAGCAGATACTGTACCATATGATTATTAGATCCAGTGCCCTTGGATTGTGAGTTGCAGCACTCTTGGTTAGTCAGATGCAGAACCCTGCTGTTATGAGATGCAGCAGCCCAGAGTTATCAGATGAAACACCCTAAAATTATCAGATCTAGCCTAAGGAGATTATCATATAGATCACTATAGGATTATTTGAAGCAGTAACCTGAGATTATGACATGCAACACCCGTGGTTAGTCAGATGCACAACTCGAGGTATAGATGCCTAGTATTATTACTTGCAGCACCCTTGGATTTGTCACATGTAGCATATTGTTCCGACCTGCTAAATAAAACGCCTTTGTGGAATTTTTCCCCATGAATGCACACGTCTTTCTTACCTGAAAGGATTGTTGGAATTTTAGCAACTGTCGAGTGGCGACCCAGGTGCCTGGCATATAGAAAATCAATTTTTGTAGCCCATCAGTTGTGTAAAAAGATAGTTGACATACATGTCATTATAGACAATCATACCTATTCAGAGTACATTAAGAACTCCCTAGCATATGGCAAAAGCCATTTCATTCTATACCAAAAAGATGTTGTAGGCTGGAGTGTCAATACATGTACAATTTATTTCCATTCTTATTTATTTATAGACAAGGCAAAATTGTTGTTTTGAAATCAATTATAGCCTTCCTAGACACATGCGGCGACATTTATGGACATATTCTTTATTTTTTGTCTACTTCATTAAGACAATCAATAATTCAAAACTCAGCATTCTTATGAGAGAAGTAGTTGCAGCTATCGGAGATTCAGACACAACACTTACAGTAAACTTCTGTGTGAGCTTCAGGCAGGAAAGTGCCTCTTTAATGAGATTCGTGCTAACAAGTCTGTGTGCGATTGCATCCCTTGGCTTTCTTTGACAGGCTTGGTATTGAAAAGTTTTCCTTGCCAGTCGTGGCCTGTGCAGGTAAGAGCGGTGAGGCAGTGCGGCTGTGTTGGGGGGAGGAGTTCGACAGATAACGACAAGGGAAAATAGGAAAATAAATTATTCAGCCCCACTGCCTCACCGCTCTTACCTGCAAAGCTTTGAAGTTGGTACACTGGTATGTAATGGGTATGATCCGTAGTACTATGATCACGAGAACTATTACATGATCTAGGCTATATTAGACTCCTATAGAATGAATATGTACTAGTGGTGCCACTCTAGCATTAGTGTAGTAGCTTGCTTTAGACCTATGACAAAGGAGTGAAGTTGATCGTGGAAAACCACCCATTCCATTCACTGTATGAATATCACTGTGGTTTAACACGATTCCATATGAGTCTCAACTTAAATCATGCCATGACAGAGGCTGCACAAAGCACATGTTTCTTGAGCTTTTTTTTAAAAATAGTATGTACTCAACAGTTCCAATATATAACAAGCATTTGCAATGCAATAGGTCTCGCATTAGGAAAGTTTGAGCTATTGGTATTGTAAATGATACATTTTTTATTTATGTTTTGTTTTTGAAAATAGCGAAATTAATAACTTTGTCATTTACAATGCCAATAGTTATAACTTTCGCAAATGTGACACCTATAGCATTTGTAATGCAATATGTGTTGTATTAACATGACTTACATGTATTGATATTACAAATAACAATGGCTTTTATTTTTTTTTCAATAATTAATACTTAAATAAAAGTTATTGTAATTTATAATGGCAATAGCTTAAAGTTTTGTAAATAACTTTTGTGAAGATTATGTTCTTGTACTTTATTGTGACGAAAATCCAAGAACAGAAGTGAAATATTAACATCTTTTGTTACATTTGTAATAAAGCTTGAAACATTGAGAGAACATATTTGAACCAGGTGTTGTTGAATGGTTGCACAGATTGATGCTCTGGTGGCAATGAGTGATGTGATGGCGAACGAGTGATGCTGTGGTAGCGCATAGTGATGTTGTGGTGCCCCTGAGTGATGCTGTGGTGGTGCAGAGTGATGCTGTATGCTATGCTATGTTTTGTTTTGTTATCCAATGTTTTGTTTTGTTATGCTATGCTATGTTTTGCTATCCTATGCTTTGATTTGTTATGCTATGCTATGCTGTGTTTTGTTTTGCTATGCTATGTTTTGTTATGCTTTGCTATGTTTTGTTATGCTATGCTATGTTTTGTTGTGTTTTATTATGCTATGCTTTATTTTGCTATGCTATGTTTTGTTATGCTATGCTATGTTATGTTTTGTTGTGTTTGGTATGCTATGTTTTGCTATGCTATTATATGTTTTGTTTTGCTATGCTATGTTTTGTTGTGTTTTGTTAATCTATGCTATGTTTTGTTATGTTTTGTTATGCTATGTGTTGTGTTTTGTTATGCTATGTTTTGTTGTTATGCTATGTTTTGTTATGCTATGCTATGTTTTGTTTTGCTATCCTATGCTTTGTTTTGTTATGCTCTGCTATGTTTAGTTTTGCTATCCTATGCTTTGTTTTGGTATGCTATGCTATGTTTTGTTGTGTTTTGTTATGCTATGCTATATTTTGTTGTGTTTTGCTATGCTATGCTTTGTTATGCTATGCTATATTTTGTTATGCTATGTTTTGTTGTGTTTTATTATGCTATGCTTTGTTTTGCTATGCTATGTTTTGTTATGCTATGTTTTGTTATGCTATGCTTTGTTATGCTATGTTTTGTTATGCTATGCTAAGCTATGTTTTGTTATGTATGCTATGTTTTGTTGTGTTTTGTTATGCTATAATATGCTTTGTTGTGTTTTGCTATGTCTTGTTATGCTATGTCTTGTTATGCTATGCTTTGTTTTATGTTATGTTATGCTATGTTTCGTTATGTTATGCTATATTTTGTTCTGCTATGTTTTGTTGTGTTTTGTTATGCTATGTTTTGTTGTGCTATGTTTTGTTGTGCTATGTTTTGTTGTGTTTTGTTCTACTATGCTATGTTTTGTTTTGCTATGCTTTGTTATGTTATGCTATGCTTTGTTTTGATATGCTACGTTTTGTTATGCTATGCTATGTTTTGTTGTGTTTTGTAATGCTATGCTATGCTTTGTTGTGTTTTGCTATGCTATGTTTTGTTATCCTATGCTTTGTGTTGTTATTCTATGCTATGTTTTGTTATGATATGCTGGTGAGGGTGAGTGAGGGTGAGGGGGTGTGAGGATTAGGGGCTCTGAGGGTGAGGGTGAGTGAGGGTGAGAGGGTGTAAGGGGGTGTGAGGGTGTGTGAGTGAGGGTGTGTGAGGGTGAGGGAGTGTGAGGGTGTGTGAGGGTGAGGGGGAGTGAGGGTGTGAGGGTGAGGGGTGTGAGGGTGTTTGAGGGTGAGGGTGAGTGAGGGTGAGAGGGGGTGAGGATGTGTGAGGGTGAGGGGGTGAGGGTGTGTGAGGGTGAGGGGGTGTGAGGGTGAGTGAGGGGGTGTGAGGGTGAGAGGGTGAGGGGGTGTAAGGGTGAGTGATGGTGTGTGAGGGTGAGTGAGGGTGTGAGGGTGTGTGAGGGTGAGGGTGTGTGAGGGTGAGGTGGTATGAGGGTGTGTGAGGGTGAGGGTGTGTGCGGGTGAGGGTGTGTGAGGGTGAGGGAGTGTGAGGGGAGGATGAGGGGGTGTGAGGGTGATGGGGTGTGAGAGTGAGGGGGTGTGAGGGTGAGGAGGTGTGTGAGGGAGTGTGAGGGTGAGGGAGTGTGAGGGGGAGGGTGTGGGGGTGTGAGGGGGTGAGGGGGAGTGAGCGTGAGAGGGTTGTGAGGGTGAGGGGGGTGAGGGTGTGAGGGGGTGTGAGGGTGAGTGAGGGTGTGTGAGGGTGAGGAGGTGTGAGGGTCCGAAGTAAATGGTGGCAGGGCAGACATTATAAGACAGAGAGAAGAGACTGCGTGGGGACTGCGTTGGTCAGTTTCAGAATCAGGAGGGGCAGAGTCAGCACAGTCTGCGAGGGATCAACGTGTCTAGAGGCAAAGCATAGCGGATGTAGCATTGCAGCTAGCAAGTCGAGTGTTTTCAAGCTGAGTGTCCCATGAGAGATGGCAACACGGCAACAGCATTTGAGGAGCAAGGCTACTGTAAACAAGCACAGTAGGCTTTCACTTTCTTCCAGAAAAAAAACGAGAAAGGTGCAAAGAACGCCGAACAAAACACGGCTTCCCCGCGAAATAGATGCAAAAAAAACCAAGCTCTCGGCATTGCTGTGGCGGGGGAGCGGGAGCGCATTCCTTTGAAGTCTGATGCCAAGGCTCAGACAAATGGTGGTGTGCGATGTGCACGCGGGGGGTGGGGGAGCGGCAGCCTTTGAAGTATGATGCCGAGGTATAGACAAATGGTGGTGTGTGATGTGGTTGGCTCTGTGCACGCCCGTAGCTCACATGAACTGTACGCAATCCGCAGGCTAGGTAGACTTTTCTTTTCCGCTTACTATCATTTCGCCTATTTATCCCTGCGGGATATAATAGGCGAAACCTAAAAATTGCTTAAACCTTGTATACAACAATACAACATAACAAATCGCTTTGATATTTAATACACTGTTAAACCTTCCAGAGCGCATTTGCTCTCACCTCAGATGTACCCGCGGTCGACTTTTCTCCCTCATTTGTCCCTGCCTTCCTCCTTGCATTCATTCCTTACCTCTTTCCTACCTTCTGTTCTTTCCTTTCTTCCCTTCCTCGCTCCTTGCCATCTCTTCTCTTCTGGATAGTTCATTCTATTTTTTCATTTTGCTAACCCTAGATCTCTGTGTGTGATTGGTTGCAGGTTTTACTGGGACCTCACCATGCTGCTCCTCATGGTCGGAAATCTGATCATCATCCCTGTGGGCATCACTTTCTTCAAGGATGAGAACACCACACCATGGATTGTCTTCAATGTGGTCTCAGATACTTTCTTCCTCATTGACTTGGTCCTGAACTTCCGCACAGGTATTGTGGTGGAGGACAATACGGAGATAATCTTAGACCCTCAGAGAATTAAAATGAAGTACCTCAAGAGCTGGTTTGTTGTGGATTTTATCTCCTCCATCCCTGTGGACTACATTTTCCTCATTGTGGAAACTCGTATTGACTCTGAGGTATATAAGACAGCCCGGGCCCTTAGGATTGTGCGGTTCACCAAGATTCTTAGCCTCCTGCGCCTGCTACGCCTCTCGCGACTCATCCGGTACATCCACCAGTGGGAAGAGGTAAGCATGAGACTTAGCATCACTGAAGTCTTTGATGAATTGACTGAATCTACTTTGTTTACCTTTATAGTGTATCCTAGGACGTCTCACATTTGGGTGGGTGTATCTGCAGCCATTCATGTATTTTAGAGGTTCACATATTGGGGTGTAGTTCCTTCCCAGCCCTGCTGCATTCATGGGGATTCCACGGACTTCAATGTGCCGTGTTTAAGGAGAGACCGCTTACTCCAGAGTTTTCTTTCGTTCCTAGGGAATTAAATCATGGCAGCAATTGATTCTCTGGGATAATAAAATGTGTAAAGTGTTCGTGGGTTCAAAATCTTAAGCATTTAATTTGTTCTGTCTGTACTTTGTGCAACTGTCAAAATGGCTTGATTCCACAACACTCCCTTTCGTGAGGCAAGTGGCGCGTCTCTCTTTTCTCCTCTAGGCTTTCCTCAAACAGTTAATGATAGGGTGCCACTAGTTCCCGGCTATAGTAAAGATCTTTCAGCCCCTGGGTGTATTGTTGAATACAAGAAGTATGTTCTAATCTTAACAAAGCTCTTCTGTAGGACAGTTGCTCTCAGCAAACCGAGATTAGGACGTCCCCGTAGCCCAGAATTTAATGAGAACTTCCAGTAACTATTTGCTCATTCACAGATACACGTTGTGCAGGGGGAGTTATTTATGGTCACTAGAACATTATGCATGTGTGCTTTATGTAAGCTGTGTTTGGGTTGAAGTTATACATATTGATCTTTCTTAGTCAAAACACATTGACTGACATGTTCCTTTGTGCACAAATCATAAATTAGGATGAAACACGCCAGTAACAGGATTCTTGCTTTTGTTTGGCTATATGCATAGAATAGGTATAGAGGACGTCTGCCTCTGACACACTTCCTGCCTTGCTTTTTCTCCAGAAGACATCAATCAGTCAATAGGTGAAAATTCTGTGGATTCCTATTATCTAGAGTTACAGGTATTAGGCCTGTGACTTGAAGTTATTGTCACTGTGCCTCCTGTACTCTCCTCATAAATATGGAAAAGCAGCAAAGGCCTAGCTTAAGGCATATGGTGTAGGTGGCGAATCTAAGTTTAGTACAACACAAATGTCACCGATGCAGTAAAAATGTAAATGGTCAGTCAACCAGAGTTGTTTCCAAAGCATTGTAATCATAAATCAAAAATGTATATATATATTTACAGTGTAAATGGTAAGCAAAACCAAAGAAAGCACACAACACAAAATACTCCACACAATGTACAATTAAACAATGGCATAAACAATACAGCAGTAAAACCAGGGCAAGGGGCTGTGCACACTATTTAATGTTAGCGACCATCATCACATTCATACAATGAAAAGCGCAGTACCACAAATAGTGCAAACACGAAACCGATAAAAAATTTAAAATGTTTGCAGCAATGGATGATTCCTTTTTTGTGAGCATTACCGTGATCAGTACTGTTCTAAAAAGAGGATCCACAAACCCTCCCACCAAAGTGATTATATTTGCGATCCTAATGCTTATGAATATTCAAAGCACAAGAACAGAGTGAAGCAAATGTTTGACAGTGTACCTAGTAGCCTGGTATCCTGCATAGAAGGTCCTGTACCTGGTATCCTGCAAATAAAGGGGACAGCATCTCACAATTCAGAGTGTGTGAGGGTGAAAGGAAGAAAGATCGAAGCTTGAAAGAATGAATGGAAGAGTGGGAGGTTCAATAGGTGAAAGGGTACGTAGAAGGACGCATGGAAGAATTTAAAAGGGGTAGTTTACCTCCTGAGTTTAGGGTTAGAAATGTCGATTGTCCCAAAATTCAGATATCTCACTACCTTGTTGGGCCTAGAGGTCATTGGTCAGTGGCTCAGGTGCCCCTAGTAGTCTTCCTCAACTCACAGTTTTATTGTGAGCTGTGTTTACTCCCATAAGTCCATGGGGTGGAGGTGGAAGACAAAATTATAAAATGTATCAAGTTGGCTGTGATACACTCAGTTATAGTTTTGTAAGTCCTCGTGGCTGGACAACTCAATGTGTTTGAGTCCAGGATGCTGAGAATCAATCAGTGGCTTAGGGATCCCCCACTTTTGCCGCTTACGCAGGGGCTGCTCCGGGTTTGTGAACTGGGTCTCACTAATACATTAGTTATTTTGGTCTTCCCGTCTGCAGCAACATGTTCATAAGTAATACTTTGAAGGAATGCTATGAAGACGCTTATGGGCCATAGCTAACATCTATATTTAACCCCTCCCATGCTGATGACGAGCTGAGCTCGTCATCAGCCATGGTGCTCGTGTGCTGATGACGAGCTGAGCTCGTCATGGCCATTAGAACGCTCACACGCGGGGATAATTCCCCTGCTGTGCTGAGCGTTCTAAGGAACGGGCATGGCGGTGACGAGCTCAGCTCGTCATCAGCACACGAGCACTGTGGCTGATGACGAGCTGAGCTCGTCATCAGCACCGGGGCGCTGTGCGCGCCCCCACCCCCCAGCACAGCTGGGGAATTACCCCCGCAGAGAAGAGGTTAAGGAAATCGAGAAAATCAAATGAACTAGGAAAAAATAACGAATTACAAATAGAAAAGTGAGCATGAAAGAAAAAAGTGAGAAAGCGAAAATAAGCTTGAGAAATAAAGATGGATAAGTAGAAAGAGTAAACAAAGAACTGAAGGAGAAAGGAATGGTGATAAGAAAGAAGGAAGCAAAGGTGAAAGGTAGAATGCAACAGTGAAAGGAAGGAATGGTGAAAGAAAAAATGCATAGAAGGGTGAAAGGTAGGAAGCTTGAAAGAATTAAGGAAGAGTGAAAAGATCAATAGGTGAAGGGTTCATAGAAGGAAGCTTGGAAGAATAGGCAGATGGATGAAAGGCAGGCACGGTATGTGCAGGTAACAGCGGTGAGGCGATGGGACCGAGTGGGGGTGGGGGGGATTTCGTGGGACAATGCAGAGGGAAAATTAAAAATAATAAATTTTCCCTTTGCATCTTCCCTCGAAATCCCCCCGACCCGGCCCACCGCTTCACCGCTGTTACATGCACATACCTCGGCTGACAAAAGTAAGGAGTAAGGAAGAGTGAAAGAATGTATGAATAGAAAAATGGATCGAAGGAAATGTGTGGGCATGGCAAGGTGAGTGTATGAATAGATAGATGCGTGAAAGGATGGTTGTATAGATAGATGGAAGAAGGATGAAAGGGGGAGGCATACTTTTCTATTATGATGGAATTGCATTGTGCTCTATTATATGAGCTAAAACTACATGTAATATTTATTTATTTTATTTATTTAAAAGGTTTTATATAGCGCTGCTGGACCCAAGAGTATCAGAGCGCTTTACATAGGGAAAAACATGAACATAATGAGATACAATATATAATTGACAAAGAACAGTAAATTAAAAAGGAGAAAAAAAAACTTGCGTTACATGAGTGCTGGGGGAAAGGAAAAGAGGAATAGTAGAGGGGACAGGGGGAGTTGAAATTAGAGCTATAGTAGGAGGGGGTGAGGTGAGGGAGAGTGATATGGAAGGGGGAGAGGGGCTGTGTGAAAGAACGATTAAGAGCAGAGAGGTAATGAGCAGGGTCAAAGTCTGTAGTATTAGGAACCCCAATATTTATTGAGGAGAAGTACTTTGAGTCTTTTTTTGAAGAGAGGGAAAGAGGGGTTGCAGCAAAGGTCTTTTGGAAGTGAGTTCCAGATCGTCGGGGCATTACCAGAGAACACACATGATTGGGTCTTTTTACATTTAAGTTTAGGAGGGATAAAGACAAGGGAGTTTGTGCTTCTCAGAGACCTAGAGCATCCTGTTTTTATAGTTTACTTGAAAGGTAAGAAGGGGAGTTTTGGTGAAGGGCTTTATGCGTAATGCATGCAATCTTCTAGGTGGATCGACCTTCAATAGGAAGCCAGTTAGGTTTTTGAAGACACGAGAGATGTGGTCAAATTTTTTACAGTCAGAAATAAGTCTGGCAGCTAGGTTGAGGACAGATTTAATCGGTGCAAGGTGGACTTTAGGGGTGCCGGCCAGAATGGCGTTACCATAGTCAATCCTGGATAGGACAAGAGATTGGACCACGATTTTGAAATCATTGGATGGGATGAAAGTTTTAACTTTTTTGAGGTGGTGTAGGGTGAAAAGAGCACGTTTTGATGCATTTTTGATGTGGGGGATGAGAGTAAGATTTTGGTCGATGCTGATACCTAGGGATTTGACAGATTGGAGGTGGAGAGGGAGCAATTGAGAGCATTGATATCACTGATCCAAAGTTGAATGGGCAGGGAATTGTTTTTAGGAGTGAAAAGGATGATTTCGGGTTTTTTCGGGTTAAGTTTGAGATGATTAATCTGGAACCAGTTTTGGACTTTAATCAACGTGTCATTGAGGTGAAGGATGTCGTTGTGGGATTTAATCTTGTAGTATAGTTGAGTATCATCGGCGTAGAGGTGGTAGTTGATTTTGGCTTGTTTGAGAATGAGGGTGAGTGGTTCCATAAAAAGATTGAATAGGGTTGGAGAGAGGATAGACCCTTGAGGGGCCCCGAGTGAGACAGGTTGCACTTTGGATAGGCAGTGACTGAGCTTAATTTGTTGTGATCTATTTTGGAGGAACAAGGAGAACCATTTGAGTACAGTGCTTTCAAAACCAAAGCGGTCTTTAAGAGTGTTAAGTAGGGTGGGATGGTGTACCGTATCAAAGGCAGCCGAGAGATCTAGGAGGATTAGTAGTGAGGATTCAAGAGAGCGCTGAATGTCATCAGTAATATTGAGCATAGCTGTTTCGGTGCTGCATCCTTTTCTGAAACCGGATTGGAAAGCGTCAAGGAGATTGAAGGAGAGGATATGTTTGTCTAACTGAGACAGGACACATTTTTCAAGGGCTTTAGAGAGGGAGGGAAGGTTAGAGATAGGGCGTAGATTGTTCATGTCATTAGGGTCAGCGGTGTTTTTTTTTAGAATGGGGGAGATTTGACCTAGCTGCAGGGAGGCAGGGACACAGCCTGAGGAGAGTGAGGAGTTGATGATTTCGGTCCATAATGGGGCAATGATGTATTTGAGTTCTTGAACTAAATGGGCGGGGAGAGGATCATTAGAGTGTGAGGATGGTTTGAGTTTGGAGATGATGTTGATGGTAGAGGTTTCAGAGATTGGACTAAATACGCTCCATGAAGCCTTGTTTTTAGGTAGGTGTTCAGTCTGGGAAGAGTCAGGGTGGGTGAGATTAGGGGGGCTTTGGTAGGGGTCGAGGTGAAGAGAGGAGGAGGAAAAAGGAGAATTTGGAATATTAGGGAGCTATTATAGCTATTATAGCTATTATAGCTATATAGGAATATTATAGCTTTAACGACTAGTCGCCTGTGTGACTGTTGGAGTATAGCCAGGTGTATCCCTTCCCTCGTGTGAAGAGATAACCCTATTCACTAGAACAAAAAGAAATGTGTTCCTTATGTAACGTAACTGATTCTATGTAAAGTGCTCTGATAACATGTAACGGAACTGGTGCTATGTAAAGCGCTCTGATAACCTAATCGGTTCAAGTTCGCGCTATATAAAACTCTAAAATAATAAAAAAATAGGGAGGGTGTGTTGGATGGGTGGAGATTGGAGAAAGAGAGGGGGGAAGAGAAGGATAGTTCAATGGTGTTGAATTTGTTTGAAAAGAAGCTGGCAATTTCTTCGCATCTTTCTACAGAGGCTGTACAGCACCCTTCTTAAAAAAAAATAAAAAAAATAAAAAACGAAATCGGGGAGGAGGCCACGCCCCCTCCCTGCACCACTCTGCAAACGCGCCCCCTGGCACGTTTGCAGAGGGGGAAGTATTTCCCCTTGAATACTGGGGGTCCCTGGGGGCCAAGTACCCCACCAGGAACCTCCAGTATGCGCCAAGGGGCTGCTTTGCAGGGAGGTGTAATGAGGCCACGCCCCTTTTTACACCTCTCTGCAACGCAGCCCCCTGGCGCATACTGGAGGTTCCTGGTGGGCTAGTTGGCCCCCAGGAACCCCAGTATTCAAAGGGATTTAGTTCCCACTCTTGAAACGCACCAGGGGGCTGCGTTGCAGAGAGGTGTAATGGGGCCATGCCCCTTTTTACACCTCTCTGCAACGCAGCCCCCTGGCGCATACTGGAGGTTCTTGGTGGGCTAGTTGGCCCCAGGGACCCCCAGTATTCCAGGGGACTTAATCCCCCAACTTAGAACGCGTTCCGGGGCGCATTTGCACAGTGGTGAAGGCAGGGGGCGGGGCTTGAGGTGATATGTGTGCAAACATGCCCTGTGACGCGTTTTAAGTTGGGGAATTAATTCATCTTCAATCCCGAGGTCCCGTAGGGGCCAACTAGCCCAACAGGTACCTCCAGTAAGCACCACGGAGCTGCGTTGCAGAGTGTTGTAAAAAAGGGGGCGTGTCCTCTGAACACCTCTTTGCAACGCAGCTCCCTGGCGCATACTGGAGGTACCTGGTGGGCTAGTTGGGCCACAGGGGACCTCAATTAATTACCCAACTTAAAACGCGCCACAGAATGTGTTTGCACACATATCACCTCAGGCCCTGCCCCCTACCTTCACTATTGAACAAAATATTCCTCTAAAATCTGCCAAACTACGAATTTCGATTTACTCACCTGTTATCACAAGAGACGTCAGTGCTGCATCTTTGAGCCCAGTACGGACCCTGAAAAGAAAAACCTAAGCGTACTTACCAGTAACTTGTATTTCCTTCCATAGGAATCTATTGTGTGGTTTTCACCAGAAAAGTTTCTAAGTGTCTATTTTTTAAACGTACAAATATTCCTCTAAAATCAGCCGAACTACGAATTCCGATTTACTCACCTGTTATCAGGAGAGACCTCAGTGCTGCATCTTTCAGTCCACCACTGATCCTGAAAAGTAATTTTAACCATTTTTACAGTACCTTGAATGTCCTTCCATAGGCTAACATTGACAGATTTCACTTAGAAATTCTCTAAGTGTGAAGTTTTGGAACTTTAAAAATTTCCTCTAAAATCAGTCTAACTATGAATTCTGATTTATGTTATGTTATTTGTTATGTTATTTGTTTTTGTACCGCGCACAGCTGCCCCAGCAAAGGGACGTCCTGGCGCACTAAGAAGGCAGACACAACACAACATTAAAAAAAGGAGCAGGCTCAGTCAGAAATTAGGCAAACAAGAAAGTTTTTATTGCCCGCCTAAACTGCAGCAAATTATCTATTGCCCGTATCTCAACAGGAAGGGAGTTCCATAACTTTGCGGCTACCACTCGAAAAGAGCGGCCACCCATTCTGCTTAGTCTGAAACGAGGGACCATCGACAAGTGCATGCCCAGGGATCTCAAGGGTTGCAAAGGGACGTAAGGACTTAAGAGGTTTACCAGGATTTGTGGAGCCATGCCTTTGAGGATTTTAAAAGCCAGGCAAAGAACCTTGAATTTAATCCTCTGGCTCATAGGGAGCCAGTGTAGAGAGTGCAGTATCTTAGAAACCGAGCACCGTTTAGGCAGGCCCACCACCACTCTGGCTGCAGTATTTTGCACTCGCTGCAGTCGGGTGAGTTCTGCCTGGTTAATCCAGGCCAAGAGAGCACTGGCATAATCCAACCTGGATAGCACCGACGCCTGAACCACCAGCTGTCTGGTGGGGGCGTCAAAAAATTTAAGTATTGGCCTAAGTCCTCTAATAATGCCATAGCAAGAGCCTGCCACTCTCTTGGTATGGCAAGTGAAACTGAGAGCCGGGTCCAGCCAGACCCCAAGGTCTGTTATCAAGAGAGACCTCAGTGCTGCATCTTTCAGCCCACTACTGATTCTGAAAAGTAATTCTAACCATACTTACAGTAACTTGAATGTCCTTCCATAAGCTAACATTGACTGGTTTCACTTGGAAATTCTTCTAAGTGTGGAGTTTTGGAACTTTAAAAAATTCCTCTAAAATCAGCCCAACTATGAATTCTGATTTACTCACCTGTTATCAGTAGAGACCTCAGTGCTGCATCTTTCAGCCCAGTACTGATCCTGAACAGTAATTCTAACCATACGTACCAGTAACTTGAATTTCCTTCCATAGGATATCATTGCCTGCTATATAAAATATATATAAATTAAAAAAAATATTAAATAAAAAAAACAAATATTACAAATTTAATATTTTTGAAAACATTTTTTTCAATTTATATTAAAAATATGTAATGTAATTTAAAAAATAAAATATCTAAAAATAAATAGTTTCAAACAATGTAGTAAATCAGAATAAAAAAATATAACAATTAATACATTTAAAAATTATCATTTACAAAACCTTTGAAATTCACTGATAAAAACATAGGTTTCAGCCACGTTATAGTTAGGAATTAGCATTTAAAAAACCTTAGAAATTCACTAAAAAAACATAGGTGTCAGCCACGTTATAGTTAGGAATTAGCATTTAAAAAAACCTTAGAAATTTACTGGAAAAAACATAGGTTTCACACATGTTATAGTTAGCTGGACATTTCACTTATACAAAACCATTGAAATTCCCCCGTTATAGTTAGTTCAGCTAACTACAACTCACGCGCCCGCAGTGCACTGCTGATGATGTCACATATTACATTGCTCATGGCATGGTCAGTGACATCACTCATGACATCACTAATGACATCACTGATGCCATCACTGATGACATCATCCATGTGAAAGAGTGGCAGACGTCCTCTCACTGTAATATAACCTTTGATACATACATTCAAAAATATAAACTAACATTTTCAAAACAATGGAGATACCAATACCAGTTACAACAACCTATTCAGTAAATCCAAAATCTACATACACATCCACTCATTCACCAACAATTCTATATAGTCACTCATACATGTACTCACTCATCATATGTACTCATACACCTATACATCCTGTTACACACAGACACTTATCCATAGAGTCACTCACACAAATACTTACACATGCAAATAAACTATCAAACATCCATTTACTTGCAAATACAGCTATACACACACACCACTACACTTACTTCTACAGAAACACACACATACTTACTCTCTTAAACAATCACTTATAGAAACACATACTTATTTATACAGGAACTCTTCCAATCTCTCACTCTCACATATACTCACTTATATACATCAATATTCACATATACTAGTTTAAAACATATGTAGTTACTCATGAAGATACTCATGAAGATACTATTGAGACAGTCATTCACTCACTAACACACCCTTACACATACTCATCCACCCATGCAATCCTGCATCCTGCCCTCGGCCTGGTCGCCCCCACACCCCCCGCCTGCTCCTCCTACCTGCTGCCTGTGCCTCGATCTACACGGCGCCCCAGCCGCCACAGGACCGCCGCTGAACCACCCCAGCCGCCACAGGGCCGTCCCAGCGCCGCCCCAGCCACCGCAGGGCCGCCGCCGAGCCCCCAGGTTTTCCCGCCGGATCTCTACGAGACCCCGCCCCCCCGCACGCCGATTGGCTACCGCGATCCCCGCCTCCCCGCACACCCTCCCTCCCGGCTCCCCTCTTAAGGGGACCCACAGCGCTGCTCAGGAGCGACCACTGCGCCCTCGGCCTGGTCGCCCCCACACCCCCCGCCTGCTCCTCCTACCTGCTGCCTGTGCCTCGATCTACACGGCGCCCCAGCCGCCACAGGACCGCCGCTGAACCACCCCAGCCGCCACAGGGCCGTCCCAGCGCCGCCCCAGCCACCGCAGGGCCGCCGCCGAGCCCCCAGGTTTTCCCGCCGGATCTCTACGAGACCCCGCCCCACCGCACGCCGATTGGCTACCGCGATCCCCGCCTCCCCGCACACCCTCCCTCCCGGCTCCCCTCTTATGACGCCCCCTGAGCGACCGCGCAGCGGACGCGCGCAGCGGGAGCACCGAATGAGCGCCGAAGGTGCGCCAAAGGTAAGCCCGTCTGCGCCCGTCCGCGCCTGGCCCGCGCCCAGCGCCAGGACCCCTGGCCCCCGCAGACCCCAACCCACCCGCCGGACGTACGACGCCGCCGCCCTCAACGCACTCAACGCCGGCCGAACCCCTGGATGCTACCGAGCCACCCCGAGACGCACCCACGGTCCCTTCATCTGCCAGGCCTGCAAGTTCTCCTGCACCCGGACCTGCGCGGCACCAGCACCCACCAAGCCGAACTCCAGCAGCAGCCACCTGAAGTGCATCCTGCTCAACACCCGCTCCGTCCACAGACACGCCGTCGAGCTCTGGAACCTGCTCGACACCACACACCCAGACGTCGCCTTCCTCACGGAAACCTGGATGCACGCCTCCTCAGCACCCGACATCGCCATCGCCATCCCGGACGGCTACAAGATCATCCGGAGAGACCGCGTCAACCAGACAGGAGGTGGCATCGCCATCATTCATAGGAACACCATCCGCATCACGACCAACACCGACGACACCATCGCACCCGCCGAACACCTGCACTTCCAGATCCACGTCAACCCGAAGACCACTCTCAGAGGCACCCTGATCTACAGACCCCCGGGACCACGCACACAATTCAGCGAGGACATCGCCGACTTCATCAGCCCGCTCGCCCTCCCCTCAGCCGACTACATCCTCCTCGGGGACCTCAACTTCCACCTGGAGAACAACAACGACCGCAACACCACCACCGTGCTGGAAAACCTCGCAAACCTGGGACTCAAGCAACTGGTGACCACCCCCACCCACCTCGCCGGACACACACTCGACGCCGTCTTCTCATCCAGCAAAGACATCGCCTTCAGCCACGCCACAGGACTCCACTGGACGGACCACAGCTGCGTCCACTTCACCTTCAGAAGAACGACGACCCACCACCACCAGCAACAGGTTGCCCGAAGAAGCTGGAACAAGATCACAGCCGACCAGCTCACCGCCTCCCTGAGTCAGCACCCTCCCGCCAGCTCAGCGAACCCCAGCCAGGCCGCCGACAACCTCACAAAGTGGATCAGCAACTGCGCGGACGAACTCGCCCCTCTGAGGACCCCGCCCAGCAGACCCGGCAGCAAGAAAGCCCCATGGTTCACCGACGAACTCAAGAGCTCCAAGAAGAACTGCCGAGCCCTCGAGAAAGTCTGGAGAAGGGAACCTACACCGGGCAACATGACCACCCTCAAGCTTGCCACCCGGAAGCACCACCAACTGATCCGCGCCACCAAGAAAACTGCATTCAAGGACCGACTGGACACCAACGCACACAACTGCAAGGAACTCTTCAACATCGTGAAAGAGCTCTCCAACCCCAACGCCGGTAACAACGACATCACCCCATCGCAAGACCTCTGCAACTCCCTCGCCTCCTACTTCCACAACAAGATCGCAGACATACACAACAGCTTCAGTAGTCAACCATCGCACACAAAGACCGCAGCAACGCCACCCACCACCACCCTCCGCGCCTGGACTCCGATCAGCACCGATGACACCGTCCGCATGATGAACTCCATCCACTCCGGATCTCCGACCGACCCGTGCCCTCACCACGTCTTCAACAAGGCCGACGCTGTCATCGCACCCCACCTGCGGGACATCATCAACACCTCCTTCGACACCGCCACCTTCCCGGAGAGCTGGAAGCACGCCGAACTCAGCGCTCTACTTAAGAAACCAACAGCGGACCCCACCGAACTCAAGAACTACCGCCCCATCTCGCTCCTCCCGTTTCCAGCCAAAGTCATCGAGAAGACCGTCAACAAACAGCTGGCCGCCTTCCTCGAGACGAATGGATCCCTCGACCCCTCACAGTCTGGCTTCCGAGCCAACCACAGCACCGAGACCGCCCTGATCGCTGCCACCGATGACATCCGAGCCCTGATGGACAACGGAGAAACAGCGGCCCTCATCCTCCTAGACCTCTCCGCGGCATTCGACACTGTCTGCCACCGCACCCTAGTGCAGCGCCTCAGCAACGTCGGAATTCAGGAAAAGGCACTGGAATGGATCGTCTCCTTCCTCGACGGAAGAACACAGAGAGTCCGCCTACCACCGTACAAGTCAGAGGCCACCGAAGTCATCTGCGGCGTCCCTCAAGGTTCCTCGCTGAGCCCCACCCTCTTCAACGTCTACATGAGCCCCCTCGCGCCCATCGCACGCCAACACAACCTGAACATCATCTCCTACGCCGATGACACCCAGCTGATCCTCTCACTGACCAACGACCCCGCCGCTTCCAGAGCCAACCTTCACGAAGGGATGAAAGATGTAGCCGATTGGATGACGACCAGCCGCCTGAAACTGAACTCAGACAAGACGGAAGTCCTCATCCTGGGCTCCTCGCCCTCCGCCTGGGACGACTCCTGGTGGCCCCCCGCCCTGGGCACCGCACCCACACCGACAGACCACGCACGCAACCTGGGCTTCATCCTGGACTCCTCCCTCTCCATGACCAGACAAGTCAACGCCGTCTCCTCGTCATGCTTCAACATCCTGCGCATGCTACGAAAGATCTTCCGGTGGATCCCCACCGAGACCAGGAAGACGGTCACCCAGGCCCTCGTCACCAGCCGACTGGACTACGGCAACGCCCTCTACGCCGGAACCACCGCCAAGCTCCAGAAGAGACTCCAGCGGATCCAGAACGCCTCAGCCAGACTCATCCTCGACATCCCCCGACGCAGCCACATCTCCGGACATCTGAGAGACCTGCACTGGCTCCCCGTCAACAAGAGAATCACCTTCCGTCTCCTCACCCACGCACACAAAGCCCTACACGACCAAGGCCCGAGCTACCTCAACAACCGCATCAACTTCTACGCTCCCAAACGCCACCTCCGATCAGCCAGTCACGCCCTCGCCGCCGTCCCCCGCATCCGAAGATCGACAACAGGAGGAAGGTCCTTCTCCCACCTGGCCGCCAAGACCTGGAACTCCCTCCCGACCGACCTGCGCCTGACCCAAGACCACCTCTCCTTCAGGAAGAAGCTCAAGACCTGGCTGTTCGAGCAGTAGCAGCACCCCCCCCCCCCCCCCAAGCGCCTTGAGACCCTCCGGGTAAGTAGTGCGCTATATAAATGTCCATGATTGATTGATTGATTGATTGATTGCACACATGCTGTCTTCAACATACAAACAGTGAGTCAGTCATTCATGCATCTATGCGCTAAGTAATATCCCCCACCGAACCATACAGACACTGATACTCAAAAAACCAACTAATAACCGATATACACACTCATGTAGCTACTCACCAAACCATGCAGCCACTTATACACAAAGTGAGACACTGATACAGATATTTACATATTTAAACATTACCCCCTAATACATGTATTCACTAAGATACACTTAATAAGTCAGTTATACAATCAATTTTACAAAAAAAATATCCATTTAGACACTTATTTACCCATTTATTTTCCCATCGACCTTTAGATATACATATATAAAAAATATTTATTTTTCAGAAAGACACACATTCACTGGATGATGTCATCAGTGATGTCATTTGAGATGTCATCAGTGATGTCACTGACCATGTCATGAGTGATGTAATATGTGACGTCATCAGCAGTGCATTGTGGGCGCGCGAGTTATAGCTAGCTGAACTAACTATAACGGGGGAATTTCAATGGTTTTGTACGAGTGAAATGTCCAGCTAACTATAGCATGTGTGAAAACTATGGTTTTTTCAGTGAATTTCTAAGGTATTTTAAATGCTAATTTCAATGAATATATATATATATATATATATATATATTCATCACGGTCAGGAAGCACAATTGAGAAAGGCCACAGGTAGCTTAAGTAACAGTCCTTTTATTATCCATTCGAAATCTTGCAAGCAGTCCCACACAGTACACCCGGCTTCTAAAATAAAGTGCTCTGCCAGACGCGTTTCTGGAAATACCTTCCTTTCATCAGTGGCACGAACTGTGAAGTGAGCCTCACGTTGCTGTTTCAATTAAGAACACCTGCTCATGTAGGAGTGGCATTCGCAATGCCTCATGGTGTTCGTAGTTTTTTCCCAGTGGATGTGTGGCTCACTCACCCAAATACAAAAAAATTGTTCAGCCCCAGTGGGTAGAAGCGCAGTGTTCAATGCCAGGACTGCCCTGCTTTACAGTTTTCAAATGCGGACTTTTGCAGGCTCCAGTCCTGAATTGCAGCCTGCAAACTGCTTCCTTCTGGCGTTCTCAGACTCTGAGAACGCCAGAAGGAAGCAGTTTGCAGGCTGCAATTCAGGACTGGAGCCTGCAAAAGTCCGCATTTGAAAACTGTAAAGCAGGGCAGTCCTGGCATTGAACACTGCGCTTCTACCCACTGGGGCTGAACAATTTTTTTGTATTTGGGTGAGTGAGCCACACATCCACTGGGAAAAAACTACGAACACCATGAGGCATTGCGAATGCCACTCCTACATGAGCAGGTGTTCTTAATTGAAACA
This sequence comes from Lissotriton helveticus, assembly GCF_964261635.1. Taxonomy (NCBI): domain Eukaryota; kingdom Metazoa; phylum Chordata; class Amphibia; order Caudata; family Salamandridae; genus Lissotriton; species Lissotriton helveticus. The sequence continues at coordinate 195,139,779 of NC_136062.1, read as the reverse complement.
GCAACGTGAGGCTCACTTCACAGTTCGTGCCACTGATGAAAGGAAGGTATTTCCAGAAACGCGTCTGGCAGAGCACTTTATTTTAGAAGCCGGGTGTACTGTGTGGGACTGCTTGCAAGATTTCGAATGGATAATAAAAGGACTGTTACTTAAGCTACCTGTGGCCTTTCTCAATTGTGCTTCCTGACCGTGATGAATATATATATATATATATATATATATATTCCAAACACTCATACAAGCGTCCTCACAATCCAGGGACAGTATGAAGCACGAACTCGAAATAGCGTGTTGTCAAATTATTTAATCAGCAAGATAGCAAACAAACAATAACTCTCGACGCGTTTCGGGGCTCCTCCCCCTTGGTCACGAGAAGTAAAAAGAGTAATAGGATCGTATCACATATACTGAGAATCACATGGTCTTGTGAAACACCAATAAATATAAACAAAATACTAGCGCTTTTGTCAACGCTATTTTGTGAAAATACTGCACTTAAGGGATAGAAAAATATTAAATTCCAAAATAAAAAATAAAAACAAATAATAATCCCAATGTGCAATCGGACATATTCATGATTTATAATCACAACCCTGCTCATGTCATAAACATAAACAAATGACTCGGAATGATTTATATGCCTGAAACATTGCGCACTTGGCCTGCATGACATTCGTAATTAAATAAGAGTAAGACTTAAGAAATTCAGCGCTGAGATCACCGCCCAAGTTGCCAACTTAAATCCAAATTCATGTCAAGACAATATATTCGATCTCATGTATTACAGACAGCTGTATATATACTTTACACGCCCATGTGGGCTAGTGTTAAACTGTGATTCCAATAAGAAAGAAATGTCAAGTGAAAAATGTCAAGTAAAATGATGCCCATGTGGGCTAAACCATTCGTGCGTGTTGATCAATCAGTTTTCGGTTCCAAGTCTGCTCACAGTTTGTCTATTATAGGGTTGATATTCTCATTCAAAACAAATTCTATATAAGAAATCCCTGAAAAAAGAAAAATAAAACTAATGAATGATGATGAAAATAAGAAAATGACCAGTGATTCAAAATCAGAAAAATTACCTTGTACCCTTCGTAACTCATGTAAAGGATATAGAAGTTAAAAACAAGTATAGACAAAACATCATGAATACATAAACTTTTTTTCTACTTAGTCCAAACAGATCTCCTACTAGACAACAACTACAGAAAGCTCAATGAAACTATAGTAATACAATGCATCAACCTAAGTGTACTTCCATTTCTTCATCACAGTTATGACCATTGGGGACAATGGTTTTATGTTGAATAATCATTCTTGATTCTAGTCTTCTCAACTTCTGTACCCGATTGCCCCCCTCTCATCAAATTTAACAGTACACAGTACACAATAACTCAATAAGTTCGCATTTTGATTGTGATGACTGTGAAAGTGTCGTGCTATCGGGTAGGATTTGTCCATGTTAGTAATAGCACGCATGTGCTCTAGCACTCTCAATTTCGCAGGCTTAATGGTACTCCCTATATAGGTTTTATTGCAGGGACAGAATAGAGCATAGACTGCATGGTCACTGGTGCACGAAGTATGTTCTTGGATAACCAGAATTTTGGATGTGGGTGACAGTCGTACTTTTTTCAAATTCCGACTGTTTTTGCATGCCTTGCAATTTCTGCAGGTAAAAAAGCCCTGAACCCCAGTGGTTTTGGGTTTCTTTAGGATCACTGCTGTACATAATTGATCTTTTAGGGACCTCGCTTTCCTGAAGGAAATTTGGGGGGACTCATTGACATGTTCAGCCAAATCAGAGTCATTTAATAACACTGGCCAAAATTTGTTAAGACTCTTTCTAAGTAAGCCAGCTTGACTACTACAGGTAGTTATGAACCGTGTCTTGTTGTCATTCACGTCTGTGGGTTCATTAAGTCTCGGCTGTAATAGTGACTCTCTTGAACGTTTTTCTACAGCTTTCTGTGCATCAGAAATAGTTTTAGTGGAATATCCACGTTCAGAAAACCTTTCAATCATGTTCTGTTGTTCAACCAGAAAAGTTTCTTCCGTACTACAATTACGCCTGGCTCTTAGCAGTTCTCCCAATGGAATACTCCTAATTAGAGAGTTAGGATGACAGCTACGTGCGTGGAGTATACTGTTCCCTGCTGTCTTTTTTCTAAACAGAACTGTTTCCAATTTACCATTCTCCACTTTAACACTTAAATCTAGAAATTCCAAACTCTCTTTAGACCAATTGCTGGTGAAATTAAGGTTGAAATCATTGTGATTGAGTTCGTTCACAAACATATTGGCCTCTTCTTGAGTTCCCCTCCACACCACCAGCACATCATCTATGTACCGCAGCCACTTAATAACGTGGCTACGATACATAGGCGACCTGTATGCCACTGTTTCCTCCCAGTACCCCATATGGAGACCCGCAAAGCTAGGAGCAAAGCAAGTCCCCATAGAGGTCCCGAGGGTCTGTCTGTAGATCTTATTATCAAACAAAAAATAATTCTGTCTGAGACATAGCTCCATCATGGTAATTAGCATTTTGGTGTGGTAAAGATACGAAACCGATCTTTTGGAAAGAAAATGCATACAAGCATCGAGTCCTAATTGGTGAGGGATAGAAGTATATAAACTTGTCACATCGAGTGAAAGAAGAGAAAATTCTTCGTCCCACTCTACTGTTTTGATCTTTTTTAAGAAATCTCCTGAGTTATTAAATTACTCTGATTTGGCTGAACATGTCAATGAGTCCCCCCAAATTTCCTTCAGGAAAGCGAGGTCCCTAAAAGATCAATTATGTACAGCAGTGATCCTAAAGAAACCCAAAACCACTGGGGTTCAGGGCTTTTTTACCTGCAGAAATTGCAAGGCATGCAAAAACAGTCGGAATTTGAAAAAAGTACGACTGTCACCCACATCCAAAATTCTGGTTATCCAAGAACATACTTCGTGCACCAGTGACCATGCAGTCTATGCTCTATTCTGTCCCTGCAATAAAACCTATATAGGGAGTACCATTAAGCCTGCGAAATTGAGAGTGCTAGAGCACATGCGTGCTATTACTAACATGGACAAATCCTACCCGATAGCACGACACTTTCACAGTCATCACAATCAAAATGCGAACTTATTGAGTTATTGTGTACTGTGTACTGTTAAATTTGATGAGAGGGGGGGCAATCGGGTACAGAAGTTGAGAAGACTAGAATCAAGAATGATTATTCAACATAAAACCATGGTCCCCAATGGTCATAACTGTGATGAAGAAATGGAAGTACACTTAGGTTGATGCATTGTATTACTATAGTTTCATTGAGCTTTCTGTAGTTGTTGTCTAGTAGGAGATCTGTTTGGACTAAGTAGAAAAAAAGTTTATGTATTCATGATGTTTTGTCTATACTTGTTTTTAACTTCTATATCCTTTACATGAGTTACGAAGGGTACAAGGTAATTTTTCTGATTTTGAATCACTGGTCATTTTCTTATTTTCATCATCATTCATTAGTTTTATTTTTCTTTTTTCAGGGATTTCTTATATAGAATTTGTTTTGAATGAGAATATCAACCCTATAATAGACAAACTGTGAGCAGACTTGGAACCGAAAACTGATTGATCAACACGCACGAATGGTTTAGCCCACATGGGCATCATTTTACTTGACATTTTGCACTTGACATTTCTTTCTTATTGGAATCACAGTTTAACACTAGCCCACATGGGCGTGTAAAGTATATATACAGCTGTCTGTAATGCATGAGATCGAATATATTGTCTTGACATGAATTTGGATTTAAGTTGCCCACTTGGGCGGTGATCTCAGCGCTGAATTTCTTAAGTCTTACTCTTATTTAATTACGAATGTCATGCAGGCCAAGTGCGCAATGTTTCAGGCATATAAATCATTCCGAGTCATTTGTTTATGTTTATGACATGAGCAGGGTTGTGATTATAAATCATGAATATGTCCGATTGCACATTGGGATTATTATTTGTTTTTATTTTTTATTTTGGAATTTAATATTTTTCTATCCCTTAAGTGCAGTATTTTTACAAAATAGCGTCGACAAAAGCGCTAGTATTTTGCTTATATTTATTGGTGTTTCACAAGACCATGTGATTCTCAGTATATGTGATACGATCCTATTACTCTTTTTACTTCTCGTGACCAAGGGGGAGGAGCCCCGAAACGCGTCAAGAGTTATTGTTTGTTTGCTATCTTGCTGATTAAATAATTTGATAACACGCTATTTCGAGTTCGTGCTTCATACTGTCCCTGGATTGTGAGGACGCTTGTATGAGTGTTTGGAATTGATGGGCTCGCTGCCCAGCACGGACCACTGTTGTTGTGGAGGGGTCAGAGCGAAGTGTAGCGACGGCTGCACGTTCTATGGATATATATATATATATAGAAGCACGTAAACTCCCTCCCGTCCTGGAAAAGAGGATATATATATATATCCACAACTAAGGATTGAGTGGCTGTGACATTCTGACGTCAAACAAACGATTGTGGTGGGGATATGGATATATATATATATATATATATATATATATATATATATATATATATATATATATATATATATATATATATATATATATTCCTTAAATTCCTCTCGTCCTTTTCCTCGACGGAAGCCACGGCACCACAGCAGTAATTCAAGTAAGTTTATTTTATTAAGTTAATCACCATGTGCAAAGTGCAAAAAAGGACGGCCTACGCGTTTCGACTACAATTAGTCTTCAACTGGACCCATAGATGTATAGATATAGTGAAAATAACCAAATGATGAAAAGCACAATAATAAAATAAAGCAGCAAAATAGCACAACAAAATACAGACACAGCACTACTTTCTAGGTTGCTCACAATATGTCCTGTATGTACTGTTCTCCTTCAATAGCTGATTGTGGATGCTGGGAGAAGGGCAAACAGGGGCATATCTTAATTAGTGAGGAGGGGGTGTCTGAGATTTTCCAACGATGACTTTCGCGTAACCTACTAGAAATGACTGTATGCCCTGGGGGAAGAGCGGCCAGGTGTTTTGGGACGAGAGAGTTCCGGGTGTTAGTGGGGGCCAATGGGAAGATATTCAATATTCTGAAAAGTAAACAACATCTTGAGCAATTCAAATATTTCAAAGTAGGCTAGGGTGGTTTACGAATAGCTTGAGAAACCTGGCAAGAGGGTGAGAATGTAACTTTTGGTACGTGTCAAAGGCTTCAAACTAAGTGAGCTAGCTCAAGAGGTATCCTGTTTGCTGCAATGACACGTCACGTGCTCAAGTAACAGTAAGATAGCTTGCTGAGTCACTTTACATGCTGCAAAAATGTGTGTCTAACCATACTTTATTTTTATGTCTTTTATGTCATACTAAATATTTACCGTTATACTTGAACCTCACTCCGAAGAGCAATAAACTGCATTACAGAGGATATTTTAATGTCAATATCAGCACACCAGGCTTGGTGTACTGGGTATAGAAGGGTAGTTTGCATGTGGGGTTCAGTCACAAAAAGAATGTGATGAAGTGGGGGCAAGCAACATATTATTAGGACATTTCTAAGATTTGTAAGTAGGGAACTGGAGCCCATGTGCAATTACTGTGTAGCCAGTTCCACTGCCACTCTCCAATAATGGAAACATATAATTTCCAACATTGTCAGAAGATATTTAAAAAACACCAGTGAAATATATACGCATTTGGCGTTCTAGATCTGAAAGCCAGATTTGTTGTGATAAAGAGGGATACCTTAGAAACAGATGTAGACAAGAAAGTCTCTAACATCCATTACCCCCATAGTAACATAACATACGCCACCCAAAACACGTGCTGCTGATTAAAGGACCATTGGTATGTGCACTGCACTGGTTCCCATCACAGCAAAGACGTTTTGACATTGTATGTGTGAGCCTCCGATTACTAATCAGAAAACAGTTCAAATGTCTTCTTTAACATAGAAACATTGGGTTACCATGAAAGTCTTTCCTGCACCAGATCCTCAGAGAGCCACCAGATCCTCAGAGAGCCACCAGATCCTCAGAGAGCCACCAGGTCTCAGTGAGTGTTGATCATTTCCTGCTGAGTCTGGTAGGGAAGGAGGAGTTGGGAAATAACTCCTCACAGTACCATTATCACATGTGTTTGTGCTTCCAGTGCTGCTGAAGCCTATGGATCATACTCATACAAATGCACTGCTTTAACCCTGTGCTTGTCCAAAAGATAAACAAATGTATACAAGAAAGTGCCTGATGTACCACAATCATTGAACTCTATGAACACCTGGAGGCCAGCAGGCATCACCACAGGGTGCAGCTACTACATCCCAAAAACTACACACTGCTGTCACCAGCCAGCACACGAGCAAAGGGGTCAAAAGGGCTCCCTCCTGGAGAGCACCGATGGTCAATTTGAGATCTCCTTAATCCTAAACCACTCCACTGATGCACCTAAGTAGCACACAGCTGCGGGTTGGGTCACTTGGAACAGAGGCCTGTGAGATTGAACCCAAAGAGGAAGAAACAATGCAGAAACCCAGCGGTGCAAAGGAGCGATTGGAGAGGGTGGATCAGCTGCACAGATGTCGGGGAACTGCGGTCTGTAAAGTGGGCCACCCCACAAACTCCACAACGTGCACACAGTTACCCACTTTGCAAACGTTTGTGAAACAACTTTAAACGTTGGCCGCCATTAGACAATCACTGTTTTCAGCTGTTTTCTTCATCAGGGGATTTTCATAACTTTTGCAGCATAAGTCTGCAAGCCAAACGCGCAACTTAGTTTTGCCCTTCAACTTTGCACATGGATTTTTGAAACCGTATAAACCCAGGACTGTATATTTGTTTTTTAAAGGTTAGCTACGATAATGTTTTCACTTATATGCTTGCATGAGAGATTTTACCGAAAGTGTTTAAATAGAGAATTGCGTTGCGCTGAAAGAAGCCCGTAACATCCGTGACATGTTTGCTGCCTCGCTTCACTGGGCTCGCTAGAGTCACCTGCGGTGCATCGAGCAGTGTCTCGGAAACAGCAAAGCCCCAACCGCAGGCAGGCAGGCTCGCAGAGGCCAGGGGTGATGCACACACACCCTGCAGGCAAACACTCCAGATGCACGTAATGGAATAATTAGCACTAATGAGGTAGCTCCATCAATCAAGTCATTACCCTCATTATCAATAGGGTACCAATAATTAAAAATGTAACCCAAAGCACTTTAGCTTAAAAAAAGGCGAAAAGAGGCAGGACAAGGGTAGGCGCTTTTTTGTGACCTTTTATGATCATTTCCTGATTAGCATCAGGGATTTCCTACATAAGAGTGACATTTATGATAATTTGATGGATGAGGACTGCAAAGTCTATACAGGCAGGTCATATCCTTCCACTGACACATACAGGGTCGTTTGTTTAGAGAGGGCGGCCTGTTTTTTGGCGAAACTGATGGAGAGCGCACTTTCAGTGACAAAAATAACACTTGCAAGTCTGAAGTGCTATTGTAGCATGGTGGGGATGGTGTGTAGTTTATTGTTTTCCAAAGACAAACTTCTAAAGTGGGGTTTAATTTTGGTAAACAACCAAACAATGTCCATGAAATGTGGCTCTTTTGCACACAAACAAAAGATTTCCATTTTGTACGGTGCCAGGTCCTGCGGCGCCATCTTCCACATGAAATCCCATCTAGACGGTGTCTCTGATGAAGGACAGGCATTGGCTTCATCGTCAGAAGCACAATGCTTCTACCAGCTCTAAATGACCAGGAGGTGGGTGAGTGGGACATGCAGCAATTACCACCCAACTCTAAATGTTCCCCATAGACCCTACATGAGTGTGCAGACTGTCAACCCACCCAGAAGCAAGGGGCAAGGACATCACACTTACGGATGGGGTGGTGAAGAGGCATACAGCACTTCGACAAGGCAAGACATCACATGATGACTGGAGATGATAATATGGCTGGAACAGTTATACGTTACACAGAGGTTACAAATAAGGTGACACAGAAATAGTACATGTCCAGGAGAGTTCTCTACCTTACCCTAATATCTCAACACATCATAGGACAACTATATGATGCTAATAGTTTCAAACAAGATAACCGGTCCAATTATACCTTGTAGTAGTCAGTAAATTGCAGAATTGTTTGGGTACCTCTTTGACATACCCCAGCAAAACCATAGTAGGAGTGAGTTAAAAGTTGAGAGGTCTGTCGTATCAAGCGGTGCTGCAAGTATCTGACTCCAAAACGTGGCTGCCGCCAGTTAGGACCATGCCAGAGGGAGAAAATCTGCTCCCCAAACACCACATCTCTTACATCTGCTATCATTATTGTGGTACTAGCGAGCAAGGTACACAGGGGAGAGATACGCCCTATGCAAGCATTGATAGTGAATTAAGAAATATCTACCATTACTTTTCTGGTTTGTTTACAACAGAATTGCAATTGCTCATCTGGTATGTCATGACCCAGATCACCCTCCCATGCCAAGCGTGCCCTGGACGATTCCATGAACATGCAGTCCATCAACTTATTCTATAATCTTATGATAAGGTTAATTGGTTGCAGGTTACAGAGCTAGATCACCAACACTGGGCACTCCGAGGGCTCCTCTGGGAACATAGCGAAGAGGTGGTGAACCTCATGGGAGAGCTTAAGTTAGGTAATAAGATCCAGCATGGTGGCATGGGAGTCGCCCAGATATTAACAGTACCTTTTAAACATATTGCTTGTGAATAAATCACCCAGTGTTTTAATGCGTTTCTTCTCAAGTGACATCAGCAGTTGCAGGGCACAGTCGAGTTGTAGCATGTGGTGATATTTAATGGGTATTTACACAACGCATGGTACTGGAACATTACATAAAGAGGTCAACCTATTCCAGGCCCAAACAGTGCACCGGACTGTATGGATTTCTTGTGATGGTCTATGGAGTGGCACCTAGGGGCTGCATGGAGTAGGATGGGGAAAATCAGGCCTCGTTCGACAACAACGTGGGGGGGTCTGTCTCCTGTTGTGGAACCAGTGGTGGAGGAATTGCACCTGAGCCACCAGATAATACACCTCAAAATGAAGGGCTGCTAAACCCCCCTGTTATATGGGAGCCTCAATGTATGCCACCCAATTCGTGGTTGTCGACCCACCCATGCTAGCTCAATCATACGAGAGCGTAGTTGAGCAAAAAAGGTCTTATTTAAAGGAATGGGGATATTTTAAAAGAAATATAGTAACTTGGGCAGCACAATGGTTTTCATGAAAGCCACCCTGCTTTTCAGGGATAGCGGCAAGATGATCCAACAGTCAACTTGATCTTGCAGGGTCTCTTTATAACGCTCTTAATTCTCCTGCAGAATAGAGGGAGTGCCTTTATGGTAGATAATACCCGGATATCTAATTAGTTTAGTTTGCGATGGCAACTGATACAGTGTGCCTGCGCTAGTGACAGCTTTTGTCAGGGGGACCATAATAAATTTAGACCAATTAATCCGGAGACCGAACCAACACCCAAACTCAACTATTTAAAAAAATAATAGCATTTAAGTTAACTGCAGGATTTTTAACCGCTAGCATTGCTTCGTTGGCGTGGATGGAAAGTAGTGTGTACGAAAACCCATATTCACCCCCGTCTACATGGGCTCAATAGTGAGAGCAATAAACAGAGGCAACAGGGGGCATCCCTGCTGCCTCCCCTGTCCAATCATAAACGTCTTAGACGGACCTTCATTTAAGCGTAGTTTAGCCGAAAGGTCACTTTACAGTAACTTAATCAAATTTACAAAGGCCCCTAGCTCTAATCTGGACAGTATTGAAATCAAGAAAAATCTTTCAAGGGTGTTTGAATACCTTAGCGGCATCTAAAAATGCGTTAACAACTGGTATATCAGGGTTTAGCTGGTGAGTAAATGCGAAGAATGAGCAAAGATTATCTGCTGTGGAGTGGCCTGGAATAAAGCAGGACTGGTCCAGGCAGATCAGTCTCTGCATCAATGGGAGTAACCTGTTTACCAGTAGCTTGTCAAGGGCAGCCGTCCTAATTAAAACGCCTCTTTTTTTATTTTATTTATATTGATTTCTAGAGCGCATGAGCGTCCCAGCGCTAGTGAAAGAGCTGGAGAGGACGGGAGAGGGAGGTTAAGGGAACAGCCAGGTTTTCAGGAGTTTGCGAAAGGACAAAAGATTGGGCTGAGCACGGATGTCTATTGGAAGAGAGTTCCACAATTTGGAGGCATTATACGCAAAAAGACGGCCTCCAGATCGAGCCCTTTTGATCCTGGGAATTGAAGCCAGATGGAGATGTGTGGACCGAAGGGCTCTGTTGGTTTTGTAAGGGGAAAGAGGATCTTTCAAGATAGGGGGAGCCTTACCATGAAGAATTTTATGAGTAGTACAGAGGGCCTTAAAGTGTACTCTTTCCAGTATGGGAAGCCAGTCAAGTGACCTGAGGGACGGTTTAGCTGAGCAGTGGTTGTTAGTGCCTGTAAGGAGCCGGGCGGCAGCATTTTGCACGACCTGCAGTTTGGCCGTCACATTCTTTGGGGCACCAAGACAAAGAGCGTTACCGTAGTCTAATCTGGACAATATGAGGCCCTGGATCAAAAGCTTCCTGGACTGGATAGGGAGCAAAGGTAACATTTTGCGGGAGGTACGAAGGAGGCCGTAGCAAGTTCCGGCGGTTTTCCTTGCTTGGGTGTTAAGCGTAAGGCCTTGGTCCAGCCAAATCCCCAAGCTTTTAATGTCTGACTTCGGGGTCGGGGGCGGACCCATACACGGGGGCCATAAAGTCTCAGGGCGAAAATGAGACTGATTACCTATGACCAGAATCTCCGTCTTGTCGCTATTAAGCTTGAGGTGGGATCTATCCATCCAGCTAGATATATCCTTGAGAACGGAATAAAGATCGATGGAAGGGTGGTCCTTTTGACTCAGTGATACAACCAGCTGGGTGTCATCAGCATAGGTCAGAAGTTTGATTCCATATGGAGTGACAATTTTTTCAAGGGGAGACATGTACACATTGAAAAGCGTAGGGCTCAGAGATGAGCCCTGAGGGACGCTGCAGTGGACGGGGGTTATGTTGGAAATGAAATTGCCCTCAGCCACCTGAAAGGAGCGGCTATGTAAAAAGGATTTCAGCCATGACAGGGCAAGTCCAGAGATCCCCAAATCCCTAAGACGGTGGACCAGTCTCAGATGGTTTACGGTGTCAAAGGCTGCACTCAAATCCAGGAGGATCACTGCCACTGATCCCCCTGAATCTATGATCTTTCTGGCCTCTTCAACTACCGCAATCATAGCGGTTTCCGTGCACTGGCCCGGGCGATAGCCGTCTGTGAGGGCTTGAGCAGATCCCTTGATTCAAGGTAGTCGGATAACTGGCGATTGATAAATTTTTCTGCCACCTTGCTAATGCCTGGCAGAAGGGAGATGGGCCGGTAGTTGTTCAGTTCCTGAGGGTCAAGATTGGCTTTTTTCAATAGAGCTTTAACTATGGCCTTCTTCCAGCTCGGGGGTACAATGCCCTGTGAAAGGAAGATGTTAATCAGATTTACCATGGGAGCAAGGATGGTAGGTGCACCTAATTTTAAGATGTTAAATGGGGCTGAGTCTAGCGGAGAGCCGCTCTTAATTGATTGAACAATAGGGGAGAGTATATCTTTTGTAATGGGGGCAAACATGTCCAATCTGGGCTCAGTAGGCTTTGGTACTGATGCAGATGGTTCTAGGTGGTCATCGATATTTTACAGGGGGAGATGCTTCAGGATTTTTTGAGTTTTCTGATCAAAGAACTCCTCTAACTCGTTACAGCGGTTATCAGAGGGGTCCACGGGGCAGGGAGGGACAGGGGTTTTTAGAAGCTTTTCCACAATGTGAAAGGTTTCTCTTGACGAGTTAGAAGAGGGTCTAATGTTTTATTCAAAAAAAGCAGCTTGCACTGATTTGTGAGCCTTTTTATATTTTAGAATCGAAAGTTTGTAGTCCTGCTTTCTATGGGGGTCGAAATTCTTCCTCCATGCCCTTTCAGACCTTTTACAAAGTTTTTTTAGGAGACGGACCTCCAGAGTAAACCAGGGCGAGGTGGTCTTGCCCCGTGGTTTAAGGGCAGGTTTTTTCAGGAGAATTATGTCCAGAGAGTTTTCAATCCACGTGGAAAACATGGTGTCTGCTAATACAGGGTCCGACTCACAGGTCGGAGGGGAAAGCTCCAGGATATGTCTCCATTTTTCTGGTTCAAGTTTTGACCAAGGGTGTGCGAGTATGCTGGGAGCAGATCTGGGGCAGTGAGTGACGGGAATCCACCAGCTAAACGGGATAAGGAAATGGTCTGACCATGGAACAGGAGTCTGTGCCAGCACCTTACGATCAGGAATATTGGAGAAGATGGGATCTAGGAGATGTCCCCGTGTGTGGGTGGGTTGATGGTTTCCCAAATGGAGCTGGTAGGCTGCTAAATCCAGTAACAATTCAGCAGCTACCTTGTCTCCATCATTATCAAAGTGGATGTTTAAATCTCCTAAGATCACAAGGTTGGGAAGAGTACTAGCCAGCGCCAGTGAAGTTTCCAAAAGGGAACTACAGAATTAACCAATGGCACCTGGAGGGCGGTAGATCAAGATTCCGGAGAAAGATTTATACGGGGATACTTTGATGGCAAAGTGAGCCTTTTCACAGTCTGCTATGGGGCTGCCGTGAAAACTGCATGAAAGATGCTCTTTATATATCATAGATATCCCCCCTCCCTTTCCCTTGGAACGGTCAAGATGTTGGATGAGGAAGCCGGATGGCATAGCCTGGACGATATCCGAATCGGAGTCAGAAGATAACCGCGTTTCTGTTAAAAACAGAACCTCAAGCTGGTAGTCTTCTAGGAGTATAGAGATTTCCAGCACGTGTTTAGGCAGTGATCTACAATTCAACAGAGCCATGTTGATAACTGTGTGAGGAATAAGAACAGGCTCGTCAAAAGGTAGTGTATATGGGCAGTGGAGGCAATGATTGCAAGAGCCACCAATTATAATTGAGTGGGCGCAAGAAGGCAGGGGTGTCTGTCTCAGTTGGAGTAAGGAGTCTCTGGAATACTCTAAAGGAGTATGAGGGTTAGAGGGTAAAGTGCTGGGCCCTAAGCCCGTTCTGGCGCGGAAGGGCGCAGACGGGCTTACCTCTGGCGCACCTCCGGCGCGCCAACGGCGTGGCCGCTGCGCGTATGCGTTATAAGGGGCATTTTGTAGTGCGTGGGCCAACTCGCCCTGAGCACTAGCCAGCCGACCTCAACTACACCCAAGATGGCGCCTGTGCAAATGCACTCGAGTGCCTAATCCCGCGTCCCAGGTGCCCCAAATAATCCGCCTGAAATCGCGTGGACCCCCTGGAAGAGCGAGTGTGAAGGTAAGGGAGAGAACAGTATTTTAAAAAGGTTGCACAAAAATCACAGCGTTCTACAGTTTAAAAGTAACACACAAATCACAGCGTTCTGACAAATTAAAAAGATTAAGTCCCTGACTCCCGGCTTCCGCCTCAAGAGTCTCTGTCACTATCACGGAGTGCTGTGCAGTTCGGCTCTATATGTAGTGGGTGGGCCAACTCGCCCTGAGGCCTAGCCAGCCGACCTCAACTACACCCAAGATGGCGCCTGTGCAAATGCGCTCGAGTGCCTAATCCCACATCCCAGGTGCCCCAAATCGGCCGCCTGAAATCGCGTAGACCCCCGGAAAGAGTGAGTGTGAAGGTAAGGGAGAGAACAGTATTTTAAAAAGGTTGCACAAAAATCACAGCGTTCTACAGTTTAAAAGTAACACACAAATCACAGCGTTCTGACAAATTAAAAAGATTAAGTCCCTGACTCCCGGCTTCCGCCTCAAGAGTCTCTGTCACTATCACGGAGTGCTGTGCAGTTCGGCTCTATATGTAGTGCGTGGGCCAACTCGCCCTGAGCACTAGCCAGCGGGCCCTAAGCCCATTCTGGCGCAGAAGGGCGCAGACGGGCTTACCTCTGGCGCACATCTGGCGCGCCAACGGCGTGCCCGCTGCGCATACGTGTTATAAGGGGCATTTTGTAGTGCGTGGGCCAACTCGCCCTGAGCACTAGCCAGCTGATCTCAACTACACCCAAGATGGCGCCTGCGCAAATGCACTCGAGTGCCTAATCCCGCGTCCCAGGTGCCCCAAATAATCCGCCTGAAATCGCGTGGACCCCCTGGAAGAGCGAGTGTGAAGGTAAGGGACAGACAGTATTTTAAAAAGGTTGCACAAAAATCACAGCGTTCTACAGTTTAAAAGTAACTCACAAATCACAGCGTTCTGACAATTGACTCCCGGCTTCCGCCTCAAGAGTCTCTGTCACTATCACGGAGTGCTGTGCAGTTCGGCTCTATATGTAGTGGGTGGGCCAACTCGCCCTGAGGCCTAGCCAGCCGACCTCAACTACACCCAAGATGGCGCCTGTGCAAATGCGCTCAAGTGCCTAATCCCACGTCCCAGGTGCCCCAAATCGGCAGCCTGAAATCGCGTAGACCCCCGGGAAGAGCGAGTGTGAAGGTAAGGGAGAGAACAGTATTTTAAAAAGGTAGCACAAAAATCACAGCGTTCTACAGTTTAAAAGTAACACACAAATCAGAGCGTTCTGACAAATTAAAAAGATTAAGTCCCTGACTCCCGGCTTCCGCCTCAAGAGTCTCTGTCACTATCACGGAGTGCTGTGCAGTTCGGCTCTATATGTAGTGCGTGGGCCAACTCTCCCTGAGCACTAGCCAGCGGACCTCAACTACATCCAAGATGGCGCCTGTGCAAATGCGTTCGAGTGCCTAATCCCGCGTCCCAGGTGCCCCAAATCGGCCGCCTGAAATCGCATAGACCCCCGGGAAGAGCGGGTGTGAAGGTAAGGGAGAGAACAGTATTTTAAAAAGGTTGCACAAAAATCACAGCGTTCTACAGTTTAAAAGTAACACACAAATCACAGCGTTCTGACAAATTAAAAAGTTTAAGTCCTTGACTCCCGGCTTCCGCCTCAAGAGTCTCTGTCACTATCACGGAGTGCTGTGCAGTTCGGCTCTATATGTAGTGCGTGGGCCAACTCGCCCTGAGCACTAGCCAGCCGACCTCAACTACACCCAAGATGGCGCCTGTGCAAATGCGCTCGAGTGCCTAATCCCGCGTCCCAGGTGCCCCAAATAAGCCGCCTGAAATTGCGTAGACCCCCGGGAAGTGCGAGTGTGAAGGTAAGGGAGAGAACAGTATTTTAAAAAGGTTGCACAAAAATTACAGCGTTCTACAGTTTAAAAGTAACACATAAATCACAGCGTTCTGACAAATTAAAAAGATTAAGTCCCTGACTCCCGGCTTCCGCCTCAAGAGTCTCTGTCACTATTACGGAGTGCTGTGCAGTTCGGCTCTATATGTAGTGGGTGGGCCAACTCACCCTGAGGCCTAGCCAGCCGACCTCAACTACACCCAAGATGGCGCCTGTGCAAATGAGCTCGAGTGCCTAATCCCACGACCCAGGTGCCCCAAATCGGCCGCCTGAAATCGCGTAGACCCCCGGGAAGAGCGAGTGTGAAGGTAAGGGAGAGAACAGTATTTTAAAAAGGTTGCACAAAAATCACAGCGTTCTACAGTTTAAAAGTAACACACAAATCACAGCGTTCTGACAATTGACTCCCGGCTTCCGCCTCAAGAGTCTCTGTTACTATCACGGAGTGTTGTGCAGTTCGGCTCTATATGTAGTGGGTGGGCCAACTCGCCCTGAGGCCTAGCCAGCCGACCTCAACTACACCCAAGATGGCGCCTGTGCAAATGCGCTCAAGTGCCTAATCCCACGTCCCAGGTGCCCCAAATCGGCAGCCTGAAATCGCGTAGACCCCCGGGAAGAGCGAGTGTGAAGGTAAGGGAGAGAACAGTATTTTAAAAAGGTAGCACAAACATCACAGCGTTCTACAGTTTAAAAGTAACACACAAATCAGAGCGTTCTGACAAATTAAAAAGATTAAGTCCCTGACTCCCGGCTTCCGCCTCAAGAGTCTCTGTCACTATCACGGAGTGCTGTGCAGTTCGGCTCTATATGTAGTGGGTGGGCCAACTCGCCCTGAGGCCTAGCCAGCCGACCTCAACTACACCCAAGATGGCGCTTGTGCAAATGCGCTCGAGTGCCTAATCCCACATCCCAGGTGCCCCAAATCGGCCGCCTGAAATCGCGTAGACCCCCGGGAAGAGTGAGTGTGAAGGTAAGGGAGAGAACAGTATTTTAAAAAGGTTGCACAAAAATCACAGCGTTCTACAGTTTAAAAGTAACACAGAAATCACAGCGTTCTGACAAATTAAAAAGATTAAGTCCCTGACTCCCGGCTTCCGCCTCAAGAGTCTCTGTCACTATCACGGAGTGCTGTGCAGTTCGGCTATATATGTAGTGCGTGGGCCAACTCGCCCTGAGCACTAGCCAGCGGGCCCTAAGCCCATTCTGGCGCGGAAGGGCGCAGACGGGCTTACCTCTGGTGCACATCTGGCACGCCAACGGCGTGCCCGCTGCGCGTACGTGTTATAAGGGGCATTTTGTAGTGCGTGGGCCAACTCACCCTGAGCACTAGCCAGCTGACCTCAACTACACCCAAGATGGCGCCTGTGCAAATGCACTCGAGTGCCTAATCCCGCGTCCCAGGTGCCCCAAATAATCCGCCTGAAATCGCGTGGACCCCCTGGAAGAGCGAGTGTGAAGGTAAGGGACAGACAGTATTTTAAAAAGGTTGCACAAAAATCACAGCATTCTACAGTTTAAAAGTAACACACAAATCACAGCGTTCTGACAAATTAAAAAGATTAAGTCCCTGACTCCCGGCTTCCGCCTCAAGAGTCTCTGTCACTATCACGGAGTGCTGTGCAGTTCGGCTCTATATGTAGTGCGTGGGCCAACTCTCCCTGAGCACTAACCAGCGGACCTCAACTACATCCAAGATGGCGCCTGTGCAAATGCGTTCGAGTGCCTAATCCCGCGTCCCAGGTGCCCCAAATCGGCCGCCTGAAATCGCATAGACCCCCGGGAAGAGCGGGTGTGAAGGTAAGGGAGAGAACAGTATTTTAAAAAGGTTGCACAAAAATCACAGCTTTCTACAGTTTAAAAGTAACACACAAATCACAGCGTTCTGACAAATTAAAAAGATTAAGTCCTTGACTCCCGGCTTCCGCCTCAAGAGTCTCTGTCACTATCACGGAGTGCTGTGCAGTTCGGCTCTATATGTAGTGCGTGGGCCAACTCGCCCTGAGCACTAGCCAGCCGACCTCAACTACACCCAAGATGGCGCCTGTGCAAATGCGCTCGAGTGCCTAATCCCGCGTCCCAGGTGCCCCAAATAAGCCGCCTGAAATTGCGTAGACCCCCGGGAAGTGCAAGTGTGAAGGTAAGGGAGAGAACAGTATTTTAAAAAGGTTGCACAAAAATCACAGCGTTCTACAGTTTAAAAGTAACACACAAATCACAGCGTTCTGACAAATTAAAAAGATTAAGTCCCTGACTCCCGGCTTCCGCCTCAAGAGTCTCTGTCACTATTAGGGAGTGCTGTGCAGTTCGGCTCTATATGTAGTGGGTGGGCCAACTCACCCTGAGGCCTAGCCAGCCGACCTCAACTACACCCAAGATGGCGCCTGTGCAAATGCGCTCGAGTGCCTAATCCCACGTCCCAGGTGCCCCAAATCGGCCGCCTGAAATCGCGTAGACCCCCGGGAAGAGCGAGTGTGAAGGTAAGGGAGAGAACAGTATTTTAAAAAGGTTGCACAAAAATCACAGCGTTCTACAGTTTAAAAGTAACACACAAATCACAGCGTTCTGACAAATTAAAAAGATTAAGTCCCTGACTCCCGGCTTCCGCCTCAAGAGTCTCTGTCACTATCTCTTCATAGAAAGCCTATAGTATAGGTGTCGGCTCCTCGGCATACATCTTATAAAATTCAACAGGTAGGCGTCACTTCCCAGTGCCTTCCTGTTTTTCAATTGTTTCGTAACCTGTTTAATCTCTGCAGCGGATGAGGAGCTCTTATTCTACCTGATCTAGCCATGTCAATGTCAGTCTATTTAGGTAAGTCTCCACGTCTGCAGAGGTCGCCAGAGATTGTGAGGTGTACAGCCGCTGGTAAAAAGTAACAAATTCCTGCAGTATATCCACCGCATCATACACCGATTGCTCATCAGATGTAACCACACTATGAAGGTGGTTAGCAGCCCATTTAGGTTTAAGCACTACTGCTCGAGTATGCCCCGACCTATCCCCCTCCCCATACTTTCTAGCCTGGGAATGTTTCTCAGAAACTTCACTGCCCTGTCAGCCTCATCTTGGAATACCAGTAGGAGGGACTGCATGGGATCTGAGAGGCTATCATTCCTTGTTTCCTCATGTCCAAGCTCCAAGGCACAAAGATCACGCTCTAACTTGGCTTGTCTACCTCTTATAGACTTAGGTATACAATGCCCTTTAGCTATACATTCCCCCTGGATGACAACCTTTAAGGCCTCCAGAAAGTGGCCATTGAATCTACAGAACCCTTATTGAGTGTAACATAATCTGCAATGACAGTTTCAGTCGCTTCCTGAAATACAGTATCGAGCAAGTTGTTGTGCTGGAGTCGCCACAGTGGCCTGCGTGTCCATTTATTGGGCAGGGTTACGTTCAATACCATCGGGAAATGGTCAGACAGAGTTCTTGGTAAATGCTGGATGCTCTTCGTACAACCCACCACATACCACTATCTCACCCAGAAGTCCAGTCGTGAGGATGTGTCGTGAACAGATGAGGGGAAGGTGTATTAATGTGCCACACCATATAGCGATCGCCAAAGGTCGATTAGGTCAAACTGAGCCTTGGCATCCAGGAAAGCTGCGTGAGCCTTGGTGAGGCATCTCTTATGGAGATTAGAACAGTCTAGTGCAACGTCTAGGACAAGGTTATGGTCCACCCCCCAAATAATTGTACACGGGTCAACTGCCAGGCAGTGCTTGAGCACGGATTGGAAAAAAACAGGGCTATTCACGGACCATCTGTGTTTACTAATGTAACATGTGTATGACCAGTGAGACCTTGAACATAGGTATAGACCATCAGGGTCAATGAGCATCGTGAGGTGCTGAAAAGGTACTTATTTCCTAACAATAATAGGAACTCCTCTAGAGTAGGAGGAGTAAGAGACAAAGTACTGGTATGGGACCCATATAGTAAATTGTGTTGATTCCTCTCCAGGCAATCAATGGGTCTCCTGCAAAAAGATGATATCCACCTTATGGCGGGTGAGATAAGCACTAACCTGTTGGCATTTCTATTGATTGTTAAGACTTCGGACATTCCAAGTTACAAAGGTTAATGAATGTCAACAATGGTCATGAGTGCGCACCGTTAAGTGGAAAGAGTTCCAGACTGATAGGATAGTGTGTGTGATTGTCCAATCCCATGCCACAGTGCTGTGTAGGAGTGCTGTATGTCGAACAACCTCTTCACCACCCACCCAACCCTCCCACACCAGGACCAAAACTCCTAGTGACATCCCCAAACATGGTAAACAGTCAGATCCGACAGAAAAGGATAAACGATAACAAGAATCATATACCTTAGTAGAACAAGGCCTAAAGCTGGTGGCCGCTTGAGCACTAGTAAGGAAACAACCATCAGCCACATAGTTGCATAAGCCCATAGTATGATCAGTAGTACTCAGTGTATACATACATTAGACAGGACAAGTCTGGTCAGTAAGGCATTCAGCTACATCCAACAACTCTAGTATAACATCCGGCATATTGGCAAATCCAAACTATATTTAGATATCATGTAGGTGAGTAGCTATACAGGCACAAGCAATACATAAGGGAACACTAACATAACCAATCATCCCATATCATCAAGGGGTAAATTACCATCCATGTTGTCATGAGATGGGGATGTTCCCTGTGATGGAGGGTGTTTCTGTAGGAAGACCAGTACTGCTGCAGACTCAGGAAAGATCTTCGGCCTTCCCTTCCAGGAAAAGTACAATTTGGCCAAGTACAGCACTGAATAATTGATGCCACGCTCCTGCAATTTTTTTTTTAACTGGGAAAAACTTTCTAAGGGCATCCTGCACATTTTGCGTGAAATCAGGGACAAATCTAAGGCGTATTCCCTCATGCATGGGTGGCAAACTTCCCATGCCTCCCATGTGCCCGCTCAATTGCAAAGGACTGGCAAAAGCAATCTGCACCAAAGTGAGGAGTACTTTTTACATAGTGTTCTGTGCACCGTATCTCTGTGGATTCTGGGATGCAGTGGATGCGTATGATATTCCTCCTAGACCTAGCTTCGCTGTTTTCATGTTTTAGTTGCACTTTGCGCAGCACCACTTTCACCTCCTCTAAGGTTTTGGCCTGCTGTGTTTGCACATACTCCGCATCCGAGATACGCTGCTCTGCGTCAGTCAGTCTTGCGCGGTGCTTATCCATACGATATTTCATGTCATCCATGCGTCTGGTGAGTTTGTCTAGTTTATAGGCAATAGTAGTGAGACTTGTTCTCATTTCCAGCAGAAGCGATTTAATGTCAATGGCAGGGGAGTCATTCCCCACCTCTCCCTCACCAGGCAGCAACTGATAGTTGGATGCCGTAAGCAGTCACTACTGCTTCCGAGCTTCTAAGGTGAGGTGCTGTCAGGGCACAAGTCCTAAAAAAAGAAGTGGGGGGACCCTGACGTCACAACTGGAAGTGACGTCTCAAAAGGTGGCTTGCTCCATCAGACTCATTGCCTCCCTTCGCTCACCCCTTCGATGAGAGTAACCTCCAAGTGGGTGGTCCAAACTTGGTCCAAGGTGTGACCTTTGTTATGCGTGGGGACATCTACTAGTTGTTGGAGGCCTAGTGTGGTCATGAGAGTCTCCAGCTGTAAAGCTGCCGAGTCTTTAGGTATTTTGTCCCAATGTAGGTTAAAATCACCCACTACTAGTACTCTCTGATAGCGTGTTGACGCATGACTTTCCCCTACAGACCAAATGCGACGCATCACTTCTTCTGCGTTCAACAGAACTGTTGCATCACCTCCCCATAGTCTCAGGAACTGACGCACCTATTTGTTTCTCAATGCTTCCCATCTCTGCAGCTGTTTAGCCTTGTGAATTTTGATGCATCTACAGGTATTTTGTGAGAAATCCGCATCCATAGTTTTTCTATGGGCCAAGTTGTTTGGTCTTCTCGAGTTTAGATAAAGATACTTTGTTTTTCTAAACTGGTGTAGTGTTCATTTGTGGTGTTATCACTGTATTACTGTGCGTTTTGAGTACAAATACTTTACACAGAATGGTATTACATTTTAAATGTCCAGTATTGTTAAACAGAACTGTTAGTCCAGAGGTGTGTCATAATTGCTACATAGCTCACTTTTCTTCCCACATAATTTAGTCAACCATGGTACATAATTTGGCCTTCCACATGTGTACAATTTCTATGACTATCCCTATAGATTAGCAATCTGTTCTGCTACCAGGCACTGGGCGCTTTCGCGGTGGGCGAGCAGGGTGGGGCCAGTTTCATTGCCAAGGGGAGGGGGTGATTTTGTTACTGAGTCGAGGCCGACTGCGTTTGCTGCCTGCAGCGTTTCGGTGTTTTAAAAAGCAAAACAGATGGTTTTTAAAGTGTTCTTCAAAGGCGTTTTCACATTTGGGTGGTAGCTGCCTCCTGAAGGGTCACCATGAGCAGGGCTGACCTTCAGGGCTTTGGGAAGGACATGGGGGGAGGAGGCTTTTGCAGTGTATTTCTTTATAATTTGATGTTTGCAATACATTTCAGTTTAGTATATTAAATAGTTACATTTAATTGAGTGGCAATTGTTTGAAGTGACGGATTCTATTCAGACTTCAAAATACGGAGTTCAAAGTTGAAGCTAAGAGATTTCTGATGAGCAAATTCCTACCTTAAGTGGCTAGGCTCACTTGACTGGTTGACTTTGTTGCTATCACCAGGGTTACCTCCATTTGATACGGATCCTCTTTACTACATATTTTTACCCCTTTTGTTGTTTAAATTGATCAGTTTACTGTATTATTGTCCTTTTCCCAATTGATGTTGATACCTCATTCATGTCCTCTCTTTCATACTACTGTAAAGCGCTCTGATATCTTTCGGGATCTTGTTCGCGCTATATAAAACTTTATAAATAAAATAAATAAATAAATAAATTCATGCCCTTCCCCTACCTCCACCACCCTGACGACGATGTTGTAGTGAAAAAAAGAGGGAAGGTCAGCCGTCTTTTGTCGCTATAGGTGAGCTAGCGTGTTACCACGGGTACAGTGACCTCGTTTTTTGCTTTAGTGCAGCGAGCACCCCAAACTGATCTATTTCAAGGTGATCTTGTCATAATGAAGGAAAAGGAAGCACTGTGAAAAACGTAATTGCATTGGATCACACAACGTGGTCTAGTGGAAGCCAGGATTGATGCAAGGTTTCTTGGTTTCACATAGTGCAATTCAGACGCTACTCGTTTATCTCATTGTCTCTCCCATTTGAGATCAAAGCCTAATGCTTTGCGTTTAATTCTTTGAGGTGCTAAATCATTGCACTGTCTTAATACATCCAGGCAATGCATGTTTCATAAGGATTGGTAGTGGCAGTGTTTGGGGAGGGTGATGTTTTAATGCAGAAGCTAAAATAGAAGACAGAGCACTCACTCTCCATTGGTCAGTGCATTGGGACCATTTGCTCCTTGTAGCTAAAAGTCTTTATTAACGGTCATCCACTCTTGAATTCATCCACCCACTCCTCGCCATCCAATTATTCACTCACTGAGCCATGCCGCTCTGTCACTAGTCTTTATCTATATATTCAGTGATTGGACAAGGTTTTAAAGTGAAAGATGTGTTGTTAAACAGACCATATTTGTAAGTAATTTCATACATTTCTTGAAGGCGAATCCCCCAACCCACCTTAGCCGTGGTCAGTGGCGGTGGGTGACATTTGAAAGTGGTGGGGCGCAAAGTTATTTGCATACAGCACCGTAGCGAGCGAGCGTAGCGAGCGAGCCCGAACCCCAAAAGGGGGGTTGGGGGGATAACCCCCCCCAAGAAAATTTTGAAAAAAAGGAAGAAAAATCGTGCATTTTCAAGCAAATTTGAGAAAGCAGAAAGGTTAATAAAGCAATTGTGAAAGTGCAGTTATTACATTAATAGAAGGCATAACATAGGTAGCTGCTTATTCAGTATAACCACAGAGCTTCATACATTCCGTCCTATTATGCTCAGGTGCAGAATTCAGACTATAAGAGTTTCATGGAAATCTCAGCTGTAAGAGTAGAAGAAGTTGCACAGCAGTTGGGAAACAGCCTTCACAAAGCTTTGGGAACCACGCCTTACCTTTACCACGTTAACAGTAAATAATGGAAATAATAAAATATTAACATATTTGTGTTTGTTAGTCACATGAAATGAGAAATGTTGCCCTGTCCAATGTATCAATACCAAAAACATGCACTTACCACTACCCTCATTTTCAGGCTACCAGACCACTGTGTGATTTTGATAGCATTTAGAAGCTTAGCCAGGGATCTTAAATCTGGAAAAATATCCACTTTCTGCCACTACTTTTGCCCAAGCCCAAGGTAGCCCTCTGTATTTGTCTACACCTTCTAAAATCAAATGCAAGGAGAATGTTCCTGTTTTTGTTCTCCTAACTGTTCTCAAAGTGGAACAGGTGATCTGAAATGCAAAATTTAGTGAGAACCCTAGTTGACAATTTACCAAAAGGTATGTAGTGCTTCTGTTACGCATTGGAGACCTTGGACATCTATTTTAAAACTGGGCCTAGGTGGGTGGCAGGGAAAAACACAAAAAATGCTAACAGGTAAAGAAAAATACTAGCCAAAACTAAAACACACACAAACATCACTTAGAAACCGTCTCACTTTACTGCAAAATCCACCCCAGACCTTATCCCTCACTTAGTCGCATTGTGACTGTTAGGCAATCCTTGATACCCCCATGGTATCCCTGGGCCTTTTGAGGTGCATCCAGTATCCCAAGACATTTCATTAGATATCCACACAAGATTAATTACAACACCGACCATTGACAGTACATTTCAACACCACAGCATATTTACTGAACTGAAATAATGTGTTTTTTGTGCAAGAATCATGTATTTTTTCAAGTCAATTATCAGCCCTTTGCCCTGCCGTGGTATTTAAGGTGGTACTTTTTCGGAGACAGGTGACTGTTCAGGGGCCAAATGTGGTGAAGCGTAAACTGATTTGCATACTGCATCATAGCGAGCGAGCGAGCCCGAACCCCATAAGGGAGTTTTGAAAAAAGAGAAGGAAAATCGTGCATTTTCAAGCAAATTTGAAAACTTACAAACTGCAAGTAACAAAAGGATCTCTCTGACAAAAGCAGTGACTCACTGACCTATTTACATCATATGCATGTTGTGATCTGCATCAGGTACATGTTCTTTGCAGCAGGCACATTAACCTTCTGCGCTGCCGCCTGCTGCCCTGTTCACTACTGGGACAACAAACATAGGCTAGCTCTACCAGACTGCCAACGCACCTCCATATATAGGCCAACAACTGATTTTTCTATTTTTTGTTTTATATAGCGAAATAGACCCGAGACATCGGGTATCAGAGCGCTTTACATGAGCACCAGTTTTGTTACATTACCATTAATGCCTAAATAAACCTCACTTTACATGAATGTGTCTTATAAAGAGTCTTGGATAAATAGGGTGAATGAGCACAACACATAAGCGGCAACTTGCTTATTCATCTCAACCCCTTGGAACCCTACATGCCTTGCCCTTTCTTCCACCCTGCCGTCCATGCTGCAGCAACAAATGTCATTGAACCACTACCACATTGTCAACTTTGAATTACAAAATATGTTAGACTTTTTGATGTAACATTCTCAACAAGCAAGGCATTGTAAGCAGCTTGAAACAAGTATTTACAATGCAATGTAAATGTAAATGTAGATGTAGTTGAGCTTATATAGCGCACAGCTACCCACAGTGGGTTTCCCGGCGCTTGCTTAGGGAACCCGTCCTGGTATTCCCCTGTGAGATAGCAGGGTATCCACAAGGTGAAAGTCAGGCATCCCGCCGCGAGGGGCCGTTGTGGAGATTAAGCAAGCTATTGCCCAGAGTCGCAGAGTGTGAACCCGTGAGTTGAGAAGGCACCGGGGCGAGAATTATCGAGTCGGTGGAATTTTTAGATGGTTTCGCCTTTCGAAAAGTTAGAGCTATTGGCATTGTAAATGACTAAATTTGTATATATGTGTTGGTTTTGAAAACAGATAAATAAATGGCATTGTCATTAGTTTAATCTCTGCAGTCACTCTGCAGTCCCTAGCACTCCATAGCACTCCCTTGCACTCTGCACTCCCTTGCACTCTGCACTCCCTAGTCACTCTGCA
This sequence comes from Lissotriton helveticus, assembly GCF_964261635.1. Lineage (NCBI taxonomy): Eukaryota > Metazoa > Chordata > Amphibia > Caudata > Salamandridae > Lissotriton > Lissotriton helveticus. Next base: position 195,114,383 of record NC_136062.1, on the reverse strand, counting down.
CTCCCTAGCACTCCTGGTCTGGTGCAGCTCATACTTCTCACTGATGACACCACCCCTGCCAGCTTTCCACAAGCTTTAGATCTTTTTTTTGAAGCTACAAAAAATATTAGGTGTAATCCATTCACACAGTATTGCCGTATTCCTTACCAATCCACTTCATCACATAACTGTTACCACAAAACATTTCTGCACACCTCTAGTCTCCAATCTGCTAACGTTATAACAACCATTCAGTGGCACTGAGTGACCCTTTGCTCTTTTATGCGGAGCACCTCAAAGTGAAACTCATACGTGCTGCCTGGTATTGATTCACTTATCAGGCTGTCTGCGCCCATCCTATTCCAGTGTGACATTAGCACACACTCCACATCGGCGGGGGGGGAGGGGGATTGATGGGTGAAATAGCGAGTAAATGCATTTCAGTGGATGGGTGATTATATTGGTTTTGTGAATGGGTTTATGCGTAGATGGATGAGTGGGTACATGAGTGAGTGATTCGATAGGCGAATAAGCAGATAGGTGGATTAGTGGATCGAAGGATGGGTGAATGGGCTGATGGGTGGCTTAGTAGATGCCTGAGTGGATAAATGGAAGGGTTGATACATGGGTTGATGAATCAGTAACTGGGTGGATGAATGAGGTGAGCGGATGATTGAAATGGTGAGTGACTGTGCAGATTAACACCTGCATCAGACTTCTCACAAAGCTTTATCACAAGATCTTATACTTGTGTTCCGCAGCAGGGTCAGTGGAGCTAAATCATATGGTGAACCCCCAAATCACAGCAGCCTAAATTTGTAAATGTTATGCCGGGTCACTCCTGGTAAGGAACTTTACTCTGCCTGTTGTTGCTTTGCAGAAGCAGTGCTGCACACTATAGCAGTCTCCTACTGTCTCTAGCCCCACCTCCGTCCAAGCAAGCAGTTGCTCCAGCCCAAATATCAAGCATGGAACTCCATAAGGCAGGCTCACCAGTGGGAGGATCAGCGTGTATCTGGGGGTTTCCATCATTTTGGACATGCATCGTCGTTTCCATCATCTCAGGGATGCAGTCTGCAACAGAGGTAGGAAGGGGTCACTGTTGTGTAGTCCAGTATCTTTGCTAACAAAAATGTGGGATGTAAGCCGGGCACAGACAGAAACGTCCCCTCCGTATTCACTCCCTCCAATCATTGCGCTAGCCATTGCAGTTGGGAGGCTAATTGATACAATTCTAAATTTGGGACTTCCAGGCCCCCTTCCCTCACGGACGCTGCGCTGCAGTGTTTTCAGGGAAACCCTCTTCTGTCCTACTCCCGACATGAAATCTCTCACAAGTGAGTTTAGATGAGTAAACCATCTGTTTCCACACATCAAGGGGCATGATTGTTGCCCTCTGACCCCCCCCCTGTTTGACCCTCGTTATAGACGTCATTAAAAATCATAGTGTGTCGCCAAGAATGCAAAATGGCATATTTTTCACAAACTGCCCGCCTCAATTTAGCGCAGAAGATCCACTCAAAAGTATACACATTACACATATACCTGTTATAATAACATTTTCAAAAATCCACAATATTAAATAAACGTGAACTGGTATGTAAACAGCCAGAGAACATTTTTATAAAATCAATGTTTTTATTCAAAGCCAAAACACACAAAAATGCAGGCCAGTAACAGTCTCGTTAATTCTCTCCTAAATCTAAAAATTCTGGGCTAGCACAAAAAGTTAATCGTTCATCATGAGTTATAGCCCAGGCTGCAATAATCCGCAACACGTTTAGTTCAGAGTTTCTGATCTGAAAAAAGGAAATTCAGGGCAAGCTGACAAAGCTGCTTGAAGTGTCACTTAATATGAAGAGTTTATTTTCTGAGAACGCAGCACAGAGCGGCACCGAGGTCAGAGCATAATATGCCACAGTTGTCTCCTTTGTCAGTGCAAAGAAAATACTCCCAGTAAAGAAGGACGTTTCACATTCAGCCCTGCGTGCAGCATTTTAATGGGTTTTTAGCCAAAGGCTTCCTAGAGTAGGTTCCTCCATGATATTGGAGGTCACAATTGTTCAGTGAGGCACATACCCTGGTATGATGCCAGTCATTCTATGACGATTACGGGAAAACTTCCCAAATGCATCTCATTCCAGAACAGTTGACACATTAGTGAGTACATTTTTTTAAGCTGCCCCACCGCTAATGACAGCGAAAAGCCGTTAGCCATATTTAATCCTAACTAATGACAAATGCGAAAAGACAAGGTTTCACCATTTTATAAATCAGAAAAAAATGCAGTTAAAAAATAAATCTTGTTAAGGAATTTACACATACATAGTCGCCTGTAAACAGACGGTGTGTCTCCAGTGAAAGCATCACAGCCCTGCACCTATTCACAGTTCCCCCAGCTCAGGCCAGCTGTTCCAAAGTGATATCATAATGGCTCTGACCTGCTCGGCCCCTGTCTCACGAATTACGATCAGAGCAGGCCCTGCACACACCAGCAGACACATCGAAACGCAATCTGTCTCCTCACGCATGCCCAGAAATTCTCTAATGTCAATATACTTGTACCACTCTGTCACTACTTTTCGTTTTGTAATATATAACAACAATATCCCTACCTCCATGCCCACAACTCTGTAAGAGGAACAACTGTGTCAGCCCTTGTAAGCCCCAATTTCCACGTTTATGGCCGCAGCCGGCCGTGGTCCAGAGTTCAAGAACGACACCCTTGTAATTGGCCCTGGACCCCCAAATCTTAGTATGCTTCTGGGGTCAACCCCTGGCCGCATACACAGGAATCTCCCTGCCCGTGCACCAGTCAGGACCCTCCCTCCAGGCTCGATTGAAAGTGGATCCCAGTCTTCCGAGCTACAAGCAATGTCTTGGGCTTGGCCACAGCCAGGCCCAAGCGCAGTAGTGTTTGACCGTGCTGATGCAGATCTAGGTGGGTCGTGACGTGCATGAGAGCCAATTTTGGATCAAAGGGGAAGGCCGTCCTTTATCCTTCTGGGGTTGAGAAAATGTATAATTAAACTAATTTATTTTTCAAGAGACAATTTACTGTTCGTGAAAAAACGATGTAAAGGATCACTACTATAGACTCAATTAGCTTAATAATCATAATCATAAACAGTTTCTGTAATGTTGATTAAAATCTAAGGGGGGAAACGCGGGTGGAACTCAGCTGGATTGTGTATGGGATCAAAGGAATTCTTCTTTACTGACAGTCGCCCTGAAATGTGTAAACCGATCACGAGAATAAGCAGTGATGCAACAAGGGTGCCCGCTACACGCACAAAATGCAAACACAGCCGTAGTGGGGATGCTTCGGAGCCCTCGGAACATTGGTGCCACTGCACCTGCTGCACTATGGATAATCACGCCGCTGAGAACAGGATGTGTTCCCTGGCACGAACACGTTATCTAAAAGAAAAAAAAAATCCCACCTCTTTATCCCATCATCCCTAAAATCAATGGTCTTCCAACTCGGCTGTGTCTATGACGGGCCTCGGGTCGATGTCGCGCCCCGCGCGGCAGACTGAGAAAGGGCAAAACTAGAAAGTAAACCGAAAATAAACAAATAAAAGCCTGCGCCGTCCCCAGCCTATTCTATGTCTTATAAAACATTACCTCAGACTTTTCTCGCATCTTCCTTCCATGTGACCAGCATCCTGGAAGCCAGCCGCCTTCTGCTGTTTGCGTTCAGTTTAAGGCCAAGTTGAAGTAAACAGTACACGGTGTCTTCCAAAGGTGAAAAAGAACAGCTTGTATGGAGCGAGACTTTCCACGTCAATTCCATTTTTAATCACATCATCTCCGAAGAAGATACTGGAGTCCTGCACTAGTTGATTATCTTCCTTGTCAGACAGGAGGATCCATCAGGATGTCCCACCCCCACCAAGCGCGGCATCCAATGATGGATGCTGCGTGGTGCACCAGCCACTCCTGGTGCTCCATGCAGGGCCAGGATTGGCTAGGGGGTCACATTTGCTGCTCGCCCTGTCGCCCTTTGGAAACACGGGCTGTGGCAGCAAACGAGCACCCCTGGGTCCCGCTGGGGAACTTACAGTGCGCATGCTTGAGAAAGTTTTCAACTTTCCCAAGCGTGCGCACTGTAAGTTCCCCAGCGGGACGGTCTGCTGCAGCCTGAGTGTGGACTGTCACTCAAGCTGCAGCAGGCCACCCCCCCTGCGCAATTCCTGCCGGCGGCTTTTATTTTAGAAGACTGAGAGTGGCTTTTATTTTAGAAGACTGAAGAGTGAAGACATACTGATAGGAGGATTGCGGCCGGCGGCCGCGATGCGTCCATGGTGGCTGGTGGGGCTACGCCCCTACGCCCCAATGGACGCACCGCTGCTGGCCGTGGTGAAGCTTGCCCACTCCGTACATGCAATATGGGGCATAGGCACTGAAAATAGAGGTGCGGGGGAGGGGTGCTGTAGCACTCCCAAAATAAACGTGCTGGAGTACTGAAGGTGAATGAGCAATAACGATGCCTTTAAAGTTTGTTTCTACATTTACTGTGCCTTTAAAGACAGAGGTCAAAGGTCAAGCAGTGTCTTCTACCAAATTGCTGCCTATTCTTTTAACATGGATGGTTGTGTTGACTTTTCTTTCTTTGGCTGCAAAGTGAGAGGATTTTGTAAAGTGAAACTTTGTGACAATGTCGCTTGTGTGAAAGAAAAGCTGTAGAATGTCATTTTTTTCTAACACACAGCAAAATTGAATTCCTATAAATGAACAGTAGAAATATTTCAAAACATATCAGCTGTCAAGAAGGCACAATTAAAGCACTATTTTTAGTAACTCTGAAGTGTGATGGAAAAAAGATTTTAGTAGGATCAAAATAAATCAAGACACTGTACTTGGTATTGCGCAAATGAAAAATGTTCAAGTCAAAATATCTTTAATCACTCTTCGGATAAAAATCATAAAAGAGCACAATACAATTCATCACAAAACTTTGATAAAACACATAATGAAACTTTAAAACGTTGAAACATGTTCAAATAAAAAACATAGCTCCATACAATAAGGGATACTGCAATAGAGTATGTTAGCTAAGCAATGAGCTACCACCACTACATTTATTCCTCCATCGTTTTCCTACTTCTTACAGACATTTTAGGGAAACAACAAACACTGTAACAGACATCAGGATTACCTAACATCTGGAGATATGTTAAGTCATCCCAACATTTCTTTAAGGCAAGTGGTTTCAGAATATGCTTAAGAAAATATTGGAAAAAAACACTGATAACATTTGCAAAAAAACATAAAATGCAAAACGGAATGCTTAGCCGCCCCGTCACAAGGACATGCCGGGATACTACTGTCCCAAGCCTTTTGCTCTATCAGAAAAGCACATAAGATGCCACATAGTCTTTGCCCTAAATCTAAATAGAAGAGACCTCTCCCAACATGAGAGTTCCAGAGTTAAATGAAATGCTAGCTCTCCAATTGCTTATGAAATAAAATAGTTACGAGCAGAGTGCTTATGAAAAACCTCATCCATTCTTTGGGAAAGACTGAACTGTCCATGGCGGGACTTCAGCAGCCTCTTAGCAAATTTGCTTATAGTAGCAGGGGCAGTAAACATTTCGGAGGGATTGATATCAGCAAAATACTAGCTGACCTATTTTATTCAGGGGATTGAGAGATCCTTATCTAATCTAAGGTAGTCTAAAATACATTTCTGTTAAAACTTGCTTCAGTATTAGACCACACGCACACCCAAAGCAGAGGCGGGCCACATTAACTCTATCTGAAGCATATTACAGAACAAATTCAGAATGTAAACTAAAATGGGAGCTAGTTGGCAGGAGATTCAGAAGCAGCCTACATATCCTGTTTTCTTCCACCTGAATGGGGGAAACATTGGCATACCCCAATACCCATGCGCCATATGTAGCTGGGGTATTGCACTGCAGGTTGTAGATCTTGATATAAGGGGAAATAAGACCTTCCCTCAGAACGACATAAAATAGAGACCCAGCTGCCCTACCTAGTTTAATGCTTGCTGCATTAACCTGGGGTTGCCAAGAATTGAAAGAATCAAAGGTAACACTCAGGTAACTAAAATTGTGCACATAGCTCAGAGAATGATCATGCATCCCACAGGCCATTATGTGTTATTTCCCATAGCTAATTAACGTATCTAAACTTCCCATAAATTTGAAAAATTACCCTACCAGAATACATAAGGCGCTGGACATCCTACCCATTAAAACAACATCATTGACGTATAACAACGAAGGGACGAAAAGCTGGCAATTTTTTTTACATTTCTGGTTGAAGTAGACAAGAGGGTACTTAACTCATTAATTTAGATGATGAACAGTGAGGTGCCAAAACGCACCACTGAGGCACCCCAATAGCTTGAGGAAAAACATTGGAGATTTCTCCTGCTCGGCCATATCGCACCCTGGTTTCTAAATTCTCATTTAATGAGTAAAAAAAAAATGTACCAGGGAAACGTCTACCCCCAAATCTGCCAAATCATCCATAACTCGGCCCTAATCATGCAGTCGAATGCAGAAGAAAAATCCATAAAGGCAGGTACAGCAGGCAGCACCTGAAGATGGTATATTTACCCACAATCAAGTGCAGATTCAGGCACTGCTCCACTGTACTTAGCCCTGGGAGAAAGCGGCGCTGAGATGGGGACAAGATGTTGTTGTCACGGGGAACATCCTTTACAACCCAACTTTTACCCCGCACTACCATTACAATGCAACCATTACAACGCAAGTCATTACAACGACTTGCGCTGGAGGGCGCTGTAGGATAGGGAATACCTTAATTTTCTATCCAACACCTTCCCTACTATCCACGGGGACTGGAGTTGGAATAGAAAATTAAACTATTCCATTATCCAGCGCCCCCAACGCAAGACGTTGTAATGACTTGCGTTGTAAAAACTGCGTTGTAATGACATGCGTGGTAAAAGCATGCATTGTGATGTCATACAACCGTTGTCACTGGCCCAAATCTGCAGACGACTAATAATTACCCTCCCTAGGTTCTTTACTGTACTACCAATGAGGGATATCGGCCTGTAACATTTGGGAGACCCTCTGTCCCCTTTTTTGAAAATAAGAATAATTATTGAAAGGGCCCAGTAATTCAGGACCCTTCTACACAAAGAATTATTCAACAAATTAGTGAGCAGGGGACCCCAGACATCTAAATTACACTTAAGTAAGTCTATGGGGATCCCGTTTTGCCCCGGGCTTTAACGCTTGGCCTCTGTCTGATGGCTTTAACCACTTTCTGAAGAAAGGAGGGTAATTATCCAAGTGCCCAAGTAACCTGTCATTACACAGCTTGTCCTGGGTCAGCTGGTAAATAGAGGTGAAATACTTAACCCACACTGATCCAGATATGTTACAGACTAGGAGTTGATTGGGAGGAGCATCCTGTTGGTGAAACCTGTTGACAATGTACCAGCATACTTTACTGTTGTTCTGGGTAGCTGTTAATTCCAACTTTCATTGAGAGAGTTCTTCATGTTTTTAACAGACCATTTGAAGTCACTCCTAGCCTCCAGGACCTCACCAACATCTCTTGGGCACCGGGACAGAGCCTTCCTCAGATGGTGGTTAGCCGCTGAACAGTTGGCATCAAACCAGGGTGGGTAGTCTAGGGAAGGACTAAGTTTCAGCAAGTGATTCTTAATGCAGGAGCATAGGAGTTGATAGTAAGTAGATAACACTTCCCCAGAATCCTCTGTTAAGCACCCCATACACAGCAACAGATGGGTTTCAAGAAGAAGATCAAGCATAAAGCTAGGATCTTTCGAAAACCAAACAAATCAGAGCCCATCCCTTGAATGCTGATTAATTTCGGTTCATACTGTGGGCGGTTTGTCCCTGCCCAAGGGGAAGACCCCTTCCATCGACAGTGCATTGTGATCCTTCCATTGGGTCTCAATGATGGAACTGTTAGAGCACCACTGCTGAAAGTGCCTGGGAGAAAATATGTAATCAATAACAGAAAACCGGTCCCTCTAGGTGGATTTACTTGGCCCTTCGACCTAAAAGATGTTAATTACATCTACAACATCACATTAGACTACAGATTTCCTTACTTCTCTCCCTCTAATATCCAGAAGTGCTGCTTCTGCTACTGAATCTATGAAACCCAACTCTTTGGACAGTTCCCCGAGTTAGGCGTAGCATCACCACACAGCAGAAATTCGGGTGAAGTGTAATATCATACACAATAGGTTTCAAGCTCATTATAAACCAAACAGCTCCTCTTATAAAAAGCTAAAAGAATTGGTGAAGTTGTTATTTAAAAAATTTATCAAATAAAAATAACCCTGACTATCCTTGATAAGCAGAGCTTGGTATGCACGGCTACCTGTGCCAATAATTGATACTTCTACCCTAAGATTTAATTTTACCCATAGTGAGAGGCCATCCTTAGCTCTACCATGTGTAGATGGTACAACAGGACAAGAGTAACAGGAAAATCCCCTGCATGAAATCGATGTAATAACCCAGGTTTCCTGCATAACAGCAAAATCTAATTTATCAATAAAATATGGGAAATATGGTTTTAGGATCTTAGCATTTAACCCTTCCACGTTCCAACTCGCAAGAGAGAAAGAATAATTAGACCTTGCCGGGCTTCCATTAAACCCTGTCTCCGTGATTACAGCCTGTTAGAAATGGGGGCCTTTAGTTGGCAGCGGTAGGTACCATTTTCAAATAGGGACCCTTGCTTCTAGTCAGAGTAAGGGGGATACACACTTTAGGTAACCCCCGCTCACCCCCTGGGTAGCTTGGCACCAGGAGACAGACTTATCCCAAAGGCAATGTGTAAAGTATTTGTACTCAAAACGCACAGTAATACAGTGATAACACCACAAATGGACACTACACCAGTTTAGAAAAACAAAGTATCTTTATCTAAACTCGAGAAGACCAAACAACTTGGCCCATAGAAAACAATGGATGCGTGATTTCTCACAAAATACCTGTAGATGCATCAAAATTCACAAGGCTAAACAGTTGCAAAGATGGGAAGCGTTGAGAAACAAATAGATGCGTCAGTTCCTGAGACTATGGGGAGGTGATGCAACAGTTGTGTTGAACGCAGGAGAAGTGATGCGTCGCTTTCGGTCTGTAGGGGAAAGTCATGCGTCAACTCCAAGACAGTTCTGGTCCGCCGGTGATGCATTGGGAAAACTTGCTGCACAGGTATGATGTGTGGTAATCCGGAATGCATCTGTGATCGATGCGGTGGCATCGGTTCTTGCAGCAGCAACAGGCGCTGCGATGCGTGGCGATTTTTCTCGCACAGCGGTGCTGCATCGGAAAAACAGCTGCAAGAAGAGCGATGCATTGATTTTCTTAGTTCTTGGGGTTGATTCCAGCTCCCAGCAGCAAGCACAACCTCCAGAACTGGAACAGGCACCTCTGGCAGGTCATAACTCTGAGCTGCAGAGTACAGGGGAGCTGGGGGTGAAGTCTTTGTGTCCCTGAGACTTCAGAACAAGAGTACCACACACACAGGCCCTTGGAGATCTTCTTCAAGCAGGTTCGAAGTAAAGTTCCAGTCTTTGTCCTTTCCTTGGCAGAAACAGCAACTGCAGGCCAACCCCACACAGCACACATCAAAGGGACAGTATTCCTCCTCACAGCTCTTCTCCTTGGCAAATGCTCCTCTGAGTCCAGAAGTTATCTAAAGTGCTAGGGTTTCGGGTTTAATACTTTTACCCCAAAATGTATTTGTTTTCTTTGTGCAAGGGTCTCTGAGCCCAGTCCAAACCATTTCTGTCCTCACTGCTGCAGTAGACCACAGAGGGTGGAGACAGCATTGTGCAAGGGAGACAGGCCCTATTCCGGTGCAAGGAAATCTCCTCCCACTACTCTAAATTCAACTAAGGTCTATTCAGCTCAGCTGTGAGGCATCCAGGAAGGACCAGGCACACCTTAACCCCCCCAGTGGCTGTCTACAGGGAATGCACACCCCCAGCCCCTGTCACTCAAAAATCAGACAGTCAATTCACAAACAGGCAGAGGCACAATGGAATTTCCAAACACACAATTTAAAAAACATCTTTACTAAAAGATGTGTTATTAAATTCTGAATTCAGAGAGCCTAAACTATATTTTTCGATCTTGTGCCAATGGGAAGTTATATGTGTAAGATGTTACAAGGTATTTCCCATTCTATCCTATGGGGTAGATAGCCTTTCCATAGAGAAAAACGACATTGGTAGTATTCCACTATCAGGACATGTCACACACATCAGTACATGTCCTACCTTTCACATACACTGCACCCTGCCCAGGGGGGTACCTTGGGCCTACCATAGGGGTGCCTTACATGTAAGAAATTAGAAGGTTAGGGCCTAGCAAGTGGGTGTATTTGCCAGGTCAATATGGCAGGTAACAAACGGCGCACAGACACTGTATTGTGAGATACCTTTTCAGGGCTACTCATGTGGGTGACACAATCAGTGCTGCAGGTTCACTAGTAACATTTGATTTACAGGCCCTGAATCACTTCAGTGCACTTTACTAGGGACTTACTATGAGAAGTTGGCCTGATATATGATGCTCACTAGTTCTAGTGATCACCTTGTGTCAGTCCAAACAACCCTTATGGTGATTGGTTGTAAGTCAACCTTATAGACCAGCTATCCCAATGGTAGCATGGACAAAGCAGTCTTAAGCTTAACTCTTTTGGCATGTGAAGCCAGCTGTTTTACCACAATATAACCCCTTGAATACCAGATGAAAGGACACCACACAGGTTTTTATGAAAATAAACAGTATATTTATTAATAACAAACACCTCAGAACTCTTTACGAGGTCAGAGGGCTAAGCACATGACAATCTCTTAGGAAAAATACGTTAAGTTGCACAAAATTACAATGGTGCCCTAGGGGCACGGCAAACCATATACTAAGTAAATGGTATAAGGAATTCGATGGAAGGAATGGAGCTGTCCAGAGGCTGTAGGATTGTTGGGACCACGCTACCCTAACTTTAGGTAAGTAATAGGAGGCCCACGGAACGCGTGTGCAGAGTGTGAACTCACACGCGAGATGCGTAATAATGTCTATGGACAGTACAGTTCAAGAAAAAGGTGAGTACGGACAATCCTGACTAGTTAGGACTAAAACGACTGTGGAACTGGACACTAGGAGAGTCAATCTACCCTTGAGCACCGAAATGCTCTTGTTACCTCACCCACGGGCTGCGGGTGCATAGGTGCAAAGTCGTGTCGGGTTCCGACGTTGAAGTCTATGGAGCCTGGAAGAAAAGATGCTGCAGGCGACCAGGAGGAAGATGTACGGTGTGATCCAAGGGTGGATCAGAGATGCTGAAGACCTGAAAGCAGAGGGGACCATGTTCACAGTCACTAGCCAGTGACTGGAGTGGAACCAGGAAGGAACCAGATGTCGTCGTCGCGATCAAATGAAGAGTGGACGCTTGACTCTGCAGCCACGTGGACGAGGAGGTGTCTTGGACGACCAGGATGGAGGCACGAGCTGTCCCATGCAGGCTCTCGCTGTCGGCGGTGTTGGTTCCGGATTCGGCATCAACAGGCCTTGGCAAAGGCAACCCACGCGGTGAGTGGAAAAGGCGTCTGGTGTGGACTAGGAGAGTTCGGGGTGCTCCTCTTTTGGAAGGGAGCAAGGGCCAGTCTGGAGCAACCAGACCAGCAGTGAAGATTTCAAGGTTCGTCGTCTAGGAGGCCACTAGCCAGCCGGCAAGTGACCAGACAACGCATCGAGCAGCAAACCGGCAGAAGGGCCCCACGCAGATCTCGTGGAAGCTGGAGGGCTGATCTTCGGTGCAGGAGCTGCTCGGGGCTGGGGCTTCTCAATCCCCAAAGCACTTGGTCGAGTTTACCTCGGGAGTCGTGCTGGAAGCGAAGTGCAGTTTCTTTCAAGATGGCCGGACCTACGTGTCTCGTCGCACCCACGGGTTTCAGCTGTGCTGCAGATGTGAGTTGAGGTTGGAGAGGTCTGGGAATCTGGGTCTCGTCGGGCTCTGAAGTCTGGATCCTCGAGGGAAGATGACAAAGTGAAGCCGCTGGACGCTTGATGGTGCCTGCAGTTGCAGGGTGGACACTCCTTGCCCACAAGGGAGATTTCTTCAGTCTTCTGTGGAGCAGAACGTCGAAGTCCAGAGTTTCTTCTTGTAAAGTAGTTCAGGATTAATCTAATTTGGAATGGGACCAGCTCCTACCTTTATCCTGCTAAAGGGGGCTGTACTGGTGACTAGGTCCCTCCCCTGGGTGGGACCAGGAAGGGGGGTGGTTACACCCCCTATCCTTTGTCCGGTTTCGCGCCAGAGCTGGGGCTGGAGTGCCCCAGCAACTGGTTTGAACCGGTTTATGCACAGGGCACCTTGTGTGCCCCAGGCATGTCTCATTCCTTTCAGGCCTCCCTACCTCAATACACAAAATCCTGTCTGGGGTGGTGCTAGCACCTCCCAAGGCAGGAAACCCTTTGTCCAGGCCTCCCTCGCTGGAAGGACTCCCAGCAGCAGGAGGTCAGACTTGTGTCTGTGGTGGCAGCATCCATTTTGTGATGCCAAGGCTCGAGTTAACTTTAACCGGGGTTTACAGTTACATACATGTCGTGCCCCTCTAGAAGGGTGGAATGATACCCCCATCGCCAGAATTGGCGAGGGGGTAGTATTCCAATTCGTATGACACCTTACTCGACATGTTTTGATAATGTTATACCAGAGTTAGCGTTTAACCGCGAGGTTGATAATGCACTTAAGAGTATATGGTATAGCGTTATCATGGAACAGCTATTAGGACTTGGTTCTGCAAGCTGCAGACGGGCTCAGCTCATGCCAGAGCACCATCTCACATAATTCCAAGCACTCTGCCTTCAGGATTGATAAGGCCTGCCATAGGAGTGACTAATAGGAATATATGTGTCTATTTTAGGGTTAGATATAGGTATACTATATCTATAGCAAAGGGTGATTACACCAACTTGCCCCAGCTGTCTTGCAGCCTGTTGTGTCAGTTTTAGATGGCCAGCCAGGGGTGGCATAATACATGCTTCAGCCCCTGGTAGGCCCTGGGTACACCTATGCCCTGGGTACCTAAGGTACACTGTACAGGGACTGATAAGGTGGCCCAGTACCAATTGGTAAATTCACCTAAAGTACATGGATGTCAATTTAGAGAGAGAACAGCTAGGCTGTGGGTCTGATTAGCAGGCCCACAGCCAGGGAAAGTCGTAAACCAGTGAAGCAAAAAGCAAAAATCTGGGGTGACCATAGGATTGCAGACCCCACTCTCCTACATAGCTCCCCAAACTTAGGGACATTAAACTAACCTTGACCAGGTGAGTCTTCCTGTTCTAAGTGGAAATACCTGGAGAGACCATCTGCATTGCCATGGTCAGTCCCTGGTTTGTGCTCCACTGTAAAGTCCATCCCCTGTAGGGAAATGGACCACCTAAGAAGTTTGGGGTTTTCACCCTTCATTTGATTTAGCCATAAGAGGGGCTTATGGTCGGTCTGAATCTTGAAGTGAGTTCCAAACAAGTATGGCCTCAACTACTTCAGGGCCCAAACCACAGCAAAGGCCTCCCTCTCAATAGCTGACCAACGTTTCTCTCTAGGGGTCAGCCTTCTGCTTATAAAAGCAATGGGCTGGTCATGACCATAAATATTCAGTTGAGATAGAACAGCTCCCACACCCAACTCAGATGCATCTGTTTGGACAATGAAGCTTTTGGAGTAGTCAGGACTCTTGAGAATAGGTGCAGTACACATGGCCTGCTTCAGGTCATCAAATGCCTTCTGACAGCTAACTGTCCACTGAACTTTCTTTGGCATTTTCTTGCTTGTCAAGTCATTAAGTGGTGTCACAATGGACCCATAATTTTTGACAAACTTCCTTTAGTAACCAGACAGGCCCAAGAAAGCTCTGACCTGTGTCTGGGTGGTTGGAGGAGCCCAGTCCTTTATGGCCTGTATCTTGCTCTCCAAGGGTTGAACCTGGCCTCCACCTACAAGGTGGCCCAGGTACACAACCTGACTCTGCCCTATCTGGCACTTGGTGGCCTTGATAGTGAGGCCTGCCTTCTGCAGGGCCTCCAAAACTTTCCTCAGGTGGATCAGGTGATCCTCCCAGGTGGAGCTAAAGACAGCAATATCATCTAGATTTGCTGCACAGAAGTCATCCAAACCAGTGAGAACTTGGTTCACCAACCTTTGAAAAGTGGCAGGTGCATTTGTCAAACCAAAGGGCATCACCACAAATTGGTAATGACCTCCTGGGGTAGAAAATGCTGTTTTGGCCTTGGCATCCTCAGCTAACCTGATCTGCCAATAACCAGCTGTTAGGTCAAATGTACTCAAGAAAGTTGCAGAAGCCAACTTGTCTATAAGTTCATCTGCCCTAGGTATTGGATGGGCATCTGTCTTAGTGACAGCATTGAGACCCCTGTAGTCTACACAAAACCTCATCTCTCTCTTACCATCCTGGGTGTGAGGTTTTGGCACTAGAACTACAGGACTAGCCCAAGGGCTCTCTGAGGGTTCAATGACGCCCAATTCCAACATCTTTTGAACTTCTTTCTTTGTGCAGTCCCTGACGTGGTCAGTTTGCCTGTAGATTTTACTCTTGACAGGCAGACTGTCACCAGTGTCCACCTCATGGGTGCACCAGTTTGTCTGACTGGGGGTCAGTGAGAACATTTGTCTAAAGGATTGAAGAACCTGTTTGCAATCCTCTTGTTGATGCTCAGAGAGGCTGTCAGAAAAGACTACACCATCTACTGACCCATCATCAGGGTTCTGAGTGAGCAGGTCTGGGAGAGGGTCACTCTCTTCCTCCTGCCCCTCATCTGTGGCCATGAGCAAGCCCATGTCCTCCCTGTTGAAAAAATGCCTTGAGCCTTTTTACATGAAGCACCCTGTGGGGGCTCCTGGGAGTTCCCATGTCCACCAGGTAGGTGACTTCTCCCTTTTGCTCAATGATGGTATGGGGTCCAGACCACTTGTCTTGGAGAGCTGCTGGGGCCACTGGCTCCGCAGCGTGTGGGTGTGCGGGGGCTGAGATAACGAAGGGCGAAACTGGGACCCGTAAACCCCGGCAGCACCTGAAAGGACCGGACATTTGCGGACATTAGCGGGGAAAAGTCTCGGGGCTTGTTGTAGTCGCGCAAGTCCATCAAGGCGGACTCCAAGCCCCAGGATCCTCCAGCAGCACCACCCGGCCCCGGAGCAAGCCGCGCACACACTTCCCACCCTACATATCCGCACCGGCTTCCCCGCGACGCGGGAGCGCGCGGGAGAAGCCCGAGAGAAGCCCTGGACAAGGGCGGGACAGTCTACGGCAGTTGTCAGCAGGAGTAGGCAGGGCCGGGCCCCTCCTCTAACGCCTATAACTAACATGGGTAAGCGCAAACATGTACCCTGCGTTGATGTAGGGGGAACAAAATCAAAGGTGGCGAGACATTCTGACTCTATCATATCATACCTAACTACAGCGGTCGGGGCTTTGTCGAAAGAAATAGAATCCGCTCAACAAGAATTGGGTCTGGCAGTTGCTTCACCTAATATGACCCATCCTGTGCAGGGTCAGGGGGTCCCACTTGAACCAGATATTATAGTGTTTAAGCCATCGACAGCCACTACCCAGAACCAAACAGACCCCCCCGCTGTCGTGCCACCAAGTAATCCAGATGAACCTTTTCCCCCCACAAAATTGAATACCAAAAAGGGGAAAAAAGGCGAGGGAGACATTGCTGTTAAGCATATGGTCATGGACATTTTGAAGGACCATATGGAAGACCTATTTGCAGAGCGGGTTGAACCCCTGCTTGTAGGTATTGCAAAAGATATAGTTGACACGGGGGGCGCTAGAGGGCGCGCTAGCAGAATGGCCGCCGACTGGTGAGGCTCCTGCTGCCCGGAATTCTAATCCTACATTTATCCTGAAGTCACTGGCCTGCCATCGCTCTAGACAGTGTGGATCTGTGGCCCACAACGACCCTCACACTCGGTGAAAGTTTGGAGCGAATCTGACTCAGCGATCTAGAGATCCGTGCCCGTGAGCCTCTGACCAAGAGCAGCGACCGCGCTGCGGGTCCGGCTGCCTCAGGCGAGTGGTGGCAGGAAAGTCCGTGGTCTGCCACGAGGAAGGGAGGCCTGACCTCCGTAGGCGAGATCGGCCTAACGACCCTCCGAACGTATGATGCGGTAAGATAATCTACCACCGCTACTGTCCCTGTGCGCCAGAAGTGCGTGTGGCACGTCGGAACGGACACACTTGAACAGCGTATTTGCCCCGGCGGGCTGAGGGCTCTGTGCGGTAGCCGGGCCCCGGCCGGGAATGCTGAGGCCGCTCGGATGGGCGCCTAGATGCTTACCAGACAGGAGAGCTCCGTAGCGCTCGGCACTATACTTGGCAGTCACGCAGCGCTATCTGCCCCCCCCTGACCGAGTGCTCTGCCTGCAGCGTCGACTGTAGCGGACGCTGAAGCGCTTACCGACGTGCTCCTGGGCCGCTCCTGCTGTGATGATAGGGGGCAGCGAGCTACAGTGTGGACATTGCTTCCCTGTTTGGATACCTCTCAACGCTGTTGAATTTAGACCAACTGAAAATACACACACATAGCGGGAGCACATAAGCGGCGCATCGTGAAGACATTGCTACACCTGATTGACTACATATCTACGGCTTGATTTCCTCTCTCTCTGCCCAAATTACACCGGAGGACGGTTCGAATTTCTCGCTGATCCCTGCAAAAAGCTACACCCTCTCACTGCAAGACGCGGGAAACTGCTGGAACTCCCGCCTGCACGCTGGGCCCTGTTGTGAATATCGCCCACGAGCACTGTTAGGCGCAGACCTGACTGGAAGTTGCATACACTCAGCAGAGCAGGCCAACATAAAAGCCTCAACCCTACACACCTTTGCACTAACGGTGTGTTGCGTCAACAGAAGGGTCACCTGTGCATTGTTTCTACGACTGGACAATCACTCGCAATTGCACGACGACCCCCCCTCCTCGTATAAACGGCAACAACATAAATTGAGGGCGTCCAACGGCAACGCCTGCGCCTGCACAGCCCTTACTGTGTGGACCTGCAGACATCTCGTGAACCTCCGGCATTGCCCCCACAACAAGTGAGGCCTACGACTGCGGACACAATGGGTAAACCTGATACCCGCCAGCCAGACTCTCCTTTGACCAAGCAGCAAAAAAAGGCCCCAAGACGGTCCCCACAACCCCAGAGCCGAAAGACGTGGCACGCCGAGCATGACTGACTCCACCGCAGAGCTAGATCTGCAGCAAATTCTCCGAGAGATGAGACAAGGCTTTGCTACGATTGTGGATAAGGTGGACCGCATGTCCTCCAGGATGGATGCCATTGTCCACAAGGTGGACCAACACGAGGAGCGACTAAAGGAGACCGAAATTCGCATCTCTGACAATGATGACGTCACTGCCGCCCATGGCACACAGCTAGCGAGAATGGACAAACTCCTCCGTGTAATAGCTGCTAAGAACGAGGACTTGGAAGCCCGCGGGCGGCGCAACAACATCCGCGTTACGGGCATTCCGGAGTCCACAGACACGGGCGCATGGAGATCTACGTTGAAAACCTACTCAGGGATTCCATTGGGCCGGAAGCATTCTCTCCACAATTTATTGTGGAACGCGCACATCGCTCCCTTGGACCGCAGCCTAAGCCTGGAGCACCACCGCGGCCTATAATTGCACGCCTGCTGAATTATCGAGATCGGGATGCAGCCCTCCGGGCGGCACGGGCTCAAGAACAACTGACCTATAAGGGGGTGCAATTCTCTATATATCCGGACTTTACACCGATTGTGCAAGAGGAAAGGCGCAAATTCGTTGACATCAAAAAGAAACTACGGGCTGAGCAAATCGACTATGCGCTACTGTATCCGGCGCGTTTACGTGTGACACATCAGGGCACACAACGCTTCTTCACTGATCCACATAAGGTTGAGGAATACCTACGCTCACTTAAGAAGTCACGCCGCGATGGCACTGACCGAGACAGACCTCGAAGAGATGCTACTACAGCTGAAGAAGACAACATTGAATGACTCTTGATCTTGCTATAATGGCACACCGGACTTGCTGGCTGTCATTAGTTACCTGTGTTGACTCTAAACTATGTTTGACCTGGGCCACTACCTATACTACATGAGAAGGTGATCTCGCTAGCAGTCCAGTGGTGGTATATTCCGGGGCCCGCTATCCTCCTCTGCACGGAGCCCTAGGGACGATTAGGTTCGGAGGCTCGAGAGGAGAGTGGCGGTGATGCAGCCCTCTGGTAGGACCCCCAGTGGGTGTTCCCCACTACTGAATCTTTTCGTTTGGGGTATGATTGCTTACTTGTTTGGGGATAGGGGAGGGGGGTGGGTGAGGTTTACTGGCAAGTTGGGGTTGCTTCAGTGGGAGGAGGGTGGACTTGGAAGAACTGTGAAGTTGGGTAATTGCATGATGAAGCTTACTGTTGAAGAGCTCTTGAATATTGATCGGATACTGATGCAGAGGGGTGGGAGGAGGAGGACTGTACACGAGGCGCAACTAATACACACAAGACCTAGACTATGCTATTGTCACGATAAAGGTGACATTTGTTGACCGTACCTACAAACCTTTCCCTTTCCCGAGGGAACACAGCCCCCTAGTGGCAACACACTTAATGTGATTACCTGGATGTTTCATTGCACATGGCAGGCTACCATAACCATACAGATTGCTCATGACGATTAATGACTTAAACGTTCTCACATGGAACGTGCGAGGCCTGGGAGACCCACGGAAGCGCCGCCAGGTGCTTTCTTACCTAGATCGCCACTCTATTCACATTGCCTTCCTTCAGGAAACGCACTTCAGGCCCATGGCTGCCCAGACATTTGCTAGTAGATGGTCACTTCACACTGCATTTTCCTTATACTCCACATACGCTAGAGGTACAGCGATCCTTATAAAAAAAGGCACACCGTTCACCCTAGGGGGCACCAAGTTGGATACCCAAGGGCGATATTGTATTATGTGGGGTAGACTGGGACATTTAGCGGTCACCATGGTGTGCTGTTTCGGCCCAAATACGGATGACCCCCAGTACTTTACGGAACTGTGGGCAGCTGTTATTTGCACGGGACCACAACACCTACTCTGGGGAGGGGATTTTAACCTTACAATGGATCCATCCATTGACAGGTCACACCAAGCTTCCCACCATTACACCAAAGCAAGGACGACGCTTCTTGCACTGACTAAAGATCATAATTTGATAGACGCCTGGAGACACCTTCATACTGACACACACAAAGGTACGCACTTCACTGCACAGGCGCGATCCTGGGCGCGGCTCGATTACATCTTTCTTTCCCCACAATTATGCCCTGCGCTTATTACAGCACAACACTTACCTAGGACTTACTCGGACCATTCACCTGTAAAAATTACACTACGTGACTCAGATTTTGGCCCCGCAAGACTGGCCTGGCGCCTCCAGCCCACAATGCTTCTTGATGCTGCATTTCAGGAAGAATTACGTGACGAAGCCTTAGATTTTTTTAAACGCAACAAAGACTCCGTGAAAGATGTGGAAACTATCTGGGATGCATTTAAGGTAACTCTAAGAGGCATCTGCATCGCCAAAGGGTCAAGGGTACTGAAAAGCATATTATCAAGACTAAATAGCTTGGAGACTGAGATTAAACTCCTTGAAAGCTCCCTGACTGTTAGCCCTGATGCCACAACTCTATCTCAGATCCGGGGAAAAGTGACCGAATACACTGACGAAGCTAATAGGGAATCCAAATTCAGAAGTAAACACTGGGCAGCCCGCCGTTATGGTGAGGGTGAGAGACCTGGGAAAGCCCTTGCTGCAACGATTAAACTAACACGACAACCTAATGTGGTATTAGAAATTGAGGGACCCGATGGAATGATATATAGAGACACTACACAGATTCTTAACACCTTTGTCTCACACTACACTACGCTTTACACATCCACTCGAACTGAACATCTTCAGCTACAGGACTATTTAGAAGACATATCTCTAGGCTGGCTGAGTGACGCACAGAGAGCGTTCCTAAGTGCGCCTTTCGAACTGGACGAAGTACGTGATGCTATCATGTTTATGCAATCAGGCAAAGCCACGGGCGTGGATGGGATCCCAATAGAGTTCTACAAAACCTATATTGATTTCATGGCCCCGGTGTTGCGGGAGGTCTATGAAGACGCGCTGGAGGTCGGCCATCTTCCCCCGTCAATGCGTGTTGGCCTCATTACGTCACTACTGAAGCCAGGGAAGCCTGCAAACAATTGTGACTTCTACAGGCCCCTATCCCTGCTGAATTGCGACGTCAAAATACTTGCTAAATTGATTGCCACGCGCATCAATCTCTTACTCCCTACATTGATCCTGCCTGATCAGTCGGGCTTTGTCCCTGGCAGAGCGACTTCGCACAACCTGCGCACTTTCTTTTCCGTGCTTAATACAGTCCACGAAGACTTACCTATGGCGGCTGTATTTCTTGACGCCACTAAGGCCTTTGATTCACTAGAGTGGGATTACGTTTTCCAAGTGATGGAACGTATGGGCTTCCCAGTGATCTTTATATCCTGGATTAAACTGCTATATGAATCACCTGTGGCCAAAGTAACTATCAACGGCCGACTGTCCTCGGAAATTCCCATCACTAGAGGAACGAGGCAAGGATGCCCCCTATCGCCTCTGTTGTTTGCGATCGCTACTGAGCCCCTAGCGGCGAAGCTGCGTCAACATCATAATGACAAGGCGTTGAGGTGCAACCAGCGACAAATACTGATATCACTGTACGCAGATGATATCACATTATATGTGCGTGACCCCAGCCAGAATTTGAACCCCATTCTTAGGGAGTTTATCCACTTTGGTAGACTCTCCGGCATCCAGATCAACTGGAGCAAGTCATGCATATTCCCTCTCACGACGTCCACAACGAAATTTGCACTTGACTACCCTATAACTTGGTGTGACGGTGATTTCAAATACTTAGGAATCTGGATAGCAAAGGACAGAGACGAACTCCTCCGAGCTAACTATGGCACGACCATGTCCTGTATTATCGACCACGTCACAAGATGGATCACCCTACCCCTGTCTATGGCAGGCAGAGTGTCGTTGATAAAAATGGTGATATTGCCGCAGCTCCTTTATTTGTTCTTGAATATCCCCTTTTACCCCGGTAGGTTTTGTTTCCAACAACTTAAGTCGGAGCTTATTCGACTGGTGTGGGGTGGTAAAGCGCCTCGCCTCAAATGGGATACGCTCATCAAACCATATAATAGGGGTGGATTTGGGATTCCAGATTTTGAATTATACTATTATGCGGCTCAAGCCCACTATGCTTATTTCTGGACGAAACAGCCTCGATATATGCCACAGGTTGCGGCGGAACACTGGCTGTTACACCCCATTCCAATAGAAGGTGCACTATATGCGCCTCCCCAGGGTAGGGATAAAACGCCCACGACAGTAATGAGCACAGTCCATGCTTGAGATCGGCTGGCAAGTCTGTTACATTCCGATATGCTATACTCGCCTTTGCTTCCTCTCGTCTACCACCCGGATATGCCATTGCTGCAGGAAACAATATTTCGCAAACTGCTCGAACGAATACACGTCACAACATGGGGAGATTTGTACCATGCCGGGACATTCCGCACTATAGACCATCTCTATGAAGGGATACAACCGTCCCCCCTTGACACCTTCTTGTACATTAGACTCCGCCAAGGACTGAAAGCGATTACCCCGGCCTTTCCTCATGAGCCCCTAGCGTTCGCGCCACTACAACGCATTCTTCAAGATGACACTGCCAAGAAACTAGTGTCGACAATCTATAACACTGTTCATACGCTACAGGAAACACCTCCGCTTGCGGCTAAAGCGAAATGGGAGCAGGAATTGGGGATTACACTTTCAGATAAGCAATGGGAATTCTGCCTACAACACACAGAGCGTGTATCATCAAGCAGTAGATTCAGAATCATACACTACAAATTCCTACATAGGTTGTACTATACACCAGCACGGATGCACAGATTTGGTCTGCGCGCTGATGACAGCTGCGACAGGTGTCGCGCCCCAGGGGCTGACTTCTTGCATTTGGCATGGGACTGTAAGGATGTGCAAGCATACTGGCGACAGGTGTTCGAAGCGATATCTGAGATGATCAATACTGAGACGGCACCCTCCCCCACTCTAGCTCTCTTGGGTTACGTGGAACACATACAGGCTATATATCGCAAATTTGTTGCCTTAGCTTTACTGGTGGCTAAGAGAAGAGTGGCGTGCAAATGGGGCAGAGGCAGGGCCCCTAAATTCAAGGACTGGTTGTGCGATCTTACATACTGTCAAGACCAAATTAATACATATTCTGAGCTGTTACCAGTCTCCTCCAGACCGGCTGATATATGGGCCCCATTGCACTGTTACCTCCTAGAAAGAACTGATACCTCTGACACAGAACCACCACATTAGCCAAAGCCGAAAAGCACTTTCATACTAAGCCACTGCACGCGCCCAAAAGTGACACGTCGCTCGCGATGGGACTGTGATTTCAAAGTGTGTGGTGCTACATTAGCGAGGCCTGGGGGATGTTGCTGCATTGTAGATAATGATAAGTACTGCTTACTTTGGTATCTCCACGCTTCAATCCTTCTGCATTGTATTCTTCTGAACTGCCTAATCTTGCTCTGGACATGTGGGGAATGTAAATTGTTCTATACGCGATGTCACTGTGGATAGCTAAAGATGTTCCAAGACTGTTAGGAGGCCCAAAGAAATGCTTCACTGTCCATTGACTTGTAATGATGATGATTTTCACCTAATGCATTATCTGGTATTTGGCTGAATGGCATACTGTTACTTATATGCTGAAATGTGTACACGTGCTTGAACTCCTTTGCTGTATCGTTCATATAACCCAAAAATAAAGTTTATAAAAAAAATTAAAAAAAATAAATAAAAAGATATAGTTGACACAATGAGCACATGCCTCGAAGGTCTTTTAAAAAAATGCGTCATTATTGACAATCTGGTAAAAAAAACTTGAAGGCATTCCCAGCCTGACCCCAGCCGCTGGCTCTGCCATAGAGGACCCCATTCTTAATTCTGCCCTAACGCAGCCTCTGTTACCATTTCCCCTACCTATACCAATTACCCAGGAGAGCCCTGTATTGTCCTTGTGGGAGGGCCAGAGGGTCAAGACTCCAAATACCCTGGTTACCAATCAGCCTAGAATTGAGGCTCCGGAGGTGCATACCGCTCAAGTTGCCCCAAAACGTGTGGAATGCGCAGCTCACCTAAAGCTACCCCCTGAAGCCGCCCCTTTTGTGACGGTTTTTATTGGAGTACCTGGGCTGTTAGAGGGGGAAGTTGAAACTAACGCAACATTGATTGGGAAGGCAAAAAAATAGTCTGATGAATTCTGCAGTGGTGGGTCAAATATTTCATCGAGTATCATCTCAGCCAGAAGGTTGGGATGGGTGGGGTTTAGACTCAAACTGGTGAAAGGCGATTGTGTAGTGGTGAAATTTGACAGGGCCCATTGGCCTGACAGACTCTTTTGGGACGGCTCGGATATACAAGAAAAGGGCCTCCTCAGAGCAGTCCCTTTGGGGTTTTCCTACCCCCCACGGTCAAGAACCTTGCCCAGCCATACTCCTCATAACATACCTTGGATGGCTGGTTGTGTGGGTAATGATTGGCAAGTCGTTCACCATAGCCAAAGACAAAATAGATCAACTGCTTTAGACGCAGGCCCAAAAATTACACTGGCGAATAGGTTCCCCCACTCACTGATTTGAACCTTAACGATTGACAACCAGTTCTAACGCAGCCAGTAATAGGTCTGGATACAAGGGAGGAGGGTATTCCACTTTGTAAATTTACAAGTTGGAACATTGCTGGCTTAAAGGGCAAACGTGTGGACCCATCATGGGTCAATTACATTATAGCACACGATGTAATAGCCTTACAAGAAACTTGGGAGACTTTGCCTGGGTTCTGGTTAGATGGATATGTAAGTTTTGTAACACCTGCGGTTGCTAGTAGTTCTGGGAGAGCAAAAGGGGGATTGCTGCTCCTATTTTCCCTAGAACTAGCCGGGTCATTTAAGCAACTAGAGCATGGTTCACACAACCTTTTAATTGTTGAATGGTCTGTCTCTTCAAGTTCTACCCTCTTAATTATAAATTTCTACAACTCATGGGAGAGGGCGAACGAAGTGGACCATATAGTTTTTTTAGAGATTTTTTTAGTAAATTACAGTCAAGTCACGCAAAATAATTTTGAGCTCATTCTATTGGGCGATTTTAACATTCACAAATGT
The DNA here is from genome assembly GCF_964261635.1 of Lissotriton helveticus. Taxonomy (NCBI): domain Eukaryota; kingdom Metazoa; phylum Chordata; class Amphibia; order Caudata; family Salamandridae; genus Lissotriton; species Lissotriton helveticus. The sequence goes on along the minus strand of NC_136062.1, from coordinate 195,090,028 downwards.
AATTTACCATGTTTTACAGATTCTGAAGTGGGCATGGGCACCGTAGATATCCCCCACTTTGAACATTCTAGATCAGGAGAGGCCCTTGAAATGATGCTTGCCAGTATAAATTTATATGAACCATCGTATACTGGAGCAGGGGAGAGGGTACCAACATACAAGGGGACAGCGCAGGGGACGATTATAGATTATATTTTTATCTCGGCCTCATTCATCCCAAAGGTAAAAGGATATGAGACATCGGTTTCACCCCAGAGTGATCATAATCCCTTGCTATTAGTGATCCACTGGAGTGACCTATGGCGCAACTTAGATGGACAAACTAAGGTTTGCACCACTGCGGTGCCCAGTGATCAGGATAGAAGGCTTAAGTGGGGTAGAGTAGTCGAGGAAGAATTTATGGCCACCATCCTGCCCAAAATAGAGGATTCAATCGTAACCTGTCTGGCTCAAGGCTCTTCAAACCAGCTAATTATAAAGGCATTTGAGTCTATCTGTGTCCAAGTCTCTAGGGACCTAACTGTACCCAAACCACGGTTCCCCCCGAAGCACTTTAAATGGTTTGAATCCCAGTGCTCTCGCATACATAGATCCTTAAAGGATGCCTTAAGGGACAAGCCGAGAGATAAAGCCTTAATTACTTGTCTGAGGCGGGAATACAAACTTACTTTAAAAAGAAGGAGAAACGTCATTAAATCTGATGCCTGGAATAATCTCCTTAATATAGATGTCCTTCGGGATAGCAAAAGCTTCTGGGATATCATAAATAACCCGTTTTTCTCGGGTTTTGACAATACTTCCCTTGATTGTGTTATCCCGGATGAGAAATGGATTAATCATTTTCAAGAGGTATATGGTAACAAAGGTGGTACATCCATGAATGGTACAAGAACGGTTCAGCCCCACTATGAAGTAGTGTTCGGAGAAGACAAGGTTTTTAAGGCCATAATGGACTCTTCCAGAAACAAGGCACCAGGGCCAGATGGTGTACCAGTTGATTTTTTTAGACATTCTCCGAAAATTTGGTCTCAAGTCCTAACCAGAGTTTTTAGAGCCACAAATGATAACACCTTTCCAAATTAATGGGGCACCGCTATTATAGTCCCTATTTTTAATAAAGGCAATCGGGAGGATCCAGGGTGCTATAGACCCATCTCCCTCCTTGACTCTGCGATTAAAATTCTGGGCTGAGTGTTATTGGGTAAATTAAGGACTAATTTGGAGGCTTGTGGGGGGCTACATAACATACAGTATGGCTTCCGGGAAAAGCGGGGTACCCTGGATCAATGTTCCAACCTCCACCTTCTTGTCTCTAAATACACGGTGGTTGGAGAGGGGTCAGTTTATCTGGCCTTTATGGACCTCTCTTCGGCCTTCGACCTTGTCAATAGGTCAAAGTTATGGTCCCTGCTAGAAGAGATGGGGATAAAGGCTCCGTTGGTAGGTTTTATGGCCAGCCTACACCTGGATCTATTCACCAAAGTAAGGGTCACTAGGGAGGGTAGATGCACTGATAGTTTTAGATCTGAGAAAGGGGTTCGTCTGGGGTGCATCTTGGCCCCCCTTCTCTTTACCATTTGTATTAATGGTCTAGGGAAATACCTGGAACTAGGGGTGGCAGATGTCCCGCGTGTAGGAGGAGCCCAGGTACCGGCCCTCTTATACGCGGACGATGCGGTATTAATTGCGCGCACTGGCAAAAGTTTACAAACCCTTCTGGACCCTTTTGGCTCGTTCATGGAGAGCCTAGACTTGAAAGTTAATGCAACAAAATTGCACACCATGATCATAGGTCGCCAGAGTAGAAAGACCAGACGGTTAACTTTCACCTGTGGGGGGGACGTGGTTTCCAGGGTCCCTGTTTTCCCTTACCTGGGGGTCCTTTTTGATGAGAGGGGCTCTTGGGCCCCCCAGATAAAGGCAAAAAGTGTTTCTCTGGCTCGCTCAACAGGTGCTTTGATGGGCTTTTCGAAAAGACTGGGAGCCAAACCAATGGAAGCCCTGGTTAAAGTTTATAACAGCAAGTGTGTTCCCATTGCCACCTATGGGTCTGCTCTATGGTGTTATGTCAACCATGAGCGCATCCAGAGAGTCGAAAATGGGCTTATTCGCCAATTTCTATCTGTCTCAAATTCCACCCCCACATTATCCATCCATGAGGAAATGGGTTTACCATATATTACTGACAGTTTGAAGTTGGCACCGTTACTCTTTTGGATTAAAACATGGCTGAACTCTGAGTTGACGCTGAACCATGACATTCTGCGGGACGTGGTATCAAGGGACAGCGCCTTGAGAATGCCATGGTTGAGATATCTTAAAACCTCATTTGCAGCGCTGGGGAGACCGGAGATCTATTCAGACCCATCAAGCATCAGAAAACAGGACATTGGGTGGACCAAATATCACTTCCTTGAAAGGGTACGGTTAGAGAGAGAAGAGAGGGAAATAATGAAACCGTCATTAAGAGCTTACCTGATTTTGGGTACCACTCCCTCTATGGAACCCTATTTAAAAATTGTCACTAATCCCCTTCATAGAGCCCTGCTTATTAAATTTAGGAAGAACTTGATCCCATATACACTTGGTTGTTTTCCCACTTGGGCAAAACCCGAGGATGCTTTACCCTGCAAATGCGACAATTTTTCTTCTCAAGATACGCTTCATTTTATGTTTTTTTGTGGGTTTTATGCCGCCGCCAGGGAGAAATACCTAATACCTATTCTGAAGGAAGCAGGCTTTCTTCAGGTCAGGCCAGCATTAACTTTTCTTCAAATGTTGGGTAACACGCATATCATCTTTTGCGTGGCATCTTACCTAACGGCCGCATTCAGATTAAGAAAGAAAGAAGCCCCAGAGAATGCCTTATTTTAGATATTGGTCTTGAGTGTGTTAAGCAAACTAATATTTAACATAAATTATCTATGAATTGAATTTTGTATGTAATTTGCAATGTGACTTTTATATTGTGCTGTATGTATTGCCTTTTATGATTTTAACAAAAATCGAATAAAGCGTATTTTGACTGACTGACACTGGCTCCAACACCCACACCTTCTGTCCTGCATGGTAAACAGTTAGGACAGCCTTTTGGTCATGCCAAGCTTTTTGAAGTTCTTGGCTTGCCTCAAGGTTTTTGGATGCCTTCTCCATGTACTCTGCCATCCTGGAGCGGAGACCAAGTACATAGTCCACTATGTCAAGCTTAGGCTTTTTGAGAGGTAACTCCCATCCTTCCTTTACCAGACATAGGGGTCCTCTTACAGGATGCCCAAACAGAAGCTCAAAAGGGCTGTAACCAACCCCCTTCTGTGGGACCTCTCTGTAAGCAAACAGGAGGCAGGGTAAAAGGATGTCCCATCTTCGCCTAAGCTTTTCAGGTAACCCTTTTATCATCCCTTTGAGGGTCTTGTTGAATCTTTCAACAAGCCCATTGCACTGTGGGTGATAGGGTGTGGTAAATTTGTAATTTACACCACACTCCTTCCACATTGCAGTCAAGTATCCTGACATGAAGTTTGCACCTCTGTCAGAGACAACCTCCTTAGGAAACCCCACTCTGGAGAAAACTCCAAGTAGGGCCCTGGCCACAACAGGAGCTGTAGTGGTCCTAAGGGGAATAGCTTCTGGATACCTGGTGGCATGATCCACTACCACCAGTATAAACCTGTGCCCAGATGCTGTTGGGGGGTCCATTGGTCCAACAATGTCTATCCCCACTCTTTCAAAGGGTACCCCCACCACAGGTAGTGGTATGAGGGGGGCCTTTGTTGTGCCACCTGATTTGCCACTGGCTTGACAGGTGACACATGAGCGACAAAACTCTTTGGTGTCTTCAGACATATGAGGCCAGTGAAAGTGTGGGGCAAGCCTGTCCCAAGTCTTGTTCTGGCCTAAGTGACCTGCAAGGGGAATCTCATGGGCTAAGGTGAGAAGGAAACCTCTAAGAGACAAGGGGATGACCAGCCTCCTGGTAGCACCAGGCTTGGGGTCTCTTGTCTCAGAGTATAGGAGTCCATCATCCCAATATACCTTATGGGCACCTGTAGCATTCCCTGCAGCCTCAGCAGCAGCCTGCTGTCTGAGGGGTTCAAGGGAGGAACAGTCTAACTGTGCTTGTCTCAAGTCTGCCCTGGAAGGTCCCCCTGTCCCAAGAAACTCATCCTGTTCAGGTTCAAGCTCTTGTAGGACAGTTCCTTCTGGGGTCTTTGGGTCAGCCTCCTGTGAGGGCTGATCCTCAACCTGAGGCAGGGGGGAAGGCTCTGCCTTAACCCTACTGTTCTTCCTCTTGGGTAGTGTCTGGTCCATTCTTCCAGGATCCAGCACTTGTTCAGCTGGGCATTTCTTGGCCTGTGACCTGGTCACAGCAAGGACATGTGAGGAGAGACCTAGCATTTCTACATGAGTCCTGTACTCCACATCTGACCACAGTGAGGATTCCAAATCATTGCCCAAAAGACAATCTACTGGGAGGTCTGAAATAACTACAACCCTTTTGAGGCCAGTTACCCCTCCCCAGGAGAAATTAACAACTGCCATACTGTGATTGGTAGTGACATTGCTAGCATTGGTCACTAGGTAGTCTGAACCTAGCATGATCTGGTCAGGGTCTACAAATGTTGGTGTCACCATAGTGACACTGGCACATGTGTCCCTGTAGGCCTGAGCCATTTTTCCATTGATTAAAGGCGTTTGCCTGTATTTGCCCAGAGTACTAGGACTTACAGTAGATGTCATATCCATGTCCCCAGTACAAACAAGAACTGCCTGAGTAGGAATTCTGACTAAGTCAGAACCCACCTCAGTTCCCAGGATTAACCCAACTATAGCCTTGGGAGGTACACTACCACTACTAACTGTACTAGGGGGTGCAGGTGTCTTAGGGACAGTAGTGGTAGGAGTTTGGCCTTTCTTAGTGCACTCACTAAACCAGTGAGTTTTACTTTTACAGTATTGGCACCATGGTTTCTTAGGACCCTCATTCTTCTTCTTTTGGGAATTCTGGGACCCACCCTCCTTAGATTGTTGGGGCCCTGTTGAAGACTTCTGGTCATTTTGCTTATTCTCATTATTACCCTTCTGGTCTGCTTTCTTCTGGCCACCACCCTGGTTCTGGTTCTGCTGCTTGACCCTTGTCCTGACCCATCTGTCTGCCTTCTTTCCCAATTCTTGGGGAGAGGTCAGATCTGAGTCAATCAAGTGCTGATGCAACAACTGGTTCTGACAATTATTTAAGATTTGCTCTCTCATAATTAGATTATACAATCCTGTGTAATCAGTAACTTTACTTCCCAATAACCAGCCTTCCAAAGCCTTAGTGGCACAATCAACAAAGTCAGTCCAATCTTGAGCCTGAGTTTTCTGGGTATCTCTGAACATTAACCTGTACTGTTCAGTTGTTAAGCCAAACCCATCAATCAGTGCAGCTTTCAATACTTGGTAATCATTAGCATCCTCATCTCTAACAGTGAGGAGCTTATCTCTACCTTTACCTTCAAAGGAGAGCCACAATATAGCTGCCCACTGACTCTGGGGTACCTGCTGTACTTTGCAGGCCCTCTCCAGGGCAGTTATCCACTTGTGGATACCATCTCCTGTCTTATAGGAGGGCACTATTTTACTCAGGTTTCTAGTATCAAAACCCCTTTCTTTATCCCTAGGGATAATGCTGCCACCAGTGGGGGCTACCCCACTCAACTGTTGCTCTCTAGCAAAGGCAAGCTTCTCTTTGGCAAGGGCAAGTTCTTCCCTTTGGAGCCTCATATTAGCCTCCCTCATCTTTGCTTCCTGCTCTCTCCTCTGAGGGGAAGTCATTCTCCTCTGAGCAGATGCATGAGAGTGCAAAGATCTGTTGGAGTCCCTAGAAGGAGATCTATCTCTCTTAACCCCAAAGTTAGGCCTGCTAGTGGATGGCACTGGGGCTCCCCCAGCTCCTTCCCTATGTAGGTCTAAGTTGGCCCTTGTAGGTCTGCTGATTAAAGGTTGCCCATTTTCTGCCTCATCCTCAGATACATCCCCTTCTTCCCTACTATCTTCAGGGAGGTTGGAGTCTGGATCACCAGGTGTACCTTCTAAGGGGGGCATGCTCCCATCTGGATGAGATGGGCCTGTGTTAGAAGCCCTTCTAGCATCATATGTCTCTAAGAGACCTAACAGAAAAGGAGTGGTAGGGTTAGAACCCTGTTTCAATTTCCTGGAGGTACACAATTGTCTCATCTCCTGGAAACTGAGAGCTGCATATCTGGAAAGGACCTGTGGAGGGTCACTAACCACTAGGGGAATCTCTGAAGACTCTCCATGGGTAGACATGCTTTCTAGTGAGGTGTAAGTGATGCACCTACCTACACTATGGGTTTTCCTACTGATCCCTTGTGAAGAGTTGTAGTCAGGGTGTGCTAGGCCCTTTCTACACAAACAGCTGGTTCAGTAGAACTCAGAGTATTTCTAAGCTTGTTATATGTACCTATGGTACCTTATGTGATCTTTCAAATGATATTTCAAGATTATATTTGGTAAAAACAACAGCAAGCTCAAATCCCAAACGCTGCACACCAATGTGAGAAGTTGGCCTGATATATGATGCTCACTAGTTCTAGTGATCACCTTTTATCAGTCCAAACAACCCTTATGGTGATTGGTTGTAAGTCAACCTTATAGACCAGCTATCCTAATGGTAGCATGGACAAAGCAGTCTTAGGCTAAACTCTTTTGGCATGTGAAGCCAGCTGTTTTACCACAATATAACCCCTTGAATACCAGATGAAAGGACACCACACAGGTTGTTATGAAAATAAACAGTATATTTATTAATAACAAACACCTCTGAACTCTTTATGAGGTCAGAGGGCTAAGCACATGACAATCTCTTAGGAAAAATATGTTAAGTTGCACAAAATTACAATGGTGCCCTAGGGGCACGGCAAACCATATACTAAGTAAATGGTATAAGGAATTTGATGGAAGGAATGGAGCTGTCCAGAGGCTGTAGGATTGTTGGGACCACGCTACCCTAACTTTAGGTAAGTAATAGGAGGCCCACGGAACGCGTGTGCAGAGTGTGAACTCACACGCGAGATGCGTAACAACGTCTATGGACAGTACAGTTCAAGAAAAAGGTGAGTACGGACAATCCTGACTAGTTAGGCCTAAAACGACTGTGGAACTGGACACTAGGAGAGTCACTCTACCCATGAGCACCGAAATGCTCTTGTTACCTCACCCACGGGCTGCGGGTGCATAGGTGCAAAGTCGTGTTGGGTTCCGGCGTTGAAGTCTATGGAGCCTGGAAGAAAAGATGCTGCAGGCGACCAGGAGGAAGATGTCCGGTGTGATCCAAGGGTGGATCAGAGATGCTGAAGACCTGAAAGCAGAGGGGACAATGTTCACAGTCACTAGCCAGTGACTGGAGTGGAACCAGGAAGGAACCAGATGTCGTCGTCGCAATCAAGTGAAGAGTGGAGGCTTGACTCTGCAGCCACGTGGACCAGGAGGTGTCTTGGACGACCAGGATGGAGGCATGACCTGTCCCACGCAGGCTCTCGCTGTCGGCGGTGTTGGTTCCGGATTCGGCGTCAACAGGCCTTGGCAAAGGCAACCCACGCGGTGAGTGGAAAAGGCGTCTGGTGCGGACTAGGAGAGTCCAGGGTGCTCCTCTTTTGGAAGGGAGCAAGGGCCAGTCTGGAGCAACCAGACCAGCAGTGAAGATTTCAAGGTTCATCGTCTAGGAGGCCACTAGCCAGCAGGCAAGTGACCAGACAACGCGTCGAGCAGCAAACAGGCAGAAGGGCCCCACGCAGATCTCGTGGAAGCTGGAGGGCTGATCTTCGGTGCAGGAGCTGCTCGGGGCTGGGGCTTCTCAATCCCCAAAGCACTTGGTCAAGTTTACCTCAGGAGTCGTGCTGGAAGCGAAGTGCAGTTTCTTTCAAGATGGCCAGTCCCACGTGTCTCGTCGCACCCACGGGTCTCAGCTGTGCTGCAGATGTGAGATGAGGTCGGAGAGGTCTGGGAATCCGGGTCTCGTTGGGCTCGGAAGTCTGGATCCTCGAGGGAAGACGACAAAGTGAAGCCGCTGGACGCTTGATGGTGCCTGCAGTTGCAGGGTGGACACTCCTTGCCCACAAGGGAGATTTCTTCAGTCTTCTGTGGAGCAGAACGTCGAAGTCCAGAGTTTCTTTTTGTAGAGTAGTTCAGGATTAATCTAATTTGGAATGGGACCAGCTCCTACCTTTATCCTGCTAAAGGGGGCTGTGCTGGTGACTAGGTCCCTCCCCTGGGTGGGACCAGGAAGGGGGGTGGTTACACCCCCTATCCTTTGTCCGGTTTCACGCCAGAGCTGGGGCTAGAGTGCCCCAGCAACTGGTTTGAACCGGTGTATGCACAGGGCACCTTGTGTGCCCCAGGCATGTCTCATTCCTTTCAGGCCTCCCTACCTCAATACACAAAATCCTGTCTGGGGTGGTGCTAGCACCTCCCAAGGCAGGAAACCCTTTGTCCAGGCCTCCCTCGCTGGAAGGACTCCCAGCAGCAGGAGGTCAGACTTGTGTCTGTGGTGGCAGCATCCATTTTGTAATGCCAAGGCTCGAGTTAACTTTAACCGGGGTTTACAGTTACATACATGTCGTGCCCCTCTAGAAGGGTGGATTGGCGAGGGGGTAGTATTCCAATTCGTATGACACCTTACTCGACTTGTTTTGATAATGTTATACCAGAGTTAGCATTTAACCGCGAGGTTGATAATGCACTTAAGAGTATATGGTATAGCGTTATCATGGAACAGCTATTAGGACTTGGTTCCGCAGGCTGCAGACAGGCTCAGATCATGCCAGAGCACCATCTCACATAATTCCAAGCACTCTGCCTTCAGGATTGATAAGGCCTGCCATAGGAGTGACTGATAGGAATATATGTGTCCGTTTTAGGGTTAGATATAGGTATACTATATCTATAGCAAAGGGTGATTACACCACCTTGCCCCAGCTGTCTTGCAGCCAGTTGTGTCAGTTTTAAATGGCCAGCCAGGGGTAGCATAATACATGCTTCAGCCCCTGGTAGGCCCTGTGTACACCTATGCCCTGGGTACCTAAGGTACACTGTACAGGGACTGATAAGGTGGCCCAGTACCAATTGGTAAATGCACCTAAAGTACATGGATGTCGATTTAGAGAGAGAACAGCTAGGCTGTGGGTCTGATTAGCAGGCCAACAGCCAGGGAAAGTCGTAAACCAGTGAAGCAAAAAGCAAAAATCTGGGTTGACCATAGGATTGCAGACCCCACTCTCCTACACTTACCAGTAAATCAAATATGCCAATCAGGTAGAACCAATTATAATAACAATTTAAACAGGGAGCAGTTGCACTTTGACACTGATCATCAGTGGCAAAGTGCCCAAAGTATTTAAGTCAGCAAAAGCGAAATCCAGCACAGCATAACAAATACATGAGGTAGAGACAAAAGTCAGGGGAAACCACGCCAAAGATGCCAAGTCTAACACAGCCCCCATAGGTACATCAATAATCAGGCTTCTGGAGGGAGGTTGTGGCAGCCAATTGACTTCTAAGAAAATATCAAACTGATTCTCTAAAGGAACACTAAAGCAAACATTAGGGGGAACAGAGGAGATGGCTGAGGAACTGGGCAGTTGCGTCAATATTTATCAAGGACCCCCTGAGTGCATGGAAATAGAGTTCCTAGACCAGGGAAAAGCAAATAATTTGATATGTATCAATCTAGGCAACAGAGCGTAACGAGAGGTCGAAATGAACTGAGCTAAAACATTGGTTTTTTGTAAAAAAGGGGAGTTCAATTTTATTCACAAATTATTAAAACACATTGAAATAATAATACACATTTACAATTTACATTAAACACATGTAACTCAATGAATTGAGAATACACAACAACACTGTTAAAAAGAAGCAAATAATTCAACGAGATGGAAGTTACATAAAATGAACACAATTTTTAAGAGAAAAATGTGGCTAAATTAATCTCTACGCGCGTTTCGGCGAACCAGCGCCTTCTTCTGGAGCAGCCACGATAGTATCTACAAAAAGGAAAATATCATATAAAGAAACATTATATACAATATTACTCTTGTTGTGTAACATAAAAACACTTCAGAACAATCCAATGTTATTGTAGTAGTCTCAGACTTTCCATTTTGTTTTGACCAAACGTTTTTATATTATAACATTACTATTAAGGATTTCATTTCCTTGCCTTGAAGGTAATCATACATGCGTAACTGTGGTAGATCATTGAACCCATAATCTTTTATCTGCACTAGTGGTCACAGAAAGAAGACAGTGTCTTACAATCATAGATTGACTATTCCCAATGTTGTAAGTTTAAAGGGTTTTTACATTGGATGGTTAATAAAGGGATTCTGATATTTGTATCTCTCTAGTTGAACCTCTAACTAGCGTGAACGATGAAGTAGAGAACACTAGAGATGGTCGCAGTTATCAGGAAGTTATTCTAGCAGGACCTAAATAATAATATGCAATGCATCTATATCATAAATAAGGTCACTTACTTTAAAAACACGAAATATATTGCTGTAATTCGATGACGCAATCTGGTCTGTACGTCCAACGAGTACCCTTTCTTTTGTTTATGTTATGTAGATATTCTAAACCATAAAGAAACAGTAAATGAACATTTGAGCCCTTATTATTATAGCCTAGTCTTATGATTTCTTCATGGCCAATACTTAATAGACGAACAAGATTGGTGTATTACCTATTTTAATTGAGGTTTGCAGATGGATATTCCATAGACATTGATGTGATTCGTTGGTCTCGAATGTTGATTTAAATTTCTATATTTCCTAAAGAAATTATAGGATCTTTCAATATATTCGATCTTTCAACTTTTGATTTTTTAATTTTAACTAAACAATTAGTAAGGATATAGTTTTTTACTTTAGAAGATGAAGGTACCTTAATTAAGGAGTAGGGGTTCATTTAGACCCGCCGCCCGGAGTTAAAAAGTAGTGGCCGCAGTAATGCGTATTTATGTGAAACTGGAAAGGTATGATCCTCCTGATGTGGGGATAGTTAATTGTGATGATTGCCTACAGAATGGATAGAAAGAAAACTGGCATAAACATCTATACTATATAGTCACAGGGTAGCAATTTCTTAACTAAAACTCTTAAGGAGATGAAGGACTGATGGTTACCTTTTTGGTTGCGCTCAAGGTGCCGCATTAAGGATTTCTCCCAGGACTCACCCAATAGATGTCTACTCAAGTGACAGTGTACTTGGAAGCCATCTTGGTTATCCCTTTAGAGAATCGAGTCCTCTTTCTACTTCCTTGCAATTGGTGGTCCTTTCTCCATTCCCACACACAGGTCAGGTGCACTTACTTATCCAATCAAGTAGGGTATATAAACAGCAGTTGATAGAGCTTTCAGTTGCCATCGTTCGTGGAAGGAGCATAGAACCCCCGTGTCCCGCCGCCGGATTTTTGGAGCCCTGTTGATATCTATTGGGTGAGTCCTGGGAGAAATCCTTAATGCGGCACCTTCAATCTAGTCACTCTTTAGTTGACTCGCAAGTTTTAAATAATGAGCGAGTAACATAACTTCCCTACCATTTTTTCTATTTTACAGACAGGGAGTTATTTTAAAATCATCTGAATCAACCGCCTCTGAGCGCAACCAAAAAGGTAACCATCAGTCCTTCATCTCCTTAAGAGTTTTAGTTAAGAAATTGCTACCCTGTGACTATATAGTATAGATGTTTATGCCAGTTTTCTTTCTATCCATTCTGTAGGCAATCATCACAATTAACTATCCCCACATCAGGAGGATCATACCTTTCCAGTTTCACATAAATACGCATTACTGCGGCCACTACTTTTTAACTCCGGGCGGCGGGTCTAAATGAACCCCTACTCCTTAATTAAGGTACCTTCATCTTCTAAAGTAAAAAACTATATCCTTACTAATTGTTTAGTTAAAATTAAAAAATCAAAAGTTGAAAGATCGAATATATTGAAAGATCCTATAATTTCTTTAGGAAATATAGAAATTTAAATCAACATTCGAGACCAACGAATCACATCAATGTCTATGGAATATCCATCTGCAAACCTCAATTAAAATAGGTAATACACCAATCTTGTTCGTCTATTAAGTATTGGCCATGAAGAAATCATAAGACTAGGCTATAATAATAAGGGCTCAAATGTTCATTTACTGTTTCTTTATGGTTTAGAATATCTACATAACATAAACAAAAGAAAGGGTACTCGTTGGACGTACAGACCAGATTGCGTCATCGAATTACAGCAATATATTTCGTGTTTTTAAAGTAAGTGACCTTATTTATGATATAGATGCATTGCATATTATTATTTAGGTCCTGCTAGAATAACTTCCTGATAACTGCGACCATCTCTAGTGTTCTCTACTTCATCGTTCACGCTAGTTAGAGGTTCAACTAGAGAGATACAAATATCAGAATCCCTTTATTAACCATCCAATGTAAAAACCCTTTAAACTTACAACATTGGGAATAGTCAATCTATGATTATAAGACACTGTCTTCTTTCTGTGACCACTAGTGCAGATAAAAGATTATGGGTTCAATGATCTACCACAGTTACGCATGTATGATTACCTTCAAGGCAAGGAAATGAAATCCTTAATAGTAATGTTATAATATAAAAACGTTTGGTCAAAACAAAATGGAAAGTCTGAGACTACTACAATAACATTGGATTGTTCTGAAGTGTTTTTATGTTACACAACAAGAGTAATATTGTATATAATGTTTCTTTATATGATATTTTCCTTTTTGTAGATACTATCGTGGCTGCTCCAGAAGAAGGCGCTGGTTCGCCGAAACGCGCGTAGAGATTAATTTAGCCACATTTTTCTCTTAAAAATTGTGTTCATTTTATGTAACTTCCATCTCGTTGAATTATTTGCTTCTTTTTAACAGTGTTGTTGTGTATTCTCAATTCATTGAGTTACATGTGTTTAATGTAAATTGTAAATGTGTATTATTATTTCAATGTGTTTTAATAATTTGTGAATAAAATTGAACTCCCCTTTTTTACAAAAAACCAATGTTTTAGCTCAGTTCATTTCGACCTCTCGTTACGCTCTGTTGCCTAGATTGATACATATCAAATTATGAGGAACTGGGCAGTACAGAGACTTGTGTTGCCTCCAAGGGATCCTCAACCCTTCCCCCGCACATGGCCAGAGACTGAGATTTCTGGAAGGGTGTACATAAAAAGTGTGGTTTGTAAAAAAAAACAAGAGGGACAGGGACTCTAAAGCTTGCAGGGATGGATCTACCCATATACCCTCCCAGTATAACCCGAGCCACAGGGGAGGATCTAAAAGGAATGATAACACAGTCCCCTTGAGAAGTCATAGGGCCAGGAGCAATCCAGCCAATCCTTGTGGTGAACAGGCTTTTATCAGACAGAGCAAATGGAAAGTCCTTGTGGCGGACTAACCATTCCAGTACCTTTTTGCACAGCTCTCCAACTAACTCCTCACAATGTTTCCGTAAGGAGGACACACCAGTCAAAATACCAACATAGGGACACACAGCTGGGGGAAGTTTTATAGTAGTCTGTTTAGGAAGAAAATCAGACTTAACTACTTTAACTGTGGAATCCACCGCCATAGGGATGGTCACTGGTGTTTGGGTGGCCAGAGGCGTTAAAAGAGCTGGGTGAGCGGCGCCTCTAAATGAAAGGAGCACCTCAACCGGCATTGAAGATTGCTCGTTGGAGGAATTTTGTTGCCTGGTTGGAGCAATATAACTTGACGTAGTGATTTTTGAGGGGTTTTGTGGAGGCAGAGATTGCCATGTCAGAAGGGACACGAGCTGGGTTTTAATAACTCCAAAATGGGATAGGATTGAAGAGAGCCCAGTCTGTTCCAAAACATTGAATTTATTCATGCAGTTATCAATAAATAGCGGTTTCCAACTGGAATCAAGTAAAGGTTCTGTGGTGCCTGACTCTTAAGACTTAAAAAGGTGGGCCACAGGGTGCCCTTGAGCCAGTAGTGTTGCATTATCTGCCTGAATGTCTGTCTGTGTGGCTGCATCTGATACTCCACATGACTTCCCCCTCTTAAGTTCTTTACACTTGTTAGGTACCTTAAGCACTCCACTGTGAGAAGTAGCAGCCTTTCCCACCTGTGACAAATCATGATTAGAGCAAGTACCCGGGGGGCTAGACAAAAAATCCAGGAATGCTCCCTCCACGGATGCTGGATTGTCTAAAGAACTCAAGGACAACCTCCTCTCAGTGAGGGCTATTTTTGTGCTTATAACCCCCACTGCCCTCTCCAGCATCCGATCTATTGAAGTGCACTTCAGTGGCAGAGCAAGGGCGGGCAAAGCACAAGATGCGTTTCTTTTCAGCCTGATGGATGGCAATGCGGATGGCAATAGGAACAAAACTATGGAATATCGACCAAGTGGATTTACCCTTAGAAATAAAGCACACAAATGTAGATTGAGCTGCAAGGTTTAGGCATCCCACGTCCCCTCATTGTGGTGCTGTCTGTGGGCTTAGAACCCCGTTATTTGCTGCAGAAAACGTCCCCAATTGTTCAATGAAACACAATCATCTGAGTGCTTTATAGTTTTAGTAGTACAACTGTATATCTGTGCAAAATTAGCGGCAGTTCAATGGAAAATGTGCTGTCTATACATGACAGTGTGCTAACACAGCACGCTTTAGTAATACATTTGCAACTGTGTGCCCCAAAATGCACCACCCGCCACATACTATACACCCTTACCACTGCCGTGCTGAATGGGCGTAGCGCATTTGCTACACTGTTTCTTTGACACCTGGATTTTTCACAGTCCCTTGGAGTTCAGTGATTTATCATTGATGGTAGCACCCCCACTCTGAAAATTCTTCCAGCACCACTGTTATGGAGAGGGGCGGGTTGGTGTGACGAAATTTGGCAGGGCTTCTTATGGTTCCCAGTCCGAACCAGGTGTTCCTGCGGTGTCACCCCAACATCCAGAAATGCACTTCCTTTTCAAGGTGGCAATCGAAGATATAGATGTGCCCCCAACGCTAACTCTTTCAATTCTCTCTCTCTCTCTCTCTCTCTCTCTCTCTCTCTCTCTCTCTCTCTCTCTCTCGCGCTCTCTCTCGCGCTCTCTCGCTCTCTCTCTCTCTCCATCTCGTTCTCTCTCCCTCACTTCTATAACTACCCCCTGTGCAAAACACATGCTTACAGTAAGATATTGAAATATTTACAAATATTTCTAACTACCCACCTAGGTATCTAGTTAACCCCTGGAAATAGTATTGGTCATCAGAGCCCCTTCACCAATGCTGCCACCCTTTCATTGCATGCAGATTGCCTCAGTTGCTTCATGACTGTGGAACGTTTTTAAGCTTGGCACCTTCGTCATTCCATTTAATCATATGCTAAGGTGTAAGTGGTGCTGTCCAACATTCACAGAGCTATTTTTGGAGGTAGAATTATATGTTATTGGCTTTCAGGCTTAGTCACTTGATACACATTATGATCTCAGCCAATTCACTCTCTCTGTGCCTATACTCTCCCCGTCATACCTTGTGTTAGTATTTTTAGTATTACTGAAACACAAATCCACTTGTGTTCTGTAGAGATGAACTTTGTGCAATGAGCACAAGAGGTGAACACCATAGTCAGCCTTACAGCAGGTGAACACCCAAAGTCTGGCTGTATATTGGGGCCTCAGTAAAGTTTCATAGGCTAACTCCATCTGCGCGATCAGCAGATGCTTGTATCAGCAACCATGCAAGGCGTTAGAGTAACAAAATTTGCTTACAGAGGGTTCAGCATGCACTGAAAAAAGCCTTTTCAGGTATTTGACACCATCACTTGGTGATAGCTGAAAGCTGCTGCCATATATCCCCTTATGGAAGTACCTCTTCTGGGTGGCTGTGAGCCCAGAGCTCCAGAGTTCCTCACGTGGACAGTGCTTAAAGTATAACAAAAAAGAAATAACAAAAATGATAAGTTCATTGGTGTTGCAGGGTCACTTCCTAAATTGTTGCCTTTTCTCTCCATTTTTTGATGAATTTGTTTTTGTTGGCTTAGGACTGCGCACTTTACCACTGCTAACTAGTGCTAAAGCGCTTGTGCTCTCTCCTTTAAACATGATGAGATTGGCTTATACCCAATTGACATATTTAATTGACGTATAAGTCCCTTGTACAGAAGTATACCATATACCCAGGCCTGTAAATTAAATGCTAACAGTGGGCCTGCAGCATCTACTGTGCCGCCCACTTTAGCAGCACTTTAAAACGTGCCCCAAGCCTGCCATTGCAGCCTGAATGCAATTTTAAATTCCTTGTCAACGTGGCATTCAAACCCCTTTGGCAAGTCCTAAACTCCCCTTCTATTACCTATAAGTCACTATCATGGTAGGCCTGAAGTAGCCCATAGGGCAGGGAGCTGTTTAATTAAAAGGTCGGCCATGTTCTTTTAAATTGTACATGTCCCTCCCATCTTGTCCCATGTAAGGAACCAGGGTATAAAAAGCGAACCTCGGACACCAACTCTTCGGTGCACTTCTGGAGCTGTGGATACGCTGCTCAGAAGAAGGACTGCTGTGCTGCTGGAAGGACTGCTGTGCTGCTGGATTGCTGCTCTACAAGACTGATGACCTGCTGGATTGGTGCCCTGTTTGTCCTCCTACTCTGCTACATTCTGCCTGGGGACAAGGACTGGATCTGCAACTGTCCCAAGACCTCTTGAGTGACTCACAAGGGCTAATTTGCATGCCTCCTGTTCAGAGCAACAGGGACACAAAAGGCCTCCTCCGTCTTGACCAGCACCTGGACCTAGACTGAGTGAGTCCTAACCCTCCAAGTGGTAGCTCTCCAGTCCTGGACCCTTGGAAGTGGTGTTAAAGGTGCCCAGGTGGCCAAAATTCAAAGGTGGCTAAAAACTGCTGAGAGAACACGGAGGAGACTGGGAACAACCTGCTCATCTATCCGCCTGATGTGCATCACTGGTCAGATTGACTTTGCAGATTCTCCCACTATGTTCTTTTCTGCAGCAGCGAATCCATTTCAGTGGTTCTTTGCCAAAAGGGTATCCTACCTCGTGAAATTGTCATTCAGCTACAGCGTTCTGCCTGGTCTCGCTGGAGGTTTTTTACTTCAATTTCGATGACTAAGCCCGTTCGTAGAAATCTTCACCTAGGCTTAGACCCAAGGCTATTCAGCAATGACGTCCCTCTTCAGACACCTCCTGCAGCCTTGCCCCACTGAACTTTCCTTTTGTCAGGAAAAAAAATTAAAGACTTTTTTTAAGTCCACAGGTAAGTGCTGACTGGGCCCAATCCACTTCTTGTATCTGAACCGTGCTCCATTGCGGTCGGACATATTTTTGATGTCCACGGTTGGCGCTTTGATCTTTTAGGTACTGGTTTTTACAAAACAAATTTAAAATTCATAACTTTGGTACTACTGATTGTATTTTTGTTGTTGTGGTGTCAAATAGTTTATTAAAATTGTATCTATTTTTCCAAAATTCTTTGGGCTTTTTCTTTTGTTGCATTTTCACTTTATAATTTTTTGTGTACTGCATAAATACTTTGCAAAAGACACACAATTGATGGACGGAATGCAGAACAAATCAATACATTCACCCCCAGTCAAGAGAACTGGGTTAAATCTATCATTCTTTTGCTCACCATGCCAACCCAGTTTAGACCTGGCCATATGCAAATCAGTCTTGACCCTGTTCCTCATGTCAACAGTCCAGCCCGAACTGCCAAGCCAGGTCCTCCCTGTACCGGAAACAAGCCTCCTAGGACCGGTTTCGGGGTTTTACCCCTCTTCAGCCAGGATAGCTTGATTCCAGTGGCACAGTGAGCCCATTTGTCACCCCGAGTGGGACGTGTATGCCCAGACGTGGGTCCCGTGCTCTCCATGCCACTGGAGTCAAGCTATCCTGGCTGATGAGGGCTGAAAGCTCGAAACCGGTCCTAGGATGCTTGGTTCCAGTCCAGGGAGGACCTGGCCTGGCAGTTCGGGCTGGACTGTTCCCATAGGGAGCAGGGTCAAGACTGATTTGCATATGGCTGGGTCCAAACTGGAATGGCTTGGTGAGCAAAAAAACGATGGATTTAAGCCCAGATCTCTGTACTGGGGTGAATGTATGACATTGTTCTGCATTCTGTCCATCAATTGCTTTTTTTGCAACTGCATAAATACTTTACACATTGCCTCCAGGTTAAGCCTGACTGCGTTTTGTGCTAAGCTATCCAAGGTAAAGCGCAAGTTAATTATGTGACTTTTGTGTGGTGTCCTCTGGTTCCCCCTGCAATAGACTGCGCCGTTGCTTAACATGGGCTCACACCCCAGTCAACTAACAACCCAATTTCTATCAGTTGGTCTAAGGTTTTTCTTAGGAGTCGGCTCTCCGTGCTGCTGAATGTTGGGGCTGTCGATGATTCTCAAGACTAGACTCCACCTCTTCCATAGTACACTGTTTTCTTTCATTCCTAGTTTTTTCCTTTGTCCCTCTTTTCCTATCTTCCTCCTTTCCCCCATTCTGCCTTTATCGCTCTCATCCTCTGAGTCTAAGTCAGATGATAACAAAACAAGTGCCAGTTCCCAAAAATAAGCACCAGTGCCCACCACCTGCAACCACTGGTACTGCAGGCAATTCATCAGTTAAACTTTGAAGCGGCTGCTCTGTAGGTATCCCTTCTGTTACCCACCCTATGGCTTGTCTCTCCACTATTAACAGCTCCCCCTCCCTCCCCCCGTCCCTCTTTTCTACATTGGGATTTTCTCCCCTATTCTTGTTTCCAGGCACGGGACCAGGTTCTCATAAGGAAGCCGCAAATACTGTCTCAATGAAAAGCCAAGTGAAATGTATTTAGTCCAGAAGCCGCAGGAGCGCATCTACTCCTGACCTTATCAGAACCGGAGATTGGCTTTTATTAACACAAGGAAAATGTACATTACCTTCTCTTCAAAAAGCGTTGTGCTTGCACTGCTGGGACACCCGGTGAGGTCTGCTCTGGGTTAAAACGCAACTCACGCAGGTTTCGGAGATCTATTTCTGCAAGTGCAGGGAATTATCTGCATTTCATCGGAACGCTGAGCGGCCTAGTGAATTACAATAGCTTTCGGTTCCTTGCACTTCTAAATGCAATTATACACACAGGCTGTAACAAAACAGTCTGGTGCAGTCCTCTGGGAACAGTGTGTGCCCACATAGGATGAACTAAATGCAGGATATCGACAGGCTGTGTTTCATCAGCAAATGAACATGACCACCAATAACAGTACATGGTTGTGAGGCACTGATCTTCATTATTTAACAAGCATTGGCAATGCCGATAGGTCTGGCTTTGAAGGAATGTTCTATGGTAATGTGAAGTATTACCAGTAAATAGCATGAGAATGGATATGTATTTGTGTGTAAGCCGATAACTGAATTATAATATTGATGTAGGCTAACAATTGCACTGTCAGGTCAGGCCTAAAAACTCATGTAAGTTAATGACCGCCTTCCTCCCATCTATGCTGTCAGAGAAAAACACTATAAATTAACAAGTTATCTAGGACACTTTATTAGCAGTACAATGTCATGTGTGTGCCCCTGAAATCTCAAGTTCAGACAGCTTGATAATTAAACAAAATGATTACAACTGTGTGGAGGGCAAGCACTTTTTTTGTGTAAGCACACACATTCTGCCCAATCAAAAGAAGTCCTCATGCCTCCCAATATGTGAGTAAAGCTAAAGCCCCTCTCTAGTGATGCTCACATAATTGTCTGGTGATAGTTGCATTGTCCTGCCAGACCATAATTAGCATAGATCCCGCATTAATTAAAGAAACTGCTGTTTTAAGGGAGAGTGAATACAAATGTAGCCGACTTCACTCATTACCCTCAGGAGGGGCATGTTGGGATGATCAGAGGGTAGGTGAGAGATTATTTTTGGTTTTAGCTAGGTCACATGGTGCATGACAGAGATAGAATCCCCTAATTTTTTACGGAGGTAAGTACTGGCACCACCATCAACGCACCTATACTTACTTACCTGCACTTATCTTCATTACTCTGAGAGTCCGAACGCCACGCTGAACCACAAGAGGAGAGCAAAATGAGGGACCTGCCATGAAAATCCAAAATGGATTAAAGAGTGGATGTGGGGGTGGTAGAAATATATACTATAAAAAAATATAAAAGGCATTGTATGCTGGGCAGGAGGGTAGAGCCGGAGGCCTTCAAAGAACACAATACCAACCTTCGGGGCAGGGGGTAGGAAGGAGCCACAGCAGAGCCAATCCCTTTATAAGATAAACATGTAACCATTAAAGAGGCCAGAGCAGGTGGTCCTGCCCCATAGACATAGCTGCCTGAGTTCATCTGCCACAGGAGAACATTGAATACACAATCGGAAATCTGTATGAGACTAAACAATTCAACAACAAGGCATTTAAAAGAGTAATCACAACTCATGCATATGGCTAGACTCAGGACCAGATGTGCTTGAAAAAACACTGTTATGTTATGTGGATTTGTAGAGCCCCCTATCAACCAGAACGGTATCCTGGCACTGAGAAGATGAGGGTTTAGGTACACCTAGGGCCTAATGGGACTACTGAAAAAGCCAAGTCTTCAGCTTCTCCTGGAAATTAAGAAGTGAGGAGGAGACACTTAAGTGTAGGTGCAGGTTGTTCCACGCTTTAGGAGCAATATAGGAGAAAGCTCGACCACCGGGCCTGGTTTTCTGTATGGGTGGGATTTCTGCAAGTGGGAGTCCAGACGAGAGGAGGTGTCTGGTAGGTTTATGAAGACAGATGCAATTGTTGAGGTATCCTGGGCCAATATTAGGTATTGCCTTGACTTTGTGTGTGAAGAGTTTGAATTTGCTCATTTGTGAATGGAGAACCAGTGGTGCTCCTCCAGGCGTGTAGTGATGTGACTGCGGAGTGGGAGCTCTGAATGCTCTGCAACCTTCTAGTGAATTTAATGGATATGAGAGTGTCAAAAAAAATGAAACCACATTAAGATACTATGCAGTTATACCACTACTCATATATTCTAGTTAACTATGAAACATAATCATGAAAATGCACCGGGTGCCAAATTAATCAGCCACTCTATCTCAAATCTGCTAAAACTATTTTAGCACACTTTGTATGAAACTTCACATACCTCCTGCCTTTTAACTACTTAACCCAGAAGTTTCACAACACAACAACACTGTATTTCAGAATTTAGTATCCCAAAACTATTGGGATCAAGCAAATCAGCATTAAAGTGAACCCATCGAAAAGGCCTCACAATCTCTTCCTTCTGTAGCCAAATTCCCACCAAGTGATTCTTGCTTCACCAGCCACCACTTTCAATCGGAGGAATTGTAAGCGCTCTACTCACCTGTGGGGGTCTCAAGGCGCTGGGGAGTCAGCAGTTCCGTTCAGCCGAAGAGCCAGGTCTTGAGAGCCTTCCTGAAGGTGTTCATGGAGGGGGCTCATCTGATGTCGATCGGGAGCTTGTTCCAGTTCTTTGCCACGATGTAGGAGAAGGCCCTCCCCTGCTTTGCCTCTGCGGATGCGTGGGGTTTCGGTGAGGACGAGGCTGGCGGATTGGAGGTTTCTTTTGGGTACGTGGAAGGTGATTCTATTGTTGAGGTATCGGGGTCCGTGGTTGTGGAGTCATTTGTAGGCGTGAGTGAGTATCTTGAAAGTGACTCTCTTCTCGACGGGGAACCAGTGGAGATTCCGTAGGTGTTGGCTGATTTGATTGTGTCGCAGGATACCAAAGACGAGTCTGGCTGTGGTGTTCTGTATCGTCTGGAGCTTGCGAAGTAGAGACTTGTTAATGCCGGCGTAGAGGGCACTTTCGTAGTCAAGTCTGCTGGTTATGAGTGCATGGGTGTCTGTCTTTCTTGACTCAGGGGGGATCTATTTGAATGTTTTACGGAGGATGCAGAGAGTGTTGAAGCAGCTGGATGTGACGGCGTCGACTTGTCGGTTCATGGAGGGGAAGGAGTTGAGTCCGATGCTAAGGTTTCCTACGGGTCGTGAGGGCCGAGGGGCTGCCGAGGGTGGGGGGCCACCAGGTGTTGTTCCATGCTGATGGGGTAGTTCCGAGGATGAGGACTTCTGTCTTCTCCGAGTTGAGCTTCAGGAAGTTGTTGCTCATCCAGGATGCGAAGTCCTGCATTCCTTCCAGGAAGTTGAGCCTGGTGGTGGGGTGGTCTTTAGAGAGGGATAGGATGACCTGGATGTTGTTGGCGTAGGATACTATGCTGAGGCCATGATGTCAGATGATGGCGGCAAGGGGGGCCATGTAGATGTTGAAGATGGTTGGGCTGAGCGATGATCCCTAGGGAACTCCACAGTGGATTTCCGTAGGTTCGGAGAGGAAAGGAGGCAGTCTGGACCTTTGGCCTCTGCCGGTGAGGAAGGATCGGATCCAGTCGAGGGCAGTTCCTTGTATGCCGGCGTCGTGTAGTCTGGGCACTTGGAAAACCATTTATCACATTCTAAACCAATTTCTCCCACTGATATCAGCTGACTTCACACCGTAACATCTCTCAAAGATGGCTTTCTACTTCATTTGCTGTTTAACAACATCAGCAGATTCAGATAAATGCATTTCTTGAGATACATCTAACTAAAGGTGGGTTAGCAGAGAATCTGTGGGAATAGCTGAGTCAGTGGTCAAGCGTGGCGCTAGGAGCAAAAACACAAGCCAAGTCAGCAGAAAACATTGATGTGTGAATGTTTTCTTACTTCCCCGTATTTTTCCTCCATCTCACTATCTAATTTGTCTCTTTCTCTCTCTTTCCTTTCGATACATCTTCCCTCTCTTCTCTCACTCTCTCCTCTCTTTGTCTGGTTCCACTTTTTATATCTCTTTTCTAACCTGCTTTCTCCCATCGCCCCCTCGCTTTCTGCCTCCACAATCCCTCACTTTACCGCTTGCTCTTCTGTCCTCTTACGTTCTTTTGCTCTTGCTTCCTTTGCTCCACTACCTCTTCCCTATCTCACAATCTCTCGGTTTTTCCTTCTGTCTTTCTTGCTCCTACTTTCTATCTCCCTCCTATCAACTCTGTTAGCATCCCCCATGGATGTCATTTAGGGGTTGCCAGAGGTCACATCTGTGACCCGTAGCTTGCCCCTTGCAACCCCTGCCACTGCATTTGCTACACCTGGCCTCAGAGGTAGCAAAATCAGTACCAGGAACACAGGGGCAGCTCATCCTTATGGACATCGGTTGGGGGTCTAATCTCCTTGTGCGATTCTGTGTATATGCGTAAGCATGTGGTTGCGAGTGAACATGAAGGTCAAATGGCATGTGATGTCACTTCCCCTACCCCATGCCTTTTGGTGAATTGACGGTCATAAGCCCCCTCTACCTAGTCCTTCCTTTCTGCCTTCCCTTCCTCTATGCACTATCAGTCCATTCTCCAATCCACTCACTCCAACCCAGGTGCTGCCAGTGTAATAGGTGCTTTGTTTTTTCATTGAGGAAATGAAAATAGCCATTACCGCTGACCAGCCTCGCCACTACGGTACCCACGAGGGTTTGGAAAATGAAGTCATAGTGTGCAGAAGGATGCAGAATAAGCAAATGCACTGTGGTCTTGGTTCACGTTTGTCTGAGCACTCCTCGGGCCAAGTGAAATACTGACATCGGGCCGGAGCCAGGCTCGAGCCTCGCTGGCTCACCCACCTCTCATCCTACCCATTATAGTTCTTGAGATACCTCTGATTGCGTTCTGAGACCAACATATGTTTTTGTCTCAGTTCGAATCCTGTTTGACTACACAAAACGCAATAGTATGCCAAAAAGCCTCACTCTTAAATACTCATCAGTTTCAAATCCTCATGAAAGTTCAATCTGTAACATGCACAAAATATATTATTACATCTCTCAACCAGACCATTCATTTGTGGACAGTGAAAGTGAACCTTTTTGGATAAATCAGGTTTGTATTCGAAAATTCATACTAAATTGCACTCCATTGTCAGTTGTTAGTGACAAAGTAATGTTCTTTGGAAACATAAATCCTGCAAAAAATTCAAAAACCTATACCCCTACCTACCGAATCATCGATCAGCACTATATAATAGTTGTATTACTCGAATGGAATGGACCCAAAGTACATAGTCACATGCCTTCATAGACCGTTCATAAAAGGAAGAGGTATCACAGAAACAGTTCTGCAATTCCAACACCTGTTTGACGAGTCACTCACTATCTGAGCATTAACTCAATAAAATCTTCAGATTTGTGATCCATTCTCGGTTATCAAAAGGTACTTCTCACTAACTGCTTGGCGCCTATGGCTGCTAACTGACCAAGATCTGCATCCTTACCAGTGTTCATATGGACATCGCAGGCGTTATAAACCTGCCCCATCTAACAATAAATAACCATCCAAAGAAAGCGATTCTTCCACCATTCCAAAAACTTCCCAAACAGAGTGTATTTTGTTTCAAAATGTTATTTTCAACTCTAGAGGTTTTCCATGTATTTTCGGTGCTTGTGCTTTCCACTGTCTAACAAGCATCCACAGTGATTGCAACAGGCTTGTCCATCTCATTTGTCTTGCTTGTAAAAGTATTCAACACCGGTAACTTTAACAATGAATCAGCCCTATTGTTGTAGACCACTCAGAAATTACTCACATATTGTTTAACAAGCAGTCTCACCAGACAAGCAAGCGCCCTCCATGTTCCCCTGAATTCAGTCAGGAAAATGAAGCGTTTATGGTCTACCTTGATTACCATTGAGCATGCTCAGAAAGGTCTTCTAATGCGTTGGAACCCAGAAGCCAAATAATGTCTTCCTTCCTGGGGTAGAGAGATGTCTTTCATCAGGCTCTAGCACTGAAAGCCATCATGTTTTCTGAACCCTTCCCAAAATGAGACATGACAGCACCTGTGGAAACCCCCTTTGGCATACACCATAGGCACGCACTCTACTTATTTGATGAAAGATTTCAATTCTTTAGCTTCAGTGATGGCCTGTTTGATGTTTATAAAGGATCACTGACATAATATCGACGACACAAATATCGAGATACACAAATATCGAGTCAAAAATATCGATTGACAAAATATCGACTCCCTATCTTCAAACAGGTAAGTACCAAAATATCGACTCCAAAATATCGACTTACAAAAATATAGACTGTCAAAATATCGATTTTTTAAAATGTCTTAAAAGTAAGTTAAAACTAATATAGTAATAAATATATTTAATATAAACTTAGAAATAATTATTAAAAAAATATAATTTTAATAAATAATTTATCTAATTAAAAAAATTATATCACCAAAAATTACACACACATATATATATATATATATATATATATATATATATATATATATATTTAAACATATTATTAAATAAACATATATAACATTTTAGAAAATGTTTAAAATTTATTGTTACAACTATAGTGAGTTCAACATTAGCAAAAGTGTTGGATAGCGTAGAGGTAAAATTTACTACTCCCACTCCAGTGGGTGCAACAGTAGGGAAAGCGCTGGATAGCGTAGAGGTTAAAATTACTATTCCCACTCCAGGGATGTATGACGTTACAACGCATACTTTTACAACGCCTACCATTACAACAAAACTTTTACAACGCAAAAACTTTTACAACGCATACATTTACAACGCAAGATTTTACAACGCATATACCTTTACAACGCATACCATTACAACATAAGTATTGGTAAGTATATAATAATTTTTTGAATATAAATTAATAAAAAATATTATAATATAATTTAATATAATTTAATTTTATTAAATAAATGTAATTTAAATGTAATTTTACTTTATTTTTACAAAGTACCCCTGTACCCCAAAAACCCAAAACTGACCCTGAACCCTAAAAATACCCCTTTACCCATAAACTGAAAACTGACCCTGAACCCTAAAAATACCCCTTTACCCGAAAACTGAAAACTGACCCTGAACCCTAAAAATACCCCTTTACCCAAAAACTGAAAACTGACCCTGAACCCTAAAAATACCCCTTTACCCCAAAAACTGAAAACTGACCCTGAACCCTAAAAATACCCCTTTACCCAAAAACTGAAAACTGACCCTGAACCCTAAAAATACCCCTTTACCCAAAAACTGAAAACTGACCCTGAACCCTAAAAATACCCCTTTACCTACAAACTGAAAACTGACCCTGAACCCTAAAAATACCCCTTTACCCCAAAAACTGAAAACTGACCCTGAACCCTAAAAATACCCCTTTACCCAAAAACTGAAAACTGACCCTGAACCCTAAAAATACCCCTTTACCCAAAAACTGAAAACTGACCCTGAACCCTAAAATTAAAATATTTATCAATTAATCAATTATAATTAATTACCAATTATATTTTAATTAATTACCAATTAATAATTAATTAACAATTAATTTTTAAAAAATATCAATAAATAAATTAACATATTTAATTAATTATAATTAAATTACTTCCCACCCTATTCCCCTATAAACCCACAACCCGCTACAGAAAATAAATTACTAAAATTAAAATATTTATCAATTAATCAATTATAATTAATTACCAATTATATTTTAATTAATTACCAATTAATAATTAATTAACAATTAATTCTAAATTATTATCAATAAATAAATTAACATATTTAATTAATTATAATTAAATTACTTCCCACCCTATTCCCCTATAAACCCACAACCCGCTACAGAAAATAAATTACTAAAATTAAAATATTTATCAATTAATCAATTATAATTAATTACCAATTATATTTTAATTAATTACCAATTAATAATTAATTAACAATTAATTCTAAATATATATCAATAAATAAATTAACATATTTAATTAATTAGAATTAAATTACTTCCCACCCTATTCCCCTATAAACCCACAACCCGCAACAGACTTATATTACACAAAAAATAAAAATTATTATTAACTTACCTTAAATTCGATATTTTTGTTGTCTATATTATGTCTAGTCGATATTATGTCCATTCTATATTTTTGATTCGATATTATGTCCATTCTATTTGATATTAATTTTCTCTAGTCGATATTTTTGTTGTCTATATTATGTCTAGTCGATATTATGTCCATTCTATATTTTTTACTCGATATTCTGTCCAGTCGAAATAATTGACTCGATATTATGACTGTACACCGTTTATAAAAACACCCTGATGTTGCTCATTTTCTTGGTGAGCATCATTCACGAAGGCTCTGTTTAAATTGAAAACTCAGAACCAAATCACAAGTTACACATAAACCCAAGAATATTAATTGATCCTTGGACTCAAGATGAGATGCTTTTTCTGTGACTCTGATCAAACTTCCTTTAGGTTTCAGTTCATCACCTTTCAGTTTCTTATACAAGTACTCAGCTTCATAGGTTAAACACATATATTTATATAGATGTGCTGTCATACAATTGTCATACAGTATATTCTGCAAAGTCAAGAATATCATCCTGAAAAGCAGTCATGCAGAACCTATCCCAAAACATATTATTCATACATTTCTGGAAAACAACAATATTTAATGAATTGTGAGATTTATAAAGCGCGCGGCTACTACGAAAGTGTCCCGGCGCTAGGATATCTGCCCTGTAAGGATTGTGACATCTAGTCCTGGAATAGGTACGTTTTTATTTGTTTCCGGAATAGTTTTTTTCTGCAATACACTTGAGGGGGAGTGGTAACATGTTCCATTGTCTAGCCGCCAGTACTGAGCAGGCAGGTGGAGCCACACCATTTTTTCCTTTTTGTAGCAGGGATAACCAGCAGATGTGCTGATTGTGAGCAAAGAGATCTTTAAGGGCAGTAGTTGACAAGCCTCTTTTGGAGACAGAGGCGCCTGTTTTGTAGAAGGCAGCGTGGACTATTGTTAAGGCTTTAAAAATGATTTTTTTTATTGGTATCCAGTGTAAATGGAGTCATATTGCCATATTTTGTGTTTTTTGCAGTCTATGCGTCACATTACTTGGAATGTCTATGTACAGGGCATTTGAATTATCCAATCTGGACAGGATCAGTGCCTTTACCTCCGTCTTCTGAGTGTCCCATGGGAAGAGTTTGAGAAATGTTCTTAGCATTCTCTGGATCTGTTTGACTTGGCATCATTGGTGTGTGTTTCCCTGTATTTTGTGCATTGACCTGCTGTGTTTTTGCTGTGTGTTGGACTCCGTTTTGCTGGTCTAGACGCTTTGGGAACTTTTCCACTGCTGTTCAGTGCCAAAGTGCAAGTGCTCCCTTTGTTAATTATTGTTATGGATTGGTGTTTCCATGATTAGCATATTTGATTTACTTGTCAGTCCCTAGTACAGTGCACTGTGTGAGCCCAGGGCCTGTAAATCAAATACTGCTAGTGGGCAGCAGCACTGATTGTGCCACCTACATAAGCAGCCTGTAAAATGTAACTCAGGCCTGCCATTGCAGAACCTGTGTGCAGTCTGGTACTACCATGTCGACATGGCATGTGCACCCATTTGCCAGGCCCTAACCTTCCCTTTTCTTACATGTTAGTCACCCCTAAAGTAGGCCCAAGGCACCCCTGTGGGCGGGGTGCAATGTATGTAAAAGGTAGGACATGCCCTAATGTGTGTGGCATGTCCTGATAGTGAATTACTGCCAATTTCGTTTTTCACTATTGCAAGGCTACCTGTTCCCATAGGATAGTATGGGGAGTTTGCTTATAACATCTTATAAACATAGCTACCCCTGGAAACAAGGTAGGAAAATAAAGTTTAGTATGCCTGAATTTACATTCTGTGTTTTAAAATACCACTTTTAGAAAGTAGGTATTTTCTTGCTTAGCCATCCAGTGTGCCTCTGCTAGGATGTGGATTGACTGTCTGGGTTTGGAGTGCCAGGGGTTGGGGAGGTGCAGTGGCTCCAGAGAGTCTGATGAGTCAGGGCTGGGCTAAATCGACCCGGGCTGTATTTAGAGAAGGGGGAGGAGATTTCCTTTCGCCTGTATGGACCCAGCCGCGTAGCTAGGGGGTGTGGGGGGGTGGTCCGCCCCAGGCAGCACCCTTTTTGAGGCGGCTGAGGCGGCCGCGCGGGCGGGCCAGCACTCACTGACTGACTGACTGGAGGAGGCCTGGCCGATGCCCGTTGCGGCCGCGGAGGCCTGTGACGCTGCTTTACACACACAGCGATACAAAAGGGGATGATGGACGGAGCGTTTGAACAAATCAAACACTCACCCTCAGTCAACTGATCTGGGTTTAATCCATCACCATTCTTTAGTTCACTCAGCCACCCCAGTTCAGACATGGCTATATGCAAATTAGTCTGACCCTGTGCCTCATGGGAACAGTCCAGCCCGAACTGCCAAGCCATGTCTTCCCTGGACCGGAAACAAGCATCCTGGAACCGGTTTCAGATTCATAATCCTCATCAGCCAGGCTATCTTGAATCCATCACCACCCCCTTTTGTACCGCTTTTGGCTGCCATAAGTGTGGCAGGGTATGCTCAGACGTAAGTCCCTTGCTCACTTTTTTTTTATTTTTTATTTAGTTTTATATAGCGCGAACTAGAACCGAACCGAATAAGTTATCAGAGCGCTTTACATAGCACCAGTTACGTTACATGAGGACACACTTTCATTTTAGGCACGGGGAGATTAAGTGATTTGCCCAGAATCACAGGGGGTTTTTGGCGTCGTTACCGAGACTCGAACCCAGTTCCCCAGGTCCGAGGTCGAGCGCCTTAGCCGTTAGGCCAACCCCTCTCCCCCTTTGCCACTGGATTCAAGCAAGCCGGGCTGAAGAAGGCTGGAATGCCAGAAACCGGTCCTCGGAAGCTTTTTTCCGGTCCAGTGAAGACATGGCTTGGCAGTTCGGGCTGGACTGTTCCCATGAGTCACAGGATCAGACTGATTTGCATATAGCCATGTCTGAACTGGGGTGGCAGAGTGGGCTAAAGAACGGTGATGGATTAAACCCAGATCTTTGGACTGGGTGTGAGTGTTTGATTGATTCAGATGCTCCGTCCATCACCACCCCCTTTTGTACCGCTTTTGGCCGCCATAAGTGTGGCAGGGTATGCTCAGACGTGAGTCACTTGCTCACTTTGCCACTGGATTCAAGCAAGCCGGGCTGAAGAAGGCTGGAATGCCAGAAACCGGTCCTCGGAAGCTTGTTTCCGGTCCAGTGAAGACATGGCTTGGCAGTTCGGGCTGGACTGTTCCCATGAGGCACAGGGTCAGACTGATTTGCATATAGCCATGTCTGAACTGGGGTGGCAGAGTGGGCTAAAGAACGGTGATGGATTAAAACCCAGATCTTTTGACTGGGTGTGAGTGTTTGATTGATTCAGATGCTCCGTCCATCACCACCCCCTTTTGTACCGCTTTTGGCCGCCATATGTGTGGCAGGGTATGCTCAGACGTGAGTCCCTTGCTCACTTTGCCACTGGATTCAAGCAAGCCGGGCTGAAGAAGGCTGGAATGCCAGAAACCGGTCCTCGGAAGCTTGTTTCCGGTCCAGTGAAGACATGGCTTGGCAGTTCGGGCTGGACTGTTCCCATGAGGCACAGGGTCAGACTGATTTGCATCTAGCCATGTCTGAACTGGGGTAGCAGAGTGGGCTAAAGAACGGTGATGGATTAAACCCAGATCTTTTGACTGGGTGTGAGTGTTTGATTGATTCAGATGCTCCGTCCATTACCACCCCCTTTTGTACCGCTTTTGGCCGCCATAAGTGTGGCAGGGTATGCTCAGACGTGAGTCCCTTGCTCACTTTGCCACTGGATTCAAGCAAGCCGGGCTGAAGAAGGCTGGAATGCCAGAAACCGGTCCTCGGAAGCTTGTTTCCGGTCCAGTGAAAACATGGCTTGGCAGTTCGGGCTGGACTGTTCCCATGAGGCACAGGGTCAGACTGATTTGCATATAGCCATGTCTGAACTGGGGTGGCAGAGTGGGCTAAAGAACGGTGATGGATTAAACCCAGATCTTTTGACTGGGTGTGAGTGTTTGATTGATTCAGATGCTCCGTCCATCACCACCCCCTTTTGTACCGCTTTTGGCCGCCATAAGTGTGGCAGGGTATGCTCAGACGTGAGTCCCTTGCTCACTTTGCCACTGGAATGAAGCAAGCCGGGCTGAAGAAGGCTGGAATGCCAGAAACCGGTCCTCGGAAGCTTGTTTCCGGTCCAGTGAAGACATGGCTTGGCAGTTCGGGCTGGACTGTTCCTATGAGGCACAGGGTCAGACTGATTTGCATATGGCCATGTCTGAACTGGGGTGGCAGAGTGGGCTAAAGAACGGTGATGGATTAAACCCAGATCTTTTGACTGGGTGTGAGTGTTTGATTGATTCAGATGCTCCGTCCATCACCACCCCCTTTTGTACCGCTTTTGGCCGCCATAAGTGTGGCAGGGTATGCTCAGACGTGAGTCCCTTGCTCACTTTGCCACTGGATTCAAGCAAGCCGGGCTGAAGAAGGCTGGAATGCCAGAAACCGGT
Source organism: Lissotriton helveticus (assembly GCF_964261635.1). NCBI lineage: Eukaryota > Metazoa > Chordata > Amphibia > Caudata > Salamandridae > Lissotriton > Lissotriton helveticus. Next base: position 195,058,547 of record NC_136062.1, on the reverse strand, counting down.
CCTCGGAAGCTTGTTTCCGGTCCAGTGAAGACATGGCTTGGCAGTTCGGGCTGGACTGTTCCCATGAGGCACAGGGTCAGACTGATTTGCATATAGCCATGTCTGAACTGGGGTGGCAGAGTGGGCTAAAGAACGGTGATGGATTAAACCCAGATCTTTTGACTGGGTGTGAGTGTTTTTTTTTGCTCCGTCCATCACCACCCCCTTTTGTACCGCTTTTGGCCGCCATAAGTGTGGCAGGGTATGCTCAGACGTGAGTCCCTTGCTCACTTTGCCACTGGATTCAAGCAAGCCGGGCTGAAGAAGGCTGGAATGCCAGAAACCGATCCTCGGAAGCTTGTTTCCGGTCCAGTGAAGACATGGCTTGGCTGTTCGGGCTGGACTGTTCCCATGAGGCACAGGGTCAGACTGATTTGCATATAGCCATGTCTGAACTGGGGTGGCAGAGTGGGCTAAAGAACGGTGATGGATTAAACCCAGATCTTTTGACTGGGTGTGAGTGTTTGATTGATTCAGATGCTCCGTCCATCACCACCCCCTTTTGTACCGCTTTTGGCCGCCATAAGTGTGGCAGGGTATGCTCAGACGTGAGTCCCTTGCTCACTTTGCCACTGGATTCAAGCAAGCCGGGCTGAAGAAGGCTGGAATGCCAGAAACCGGTCCTCGGAAGCTTGTTTCCGGTCCAGTGAAGACATGGCTTGGCAGTTCGGGTTGGACTGTTCCCATGAGGCACAGGGTCAGACTGATTTGCATATAGCCATGTCTGAACTGGGGTGGCAGAGTGGGCTAAAGAACGGTGATGGATTAAACCCAGATCCTTTGACTGGGTGTGAGTGTTTGATTGATTCAGATGCTCCGTCCATCACCACCCCCTTTTGTACCGCTTTTGGCCGCCATAAGTGTGGCAGGGTATGCTCAGACGTGAGTCCCTTGCTCACTTTGCCACTGGATTCAAGCAAGCCGGGCTGAAGAAGGCTGGAATGCCAGAAACCGGTCCTCGGAAGCTTGTTTCCGGTCCAGTGAAGACATGGCTTGGCAGTTCGGGCTGGACTGTTCCCATGAGGCACAGGGTCAGACTGATTTGCATATAGCCATGTCTGAACTGGGGTGGCAGAGTGGACTAAAAAACGGTGATGGATTAAACCCAGATCTTTTGACTGGGTGTGAGTGTTTGATTGATTCAGATGCTCCGTCCATCACCACCCCCTTTTGTACCGCTTTACACACACAGTCATAATCACGGTACCACACTGACCCGTGACACCCATCGGACAGTGACAGTCATCTCCCATTCTGATTTCTGAAGTTAATAGCACTAAGGCTTAGCACACAAGGCATGCATGCAATCAGGATTTAATAAATGTCGGTTGGTTCCGATTCGAATCAATCACGTCATCAACTCAGACCGTTGTTGGGGGGCCCCCACCTCCCAGCCTCGCTCACAGGGCCGTCAATCAGTGGTAGCGTGCGCGGTGCGCTCAGCCGCAACAAATGATGGCCCTGTAACATTTTGGGTCAGCCCTCTCGCCGCCGCACCGTAGCCAGCCAGCCAGTGTGACGCGTTACGCGCTGTGCGCTCACCGCCCCTCCCGTCGTGTCGAGGAGTGTGGAGACCACCACCACCATTCTTCTTGCCTGGCCTGGCCCTGCTGCAGCTGCCCTGCCCTGTTGCTTTACAGTACTGTCTCTCTGTGCTGTGGGCTGTGGCTGCGGGCGGGCGGCACTCTGCGCGACACACACCATAAAATAATTGAGGTGAGAGAGAGTTGGTCGGAGTCGAGTCCAGAGATGGGAGCAGACATACCAGGGCGGTGGGGCTATGATGCATAGCTGCCAAGGTTTCAAATTCAAATCGCTATGTGTGATAATTTCAGTGTAATTGTGGGTAAGCCAGAGCTACTTGGAAAGGACATAGTGAATATATCCAGGATTTAGAGTGGGCTTGAAAGAAACAGTACTAAACTAGAAGAGTGGGAGGCCAGCCTTTCGGTTCTTTGCGCATTACTGCCATGACTTTGCCATTTGGAGCCCATGTATGAACTTAAGAACGCATGGAAATTCCTTGCAAAAGGAGTCGGCTGGGCCCCGCTATTGCTGCATTAATTCTTTCTCAGAAGCAATGAAAATAAGTGCAAACAAAATACAAAAATTAAGAGACAACAATGAAAGCCGATGTTAAAATGCAGTGTATAGACAGTGCATGGATGCCAGGGCTCCTAGTGCATAATCGTTCTGGTAAAACCGATTTTCCCTGCAGAATGACACCGCTGCTGGGTCACTGGGTCAAGGGAGGGGGGTTGTTCCACTCCCTGAAGTTCATGTGTGGCCTTTGTAGATAAAGGCATAGCTGTAATCTAAATCACAACATAGTCACTCTTTAATGAGTGACATTTCAACTACTATGAGTGACACTGTCTTGTAAGCAGAATATCATACAATGAAGACGAGGGAAACTTATAAATATTTGAAATTAGACTCACTTGAGCATAGAGAAACTCTGAGAAGATCTTAAAACTGCTGCAAATGCCCGAGATGGCTGGCTCAAAATTACGATTAAATTATCAAAATCATGTCACACCTAGCAATCTGAAACCTTGGCAGCTATGAAAGAGGGTGGGCATCACTTCACATGACAAAGCTTTGAAGACCAGGCCCATACTTACATATTGCATAAAAGTGTCGATAGGAAGTATGTGTTTTATTCTATTGCTATTTAATTGCTGCCCTTGTACAATGCTGCTTGTATAATAAACTCGTGAATTTTGGATAGAATAATGTATTGACTAATAAGGAAAAAGGAAAAAATAATGCTAATTAGGCAAAAATAAAAGAGAAGGAGCATGTTAAAACAAGGAGAATAAAACAAATCACTTTAACCATGTGGTGGCTGTTGTCCAAGTCGGGATCATGCAAAAAATTAATGTGATTTTAAATAGGTTTCATAAGATCCCGAAGCCAGAATCAATTTTGAGCATGTCTGCCTTTGTTCCACATTTAGCATGTCATTATCCTTTGCAGCAATCATGAAAGTGTCCGTTCATCCAAACAGTGACTTTGCTAGCGCATAAGGTGACACAAGTCTGCTACAAGTTCCCAGATATCTACATTTCAAGGTCTGAGAGTAGCTGTGTAAAATAAATACGTAGTCCGAGCTGAGGTATTTTCATCATGCTCATTCAGACCGGGTATATCTTGGGTTATCGGAGGCTAAAAGTCAGTGGTCAACCCTATATTTACCCCATGAATTGAACACTGAATTTAAGAGTCCTTCGCACTAAGTCATAACAATAGGTCCTGGCAGATTGTAACAGCATCCACTCTTTTGCCGAGAGTCGATACAGAGAGAAGAGCTGAGCCCAGCTGATTGTGTGTCTTAGTTTCGAGGGAACATGCTCTCCTGGCCGAAGCCTGATAACCACAGCTGATCTGATTTGAACAGGTATGCATTGCGCTGGCTCCAGGAAACTTTAGAAGGAAGTTAGCTACACCAGGCTCTCATAGTGTAGCGCATAGAAGTAGTCTTTAGTGTGATAGTCTGCTAGGAACATTATTTTTTTTAATTTCAAAATGTTTTATTAGAAGAAGTTTTTACAAAACAGTACAGAGTAAGCCGATCGAAGGCAACACTGGTAAATGTAAACATACGTATCGGTAATAATACATACAGGCTTGTTATGGCGCATGTGGGCTGGTTATACATAGGCTGCTTGAGACTTTGTCTTTACATACCGGTCAAATGCCTTGCCCCCTACGGTCGGAAGAGATAGTGTGTAGAGGTAAGTAGGACAGAGATGAGAGGAAGTGAGAGAAAGGACGGACACAGGTGTGGTGAATAGAGGTTGTGTGGCCAGCGAGATTTTGCAGACGGGTTACGCCAGGTGGCGGAATGGGGGGGGGAGGCGGGGGTCTGTGTAGGGCCGAAAGGTGCATTCACTGCAGTTTTTGCGAGGCAAGGTATTTGTCCAGGGAGAGCCACATCTCATTGCTGCCCCCAAGTTGTGGTGTTTGATTTTTCGTTATGTTGTCTCCTCCCCCTAGGAAGGTGACCCAGTTGAACCATACTTTGAAAGTGGCCCTCCCTGTATCTTTCCAGTTAGACAGGATTGTCTTGGTTGCCGCCGTGAGGAGCAGGTCAATGAGGCAACTGTCATTAGCAGATTGAATCTCCGGTGCTGTGAATGCGTTTGCTATGCTGAGGAGATCTAGTTTTGGAGTGTACCCAGTTACATTGTGGATGAACTCTGTTACTTTCCCCCAGAAATTTTTAACTTTAGTGCATTGGACTATCATGTGTTCTAGGTCACCTCTCTGTTTCTGACTGTTCCAGCATAGGTCGTTGTCAGTGAGACCGACCGCTGCTAGGCGTGCCAGGCTCCAGTACGCTCTGTGTAGGAGCCAGAATTTTGTTTGTGCTAGTGTGGAGGTGACTTTGTACCTGCTTGCCGAGGCCCAGAGGATGGCTTTTTCTTTCTCGCTAAACCGCCTTTCGTTTAGTGTTTCCCAGTGATCTATGACTTTCCTGTTTAAATTTGTTGGTTTTGCCCTGAGTAATTTGTAGAGGTGCGATGTTTGGTGTCCGAGTTTGTTGAGATTTGACATGTATTGGTGTATTGTGGGCACCTCTTTGCTTAGTTTTGCTCTGGTAATGGGCGCTTTGATTTTGAGGAAGTTATATAATTCTATGTCTGGGAGGTCGTGCGCTTTTTATAGGTTGGAGAAGGTGGAAGGGGACCCTCGTTCTTCTAGTTGGGATGGGGTGTGGATACCTCGCCGGAGCCAGGGGGTTATATTAAGTATGCTGTTCTTGTATTTCATTTTCGTGTTGAACCAAATGGATTCGTATTTTGTGTTACTTATACTCTTCCCCATTCTTTTGTCTACTTGCAGGATGGCTTTTTTGGTGTTTCTGAGGATTATGTTGTTGGCTACCGGATGTTTGTTAGCCGTGAGGAGGGCTGCCGGGTTTATGCCTCCCATCAGAGCTTTCTCTAGTTCCAGCCAGGCTGGTGTGTAACCCTGTTCCTGCGTTAGCCAGTATATGCCTTGCCTGGCCAGGCAGGCTGTTTGGAAAGTCTTAAAGTTTGTGACGTTAAGCCCCCCTAGGTCCTTGCTGAGCCTGAGTTTCTGGAGGCTAATCCTGGCTTTTTTACCCCTCCAGAGGAACGAGTTTATCATTGTGTTCAGTTTTTTGTGGAATTCTAAGGTAACTATCAGTGGCAGCATACTCTGCAGGTAGTTGACCATGGGGGTTAGCAACATTTTAATGGTTTCTACTCTGCCCCACCAACTGACGTACTTGGGGGACCACGTGTCTAGTCTTTCTTTTATTTTGTTTAGTATTGATTTTTCGTTATGCTCAAGTGTTGACTTGAGGACCCTGTCAAAGTAGATACCTAGGTATTTTAGTGCCCCCTTCTGCCAGAGTAGGCCGAAGTTTCCTAATACCTCCCTGGTGGTATGGACGTTGAGTGGCTTGCATTCGGACTTGCTTCTGTTAAGCTTGTACCCTGCTACATTGGCATACACTTCGATGGTGTTCATTAGTACTTCTATTGAGGGTTCGGGGTTCTCTGTCATGATGATTATGTCATCGGCGTATGCTGCTAGTTTGACCGTTTTCCCGTTGACCTCCACCCCATTGATCTCGGCATTGTTCCTGATCATGGTCAGTAGTGGTTCTAGGATCAGTAGGAACAAAGCCGTGGATAATGGGCAGCCTTGTCTGGTTCCTCTTTCCAGAGATAGGGCCTCTGATGTGCCTCCATTCACCACAACTCGGGCTTTGGGTGCTTTGTACAGAGCCATCACCATTGACCTATACTTCTCGCCTAGGCCGAACTTCTGCATACACTGCTCAAGGAAGGGCCATGAAACTCTGTCAAAGGCCTTTTCTGCGTCTAGCGTGATCATCACCGCTGGTTTGGTGTTGGAGGAGGCACAGTTAATTATGTGGCAGAGGAGTCTTGTGTTGTCTTGAGATAGTCTGTTCTTGAGATAGCCCACTTGCGTTTTGTGTATGAGGTTTGGGATTTGCGCGTTGAGTCTACCCGCTATTTTTTTGCGTATATTTTGCAGTCTACGTTAATTAGAGAGATGGGTCTATAGTTCTGCAGATATTGCGTGTCTTTGCCTTCTTTGGGGATGACTATGATATTGGCCTCTGCCATTGAGTTTGTCATTTTCCCTGCCTTGATGCAGTGTGCGAAAACCTCTTTCAGTGTTTTTCTAATATGGGGAGGAAGTGTTTGTAAAATTTGGCTGTGTATCCGTCCGGACCTGGTGCCTTATTATCTTTTAGTGCCGCTACTGCCATGTCTATTCCTGCCCCTGTTATTTCAGATTCTAGTGATGCACATTGTACCTCTGTTAGTTTGGGTAGGCTAAGCTTGCCCAGGAGGGTTGCCCCCCCATCAGGGTTGAGGTTTTTGTCCTCTTTGTATAAAACCTCATAGAATTCTTTGAAAACTCTGAGAATCTCTTTGTTGGTTGTTTGAGATTTCTTGTTGGCGTCGGTCATGGCTGCTATGGCGTGTTGTCTTTGCTTGCTTTTAAGGTAGGAGGCCAGGGCCTTGCCTGCTTTGTTTGCTGAACAGAGATTTATGGCTTTGTACCTGTTGATCCATGTGCCCGCTCTCTCGCTTAGAATCTTATTTAGTTCGTATTTTTTCCTTGTCAGGGTAGTTAGTGTATTCCTGTCTGCTAGGTTGACGATGTGGTACATCTCCAGGTCTTTGATTTGTCTCTCTAGTTCTGCTATTGTTTTGTTCCTGTCCCTGTTCATTCTGGCCTTGATGCCTATTATTTCCCTCATATTGTGGCCTTCATAGCATCCCAGAGTACTCCCTTGTCTATGTTTGGCTTGTCGTTGATTTCTAGATATTCTTTGATGGCTTCCTCTATGGCTGCTGCATTGGTTGGGTCCTTAATGACATCGCTATTGAATCTCCATCTACAGCTAGTTTGTTCGTTGTGGTGACGCTAAGTGTTAGGCTAATGAGGGAGTGGTCAGACACTGTTCTTGGCGCAATCTCCGTGTGTTCTATGAGGTGAGTGTGAGTGGCCGATATTAAGATGTAGTCAATCCTGCTGTACGAGTTGTGGGGGTGAGAGTAAAAGGTGTAGTCTCTGGCGTCTGGGTTCTGGAGTCTCCATGGATCTCTGAGGTGGAGTTTGGCGCATAGGTTCCTAAGTGTGTGTTGGGGCTGCGTTTGGTGACTGGTCCTTTGTGGGTGTATGTCTAGGGTTTGGTCCAGTACCTGGTTAAGGTCCCCTGCTACTATCAGTAGTTCCTCTTGGGGAAGACTGCCGAGTTTGTCTCCCACTACTCCCCAGAAGGACTCGTCCTCCGTGTTGGGGCCGTAGATGTTGGCGATGTGTATCGTTTCCTCCCCCCGCTTCAGGCTGGTTATTAGCAGGCGTCCATCCTCGTCCGCCTGGTGATCGAGTAGGGTCAGTCTGGCTTTCTTGTTTATTATCGTTACTACTCCTCTTTTTTTGTGTATGGCTGGCGAGCACAGGGTTAGTCCAACCCAGCTCGCCTTTAGGCGCTGTGCGTCCTCTTCGGAAAGGTTTGTTTCCTGCAGGACATATAGATCGCTTTTTAGTTTGGTTAGATAGTTCATTATCTTCCTCCTTTTTATCGGGTGGTTGAGCCCTTTGACGTTAAGTGAGGTTATTTTCAGGTCAGATAGTAGTTGGGGGTCAGTGTGCGTTGTCATGGTAAGTAAATATTATCGCTCTTGTTTGGTGCTGTCTGTAAGGGGTTGCCTCCTTTGCGTTTTGGTCTATCCGCCCCCCTCCTGGTGCCTCCCTGCGTGCCCCGTCTGGACTGTCTGCAATGCGTGATGGCTGTGGATGTGTGTCCGTTGAGAATGAAAGAAGTAGAGAAAGAAAGAAAAAAGGAATATATAGTCTGTACTGGTCTACCCCCTCACCCCCAAACCCCCCTCCCCCTCCCTGCCTCCCCCTCGTTTCGATAATTGGGCGTGCAACAGCAAAGTTCCTTCCCCCCTGGGACGAGTGGGAGGCCAACACGGCATGTTAAAACTGTCCATCTTTTTTCAGCTGCTAGCAACATGTATAAGTGTTGTTTTAACCCTTTCCATGCGTCGGACGTCACAGTGGGCGTGTGCGGAGGACGGCCGGGGGCCGTCTTGACCACGCCCAGTCATAAATCACCCACAGCGCGGCGGAATTGCGGCCGCGGTCAACGGGTTAATTATATTCTGCGCTGTTATTACACATATATTAAACAACAGAATGAGACTATTGAAATTAAACACTTAAACGTTGATATTGTATTTTCTTAGTGTAGTACTTGAATGTGCTTTTCGAAAGAGCAACATTGGGTTTGAATTACTACTGTGCCTCTGAACCCTAACTGGGACTGTTAATAAGCTAGTTCGCACAGACACAACACCAGCAGGTATGCTCAGTGCGCTGTGTGGGGCTACAATAACGTGGACTCCCCAGCTCAAACAATGATGAAATGAGCTTTGTCCCAGCACCTGTGGGTAGAGAAGTCAAACCTTGTAGACCTTTGCCAGAGTCCTAGGATCTGCAACATGGGGCCCAACGCACGACATTCAGAATTTTTGGGGCTATTTATTGTATGTTAGTCATGCTTGAATCTTAAAAGGTTATTCCCAATCTGCGGTTTTCTATGTTTTTAAACCTTATGTTTTACTGAATGTGTTCAATTAAAATGGCGGCTCCTCCTGTCATGATAGGAGTAAATTACTGAGAGGCATTTACAGAACATCTCAAGTATAGAGGTGTCACTGATGCGGGGGGTTGGGGAGGTAGTTATATTTGTAATAGCGGCAGATGCATTATGCCTTAGAAACATTTTACCCATTGGCGGAGTTTGAGGCTATAGACGCCTCCTGTGGGCAATTTCATGCTTATAAACCAAATGCACGACCTACACATTATAGGGCATACAAGTACTTGGGCATCCCTTTGACTTACCAAGAACAACAGAGCTGGCTTTCTCGCACGTTTCCACGTAGACACAGGAATGTTAGATTGGGTCTCATGAGTAATGAAGGGGTACTCCACAGCCTGCATGGTGTAGTTAAAAATGGTGACTTCCACCTGCATCCCACCCATGCCAGAATTCTAGGTGACAGCACGTAACAACAAGCAGAAATTCATGCTTTGGTACTTGCATTGCAGAAGGCTGATCCGTCAGTTCCCACACTAATATGTTATGTTATGTTATATGTTATGTTATAGGCGCTTATATCGCGCACAGCTGCTCCAGCGAAGGGGCGTCCTGGCGCTTGACAAGGTAATCAACACAACACAACTGACAAGCAGAAAAATAAAAAGACTTACAAGCTAAGGAAATAGGAAGGTCTTGATGGCCCTACGAAATGAAAGAAGATCATCCAGTGCACGGATCTTTAAAGGAAAGGAGTTACACAGGGCCGGCCGCCCGCACGGCTAAGCTTGAACCGGGGAACCACTGCCAGTTCCTGACCCAAAGATCGTAAAGAGCGGGCAGGAACATACAGAGACAGAAGGTTCATAAGGATCTGGGCAGAGGAGCCCTTAAGGATTTTGTAGGTCAAGCAAAGCACCTTAAACTGAATCCTCTGCTTGACCGGCAGCCAGTGAAGGGAGTGCAGAGTGTTGGTGACGGAACAGAACCTAGGCAGCCCTACCACTGCTCTGGCTGCCGCGTTCTGAACCCGTTGCAGACGGGTGATTTCAGCCTGATTAACCCCTACCAAGAGGGAACTGGCGTAATCAAGCCGCGAGATCACCGTCGCCTGCACCACTAGCTGCCTAGTCGAGGCATCGAAGAATTTTAAGACTGGTTTTAGCCCACGTAGAATGCCAAAACAGCACGCAGCAGTTTTTTTAGTGTGGCAGACAAAGTTAAGGGCCGGATCTAACCACACCCCGAGATTTTTTATCTCCGTTACCGGAGTCGGGGTGGTCCCAAGTTCAGGTGGCCACCACATGTCACCCCAGAGTTCCGCCTGCTTGCCGATAATCATAATCTCAGTTTTTTTTGCGTTCAGCTGAAGACAGTTGGAATTCATCCAGCTGGCGACCGCCCGGAGTCCATTCTGGAACCTTGGGGCGTCCAGACACGAGTCCCCGCTGAGCGTGACCGCTAACTGAGTGTCGTCAGCATATGAGACCGTGGTCATGCCCCACTGCTTGACGACATCAGCCAACGGCCTCACGTAAAGATTGAACAACGTGGGGCTCAGCGAGGAACCCAGGGGGACCCCAAGGTCCAGAGGGTGGAAATTGGACTGATGTGGCGGAATGGCGACGCTAAAGGATCGATCGGCAAGGAAGGAGCGGAACCACTGGAGAGCCGACCCTACAATGCCAGCTTCCTCCAAGCGCTGAAGAAGAATCGTGTGCGAGACGGTGTCAAAGGCGGCGCTAAGATCTAATAAAACAAGCGCCGCCGTTTGACCCAAGTCTAGCACCGTGCGCAGGTGTTCCACCATGGAGAGTAAGGCTGTCTCCGTGCTGTGACCAGCCCGAAAGCCGTTCTGCGTCGGGTCCAAAATGTTAGCCCGCGAGAGGTGGTCAGAGAGGGCCATATTCACATGAGCCTCTGCTACTTTCGCGGGCCACGGAAGAAGCGATAACGGGCAGTAGTTCTCAGGTTTGAGAGGATCTAAAGAAGGCTTCTTCAGGATGGGCGTAACCCCCGCCTGTTTCCACTTGGCGGGAACTATACCTGAAGCAAGCGAAAGATTGATCAGAGAACGCACCGGTAGGAGACCGAAGGATGACGGGTCCCTAAACACCGCTGGTCTTAACGGGTCAGCCGGAGAACCAGACTTAATTTGCAGAGCCAATTTATTAAAGCTCTCGGGCAACAGACAAGGAAGCGTGTGCAATACATCGTGCTCTTGGGAGCTAGGCGGAACCCCAGCGTACGGCATGGCATTGGGGAAGGCTCGATAAATGGCTTGAACCTTCTCAAGAAAGAAGGCCGCCAGGGCCTCACAGTGTGCAATGGAACTAGTTTCAATACAAGGGGACTTTTTTGACACCAGATCTTTAAGAGCTTTAAAGATGGATTTCGAGGGGTTCGGGCTATTGCGGAATTCAAAGGAGTAGAACGCCGCACGAGCTCTACAGACAGCGCGGTGATAGATTTTAATGGTGGCCAGATACGCAATTTTTTTACTGGAATCATAAGTTTTCCGCCATTCTCTTTCTGCGCGTCTGCACGTACTTTTTAGAACGCGTAGAGATCCATCATACCAAGGGCTAGAGTCCCTGGAGCCACATTTACTAAGAGTCACCGGAATTAGGCAATCCAGCGCCCGAGTGATCCACTCACAAAAGAGGCGATAGCCCGTTTCCACATTGTCTAATGGGCCCAACGGGTCCTCGGACAAAATGCAGAAAAGATCCTCTAACTTAAGTTTATTCCAGCGTCGTCTAGGGACGACTCTGGCAATGGGTTTAGGTGAATGCTCTTGCAATGGGCACCGAATCGTCACTAAATAATGATCAGTCCAGGCCAGGGGGGTAGAATTTTCAACCCTGGCCTCGACAAGATTCGTAAAAAAGGGGTCCAGTATGTGTCCTCCCGCATGGGTGGGAGAAGTGACCAGTTGGGACAGTTGAAAGGCCTCCATGTCAGCCAGAGTGCTACAAACAGCAGGGGCGATCAGGCTATCAAAATGGAGGTTCAAATCCCCAGGGATGGAAAAATTAGCGCATCCTACAGCCAGCGCACTAATGGCGTCTGGAAGAGCCTCCCTGAACGCCACGTCACTACCCGGAGGTCGGTATATTAGCATACCGGAGAAGGAAAAGTGGGGGCTAATAGAGATCTTAAAAGAGGCACTTTCGCAGCCAGAAATTTTTAGCCCTCTCCAGGCGCACGGATAACAGGCCTTAACGGCAAGCGCAATTCCCCCACCTCTGGTAGCGCGGTTAAGCGTATATACCGAGTATTCAGAGGGGAAAGCCAAGTTAAGAATAGCCGTATCTGCCTCCTGTAACCAGGTCTCAGTAATACAGAATATATCGGGTAAATCATCCTTAATAAGATCATGAATGGCTTGGTAATATTTCACCAACGACCTAGCGTTCAGGTTCCAAATGGTGAGCTCACGTAAATGGGATTTACTTCTAAGTACCGCTGCCTTACCCGTAGAGTGGGAAAGAGCGGGGCAGTCAAGCGACCACTTACCGCAAACACACTGGTAGGGGCCACACAGAGGACTCACCGGGGCCACGTCACACCTGAGGACTTGCTGTCTGATGGACAAAAGATCATCCCTTGAATAACTCATCATAGCATACACCACAACGCCGGACAATGAGACAGGGTCCTGCCCTGCGCAACCTTGCGCGGACGGGCGCAGACGGGCAGGACTCTGGCACGACTCAGGCGCAGCGAAGGCACGCCCGCTGCGCTTGATAGGGAGCATTAAGTAGGCGTCCCTCTGTAAGACAGGCGCGCTAAACCGCTCGCAGGTGATGCCCCCCAATCAGGCCACACCACTCCAAGATGGCGCCTAAAATGAGCCCCCACCCCAGGAACCGGACCCGCTCTGGAAGGCGGTGAATACCGATTACAGTGCGTGTGAGGGACAGAGGATTCCCTAGTTTAAAATCAGGGAAGAACAACTAAAAGAAACAGAAATAAAAAACAGGTAATTTTAAAAATTGCAGAGCAGCAAATAACGCGCGAAGCGCACAGCAGCGTTCGAATACCTAGTCAGGGCTGTCCCCAGGGCCACTCGCCTTAAGTAGGCGTCCCTCTGTAAGACAGGCGCGCTAAACCGCTCGCAGGTGATGCCCCCCAATCAGGCCACACCACTCCAAGATGGCGCCTAAAATGAGCCCCCACCCCAGGAACCGGACCCGCTCTGGAAGGCGGTGAATACCGATTACAGTGCGTGTGAGGGACAGATGATTCCCTAGTTTAAAATCAGGGAAGAACAACTAAAAGAATAGTGTTTGATTCATACAACTATGCCCCAGTGCTGCTAGAATGGGAACAGTGCTTCTAGTAGTAGACCAAGACTACCCTTCTGGCATCGTAAATCGGAGGTCCTCCGAGATACATTGTTCCGAGAGGAACTCCGAGAAACTCTCATAGGATTCTTTGACACAAACTTGTCCACGGTGACTAGTAGGGGAGTAGAATGGGATGCTTTTAAAGTAGTGACCCGAGGTGAATGCTTGTCCAACGTGGGGAGGATGAGAAAGCGGCTAGAGTGGGAACTACTAGGGGCAGAGGCTGAGCTGACTAGACTGCAACATGGGCGATAGGAGTCGGGCTGTGCAACAAATCCCTTTTACAAGCACTGTGCCAGTTTAGAGAGATCTGGGAAAGATTAGCCTGTCTTACTAGACGGGAGTACAGCCAATTGTGGCACAGAGAAGGTGACAAATCAGGAAGACTATTGGCCTTGCTGCTGAAGTGTGAACGCCCCCCACCTCTTATAGTGATGCTTATGCACCCAAATGGGACTGTGATAGCCACACAGGTAAGGATTAACTCACTGATGCATGACCACTTGGCTACAATATATTAGGAGGACCCATGGGACATACACACTGTGAATTTGGGGTTCCTGAATGACATGCCTGTTTCTAATTTAGATGCTGTGATTCAACTAGATGAACTTCGCGAGGCGGTGCAAAGTAAGGCCTCTTGGTGGTATTTTATCAGACATACGCCGACCTGATGCTTCCCAGACTATTAGAAACCCTACAGGAAGCCAAGAGCATAGGAGCCCCGCCACAATCCATGCAAGAGGCACAGATTGTCATACTCCTGAAGCACGATAGAGGCGTGCAGGACCCGGGTTCATACTAACCTCTGTCAATGCTAGATGTTGATGCAATAATTCTGGCCAAGGTGCTGGCAACGCAATTATGCAGATTGGTAACACATCTGGTACATGAAGACCACTGTGGGTTCATGCCAGGGAGAGGAAACCACATGAATATTCGTCGACTCTCGCACGTACTGCATTCAGTGGCAGACAAAGACATCCCGGTGGCAGTTGTCGCCCTCGACACCGAGAAAGCATTCGACATATTAAGACGGGAGTATCTTTAGGAGGTCCTCCGGACAATGGCCCTGGACAATTACTTTATAACTTGGATTCAGCTCTTGTATAGCCACTGAGTGCTCACGTGCGCACCAGTGCTCAGGTATCGGAGAACTTAAATATTGAGAGAGGCACATGACAGGGGTGTCCGCTCCCTCCGCTCCTCTTTGCCCTGGTGATGGAACCACTAGCAGTATTGTTGCGGCGTGACATGGACCGGTGTGGTATCACCACCGATGGCCGCATGAATGTGGTATTACTCTATGCAAATGATGCACTTGTCTATATTAGCCAGCTGGAGGAAGCAATATTGGCGCTTCTGGAAGTGTTGCGCTCATTTGGACAAGCATCGGGCTTACAAATTAATCACCAAATATTGGTTATCTTCCCATTGGCGGCGCTGGCACGAGGCAAGGTACAGAACCTCCCCGAGGTGGCATTCAGCTGGGAGACCGACTATTTTCATTATCTGGGCATATAAGTGGCATATCGGCCGGATGCTCAAAATGCCCTGTAGGTGTGTCATTGCTGGTTTGAGAGCGTCAATCCGGTTTTGGAATAGGCTTCCGTATCGGTTATCGGCAGGATGGCCCTCCAAAGGACGGTCATGATTCCCCGGTGCCTATTTACACTTCAAAATGCTTTCTGTGACATCCCGAAATCTACTTTCGAAGTGTTAAACAGTTTACTGGTCTCTCTGGTGTGGGCGGAAGGGCACAGTAGGGTGAGGGTAAAATTAGATATACTCAAACTGGATCTAGACTCAGTGGGACTGGGACTCCCAGATTTTAGACTCTATTATTTTGCTATATTATTACAATATGCTGCGCAATGGTGCTTGGACAGCCACAAAATGGAATAAGCATTGCTGGCCGACTGGGGCAACGGTGAGGATTTGCCTAGATATCTGTTGATGAGCTCTTGGGCCCCCAGGGAATGCCAATGACAAGTGTCGATGGCCTAGGAACCAGCCGTTATGCAGGTTATCCATAGGGCACCATATAGCACTTCACTCCCACTGCATGGCTTTCTCCGGATCCAATCAGTCATGAATATTACCTTATGGTATGAGGCAGGATGCACGAGAGTCGGGGATCTCTATATGAACGTGACATTCCTGTCTTTTGCAGAGGCGCGGAAGTGGTTTCAGATTCCTGAGGGCCACTTCCTACAGTATGCAAAACTGTCACGCACGCCCCACGAGATATGGACTTCCTTCCCAAATGAGCCGGCAGGTCTCACACGCTGGCGCTACTACTCAATTCGGGGTCCACCATAGAACTAATGTCATGCATCTATAAAGCGCTAAAAGAGCATGTTTGAGACTTCCACGACAAAGGATAGATGGACAGCTGATCTACCAGTTCTGCTTCCTTAGGGCGACTGGAAAAAAGCGTTCGC
This sequence comes from Lissotriton helveticus, assembly GCF_964261635.1. Classification (NCBI taxonomy): domain Eukaryota; kingdom Metazoa; phylum Chordata; class Amphibia; order Caudata; family Salamandridae; genus Lissotriton; species Lissotriton helveticus. The sequence continues at coordinate 195,043,086 of NC_136062.1, read as the reverse complement.
ACAGATACGTGAGGTAGCCAGCAACGCTAGGTTTAAACTCATTCAGTTCTATTATTTACACCACACCTACCTGACTCCCCAGAGACTGGCCCATTTCAACCCGAGGCACCTCTCATACTGCCCTAAATGTGGTACCGAACCTGCAACATTACTGCATATAACATGGACCTGCGCCCACATGCAGCAATACTGGCAACGAATACTTCAGGCGCTCGACTCAGCCACGGCGTGTAAGATGGAGACATCAATCAAGCATTGCCTGTTAGGAGTCCTCCTGACGCCAAGAAAGAGTACACACATAAGACACAAATTTGCTCTTCTGGGCTTAATTCTGGCAAAACGGCGCATTGCCATACATTGGACACACGCTGCCCCTCCAACAGTGGACAAATGGAGGGCGGACACGCAAGAATGGTGGGTGGCTGAGGAGGGTACGCACAGATGAGAACGCAGAACGTGATTTAGAGGACTGGGTACCTATGCTGGAAGAGTTCCAGCTACCCGGAGATCAGGGTGGGGAGAGGAGGGAGTAAAGCAACAGTCACATCACACCCCTCAAATACCGAACACAGTACCCGACAACCCTCCTGGCCCTATTTCGCAGCACAAACCCACGTAGGAGAGTGGTGCAGATTGTCCCTCTGTTATCTATCCGATTAGTATCAACGATTGATTCAGAATGGCTGCTCTAAATGATATGCACATGTTATGTGTGGGATGAGGTTCTGTCACAAGTTGCTGCCTGCTGAGATACATCAGTTTTAGTTTTTTGTTAATTCATTTTTGATGGATCGTAACAAATTGTTGCTGTACGTATTTCTCCTTGGCGTGAATGATATCAGATCATCACATTGGAAATATATTCCACAAAGCTAAGGGCGCGGACGCTCAGATAGATTGCTGAGATGTGAATTATTATACAGCCCTTATGGGGAGACTGAAAAATGCTAATGATGACTATGTCCAGTGTTACTTGTGCAGCGTTGCAATAAAAATAAGTTTAAAAAACCGAACTTGTACACCCCAACTCAACATGCATTCAAAGTTTTCCCTTGGCCTGAAATTGATATGAATTATATATGTTTTTCATAACTTTTCACGAGTAAACTGGTCACAGTTTTACTCCAAAAGGAGATCCTTGCAATCAAAGTTGTCCCTTGGCCGAACATTGATACAAATTGAGCGTTTTGACAAAATGAATAAACTTGTTGCAGTTTTACAACACAAGGAGGTCCCTCTGACTTGCAGACACCAGAACTGCTTCAATAATACAGAGGCATTTACAAGCACAATACTCCACTCATTTTGTGGACTTTGTACAAACGATCTTCAACCCATCTAGTACAACTGGTATTGTATTTTTTAAGGACATCACAAATAGTCTGATGGCTGGATCTAAAGTTGTGTTTGGACTAGGTTCCTCATTTATTTCACTTCTTGTTTTCAAGTATTTTGAAGGATTCCCCACTATTCTTCTGATAATATTTTGTGTCATTGTCATCTTACTCCTGATCAAACAAGGTTCTCGAACTCCACAACAACACGGAGTACACGTATCAAGCTCAGAAAAAGTGCCAATAAACCGTAATGCACTAGCTGGGATGTAATTGGCTTTCTGGACTAAGTAAGAGCTGGATCTTGTCTTTTCCACAAAATGAATACTCTACAAGTGAGCAACCAGTCTTTTGGTGTATGAACTGCACAACTTAAATCATCTTGGAACTAAACTTTGAGCAGCCCCCAGTGATTTTCTGGGACGGGGAAACGCTCCTGCAACCACTGAAGTTCAATGGTGCAAAGACTGAAGTCCTCTATTGTTCATTGGACCGAACGCCCCGCCCTTTGCCAGAGGGGTTTTAGCCTTCTTCTACTCTAGGCTCTGTAGTGGCGGCAGAATCTGCCCGCAACTTAGGCGTCCTGTTTGGGCCTAGCCTCCAGCTGGATGCCTTCGTCAACAAAACCACGGCGACTTGCATGTTATTGCTCCGTATGTTGCGGAAAATTCTTCCGCTACTTCCCCCCTCGGCAAGGACGGAAGCAGTGCGTAGTATTATCCTCAGTAGATTAGACTACTGTAACGCACTGCTTCTGGGGGCCCCCAACACCCTGGTCATGAAGCTACAGCGGGTGCAGAACATGGCAGCTAAATTAGCTCTTTAACGGCCTTGGTCTGCCTCGTCTTCTCTTGCGCTTTTGGATCTCCATTGGCTACCGGTTAAAAAACGGATTTGTTTTAAATCTTCCTGTCTGGTTTTCAGAGCCCTGCATGGGCTGGTCCCAGTGATGTTGCGAGACCGATTCTCTTGGTACTCCGCTGCCAGACTCTTGAGATCCTCTTGGGCCTTCCTGGTCACAGTTCCCAGGATAAAAAGGGTGAGAATGGGCGGCCGCTCATTTATCTTTACGGCCGCCAAGCTTTGGAATTCGTTACCTTTGTCCTTAAGGTGCCAGCAGAATCTCTCGTCTTTTAAAAAGGATCTCAAAACTTATCTCTTTCCAAGGGCAGTGTAGTTAACATCGGTAGGAATGTCTGTGGTCAAAGCGCCAGGATACCCTTTGGGTGACAGCCGCGCTCTATAAGTATGCCTACATACAAGTTACAGCAGAAAGATTGTTGAGCAATGCACCTGCCCATGCTGCGAAATGCTCGCTATGATGGACTGGCTACACCCTATGAAAAGCTTCATAGGATTGGCTCGCACCACTGATGGCACTTGAGCCATAAATCAAGTAACTCTCACCATCTTCAAGAACTCTGGAACCTCAAAATCGGTCCGGTGCTCTAGTCCATCCACCTCCATGCCCATGGTGCCAATTCATCTCTCAATGATCATTCATATTCTACCTGTGATCCTGCTGGTATGGAAACATCTTCAAATAAGAGCCGGGAGTGGGTTTATAAAAAAGTGACAGAATTCAGTATCGAATGAAAGACTGTAACATGAATCTTCTTGAAAAAAAAAGAGCTAATGCTTTCTCTTTCCTTTTTTCACCAAGCTGCATTATTCTTTCAATTTAGCATATTTTAATATTTCATGCCTGGTCTATTTAATTATGAAAATGCATCTCTTCCTTATTGATGTCCCAATATGATAATGCCTTTTAACATGTTAAATGTTTTTATATCACTGTTTGAAAGATTCAAGGCTTGAAAGAAAAGTAATGATGCATAGCGTCATGCATTATTTGAACCTGTTTTTACATATATTCGTTTATGCTAATATTATTAGTTGAATTATTAGATTAGGATTGAATTATTGTAAGCATGGATTTTATTTAGTTTTATTAAATTCATATAAATTAGAATCCCTAAAATACCAGCATCCATATGTATTTAATTGCATCATTCTCAGTCACGTGATGTTGTAAAATTCCAAAGCCAGACTCCATTTTGAGCATGTTAAATTAGCCTGTCTAGTTTTGGTCCACAATCAGCAAGTCATTATCTTTCGCAGAACTTTTGAACATGTCAATTCATATAAACAATGACTTTTCTAACACATAAGGCGACACAAGTCGGCTACAAGTTATATCTGTGCTTCAAGGTCTGACAATGGATGTTTAAAATAAATATGTAGTTCGAGGTGACCTACTGTCATCATACTGGTTTAGACTGGTTATATCTTGGATTATTGGAAAGTCCTGGAATGTAGGCTAAAAGTCAGTGGTCGACCCCATATAAACCCAGTACCCAGGCCCCATGATATACTCCGGAGCATGCAGAACAAAAGAAAGAGGCTACAAAAAAGGAAAGAATCTGGAGGAAATTGTACGACAGTCTCAAATAAGAAATTGTCAGAAAAGCAAATGAAAGTTACCAACACACTAGAATCTCCCATTCAGTATAAAAATAGAAAATGCCAATTCCTGTGAGGAAATGTACAGGGTAGTAAATAGCCTAATGAAGATATCTACCTGTTATGACATGCCCCACTCCTTCTGCAAACCGGTGTGATATGTTTAGGACAGTTGTAATTTATGCCATCTGCAAGTTGCAGCTACTTCTGTCATAAGGTCCACTTGTCTGGGCATTTGCGAAATTTTCCTAGGCAGACAATTGTAACTTACGATGTTAGGAAGAAAAGGCTTTAATGCATAGTATTCATAGACAACACATGTACTTCCATTTTCTGAACACCAGGTTGGCATATTTTGTGCACTGCATAATATTCACTGATAAAGTAAATAAAGTAAAACACATCTTAAAATCCCTGCCAAAAATGGCAGTGTCAAGTCTCACAGTTTAAAGAGACTCAGTGACCATAGCCCAATTAAATTCATTTCCTGTCTTATACAATGAAGATATAGAAGGGATTCTAGCCTCTATAAAGTCAGGCAGCAAATAAAGTATTGGAGAAAAGAGTCAATAAGCATCTTTGCAGCTTTTTAGAGAAGATTTCAATCTTCCATCACACACAAATGGGCTTCAGACCAGGAAGCAGTACGGAGACCGCTCTGCTAATAGCCACCGAGGAACTAAGGGCCATTATAGACCAAGGGGGCTCAGCAGCCATGATTACGCTAGATCTTAGTGCAGCTTTTGACACTGTCTCACACACTATTCTCATTCAAAGAATGAAGGAAGACGGAATCACTGGCACTGCCATACTTGTCATGCAGCTTTTCTGGAAAAGAGAAGCTACCAGGTCTGTGAAGAATCCTTCCTTTCTGCCGCTTACCTCATCAGCTAGGGCGTCCAACAAAGTGCTTCCCTAAGCCCCACACTTTTTAATTTATATGTGTCCCCCTGACAAAGATAGTGCAGGAACACAGCTTTCCACTCGTGTCATATGCTGACGACACCAAGCTTAACATAGCTCTCACTCCAGAAACAGGGCAGGCATCCGTACAATTAAATTCATGTTTAAAGCAGGTCACCGAATGGATGTCAGACAGTAGCCTTAAGCTCAAATGTGGTAAAACAGAGGTGTTGGTTGTTGGTGATAACCTCTCAAGGTTGAACGTACTATGGAGAGCATGCACAACCCTCCCAGGCAGTAGGGCTGGACAACATATTGCAACATGCTTCAGACTGTTGAGAACTTTAAGGAAAATCATTCAATGGCTCCCACCAGCATCGACGAGAGTTGTCATACAGGGACTGATCACCTCTTGTCTCGGCTATAGCAACTACCTCTTTCTGGGAAGTCCCAAGTATGTTATAAGACGACAGCAGGTCATCGAGAATGCTGCTGCGCAAACTCTTCATACACTTCCATAACTCCATTCAGCTGCCCCAGCCTTACCTTCTCTTCACTGGTTTCCAGTGCTAAAAAAGGAACTATTTCAAAGCTCTGTGCATGGCCCATCGGGCAATGCACGGAAAAGGTCCTCCCCTTATTCGACAATGTTATTCCCTTCAATACGAGGAGGCCCAGGAGGCCTTTATAATCTGGGAACTTAAAGTTGCTGACAGTACCCAGGGGGAGAAAGGCAAGATGTGGTGAATGATCCTTTGCGCATCTGGTCCCCATACTATGGAATAATCTCCCTATCAACCTTAGATTGGATCAACCAGAAATCACTTTCAGGAAACTCTTTAAGACGCATCTCTTCTCATTTGTGTCCTGTCATATCCTATAAATAAGTTAAAGTACCGGCTGGTGTCTCTGGCCCGAACAGGTAGCCATGTGCTATACAAACGCACCTGAACTGAAGTTATCACAAGAGGTCCTGCCAGACTGCCGCAGCATGCACTCTTATGCTGAGAGTTGATACAGAGAGGGGAGGAGCTGAGCCCAGCTGATCTTCTGTTTTCCTTTTGAGGGTACACTCTCTCCAAGTAACTCTGGTGGCAAGTTAGCTACTCCATGCTCTAATAGAAGTAGTCTTTAGTTTGATAGGATGCTAGGAACATGGTAACTTAAGTTAGAACTGTTGATGTAATTCTCGCTGCTAACAACATCGATAAGTGATGTTTTAAGTATGTTCTGTGTGGTTATTACTCATGTACTAACCAAGAGGATGAGACGGTTGAAATAAAACAATTTTATACAGTGTTTTTTCTTAGTGCAGTACTTGTGTGTGCTATTCTAAAGAATGAAATTCAGTTTGAATTATCATTGCGTCCCTGAAGGACTAGTGCCCAAAAATAACGGACATCATGCTAGCTGATGTGCACAGAAAGTTGTGTGGGGTTACAATACCCTGGACTCCCCTGGTCAAGCGATGGTGCACTGAACTCAGTCCAGGCACCCGTGGGTAGAAATGCCAAACTTTGTAGACCTGGGCCAGAGTTCCTGGATTGCACAACAAAACAACTCTAGAATTATCGGCAATCTACCAAAAATTGTTTTTCTTGGGAGAGCTCAGGTCATTACATAATCCTAAATTCAAAGATTTTTTTTTCGGAATCTACCATATAATTGACATTTTCTTCCCACAATTATGTGTTCTGTGTGCACTCAATGGTATAATCATCACTTTGCATTTAAAATGAATAGTTTGTCTCATTAGCTTCATTTAATTTGGAGACCTTTCGACCTTATCTAAAATCTTACAGAAGACCTCCTTGGACTTTGATAACATCCCTTATAATCTATTGTAAACCAGATCTGCAGTTCAGCAGAAGGATCCACTTTTATGTTCAGATTACCTTGGCGTCAGTAACTAAGAACATATACTTTTTATTTATTTATTTATTTTTTGCAATTTTTAAAGCGCACAAGTACCCGTACGGGTGTCTCGGCGCTAGCGTTACAGAACTCACTTATGAGATGAGGGGGAGATTAAGAGGAAAATAACCATGTTTTGAGGCTCTTTCTGAAATTGAGAAGCATGGGGGCTGTTTTAATGTGGAATGGTAGAGTATTCCACAATTTGGCAGTGGCGATAGTAAAGCATCTATCTCCCCAGCTGGCCTTTCTTGTCCGAGGGACATTCAACAAGTAGGCTGAGGATGATCGTAAGGTCCTGCGTTGTTCCACTGGACGGAGCGCTTCTTTTAGAAACTGTGGTCCCCCGTTGTTCAGAGTTTTATAGGCTATACACAGAGCCTTAAATTTAATTCGGCTCCTAATAGGGAGCCAATGTAGCTCTCTGATGTAAGGGGAGGTTGATGTAAATTTAGGGATGTGTAGTAAGGTTCTGGCAGCAACATTTTGCACTGTCTGGAGTTTATTGAGGACCTTTTCCTGAGCATTCAGGAGAAGGGAATTGCAATAATCGGTTCTTGAAAACACTAAGGTGCTAATAAGTGTTTTGCCCGCCGACTGTGGTAGGTATGGAAGTATTTTTTTAATTTTTTTTAGGGTGTAGAAAGCAGATGATACAACCGCGTTAGCGTGATGGAGGAAAGTCAACTTATTGTCAAAAGTGACTCCCAGGTTGCGGACCTTGACCGCCGGTTGGGGGGGGGGACCCAACTGGGATGGCCACCACTGTGGGGACCATGCCGGCTGCAAGCTCCCGAATGTCATCACCTCCGTTTTATCGGAGTTTAGTTTGAGGCAGTTTGATGACATCCAGGAGCTTATCGCCTTCATTCCCTCCTGAAAGTTGGCTGCAACAGATGTTCCATTGTTGTACACCGATAACACTAGTTGAGTGTCGTCGGCGTACGTAGTATGATTTTATCACCCTCGCTAAGTCCGATACATAGATATTAAAAAGCGTCGGACTTAGCGAGGAGCCCTGAGGAACACCGCATGGGAGGGAAAAAGTCTGGGAGGTGAAATTGCCCATCTTGACTGTCTGGGGGCGATTAGCTAGGAATGAAGCAATCAGATCTTTAGCCTTGCCTCTTATTCCTAGGGCCGAGACACGGTCGATCAGAATGACATGATCGACCGTGTCAAATGCGGCAGAAAGGTCCAGAAGTATTAGGACCGCCGCTCCTCCCCTGTCCATTGTGACTCTAATTTCATCTGCGGCCTTTAGCAGTGCCGTCTCCGTCCCATGCCCCTGTCTAAAGCCAAACTGAGTGTCATCCAGTAAATTGTTGTCGTTGATAAAATTCGAAAGTTGGGTATTCATTGTTTTTTCGAAAATTTTGGCTGGAAATGGGAGACAGGCGATAGGTCTATAACTGGCAGGGAGAAGAGGGTCCAGAGTTGGCTTTTTTAGAAGTGGCTTAATGATAGCCTCCTTCCAGACCGATGGATATATGCCTGTGGAGAACATGGCATTGCAGATAGTGGATAGTGCAGGAGCAATAGCTTCTGGGATTAGATTCAGAATAGCCGGGGGACAAGGGTCCAAAGGGGATCCAGATTTGGTGCTGATTACCAAACGTTGGATGTATTCATGATCAATGGTGTCGAAAGCTGAAAAAATAGGGGAAATGCTAATGGGAAGTGCCGCAGGGAGGGTGGCAGGGGAGATCGAGAAAGTAAGAAAAATGGAACTGACCTTTTCCTCAAAGAAGCTGGCCAGAGCGTCCGATAAAGACTGAGAGCCTTCTAGGCGCGGGGCAGGGGGATTGGACAGAGTTGTGACCACCCGAAATAGTTCTCCTGCCGAGTTTTTCGCCTGGTCAATTTGGGAAATATAATAGCGACTTTTTTCAGAGACTATAAGTCTTTTATAGATTGAGATGGCATTTTTATAGGTGGTTTTGTCTGCAGGACTGTAGTGGCGACGCCACTGCCTTTCAAGGTTCCTGCAGTATTGTCTCTGAATCCGAAGGGCTTCAGTGAACCACTGAGCTGATGGTAATTTCCTGTTCCGATAAGAAGTTTTGGTCGGGGCTAGTTTGTTGCAAACCATGTTTAGGTTCATCAGATAGTTAGAAGACGCTATGGTGGGGTCTTGCTCATTGGGAATGTGATTTTCTTGCATGATCTCTGCTAAGTGAGCTAGATTGATGTTTTTCCAATCTCTGTGAGAAGATTGAGAGGGGGCAGTAGAAGTGAGGTTGATATGGTTAATTTCAACAGTGAAACAGATCGCTGCGTGGTCTGTCCAAATAAGAGGAATTATTTGGGTTACAGTTACAAAGGGACTGTTGGTAAATAGACCATCTAGAGTGTGGCCTGCTTGGTGCGTGGGGGGATTTTACCAATTGCAGCAGGCCAGCAGCTGCCAGGTCTGTGATAAGCTGCGTGGTATCCTGATTATTAAGGGCTTCTAAGTGAAAATTAAAATCACCTAGTATGGTAAAGTAAGGGGCGTCTGCAGATGCTTCAATTATATTGCCTATGTTGGCTAGGAATTTGGGTCTTGACCCTGGAGGGCGGTAAATTAGCATGCCCTTAAAGGATGATTTAGCCGAGAGGCCTAATGTAAAAGTGAGGGCCTCGTATTCAGGGCAAATAAATTGTTTCGTCGTGAGTTTAAACTGGTCTTTATGAATTATTGCGATGCCACCACCTTTTTTTTTTGGCCTGTCTAATCTGCATACATTGTAGTTAGTAGGGGTGGCAGCTCTAAAGTCTGGCCCGGAGGCTTCATCACCCCATGTCTCTGTGATGAATAAGAGATCCAGTTTATGTGTGTCTATTAAGTCGGCGATTTCTAGCTTGTGTTTGGGAAGGGATCTGGCATTTATTAGCGCTGCTTGAACCAAGAGTGGGTCAGTTGTAGAGGGTTTCAAGGTTGCTTTTATACAAGTAGGACAATGAAGTGGGCCTAGGATTGGATTGGTATATCCTAAAATTGGGGGAACATGGGGTAAGACAGTTATATGCCTGAATTCTAGTAGTTCGGCGAAGGTGTATTTAAGTCTCACCGTATTGGGAGGTGGTCGTGGAGCTGGAGCAACAGGGGGTGTGGCCCTTGGCCCGTCCTTGGCGCGGACGAGCGCAGACGAGCTTGCCTTATGCGCGCCTTTGGCGCGCATTCGTCGCGCCCGCTGCGCTCGTCCGCTGCGCTTCCGGTTGCAGCACATGATTTATCGAGCCGAGATTGAAAAATGATAAGGGGGTGTGGTCAGCGCGTGTGGGCGTGTCCGCCGGTGGAGGAAGGCGGCGTTGCCCTGGCAGCAGTGTGCCGCGTCAGCCCTCGATCGGCTGGGCGGGTCTGCTCGCTCGAGGTACTGTCTCAGGAATTAGCAAGTAAAAACAGATTGCAAGGGATTAAAAAGTTCTCAATTATTTTCCTTTCCATGGACTGTCTGCTAACACATCAAGGTGACCCGCCACCATAAAAACTTGGTTTGCTTCAAATTTCCTGCAGTGGAAATTTGTAAGAACAAATATATAATCTGAAATCATGGTGAAAGAAACCCTAAATCAGCTAATGCTTGCAGCAGTACCCCATCAATTAGCATCGTTAACTGACATGTCTGTCCTCATTACACAGAAACAGCGTGCAAAAATCACAGTGTTTGCAACCTACACATTTTGAACCATGCACAATATTTGTTTGTGATGTTGCACATCTTGGCAAAGTGACCACTTTTATTGCAAATGTAGTATTCCTGGCTGATAATGCCACACTTCATACTTTTTGATGTGTGATCACTCAAACAATACTTCCTTCACCCACATACAGGCACCAAAGACCGATTTTTGTATGAAGCCGCTTCCCAGTCACTGCATATACATCCTTATTACTAAGCATTTCATTATTCAATTTCTCCATGGATCTGATGGTCTCTCCGAGTTTTCAGGTGTGCCTATGGGGTTTCTAACCTAGGGAGCCTTTTGCCTTAGCAATTAGCTCAATGCACAACCACTGGATCCCTAATGCATTGTTCTGCGATTTCCCCAAGTTCACAATTGGCTGTCAGTACTCTCAGTGCTGACACCTGTCAGTCTATTCCTGAAGATTTTTAACATCTCTTAATTATCGTATGAGTTTCCATATGCACCTTGTAAACTCATAATGAAGAGTGGCAGCTCCTGGTGGCAGTATACACTATGATAAATGAAGAAATACTTTGTCCTAAAACGTTCCGGATTTCTTTTTCCCACTCTTTGTCACAGTGTTCATTATTAACAGCGCCCCTGCCCCACCTCGTGACAATTCTCCAAGAGATTGTAGAAATAATGGTTCTGGGTTGATGTTGAGCGCGAGGAGGGCGCTCGAATGCTGTTGCAAAACAAACCTTCGACTAACGCTCTGTTACGCAGGTGGAAATAAAGGACGCTGGTGCGGTGTGTGGTGGGGACGTATGAGGTGCAGGACTGGCCTGGTGCGGCGGCAGCGCCTGCTTTACGCGGCTGGAGTTCCCATCGCGGCGTGGCTCAGCTGCGCTGCTGCTGCATGTCTCCCCGAGTGACAGCCCACCAGATGCTTCACGTCACTGCGTGACTGTCCACAGTTGTTGGACGCTGATCGGCCCCTCGCCCAGAGCCTGCCCACTGCAGCGCAGCCGTACAGTGCGCAGGCAGGGACATACACTGATCAGTCCCTAGCCCTGAACCTGTCCACTGCAGCGCAGCCGTACGGTGCGCAGGCAGGGACACACACTGATCAGTCCATAGCCCTGAACCTGTCCACTGCAGCGCAGCCGTACAGTGCGCAGGCAGGGACACACACTGATCGGCCTCTCGCCCTGAGCATGTCCACTGCAGCGCAGCCGTACAGTGCGCAGGCAGGGACACACACTGATCAGTCCCTAGCCCTGAGGCTGTCCACTGCAGCGCAGCCGTACGGTGCGCAGGCAGGGACACACACTGATCAGTCCATAGCCCTGAACCTGTCCACTGCAGCGCAGCCGTACAGTGCGCAGGCAGGGACACACACTGATCGGCCTCTCGCCCTGAGCATGTCCACTGCAGCGCAGCCGTACAGTGCGCAGGCAGGGACACACACTGATCAGTCTCTAGCCCTGAGCCTGTCCACTGCAGCGCAGCCGTACAGGGAGCAGGCAGGGACACACACTGATCGGCCTCTCGCCCTGAGCATGTCCACTGCAGCGCAGCCGTACAGTGCCCAGGCTGGGACACACACTGATCAGATCCTAGCCCTGAGGCTGTCCACTGCAGCGCAGCCGTACGGTGCGCAGGCAGGGACATACACTGATCAGTCCCTAGCCCTGAACCTGTCCACTGCAGCGCAGCCGTACGGTGCGCAGGCAGGGACACACACTGATCAGTCCATAGCCCTGAACCTGTCCACTGCAGCGCAGCCGTACGGTGCGCAGGCAGGGACACACACTGATCAGTCCCTAGCCCTGAGGCTGTCCACTGCAGCGCAGCCGTACAGTGCGCAGGCAGGGACATACACTGATCAGTCCCTAGCCCTGAACCTGTCCACTGCAGCGCAGCCGTACAGTGTGCAGGCTGGGACACACACTGATCAGTCCCTAGCCCTGAGGCTGTCCACTGCAGCGCAGCCGTACAGTGCGCAGGCAGGGACACACACTGATCAGTCCCTAGTCCTGAGGCTGTCCACTGCAGCGCAGCCGTACAGTGCCCAGGCTGGGACACACACTGATCAGTCCCTAGCCCTGAACCTGTCCACTGCAGCGCAGCCGTACAGTGCGCTGGCAGGGACACACACTGATCAGTCTCTAGCCCTGAGGCTGTCCACTGCAGCGCAGCCGTACAGTGCGCAGGCAGGGACACACACTGATCAGTCCCTAGCCCTGAGGCTGTCCACTGCAGCGCAGCCGTACAGTGCGCAGGCAGGGACATACACTGATCAGTCCCTAGCCCTGAGGCTGTCCACTGCAGCGCAGCCGTACAGTGCGCTGGCAGGGACACACACTGATCAGTCCCTAGCCCTGAGGCTGTCCACTGCAGCGCAGCCGTACAGTGCGCAGGCAGGGACACACACTGATCAGTCCCTAGCCCTGAACCTGTTCACTGCAGCGCAGCCGTACGGTGCGCAGGCAGGGACACACACTGATCAGTCCCTAGCCCTGAACCTGTCCACTGCAGCGCAGCCGTACAGTGCGCTGGCAGGGACACACACTGATCAGTCTCTAGCCCTGAGGCTGTCCACTGCAGCGCAGCCGTACAGTGCGCAGGCAGGGACACACACTGATCAGTCCCTAGCCCTGAACCTGTCCACTGCAGCGCAGCCGTACGGTGCGCAGGCAGGGACACACACTGATCAGTCCCTAGCCCTGAACCTGTCCACTGCAGCGCAGCCGTACGGTGCGCAGGCAGGGACACACACTGATCAGTCCCTAGCCCTGAGGCTGTCCACTGCAGCGCAGCCGTACAGTGCGCAGGCAGGGACACACACTGATCAGTCCCTAGCCCTGAGGCTGTCCACTGCAGCGCAGCCGTACAGTGCGCTGGCAGGGACACACACTGATCAGTCCCTAGCCCTGAGGCTGTCCACTGCAGCGCAGCCGTACAGTGCGCTGGCAGGGACACACACTGATCAGTCTCTAGCCCTGAGGCTGTCCACTGCAGCGCAGCCGTACAGTGCGCAGGCAGGGACACACACTGATCAGTCCCTAGCCCTTAGGCTGTCCACTGCAGCGCAGCCGTACAGTGCGCAGGCAGGGACACACACTGATCAGTCCCTAGCCCTGAGCCTGTCCACTGCAGGGCAGCCGTACAGTGCGCAGCCAGGGACACACACTGATCGGCCCCTACCCCATAGCCTGCCCACTGCACAGGGCTGGACTGAGAACCAAAACTTCCCTGGCAAAGTGCTCGGCCGGCCCCCTGAGGGAGCGACCAAGCTCTTTGCCGGGGCCGGTTTTCGGACGATTTTGTTACAGGGCCGATTTTGCAGCAACGCTGCACAAATGGCCCTGTAACAAAAACGGCCCCCAGGGCCCAAAACGGCCCCCACCCTTGTGGCGCACCGGGGAATTGCCCGGTGCCCGCAACGGCCAGTCCGGGCCTGCCACTGCAGCGCAGCCGTACAGTGCACAGGCAGGTACACACACTGATCAGTCCCTAGCCCGGAGCCTGTCCACTGCAGCGCAGCCGTACAGTGCGCAGCCAGGGACACACACTGATCGGCCCCTACCCCTGAGCCTGCCCACTGCAGCGCAGCCGTACAGGGCGCAGGAAGGGACACAGACTGATCAGTCCCTAGCCCTGAGCCTGTCCACTGCAGCGCAGCCGTACAGTGCGCAGGCAGGGACATACACTGATCAGTCCCTAGCCCTGAACCTGTCCACTGCAGCGCAGCCGTACGGTGCGCAGGCAGGGACACACACTGATCAGTCCATAGCCCTGAACCTGTCCACTGCAGCGCAGCCGTACGGTGCGCAGGCAGGGACACACACTGATCAGTCCCTAGCCCTGAACCTGTCCACTGCAGCGCAGCCGTACAGTGCGCTGGCAGGGACACACACTGATCAGTCCCTAGCCCTGAACCTGTCCACTGCAGCGCAGCCGTACAGTGCGCAGGCAGGGACACACACTGATCAGTCCCTAGCCCTGAACCTGTCCACTGCAGCGCAGCCGTACGGTGCGCAGGCAGGGACACACATTGATCAGTCCCTAGCCCTGAACCTGTCCACTGCAGCGCAGCCGTACGGTGCGCAGGCAGGGACACACACTGATCAGTCCCTAGCCCTGAACCTGTCCACTGCAGCGCAGCCGTACAGTGCGCTGGCAGGGACACACACTGATCAGTCTCTAGCCCTGAGGCTGTCCACTGCAGCGCAGCCGTACAGTGCGCAGGCAGGGACACACACTGATCAGTCCCTAGCCCTGAACCTGTCCACTGCAGCGCAGCCGTACGGTGCGCAGGCAGGGACACACACTGATCAGTCCCTAGCCCTGAACCTGTCCACTGCAGCGCAGCCGTACAGTGCGCAGGCAGGGACACACACTGATCAGTCCCTAGCCCTGAGGCTGTCCACTGCAGCGCAGCCGTACAGTGCCCAGGCTGGGACACACACTGATCAGTCCCTAGCCCTGAGGCTGTCCACTGCAGCGCAGCCGTACAGTGCGCAGGCAGGGACATACACTGATCAGTCCCTAGCCCTGAACCTGTCCACTGCAGCGCAGCCGTACAGTGCGCTGGCAGGGACACACACTGATCAGTCCCTAGCCCTGAGGCTGTCCACTGCAGCGCAGCCGTACAGTGCGCAGGCAGGGACACACACTGATCAGTCCCTAGCCCTGAACCTGTCCACTGCAGCGCAGCCGTACGGTGCGCAGGCAGGGACACACACTGATCAGTCCCTAGCCCTGAGGCTGTCCACTGCAGCGCAGCCGTACAGTGCGCAGGCAGGGACACACACTGATCAGTCCCTAGCCCTAAGGCTGTCCACTGCAGCGCAGCCGTACAGTGCGCTGGCAGGGACACACACTGATCAGTCCCTAGCCCTGAGGCTGTCCACTGCAGCGCAGCCGTACAGTGCGCTGGCAGGGACACACACTGATCAGTCTCTAGTCCTGAGGCTGTCCACTGCAGCGCAGCCATACAGTGCGCAGGCAGGGACACACACTGATCAGTCCCTAGCCCTTAGGCTGTCCACTGCAGCGCAGCCGTACAGTGCGCAGGCAGGGACACACACTGATCAGTCCCTAGCCCTGAGCCTGTCCACTGCAGGGCAGCCGTACAGTGCGCAGCCAGGGACACACACTGATCGGCCCCTACCCCATAGCCTGCCCACTGCACAGGGCTGGACTGAGAACCAAAACTTCCCTGGCAAAGTGCTCGGCCGGCCCCCTGAGGGAGCGACCAAGCTCTTTGCCGGGGCCGGTTTTCGGACGATTTTGTTACAGGGCCGATTTTGCAGCAACGCTGCACAAATGGCCCTGTAACAAAAACGGCCCCCAGGGCCCAAAACGGCCCCCACCCTTGTGGCGCACCGGGGAATTGCCCGGTGCCCGCAACGGCCAGTCCGGGCCTGCCACTGCAGCGCAGCCGTACAGTGCACAGGCAGGTACACACACTGATCAGTCCCTAGCCCGGAGCCTGTCCACTTTAGCGCAGCCGTACAGTGCGCAGCCAGGGACACACACTGATCGGCCCCTACCCCTGAGCCTGCCCACTGCAGCGCAGCCGTACAGGGCGCAGGAAGGGACACACACTGATCAGTCCCTAGCCCTGAGCCTGTCCACTGCAGCGCAGCCGTACAGTGCGCAGGCAGGGACACACACTGATCGGCTCCTAGCCCTGAGCCTGCCCACTGCAGCGAAGCCGTACAGTGCACAGGCAGGGACACACACTGATCGGCCCCTGAGCCTGCCCACTGCAGCTCAGCCGTACAGTGCACAGGCAGGGACACACACTGATCGGCCCCTGAGCCTGTCCACTACAGTGCAGCCGTACAGTGCACAGGCATGGAAACACACTGATCGGCCCCTACCCCTGAGCCTGCCCACTGCAGCGCAGCCGTACAGTGCGCAGGCAGGGACACACACTGATCGGCCCCTGAGCCTGCCCACTGCAGCACAGCCGTACAGTGCGCAGGAATGGAAACACACTGATCGGTCCCTAGCCCTGAGTGTGTCCACTGCAGCGCAGCCGTACAGTGCGCAGGCAGGGACATACACTGATCGGCTCCTAGCCCTGAGCCTGCCCACTGCAGCGCAGCCGTACAGTGCCCAGGCAGGAACATACACTGATCGGCCCCTGAGCCTGCCCACTGCAGTGCAGCTGTACAGTGCCCAGGCAGGGACATACACTAATCGGTCCCTAGCCCTGAGGCTGTCCACTGCAGCGCAGCCGTACAGTGCGCAGGCAGGGACACACACTGATCGGCCTCTGAGCCTGTCCACTGCAGGGCAGCCGTACAGTGCGCAGCCAGGGACACACACTGATCGGCCCCTACCCCTGAGCCTACCCACTGCACAGGGCTGGACTGAGAACCAAAACTTCCCTGGCAAAGTGCTCGGCCGGCCCCCTGAGGGAGCGACCAAGCTCTTTGCCGGGGCCGGTTTTCGGACGATTTTGTTACAGGGCCGATTTTGCAGCAACGCTGCAAAAATGGCCCTGTAACAAAAACGGCCCCCAGGGCCCAAAACGGCCCCCACCCTTGCGGCGCACCGATGAATTGCCCGGTGCCCGCAACGGCCAGTCCGGGCCTGCCACTGCAGCGCAGCCGTACAGTGCACAGGCAGGTACACACACTGATCAGTCCTTAGCCCGGAGCCTGTCCACTGCAGCGCAGCCGTACAGTGCGCAGCCAGGGACACACACTGATCGGCCCCTACCCCTGAGCCTGCCCACTGCAGCGCAGCCGTACAGGGCGCAGGCAGGGACACACACTGATCGGCTCCTAGCCCTGAGCCTGCCCACTGCAGCGCAGCCGTACAGTGCACAGGCAGGGACACACACTGATCGGCCCCTGAGCCTGCCCACTGCAGCTCAGCCGTACAGTGCACAGGCAGGGACACACACTGATCGGCCCCTGAGCCCGTCCACTGCAGTGCAGCCGTACAGTGCACAGGCATGGAAACACACTGATCGGCCCCTACCCCTGAGCCTGCCCACTGCAGCGCAGCCGTACAGTGCGCAGGCAGGGACACACACTGATCGGCCCCTGAGCCTGCCCACTGCAGCGCAGCCGTACAGTGCGCAGGAATGGAAACACACTGATCGGTCCCTAGCCCTGAGTGTGTCCACTGCAGCGCAGCCGTACAGTGCGCAGGCAGGGACATACACTGATCGGCTCCTAGCCCTGAGCCTGCCCACTGCAGCGCAGCCGTACAGTGCCCAGGCAGGGACATACACTGATCGGCCCCTGAGCCTGCCCACTGCAGTGCAGCTGTACAGTGCCCAGGCAGGGACATACACTGATCGGTCCCTAGCCCTGAGCGTGTCCACTGCAGCGCAGCCGTACAGTGCGCAGGCAGGGACATACACTGATCAGTCCCTAGCCCTGAGCGTGTCCACTGCAGCACAGCCGTACAGTGCCCAGGCAGAGACATACACTGATCGGCCCCTCGCCCTGAGCGTGTCCACTGCAGCGCAGCCGTACAATGCACAGGCAGGGACATACACTGATCGGCCCCTAGCCTGCCCACTGCAATGCAGCCGTACAGTGCGCAGGCAGGGACATACACTGATCGGCCCCTCGCCCCTCGCCTGCCCACTGCAGCGCAGCCGTACAGTGCCCAGGCAGGGACATACACTGATCGGCCCCTGAGCCTGCGCACTGCAGTGCAGCCGTACAGTACCCAGGCAGGGACATACACTGATCGGTCCCTAGCCCTGAGCGTGTCCACTGCAGCGCAGCCGTACAGTGCGCAGGCAGGGACATACACTGATCAGTCCCTAGCCCTGAGCGTGTCCACTGCAGCGCAGCCGTACAGTGCCCAGGCAGGGACATACACTGATCGGCCCCTCGCCCTGAGCGTGTCCACTACAGCGCAGCCGTTCAATGCACAGGCAGGGACATACACTGAACGGCCCCAAGCCTGCCCACTGCAGTG
Source organism: Lissotriton helveticus (assembly GCF_964261635.1). Lineage (NCBI taxonomy): Eukaryota > Metazoa > Chordata > Amphibia > Caudata > Salamandridae > Lissotriton > Lissotriton helveticus. The sequence goes on along the minus strand of NC_136062.1, from coordinate 195,024,898 downwards.
CAGTCGTACAGTGCCCAGGCAGGGACATACACTGATCGGCCCCTCGCCCTGAGCGTGTCCACTGCAGCGCAGCCGTACAATGCGCAGGCAGGGACATACACTGATCGGCCCCTAGCCTGCCCACTGCAGTGCAGTCGTACAGTGCCCAGGCAGGGACATACACTGATCGGCCCCTCGCCCTGAGCGTGTCCACTGCAGCGCAGCCGTACAGTGCGCAGGCAGGGGCTCACACTGATCGGCCCCTGAGCCTTTCCACTGCTGGGTATCCGTACAGTGCGCAGGCAGGGACATACACCGATCTGCCCCTCGCCCTGAGCCTGCCCACTGCCGAGCAGCCATAAAGTGCACAGGCAGGGAAACACACTGATCGGCCCCTGAGCATGCCACTGCAGGGCAGCCGTACACTGCGCAAGCAGGGACACACACTGATCGCCCCCCTGAGCCTGTCCACTGCAGCGCAGCCGTACAGTGCGCAGGCAGGGACATACACTGATCAGTCCCTAACCCTGAGCCTGTCCACTGCAGCGCAGCCGTACAGTGTGCAGGCAGGGACATACACTGATCAGTCCCTAGCCCTGAGCGTGTCCACTGCCGTGCAGCCATACACTGCGCATGCAGAGTCATACACTGATCGGCCCTTAGCCTGCCAACTGCAGTGCAGTTGTACAGTGCCCAGGCAGGGACATACACTGATCGGCCCCTCGCCCTGAGCGTGTCCACTGCAGCGCAGCCGTACAATGCGCAGGCAGGGACATACACTGATCGGCCCCTAGCCTGCCCACTGCAGTGCAGTCGTACAGTGCCCAGGCAGGAACATACACTGATCGGCCCCTCGCCCTGAGCGTGTCCACTGTAGCGCAGCCGTACAGTGCGCAGGCAGGGACACACACTGATCGGCCCCTGAGCCTGTCCACTGCAGGGCATCCGTACAGTGCACAGGCAGGGACATACACCGATCTGCCCCTCACCCTGAGCCTGCCCACTGCCGAGCAGCCATACAGTGCGCAGGCAGGGAAACACACTGATCGGCCCCTGAGCCTGTCCACTGCACGGCAGCCGTACATTGCGCAAGCAGGGACACACACTGATCGCCCCTTGAGCCTGTCCACTACAGCGCAGCCGTACAGTGCGCAGGCAGGGACATACACTGATCAGTCCCTAGCCCTGAGCCTGTCCACTGCAGCGCAGCCGTACAGTGTGCAGGCAGGGACATACACTGATCAGCCCCTAGCCCTGAGCGTGTCCACTGCCGCGCAGCCATACAGTGCGCAGGCATAGTCATACACTGATCGGCCCTTAGCCTGCCAACTGCAGTGCAGTCGTACAGTGCCAAGGCAGGGACATACACTGATCGGCCCCTCGCCCTGAGCGTGTCCACTGCAGCGCAGCCGTACAGTGCTCAGGCAGGGACATACACTGATCGGCCCCTGAGCCTGTCCACTGCAGGGCAGCCGTACAGTGCGCAGGCAGGGACATACACCGATCTGCCCCTCGCCCCTCGCCTGCCCACTGCAGCGCAGCCGTACAGTGCGCAGGCAGGGAAACACACTAATCGGCCCCTAGCCCTGAGCCTGCCTACTGCAGCACAGCCGTGCAGTGCGCAGGCAGGATCATACACTGATCGACTACTCGCCCTAAGGCTGAGCCTGCCCACTGCAGCTCAGCCATACAGTGCACAGGCAGGGACACACACTGATCGCCCTAGCCTGCCCACTGCAGTGCAGCCGTACAGTGCCGGGGCATGGAAACACACTGATCGGGCCCTAGCCCTGAGCCTGCCTACTGCAGCACAGCCGTACAGTGCGCAGGCAGGGACATACACTGAGCGGCCCTGAGCCCAAAGGCTCCCCACTGCAGCTTAAAGTGGGCCGGGTCTCATCGGTGCTGAGCACCTGCAGTTTTTTAAAGGAGGCCTCAAAACAAGGTCTCTATCAAGTTCTGTTTTGTGCCCTGCACATGCGGTCCGTTTTTTTCCGGACTGGCAAAGTGCTTGGCCGGCCCACTGGGGTGTTGGGGGTACGGCCGAGCTGTTTGCCATGGCCGGCTTCTGCCAATTTTGTTACAGGGGGCGATATTGCAGCTATTCTGCAAAAACGGCCCTGTAACAAAAACGGCCCTCCAGCGGTCCAAAACCGGCCCCTACCCATTCAGCCCACAGGGGAAATGCCCGGTGAGTCCAAACTTCTTGTAGGTATGATGTTACTTATTGTATCATATATGTGAATGCAATGACAGAAACAGCAAAATACAAGTTGGGCGACACACTATGCTAAGCACAGATTTTTAGCTTACATGTTTTTAAACTACGCCCTTAATTACACTGGCCACGCCCCTTTGAGAGACTCCCCAGTTTTCTCATCCCACTTAAATCCCTGCATGTACAATACGTTGGTTCTTAAAGTGGAGTCCATACTGGAGCTTTAAAACACCAATAGACTATTCACAGTACCACTGCAAGATGGCCTCCCGCTAGTAGGTTTAGTTTTTTTATCCGATGCATATGACTTCCTGTTTAGATCGCAGCATGTTTTCTTTTTTTACTTGTATTCTTTTAAATTATCTAACATATGTTGTTGAGTTTATTTGGCAAGAGAACGAGTCCTTTCACTGCACATGCCCCTTAATGTCTGATGGTTGGATTGTTGAGTCATCAAATGTACAAAGTCTCTATTAACAATTCACCGCAGAAAACCTAAGCAGTCAAGATGCATGCTATTCAACTTATTCATAAGCTTTTCCCAAGAGACCAATTTTAAATCTCTGTGGTGGGGGCAAATATCAGTACTTACTGTTTTTGGGGCCGAATGTTCTACAGAGAGAGAGAAAGAGAGAGTGAGAGTGAGAGAGAGACAGACAGCTAGAAGATCTCTTTATTGTTGAACAACTAAACTGTGGGATTTTTCATTCTTTGCCGAGAATTATTGTCATTCACCCTCTGGAAAGAGCCAGGTATGCTTTTCTGCTAGATACTGAACTGATTATAGAGCACTTTGTTGATGATTGTCAGTAATTGGATTGATATTTCCATCTCACTTGCCGCCAGTGGAGTGAATAATGCTTTCCTGTATTTCCTGTGGTCTAACCACTGATATGCCAGGCAGCTGCTTTCTGTAGAAAAGGGTGTAGCAGTCGTCTTAAAAAAGAGATACTCTCTGACACTGGTGTAACAGGTCAAGCATGATACCAGCAGAGAATGTACTACTGTTCAGAGAAACACTTTTTGAAAACAAAAACTCTTATTTTACTTGTAGATTCAGTATTTAAATTCCTATTGACACAACTGCATTAACCTAGGGTTCAAGACATACAAATGCTATGTGACGTGAACAGCCATGCTTTTTCAATTTTATAGATAAGTTAAACTGTGGTCAAGTCTGTGGTGATCCCTGAGAGATGTAAAATTAATTGGTGTTGTTGTGGGTGCCAGTTACTAAAAACAAGTTTTAACGTATTAGAACCACATTCATTTGTATTGAGCCGATGTTAGATAGTTTCTGGAGTTGCTATCACTTGAGCCATCCTATGTAAGTTGTCACATAAAAGTCAATAGTACTGAGTATCAACAGCTTATCAATGAACATTATAAACTGTCAGAGCGCTAGATTTGCTGAAAGCGAACATGATGGAGGATTGAGGGGGGGGGGGAGGATGGGGGGAATGAAGAGCATTGGTAAAATCCACAAGTCAATCCTGAGAAGAAACACAGAGGGAGTCCTTGTGTCGTGTCCCGGACCCGCAATCACGACAGGAGTCAGTCTGGTGGTCAAATACTTTATTCCTGTGTGCAGTGTCTGTCAGGTACGTCTTGCCTCTTCCATGGGTCTAAGGGAATGCCCCCCTGCCCCGCTGACCGGAACTAGTGTCCGGTGTCAGCCCCACCTCTTGTTCCTGCTGCTGGGTCTTAGTGCCCACCACTCAGGGCACGACATCTCCCCCCTTGTTGTAAACAAACATTTTCTTGTCATTGTCTCCCGTCCCTGACATGTTGTAGAACGAGATGTCAATAGATTTGTGAGAGAGAGAGAGAGAGAGAGAGAGAGAGAGAGAGAGAGAGAGAGAGAGAGAGAGATCGTCTTGCTGACCTATTCCCCTTACATCTCTTCAATCAGTCTCTTTCGTCCCTTGCATTCTCTTCTCTGCCTTTTTTCTGCTTCTTCCATTCCCCGCTTCTGCTGTTGTTGTTGCGGGCTCATCTTCTTTTACGGTCTTCACTTCCTTGACATGCGAACTCTTTTTCGTGATCTGATAACGCCCTGCTGACGCTGTTGTCATTGGCCCTTTTATTCCAGTCACTGTCAGTGGGTCTTTTGAGAAAGGGCTGTTTGACTTCCTCATCTGTCTTTGTCGCACTACAACTGTATCTCGCTCTTGTGATTTTGTCGACATGGCATGTCTTCTTGTGTCAGCATACGCCTTCAATTTCGCCTTGTCTTTGGCAGCCATGTCCTTTCGCTCCCTTTCTGGTGTCTCTCTAGTTGTCGTATCCTCGTTCTGCTTAGATGGCCCAGTATACGTTCAGCAGGACACAACCCTGTGTGGCTGTGATGGATGTTTCTGTAGTCCCTCAGTGTTTGGCACAGGGCTTGCCCGATCGATATTTGTGTTATTTTTGCTCTTTGCACTGCTTTCTTGACACTCCCCATAAATCTTTCTGCCATCCCATTTGCCTTCGGCCACAGTGTCATTATTTTCCGATGGCGTATTCCTGGGTCGTCCATGAACTTTCTGAATTCTTCTCCGGAGAACGGAGGGCCATCGTCAGTCATTGGTGTCTGTGAGGAGCCCCATGCTGCAAATGTGTCATCCATTAATGGCAATCTCTCATTTTTGGTCTCTGAAAGTTCTTCGTGGACTTTCTTGAACGCCCTCATTTCTTCTCCCATTACTCCCTCTTTCATGATGCTGTTGCTATTGACATGCCTCCACCTCGTGTTGTGCTTCAGTGTGAACTTTAAGTGATCTTCCGCTATTGATGTGACCCCCGGTGTGGTGCTACCTCTATGGTCATGGTCTCTGTCTTTTTGATGTTGTCTACGTTCACCACGTGTATTCTTCCTTTTGTTGTGCCCTCATCAGTGTCGACATTTTCGGTCATGAGATATAGTCGTTCGACTTTTTTTTCTATTTCATCTTCTCCCGACTCGGCTGACGAGCTTCTCTTTGTCGCTTCCACGTGTCTGACGTGTCTGCTTGCTGTTACTCTCTGTTTTCCCGGTCTTCCTTTTTCGCTTCGGAACTGTGGTCCCAAATAAACACTGGCAGAGTGATTGCTCCCATTGCATTTTCTGCAAATCTGACCTATCGCCGGGCATGCCCCTTTGTGCGGGAACTCGAGACCGTATTTGTAGCATGTTGACTCGTGTGGTCCCTTTGCTGCTTGTTCATTCTGACCCTTTTTCCATCCATTCGTGCAGTTGTACTCTGTCATGCGGTGTGTCTGTTTCACTCGCCCTTTCTTCCCCCGCTCCATTTGCTTTTCCTGTACTGTTGCCCTCGCTTCAGCTCTCGCCAGTGACAGTATTTTTCCCATTGATGTCCTTTCCTTCAATATTCTTGTCCCGAAGTCTGTGTCATGCCATCCAACGATGATGCGCATGTCAATCGCTTGTTCATTATCGAACTTGTACCTCTCAAACTCAATATTCCTCTGGGCGTCGAATGTGTTTGACAGCCACTTTCTTGGTCCTTTGTGGATCGCCGTCTCTTCCGCAGGTCGTGTTGCTAGCCGGTCATCTATGTCATCACCAGCCAGATTTGGCAATAGATCCATTTGCTTGGCCTCTCTTACATCCCTTGCTTGCATGTATCTCTCAAATTCTTTCATCCATTTTTCCCATAGGATCCCCACTTGTGATTCCGAAAAGTTGAAAGGAAAATGTCTGCGATATTGCTTTTCACTCTTTTGTTCTGCCATTTCTTCTGCAACCTTTGTGCGTTCCTTTGTGCTTGTTCTTTTTCTTTATTTCTTTTCTCTTTTCTTTCTTCTCTGTATATGCACTGTTTATGTTTTGTCTCTTGACTGTGCTCTCATCGGCACTCTGTTATTCTCTCTTGATTGTGCTCTTTGCGGCACTTTCCTCTTGCCTGTGCTCTTATGTGCTCTTTGCGGCACTTTCCTCTTATCTGTGCTCTTATCGGCACTTTGTGATTCTCCCTTAATTGTGCTCTTATTGGCACTCCGTTATTCTCTCTTGATTGTGCTCCTTGCGGCACTTTCCTCTTGACTGTGCTCTTATGTGCTCTTTGCGGCACTTTTCTCTTATCTGTGCTCTTATCGGCACTTTGTGATTCTCTCTTAATTGTGCTCTTTGCGGCACCTTCCTCTTGACTGTGCTCTTGTGTGGCACTTTCCTTTTTCTTTTTTTTTTTTTCTTGCACTTTCCTGTGCTTATTTTATTCTCTTGTGCTCTTTTCATTCACTTCCCTTTGTTTATTTCACTCCCCTGTGCTCTTATCGGCACTTTGTGCTTCTTTTTTTCACTTTCTGTGCTGTTTCCTCGTTTTGCCTGACTTCAAAATGGCCGCCACTGCTCAGACCGCTCCTATTGGTCCTTTTTGCCTGATTCCAAAATGGCCGCTGACATCTCGCGCGATGTCGGAGCCAATCTCGCGCTCGCCTGGCTTCAAAATGGCCGCCGCGCTGTTCTCTTCTGCTATTGGCTCAATTTGCCTGGCCCCAAGATGGCCGCTCTCGTTCACGCGATAGTTCGCCCACCTTTGAAAAACGAGCGCGCTTCACTGCGGAGTCCTTACCGGAGCTCTTCTCTTCATCAGACGCTTGTTTTCCTCATTGGGCCAGATTTCTTCGTTGTGGTTCCTCGGATCCTTCTTCTTTGTCGTGAATCAGGGTGGGCTCCTGGTCATGATCTCCTCATTCAGTCCTGGATGCGATACTTTCTCTTCAGCAGCACACGCGTGATGTGAATCCCACCTTCGTCGCCAGTTGTCGTGTCCCGGACCCGCAATCACGACAGGAGTCAGTTTGGTGGTCAAATACTTTATTCCTGTGTGCAGTGTCTGTCAGGTACGTCTTGCCTCTTCCATGGGTCTAAGGGAATGCCCCCCTGCCCCGCTGACCGGAACTAGTGTCCGGTGTCAGCTCCACCTCTTGTTCCTGCTGCTGGGTCTTAGTGCCCACCACTCAGGGCACGATACCTTGGTCCTGCAGAACCGAGAGTAAGCGTAGTTCGTTGTGCTGAAGCACAACATTTGCACAGAGGAAATCCTTGATATACCTGAGTTCGCCTCCTTCCTTTCTCTTACAAGAGTGCTAACCATCACAGTGAACTGCAAACACAGCGGTGGCCTGTGCAAACCATAGACTCCTTGCTACTCAAACTGCCATCAGTTTCCATGGAATGATGTGTTTGTGAGACTCTCGAGCACGTGGGGGGAGATCTATAAAGACAGTCGTAACAGGCCATCTGGAAGGTGCAGCTACTTCTGTCATAAAGTCCACTTGTTGGGGCTTTTGCAAAATCTTCTTAGCCAAACACATGTAACATACGACTCTTAGAAAGAAAAGGCGTAAATGCCCAGTATTTATAGACAACACATTTACTTCCATTTTCTGAACACCAGATTGGCATATTTTGTGCACTGCGTAAAATTCGCTTGTGCAAAGAAAGGATAGTTGACATTTTATTTTATATTAAACTGAAATTCTTTTTTACAGCGACTTGAAGCACTCTTTCCCAACTTACTATCTTCCTTTAACCCCGTTTTCCTTTGAAAAATCGGTAACTGGTGCACTTCTACGTCAATTTTGCAGCACTTTCAAACGGAGCTATCAGGTGTCATTTGGAGATGCTAAAATGTGTGCACTGCAATGCTACTGAATGCACTAAACTATATTTGAGTGAATGTTGATCACATCTGCATATACATTCCCTGGACACTCTCATGAGAGTTAAGGTTAGATGGAGCTTATTTGGAGTCGCCTTTGTGCTTAAAGTGTGAGCTTTATGAACTGCCAACACATGAGATATATCATGTACTAAATACATTTCATATGACATCCCATTTTCAACTCTTTAATCGAAATGAGTGTATTTCTCGAAGCGTGATATTTTGCAATTTGTTGGTATTTAGAGCATTTTTTATATTGATGGATTTATTTTATACTGCTAGTAAACATAATCTGTTATAGTCTCATGACGGTGTCCACATTGCGCTTCCAGTCGTACTATATTTCTCACAGGATAATTTCATTTTGCGATCTCCTCTAATATTTTGTCTTCTTGACAAATTACTATCAGAATTAAATATATAACAGTTCCACACAGATGCAAAATACATTTCAGGCTTCATACACCTGGCATTGCTGTGAATATAAATTGAGAACCAATCCAGGTCCAGTCTGAAACTACTTTAGAGTTCATCACTTTCACTTTCTCAGTAGTGCTGCAATGACCTCCAAGGTGTGATTTCCACCATGTTATATGTGGTAAATCGCAAGAAGGTTGAGGGAGTTTGTGGTTTGCTGCTGTCTTCTTTGTTTACCTACACATCACAAGCCTCGATCAAGTAAGCATATGTATATGTATGTAGGTGCTATCTGCATAGAGCAAACCTAGTCAAAAGGCAGCAGAGGGCTGTATTGGGTTAAAGTTAAAGGTACAGACAACACATGAATGAAGAGGTAGCTCAGTTGTTTTTTGGAGCAGAATTCGGTTGTGTCATAATGTAGTATTCTTCAAAGAGTTGTGTCTTCAGCTCTTTCCCAAATTGACGCAGGGTTGGGGCGGCCCTGATGGATACTCAGGCTACCGGGTGCACAGATGGAGAAGGGCTATTGCCTTTTTTTTCTTTTTTAGAATACTTTGCCTCCAGTATGATGATATTCTGGCTGTGGGTTTGCAGAGAGCCACCAGAGTTTGTGGGCTTATCAGCCAGATAGCCGGGGGTTCTGGAAGAGACAGCTTCCTAAATGATAACATTTTGTACTGGTAATTTAGTTGTAGTAACATTTGTTGTATGCAGTGGTGCAAACTGTGTTCTCAATAGCTATATAAAAATGGTATTATTATATTTGACTACTAACATTTTAATGATGGAAAGTTTAATGAATTCCCAAGGATCCAATGTGGACAGCCTGAAGAATAATCTGGACCGCCAAACAAGGTGATATAAGGTCTGCAAGGGTGCACTGTGGCAAGGAAGGGGGGGGAGGGTGTTAGGTAGGTGTGACACAGGGAAGCTATAGATTTAGGTAGGCGGACGTTTTAATAAAAATTGCAGTTTTAACAAAGTGGTCGTTTTAATACACCCGCAGTTACAGCAAAATATATACGTTTTCCGTTTGGAGTATACGTGTATTCAGTGTGGACTTGGTAAGTGGTGGCGAGACGTACCTGACAAGGTCGCATTTGGCGCGGCCGTCAGTGATCGGCCGTGTTGTCAGCAAGCCATCTGGGGAAGGAACAAAGGCAGCATTGGATCCTTTGGAATTGCCTAATGTACCTTTGAGTTTCCCATTGAACAGATTTGAATCAAGGTAAATATATTGGAACTAGTTACAACAAAAGGTATCCAGGAGTCACAACCAAGTTTCTCTCTTAAGCAAAACTGCTACACGACAAAAAAATAGAATGTGAGTTGAACACAGTTGTGTATAAACACCATTTTACCACCCATACATGCAACATACAATCAAGGTAGGAATTTCTCCCATCAGTTGTCTCTCTGTACCGCCACTGTTACATCATTTGGGTTCTCCTTACCCAGGAGTTAGTATACAGACAGTCACACTAGTTGGAAAATGGAGACTGTATGAGTAAGGAGACTGACATTAGTTTTTTCACAGAATGGTGTCAGTATGGTGTCGGTGTGATGTTTACAACTGAAAAAAGCAGTGCAAGTGAAAGTAAGTGAAGTGAATAAAATTAGGTGGAACTGAGTAGAATAAGTATTTTAATGTTTTCTCTCAGACCCCTAAGCTTAAAAACAAGTGAAAAGTGAAAGAAAGTAGATTTGACATAATATCTACTCAGCAAGTGGTCGACATGTTTCTGCATAAATGGAATTGATCCTATGCATTCATCAGGACCCAGTTGTTGCTACTGCTGTATTTTAATGTGAGAAAATAGGAATAAAAGGAATAATATCACCTGTTTTTTTCAGGTGTAGATTCTCCACCACAATCCAATTTCTGTGGGGATGGCGCCTCACCTCACCTGGCTGCAGCTCAGGTAAATAAGGAGCACCGCTCTCTCCGTCGGTGTCTCCCAACGTCCCTCTGGGCTATACTGGGGAGGCCTTGTCTCATCCTGGTGCGGCCAGCCCAGAACCTTCCCTGATAAAATCTCTCTCCCTTCCTTGCAGCACGCCCCAATCCAGACAACCCAGTCCTGATGACGATCCAAACTTACATGGATCGAAACGCCGTCGACCTAACAGCATAATAATAGGCGTACTTCTCTGCTGTGGCTCTACAACCAATTGAAAATTTATGTATTGTGATATCACGTTGTCACTTGCCTTGGAGGCACTCACTGTAAATTATCTGCACTCTGTCACAGTGCGCCGTTCTTGCTGTTCACTTCTTCACTTGCGTCGCCACCCTTATCACAATCACTTTAAGCACCAAGTGTTTTTTGGTTGTCATTAATATATTTATGTAGTGCTGCTTCTAACTGTATATCCTCCGACCATAACACATGTTACTATATAAAGATGATTAACTATCTTTTTTCTAAATTGATGTAGTGTCTCCTTCTTTCCTTGCAAGTAATGCTGTATGCATGCATAAATAATTGTCTACGCATTCTTACCGTTCAGGACATTGTTTTCTAATGCACCTTTTTTTTATTAACATCATATAAATCATGTATTTAAGATTAAATAGTGTTACAATTAACAATTTGTAAATCCCAACATATTTCAAAAAAATTGTCCACACAATCACTACATTGTTTTTCTTTTAGATTGGTTCTCACTGACTTTTAGTTTGATCATTGTAAACCTGTATTTTTGTTGATGGTAATTCTAGAAGGAATTCCATTAGTCAGTTGCACGGCAAGGACTTTCAACTTGGCCTGTTTTTGCTCAAGAGAGTTCACATTTAATGGCCTTCTCCAGGACCTCTGTGGATTTCCAACTTGACAATAAACAAAGTACATCAGGTAGCAAAGCAAAAAGCTTACTAATTTTAAAGGAAAGTACTAATACATATATTGTGTCTCGGTGACTACTGCAGCCTAATTTGAACAGTTGCGGCTGAAGAATCCAGAGAATTTAATTTTAGGTTTTTGTAGAATGTCAGTCTCTCTATTCTTCATTAAAACAAGTGGTGAAAAGTAGATTTTTCAAGTCCACAGGGCCAGATCTCTGGTTCTGACTGAGTTGTGCGACCCAAAGGATGTGAGAAATCTTCTTTCTGCTGCTCATTTTGATGAAGAATAGAGAGTGATTTGAATTACTCAATTTGTATGTTTTATAGAACATTTAAAATCGATTTTTAGTAAACTATAGTGCCCTTATTTTTAATTCTCTATTTAGGAGGCTTCCCTGTATTCCTTATTTATTACGGACAAATGGCTCATGAGACCAGGGAATTTAATCCATTATGGAATAAAATGGAATATTTCTCCAACTAAGAGTAAGGGCCACATGTATCAAACAAGTTTGTATTCACAAACGGTGTGAATTGGTAATTCACCCGCTTGCGAATGCAAAATAGCCGTTCAAGATGTATGAAAGACTTTATAGTCCCAATTTTGGGTAATCGCAAAAATTGTAATCACATAAAATAGCGACTACAAATAGGGAATCTCAGTTTGCAATTCCCTTCGCACATGTACCAAGCATTTTCTAAATGCAGACTGTGCATTTAGGATATGCAAAGATCAACAACTCCATGTCGATGGTAACATGTGCAAATTTGGAAAAATGCATTTTTCAATGTACATGTGTACATTTTTGGGGGGGATGCTTCAGGGAGGCCTTAGGCCACGTACACCCTTGGTATTGCATTACCTAATTAGGTAATACGAAACCATTTGCACCTATGGGCCAGTTAGGAACAATGGAGTAACTAATAGCAATTAGCTAATTGCAATTGTGAATCTTTAGAAATCGCTATTAAGTAATCGCTAATTTCTTATATACCATTTTACATTCCTTAAATAGGGAGTACCTACAATTCGCTATTTAATGAATGTAAAATGAATTTGATACATGTGACCCTAACTTTTTATAAAATGTGTTTACTTTCTGTGTGAGGTAGAGTTACTTTCTTCAGTTTTATACTGGTATCACTCCGTCACTTTGCACTCCCCATCTGCACTTTTTTTTACACTTTTTGGTATAGAATATCAATGTTGTATAAACAAGATGTTCTCGGTCTTTTTTGGAAAGATCATATTTAAATCCTTGGAAGGGTTAGAACAATAATATGTTGCTTTTTTTGAAAAGTTACACCTAAGGAGCCATTTTGGCCTCATTGTTTCCATATACAACAGAGTCCTTTTCGGTTCATTGGAACCAGCACTGTTTTGTTTCTTCTCTTGGGTGTGTAAGTTTAGCACCGTGCGCCGACAGGGAGGAACGCCCTTCACACGACCTTCCAATGCGTTCTGCTCGGGTTGCGGGATGACAGCTCTTCTCTTCCAGACCATGGACCAACTGTTTATTTCACTCTGACGCCGCAACTTAACGGAAGAGTCAATTTAATAGTGACAGCCGCCTCCTTCCTGGCCCAGCGGGAATTCCTCTTTAAATGAGAGCATAATTAGCTCAGAGAGATGGCAACTTCCTGGATTTGAATGAATTCATTTATATTTGAAAGACAGATCTAAACATCATGACTGCAAAGCGCTCTGTTACTTTCCTGGCCTATCAGCTATGGATGCTTTCCCTTTCACGGAGGGTCAAAGGGTGCAGGAGGACAAGTAGCTCCATCCTCGACCTACAACATGGGAATGCGCCAGGATCTAATCAGTTAAGTGATCACTTAGCATGTTATTGAGGTGGAAATTGGTGACATGAGAGGTGGTAACACCCCCATCCTGTTAGACATTTAAGAAGGCAGATGGATATATATATATTTTTTAGTACTGCGTTTTCTGCAATAAAACCCATTCCAATGAGTAATTTTATCGGAAACTAGGAAAGGAGTGTTTTTGATTCATTCAGGTCTATAATGAAATGTTGTATTGTATGATCTTTTAGGCATGTTGAATGAACGTACATGATTGATTAGGTGACCTATGAGTAACGAATGATGTGATCACTTAAATGACTCCCACAGGACAGTCTTTTGATTATACATGTTTACTCTAGTTCCCGCGGGCATATAGGTCACACCTTGTTTTGTAAACATAACCAGGGTATAATGTGGCCACAACTTGACTTGCTGTTAGATCAGTGATTGTGTGTGCTTGTAAATTATATAGCCATTGTATTTGCCCATTATGAACTTCAAATGGAATACCGTGTACATCAGGAGGACTGAGTATTATTGCCTCAGAGGGAATCTCCTACATCATGAAGATGGGTCGTTTCAGCCTCAGATGTACAAACAAATTTGCTTCTCTTAGGTAATTCAGTTACGGATGTCTACATTATTCAAGAATAAGATGCAAGACCATCCTTATTTCAATAAAGTCAATTTGGCAAAATCACTGAGTCTTAATAAAATCTTTCGAATTCATGAGTGATTTATTAAAACGTGGCACGCGCAAAATTGTCCATCAAATATATATAAAAATTCAACAAGTAACCTTGCTGTGGTCATTAAACCGCTTGCGGAGTGGATTCAGTGAGACACGCAACTGTGTGGGTTCCGCTGACCTGATGGTAGCGAGGACAGAGTGTCCATTGGCCTCTTAATTTACAATAGTGACCCTGAGCTCATCTTGCCCAACTCTTGTCCATGTTGCTAATGTACGCAGAATCATTGGGTCTTATTGTGAAATGGTTCAAATATTTATATCCCCTTAACCAATTAACAAGAGGATAGACATCAGGTCCGCCTTCCCAGTACAGTGGGCTACCAAACATTTCAAATGCCTAGGGATGCACATCACATTCGCCCAGCAGCGGGTCTGGGACCTAAATATTACACCCCTAATAACTCTGGTACGGAGAGACTTGTATCACTGGGGAAGTCTTCAGCTAAACATAGCAGGCAGAGAAGCTGTGTTTAAGATAATAGCACTTCCCTGACTCATCTACAAGTTACAGAATTACCGCACAATATACTCCCTGCCTTTTTCCACGATCTACTGTAGTGGTAAAATACCTCTGGGCAGGAGGCCTACAGCGTATCTCCTATTGTAAACGCATACATAGTCCCTATGACGGGGTCTGGGGATTGCAGATATAAGACTATACAACTGGGCTGGTCATCTTGTACCAAAAAATGACTACCTTTTTACAAGATGGGATAACTCCTCTATAGCACTTTAACTCCACGCCCTCAATCAACACAGCGTACTCAACCTCCTTTGTGGTGCCAACACACCTATAGTCCTTCCATCTGCAACACAAACTTTTTTAACCTGTTGGCACAAGGCTCTGCCGTGGACCAGGTGGCATGGGGTACAGACAGAAGAAATGCCACTGTGGGCCAGGAGCTTGCTCAAGCCTATAGTTATGGTAGAGGGCTTCAGGGCATAGGATAATATTGGTATATCCAAGTTAGGGGATGTCTGGGAGGACACCGCCATGTGCACATTTCAATATCTCATAGACACCGATAGAAGGCAAAAGATAGCATTTTATTGATATCTACAACTGTTTTGTGCACCTGAGGCCTCCCATAACGTAACCCCCTGGAAACACATATTACAGAATCACAAATGGGCAGAAATATAATTTAAACTTTAAGCCGCACCCTGGTGAATAATACCCCTGACTCTATGGGAGTATAAAGGGATAGTTGGGAGCGCGACTTGGGGCGCCTGGAAGAAGAGGATTGGGTGCGGGCCAGAATGGCCCTTGGTGATCTTTATGAAATTGCGAATAATCTAACTTAAATATTTGCACTGTGTATACTTTAGCCCCTCAAGGCTTAATGGTGGGGTGGGTGAGGGGCTGTGGGGAAGGTGGGAGATGGAAGGAAAGAATGTTGGCTAGTGAGGGATGCATTACATATAATCTCCCCGTGCATGTAGAAACATGGGCCCCTTATAATTGCACAGTGCAAAATATCATGTGATATTTCCATTACAATCCCATATCAAGTAATTTTAGGAAAACTAGACATTTTACATAGCTTGGCCCTTTAGGAGGAGCCTAGGCCGCGCATGCACTGTCTCTTCAAGACTTGCTGTATTCACTCTGTGGGCTTGCAGCCCTCCAATTGCTTTTCATCCGTTTGTTTCAGTGCCCTTTAAAAATCCTTGCTTCCAATTGGGTACATGTTCCCATTTGTCCATCTTTTTCATTGGTTATTACCTCCCATGGAGCAGGCCCCCAGGACTTGTATCCTTACACTTTTAGTATTTTAGTTACTGCCCGAGGTGCTATTATTTTTTTAATCTGAAACAGCACTTCACACAAGTGTTCATGTGTTTCTTTTGATCAGTGTGGCTCCCTTTTCAGGAAAGCCACACTTCATCATTCAGTGTGGGTCTGCTTCAGGAGCCTGCGCCTCTTTCTATTTGTCGCATGCTTGTTACATTTTGCTGATGATCAACACAGCGCCCGTTTCATGGCCACCGCGCTTCATCTTTCGCACGTCCACTTCTTTATTTCTGCATGCTGGTCTGTTTCCCTGTCTTGTTTAGGCAAATATGGCTGTTAGGAATCTGTGAGAGTATAGTGTTTAGCCTAGATCTTCAATGGTACCCCAAGGGCATCTTTGAGGTAAGCTGCATTTGCTGAGCTTCTAGAAGTACCCCCGGGGTATTATTAAGAGTTTAACAGACTGACAGTGAGCTCAGTCTGCACATTTGCTCTTCACAGCCTTCAGCAGGGTGGAGAGTAGCAATGAATCACTGGGAGGGGTAGATGAGTAGACAGGATTTCTAGCTCTAGAGGCCCCACCACAGCTTCGCCGTACATGCACGCTCCAGGTCTCTTCAGGTAATAATTAGTTCTGCGCTGGGCAAACATGCTCCTTGTTTACCATTTGCATCCTGCGTCCATCCACTTTTAATGTCAACATTCCTGCCTCCTTCTGCATGTCTCACCCCGCTGCCATTGTCCATTCCAGCTACCTCCACTTTGGAACATCGGTGGTGTGGTGGACGCAAGGCACATGCAACGGCTGGGCAGCAGCTCATTCAACACCTGCAGCCCCCCATCGTTAAAACTGCCCAGTACTCACCACTGCCCGTGCTTGACTAATGATATTATATTAGTTTCTACCCAAGCCAGTGCCAGCCTCTGTATTGTCAGGTCTTCCCGTACGTTGAGCATTCCCCTGCTCAAAGAACGTCTAGGCCACCTTGCATGGTCAGACTGACCAGCCCTCTATTCCCATCTGAGATCCAGCTGCCCCTGTAGGCCCTCTTTAGCAGCCTATAGGATTGTCAACGCACGCCTCGCATTATGTGGTAGACCCCCATATTTTCTATTGGCTCCAAATCATGTCCCAGGCTCATGTTGTGCGTAAATTAGAACACACTGGCCCACACTCTGTCTGCAAGTGCCATTGACAGCTCTGACATTATGTGAGGCCCATTACATTGGAGTTAGCGACAGAAGATGGCAGTTAGTCTCCTTTGTTGTGTATATGCCCTAGCACTACCCATATCATCCCATACTATCCACGAGCATGGCTTCTGGCAGTTTGTCTTTGTTTATGAAGCAAAGCTTCTACCCTGTGTTGTATTTTTGAGAGGAGAAAATCAGTAACTAACATCTAATGTGACTGGCATTGTAGCCCAGGTTCTTCTCTGCTCATTCTTACTGACAACAGAACCTCTGTGATGGCAGAACTTTCTGATGAAAATACCTCACTCTAAATCAGCACCCCCTGGCTGCACGTAGGTCCATAAACCTTTAGAGACATATGTCCTGCCTACTCAGAGCTACATGCATACTGCCCCTTTGTTTGCATACCTACACTTGCTCTTCTGTCACCTCGTGGACGCTCTTCAGGGAGAGTATGGTCAACCCAATGTATACTACCTTGTTCAAAAGATGATCCTTCTTTGATGACTGCCTTTGACCATGTCTGGCCCATGATACTTTTGGAGCTGCCTCTAATTGGCATTTAGGATAGTATGCACCAAACACAATATTCATATTAATTATGGGGGTATTTTGAAGGTATATTTTCAATCCATTCCTTGAGATTACTGGGGCATACAGACGCATTCTAGACACATTTAGGTAAAGATGACAAATAAGTCTGATACTAAGAGAGGCATAGATAAGGAGAATATGTTAGCCAGTATGTCACTGTAGAAATACCTGTCAGCTATCTCAGTCTCACAGATATGACTCTAATAAATAAATAAATAAACAAGCTATAATTCGAGTAAATGACTGACAAAAGAGCACGAGATTTAAGTATTGAAACTAATCTATTGCTATCTTAAGACCATATTGTTCTCAACTCTTCTCAGTACTCCACTGAGCATGTTTTGGGCCAGCGGGACCTAGACCCAATGGGCCACATCCTTTGGCTATCCAACTCAAAATGCGGATTTTGTGTTGAGCACTGACCATGTATATGATTGCAGCATTCTTGAGGGACTAAGTGTGATTTAGAATCTATTTTGATTTTAAACAGTTTACGATTTTAAGACATTTGACTGATTTTTACCTCCCAGAAATGCTAGAAAATCACATTAAATGGTGGCTGGTAACTGATGAAGGCTGATTTTCTTTTTTTCTTTTTTTAAATTTCTTTTTATTAACATAGCTCAAGGGTACTGCAAGTACAATATGCATAGTCAAAGTAACATGATTAGGCAGACACAATATCACAAGAATAATACATTCACTTGAGGATATGCGGTGTGGAAAACCCTCTGAGCGAGTCAGCTTCTCAAGTTCATCCCTCTGTATTTTCTCCAGGGCTCCCATATTCTTTCCCATTTCTTAGCGCACCCCCCTACTTTTGTAGACCGTTTCTTCAGCGCGCTGGCACCAATCGAGGTATTGTCTCCACTCCTCCAGCGTCGGAGTAAAGGCACCCCCTACTTTCTGTCCAAACAAAAGGAGTCTCAGGGGGAAGAGAAGGGCACAGGCCGCCCCCCACTCAAACCATAACACACAGCAATAGGCCTGTCACCCAAGACACTCTTAGAAAAATTCTAATATGGCGTGGATACTGATACAAATAAACTTTATCTATTATCACCACCCCTCAATCTTTCTGGTGGTTCGAATCCAGCCAGGTGTCAAACATTAATGCGGTACAACCACGGTAACAAACAATCTGTCGTGATACCACCAGACACTACTTGTGGAAAAAGTGTGGAGAAGAGAGTGAGCCCCTCACGGAAGAACCGCCAATCGGGTTATCTGACTCACAATTGCCAGTATACCCAATTATCATCATTGGTGACTCACTCTCATAACAGTGGGAAAGGAAACAGAAAAAACCAACAACATATAACAGTGTTTTTCGATATCAGCCCCACGATCTGCTGATAGTTCCTATCAAGACAAGACAATGTATTGCCCTTGCTGTACTTTGTGCACAATTAACACAAACCACAAAAACAAAGAACCCCCAGTGAGAAAGAAAAGTGAATCTCACACAGTTAAAACAGAAGAGTTCACTAGCCACTCATGATTTATTCTGGGCTGTGAAACCTTCTGACATAAAAATGACTCACACCATATGTACTCTCAGGTGCGTCATAGTGCCAACATGTTTCGTTGCTTGTATTTTCTGCAACTTCTTCAGGGCAAATGGGGGTGCCCACTGTTATTGCCACTGTATACCAACACACACCTATGATGGAAAACACGACAGATTGACAAAATATAATGAGCCATAAATTAAAAGCTTCCCATCTTTACTGCTAGATCTGAGATTCAAACAAAATCCCTGGCTGTGGTGCTTAAAACCAAATGTCAGTGCACATAATCACCTGGGGTTAGCGTTTCTCACGCATACCTGCTACCCCTACAATCAGTATGCCCGTGTCCTCAAGAGATCACGTGTTGATTGTGAAAACCCGCTATCGTCGGGTCCCCTGCACACAGAAACAAGGAGGAAAAGCCGATTTGAATAAACATGACGCTTCACCATCAACTCATGCCAACTCCCCGCATATTACATACAATTGGGCGTGTAGTTAAATTTTAAAACCCCAGCTGCTTGCACGCAGGGAAACTAGTTTACATTATACCCTTCTCATCAAAGGCCCCCGGTCATCGTCTGTGTTACAGCTCGAGGCACCCCTCCCTAGGGACTCGTATCTAATCGCCTCGCCAGATCTATTGGCAAGGAGCTTACCCACGCTAGAGCACTCGTCCTGCCGAATGTCAGCCGCGCCCCGTCCTGGCTCCAAACTGCCAGATATCGGAAGATGCGTGATGACGTCCGGGTCCTCGCGAGTCATGTGACCCGCTTACTGCCTGTGTGGCGGCCATCTTATAGTGTGTTCCGAAACTCGGCAAAAGGGACTGTAAGCGCTTGTAATTAAAGGCAAATATTACCACACAACATTAAGGGGCTCAGAAAAAGTGTATTAATGCCCCATATATTCATAGGCAACCTTTCTTCGAAAGGCGACCCAGGTCATTTCTGGAAATTGCAACCCAATTACGATAAATTCCACAACCTCATGTATTGAGCAAGGACCACTTTAAACATCAGTAAAGGGTGAATGGACGAACTAATACGTCATATGATCAAGGGGAATTGCTCCTAGAGGTGCACAAGGGGCTCAATATAATGAATGGAACATCATTATTTTATATAAAATATGAAGTATGAAAATGCTGAAATTAAGAATAGATATCTCACAATGCACAGAGTCTGCTCCCCAAGTGTGAACCTGCATTACAGAGAGATCGAATAGTTGCAGGGATCATAATAGGATAATATAAGCTATACTCTATGTGTGAAACAGTCCAAGCTGTCCCCAAGCTGTAAGATCCGAAGATCAGGGATGTACATAATCCCTAGGTATTATCGTTTAGTTATTTTATTCCATTCAAAAAGGTCGTTCAACCCATCACGGTCAACCTGTTCCTGATAGATCCAGCGAGCCTCCTTTCTAGCCAAAATGCTATCAACATTGTGGCTCTCGCACATCACCCTTTCAAGTACAACCCACTCTAGATCTTTTGGTTCATGTCTCATCTCATTGAAGTGTTGCACTAATCTCGTTGTTAATTTTTTGGCCCTAATGGTGCTAAGGTGTTCTTGAATGCGGACTTTCACCTTTCTGGATGTGAGTCCAATGTAATGCAGTCCACATTTACAAGTCAGTCTGTAGATAACATTTACAGTGTTGCAATTACTGAATTTGGTAAGATGCCAAATTTTGCCATTTCTCAGGGTCACCGCCTTCGTGGTCCTTGTTAAATTGCAAACAGAACAGCCCATACAAGGATGATGGCCAGGGGGTAACCTTTCTGTGTAAACAGGGAGCGAGGTCCTAGTGTGGACCAGTTTGTCCTTTAAATTCGTGGCTCTTTTGAAGGCAAACCGTGGGGGTGGCATCTTGCCCATGGTGGTATCAAGAATAGACCAGTGCTTTCTCACGATCTGCCTCAGTTTTGTGGATAGGGGATCAAAAGTTGTTATCACCGGTATGCACTCTTGTTTGGTCTTTACATGACGTTCCAATAGTGCCTCCCGGGGTGTATTCAATGCACGTTTGCGTGCTTGCCTAACCACCTTCTTAGGGTAAGCCCTAGCAGTCAATTTCACAGCCAATTCCTCTGATTGCTCCACGAATAACTCTGTAGTGGAACAATTGCGCCTATAGCGCAAAAATTGCCCCACAGGGAGATTATCTCGTAGGGCTCTTGGATGAAAAGAATTATAGTGAAGCAATGAGTTCTTATCAGTATGCTTGTGATGTACGGTCGTCACCAATTTGTGGTTAACCGCTACAATATCAACATCTAAGTACACTGCTGTGGTTCTGTTAATAGACCAAGTAAATTTGAGGCAGTCATCTATCTGGTTGAGCCATGAGAGGAATTCCAGAAGATGGTCCTCTGTACCTGTCCAGATACAGAGGACGTCATCAATATATCTCCTCCATAAGGAGATACATTCTCTGAAGGGGTTGTTATTCGGATGGAGGACCACATTCACCTCAAACTGGCCCACATAAATGCAGGCCAGACTTGGAGCAAAAGTGGCCCCCATCGATGTTCCAGACACCTGTAGGTATAGTTGATTTTTATACTCAAAAAAGTTTTTTGTCAGTGCAAGCTCAATGCACTGCATGACAAACGCGATGGGCGTGTCATAAAACCACTCCAGTTCCCCCAGGGCCCGTGCTGCTGCCACCAGCGGGGCGTCCTGGGGGATACTGGTGTAGAGTGACTCAATATCGATGGTCACTAGCAGCTGTGACTCAGGGTCAAACTGAACTCCCTCAAGGATATTCAGAATGTCAGTCGTGTCCTGGACATAGGACTCCTGAGTGACAACTGCTTCACGCAGAAAAAAGTCCGCGAACTGCGACAGAGGCTCCAAGACAGACTGGATGCCCGACACTATAGGGCGTCCCGGGGGTGGTCTCTGGGGTTTGTGGATCTTCGGCAAGATGTAGAATGCCGGAATGCGGGACTTTTTGTTGACAATAAAGTCAGCCTCTTTTGGTGTTATCCACTTCTTCCCCAGAGCATCTGCCACCATGCTGGTAATCAATTCCAGTAGATCAGGTGTCGGATCTCTGGCTAGGGGGTGGTAGTTGGCACGTACACTCAATAACCTAAGTACTTCTGCCTCGTAGTCGCATGTGTTCAGTACAACGACCGCACCCCCCTTGTCAGCCTGTTTAATGGTTAACAGCGTGTTGTCTTGAAGGGATTTCACCGCTTGCCAGTCTGATTTATTCATATTGCAACCCTGGTGGACTTGGGGAGTTTGCTCTAAAGTGGCCACATCGTGGAGCACTTTCTGTTCAAAAATTGCCACCTCAGGGCCCAATGAACCACTGGGTGGACAGAAATTAGAAGGGCGACGGAGATCCGTGCTGAACAGTGATTGGTTCACCTTATCTTTGTCAGAGAAAAATTTATGCAATTTGATTTTCCTCATCATTTCATGTAATTCTAATCTGCAGGTGAAGGCGTCATGACGGGGAGTTGGCACAAACCCCAATCCCTTATTTAAAACCCTCACTTCCGCCGGTGTCAACACATGGTCAGATAGGTTCACCACGATATCATTAGATACTGTTTGTATTCCATTGGAACTCATGGCTGGGTTGTTCTGCCCCTCTGGCGGGTCACACGGGGGGAGTATTGTTGCCAATTTGGCTGGAATTGTCCTCTGCCCCTGCCTTTGCCTTTCCCTCGGAAGGTTTGATTGCCGCCGCCCTGTGTACCTCCCTGGTTTTGGCCTAAAAAAGACCGCAATAGTGCGCCTAGGTCTTCGTCTGTCCTTGTTTCTGGTGCAAAATTCACCCTGTTGGTATTACGAGGGGCCTGGTTAGTAGGTGCGTCCTCCTCCTCACTGCTAGTGTTATCGAACACCCAGTTGTTTGGTGTTCGTCGCTGTTGTTGTTGTCTATTTCCCCCTCGCTGTGTGTACGACCCTCTTTTTTGAAAGTTTGATTGCCTTGATTGATCTGTCTGAGTGTCGTAGTATTGATCCTCAGTATATGGAAAGGCCCAAGAGTGAGTAAACCTCTCCAAATTCTTTTTAAGCCCCCTTATTTTCTGATTGACCATGTAAGTTTTGTAATCGGCCAAGTCACTTTGGATCCTTTCAAGTTGTTCTTTTGCGTCAGTGATTACTGAATTTCCCTTTATGTTTTCTTCCAACTCCAATATCTCTTTCATTAGCTCATCACTGAGTCTTTTAGCGGTGTTAATAATGAGGATCAGCCAGTCCCGTGTGCATTTATTGGAAATATAACTCCAATCCACCCGGAACTGCCTGTCCTCCAAAAAGATCTTGGGTTCAAGTTTAACTATTAGACTTGGTGGAGCTGCTCCTGCCCGTAAGTACTCTGTCATTAATGCTCCATGCAGAGCTACTCTAATCTGCCGTTTTTTTAAAGTCGACAGTTTGTCCCATTCCTCCCGTGCTGTAGAACTAGGCACCAATGAGACATCGGGTAGGAGAGAAGGGCCAGACAATATTAAGGCTATTTGCTCGTCTGAAAAAGCCAGGCAATTCATTACTACCTCCAACGAAGGGCTGGGTCAATTAGATTATGTGCAGAGTCACCTAAACCACAGCCAACCAATTGTAAAAAATGCTCAAATCATAAAAACCGTGGGTACCGACAATATACTGCAATTGCAGTCAGACTCTCACGGCTGAACCGCCGTACTGAATCATGTCCAAACAAAAGGAGTCTCAGGGGGAAGAGAAGGGCACAGGCCGCCCCCCACTCAAACCATAACACACAGCAATAGGCCTGTCACCCAAGACACTCTTAGAAAAATTCTAATATGGCGTGGATACTGATACAAATAAACTTTATCTATTATCACCACCCCTCAATCTTTCTGGTGGTTCGAATCCAGCCAGGTGTCAAACATTAATGCGGTACAACCACGGTAACAAACAATCTGTCGTGATACCACCACCCACCAGACACTACTTGTGGAAAAAGTGTGAAGAAGAGAGTGAGCCCCTCATGAAAGAACCGCCAATCGGGTTATCTGACTCACAATTGCCAGTATACCCAATTATCATCATTGGTGACTCACTCTCATAACAGTGGGAAAGGAAACAGAAAAAACCAACAACATATAACAGTGTTTTTCGATATCAGCCCCACGATCTGCTGATAGTTCCTATCAAGACAAGACAATGTATTGCCCTTGCTGTACTTTGTGCACAATTAACACAAACCACAAAAACAAAGAACCCCCAGTGAGAAAGAAAAGTGAATCTCACACAGTTAAAACAGAAGAGTTCACTAGCCACTCATGATTTATTCTGGGCTGTGAAACCTTCTGACATAAAAATGACTCACACCATATGTACTCTCAGGTGCGTCATAGTGCCAACATGTTTCGTTGCTTGTATTTTCTGCAACTTCTTCAGGGCAAATGGGGGTGCCCACTGTTATTGCCACTGTATACCAACACACACCTATGATGGAAAACACGACAGATTGACAAAATATAATGAGCCATAAATTAAAAGCTTCCCATCTTTACTGCTAGATCTGAGATTCAAACAAAATCCCTGGCTGTGGTGCTTAAAACCAAATGTCAGTGCACATAATCACCTGGGGTTAGCGTTTCTCACGCATACCTGCTACCCCTACAATCAGTATGCCCGTGTCCTCAAGAGATCACGTGTTGATTGTGAAAACCCGCTATCGTCGGGTCCCCTGCACACAGAAACAAGGAGGAAAAGCCGATTTGAATAAACATGACGCTTCACCATCAACTCATGCCAACTCCCCGCATATTACATACAATTGGGCGTGTAGTTAAATTTTAAAACCCCAGCTGCTTGCACGCAGGGAAACTAGTTTACATTATACCCTTCTCATCAAAGGCCCCCGGTCATCGTCTGTGTTACAGCTCGAGGCACCCCTCCCTAGGGACTCGTATCTAATCGCCTCGCCAGATCTATTGGCAAGGAGCTTACCCACGCTAGAGCACTCGTCCTGCCGAATGTCAGCCGCGCCCCGTCCTGGCTCCAAACTGCCAGATATCGGAAGATGCGTGATGACGTCCGGGTCCTCGCGAGTCATGTGACCCGCTTACTGCCTGTGTGGCGGCCATCTTATAGTGTGTTCCGAAACTCGGCAAAAGGGACTGTAAGCGCTTGTAATTAAAGGCAAATATTACCACACAACATTAAGGGGCTCAGAAAAAGTGTATTAATGCCCCATATATTCATAGGCAACCTTTCTTCGAAAGGCGACCCAGGTCATTTCTGGAAATTGCAACCCAATTACGATAAATTCCACAACCTCATGTATTGAGCAAGGACCACTTTAAACATCAGTAAAGGGTGAATGGACGAACTAATACGTCATATGATCAAGGGGAATTGCTCCTAGAGGTGCACAAGGGGCTAAATATAATGAATGGAACATCATTATTTTATATAAAATATGAAGTATGAAAATGCTGAAATTAAGAATAGATATCTCACAATGCACAGAGTCTGCTCCCCAAGTGTGAACCTGCATTACAGAGAGATCGAATAGTTGCAGGGATCATAATAGGATAATATAAGCTATACTCTATGTGTGAAACAGTCCAAGCTGTCCCCAAGCTGTAAGATCCGAAGATCAGGGATGTACATAATCCCTAGGTATTATCGTTTAGTTATTTTATTCCATTCAAAAAGGTCGTTCAACCCATCACGGTCAACCTGTTCCTGATAGATCCAGCGAGCCTCCTTTCTAGCCAAAATGCTATCAACATTGTGGCTCTCGCACATCACCCTTTCAAGTACAACCCACTCTAGATCTTTTGGTTCATGTCTCATCTCATTGAAGTGTTGCACTAATCTCGTTGTTAATTTTTTGGCCCTAATGGTGCTAAGGTGTTCTTGAATGCGGACTTTCACCTTTCTGGATGTGAGTCCAATGTAATGCAGTCCACATTTACAAGTCAGTCTGTAGATAACATTTACAGTGTTGCAATTACTGAATTTGGTAAGATGCCAAATTTTGCCATTTCTCAGGGTCACCGCCTTCGTGGTCCTTGTTAAATTGCAAACAGAACAGCCCATACAAGGATGATGGCCAGGGGGTAACCTTTCTGTGTAAACAGGGAGCGAGGTCCTAGTGTGGACCAGTTTGTCCTTTAAATTCGTGGCTCTTTTGAAGGCAAACCGTGGGGGTGGCATCTTGCCCATGGTGGTATCAAGAATAGACCAGTGCTTTCTCACGATCTGCCTCAGTTTTGTGGATAGGGGATCAAAAGTTGTTATCACCGGTATGCACTCTTGTTTGGTCTTTACATGACGTTCCAATAGTGCCTCCGGGGTGTATTCAATGCACGTTTGCGTGCTTGCCTAACCACCTTCTTAGGGTAAGCCCTAGCAGTCAATTTCACAGCCAATTCCTCTGATTGCTCCACGAATAACTCTGTAGTGGAACAATTGCGCCTATAGCGCAAAAATTGCCCCACAGGGAGATTATCTCGTAGGGCTCTTGGATGAAAAGAATTATAGTGAAGCAATGAGTTCTTATCAGTATGCTTGTGATGTACGGTCGTCACCAATTTGTGGTTAACCGCTACAATATCAACATCTAAGTACACTGCTGTGGTTCTGTTAATAGACCAAGTAAATTTGAGGCAGTCATCTATCTGGTTGAGCCATGAGAGGAATTCCAGAAGATGGTCCTCTGTACCTGTCCAGATACAGAGGACGTCATCAATATATCTCCTCCATAAGGAGATACATTCTCTGAAGGGGTTGTTATTCGGATGGAGGACCACATTCACCTCAAACTGGCCCACATAAATGCAGGCCAGACTTGGAGCAAAAGTGGCCCCCATCGATGTTCCAGACACCTGTAGGTATAGTTGATTTTTATACTCAAAAAAGTTTTTTGTCAGTGCAAGCTCAATGCACTGCATGACAAACGCGATGGGCGTGTCATAAAACCACTCCAGTTCCCCCAGGGCCCGTGCTGCTGCCACCAGCGGGGCGTCCTGGGGGATACTGGTGTAGAGTGACTCAATATCGATGGTCACTAGCAGCTGTGACTCAGGGTCAAACTGAACTCCCTCAAGGATATTCAGAATGTCAGTCGTGTCCTGGACATAGGACTCCTGAGTGACAACTGCTTCACGCAGAAAAAAGTCCGCGAACTGCGACAGAGGCTCCAAGACAGACTGGATGCCCGACACTATAGGGCGTCCCGGGGGTGGTCTCTGGGGTTTGTGGATCTTCGGCAAGATGTAGAATGCCGGAATGCGGGACTTTTTGTTGACAATAAAGTCAGCCTCTTTTGGTGTTATCCACTTCTTCCCCAGAGCATCTGCCACCATGCTGGTAATCAATTCCAGTAGATCAGGTGTCGGATCTCTGGCTAGGGGGTGGTAGTTGGCACGTACACTCAATAACCTAAGTACTTCTGCCTCGTAGTCGCATGTGTTCAGTACAACGACCGCACCCCCCTTGTCAGCCTGTTTAATGGTTAACAGCGTGTTGTCTTGAAGGGATTTCACCGCTTGCCAGTCTGATTTATTCATATTGCAACCCTGGTGGACTTGGGGAGTTTGCTCTAAAGTGGCCACATCGTGGAGCACTTTCTGTTCAAAAACTGCCACCTCAGGGCCCAATGAACCACTGGGTGGACAGAAATTAGAAGGGCGACGGAGATCCGTGCTGAACAGTGATTGGTTCACCTTATCTTTGTCAGAGAAAAATTTATGCAATTTGATTTTCCTCATCATTTCATGTAATTCTAATCTGTAGGTGAAGGCGTCATGACGGGGAGTTGGCACAAACCCCAATCCCTTATTTAAAACCCTCACTTCCGCCGGTGTCAACACATGGTCAGATAGGTTCACCACGATATCATTAGATACTGTTTGTATTCCATTGGAACTCATGGCTGGGTTGTTCTGCCCCTCTGGCGGGTCACACGGGGGGAGTATTGTTGCCAATTTGGCTGGAATTGTCCTCTGCCCCTGCCTTTGCCTTTCCCTCGGAAGGTTTGATTGCCGCCGCCCTGTGTACCTCCCTGGTTTTGGCCTAAAAAAGACCGCAATAGTGCGCCTAGGTCTTCGTCTGTCCTTGTTTCTGGTGCAAAATTCACCCTGTTGGTATTACGAGGGGCCTGGTTAGTAGGTGCGTCCTCCTCCTCACTGCTAGTGTTATCGAACACCCAGTTGTTTGGTGTTCGTCGCTGTTGTTGTTGTCTATTTCCCCCTCGCTGTGTGTACGACCCTCTTTTTTGAAAGTTTGATTGCCTTGATTGATCTGTCTGAGTGTCGTAGTATTGATCCTCAGTATATGGAAAGGCCCAAGAGTGAGTAAACCTCTCCAAATTCTTTTTAAGCCCCCTTATTTTCTGATTGACCA
The DNA here is from genome assembly GCF_964261635.1 of Lissotriton helveticus. Classification (NCBI taxonomy): domain Eukaryota; kingdom Metazoa; phylum Chordata; class Amphibia; order Caudata; family Salamandridae; genus Lissotriton; species Lissotriton helveticus. The sequence continues at coordinate 194,996,835 of NC_136062.1, read as the reverse complement.
TGTAAGTTTTGTAATCGGCCAAGTCACTTTGGATCCTTTCAAGTTGTTCTTTTGCGTCAGTGATTACTGAATTTCCCTTTATGTTTTCTTCCAACTCCAATATCTCTTTCATTAGCTCATCACTGAGTCTTTTAGCGGTGTTAATAATGAGGATCAGCCAGTCCCGTGTGCATTTATTGGAAATATAACTCCAATCCACCCGGAACTGCCTGTCCTCCAAAAAGATCTTGGGTTCAAGTTTAACTATTAGACTTGGTGGAGCTGCTCCTGCCCGTAAGTACTCTGTCATTAATGCTCCATGCAGAGCTACTCTAATCTGCCGTTTTTTTAAAGTCGACAGTTTGTCCCATTCCTCCCGTGCTGTAGAACTAGGCACCAATGGGACATCGGGTAGGAGAGAAGGGCCAGACAATATTAAGGCTATTTGCTCGTCTGAAAAAGCCAGGCAATTCATTACTACCTCCAACGAAGGGCTGGGTCAATTAGATTATGTGCAGAGTCACCTAAACCACAGCCAACCAATTGTAAAAAATGCTCAAATCATAAAAACCGTGGGTACCGACAATATACTGCAATTGCAGTCAGACTCTCACGGCTGAACCGCCGTACTGAATCATGTCCAAACAAAAGGAGTCTCAGGGGGAAGAGAAGGGCACAGGCCGCCCCCCACTCAAACCATAACACACAGCAATAGGCCTGTCACCCAAGACACTCTTAGAAAAATTCTAATATGGCGTGGATACTGATACAAATAAACTTTATCTATTATCACCACCCCTCAATCTTTCTGGTGGTTCGAATCCAGCCAGGTGTCAAACATTAATGCGGTACAACCACGGTAACAAACAATCTGTCGTGATACCACCACCCACCAGACACTACTTGTGGAAAAAGTGTGAAGAAGAGAGTGAGCCCCTCATGGAAGAACCGCCAATCGGGTTATCTGACTCACAATTGCCAGTATACCCAATTATCATCATTGGTGACTCACTCTCATAACAGTGGGAAAGGAAACAGAAAAAACCAACAACATATAACAGTGTTTTTCGATATCAGCCCCACGATCTGCTGATAGTTCCTATCAAGACAAGACAATGTATTGCCCTTGCTGTACTTTGTGCACAATTAACACAAACCACAAAAACAAAGAACCCCCAGTGAGAAAGAAAAGTGAATCTCACACAGTTAAAACAGAAGAGTTCACTAGCCACTCATGATTTATTCTGGGCTGTGAAACCTTCTGACATAAAAATGACTCACACCATATGTACTCTCAGGTGCGTCATAGTGCCAACATGTTTCGTTGCTTGTATTTTCTGCAACTTCTTCAGGGCAAATGGGGGTGCCCACTGTTATTGCCACTGTATACCAACACACACCTATGATGGAAAACACGACAGATTGACAAAATATAATGAGCCATAAATTAAAAGCTTCCCATCTTTACTGCTAGATCTGAGATTCAAACAAAATCCCTGGCTGTGGTGCTTAAAATCAAATGTCAGTGCACATAATCACCTGGGGTTAGCGTTTCTCACGCATACCTGCTACCCCTACAATCAGTATGCCCGTGTCCTCAAGAGATCACGTGTTGATTGTGAAAACCCGCTATCGTCGGGTCCCCTGCACACAGAAACAAGGAGGAAAAGCCGATTTGAATAAACATGACGCTTCACCATCAACTCATGCCAACTCCCCGCATATTACATACAATTGGGCGTGTAGTTCTGGCAATGTTCCGCTTTGCTATCCCTGCTGCAAGGGCCAACCATAGTCCCTCATACCTAGACCAGTCAGAGTCACTCTTAATCATTAATAGTAGCCACTTTGAATCCAGAGGGACTGTCACACTCATTACCCTGGTCATAGTATCTGTGACCCCACGCCAGTACTGCGCAATCTCCGGGCATTCCCATAAAATATGTAGGAAGGTTCCCTCCCCCTGGTAACCCCTGACGCACGTCGCTGTAGAGATCCTGCCCCACGTGTGGAGGTGAGTGCGCGGGTAATAGGTTTGGTGTAGTATTTTAAGTTGTAACAATCTAAATCAGGAGCGGATCGCGATTTCTCTGGGGCTCTGGATTGCCTCCTACCACTCCTCATCGTCGATTGGCTCCAAATCTTTAACCCATGAGTCCCGAAGTGTCGTCAGGGGGTCTTGTATATTGTTTATCAATTTGCGATAGATCGTGGATGTTGGTTTCTCAACAATAAGATCTAGTAGCACTCTGTCCTCCAATGGGGAGTATTCTGGAACTGAAATGCCACTATGAATGTGGGTGTGCAGCGCATGCACCAGGCTCAGGTATTTATAGCTCTGAGTCTGGTTTAGATTATATTCTCGCTTAAGGACCTCAAAGGTGAGGGGAGAGTCTCCTTTTCAGACATCCCCCAGGTACTCGATGCCTAACAATTTCCACGCCTTGAAACCTCTAATGGCTGCTACTTCACGTACGGGGTCCCCCACCCACAGTGGAGTTCTACCAGTCAGTGTCCCCGCCCAACCTAGCAGCTTGTTAGCTTCCCTCCAACAATGTATCACCACTTTGGTGTGCTCCGGCCACTGCGGTCTGGACTTTCGTAAATACAGGAGGGGCTCACAATTTCTTCCCGGCATGGCAGCTCCATCTGCTCAATACGCTGGCTCGTCCATATCAGAGAACACCCAATCATTAATTGACCTGCAGCTGAGAAGCCCAGTAATAGAGCCTAATATCAGGGACTATGCATGCTGATTTTCAAGAGTCTTCCAACAGATGATTTTATAATTCACCTATAATGAGTTACACATGTTGATACTCTCAACACATGCATGTTCCCACACCAGAGACATATATTAGCCCTACTTACCATATCAATGGAAGAACAGCACTTGATGACATGATCTATGTTTCTCTATGTGAAGTGACTGCAAAAAAGGTGAAAAAAATCTATCAGAACACAGTACAATTAACAGGAAAGAAAAAAGTTTCAAACTATGGTTGTAGATAGATACTAACAAGTTTAAAACTCCCCAAGGATACAACAGTTGGCAGTTAGGGGGATTAGGGTTTTGGGCAAAGTAGTTGAGTTACGTACCTCCTGTAAAGTTACAGTTTGTGTTGTAATATCTACACCTGTCTCACTGATTTGGATTACTACTCCTTTCTAATTGGGATCTACTTTTTAGGTCGAGCCTAGGCATGCGAGACATGCTGTATTCACTCTGCGGTCTTATAGCCCACCCATAGACTTGCTATTTGCTGTCTCAGTTGTCACTCCGCTATTCCTTCTTCCTATTTGTTTATGGCATGCATTTGTCATGCCTCCTTTAGTGTTTATCCCTCCCCAAGAGCAGCAATCAAATACAGTATCACTCCACTAGTTACCATTGTAGCATGTGTTTGTCGAACTACTTTTTTCTTGGCTCGTGTTTTAGGATTGTTGTGTTTTTTGGCTTGCCGAATGCGCTCAGCCAACGGCTGTAAATCATGTCCTTATCTTGGTTCTTCTCCCATTCCCCATCACCCTGCTCCCGCTGTTGCTTGGTCGTGGCTGCTTTCCCTGTGCTACTCCAACCATCGCAGACCGCTAAAAATCTCATTTTATGCAAGACATTACAGCTCTTTACAACACAGGGTGCTTTGTGTCTGCTCAAAGAGCCCTCTCATTTCAAGTCTGATATGCTGCCCCCACCCTGCCTTGCTCAGAGCATCCACCTCGGGCCGTCCCTGCGAGAATCCGCCTCCTCCTACAAAACATACTTCCCCAGCATCTGGAGGGTTACCCGCCTCGGCTGACCATGCCTCATGCGATAGCACTCGGCTTTTACAGCACCATATCCACAAAGATGTGCTTGCAACACAACTGCATATTAAACCAAACAATTACTACTCATTGCAACAAAAACAATGCTGGTCGTTGGGCAGTAGCTTTCGTAAGTACAATCCAACAATGTCCCAAGGAAAACAGTCAGAAAGGCCAAAATATATATAAATTTTTGATTTCACTAAAGGGCTGCGAGTAACCTGTCGGTTACTTCAAACCACTTAATGTATTATATATGTGTGCACATCCTTCCCAACCTTAACACGGCTTACAAATAAACAGTTTCTTTAGAGTTAGGAGAGGTTTTTTGGAGGGTATGGGGGAAGGGATTGGGGTTTTATAGAGGGATCTCTTTCCCATAAAAAATGTATTTACAATAAAATTATAACACTGGGTGTACACATGTAGAAGGGTTTTTAAAACCCCCCTTCATCAGTACAACGTCCCTTTCTGACATGTTTGGCCAGAGCTCTATGTGATCTCACGCACACAGAGTGTGGTGAGTTGCTAAATACATTTTGGCTATTGCACGTTTTCGGCACTCACCTGTAAATGCACGCAGAATTAATTTTTTTTTCCACCCAGAAGCACCCAATTACATTACCCAGGTTCAGATTCCTTTTTTAAGGAACTGAGCGATGAACTGATTTGTCATAATCATAGAATGTTCAGTTAATGCCAGGGCTCAAACCCGTTTCTGCAGTTCCAAATGCAGCTGCTCTGGCATTAGGTCACAACTCCTTCGTGACACGACCACTGCGAACTTGGTGGATTGGATCTCTGTTGGCACGTTTAGCCACTTTACATGTAATTAATTGTGTTTACTTGGTAAAAAAACTTTTTGGAATGCAAAATAAATGCCAGCGAGATTGTTGCTTTTCGCTCATTGGCTCAGTGGCAGTATACACACTACATTTCCCAGTGTGAATTAGGTCCATCGAAACTTGGGGCTTGTTTTATGTGCATTATATGCTCTGTCTGAGGATTAAAAACAGGACCGGACTGGGAACCAAAACCGGCCCTTGCAAAGTGCTCAGCCGGCCCCCCCTTGGGGGGCCGAGCGCTTTGCCAGGGCCGCTTTTCGGCCGATTTTGTTATAGGGCCGATTTTGCAGCCATGCTGCAAAAATGGCTCTGTAACAAAAACAGCCCCCAGGGTCCAAAACCGGCCCCCACCCTTGCGGCCGACCGGGGGATTGCCCGGTGCACACAACGGCCAGTCCGGGCCTGATTAAAAAGCCTTGGAATGTGCCCATAAATATCTCCTGAGGCAAGCATGTATTCCTGAATCAGACTGCATGACCCAGTGTGTAGGGATTGTACAGCTCTTCAATCCATGGCGGCACAGCACCCAGGATAATGTGCTGCATGGCTAACCACTTATAAGGTCCAAAGGGCGAGACCTTTTGGCTGTGCCAATGCTTGTTTCAGTTCTCATTGCTTTGGAGTTTGTCCCTAAGAATGCACTTCGAGTACAAGTTCAACACAAAATACAACTGCCTTGCCTTTACACTTTAGTGCAATAATCCTTAGTGTCGCACTGAACTGGCATCTTGTTTTTTTACACAAACGCCTTCGATGATATGATTGGTGCACAAGTCTGCAGCTTTGGCGCTACTCGGTTCTTGCTCATTAGTACAACTCTGCACTGCGGTCCTTTGCACGAACGACTGTGGACACAGACATCCATCTACACATGCCTCCTCTTGCAAGGAGCATGGAAGAGGAGCAAAAACAACTGAACGGGGCTGAAGAAATGAATCCATCTCCATTTGTGGCGATCGGCCGCTCTCTAAAGAGGGAGTCCGAGCATCACGTACTGGGTCTGGCGTCCGCAGGAAGGATAAAAGGTGATCATGCGAAAGCCTCAGGATTTCACATCTCTGGGAATAATGTCCGTGTAGCAGAGTGCAATTCTGACAGATTAGGTGGTTAAGCAGATCCATGAGAATGTGAAATCTGCTTATTAGAGGTCAGGCAGGACATATTCTGTGAAATGCGATGTACCTAAAATAGAATTCGAATAACCCTGAAGCATTCGGTTATGAATTGTGTTTATAGCTCCTGCAAACCCATATATGTATGCATACCGCCTTATATTTTTATACTGTGGCTCATGTGTTGTTTTTCGGACCTGAGTATAGAATTTTCTCTCTATTGAATGTCTCACATTTAGAGAAACGCATCATTTACAGCACCCCAACGTACATAGTAACGTCCCAAAAACATTACTACGCTGTCAGAATCATGCGTGTAAAATACAGAAAATGAAACATAGATTCGAGAGATAAGGTAACATTAAAATTACTATAAATCACAAGAAAATGTACCAAAACACCAGAGCATCTTAAAATCATAACACAAACTAAAAAGCAGGAAGATGTCACCTCACGCATAAGCAGGGTGGCAGTGGGATCACATGTTGCTGCTAGGTGTCTCTGTTTTGCGAGGAATGCATAGTAGACATTGGTGAATTTAGGAACGAATGAGGGGGAAATGAGGGGGAAAATCCATGCTGCAATTCAAGTGTGATTGAAGAGAGTATGCACATTTTCATTAGTGGCAGCAAGATGGTGCATTGTGCAGCACGATTTTAGGTGGACTAGTCTTGTTGATTGGGTGAATATAAGGAACAGCATTAAGGTGGGAAGACTCGCTTGAATTTACCCCCCACATCCCACCATACTATTAATACCTCCCTCCTTACCTTCCCTACCCCCACACCCAATCACGAGCTTATATACCTGGGAAAGCTGTCACTCCTCAATCACCCGGATAGACTAGCGCTCCAAAGCAGGATAGCGTGGACAATCAACAAGTCCTAAGGCTCTTAGGATCGAGGACAGGTGAGGCTCCTATACTCCTTGTTCAGGTAAGACTGTGTTCCATAATCTGTTAAATTGACAGGACTTTTCTGTTTAGTCATGTCCCGACAGTACCCAAAGCTCGTGCAGCCAAAGCTCATATGATAATGCGGTGGTCTGCCCATAAAGTGACAACATGGTTTCTTTGGCCATCAGCAGGTGGCGGAATATGTCATTGCCTGTAGAGGAATGTAAAGGGCATATCACCTCCACTGGGCTGGACAGTTATGCAAATTCGGGTAGTTTGTCTATGGTCTGGCCATGAATTTGCCAGTTGACTTACAGGATATTGTCCCAAAACTCTCCCAACTGTGGGCACTACCACAAGATATGGTGCAGAGACCCACTTTTCCACAACCCCTGCAGCCGTTGCTCGATTGCTTGATTAGTAGGGTGGAGCCTTGCAAGTGTAAAGTGCCAGCAGAACAAAATGCTGTCTCTTTACCCTTGGTGTGGCAGGTGAAGTTATTGATTCAAAGGGATAGTTTGTGCCATTGTTCTGACTCTAGGGACATTTTTTCTATTGTATATGAAAATGGAGCGCGTGTGTGTTTATTGGGAAATTGAGGAGCAAATATATTTTAGAGAACTGGCGTTTAGTGGAGGATAGGTGTTGGAGGAACTTCTCAAAGTATGTTCACTCTCTAGTGGCCCCTTCTTCAACTCTGCTCTGAGCTACCAAATGTCTAATTTGTAGGTGATGACAGCACTCCATCTCATGTATCTCATATTCTAGCTTACCTTTTTTGCATTGTGCCTTCAGAGTAGAGGCCTCGCAATCTTAAGCACCCATTCTTGCCCCAAATTTGGAACTCTCTCCTCCCCATCTCTGGCAAAAAATCAGAGCTTCCAACTATTGGAGTGAGAGGGTATGGAAATGTGGTAAGACTCTTCCTTCATGCGGTTGAGTCCCAGGACCCTATTATGGCCCAAGTGACTGGAGAGGCAGAGAGGAGTCGACCTCTCAAGCTCGGGGCCCACGGCATCTTATTCAGCAGCCTAGCCACCATGTTCTGGTCAATGAGGCAACACTGCTTATCTGTTTCCTCCTTTGCCATTCAATCATGTGTCTTAACTGGGAGGTTTGGTAGTAGAGCAGTAACCTCCCATCTGGGTGTCGCGTTCAAGCCTTTGCTGAGAGTCTTGGTGTCCCACCATAGATATAGTGGTATAAAAGGGGGTGGTGATGGACGGAGCATCTGAACCAATCAAACACTCACACCCAGTCAACAGATCCATCACCGTTCTTAGCCCACTCTGCCACCCCAGTTCAGACATGCTTGAATCCAGTGGCAAAGTGAGCAAGGGACTCACGACTGAGCATACCCTGCCAACTTATGGCAAACAAAGTGGTACAAAAGGGGGTGGTGATGGGTGAATGTATGACATTGTTCTGCATTCTGTCCATCAATTGTTGTTTTTGCATTTGCCACCATAGATATAGGCCATGGAAACTGCCTGTAGTCATGCAGCACCTTCCCTCGTCATAGGAAGGGGAAAGACCTTGAAGACAGACACAATTAGTCACAGTATTTTAATTTTCAGTGCAACTGTTCATCCCATTCAATAGAGAGTATAGTTTTTCTAGAGAAACAACCTTTGCAACGCAGTCATTACATCGCACTACCGTTACACATTAGTCAATACATTGCAACATCCTTTACATAGCATTTCATTACAACGCAGCCAACATCGCATGTCACTACAACGCATGTCATTACAACGCATGTCACCTCAACGCAGGCATTACATTGCAAGTCATTACAACGCATACCATTACAATGCATAGTACCCTTACACTATCAGACACTTACCCTACTGTTGCACTCACTGGAGTTAGAATAGTAATTTTTACCCCTACACTATCCAACACTTACCTTATATACGATGTAATGGTATGCATTGTAATGGTATGCGTTGTAAAGGTAGTCTCTGAAAATGCATTGTAATGGCATGTGATGTAAAAGAATGCGTTGTAAAGGATGTTGCGATGTAAAAACTGCGTTGTAAAGGCAAGCATTCTAAATGTATGCGTTGTAACGTCATACATTCGTTTTTCTAGGCCACCAGGATTGAAATAGTCATTCACAATCCGTCGTGGTACAAGCCAGAGGTTCAGGTGCCAGTTGGATGCCTAAATGCTTTGTTCCTATGTAGCGCATGGTTCAGGTTTGCAGCATGAGTACCCCTTTTTGTCATATTAATTTGGAGGCCTGCCACCTGCCCCTATACCTCAATCAGTGGAATGAGAGCCAGGGGGGACAGCATAGGTTCAGGGAGGGCAACGAGTGTGTCTTACACAAAGATGGAAATCTTAAATGTTTCCTAGAAGCAGGAAAAGCCCCTGAGCGGGAATATTCTTTAATTTTCTAGACGAGGGTTTCTAGGAAGAGATCGAAGAGAAGGGGGAGAGAGGACACCCCTATCAGATTCCCCTGCAGATGTGCAAATGTGTTGAAGACTGTCCTTGATGCTCCTTTGAACATTGAAGTATAGGGCTAAATTCAACCAAGGGATGTAACCCTCCAGGACATCAAACAACATTCCTTAGGCTAACCTGGCAGACTCTATTCCAGGGTAGAGAGACAGGAGGGCAATGTCTGTGAGATATAAGATGTTCTTAGTGTTATCGCCTGCTGTTCCGTGCAGTATGAAGCCACCATGGTCTGTGTGGATTATGTGTCAAATCAGTTTGTGTAGTCGAATGGCTAAATGATAAGTGAAAATCTTAATGTTCAAGTAAAGCAGAGAGATGAGTCAATAGGATGGACACAACGTTGGATCCTTACCTGGTTTGGATAGCAGCGTAATATTAGCCTGAGCCATCCATAGGGAGGCTCTTTTACAGGCCCGGACTGGCCATAGCGGGCACCGGGCAATCCCCCGGTGCGCCGCAATGGTGGGGGCCGGTTTTGAGCCCCAGGGGGCCGATATTGTAACAGGGCCGTTTATGCAGCATAGCTGCAAAATCGTCCCTGCAACAAAATCGGCCGAAAACCGGCTCCGGCAAAGGGCTCGGCGGCACCTCCAACCCCCCCCCGAGTGGGGAGGGGGGCCGGCCGAGCACTTTGCCAGGGCCGGTTTTGGTTCCCAGTCCGGCCCTGCTCCTTTATCTCCATTTAAGTCATTACATATTGCAGTCAGTTTAGGTAGGAGCTTGGGTGCAAAGCGGCAGTTGAAGTGTGTGGTAAACCCATCTGGGCCTGGTGCCTTGGAGAGTTAGTTGCCCAACACCTCGACACCTCAGTGGTGGTTACAGCCTCACCTAGTGTGTTAGAGGACTTTGATGACAGTCCTGGTATTGAAATTGTGTCTAGATAGTCTCCGCGTCATATGGGAAGTTGGGTTGGCAGTGTATAGAGACTGGTAATACACATGAAATGGCTGACGTTTGCCCTTAGTCATGTTGTGTATGGTGCCAGCTTCTTCCTTAATCTCACCAGTGTGTCTGTGGGCCTGATAAGCTTGCACCTTATGTGCCAGCAAGGCACCTGGCTTATTCTCTCATTTGCGAAAACAGCCCCCAGCTTAGCAAGTTCCAAGGTGAAAAACTGACCTGTATGGCAAACACATTTCTCCAGATATTGCTGAATGGTATCTTTTAGTAATGTTTTTCTAAATCTTGGAGCTCTATAGCTAGGGTCACTGTGGTTAATTTACGCATACGCCTAAGTTTCACTATCTACTCAATAAAGAACCCCATAATAATTGCCTTAACAACATCCCAAACCACTTCTTATCCAAGTTTCCAGTGTCATTAAACATCAAGTATTCCGTAACTTTCACTTGGACTTCAGACACCAGTACTGGATCTCTTAATAGTGATTCAGTCAGATGCCAAGAGCCCTGACGGTAGCTCTGAGCCTTCCTCTGCCATTTTAATGCAACTTCCACACAGCCATTGTGGGAGAGTGTATGGAGAAGTTCAAGGAGTGCTCTAATCTCTTATCTAGATATCTAGTTCTGGCGCATGTGCGGTTTGCTGTTAAATAGTGGGAATAGTGTTTTTAAAGAGTATCAAGTGCAACATGTGTCAATTAAACACAATTATGTTGTTGGGATCTATCTTGAGTCACATTCAAGCCTTCCATGATTACCAGGGGACCTGTGGCAAAGTCAGTAATAAGTCAGAGTACGTTTTAGAAACCTTTCCTGTTTTAAATTTGGAAGATAAATTGATGCCAAGCTAACTGGACTGTCTTCCATTGTTGCTGGCTTTGTAATCTCTCTCAATGAACGACCATCTGGGGTTGAGGAATATTGCCATTCGTACTCTCTTGGATGGGGCGGTCACATGGCACTGGAGAGGAAAGAATGGAAGCCGTAAACTGACCCTGTCTTCCCAGAGGAGGTGTGTTGGAACTCGCACCTTCTGGTTGGCTGAGGCGAGGCACTAGCCAGGCAAAACTGCCTCCCGTTCAGGGTGGGTGATTGCGCTCACCCTAGGATAGCTTGACACTGAGCAGTCAGGCTTATCACAGAGGCAATGTGTAAAGAGCTGGCACAGCACTCTCGCACAATAAATACACTTTATTTACATACACCACTTCACAAGGGGTGTATGTAAATAAAGTTTGTATTCAACACACACAATAATCAACACAACATGAGCATCATGTATTTCTGGGCATAAATCACATTTGGAAATATCTTTAGCAGTACTAGGCCCAACTGTCTTAAAATGAAACCAGTAAGATGCACACTTGGGAAAGATCCTACTTTACCCCTCAGCACCCTTATGCGGTGCGAAATGTTGCCAAACGAGGCCCACCTTGGCAAACATTATAATTCAATATCACACAGTTATAAGGGTGCATCCCAGATCACAACAATATCAGAAATGTGTACTCACAGATAACTACAACACTTTTAAACAGCACCGTGGGTCAAGGCCGCACGGGTAAAAACCAATGTCAAACGTAGTATTATTTTGGCAAGGAATCATTGTTTAAAGCAATACCACCGTGCAATGTAATTAATTAATAAAAGGCAGTCACTCCCACACACTTACTCAGCACTGATATGCTGTGCCACGGATATCAGGCAGGTCCAAATGTAGTGCACTCGCGCACACACGCACACAGCACCAAAATGCAGCACAACTGATATCCGGCTGGTCAGTTGATAATGCACATGCAGACCCTGTGACCCAAGCCCTCCTCCTCCATTCAGCTAACCCAGACTACCCTAAATCCATGGGCTGGGCTGAAGATAAAGAAGACCTTCCCCCTGATACTAGGCAGATGGCAGCCAGAGTGACACTTACTCAGGATCCCAGGGAAGAAGGAGGGCTAATTAGGTAGCCTTCAACAAATGGGGGTTTGACCACTACCCAGGAAGTTCACCCACAGTATGCGGAGCAGTAGTGGGCTGAGGGTGATAGCCATTCAATTAAAGGATTCCAAACTGTGCCTTCTGGCACCAGCCCAGTTCTGCGAAGCACAAGAGGGCGTCATACAGTGTTTTGACCTGCTTCCAATCACTCTCAGAAGCCTTCCATAGCTCATTGAATTATTGTCTCCAACCAGGCCCAATCTCGGCAATACTACCTGACAGCACAAATTCATTGGGCTGGGCGAGGAGAGGGCAGTTGGTCCACTGGCCTGAGGGCACAAATGATGAATGGGGGTTGAATCAGGGTAGCCTCAAGGAAGAAGAAGGCACCACGTCAGACACACGCCGATCAAAGTTGCACCGAGGCAATTCAGGGACCACGAAACACAAATCCACTCCTTCATACAAAGGGTCTGATGCGCGTTGATACGGGTCACACAACACAAATCCGGTCACACACATAGGCGCTTGTTAAGAAGTGCTGCATGAGCTAGAATGAGGCACTACTGCGGGAACGCCCTCAACTCTGAGGATTGCCACCTGTGAATCAGACAATGAGCTTGCAGTTAGTATGTCGCACAAGAGAGATGCAACACTATCGACGAAGCGAGCCATGCGGGGTCCCCCAACCGGTAAATATGCTCATCACCAAAAAGACACTTATGCCTGTAGAGGCACCATGATGCAGCGGCCACACTCCTTAGATGCGGGCAGTACCTTTGGGGCTCCACACAAGTCAATCCGGTCTCCGGGCACAATACTCAGTTTCATGCTTTTGCCGTGCTACCAGTTGGGATCCAGCAGACGATGCAGGCACTTGAGAGGGCACTGCTATCCAGATGTCACAAGTAGACAGTGTAGGTCCCTCGCAGGAGGTATGTGTGCCTGAGACATCCATCAGAGAACACGGGCAAGCCAACAAACCCTTGGAGAGCACACTCCAGTTTGCCACACAGCAGCAGGTAGTTAGGCCAGGCCAGCCACTATTCAGGAAGGGTGAACTGTCCCTTCCAATGGCAGTAACCCTCATTGTGTACAACAGATTCCTCTGGCAGAGTGCACCATGCAGTTCCATTATCTCTGGTCCGATGTCCCCACACGTGTATCTCTACCCTGCTAAAGTATGGCACCAGTAGTTATACTGTTGTATGCCTTTGAAGTTCAAAGAGTTTCCCTGTGATCTACAGATGTCTCCCCTAAATGTCAGTCCTGTCTGCCATGGAGCCATGGATTGCAGATCTTAATCTTTACTGGGGCCATGATATGGCTTTCCAAAGGCCAAGTGTCAAAATCTCTACTTCCAATCTATCCAGCCAGGCCCTCAAATGGCAGAGGTCTGTTGTTCCAGTTGCTTGCCCAATGTTTATAGTTGTCTCTGGGAATGAACAGATGTGCTCCCCCAACCTCCAGTGTGGACTGAAGTCAAACTAAAAGGCACAAAAAGATTTTTAGAGAAGAGAAATGCACACTTTCTAGAAGTGGCATTTCTAAGCTATTATTGACAAATCCCTCTTTTCCACAGAGGGTTAGTCATTGCGAATCCACTGATCGGAAACAATATATGCTGCTCCACTATAAGCATTACAGCTTAAAGTAATTTCAACAATTCCCTCATGTTAACCCATAGGAAGAGCAAACCTAATAGGTAGTAAAAACACACATGAGTATTTTTCACTACCTGGGTAGGGAAAGGGAACTCATGTGTACCTGCCCTGCCTTTCACCTACCACTTGTTTCACCCCTTAAGACTTATCCCAGAGGTGCCCTAGTGGTAGTGAAAGGTCCCCTCAGGAATGGACAGTGGTTTAGAAAGCCCAACCTGAGCATAAGTACAATTGCACACACACAGGCCTGCAATGGCAGGCTCAACACGTTTGAAAACCTCATTGGTGCAAATGTGCACACACAGGCCTGCAATGGCAGGCTTGAGGCATGTTTAAAAACATCAGGTAAGCACCACTTCCTAATGTGTGTAGAAAGGGCACGCACACATTCACACTGCATTTACAGTGGAAAGTGCCCAGAGCCCTAAGGCCACTAAAAGAGAATCAGCAAAGTCCTGGTGTTGTCCCACGGTAAGAGCCGACCTACTACTTAGGGAAAACCCACATGGGGCTTCTTCACTATCTGGGCAGGGAAGCCATAGGTCTACCTGCCCTGCCTTTCACCTACCATTGCTGCACCCCTAAGGGCTTACCCTAGGGGTGCTCTAGTGGTAGTGGAAGGCCCACTCAGAGTTGGCTAATGAGTTAGAAATACCAACCTGAGCATAGGTTCAACTGCACACCCACAAAACCGCAATGGCAGGCTTGATACCTGTTTGAAAGGCTATTCTGGTGAGTGGCACAATCAGTGCTGCATCCCACCATTAGTGAGTACAGTACATGCCCTAGGTATCTGGTGTATCTTTTTACAGGGCACTCACAGGTACAACACATAACCCAATCAAGTAAGCAACACTTCCTACCATGAAAAGAGAATCAGCATAAACCAGAAGGAGAAAAAGCAAAAAAGGTTTTAGAGAAATACCCTAAGATTGTCCAACATGGAGGGTCTCCTGCAGGAAGCAAACACTTGCTTCAGAGTAATTATGCGCCCCTAGTATGCCAAGTCATTTAGAAGGGTTACTGAGATGCCTGAAATTGTAAGTTACGATTTTCAATGTTGGATGCCCACCAACCATTGTGTCATACATGTAGTGGACAAAGTGGTTGTCTGTCCCTTACCCATAAAAAAAGAGATTCACCTTAAAGGTACGAGGTTTCTGGTAACCAGTGTGTATCCCGCCCTAAAATAACTCAAATGCATACGGACTAACAACTACAACTAAAAATAAGCTAAAATAGGACACCAAGAGACAACCCACTGAGGTAATGGTGGCAATGTATAGTCTACAAGTCAGACATAGAGAAATATATAGTGAACTCATTGCAGAAGGGGGATCTGCTCTATTGACACTTCAACAGACCCCCAGTCCCCTACCTCACCATCCTGCCTGCCAAGTAAAAGGAGCCAAGTGGACTCGGCCCTCAAGGGTATCGATATTAAAAGTGGCTCTGGCTGTGTTTGGGTGCCTAATTTGATTAATCTTCTTTCTGCTTTTGTCACTGGTTTTTGATGCCCGTTGCACTCAGTGAAAGTCTCCTGAGGCATCTGCCACCCGGTCCTGTGGGCAGGCAGCCTCTTCTAGTCATGTGCGGCTTGGTCTTCCTCTTCTTCTTTTGGTGGTAGGCCCAAGATGCTTTTGGCCTCACTGAGACAGCTTGTGACCCAGGAACTATCCCGTTCATGAGACAATATCATGGAATGGATGGCCCTATTTGCATTGCACTCTGTTTAGATAAGTAAATCTGTGGTGGGCTTAGCTGATTGTCTCTTTGTCAGTAGTGTTGCCGAGAGGTCTTGGAAGAGAAGTTGTGAACCACTGAAGTCAACCCCCATGATGCTTTGGACATGATGGTCTCCTTATCCGAGTTTTGGTAAATTCGAACCATGACATGAAGGATTTGCTTCCCATCTTTACTTAGAGGGAACAGTCTATTGGACCTGTCGAGGGCAATAGGTTCAGCTTCCGATTTTTCTAGAACTGCATCAAAAAGATCTGTGAGGTATTTCTGCAAGTCAACATCTAGAACATCATGAGGGATGCCTTGGCTGCAGGTGCTGTTGCAGTGAGACCTGTTTTTAAGATCTTTAAAGTTTTCCTGCAGCAGGACTGTACTGGTCCTGGAGCTAAAGAATCCGCTGCTGTAGGACTTTGCTCTCCTCAGAATGCTTCTCAGTGGACTTCTTGGCTTGGGCAGCCCTCTCCCAGGTCATTTATGTTGCACTGAATGGCTAATAGATCATACTGGAGATCCGTTTGAATCCTTTGATATCCTCTTTGAGCTCTTGGAAGACCTGATGGAGGAGATCTTTGGAGATTGCCTGTGCTTTGTCCTCGTCGGCCTCTACAATTCCTCCTCCTGCTTTCTCTGAGGCACCATCATCTTACAGTGGGAGGCCTGTTGGAGAAAGACCTTTGTATTAGAGTTCTTCTTGTGACAGCCCACCATCATGGTCACATAGGAGACGAGATTCTTGCCACAGATTTAGGGACTGCATAATGCGACTAGTGTGGTGGTATCCATTACAGAGGTGTGCCAATGGACATCATGGTCAGCCGCAGAGTGTGTAGGGAAGACAGAGGTGCTTCCTCAGTGAGTTCATATCAGGAGAGCCAAACCTTCAAAAGGCATGATTGTGAAGCTGTCTCTTTATAGGAATAGCTTTTATGTAATCGCTCTGGACGATTTAAGTTAAAGGTTGGTGAACAACTGCAGCCCAGTAAATCTAAGGACGAAAGAGAGGAACCACTGTCCATTTTGGGTTTTCTCATCGAGTTAGGGGTTCTGGAGGATTTGATACCGCCCCAGTCTTGTCCGGCTCTGCTTGTGTCCCCACCCCCCAACCACCGCCCCACCTGAGCCTGGTCACATTGCACAATTTACTCCCTTTACTTATTTCCTGGATACATTTCTGCTGTCTCAGTGAATACATGGTGCTGCCAAGTCCCATGCTACTGGAAGGGTGCACCGGCGGGCAAACAACCCTCCCCTCAGATCAGTTGGACAAGGCCCTTCAGGCTGATGCTTGAGTGTCCTCACTGCCATGCACCACGTGAACCCAGACCTGTCAGTTGGGCCTTTTTGTCAGTTACACCCCAACTCACCCAGGAGAACTCCTGCAGCATGGTCGCTGCCAGTACACTCCCTTTTAACGGCAGGGCCTTGGCTCAGTAGTAATAAGACATTTTGTGTGATCAGAGTCTTTCTGCACTCAGCTCCTCTCACCTGGTCACCAAGTTATGTGCCCCTCTGCCTTACCCTGGAGGCATTGCTCCTGGTAGTCAAAGATCGCCCAGGGTCTGGCCTGCCTTCGGAACCTCTGAACCTTTTGCAACCTACCGGCGACAAGCCGGGCTGCAGGAGTCTATGTCTGGGCCGCCATCTTAAGGAAAGCTGCTGGGGCAATTATCATCGGGCCCCAGATCTAGCGCATCCTCCGCAATTCAGATTCTAATCCTCAAAATGGGCTCTGCCAGTTCTTCTCTTATGGCTGGGTCAGGGTCCTTAGGAACTGACTCGGGCCAGCAACAGCAGCCTCCTGGTAGGGGCTGCACTCCCTGGGGCGGTGTCAGCCCACAGCTACCATCTTGCAGAGCTTCAGGACAGCCGCAATAGTGTCCTGGGTGCAGCGTCCTCTCTACAGCCCAAGCACCAATTTTTGAGGAGGGCTCTGCCACACCGGTCTTAGAAGTTGAAACGCAAACCATTCTGTTTTTTAATATAATGATGATAAGATCTTGAAAGCTAGCAATATAGACCATGGACTTTTTTTGTGTGAGTTCTAAAATAACTAATATAGCAGCAAGAAGTGTTCACTTGCACCCAAAGAACTGTGGGGCATATTATCAAGACAGGAGATAAGATTATCGCCGCTTTATCGTCAGAAAACTGCCGATAAAGCGGCGATAATGGGCTTGATAATATGCTCTATGAAATTCCAATCGAAGCCCATGTTAGATGTCTTCACATCTAACATGGGTTTCGATTGGAAATCCATAGAGCATATTATCAAGCTAATGCGGCGATAATTTTATCTCCTGTTTTGATAATATGCCCCCTGTGTTACAACATCAGAAAATAAGTGTCCCAAAATTATCGTGAATTAACTCTGAAATACCATCTTGAAATATTTTAGCTAACCCTCCTTTTTGTCTCCAGATATCAGCCTGAGGTTTTTAATAAATACACTAATTTTGTCTTCAAATTTCAACTTCGGTTCTACGAAAAAACACAGATTTTCATCCTCACACATCAGTTTATTGTTTTCTGAAAATATACTGTTCCTATAGTGCCAGGCTTTCATTTTCCGTAAATAAGTTCAGTTTGTCGCATTATTTTGTGTAAGTATATACATTTGATTCACAAATATAAGCTTGTAATTTTAATTAAAGTGTTCTTTCCTACTGCTCCGTAACATCAGATTCCTACTTACAGCATTGTTTGGCTAATACACCCTTGCATCACTAATATGCTAGGAATAACTATGTCCAGGTTCAGCATCACAGGTTCAGTTGAACCATCATATTACCAATACCACCTCACATGCCTCAAAAGTCAAAGTACAGCCTCGTGTATCCATGAACCTTCTCATATGACCCATTAAAACCGGCATACACATTAACAGCGTCATATGCCAAGGACCAGCATCACCTCAGATTCCAGTAGCAGCTTCACATGTACATGTACAGCCTCGTATGACCAGGTTTAAGCGTCAACTGCCTGGCAGCCCCTTCAGATGTATCTCAAACAAAAAGAGGGAGACAGGGGCAAGTTTACAGAGGTCCAGTGTACATGCCCCAACAAGGCTGTGTACAGAAAGGGTACAAAGTTCCTCTATGATTCAAGATAAAGCAGGGAAGATACAGCGAGCTTGGTGTCATACTTCATCCTATGAGCCTGCCCCTCCTCAGGTCGGCGCTGCAATACCTGACGGGCACCCAGACGAGGCTCGTTATTGGGGATCTTTTGTTCCTGCTGGTGGGTGCAGTGGGGGTGAGGGGCCTAGTGTGTGTAGATGTGAGGGATTGTGAATCTAAAATAGGTCAGTTAGTCCTAACAATCAGTTTATTAAGAAGGTAAACTGCCTAATTTTAAATAAACGGATTGTTAGGACTAACTGACCAATTTAGATTCACAATCCCTCACATCTACACAAACTAGGCCCCTCACCCCCACTGCACCCACCGGCAGGAACAAAAGATCCTTGATAAAGAGCCCCAGTCTGGGTGCCCGTCAGGCAGGCGCGCAACACCCATTGGACTCACCGGTCTTCATGCTCCCACCCCCTCCCCCCCTTCGTGTGTGGCAGCCCGGGATGAGACAGATCCCGGGCACACACACAGCCACACCCAAACGTTTCACAGGTCTTTAAAAGACCATTTGAATGTTAATTAGGCCTTGCTGTTGTTTCACTCCTTGTTGGAGGCCCTGCAGCTCCACTCTGCCTACCGATTAAAGGTTCAGCCCCCCCCCGAAATTTTTTCTTAGCCCCCCCGAAATTTGGCTCTAGTTGCGCCTCTGCCGTCGGGTATTGCAGCGCCGACCTGACGAGGGGCAGGATCATATGATGAAGCATGACACCTAGCTCGCTGGGTGTGTGAGAGCCCTAATTCCGACAAGGGGAATTCCCCTCCCCCTTCTTTGCATATACATAAGTGGTCATAAGTGACTCACTCTACTCTATAGTATCTCCCCTGCTTTATCTTGAATCATAGAGGAACTTCGTACCCTTTCTGTAAACAGCCCCTTCAGATGCCCAGTACTTCTCTCATTCCTTGGACCAGCTTTGGATGCCCATGTAAAGCCTCCTATGGCCAGTCTCAGTAGTCATATTCCAGCTTCAGATATCTAGGTGTCATGCTTCATCATTGGTCTCCTGCTCCTCGTCAGACTGGCGCTGCAATGTCTGACGGGCGCCGTAGGCGCTCTTTGTTGGAGATCTTTTGTTCCAGCCAGTAGTTTGAGTGCGTGTGAGGGGTCTGGTGGTAGTGTAGTCGTGAGGGGAAAGTGAGGTTTAAAAGGAGGTGAGTCAGTCCACAAGGGACTTTTATTCGGGTGGCTGACTCCCTTATTAAAAGGGTGGGAGGGGAGAAAGGAACTGCTTGTTTGACAGCGGACTGACTCAACCCTCTAAAAGGTCGACATGTTTCATGCCTGTCTGGTAATTCTTCAGGACCTCAATAGTGATGTACCACACAGTGAAAGTATTAATAAGAAATAAGAGTAAAAAGATACAACCTCACTGGGTCAATCAGGGAGCAAGCCAACAGGTCCTACTCTAAGGGGGAACCCTAAAATACAACCCTGGAGGGCCCCACAGCTGTTCCGCGCTACCGGTTGGAGCGCAGCGCGTGGGGGGTAGGTCTTTCCACCCTTGCTGTTCATTGACCAGGTATTTTACCTCCTTGAACAGCCCCACTGGAACGGACTGGGGGGCCCTCCAGGGTTGTATTTTACTCACCTCCTTTTAAACCTCACTTTCCCCTCACGACTACACTACCACCAGACCCCTCACACGCACTCAAACTACTGGCTGGAACAAAAGATCTCCAACAAAGAGCGCCTACGGCGCCCGTCAGACATTGCAGCGCCAGTCTGACGAGGAGCAGGAGACCAATGATGAAGCATGACACCTAGATATCTGGGTGTGTGAGGTCCCCTAGTTCCAACAAGGGAACATCCAGTTCCCTGACTTTGGTTGTGTCTCCACATTCCCATACCTCCTTCTTATCTCCGGGGAACTCAGTATTCTTTTTGCTTACAAGTTATCTGGACATATACTCTGGACCCCGTTAAAAACTGTCCACACTGGTTCCTTTCTTTGTACCATATTCCAGCTTCAACCAGTATATTTCATACCAATGCACAATTATCATATACTTAGGTGCCACCTCATAAGCACACGTACTGCCTCCTGGGTCCCAGGTAGTACTTAATTTTGCATGTAGAGTAATAAGTGACCAGATTCAGCTTTACATGTTTAAGTACAAACACGCAAGTAGGCACAAACATGCACTCACACACGTGCAGAGGCAGCATCAAGGTAAAAGTTCATAGAAAATGTATGTACAGCTCAGGCAGCCGCTCTGTAAACTTCCCAAACACTGCTCACAATGTGATCTTCCCTTTTACATACGTTTGTTGCAAACAGGGCAGGGCAAGCTTCCCTCTCACTCACAGAACACTCAATGACCATGTGCATCATATTCAATTGCAATGAGAACATCCCTCGCTCTTAGAACATGTACAGCAGGTGCATCCGCAGTGTAAACATCACAACCATCTATAACAACACCAATGAACACTTCTCTCCCAGATCATCTAAAACACAGTTATCAGCAATACAATAGGGTGTTGCACAAAATACAGCTGTACATGATCAGAGTAAGCAACCCCACTGATCTGCCACAGTACTTTCCAGATGTGACAGCTGGAGCCACCTGGGTGTAAAAACAACCACTACAGTGCCATTAAAGTATACATTAGATGGGATTACATACTTTCGTGTACCAGAAGTGGTTCTACCACCACACTGTCAGTTGAGTGGTCCGATTGGCGAACTCTAAATCAGGCACCAAGAGTCTTCATTGACCCAGGATTCAAACCTGGTGTCATCATCAAGTTAATACAAAGATGGGCCCAGAGGAACTGCAGTTCACTGCCTTGAGGTTCATTCTTCCAAGTACTTGAAAAGACTCCGATAAAGACTCAATTAACATGGCCGGCGTGAGGTCACCAGGAGTTTTACATACATAAGACAGGGTTGCTTGTGCCACCATATGAAAATGTAGTAATCTCTACTTTTCTCCGAATTAAAGCTAGATAACACGATTCAATCAAGGGCAACAAAATATCACAATATAAATATTTATGATAAAAATAATCCTTTGTGAGGTTGTTAGGTTGTTTTGCAATCATGTTTTTGCATTGTCATGGTCCAAGAAAATTCATAAATACGATGGCTTGAAATGTTATTGAAATGTTATTGAAGCAACTCAAGCTTTTCATTTTTGTAGATGACATATTTCATTCTTTTGATAGGCTAATTTAGGACCCAAGAGATTCTGTATGCCTCAAATGTGTCTGATTTGGATCACCAGTGACTACTTTGAGTGGCATAACTTGCCTCACACTTCAGGTCTGTCGTTCAGATCTAAAAATGTGGCTTTACAAAGCCCTCAATGCCACTGATAATCGAGTTGTTAAATTGTGGACGTTTCACCATATGTATAAAAAATAATTTTTAGTATTGCAGTTGCACTGCAGCCAGCCATGTTGTTAGGGCGGGGCGTGACCAGGCTCCCCTGATGTCAAGGGAGGAGGAGGGGTGGCTGAATCTTAATTGTGCATGACGGTTTGGCCGGCCAAACCATCATATTTGGTATTTGGTAACATTACTGGCACTTGGTGCTTTACAAAACAGGTTGAGCTAGTTACACTGAGCGTCATCGCCTAGGATTCAAAGGCTATGTTGGGTGGTGCGGGGAAGAGGGTGTTGTTAGTTCTGTCTTTCAGTATAAAAAATTCAGACCCTCCCTGACATTTTTGGGTAGCACATTACCAACAGTAAGCATCCATCTGCAAAGTCCAGAAGTCACATTATACACAGTATCTATGAATCAGATGAACCCTACTGTCCAGTCAGAACATCATTCCACAGCGTCCGGTCATCCCCTGTTTCCAGTAAGCAAGTCATCCTGAGTTCAATAAGCAGACTAGCTAAAGTTTCCAGAAATCCCAGTACTTGAGTTTCCGCAGTGCCCAGTTATCACTTCATTTCTAGCTCCCAATAATCACAACAGTGTGCTAGAGTACAGTAAGTATTACCTTGCTCTGGCATCCACTAAGCATCTTATCTCCAGTGACCAGTAATTATATATTTTCCTGTGTCATGTAGGCATGTCATCCTGCAGTCAGTAAGAACATTATCTACAGTTTTCACAAATCCCAGTCTTGCCAGTGTCCTGTTAGCATATCATAACCAGCTTCCTGCAAGCACACCAAAGGCCAGTTGTCCACTATGCTTTACTCCAGGATCCATTAAGCATCCAGTCACAAAGACCAGCATGCACATCATCCACAGTGTCCAGTAAGCACATCATTCTAACAAAAGGTGATAGGAGGAATGCAGCCTAAACACTAGCACTTGTTTGGACTGACATTCTAGTCCACCCTGTTTCACCGACTGTGCCACATCTAGACAAGAGCCCACCTTATGTAAATCAGTCCTGACCCTACTCCTCATGGGAACATCCATCCCACATAGTACCCGACTGACAAACTCCAGTCAGAGCGAAACCAATCTTGTGCTGTTTGAGTTCCGGGTCAGGGAGGACCTTGCCTGGCTGTTTGGGCTTGACTGTTCCTATTGGAGCAGGGTCAAGACTGATGTGCATATGGCTGGGTCCAAACTGAGATGGCATGGTGCACAAAATAACAATGGAGTGGGATGCCGCCTGAGTAATTACAAGCTGAGATTAATTCAATAATTCCATCTATCACCTTTTTCTATACATCAGCAAGCACATCATCCCAGTGTCTAGTAAGTATATCATTGATCACTGAGTGTGATGTTTTTGAATCTGTAATCAGGGGGCCCTGCATTGTAGAAGTAGTAGGAGTTTGGTGCACACTGGTGAGGGAAGTTGAGGATCAGGAGAAGGCACTAAGAGAAGTTAAAAAGCCTAGACCAGAAAACAATTCTCTACGGTGATCGCTGCTAGAAGCCAAAGAGATGCTAGTGGCTCAGGTAGAAACGCTCTGTAGCTTCGATCATCTGGAATGATACATGATTTGAGCGCACACAGAAAGGGATAAGACAGGAACCCTACTAGTGTGGCTCGCCAATCCTACCAAAAAAGGGCTTCATGATTCTGAAAATAGACACTGAGGAAGGGAAGCGCCCGTGTGGGCAGGAAAGCATTAACAAAATGTTTGGAGAGTATTATACCTCGCTATATATAAAATCAATAACTCAGAGTCACCATTAGATTGATGCTTTTTTAGCCCTGGTGAGCCTTCCAACAATCACCCAAGAGGAAGCGGAGGAGCTAGGAGGTGATATTACCTGTACTTTTAAATTTTAAATGTCCTTCACTACTGCAAGGCCTACCTTTCTCAAGGTAACATTGGAGTTACCTTTTTACATTTAATAAGCTGTAAGTTCCAAATGGGAGCAGGTAGACAAATCGAGTTTGGTGTTTAAAGAATCGTAATTGAAAGCCCTATTTAATGGTAAAGTTGGATTTTAAATCACAAGTCTGAAAACGTCACTTTTAGGAAGTTTGCATTTTCTTGTCCTAACCATTTGATGCCTGCGGCCTGATCCTGGTCCCATGACTAGGGGCAGCTGGCAGTTGGTTTTTGTGATTGTGAGACAAAGGAAGATAGGTGTTGACAGGATAGGGCATTCTGACTTAATGAGGCGGAAGAGCTGTCACCCACCACATTTGCAAATCACATAGGCTCTGCCAGAGCACCCTCAGAAAAGGTTTGTCACTAGTCTATTGTGTCCTCTTGCAAGCTGGGCCAGGGCAGGGAGGTAGGGGATGCCTGACACCTCAGGGAGGGATGGGGTAAACTTCTACAAGCTTTCTCCACTTTGAAGGAAGGCCCAGGATAAAATATTGAACCACAGACACCAGCTCCTCAGTACACTTCTGGACCTGTGGATACTCTGCCAGAAGGAAGGATTGCTGTACTGCTGAAAGGACTGCTGCCCTGCTGCGCTGACCTGCTGCCTGCTGCCCTCTTGCCTGGGTAGGAAGGACTGGACCTGCATCTGTTGAACCCAGGACCCCAAACTGACTACAAGAGTTAGTTGGCAGGCCTCCAGACTAGAGCCTCAGGGACAGAAGGTTGCAACAACCTTGAACCCAGCACCAGGACTCTGCCAAATGTTGCCACCTTAATCCTGGCCCCTTAGAAGTGGGCCTGGTTGTACTCTACCTGCCTATCTGTGGATCTAGAAGAACTGGCAAATCTCCTCTGCAGCGATATACCAATCAGAACCTATGTATCTTCTCTGCTGCAAGGCTCGTCCCACTACAAGGACTCCACATCGTCCTCGCAGATCGCATGGGAACAGCAGGCTCTCACATCAAAAATCTCTTGTCTTCGGCAGCTTTGACGTCTATTCAGTTTCTTGCATAGCAGCCTTGCAACTCTACGGTACCAATGTATTACCTTGACTGCCGGATGCATCCTTGATGCCGCAATTTGCATCGAAGCCCTCTTCGACATGATTTTCGATAACGATTCAGAACCTTGCATCGCAGATTTGCAGCCCCCTCGTAACCAGCGTATCGTCAGCGGGCCTAACTGGGTCCATGTAGCCAGCCCACACAGCTACAAAGTAGGCCTGAACTTGTGACTTTGTTCCGGTCCAGAGCGGTCAGATTTCCAGAGTTTGGGCTTTGTGCTTTTTGGGTCTATTTTCACTGAAATCTTTAAACCTGCATATCTCCGGTTCTACTGTTTGGATTTTTGTCATTATGGTCTTGTTTTGTTAATCAAATTAAATTATATTTGTCTAAAATGGTGTGGGAATTTCTTCATGTTGTGTTTTCACTTTATTACTGTTTGAAGTGCTACATAAATACTTTATTCATTGCCTCTAAGTTAAGCCTGACTGCACTGTGCCAAGCAACCAGACAGTTAAGCACAGGTTAATTTGGGTTTTGCTTGAGATTCACCCTGACAAGTATTGTGGTTGCAGCTTGAGTAGGTTTTTACTCCCCTGAACCAGTAACCCAATTTCTTACAGGAGCCCAATGAATCCATATTTATACTGTATTATATAATTCAAACAGCAGCCAGGAGTGCCATTTCCTTCCTTGCACTAGGCCCCATGACACGTTGGCTATGCTACTGGTAAGGGGGAGACAAAAAACTCCTAAAGAGGCTGTGTGGCCAGTGGCGTCTATTCTCAGGGGCTTTCACTCTGATGGGGAGTAAAGACCAGTAATTACATAGCACTGAATTCAGCCCTGCTGCAAAGGTCAGTGAAATTGTGATAAGTTTATTTTTGTATCAGTACAGATTGGTGTGCACAATGAAAAATTGATTAGTGAGTGGTGCAGCAAGTCAGTAATGAGGCCCATTGGCAGAACTGGATATGGAACCCACATAAATACTAACCCTGGAATATCCACTGAAAGAAGGTATAAGTATCTTGTAGTTTTCCCCAGAGGTATCCTAGAGGAAGATGTGTTACAGGTTAAGTCATAATTGTGAAGACTAATGGGTGATGGAACTCGCACAGCCCAATAGGTATTCACCAAGGTAATGCAGGTAAATTCTGTTGTGTGCTCCGAGACTATCACTGTCTGGCCTGACAGTGTTAACTCAACGAGGACTACTGCAATGCCCACCCCTGCCCGGGGGAGGCGTCTCCGAGCACTACGTGAAGTGACCAACTGGGTCTTATTCCATAAACAAAGTTAATCCAAGCAGCGTGGCTTTCTTTGAATCGTCATCAGTTTATTAAACACCTTTATGTTTCATGGTTTAATTTAAAGCTGTTGCTGCACAGAAGGTATCATAATTATAGCCAATCCCGATGCATTTCGGGCTCTGCCCTTCCTCAGGGGATGACTCTAAGAACAAAGAGAATGAAAGAATCGTAGTACCAATATGCAATTGACCATCAATCTGTTACTCATGAGTCCGTGAACTAATGGACGGTGCCAGAAAAAAGTAATACATGCGTGGTGACATCGTGAAGTTAAAACGAGAATCCAAGAAAACATTATACAGGCTACTCGGCGGAAGGATTGAACCCTCCGTGTAAAGGACCGTGCAAACCCGGTGAAAAGGTTTAACAACATGACACCCTCAGTTAGCGTGCGTGAAGTAAGTTACTGAAAAATGAACGTGGACTGTGATGGACCAGTCTGTCCACACAGCCACAACCCGGATAGGTGCTCATGCAGTCAAAAACAGTGCAAAAACGGCTACATTCCGCTCATCAGGTACTCACATTACACCAAACAGTGCCGGGGCTCCGAGGAGTTCCAACGTGCAGTGGAGAAATCGACGTGTTCAAGTAAACGGACGTATACAAAGGGGGCGTGAACTAAATATAAAAAAGGCCGGTGACTAGCAGGGTCAGGTGTCAATAGTGTGTAAATACGGGCGCCATCTTGGAGTGTGGTAAAAGACCGTGAATCATATATAAAATAATACATTAACAGTGCTGTATGAATCGGGGATCTAATGGTGATACATGAAACGTGAATCACATGCACATGCGCAAGTGTACAAATATATATCATAAGTAACATTGAAATTCCATTCTGTCATTGAGCCCCTGTGGTATCATGGTGGACATATAACGGATCCAAAAGTTCTCGCGTTTCAACAGTGTGTTCTTATTGTTGATTGTCACCTTTACTTGTTCCAGTATTAGGAACTTCAATTGTGCCACATTGTGTCTATTCTCAGTGAAATGTGTAGCTACACTGGATTTGGAGTTATTAGTCCTGATGTTGCTCTTGTGCTCCAAAATGCGAACACGTATTTTCCTTTCCGTGTGGCCGATGTAACATTTGCCACACGGGCATTTGAGTAGATAAATAACATTACTGCTGTTGCACGTGGCATTGACGCGGAGTTTGATGGGATATCCTTTGAGTGGATGGTTAGTAGTGTTCCCACGACTGCATTCGTGGGAACACTACTAACCATCCACTCAAAGGATATCCCATCAAACTCCGCGTCAATGCCACGTGCAACAGCAGTAATGTTATTTATCTACTCAAATGCCCGTGTGGCAAATGTTACATCGGCCACACGGAAAGGAAAATACGTGTTCGCATTTTGGAGCACAAGAGCAACATCAGGACTAATAACTCCAAATCCAGTGTAGCTACACATTTCACTGAGAATAGACACAATGTGGCACAATTGAAGTTCCTAATACTGGAACAAGTAAAGGTGACAATCAACAATAAGAACACACTGTTGAAACGCGAGAACTTTTGGATCCGTTATATGTCCACCATGATACCACAGGGGCTCAATGACAGAATGGAATTTCAATGTTACTTATGATATATATTTGTACACTTGCGCATGTGCATGTGATTCACGTTTCATGTATCACCATTAGATCCCCGATTCATACAGCACTGTTAATGTATTATTTTATATATGATTCACGGTCTTTTACCACACTCCAAGATGGCGCCCGTATTTACACACTATTGACACCTGACCCTGCTAGTCACCGGCCTTTTTTATGTTTAGTTCACGCCCCCTTTGTATACGTCCGTTTAATTGAACACGTCGATTTCTCCACTGCACGTTGGAACTCCTCGGAGCCCCAACACTGTTTGGTGTAATGTGAGTACCTAATGAGCGGAATGTAGCCGTTTTTGCACTGTTTTTGACTGCATGAGCACCTATCCGGGTTGTGGCTGTGTGGACAGACTGGTCCATCACAGTCCACGTTCATTTTTCAGTAACTTACTTCACGCACGCTAACTGAGGGTGTCATGTTGTTAAACCTTTTCACCGGGTTTGCACGGTCCTTTACACGGAGGGTTCAATCCTTCCGCCGAGTAGCCTGTATAATGTTTTCTTGGATTCTCGTTTTAACTTCACGATGTCACCACGCATGTATTACTTTTTTCTGGCACCGTCCATTAGTTCACGGACTCATGAGTAACAGATTGATGGTCAATTGCATATTGGTACTACGATTCTTTCATTCTCTTTGTTCTTAGAGTCATCCCCTGAGGAAGGGCAGAGCCCGAAATGCATCGGGATTGGCTATAATTATGATACCTTCTGTGCAGCAACAGCTTTAAATTAAACCATGAAACATAAAGGTGTTTAATAAACTGATGACGATTCAAAGAAAGCCACGCTGCTTGGATTAACTTTGTTTATGGAATAAGACCCAGTTGGTCACTTCACGTAGTGCTCGGAGACGCCTCCCCCGGGCAGGGGTGGGCATTGCAGTAGTCCTCGTTAAGTCATAATTGTGCCAGAGAATCATCCACCCAAATCACATGGTCCTGCCCATGTAACCCCCGCCTACAGGGGGTGCAAATTGTGAATTTCTCTGGCAGCCTCAAGTGCACACTCAATGGGTGAATCTGCCATGTTCAAACTCTAATCGAAGCCCGAATGTGTTTGTAGATGTTTTATCGACATAATATAACTTTTGTATTTTTATTTGTATACATTTATTTTTGCATTTTATTTTATTTATTCTTGCACACTGTCCCTTCATTTCTGCCTCCTCTACTTGCGTCCCTTGCGCCATTCTCTCCATTCCTGTGGCTGTACACCCCTAGCCTTCCCCATCCTTCTTGCATCCTGCATGCCACCCTCTTGTAGCGCCCAAACTCCCACTGTGCCGTAGATCATTTTTAAAGTACCCCCCCCACACACACACACACAGACACAGTGCTCTGTTGCTTTGTAGTTAGGTTCATAATATAAAAATTCCACATATGTTTACATGTCATCATTTTAGGACTGGAATCCTGGTGATTTTGGAGGGAAAAAAATCAGGAGAATGTATCTCCTCCATTGATTTCCATTGAAGCAGAGGCAATTTTCGTAGGGATACAGATAAAAGTGAGCAGTTTTTGGCTTTAAAATCGGGAGTCTCCCATTTGAATCGGGTCTAGTGGTATGTATGCATAGGTACAAACATATATTGGCTGTAAAC
Organism: Lissotriton helveticus; assembly: GCF_964261635.1. Classification (NCBI taxonomy): domain Eukaryota; kingdom Metazoa; phylum Chordata; class Amphibia; order Caudata; family Salamandridae; genus Lissotriton; species Lissotriton helveticus. Next base: position 194,967,542 of record NC_136062.1, on the reverse strand, counting down.
TGCCCCTCCTCTTTACAGGAGTTCCACATTACTGCCAGGCAGTGAAGAGACATTTTCTCCTTTAAATTGTCCTCTAACAGATGGGGATTTTGCTTTTCCGTGCTGAGAATCCAGCAGCATCCATCAGCACTAAAATCACAATTAAAATGTTAAAACAAACACAACCACTGCAGATTAAGCGCCTGAGCCCAGCTCAGCAGGTTATATAACATTACCCAGGGAGCTTTGCATCGTGCCTCAGCGATTTAAATCCATTGCTTATTGATTCCGCCTGACCTACGGGTTAGGAGTCTGTTTTTATTAAAACAAATCCATTGTGTGTGTCCCCGCGGCGGAAGAATCCTTCATCGCCTGTAGACCGCTGACTGCTTGTGCTGGTGGGGGGCCGAGGCATAATCACATCTGATTCAAAAGTAATGAAAGGAGCGCGAAGGTGACGTGAAGGGAGACGCCATCTTTGTGGCCGAGTTTACGTGGCTTTTCAGAAGTCTCCTCTCCTGTCAGGGGACTGGGGATTCAATACAACACTAAGATCCAGACGATTCATCCAGCACTCTTCCTACATATTATTACAGTGTGGGGTCAAGGGCGGCTCCTCCCCTAAGAGCGTAACGAAAAGTGAGGGTGCCTCCCTGCACGGTACTTAGGGGCTCAATCAGGAGCTCTCCCGGCCAGAGTTCAGTGCCGAGGCGGCCCCTTGGAGCTAGGGCCCCCCCCCCCCCGCACCACGTGGGCTGCGGGGGCCTGTGTTACGCCCCTGCCGCTAAGGCAGAGGAACGACGCCCCACTGCTTTAAGAGCATTGCAGAGGAAAAATAAAATGATAATCACGAAACTTAAAATTAGTATTTTCATTTTCTGTTCCTAGGTGCGGGGAGGGGCTGGGCTGGCCAGAGCAGGGGTAGGGGGAGGGTGGTGAGCACACCCAAAGTACACATGAATGTTTGACTGGCCTTCTTGGGCTGGTCAAACATTCATGCACACATTACATGTTCCCCTGCAGGCAGCATTACAAAGCCTGGTGGGGAACATGCAGAAGCTCTCATTGCCCATCTGATCGCAGGAACACGGCGCTCAGACTAGATTGACTTCAGGGAACTTAGGTGAACCAATCACAATGCTGCATTGCAGCGTTGTCATTGCCTTAGGGAGCCTGGGAGCCCGGGTGCTTCCTGTGATAAGGAGAGGCGGCGACTGGTGACGCGACCAGTGGGCAAGTTTACTTAATTGTTCTACTTTCTACCACCCCCCACCTCTCCTGCCCTCCCCCCGCCACGGTTCCCTACCAGCCGCCACTGTTTGGGGAGCTGTCTAACATTAAAAGTAAGATTTATAAACTACATCAATAGACTAAAGCGGTAAAGTGTAGTTTACCAGTGGGACGAGCAAGAGCCCTGTCCTAGAACAGCAGAAAGGGGGTACACATACCATTGCTTCTTCTGACCGTACTTCTACTGCCATAACCACGTCAATTTTACTTTGTCTTCTCATTACCTCGTCTGTCCATAATTAACATTGCCTTTATCGGAACCTTGACACCCTCTGCTTGTTATGAATATTGTCACTAGTGCTAATACCAAACAAATCTCTTACAGCTATTTATGGTTTTTATTTACCATTAATGAAATTATTTTTTTTTAAACTTTAAATTAAAATTAGTTACCCTATTCCTGTTGCTAACCCTAAATCTAATAATATTGTATTTTTAGTTTTCCTTCATTCAATTACATTAATTATTGTACCCTTACACTAACCCTGATGCTGATTATATCCATCACATTAATCATTTAGTTTACAGAAAGCAGTTAAGGCAAAGTTATTTAACACAAATATTTCTTCAATGTATTCCCTACTTTGGTGCACCGCCTGCATGGATCAGCTACAACACTCCCTGCTACCACATACCTGTTACAAACATCCTTCAGCATGCTAATATATGTCCAATAATATGTGACAGGATGCACTCAAGAATGGTAAAAGGAAAGAAAGTACTCCTCGATAGGTGCTTATTAAGGACTTCAAGAATATTAGTTACTGTTTTACAGAGTAGTATAAATATGTGTAATAAGGACCCATTGCGGAGTACTGTACTGTCATTGTACCATTTTGAGCGCATCTCATCACATATGATCAGATTAACACTATAATTGTATAATATGGAATTGTAGTAATTGATTAACGTTTATTCAATTCAGCTGTTTGATTGTTTTTTTTTTGTTTAATTGTTAAAATAAACGAGTCCTTACACTAACCGTAATGCTGTCTCTCCCAAATCCTAACACCACAATTGGTAAATATATTTTTTAAATTTTATATCAATGTAATGTAAGTAATTATCGTTATTTTAATTAGTATTAAATTATGTAAAATAAAATATATTTTACCCCTAAACTAAACCTACTAATTCTAAACCAAACCCAAACAATGAAAGCATTTTATTATATTGTTGCGAACAGGTGTTTTTGTAAATCTGGCTACATTTTTTAAGGTTCTATAATATAAAGGATTCATAAATAATATTTTTCAAATGAACAGGCTTGTTATGATGTTTGTGCATGACAACCACTTGTTTACAAGAGTGTATTCGACAGACCCAATAATAGTTTAACGCTGCTATATATATATCTCATAAGAATGAGTTTAAAATACAATACATAAGATGATTCATTGAAAATGAAACCTGATCAACTTAAATATTTCAGTAAATTAAAGCCTTGAAAATAAAGCACGTTTTGAAACCTTTTATTTGAAGCTGATAACAATTTTATTAGAAATATGATTGGTCTTGAAATATAATTTAAGATGCTTCAGTATTTGTGAGTAGCGTGTTTGAACTAGCACCACTGTGTTTACTTTGGCACACACACAGTTGCTGTTCAGAACACCAGTCTTGTATGCCTTTCCTACAAGAGGATCGCTGGTTGAAAGACATGCTGGGGCATTGCACTCCAGTGCTAGCACTGTCCCACATAGACTCCAGCCCTGGCTTTGCAGGTAGTGCAGATAGTCCCTTTCACAAATCTCAAACTCCTATGCTGCATTAGGAGTTGGGGGTGGTAGTCTAGTTATGAGGTCATTAATACTCCTGCAGTGTATCAGCAGAGACAGTCAGGCTGGCACGGATCGATGTGGTGGGAAAAAAATACACTCACCCTTTCACTGCATCTCTCCTCCGTCGCCTCGCTGTGTCTCTTCCCGACTAGTCCTGCTGGAACGCTAGCAGAAAGCGTACAGGTTTCCCTAAGTCAATCACAACGCTGCTGTCAGCGTTGTTGTTGGTGTGAGCAACGTGGTTCGGTGCTCAGACGGGTACCGGGAGCCTGTGCATGGTCTCCACCCAGGCTGTGCAATACAGCCTGGTGGAGAACATGCTAAGTGTGCATGACTGTTTGACCAGCCCAAAGTAGCCGGCCAAACCGTCATGCGCACTTACAGAGTGCCCAACACTCCTCACCCTGCAGCCCAGCCCCGCTCGACCTGCAAACCTGCCTCAGCAGGGAAAAATAAAATTATAAAAATCATTGTATTATTATTACTTCTTTTTAACGCTCCTCCGCCTTAGCGGAGGAGCCGCCACTGCTGGCACAGAGGCTGGTAAGCTTGCACAATTGAGGAAGATTTATGCTGATGTGGTGGGAGTGAAAAATCTAGAGCATCTCAAATACACTTTTTTAAAGAGAGGTAGAGACTGGCTGAGAGCTCAGAAAGACTCCCATAGAGAGTGGCACATAGAGCATGCACCACATCAGGGTTTATGCTCCTCTAAGTCCTTTAGTTGCAGGAACAATGGACCCGATTTTACAGGATGGACCATTTTCCTGTCCCCGCCCATCCTTCAGCAATGGCATATACCCGGCCAGACTACAGTCTTCTTGCCCTCTCCATCCCTCTCCACTATCCTCCTTTCTCTTCCTGCGATCACTTTGCTGATACCATTTACCACCTGCTCATAGCAGCGAGTAAATGTAAGTAACGAGCCGCACAAAATACTTGTCCAATTCTGCCTGGGAAATCCGGGTCTGTTAGGATATTCCCCATTCCATGTGTATAAACTCATGATTGTCCGGTATTGACCGGGTTTTACAACTACTGTCTTTTACGAGTGTTGATTTACAACCAGTACAGTGCAATGCAGAATCGCGACCAGAGAATGCTACAGTTCACCATTGCCGGAAGCCTAGCACGCTGCATCCACAGAGGGAGAATGAGTTGGATTTCTGGAAGACTCTTGCACTGTATCCCCAGAGGGAGGCAGAACTCAGAAAGATCTGAGGAGGAATCCTGCACTGTGCCCACAAACAGAGGAAGTAAGCGCCTAGAGTAATAGATCTCAGGAAGATTCCTGCACTCTATGCATCAACAGATGAAGGTAGAGTCTAGACCGGAGCTCAGGAAGATTACCACACCATATACATAGACCGAAGAAGGCAGAGTGGAGGACAGAGGTCAGTAAGAATCCCTCACTGTATTCACAGAGAGAGGGAGGGAGAGTCTAGAACAGATTTCAGGTAGTATCCAGAGAGAGAGCAAATTGAAGTCTAGAGCCGAACTCAGGAAGATTCCCACACTGTATTCACAGAAAGGGGCAGGTAAGGTGTAGAAAAAATCCCATGAAGAATCTCCCACTGTATCTGCAGAGAGAGGTAAGTAGAGTCTAGAACACATCTCAGGAAGATTCCCACACCATATCCATAGGCCGAGGAAGGCAGAGCAGAGGGCAGAGGTCAGTAAGAATCACACACTGTATTCCCAGTGAGAGGGAGAGAGAGTCTAGAGTAGATTTCAGGAAGTTTACCGCACTCTGTCCACCGACATAGGGAGGTAGAGTCTAGAGCAGAGCTCAGGAAGAATCCTGCACTGTAATCACAAAGAGAAGAGGTGGAGTGCAGACAAGATCTCAGGAACTGTCCTTCACTGTATCCACCGAGATAGGGAATTAAAATCTAGAGTAGAACTCCGATATATGCTCACACTGTATTCACAGAGAGGGGAAGGTAAAGTGTAGAAAAGATCACATGAAGACTCCCCCGTGGTATCCTGCAGAGAGAGGTAAGTAGAGTCTAGAATGCATCTCAGGAAAATTCCCATACTGTATCCATAGACAGAGGGTGGTAGAGGGTATAGCAGAGCTTATGAAGAATTCTGCAGTGTATCCACAAAGTGAGGAAGACAGAGTGTAGAACAAAACTCAAGAAGAATCCTGCGCCGTAACCACAGAGGGAGGCAGAGCTGGGGACAGATGTCAGGCAGAATGAAAAATGTCCGAGCTATCATAACGGTAAGGTTCAGTTCTCTTAAGGACATGAAGGCGAGGATTACACTGTTCTTTCTTCATTTTATTGATATAGCAGTTATTCACAAGAAAAATAACAGACTTCATTTCCCATTACTCTAAGAGAAAAAGTCACTGTTCAACAAATAACAACATTCAATCAGACAAGGTCAGGACTCATGCATAGTCTCACATCGCTGTTCCTGCCTCCTCTTTCTACTTGCAACTGCAGACAGAGAGTAGCAACCATAGTGTTGTTTCAACCATTCAGATCCTAGAGGCAAATGAACAAATATGTATGAAAGTTGAATCCAGAAAATTCTGCAAAAAACAAAAGCAAGCAATTGTGCACCAAGCCACCTCAAATAATGAACACTATGAATGTGCAGATTCGAGGAATTTAACATACTCCCACCTAATGTAAACATTTCCCATTCAAGGGAGGGATAAAATGCGGCTGGGTTAATCCTCACTTCTGTGTCCTTAATAGAATTGAAACTTTATGTTATGATAAGCTAGGACCTTTTTCATTCTATATCAGGACCAGAGGTGGGGATTATGCTGATTTAATGCTTATCTACAACCAGAAAAGCAATATTAGGAACTAGTTTAAAAACTTCTTAAATGTGTCTGAAGACCAATCTGCAGCATTGAGAATATCCTTCATGTGAGCCCCGAGGGAGAATGCTTTCAAAGCCTATAGCCGCTCTGGCTGTATGGGCCCCAAACACCCTGGTATCAATGCCAGCTTCCTGCATGGCTCAACTGACCCATTTGGCAAGGGAAGAGACCCCTCTGAATGGCTTTCATAGGGCTATCAGTAGTTTCCTCTCTCCTCATAGCCTCATAACTCTTTATACATCTCACAACACATAGTTTTGGGGAATCTGGAAAGGAAGGATAATTAACCAGATGAGAGTTACACTTTGTATGTCTTGAAATATGGAAAGAGAACCCCTCTGGGATAAATACTCTACCCATTATGTCCAGTACTCTGACATCGGAAACACGCTGGCATGAGATTAGACAAAGGAGAGTGGCTAATTTAGCAGATTTTCTTTCTATGAAAGGTATCGATTTGATGGCCAAGACAGGAATACATTGAGAACCTTGTTAACATCCCACAGAATATAGTATCTGGGTTCTGGAAGCAGACAAAAGTTTACACACCAATGAGTGTTCCCTTACTGGTCGAATGACCAGCTGAAATCGCTGATCTGAAGGTAATGATAGTACTATATGCCAGATCCTCTGAAGCCAAGGAAGCAAGGAAATTGAGGATATACCCAATCTCTGCCTCCATGGGATACAGATGGGATCCAGATGTAGTGTATGACACCATCCCACCCATCTAATCCATGCTGATTGATAGCGCTTGACTGTGTCATGTGCCATTCCTTGGAGAGGAGGGACACAGTCTGTCTCGAAAGACAATGGACTTTCCAGTGTTCCCTGCAATCCTCTATGCCATAAGAGTCATAGACCCCTCCAACACTAGAGGATGGGGATTTCCCTCCGGGTCGCCGAATTGATCCAGAAATAGGGGTAGAGAATTGGAAAATCCCAAAGGAATTCCAGAAGAACCGGATACTTAACTTGCGATCTCCATGTCAGGGGCACTAGAACTATGGCTGCCTCCTGATGTGTGACCTGAGCTGATTGGCACATGATCATCACAAATGAAGGGAAGGCATTGCCCTTTTCCAGCTGCCAATGCATCCTTGGCCGCCGCCTGCGAGTTTGGGCACCAACTGAAGTATCTCGGGATTTGGTGGACCAGACGAGATGCAAAGAGGTCCACCATGAATGGGCCTAACTTGTCTCGTAGAGCTTGGAACACTGGTGGATGCAGACACCAGAGGCTCGAGTCTTAGAGATGACGCGAGTGCCCATCCGCTACTTAGTTGGTAACCCCTAGGAGGTGTTCTGCGTTACAGAAATCTGATTCCGCAGACAGTAGTCCCAAAAGCTGCAGCCAAGATCCAAGTGATTCACGTAGTGAGTACCTTCGAGATGGGTTATGTAGCAAACGGCTGCCGCGTTGTATATCTTGAGGAGGACACAACACTGCGCTCGATCCTTGGTTAAACATTGGACCGCGAAAGAACCCGCCAGGAGTGCGAGGCAGGTGATGTGCATTGACTTCTCTTCTGACGACCATCTACCTCCTGTGGAGAAATCCCAACATCTCACACCCAGCCGTGCCACTGGCTGTGGACTCTATACCCAGGTCCAGAAGGGAGCTGTGTATCGCTCAACTATTCCAAGCCTTCATCTGAGCAAGCCACTACTGAATCTCCTCCTAAGCGTCCTCTGATAAGGGAACTATCGGAGAGTACATCAGACCCTTCCTGAGATAAGAGGCCTTCAATCTTTGCAGGTGCCCCGGGAATACGGCCTGGATCGAGGACTATTGGAGCCCCACCACCCTTGCTATCTAGCATATGAAGGTGGAAGACCTGGCTGCCAGGCGGCGCAGCGCGTATTTGATCTTGGTCATCTTCCGAGAAGGAAGGCTGAGGGTGGCCCAGACCGAGTTCACCATGAACCCTAAGAACACCAGCTACTGAGAGGGGGTAAGACCTGACTTCTGCTGGTTTATTATGAATCCGAGGGATGCTAAGAGCGAGATTCTCATCTGCAGATGCTCCAAAACGTTTCTAGGGCATTGATCCATAAGGAGAATGTCATCCAGATAGATAACGAGGCGAAGGCCCAGACTCTGAAAACCACTACTACCGATCACATCACTTTGGTGAAGCACCACAGAGCAGATGGCAGACCAAAAGGAAGGGTGGTGAATTCCAAGGTCTACCCCTGCCATTGGAACTGGAGGAAGTGGCAATGAGGACGGCAAAACCAGGATTGTTAAGTAGGCGTCCTTGAGGTCCAGACACTCTATCCAATCTTGGGGAAGAAGAAGATCCCGGAGTGGATGGAAACCCTTCATCTTGAAATGCCAGTAAACCAGCTATTCGTTGAACTCTATCAAGTTGATTACTGGCCTCTGGCCTCTGTCCTTCTTATCCACCACAAAGAGATTGCTTTAAAATCCCCATGGGTGGCCGGGACGTCCTCATGATTGGCAAGTTGTGGAGTAAGTCAGATCCCTATACATCCACTAGTACGGCGTGATCCGTAGAGAAGATCATGGGGTTTTCTTGGTAAGGAGAGCCATAAAACTCTATGTGGAAACCTTGTACAGTTTGAAGGAACCATGCACTTGAGGTGAGGGTGGAAGAAACCCCAAAGCCTATCCCCCAGGCGTTGCTAAGAAAAGATATGTACCCTCAACTGAATTGGATTCCTTGTTACAGCTGCTTCAGTGTCCTCCTCTCGCGCCTCGGTGATGGGAGTAGCCTTGAGTGGGGTAAAAGTTTCCAAACTTGTCAGGTCCTGGTACTGTCCCATTCTGCCGTTGTGTCCACTGGCAGAGGCTGGGTGTTGAGCACAGCCATCCGAACGTCTCCTATCTTGGCCAGCTCTGGTCAAAACCAGATACTTAAAGATGCGTTTTATGGATACCTGTGCCTTGTCTAGGGAATTAAAGGTTCGGACAAATGTACCCAAATTCCGTATGAATAGGTCCCCGAACAAACCGCCCAGGGCAATGAGGTCTGCCTTAGAGGTGGCTAGGTCCCCAAATTTGGGGAGTGAGCGGCGTCTCTCTAGAGAGATAGTGCAACTGGCATTCACCAGGAGAATGAGTTCATGTTGGGCCCTTCAAGATAAGACCTCAGGGGATATCAGTCTCCCTGATTCCTTGGTATCCACAGCCACATCTAATTTATGGGTTAAGGGGCCTGCCAGGTCCAAGAACTTGTCCTGGCAAGCCCACCAGAACCAATCGATCCCCTTCTAGAGATCTCTCATATACTTCACTATGAAGGTGGCCATGCGTTTATCTATAACAGGAGTGAGGGTCACTTTTTTACCCAGGGATGGGTTCGGGCGCTTCACCCTAAGTCAGTTGCAGACTTCTTTATATAGCAGTTTATGAAGCCGCCCTACGACTTAGGCTACGACCTTATCCTCTGGCGCCCATTCAGATGAGCGGGGTGAAATAGGCTCTCTTGGTCCAGCATATGGGAGGTAGCCAGGATGGCATTGTCATCTGACATCTCCTGTGTGTGATGGGGTGAGGGACGCCGGGGGCAGAACTCCGACTCCTGCCTCTTCGCTGAGCCACAGGTTGAATCTGGGCCCTGTGGAGGTGTGGTTGGGAAAGGGCTGTTGGGGGCTCACAAGGGTTGCAACCCCAAAGGACTGTGCACAGTCCATAAAGGCCCACTTCAGCCTGTCAGATGCGTCCAAATCAATGCCAGACACAGTGTCTCTCTTGCATTTAGAGAGCGGTGGGGTAGGTTGGGCCCTCCTGGAGGTTAAAGAGGCATAAGCCCTAGATTGACTTCCCTCCCATGGAGGGGTTTGAAGAAGCGCTCTGCATACTGCAAGAATGTCTTCTCCAGGGGGGTTGCCGCCAGCAACACTGCATTCGCGATGGAGGTGTCCATGACCTCACAAAAATGGTCGTCAATGGGGAGGTAGGTCATACTATCCTCCTCCAGGTAAGTCTCCTCAATATCGCTCATAATGACCAATTAGCATGCAACAGAAATGGGGTGGGTTCCCAACCAGGATGAGCCCAGGTTCAGCACAGGCCAATAGCAAGAGTAATTATGCAGTTTTTTTCAGCTGATTCTCTGAGGGATTATAGTATGTAGGTCTCCCAAGTGATTATGCACGCCCAAAGGACCAATAACAGGGCAAGACCCTGCATGACACCAGGCACCCACTAAAAAAACCTAGGGCAAATGGACTTTCCTGGGCAGGTGTCCTTGACCAGATGTGAAGAGCCCACTAAGCACCGATGGTACAGACCCTCTGGCGCTGTAGAAGCTTCAGGCGTGTGTAGCACTAACGAGCAGTTTGCAAACACCCAGCCAGCCGAGCTGTCAGTTTCAAGTAATTGGATGTGCGTGCTGGGTTGGGGTAACCAAGATGCGCTGACCGCAAGTTATTAAATGGCTCCCCCTAGTGGTCGGCGGCCAACATCGCAATTGCCCCAGGCACGACAGCGTGTCAACCTAACTGACAGCGGCAGCGGAGGAGCGACAAGTATTCCCGCAGCTGTGCAATGTAAAGATAAACACACACACCATAAACATCAAATAATTACAGAAATATGGAGGCCAAGTGGTTGGAGGCACTTAGGGGCATATTACCAACAAGTAGCGATATTTATCGCTAAATAGGCTTAGCGACGATTTTTTTATCGCTGAGCAACGCTGGAATTTATCACTGAGGTAACGTGCTATTAGCAACGTTTATCTCCAAAGCGATATGTTTTCCGGCGATAGCGGCGAAATGCGTGAATATTGCTGAGAATACAGCGATATTCACGCATTAGCGACGAAATGCTCTTAGCCATGTTATCCACCTCCCAATGGATAACATGGCTAAGAACTGGCCTGGGCAGGTGGGGTTAGCGCGAATATTTCCATCGCTACGCCTGCCTTGCTAATAGACGATAGCAATGTTAGCAACTGTTTTCAGTCACTAACAGTTTGGGTACGCCCACTTTGCATGTCATTAGCGATAAATATCGCTAACATGCAAAGCGGGCCCCAAACCGCTCGCTATCACCTAAAAGCTGTCGCTAACTGCTGTTAGCGACAGCTTGCTAATAGGGCGATAGAATTATCACCGCTTAGCGGCCAAAAAAATCCGCTAAAGCGGCGAAAATTCCCTATCGCCACCCTTGATAATATGCCCCTTAATTTGGCTGCTGGAGCAGCGAAGAAACATGAGGCAGCAACAGCGACGTGCGACTGTGGAGGGCTCGTGGCCTCATCTGACTGGATGTTGTTATATGTTATTCTGTGACCTTTTCCCTTAGGGTTATGGGAAATGAAGTCTGTTATTGTTTTTGTAAATGGCTGCTGTATCAATAAAACGAATAAAGAACAGAGTAACCCTCGCCTCTGGTTCTGACATAGAATATCGTACTAATCCTCGTCTCCGATCCTGACATAGAATCCCGCACTATAACCACAGAGAGGGAGAGGTAAGTGTCTAGAACAGGCTCAGGAATACTCACACACTGTATCTACCAACAGAAAGAGAAAGCAGCATCGTGAGGTCCCTGCTTTATCGGTGGTTGCTACTAGCCCGAAAGTGCTGTCAAGGTGGATGAGGCGCTTTTTATGGGCCAGTTCTGTCCATGTCTCAAAAAAATTACTCATAAATAACACTCAAAGAGAATACAATGGCTGAATTGATAGTTGGCAGCTTAGGGCTGCTGAAAAGAGACACAGAAAAGAGAAACGTCCAAAATAGAGGTAAAAAAGCACAGAAAGAAATTCAAATAGAAAGAGTGAGCATGAGAGACAAAAGTAAGAAGGAAAAATAAAGAGGGGAGAAAAAGAAGGTGATAAAAAGGAGTGGAGGGAGAAATGACGGAAGGAAGAAAGATGAAAAAGTAAAAAAGAAAGAGTGGTGGAAAGAAGAATGGAAAGAACGAATGGTGAATGGATAGATGGGGGAAGGATACATGAAAGAATGGATGGCAAGATGAATGGATGAAAGGAATGATGGATGGTTGGAATAGTGAAAGGATGGCTGAAAAAGTAAAATAACAGGTGAAAGGTTGAAGAGATGGATGGATGAAAAGGTGAAAGATGGAAAGGCAAAAGGATAAATGGCTGTATGAGTGAAAGGGTATATGGGAGAAAGTATGCATGGATGAAAGGGTGAATGATAGATGGGCGAAAGGATAGATAGGTTAAAAGATGGATGGAAGAATGTGAGAATGGTTTGGTGAAAGGATGTAAGTTATCTGGATTCATGTGTTGAGGAAGGTTCTCTGGAATGCTGAAAAGATGGCTGGGTGGCTAGCTCACGTCGAAAGGCTAGATAGATTGATGGAAGGGTAGGTGAGTTTATGTAAAGGTAAAAGGATGTATGGAAGGATGGCAGGGTGAACGGATGGATTGAAGGGAAGTCAGAAGGATGGTTGGGTGAGTAAAAGTATGAATAGATGGATGTGTCCATGGTTGAAAGAAGCTCTTGCAGGGAGGGTTGGGCTTTGCTTGCGCAATGCCATGAGAAGTGTGGGTCAAAACCTGTGCTTTGTTTGGATTTTCTGTCTACTTCCTTGGATGGAGGCGGAGTCCAGAATCCATAGTCAGAAGGAGGCATAGCCTATCAGGGAGCTCAGGTCAGACTGCTGCACCGCTGGCGGCTCTGCCCCGACAGCACCTCCACTGCCAGGGTCATGCTTGTGCTAAGTATAAGGACAATCGGCAATGACTATTTAAATAGCTCACAATGCACTGAATTGTTTTTGGACATTTGATATTGCAATGCTGGCAACTTAGAAAGAGCAAAAAGACTGAGTGCAACCCTGCAAGTCTTTAACTGTATCTCTGAGCGATTATGTGTCCTCTGACCAGTTTCACTATGTTACCAAAGAGAAGACTGTCTGGGATGTGAACGTGACCTACAATGTGCATGCAGTGCTCGGCAGCAGGGATGTAACCCCCTAGGCTATTTACGACGATTCAAACATGTGATCAGTAGATTATTTACAGAGCCCTGCAGTAAGTACATTAACTAGTTGAGATACCGTACCAGTGGTGTACTTGAAACTAGCTGGTATGGATAGATCTCGGCAATTAGTGCTCTACACCGTAAGTTATCTCAAACTGTACTCTGTTTATGACCAATGAGGACAGCAGGAACAACAGTTGTGGTACTCTCATATGCAGGATCTCAATTATATTTGTGGATGCACAACTACATTTCCTTGGTGGTAAATAGTGCAGGTATTAGTACGAACACCTTTCACCATACATCACGAAAGGGGGTTTCAAGCAGCTCCATTGGAAGGCAAGAGTGTTTGTGCTTATTTAATCAAACGGACTTCAATTTCGATAGAAGTACAATACAATGAAACATTCACATTCCACCAAAACAACATCACATTAGCAAAACCATGATACAACAGCACAACACAACGAAATAACAACAAAACACTCAAACACAACAAAACAAAAACTCAACAGAAGACATCCCTTTAAAAAGACACCACCACAGCACCAACATACAATCAAAGAGCACAACTGATCATAGCAACACAAAAGACAACACAAAAATAACACATCAGCATTCCAGGAACGAATAGCAACACAGGCAAACATCAACACAGCCACACAACTAGAACCCATGAAAACAAAGAACAACTCGAAACTCGGCAACATAAAGTCACATAATAAAAATAATACACCAAAGGAGAGATGAATTGAGGGCTTGCAAGGTGAAGAACTTTATCCCCCACACGGCACCTGGCTGGAGGAGCGCTATGTGTACCCCGAAGCGCCGAGCAGGCACTTAGATTCCGGTACCTCAGACCGCGGCTCCCACCCGCAGCCGGACAAGGCTGGGCTCGGCCCTATCTCCTGGGTGGTCTGAAGAAATACCAAATGAATCTCGACTTTGTTTTTGATGTTTATTGTTGTCAGTACTTACCAGCCATTAAGTATGGGGAAGAGGAAATGTAACTTTCCACCAGAAAGCGCAAACAAGAAAACTACTACAACTAGGTCCATTGAAATGATGTGACCTCGTGAGGGGGGTGAAAGACACCGAAGAAGGCTAGATGCTGCACTGCACCAATCACTGACTGTGGTGGATACACAGCCAGAAGTCAGGCCACCCAGTGACGGCCAGCGCAGGTAAGCACGGTGGGCGGAAGCGGAGCAGGGCAGTGGGGTGGAAGACGACGGAATAGGCTTTATTTATTTATTTTATTTTACCTATTCCGTCATCTGTCGACTTAAGATTTGCCCCCCCCCCCCTTTAGTGACTCAAGGTGACAAATGTGCTGAGACTCAAATTTTCACCCCAGTCCCTCCCTACTAACAAACCATGAGTATCTCAATATCCCCAAAGCAATATTGGAGGTCTATCATCTATGTCTTTTTGTACACCCTGAGGCAAAAGGAAAAGAAAAGACAATCCATGGCTAAGGGGGAGAGGATGCGATGGATCCCTGAAATAAGTCCAAGGCTACCTCTACAAATCATCGTGTAAAGAGAGGCAGTGCAGGTAGTGCCGGTGGTCAAAGAATTTCCCAGGATTTACTGGGGTTGAGGCCAGACTTAAGAATCACTGTGATAATTGCCTCAGCAAACTGGACAAATTACAGGACACACTCAGAGATTTGTGCACTACAATCCTGGGTTAAATCAAGGACCGAGATGGAAAGTTGACAATATCCCAGGCCAGGGTATAAGTAGGCTTCCTGGTCGCCCCTTTGAACAGACACTGTTGCTAGAGTGTGAATCTCATTCTGTCCCCTCTAGCTGGACTAACCAACAAAGTGGCATGAATAAGAGTGGAACTCTTCCCTGCAGCTATCATGGTGGAACCCAGAGTGCCCAGCTGCTATTGGCTCATAGTGCAGACATGTGTCCTGTTAAGCCACCACGCCTTGCAGCGAGTCACAAACATCCCCAAATCCTCCTGGAATGTACCCCATACCTCATTGTTTTGGAGAATGTCCCTATTCTGGTGAATCCTTTTAAGGATCAACACGCATCACTTGTACGCTTATTTCTCGATCGATACATATGTCGTTGACTTTCTCTGTGGACTACTATGTTCGTATGGAATCTTTCCTTGTATGTGGTTGTGCTTAATCTGACAAATATTCGCATACCGATGTATGGCCAGTTCCTTTAGGTTCTGCTTTTGTCTGTTGAACAAAATTTGTTGTACTCCTTAACATTCCGCTTCTGTGGAGATGTAACATCTATGCACATATATTATGTACTGTTGTGTGAACGACTGAAAAACAAATAAACAGATCCAACCAAAAAAAAGGGTGATCACGCTTCACTAGAACATAAAATTGTCCACTTGGTTCAGGAAGGCCTCTGGACGGACAGGCGATTTTCATGCCCACATGTCCCTAGTAAGAACAGCTGCATGGGTTGGGCCTCGAGTGAAGGATTCATCTGGGGACACTGCGCTTGTCAATTAAAAAACAAACCTCTTTCACTGGTCCATTACTTTACTGTTTAGGCTCATTGATCTGCAAGCCAGAATCCATTAAGGCTCAACACTTCGGATATTTTCACGGACCACCAAATGCACCTGCTGATTTTCATGACCTCAGCAATAGAATTGGTGATCTGAACTCGAAGCCTGTGTATAATGTATCAACCTGTAATACATTCAAGGCCCTGGCCATTCCGAATCAGATGGACTGACTGCCAGATCCCACAGATAATGTCTCTGGGCCACAAGGGAATACGAGCATGGAACGTATGGTAGATCTTCTTAGTTCTATTAACCTAGATGTATATTTCATTTTAAGAGTTATCTCATAGAACTTGGCAGAGCTGTGGTCCAATATTGCAAATCCAGATTGTCTGAAATTAGCAAATTGCTGTGATACTATATGCTGCCAGGAGACCTCGGCTAGCGAATATTCCTTTATAAATAGTTTTTCATTCTAAACCCCGGTTTCCCATCACAAGCAGGAAGAGCTAAAGGAGGTCCAGCGACTCTGGCTTCACTCAAACTTATCAAATTGGCCATTAAGCAGCTAAAATGTCCCCTCTTTTATCAGTCATTAGTTTTCGAATTGCAGGAATGACTTGTTACGGATTCATTTTAATTACAGTGTTTTTGACGATTCTAAACCCAATGTGATTGATGACCTTGAGGCACACATCACAGACTTCCAGGAAACACCTAATAAGGAGGTCTTGCCCTTGTGGGTGGGCGATTGTAATATGTGAATCTGTCACCAAGCACTCCCTCGCCCGGCGTTTACAGGACACAGAGGGAATGAGCTGACTCGTTTTAGACCGGTGCCATACGGGGATGCTCTAAACAGGCTCATTATGTCCAAAAGGTGGTTTTTGCTCATGAATATAAGTTGCCCCTAGCACCTTTACCTCCAACCTGCACGGGAAGTGGAAACTGTAGTAATATGGATTTCATATTACTTTCACTGGATCTTGCCCTGCTTTTAATGGAGTACAAGGGGCAGTTTTATGACATTGTCACGCAGTGCAGCACACAAGTCCTCTTGCTGCACTGCGTGACAGCGAAAGGGCAGGGATGCGCTGTATTTAAAAGAATATGGCGCATTCTTGCTATTTCCCCTGCGCTGGCACCCTTTTGGCAGCCTAGCGCGACACAGTCATGCAGGATTGTTTTCCTGCATAAAAACAATCCTGAGAGGCATATTCCTCTGTCTGTGTGCTGCAGAATTCAAGTGTATTGAATTGTACTGGTTTTGTGTTGTTTTGTTGTTATTGTTTTGTCTTTTGCTTGTTTTTTATTTCCGTTCTGATGTATATCAGTTTTATAGATGTTTAGCTATCTGGTCCTGGCTGTGGTGCTGCCTCTGTTCAAAATGTTGTCAGCCACCACGGCCCCACGCTCGCTCTGTGTGAACAGACAGAGACAGTTAGAAACTTTCCTGCAGAATAGGCACAGGCTGAGACAGGCAGAAACTCTCCCGCCTTAAAGTACATACAGAGACAGAAGAAGAATCCCACACTGTATGCATAGACATAGACAGGTAGAGACCCCTACACCCTATGCACAGACTGAGACAGGCAGAGACTCTCCCGCCTTAAAGTACATACAGAGACAGAAGAAGAATCCCACACTGTATGCATAGACATAGACAGGTAGAGACCCCTACACCCTATGCACAGACTGAGACAGACTTAGTCCTGCACTGTATGCGCGGACAGAGACATGTTGAGATTCTTCAGTCTGACAGGTGGAGACTCTCCCGCCTTAAATGCACATACAGAGACAGAAGAAGAATCCCACACTGTATGCATAGACTGGTAGAGACTCCTACACCCTATGCACAGACTGAGACAGGCATAGTCCTGCACTGTATGCGCAGACAGAGACATGTTGAGATTCTTCAGTCTGACAGGTGGAGACTCTCCCGCCTTAAATGCACATACAGAGACAGAAGAAGAATCCCACACTGTATGCATAGACATAGACAGGTAGAGACTCCTACACCCTATGCACAGACTGAGACAGGCATAGTCCTGCACTGTATGCGCAGACAGAGACATGTTGAGATTCTTCAGTCTGACAGGTGGAGACTCTCCCGCCTTAAATGCACATACAGAGACAGAAGAAGAATCCCACACTGTATGCATAGACATAGACAGGTAGAGACTCCTACACCCTATGCACAGACTGAGACAGGCATAGTCCTGCACTGTATGCGCAGACAGAGACATATTGAGATTCTTCAGTCTGACAGGTGGAGACTCTCCCGCCTTAAATGCACATACAGAGACAGAAGAAGAATTCCACACTGTATGCATAGACATAGACAGGTAGAGACTCCTACACCCTATGCACAAACCGAGACAGGCATAGTCCTGCACTGTATGCGCAGACAGAGACATGTTGAGATTCTTCAGTCTGACAGGTGGAAACTCTCCCGCCTTAAATGCACATACAGAGACAGAAGAAGAATCCCACACTGTATGCATAGACTGGTAGAGACTCCTACATCCTATGCACAGACTGAGACAGGCCTAGTCCTGCACTGTATGCGCGGACAGAGACATGTTGAGATTCTTCAGTCTCACAGGTAGAGACTCTCCCGCCTTAAATGCACATACAGAGACAGAAGAAGAATCCCACACTGTATGCATAGACATAGACAGGTAGAGACTCCTACACCCTATGCACAGACTGAGACAGGCATAGTCCTGCACTGTATGCGCGGACAGAGACATGTTGAGATTCTTCAGTCTGACAGGTGGAGACTCTCCCGCCTTAAATGCACATACAGAGACAGAAGAATCCCACACTGTATGCATAGACATAGACAGGTAGAGACTCCTACACCCTGTGCACAGACTGAGACAGGCATAGTCCTGCACTGTATGCGCGGACAGAGACATGTTGAGATTCTTCAGTCTGACAGGTGGAGACTTTCCCGCCTTAAAAGTACATACAGAGACAGAAGAAGAATCCCACACTGTATGCATAGACATAGACAGGTAGAGACCCCTACACCCTATGCACAGACTGAGACAGGCATAGTCCTGCACTGTATGCGCGGACAGAGACAGGTGGAGACTCTCCTGCACTGTATTCATGGTGAGAGACAGTTGAAACTCCTGCACAGTGTATCCACAGACAGATTGAGACTCCCCTACTTACATGCACAAAGACAGATGAAGAATCTCACACTGTGAACATAGGAACAGACAGGTAAAGACTCTTCCGCACTGTATGCACAGGCATAGACTCTCCAGTATGCAAAGACAGAGACACTTAGAGACTCTCCTGCAATGTATCAACATAGGCAGGTAAAGACTCTTTACAGACTGACTGTATGGAGGGTGACAGGTAGAGACTCCTGCACTGTATGCACAGCAAGAGACAGGCCGGTCCTCTCCCGCACCTTGAGACAGGTAGAGACTCCTGCACTGTATGCACAGCAAGAGACAGGCCGGTCCTCTCCCGCACCTTGAGACATGTAGAGACTCCAACACTGTATGCACAGCAAGAGACAGGGAGATCTTCCCCCGCACCCTGAGACAGGTAGAGACTCCCACACTGTATGCACACCAAGAGGCAGGCAAATCTTCCCCCGCACCCTGAGACAGGTAGAGACTCCCACACTGTATGCACAGCAAGAGACAGGCTGATCTTCCCCCGCACCCTGAGACAGGTAGAGACTCCCACACTGTATGCACAGCAAGAGACAGGCTGATCTTCCCCCGCACCCTGAGACAGGTAGAGGCTCCCACACTGTATGCACAGCAAGAGACAGGCTGATCCTCTCCCGCACCCTGAGACAGGTAGAGACTCCCACACTGTATGCACAGCAAGAGACAGGCCGATCCTCTCCCGCACCCAGAGACAGGTAGAGACTCCAACACTGTATGCACAGCAAAAGACAGGCCGGTCGTCTCCCGCACCTTGAGACATGTAGAGACTCCAACACTGTATGCATAGCAAGAGACAGGGAGATCTTCCCCCGCACCCTGAGACAGGTAGAGACTCCCACACTGTATGCACAGCAAGAGACAGGTCAATCCTCTCCCGCACCCTGAGACAGGTAAAGACTCCTACACTGTATGCACAGCAAGAGACAGGCCCCCGCACCCTGAGACAGGTATAGACTCCCACACTGTATGCACAGCAAGAGACAGGCAGATCCTCTCCCGCACCCTGAGACAGGTAGAGACTCCCACACTGTATGCACAGCAAGAGACAGGCCGATCCTTTCCCGCACCCAGAGACAGGTAGAGACTCCCACACTGTATGCACAGCAAAAGACAGGCCGGTCCTCTCCCGCACCCAGAGACAGGTAGAGACTCCCACACTTTATGCTCAGCAAGAGGCAGGCACATCTTCCCCCGCACCCTGAGCAGGGCCGGACTGGGAACCGAAATCGGCCCTGGCAAAGTGCTCAGCCGGCCTCCCCTCTACCCTGGGGGTGCGACCGCACTCTTTGCCAGGGCCGGTTTTTGGCCGATTTTGTTACAGGGCCGTTTTTGCAGCTATGCTGCAAAAACGGCCCTGTAACAAAAAAGGCCCCCTGGGGCCCAAAACCGGCCCCCACCCATGCGGCCGACCGGGGGATTGCCCGGTGCCTACAACGGCCAGTCCGGGCCTGACCCTGAGACAGGTAGAGACTCCAACACTAAATGCACAGCAAGAGACAGGCCGATTCTCTCCCGCACTTTGAGACAGGTAGAGACTCCCACACTGTATGCACAGCAAGAGGCAGGCACATCTTCTCCCGCACCCTGAGACAGGTAGAGACTCCCACACTGTATGCACAGCAAAAGACAGGCCGGTCCTCTCCCGCACCTTGAGACATGTAGAGACTCCAACACTGTATGCACAGCAAGAGACAGGGAGATCTTCCCCCGCACCCTGAGACAGGTAGAGACTCCTACACTGTATGCACAGCAAGAGACAGGCCCCCGCACCCTGAGACAGGTAGAGACTCCCACACTGTATGCACAGCAAGAGACAGGCCGATCCTCTCCCACACTCTGAGACATGTAGAGACTCCCACACTGTATGCACAGCAAGAGACAGGCCGATCCTCTCCCGCACTCTGAGACATGTAGAGACTCCCACACTGTATGCACAGCAAGAGGCAGGCACATCTTCCCCCGCACCCTGAGACAGGTAGAGACTCCCACACTGTATGCACAGTAACCCTGGGCGTAGTGGGCGGAGTGGGGCTCCGCGGAGCTACGTGAAGTGGGCGCACAACTACGCCCACCCACGCACTCCGCGTAGCCCCACTCCGCGCCGCCCGCCTCCCTCCCGCCCTCACTAAATACATAAATAAATGTATAAAAAGCTTTTTAAAACACTTACCTTGTCTGCCGCGTCCCCGGGGCTCCCTCTCGCCGTCCCGCCGTTCGCGCCGCCACCGAATCGGATCCTAATGCGCATGCGCGGGTGGCCGCGCATGCGCATTCCTCACGAGAAATGCGCATGCGCGGCCGCCCGCGCATGCGCATTAGGATCCGAAATGGCGGCGCGCATCGCGGGACGGCGAGAGGGAGCCCCGGGGACGCGGCAGACAAGGTAAGTGTTTTAAAAAGCTTTTTATACATTTATTTATGTATTTAGGGAGGGCGGGAGGGAGGCGGGTGGCGGCCGGCTACGCTCCGTCTGCGGAGCGCGCGTAGTGCCGCCTGGCTACGCCGGCTACGCAAAATGCGTAGGAGGCGGCACTCCGTGCACGGAGCGTAGCTGGCCGCCCAGGCTTAATGCACAGCAAGAGGCAGGCACATCTTCCCCCGCACCCTGAGACAGGTAGAGACAACAACACTGTATGCACAGGAAGAGACAGGCTGATTTTCCCACGCACCCTGAGACAGGTAGAGACTCCCACACTGGAGAAGTGTGGCTCACTGGTTAGAGCGGCAGACTCTGAAGCAGAGATCAGGCCCGGGACCAGGGTTCAAGTCCCGACGCGGCAGGGTATTGAACTCAATGTCCGCGGACTCGATAATTCTCGCCTCGGTGCCTACTCTAATCATGGGTCCGACGGTGCAACTCTGGGCAATAGCTTGCTTAATCTCCACAACGGCCCCCACAACACTGGGATGCCTGGCTTCACCTTGGGGATGCCCAGAAGGGGCTTCTCACAGGGAGAGCCAGGAAGGGTTCCACAGAGTTATACAGCGCCGGGACGCCCCGTTGGGGCAGCTGTGCGCTTTACAAAATACACTACAATACAATACAGCAAGAGACAGGGAGATCTTCCCCCGCACCCTGAGACAGGTAGAGACTCCCACACTGTATGCACAGCAAGAGACAGGCCGATCCTCTCCCGCACCCTGAGACAGGTAGAGACTCCCACACTGTATGCTCAGCAAGAGACAGGCTGATCCTCTCCCGCACCCTGAGACAGGTAGAGACTCCCACACTGTATGCACAGCAAGAGACAGGCCGATCCTCTCCCGCACCCTGAGACAGGTAGAGACTCCCACACTGTATGCACAGCAAGAGACAGGCTGATCCTCTCCTGCACCCTGAGACAGGTAGAGACTCCCACACTGTATGCACAGCAAGAGACAGGCCGATCCTCTCCCGCACCCTGAGACAGGTAGAGACTCCCACACTGTATGCACAGCAAAAGACAGGCCGGTCGTCTCCCGCACCTTGAGACATGTAGAGACTCCAACACTGTATGCATAGCAAGAGACAGGGAGATCTTCCCCCGCACCCTGAGACAGGTAGAGACTCCCACACTCTATGCACAGCAAGAGACAGGCCGATCCTCTCCCGCACCCTGAGACAGGTAGAGACTCCCACACTGTATGCACAGCAAGAGACAGGCTGATCCTCTCCCGCACCCTGAGACAGGTAGAGACTCCCACACTGTATGCACAGCAAGAGACAGGCCGATCCTCTCCCGCACCCTGAGACAGGTAGAGACTCCCACACTGTATGCACAGCAAGAGACAGGCCGATCCTCTCCCGCACCCTGAGACAGGTAGAGACTCCCACACTGTATGCACAGCAAGAGACAGGCCGATCCTCTCCCGCACCCTGAGACAGGTAGAGACTCCCACACTGTATGCACAGCAAGAGACAGGCCGATCCTCTCCCGCACCCTGAGACAGGTAGAGACTCCCACACTGTATGCACAGCAAGAGACAGGCCGGTCCTCTCCCGCACCTTGAGACATGTAGAGACTCCAACACTGTATGCATAGCAAGAGACAGGGAGATCTTCCCCCGCACCCTGAGACAGGTAGAGACTCCCACACTGTATGCACAGCAAGAGACAGGCCGATCCTCTCCCGCACCCTGAGACAGGTAGAGACTCCCACACTGTATGCACAGCAAGAGACAGGCTGATCCTCTCCCGCACCCTGAGACAGGTAGAGACTCCCACACTGTATGCACAGCAAGAGACAGGCCGATCCTCTCCCGCACCCTGAGACAGGTAGAGACTCCCACACTGTATGCACAGCAAGAGACAGGCCGGTCGTCTCCCGCACCCTGAGACAGGTAGAGACTCCCACACTGTATGCACAGCAAAAGACAGGCCGGTCGTCTCCCGCACCTTGAGACATGTAGAGACTCCAACACTGTATGCATAGCAAGAGACAGGCCGATCCTCTCCCGCACCCTGAGACAGGTAGAGACTCCCACACTGTATGCACAGCAAGAGACAGGGAGATCTTCCCCCGCACCCTGAGACAGGTAGAGGCTCCCACACTGTATGCACAGCAAGAGACAGGCCGGTCCTCTCCCGCACCTTGAGACATGTAGAGACTCCAACACTGTATGCATAGCAAGAGACAGGGAGATCTTCCCCCGCACCCTGAGACAGGTAGAGACTCCCACACTGTATGCACAGCAAGAGACAGGCCGATCCTCTCCCGCACCCTGAGACAGGTAGAGACTCCCACACTGTATGCTCAGCAAGAGACAGGCTGATCCTCTCCCGCACCCTGAGACAGGTAGAGACTCCCACACTGTATGCACAGCAAGAGACAGGGAGATCTTCCCCCGCACCCTGAGACAGGTAGAGACTCCCACACTGTATGCACAGCAAGAGACAGGCCGATCCTCTCCCGCACCCTGAGACAGGTAGAGACTCCCACACTGTATGCACAGCAAGAGACAGGCCGGTCCTCTCCCGCACCTTGAGACATGTAGAGACTCCAACACTGTATGCATAGCAAGAGACAGGGAGATCTTCCCCCGCACCCTGAGACAGGTAGAGACTCCCACACTGTATGCACAGCAAGAGACAGGCCGATCCTCTCCCGCACTCTGAGACAGGTAGAGACTCCCACACTGTATGCACAGCAAGAGACAGGCTGATCCTCTCCCGCACCCTGAGACAGGTAGAGACTCCCACACTGTATGCACAGCAAGAGACAGGCCGATCCTCTCCCGCACCCTGAGACGGGTAGAGACTCTAACACTGTATGCATAGCAAGAGACAGGGAGATCTTCCCCCGCACCCTGAGACAGGTAGAGACTCCCACACTGTATGCACAGCAAGAGACAGGCCGATCCTCTCCCGCACCCTGAGACAGGTAGAGACTCTAACATTGCTTTGAAAGTGACAAGCTGCCTGCGCCTCGGCCTCCCCGGCATTATGAAGAAAGTATGAGGCTACTGTATTTGAAGCTGAATGGCGTGTCTGCTCTCAGAGGGTCCCTGGAGGCGGATAAAAGGCATTTTGAACATGGCAGCTGTGTTTGTTTTGTGCAGGAAGCGGCTGAGTGTTAATTCATCCTGACGGTCTCCTATCAGCGGGCCCCAGCGTTGGGCCGCCGCCATCCGAGAGGGAAGCCGTCAATCCCCCCTTCCTTCATGGAATCTGATTTCATCTTCCGCTAAAAATGCCGCAGCCTCTCCTTGTGGCTCACAAAGAAGCATCAACAGTGGCCATTTTATTAGATCAAACCCCAAACAACCGCAGACGCTGGTGGCGCTTAAAAGCGGAGACGTTTTTTTATCCACTGTAAGGGGATTCCTTCCTGCCCCTCCTCCTTCAAGGGAGGGTGTCTGCGTGGGATAGTGTGTGCGCTAGAGGGCCGGGCGAGCGCTGTATATCTGCATGCTGTGATATTGTAATATGTTGTCATTGAGTTTATATAGCATTTACTACCCTTGACGAGATTAGTGGTTAGTCTAGGGTTATTAGGAGTAGTCTAACAAACCATTCCACTCGAGTTTCTTGTGGTAGATATTGGCAGGAGTTAGGCGTTATAATATGTACTATCAAAGGGGCGTAGCCGATTAAATTAAGGGCGTGGCTTAAAAACATTTAAGCTAAAAATGTGTGCTTACCATGGTGTGCCCTTCGACTGGTATTTTGCTGCTTCTGTCATTGCATCCACATATATAAAACAACAAGGAACATTACACCTACAACAAGCCAGGACTATTCGCTTTGTCAATGGTTGTTAGTTGCATAAGATAAATGAGCACCAACTATGGCTTCGTTGTATACAATATTGAAAATGCTTCAGTTCTGAAATGATGAGACTGTGAACCACCTATATCGAGTCTCATTGAAGTAACATCAAAGGCAGTGAAGGGTGGCACTGCTGCAAAGGTAAGAGTTTTTTTTTCACCGTGACGGTGAGGGCAAAAATGGAGCGCCTAATAGGGACCCGTCTCAGTTCCTACTTTTTAGGTCTCGCCTGAGCCAGCGAATGAGCTGCCCGGAGAGACATTTAGTTAGCGCTTTTAAAAGTGCTGCCACACAGCGTAGCGCTAGCGTTCACGCAAGCGTGCATGCGCGCAGCTGCCAGCTTTCTGCGCCCTGGCTTTCTTTTATGGCTCACCCCCTGCTCCCCCTCCCGTCACAGTGCGCGTCTCACGGCCGCGCGTCCAACTCCCCCTTCTTCCCCTCCCTCCCCTCCCCCTTCACATATCGCGTCTCACAGCCGCGCGCATGGCCAATGCTTGTATTTTGCCTGTGCTCCCTCCTCTTTAATTAACCCTCCTTGCGCCCCTTTCCCGCTGCAACACACCGACCTCTAATTAATGGTATACTTATATATATATATATGTTTTCATTTTGCGCCTGTTCCCATCCCATATTTTCACAAACTGCAACTCAGCAGCATTCTTGCATAGAGTTTAACCCCACCCTCCAGCGCTCCAATTGGCTCCCCCTCCCTTATGACTCGGCTCATGACTTTCCACAGTGAAGCGATGTTTGGAAGACCGTTTGGAACGATGGGAAAGGAAGTCTTTTATGGGGCTTCTCTGACGCGCACTAATAGTCCAATGCCCCCACAGAAACTGGCCAGAACGGCAAACACACACTACTGTGCGCTTCCAAGAACAAGCAGGACGGAGGCATTCTGTTTTTGTAATTAATGTGGCTGTGCGCGCTTTACTCTTGTTCCCCTGCATGTGCGCCTTTCATCGCCAATTTGCACACGTTCTTGCACGTCCTGGATATCACGCTGCATCCCCTTCCACCCCTTTTTGTTTCATAAAACTAAGCATTTCTACCAGGGGTATGCTGCTTTATTAATCTGAAATGCTTGTGATTTCTCTGTGAAATGTGTATGCATCTCTCAATGCTGAATGGTATTTACAATTGTTTAGGATATTGGTGAGCAGATAAATTGCATTGGCACGTGCCTCTTTCGCAGCTGCAGGAAGAAACCACGCATGCCACCCTCACCGGGCTCGTTACCTGTGTCTAAGCCGTTGTTCCTCAAGGGGCCTGTTCGCCTGCCATCTAGCACCGCCTTCTCCCGTTGCTGCTGCAGCTTCCGTTGGTACGTCAACGCACGGCCATAGCTTGCAGGGGGCACGAGACGCTCTCCCGCACCGCACACCGGCTTTGGTAAACATCGGCTATGTTTGGCTTTTGATAACAGTTAACTTTTTTGGGTTCAAATATCTTTATTTAGATATTCATGCAGCACAGAGAACGTGCATGCGGTCATTTTAGGAAAGACACGCACTTGCGCCTAGAGCTGTGCACAAGTGATGCTGTTATGCACATGATGCTACCAGCATTGATTTACAGCAAATATTTAACAACTGTTTACTACCACCTATAAACCATCTTAAAAACATTGGTGTACCTATTCCTTTAACCTACATATATGACGCTGTTAGGACTGTGTTTTTTAAAATTTTAGAAAAGTTTATTGCTTTCCTTAGAAAGAGCAAGTATTATGAAATTACATGAGATGCATTGAACAAAATATCGTAATTAAAGACCAGTACTTCTATTCCAATAATAGGTCGCGTATGAAAAGATGGGTGATAATTCTCCGAATTAGTTTGGCAAACTTCATGCGCTGATCCAATAGCTGCCATGTTTTCAGACTGATTGTTTGGGATATTTGCATGATTTCCGTTAGAGTATGAGTGCTATTCCAGTGTCAAATGTGTGACACTTTTTCACGAATAAATGAAAACAATGACCAGTTTTTGAGTCCCTCTCTGTGAATTATGTTACTGCATCCCGACATTTTATAGGATGAACATATGGTGAAATCAATCCAGACCTACTCACATTGCTAAGGTTTCTTAGTCGCATCAGGGCCATAAGTAAAAACAAGCATTGGCGTAGCCAATAGGTCTCGCATTTGGGACCTTATAAGTTTTTAGCCATGCAACAGTTGGTGTTGTTGCACCAAGGATATTCTGCTGCATAACTAAATACTTACACAGTCCAAAAAGCGAGACCTATTGGCTATGCCAATGCTTGTTATAACTGCCGGCATGAGCACTGGCAGGACCCTTCCCACTTAAAGCCCTGGGTACTATGCTTTAGTGGCGGCTGGCACAGGTAAGAGCGGCGAGGCGAGGCGAGGCGAGGCGAGGCGGGGGAAAGTTTACAGACGGGTTTGTTCAAATAAAATAAATAAATAAAACCACTTACCTTGCGCTCGCCATAGCACTGAGTTGGCAATGTGGCGAGCGCAATGTAAGTGTTTTTTTTATTTATTTAATTTTAACTAACCCGTCTTCTGTCCATTCGCATACCCCACACCACCCAGCCCTGCCCCGCTTCACTGACCACCGCTTTTTTTATTTGATAATCAAGTTTACTGAAATTTTGAAGAACAATCAAATTCATTGGTAGCAAATCAAGCATCACAGTTAAAACACATCTCCTCATAGACAATCGACAAAGGTAAGGTGCTCCCCCCCCCTGAGTGGGTGTGGTAATCCCCAGACAATGCAATTGTACAATAAGACTTGGGTTTTCACACTGGTAATAACCCGAACCATTTGCCCCACACTTTACAGAATAGTTCCGGGCAACCCTGGGCCTTGAAGAGAGACTCCTCCTGTACACCATACAAATCCACCCCTCCTCCATTTCCGCACATTTGGTGCCTCCGCCTAGGACCAGAGCGCAACTATGTCTCTTTTCGCCACCGCCACAGCTGTCCCCAGGAAACGCTTGGCTGCCCTGGAGCCATCCAGGTCATCGAACACCCCCAACAGCAAGCGCCTCGGATCATGGGGAACCTTCCACCCCAGGGCCTGCGTGAGCTCAAGTTCCACCCCCTGCCAGAACGGCGCCAGGGCCAGGCATTGCCACACCATGTGGTAGAAATCTGCTGGAGTAGAAGCGCAGCGTGCACATGCCGGGGAGGATCTCATGCCAGCTCGGAAGAGACATGCTGGGGTGAGGTACTCTGTTTGGAGGTAGTAAAGTTGGACCAGGCGTAACCTCGAGGATGTAGTCAGGGTTTTAGGTGCCATAAGGGCGTCCCGCCAGTCCTCCTCTTCTAGAGGACTCACCCACCCCTCCCAGCGCTCCCAAAGTCGGTCCAGGGATGCAGGACCGTTGTTCACCAGTGACCGGTATATTCTGGACACCCCCCCCCCCCCTCCCCAGGTTCCCCATCATCACCTGGGCCTCCAGGGGGCTGAATTCTGGGAGAGAGGTGGGGAATGGAATGTGTGCACGGAGAGCATGTCGGAGTTGTAGGTATTTATAGAATTGAGAATGAAGAAGGGCATGATGTTGTTGTAGGTCAGCAAAGGATCAAATGTGGTCTCCCACCCACTCGTCTCCAAGCAGCGAGACCCCCATAAGATCCAAGCTGCGGAACCCCCCAAGGATGAGACCTCCCTCAGCCAAGCACCATTCCACAACGGCATCTGTCTAGTGAGCTTCCGGTCTCATTGCACATGACGGAGGGCTGTACGCCAGGACAGGAGCACCGTCCTAGTGACTGTGGGCAGGGCCCGTGGCACTGGGCAGCCGTATAAGAACCCCTGGATCTGTGCGAAGTCCATTGTTCAGAGCTCCACCTGGTAAGCTGGGTCGGACAAGCCACCCGCAAACCAATCGCGGATCACAATGAGTCTTGTGGCCAAGTAGTAGAGGTGGAGATTAGTAACCCCCATACCTCCGTCAAAGGGGGTAATACGACAGTGTGCCAGGGACATTCGTGACCGCCCACCCCACAGAAACCGGGTGAGTGCGCTGTCCAGTTCCCGGAACCAGCTACCTGGGCGGTGGATAGTGATATACTGCAAAATCTAAAGAAAGCGGGGGAGGATCATCATTTTAAAAAGCGCACTCCTACCCAGTGGGTTGAGGGGGAGGGACTGCCAGTTCTTGAGGTCTGCCTTCATCCGAGCGACCAGGGGTGCGACATTCAGGGCCCATTCAAGCTCAGGCAGGAGGGTGACCCACACGCCCAGGTATTTGAATGATTGCCTCCGGAGGGGAATCACCGCCTGCCAATCAAAACACGCCCGCGAGGGGTGCAGAGGGACCAGGGTTGATTTTGCCGGGTTAAGTCGGAGCCCCGAGACCCGCTCAAAGGCAGAGAGAGCCTCCAGGCATCTAGGGCCGGAGCAGTCCGAAACCGCCAGGTAAAGCAGAACGTTGTCCGCATAGAGAGCTATCTTATCGACCTGGCTCAGGTCCCAGTCCCAACCCCGGATGAGAGGGTCCTGACTGATGAGCGCCGCAAGGGGCTCCATCACCAGCGCAAATAAGGGCAGTGAGAGCAGGCAACACTGACGGGTGCCTCTCCGGATCGGAAATATCTCAGAAAGCTCACCATTAATGAGAACACGGGCCCTAGGGTTGCTATAAAGGACCTTGATCAGGCGGCGGAAGGGAAGACCAAAGCCCATCCTCTCCAGTACATCCTCAAGGTACCTCCAGTCCACCGTATCAAAGGCATTCTCGAAGTCGACGAAAAGCAACGCCAGATACGGGGTCAGTTGGTGACGGTGGGCCATGGCCAGATGGAGGCGGCAAATACAGTGACGGGTGCCCCGGGTGGGCATAAACCGACATTGCTCAGGATGGACCAAGTCCTGCAGGAAGGGGCGGAGTCGCTGAGCTAACACAGTAGCGAAGATCTTGATTTCCGTGTTGATCAGTGAGATTGGGCGATAATCCGTGCACTCCAGGGAGGGCGGTTGCGTCTTTGGAATGACCACAATGGTAGCCACATCGGATTCAGATGGGAAGGACCCCTCCTCAACCACATGGTGGTAGAGCTCCACCAAGTGGGGGACCAGGTCATCTCGGAAGGTGGCGTAATACTCCTGGGGGAACCCGTCAGGTCCGGGCGTCCTGCCTAGATTCAACAGGGAAGATGCCCCGTGAATTTTTTCCGGGGTGAAAGGGTGATCCAAGGTATCAGCGGTCTCCTGGGGGAGACATGGCAGCTGGCTACCGGTCTCCTCCATCAAACCAGCCAGGGAGGCACAGGGAGGGCAAGCGGCGTATAAGGCCGCATAATAGCTCGCAAAAGTTTGCGCAATAACTGATGACGTCACCTGGCAGCACCCTATGACCGTCCGAATCTCTGGGATGATATGGTTAACTCTGGAGTAGGATATTAGGTTGTGGAGAAGTTTGCCATTTTTGTCCCCCATCCATAAATACATGCCACCGAGGAGCGCCAGAACATTTTAGCGGACTCCAGGGAGATCCGCTGAATCTCTTCACGGACCAATGCTAGTTGTCTAGAGGAGTCATCGCTACCGTTGGTCAGTTGGACACGTTCCAGCTGCACGGCCGAGTCTCCATCTGCACAAGCTGGGCGGCCTGTTCCATGCGCTTCGCGTGGACCAATCCTCTGGCCACACCCCAAGTGTTGAAAAGTCAGCCCACGTTGAAAAGTCAGCCCACATCGCACCCGATGCCCAGGCTGCTGGTGCAGGCCGACTCTTAGTTTCCATCTTGAACAATTACCAAATAAAGAGACGGGCACTGGAAGTAGGAAAACAAGAACAGAGTTTATTACTCATGAGGAGAGCATGTCATTTGGGACACTCGCATAGTGTCTTCGGGAGGTGCTCTAACAAGTTTCTCTGAGGCTTCGTCTTTTATACACAGGTTTATGACACACACACATCCTTCATTACAATCAAGACATTGTAAAGTACGAAGATATTCCAACACGTGGCTACAGTAGGGGCCCTTATCCTCCATACAATAGGAGGGGGCTGTCATGCAGCTGAGTGTGCTGTTGATGCCGTTTGGAATGTGTGCTCCTGATCGAATCTCAGGGGGTGGGGTGGTCATGATCAATAGTGGCTACTTTCAAGAGAGGCGAGTGCATACAGTAGTGGGCAATAAACTGTATCCTCGGGCTAAGGGATGACCAGCGGTCCGTGCAAACAATTAGGTTCAGAGGAAGAGGTCATCAAAGGAGGGGTATTCATGGAGGGACAGGAGGGGTTTGGTCAGGCGCGGGGTGCGATTTCTCAGAGACAGAGTAATGCGGGAGGGGAGGGCTCATGACTTGTGCGTGTGAGAGCGGGGGCAGTCAGGGTACATGGGGGAAGCTTGCAGGGTCAGGGAAGGGGCGCTGGTGATCGATCGCAAACTGGGAGATCATGATACCTAAAATGGCTGTCGTGTACGTGTGTGCATGGGTCTATGCTAGCGGGATAACACAGTCAGTGCTTTAGCGATATCCGTTCTGCTTACAAAAAGGGGTACGGTGAACACAAATGAACGCCGCTTATGTGTATATATAATGCCAATTTTCAACAGTCGCTGCTTTTAAACATAGCTAGTACATTTGTGTTCACCCCAACTGATGGAGTGTACATATAGTCATGTGTGGCCAATGAAATAACGTTCGTCGAATGCTAGCAAATTGCGTGTAGCCATATGCAGTCGATACAATTGGCGGAATACGGTACATATGAATTTACATTCGCTGCGTTATTCATAGATCGGCATAACACGTAGTCGAGGGCAATCAGAAAAAACGTTCCGACATATTGTAGACTCAGGTTCTGACGTTCTTTTCAATGACATCAACATATAGTAAAAAGTGCTATATGAGACTTTTGGACTTAAGTGACCAAAAACATTTTTGAAAGCAACAAGAATTGAGGGAGAAAGTTCAGGAAGGGGGTCTTAGTGAAAATGTCTTTTTCAACGACGAGCCACCACTGGTAGACTCTGTTAGTCCGTTTTTCTTTTCGTTGGCGCTTTTGAGCACCGGCGGTGGAGCTATAAGTCCAGCTCGGAATCATCCTTACGCGTTGCAGGGTGCGATCAGTCCTCTGCTGTTAGATCACAGTCCTGTTTCCTAACTCATTTTCTTAGGGGTGCCTCATGCTGGGTACCTGCGTGTCTTTCTTTTTCCGTGGCAAAATCCCATTCCATAGTCAAAAGTTTATATGAAAGAGTTTGTTGAATAATCGAGGGAAGAGAGGGCGGAGTGGGGCCAGATCTTCGAACACACCAAGAGACCAAGGGAGCAAAGGACAATGAGCAGGCAGGCCCATCAGTCAGACTCAAAAGGGGACGGGGACTTCAGGCACGAGTGGGTCAGCAAGTCGAGGGCTTCAAGGTAGCCCTTCATTCTTTCATCTGCCGAGTTTGAGAGTTGTGCCTCGTCCCGCGTCTCGTTGCTCTGCGGCTCCACCTTTGGTCGTCACACGTGCTCCATGATCTGTGGCCAGGCTGTGCGTTACGTCCAGCTCCTCTCCTCCGGTGATTATATCTTTGAATGGGTAGAAAACAAGTTTTAGAAAAACTGGCAGGAGAAGACATTTATACATCTCAATTCCGTCCCCAATCCTATGTAGGTGGGGGACAAGTTCATCGGTCACAGTCAGAAGTCGTCATTTATGGAGTCTGTAGGAGTGCATTGCTTATGGAATTCATAACCCTGTTCGTCGCTCATTCGTGACGTACGTGGAGAGAAATTGGACTTTTATACACAGTGTATTATAGCAAACACAAGGTCGAGTCCTTATGTAGAGACTCGCCCTTCCCTTTAACCCAAGCATCGACCATCTTACATCTCCCTTCGGGGTCGGCTAACTCTTGTAAGTGGGGCGTTATCGTCATGAAGAAGGGGGAGGGGGTGGACGTAAAACATGCTCTTTTTGGGGAGTGAACGTTAATCAAGGTCATCAATTTCGCTTTCGAGGGTAGATGACATGAAGCTGGGGTTAATCGGGGGAAACGGGGACGCTTTGGGCAGGGAGCTGGGGTCGATCGGGAGAAGTGGGGTACTCTGGACATCCACACTTAAGTGCAGAGGAGCGAAGTAATCTGTGCATTGGGAATTGCGTTTTAAGCGAACTGAGAAACTGGAGGCCATTGACGTTATAGTCCCCCTATAAAGGCCAGATTAGGGGACGTTAGTCGTCTGACCCGTCCTTTCTTTCACGACCAACTCGGGTCCTATTGTTTTGCAGAAAGGAGAGGTAGTAACATGGCAAGTTACAGTCGTTTTAGTTCCTGTCAATTTTTCCAAACACCTTTGTGTTCGAGGAAACCCAATTAGGTGTTGTGCCGGGAGGGGCACAACGTTACCATACAAGGAAAGAGGGAACAGGGGGGGGGTTTAGAGAGTGAGAGAGAGAGAGAGAGAGAGAGAGAGAGAGAGAGAGAGAAAGAGAGAAAAGAGGGAGAGAGAGAGAGAGAAAGAGAGAGAGAGAGAGAGAGAGAGAGAGAGAGAGAGAGAGAGAGAGGGAGAGAGAGAGAGACCGCACTCGAAGTGGTCCATTCAGTACACGTGTGACATGGAGAGAGAAAGAGAGGGGGGGAGAGAGACGTGTACAATAATGGGCCATCCAGTGCACACAGAACAACAGGGATTAAGTACTACGGAAATACAGACAGAGGGATGACGTAGATCCATGCATCACGTATACACAAACTCAGGCGGAGAAGACAGTACATGTATTATGTACGAAAATCCAAGACAAAACATAAAACAGTTATTGGCCAAAATTATCCCTTTCTGTATGCTGTGCATTCTTAGCATCCTAAGCTCTTTTTACCTTTTTCTTCTCTTTTAACCGTCGGCTGCCCTTACTGGTGGCTTTGATTGTACACACTTATGCCTTTGGCAATTGGTCACGAACTAACCTGGTCGGGCTAATGCTCGCGGTGGTTTATTCGAGTCATTTTTAGCAAATGCGTTTCCAGGCTGAGACAACGGTTGGTGTCAGTTGGAGAACAAGGGGGCAGCTTGAAGTTACATGTCTAGGAGGGTGCGAAGAAGGATGCAGTAGATTTTAAATGTACCTCACCTCAAAATATTCCTTAAACTTTCCCTATTTAATTAATTGTAGGATGCTTATTCATTAGCGCACGTCATTTTAGTTGTATTATTCGGGGTGCCGAGCGAAGTTATATTTTGTGGTTTTCCCTTCAGGCTGCCCTCCCAGGCGCTAAGTTCAGGGAGAGAAAATAGTCATGGTTTGCTAGTTGCGGTTAGGTACCATAATCAAACCCTTTTTTCCCGTCTCTTCGTCCGCTAGATCACCGTTTTCATACACTGATCGATATTCCGATGTGACCTGCAGAGAGAGGGAAAAAGAAGGGGGCAGGGGCTACATTGATAGATACATTAGCGTGCATAAACCCAGAAAGGCTTTTACTTACTGCATACTCGGCCTATCTCCACGGGATGCAGTCCCTGCCAACTGGGCGTTTTAAGCCCCGGTGGACCGTTAGTGTGACTCTTTTTATACAGGTAGCACATAAAGTATAGGCTAAACACCAGGATCTTTAGCGGTGGCTTTTTGGCTGTCCAAAAAGGAAAAACGCACACAACGAAAACTTGGACCCTTCATTTTTGCAATATTTCTACGTACTATACTTTTTAATCCTTTAAACAGTGGTCATTTATTCGAAAATTACCAATTCACACGTGACAACTATGTTTGCTTTTTCCAAAAAATCTTTAATAAGAATGTCGGTGCATAAATATGGGCCTACAACCCCGTGGGCCGGCCACGGAGCAGGCTGGAACTGTTATATGTGGGGATACTTATTAGCGGAAAACTTTAATGGAGTCGGTGGTCGTTTATTTCATAATCTAAAAGTGCGACAAGTGCAACAAAATCATGTCGAGACTTCAGTGTGAGCGAGTGTCATGAGTGTTGGGCTTCCAACTTTCAATAATCATGATGCGCCAAACGTAACAACAATTCATTGTCCGAATGTTCAATTAATACCCATCTGATGTCAATTTACCGTCTGAACACATAATCAGTACCCACCCAATATCAATTCATTGTCCGAACATATAGCCAGTACCCATCCCATATCAATTCATTTCCCGAACTGACAATACACATCCTGAATCAATTAATTGTCCGAACATATAATTAGTACACATCCTATATCAATTCATGTGGTTAAAAAAACCCTTCATACATATCTCATGACACCAGGGCTGAATAATCGGGGTACAACAAGGAGTTGAAAGTTTCATTTGCATCGGCGCCATTTTGGGTGCGGTCAGGCCGAACCAGGCATAGTCTAAATTTCTAATAACTCGTGGTTGGCCCAGAGCTTCTTTTGGCAGTCCAAAAGTTCCGTTAAAGGGCAAAAGAAAGGATCGGTGGTCTGAACCATCAATCAAAAAAGGGGAGGGAGGCAACAATGTTCCTACCGGGTCATACTGTGCTTTCACCGGAACTGATCCGAACTGTAGTCTGCAGGATTCTAGTCATTCAAACTGAGGCTGGCGACAGCATGGAAGCGCCGACGTCCTGCGGCTACATTTCCATTGTTCCGTGGGCAATCATGGCAGTCATTCCCCATCGGGGGTATTGCGGGGGTCGGGGACTCCCGTGGCTCCTCTAGAATCTTCAAGGTCGTGGAGAACTATGATGGTGGAGTCAACAAGTGACCGGGCCATTCCTTCATGCTGGGCCCGCTCTTGCCAGGTCGATCGCCATTTTGAGAGTTCGGCAGCTACCGGCGATCGCGGGGTCAAATGAGCGGACGGGCTCCACCCTGCCGGGCGAGGCGTTGCAGCATCGCCACAGTGGAAGAACCCTTTTCCGGGCGCCTGGAGCGCTGAGGGTGCAGCTGGGAAGCCTCCACCTGGGGAGGCGGGAGAGGCTTGTTCGCACCGTCTCTCCCTCCCAGTGCACCCCACGGTGTCTCGCTTGACATTTGTTATGGCCGGACCAGGCGATGAGGACGAGGGGGGGGGTCGGAGGCATGTGCTAGACATCCCCCCCCCAGGGTTGTCGCAGCCATTATTGAAGAAAGAAGTGGCGCCTGGCATGTTTTCGGGCCGGGCCTCCGGTGGATGGCGGCCGGACGCTCTTCGCCCTGGCCCCAGGAACGGGTTCCTTGGTTCATCCGGTGGGGTAAGCCTTGGCGTGTGACGCCTCTCCTGGGCCTTTCGTGCAGTGGCCTCTCCACTCCCAGGCCCTCCATGGATGCTGGTCCAGACTGGGAGAGAGAGGGGAGGGTCGAGGACATAGACATTCCCCCCCCTGCAACTCTCCAGGGTTTTCGTAGCAGTCCCCTTGGCCGGGTCCCTTCGGCCTCGGCCTCTCCTTCGGCTACACCCTATGTGATGATCTCCGGCCGACTGTTGGCAGCAGGACCCGCCCTATATGTGTTGCTTCCGGCTGGGCGTAGCCGCAACCCTGTTGCACTTTGGAAGTTTCCAGAATGGGGCGGATGTCTGTTGCTTTGTATCTTTCTCAGGTTGCCGTTATTGGGCGTGGCAGGTGGTGGGACAGACATGTTTGGGGCAGTGAGGGGCGATGAAGCCTCGTTGCCTTGTGGCCGTTGCAATGCCACGCTTGGTTTCTCTTACTGTTTTCAGGTTTCTTATTACGGGCTTATTTCTAACGTTTCTTGTTTCTAGGACAATAATAGATTTTATCATTAAGTATTGTTATCGTTTCCTTGTTCGTTATTTAAATAAAAGTTCATCAGTGGCCTACTGATTTCGTTCTCCTATTCCTTTCTTTCCAGGTTGTTTCATGCTAAAGTTTCTGTTAACAGGATACAGTGATCACTTCGTTATTATTGCATATGTCCTTTTCACTAGGGGTGCTCTCTGGTCGGGCCAGGTGACCTATCTCTAGTAAATGGTCCGGGTGAGACTGGTGCATCAATCAGTGGGGAGTAGATAGGCATGACATATTACAATGGGGGACAAAGATCCGCATTACCTACCCTTCACTACTTGCAAAGACTAGACAGAGTATGGCGACTCTGTGCTTGTTTGTAAATAGAGAATACCTCCAAAAAGAACCAATTCCAAACAGTCAATGTTCGGGCAAACAATCAATCAATGAGGAATGAAATAGGTACGACGTGTTAAAGGTTTGCGTTACCTACCCTTCACTATCTGCAAAGGGAGAGAGAATATTCCTATTCTTCCCCGTTTGCAGACAGAGAAGATCCTTAAGAGAACCAACTTCGAACAATTCAATGCTCGATTCAATCAATCAATCAATGGGGAGAAAAATAGGTATGACGGATTACAATGGGGACAAAAGTCTGCATTACCTATCCTTCACTATCTGCAAAGACTAAACAGAGTATGGCGACTCTGTGCTTGTTTGCAAATAGAGAATCTCTCAGAAACAATCAATAAGTAATACTAGTATTTTCAAACAATCAATCAATCAATTTCGCAATTTGTCGTGTGTCACGACCTTACCCGGACCGGACCATGTGGACAGTTCTTCGCCTTCCTTTTTCCAGCGCCCGATCGTTCTCTTTCTCCATGTTTTTACCGCAGCAGTCCTGTGGGATTCCAGTCAGGACAATAGGTCACTTGAGAGAGGTCCGTTCGGAATCGGTGAAGTTCATTCAATCGGCAGCCGGACGAGGGCCCTCTCAAGGCAGGTATACTCCAATCATTTAGATGTTCACCCCATCGTCTGGACCTCTCTTACCGGACCTTATGTCGCTGATGGACCCCGCGTTGGGACGCCAATTGTTGAAAAGTCAGCCCACATCGCACCCGATGCCCAGGCTGCTGGTGCAGGCCGACTCTTAGTTTCCATCTTGAACAATTACCAAATAAAGAAGATGGGCACTGGAAGTAGGAAAACAAGAACAGAGTTTATTACTCATGAGGAGAGCATGTCATTTGGGACACTCGCATAGTGTCTTCGGGAGGTGCTCTAACAAGTTTCTCTGAGGCTTCGTCTTTTATACACAGGTTTATGACACACACACATCCTTCATTACAATCAAGACATTGTAAAGTACGAAGATATTCCAACACGTGGCTACAGTAGGGGCCCTTATCCTCCATACAATAGGAGGGGGCTGTCATGCAGCTGAGTGTGCTGTTGATTCCGTTTGGAATGTGTGCTCCTGATCGAATCTCAGGGGGTGGGGTGGTCATGATCAATAGTGGCTACTTTCAAGAGAGGCGAGTGCATACAGTAGTGGGCAATAAACTGTATCCTCGGGCTAAGGGATGACCAGCGGTCCGTGCAAACAATTAGGTTCAGAGGAAGAGGTCATCAAAGGAGGGGTATTCATGGAGGGACAGGAGGGGTTTGGTCAGGCGCGGGGTGCGATTTCTCAGAGACAGAGTCATGCGGGAGGGGAGGGCTCATGACTTGTGCGTGTGAGAGCGGGGGCAGTCAGGGTACATGGGGGAAGCTTGCAGGGTCAGGGAAGGGGCGCTGGTGATCGATCGCAAACTGGGAGATCATGATACCTAAAATGGCTGTCGTGTACGTGTGTGCATGGGTCTATGCTAG
The DNA here is from genome assembly GCF_964261635.1 of Lissotriton helveticus. Taxonomy (NCBI): domain Eukaryota; kingdom Metazoa; phylum Chordata; class Amphibia; order Caudata; family Salamandridae; genus Lissotriton; species Lissotriton helveticus. Next base: position 194,929,278 of record NC_136062.1, on the reverse strand, counting down.
CGGGATAACACAGTCAGTGCTTTAGCGATATCCGTTCTGCTTACAAAAAGGGGTACGGTGAACACAAATGAACGCCGCTTATGTGTATATATAATGCCAATTTTCAACACAAGTGACCTCCTTACCAGCCTCCCATAACATGCCAGGTGAAGGGACCGAGCCCATATTAATGGAGAAGTAGTGACGTAATTCCTGCCCGAGGGATTCCACCAGCGCAGAGTTCTGCAGAAACCAGGCGTTCAACCGCCAGGTCGCCCTTGGGCCCGCAGCGGAGGACCCAATGTAGAGAGAGGTAGGGGAATGGTCTGAGATCCCTCAGGGCAATATATCGGCCCCAGACACCAGCTGGCAGTCCATGGCGGACATTAGAACAAGGTCTATACGGGAGTGGGTATGGTGAGCAGCCGATATGAGGGTGTATTGCTCCCTACGGGGGTTCCACACCCTCCAGACATCGCAGAGGCCCACGGCCGAAGACCAGCCAGAGAGGCTCTTCGGAGAGGCAAGCCAATGCGCCGACAGGGCTCCCGTCACGTCACGAGAGGGCTGCAAGATGGCGTTAAAGTCACCCCGACTACAGTGAGGCCCTGAGGAAAGGAGGAAATCACCAGTGTGAGGCGCTGAAGGGTGGATGCCAGGAGCGCCGGGGGGACGTAAGTACACAGGAGGTTCATGGGGTGTCCCTCAATCGTCCCCGACATGGCCACGTACATCCCTTGCGCATCCGATTCGGCTTTAGCCAAGGTAAAGGGAAGCCCCTTTCTGAGTAAAATGGCCACCCCCCGGGAAAAACTGGAGTGCCAGACCCGGTCAAACCCGTAACGGGCTAGGAAGTTACATTGTGAGCCCAGAAGGTGCATCTCCTGGAGAAACAGAATGTCAGGCATGTGGCGGTGGGCAGCACGAAGTACAGCTGTACGCTTGATTCGGTCGAGAAGACCATTTACATTCCAGGAGAGGATGTGGAGAGGTCTATTAAAAGTGTAAGACATTTAGAGAGGTGAGATGTCAGCGGATGCAAGCGGGAGACCGTGTTCGGACTAAGGTAAACACCCACCCAGACACGGGGCCTAAAGATAAAGCTAGAAGTAGTGATGTGTATGTCGACTGTGGAAGCATGTAGGAACGCGCGGCTACCAATGGGAACCAAACGCAGCGGCCCGTAGGCGGCTAAAATTAACAAACTGTTGGGAGACAAAGATCTCCCCCACTCCCTCGCCCCCCAACTCCCCCACCCTACACTTCGAAAAAGGAAGCATTTGTCGCCCATAATATTGCAAAACCACCAACACCCCACAAAGAGGCGAACTGCTAATCTAAAACGGTTAGCAACAACAAATTAAGGACATGGCTGAGTCGGACCCCCCTCCATGTATTCGGATGTAATGCTGACAGCTAAAGGCAATGAATGACGATCATGTGACAAATAGAGTGCAACAACCCAGGACTGCACTACAGGTCAGTACCCAACCAGACCAAATAGTGGAGCCCGGTAGGAGCATGTTCATGAGGTCAGGAGCAGTCCCATTGTTAGGAAGCCCGAAGGGGGAACCTCGGGCGCTGCAAGTAGTGTCGATCATATTCCTTCCTCCACACCAGATCCATGGATCACAGTGCTCCCAGACAGGTCAGAGTCCGACATGGCCCGTTGCAGAGTTTCACTGGGCCTGGGGACACTGCCCAGGTCGATCAAGGAGGAAGCCAGGTGGGGGAGGCAGATCCCCACCCCGGGGTCTGGACCTGCGAGCGCCGTGACTGCGCCTCCGGGACCGGGAACTCCCCCCCCCCGGCAGCTGCCTCGCCTCCGAGACCTGGTCCGGCGCCGCTGGGACTTAGGCGCGACATGGTTTGGCTGCGTTGGGGCTCTCCGGGCAGGAGAGAGGGCCGCCCCCGGCAGGAGGGGCCGCTTCTCCGTGAGCCAGGTCCACACAGCATGAGGGGAGTCAAAGAAGAATGTCTTTCCCTGGAAGATCACTTTGAGCCGGGCCGGGAACTGGCCCATCGCCCTGAGATTTTGTTTGACTTCACAGTAGGATCGGCATTGTGTTTGCACTTCCCTGGAGTAATCCGGAAAGACCATAATTTGGGAGTTCTGGAAGTGCAGCGGACCCAGCTCCCTGGCCTCCCCCAGTATAGTGTATCTGTCCCGGAAGTTGAAGATTTTAAGGATGATGGGACAAGCAGGGGTTCCCGGTGGAGGTTTGGGAGCAAGAGAGCGATGGGCCCGCTCCACCGCGAACCAGGAGGAAAGTTTCTCTTTGGGCATCCAGGAGCAGATCCAGGTCTCTATAAAGGTGGCAGTACGATCCTTCTCCACTTCCTCCGGAAAACCCAGGAGGCGCAGGTTGTTTCGACGCGCCCTATTTTCGGCACCTTCGGCCCTACGGTGGAACTCCGAGGTCTGCGTCTGAAGGAGGGCCACCTGGGATTTGAGGATACCCACGTCGTCCTCCACCGTGGAAATACGGGACTCCACCTCCATGATGCGCGCTGTGGCCTTACGGAGGTCTTGGCGAATTAAGGCCACGTCCACCGGCACCTCTCCTATCTTACTTTCTACAGAGGCCTGCGACGTGCTAATCGCCTGTAGGATGGTTGAGAGGTCTCCCCCTGCGAGGCCAGGGATGGCCGAAGGTCCGCCACTTGGGCCCCGAGCCAACGTAGTAAACTGCTTCATTGTAGTTTGGGTTGTGGGAGCGGGGGCTTGAGTGGCGCGAGACCTACCCATGGTCCCCAGGAAGACCCACTAGCGCGTTCAAGGGGGGAAACCGGGGGGCAAGCCGGCGTCCCCGCCATCTGATATAGTAGCCAAGCCCTCTTCCCACACACCCCACCCGGAAGCCCCTCCAGCTCTCAGGGCGCACTCAACGGCAGCCAACAGCAAAACTCCAGGCACCTATGGGGGGGAGATCCGGGGGGGAGGGAAGAGAAGGTGGGCGCCACCCGATGAGGTGGCTGACTTACCCCCGCACCGAACCGCGGCTCTATGGTCCGCTGTGAAGACGGTGGGGAGAGATGGGCCACCACCGTAGTTCGCCTGGGGCCGTCTGCCAGACTCTCGAGCCCCAGAGGATGGGCACACCGCGACCTAGGGGTCCGGGCCGAGGTCTGCAGCACCCTGTCCCGGCCCCGGGGGAGCACCAAGCAACCAGAGTCCACTCTAATCACCCCCCCACTGAGACCCGCAAGTCCGCACACTCCTGCTCCGCGCCTCCAAAATGGCGTAGGGCACAACAACATCCACAGCCGAAGAGGGGAGGAAGTCCTCGGGTGCGGCTCTCCTCAAACCAATGCGAGCCCACTGATGTCCAGCCACCTCCTGCATGATGGCCCCCCAACCTCAGAGGGCGGCCTGCTCACCAAGGCAGCACAGATGACAGAAGTCTGGTAGGCCACCTAGCAGGAGCACACATGCGCGGCCCAGGCTGCCCGGAACAGGCCCAGGGCAGGCGGCCCGGCGCGTACCCCCAGCCTCAGCACACTTCACTGGGGGCCCCACACCACAGTCTCTCTGCGACCGGGCAGGCCCACACCTCCGGTTGGCGTCAGGCACACCCGTGCCCGCACAGTCCAGCCACGCAGCACCGGCTCTACTCCACGCCCCGCAGCTCCTCCAGCGGGTCTCCCTCGGCGCTGGGCAGCCCGTCAGATCAGGCCGGCCCGGCCGTCACCATCTGCCGCTCAGGCCGCTGCGACACAGCTGGGGATTGCGCCCATGCCACCCACAGCCCCGGGAACCGACCCGACAGCCTCACGCGGCCGCCTCGACTCCGGGGGAGTAGGTGCGCCTCTCACATTCTCCGGGCACCTCCGCTGCTCTCAGGGACCGCCCCCGTAGGACCCTGGCTTCGCCGGTCTGAACAGGTCACCACCGCGGCCCCGGCTCCAGGGCGGGAAGGGTGGTCATCTAAGTGTTCCACCACCGCCAGGCGGACTCACAGGCAGCGGGTGAGGACAGCGCCGGATCTTCAGGGCCGGCACCTCAGGGCCCGGGACAGGACATCGTAGGGGCCGCCATTTTGATCGGCCCGAGCCGCAGGCAGAAAGTGGCTCCGAGGAGGCAGCAGAGACCCGGAACGGCTCCCCAGGGACAACAGGGGACAGCAGGCAGCACGGGGAGTCACGGCGGGTAGGTGTGGAAAGTAGATGCTATCTGATAGTGGCGGATGCGAGGCAGATGACTGAGGGGGTCCAGAGCACTCTCAGAGTGCTACCGCCATCTTGACGCCTCAAGCCACGCCCCACCACCGACCACCGCTTTTAACTATGCCAGCTGCCACTGCTATGTTTGTGTGGCTACAAGCCAAACACTACATTGCGCTTGGAGCTTGATATGAAAATGGCCTGAAACCTAGGTGTAAAATACCTAAAAGCTGCAGGACATTATTTGTAATCAGTTATGCACAAGAAAGCATTAGTGCAGTTGAGAGCTGACTCTCGCAGAACTTACACTAGTTCCATTTTGTTGAAGGCATTGCAAGTCTAATGCTGCTCATAGTGTTTGAGTTTGAGGTTGAAGACAAAGTTTCCTTTACAGAAACCCTCTGTTTATTATTTATTTATTATTAATTTTCATTTTATTTCAATACCCTTTATTTCGGCGAAACGACATAAAAGGACAAATACTATCAATAAAATCACTAAAACACTAATTCATGTAGTACAATAAATTATTGCTAAACGGATAGAAATAAAATTATGCAATACACAGAAATAAAACTCAAAGCTGCCATATGCCATAAAATGCTAAACATATTAGAGAATAAGATCAATTTATAGTTATCTAAAATTCCATCATTACAAACCAAAAATATACAATATAGCCGCTGTAATATAATGTGAAAGCAATTAATTACAAGTGATTTTATTGTGGCTCGGCCATGAGGTACAGTACAAGCTGAGTGATGGGGGAAATTTTATGTACGCCTATTAACCCGTCCTCATAAAGTGCATAATGTGCCAGTTATGATAAATAAATAACAGTGTCATGACTCAACCTCGACATCATGAATCAAAAAGAGGGAGACTAGAAGCCAGATTAAAGTCAGGTACCCATGCTCCTCATTATATTAGATACATTTATTCAGTGTGGGTACTTGTTCCTATGTGAAGAGGGTATAGAAAACATTAAAGAAAAGGTGTGGTTGGAATGTATGGTTCCAGGGGGATCTTCCTTATTTGGAAGTGTTTCCCCCACACACCTGTGTGGGTGTATTGCTTCATCATCGGGCGTTTTGCTCCTTTTGGGCCCGGCGCTCCAATGCCCCACGGGCCCCGCGAGAGGGCTAGATGTCGGAGATCTTTTCTTGTATCAGCCGTGACGGTGCCTACGGGTGTGTCGGGTATAAATAGGGCTCCCGGTTTTATGGTATTTCTATTTTTGTCATTTCCACCTGTATTTATCCATATTTTTTTTTGTGCTCATTTTACCTGTATTTATCCATATTTATTTTAGGTTTTGTGAAAAAATTAAGCTGAAATGTGTATACTTCTGCATGTATTTAACCAGTTAATGTGCACTCATGCTTTAACACCTGACAGGTTTCAATGATATATACACAGTCAGATGGTAAAATATGCATTTGTATGAAAATATGTACATTTTAATATCAAGGTTGTGCTAATCTACTGCTGTTTAAGGCTCTTTACTAAAATCCCTTTTTTTTTATCCCCTTGATTGTCAATGTGCACAGCTATTGGCCAGGCAGTCATGATTGACAGCATTTAGAATCACTCAAAAAAACATATTTCCATTGTTATCCACATTTAAAAATAAATACAGACGGGAAAATAAATGGTCTTCTGTCTGGATTTCTCTATAAAAATCAGTAAAAATGGAAAACAGGGAGCCTTAGGTATAATGTGTATGGTGCAGTGTGTCATTTTTAAAGGAGATCAAATTTTATTCAGAGACCCTTTGCTAAGGTTAAAAACTAAGAAGCTGTAGAGTGCGCACGGTTATGATATGCCACTACTCAGTGAGTGTGTTGTAGTGAACTATCGTGGTTTCACTATTCAGGCCAAAATGTTTCACACTATGTTGGTCTAGTACTGGACCTCTAGCGTTTTTTCAGGACCAAAAAATATGTTCCCTACCCCTGAATTAGGGTGGGTATGTAGAGTCTTATTATCCTCAATCCCTGGTAGTTATACAATATATCCCAGGAATCTATGTCTTGCTCACCCCGTATGAATCCTAAATCAACCCCTACTCATAAGCCATAATGTGCCCTAAGTCAAGGCAGGGAACCACGAGATTATTGCAGTTTAGTTCCATGCTGGGTCAGCAGCCCATCATCTACCCTTCGCCCTGCCTGCCGGCAGATTAACCTTGACGTCACCACCAATAACTGGTCGAAAACAAAATGGTTGCCTAATTTGCCACATTGCACATAAGTACCTTGAGACGGCGAATACCATATGTTGGCTAGTGTCAGATTGTAAAATTCGATAGACCTCCATGTGCTGGGTAATTCTCAAGTTCCTACTTATTGGGATTAACCATTTTGACCTAGCCTTGCTGTACTCAGGGAATTCTTTTTTAGGTTTTGGATTTTTCTATTGCTTGGTCATATAAAGCATGATAAGCGGGCGCAGTATATAATGGCAGTACCGAGAGTATAGGATACAGATAGAAGAAATTGGACAAGAATCTGTCTCACCGATACGGCATATGTACAGTGTTAGACGGACCGGGAGGGTCGGCCGAGGATAAGGGGAGAGGTCTCCGGGGAGAGCCGTCTCCAGTGAATCGTACAGACAAGTAACTTCCCCCCCACAGACGGACACCACACAATGATAAAGTTCAACGATATTTTATAGGCAATTCTTCAAGTACGGTAGAATGGTACAAGGAGGTCTGGACTCAGGGGTCCCCTCTATTCTGGTCTCTGTTTGGGAAAAGGGTAGCGGGACAGTCTTGTTACCAAAAGGATGGAAATAGCTCTCAATCCTCGAGCTTGGTGGTGTAGATGAACGGGCCGCGGCGGAGCCAGCAGGTCCCGAGATGGATGAAGGAAGACGACGGTCCGCGGCAGAGCCAGCAGGTCCCGATGGAGGTGGTGGTTACAAACGGTCCGCGGCCACGCCAGCAGGTCCCGACGATTGTGAAGGATAGGGTGGTTCCCAAAGCCGCGGCAGCGCCAGCAGGCAAGACGAGGGTGCACAAGACAGAGCTACGGCAGCGCCAGTAGTCCGTCAAGGATGAGTTCTTCTTTGCGTCTCTCGACTCCAAGATACAACTCCCGTCCTGCTCTGGAGCTGCCCCAGTTATAGGGCTGGTGTGCTTTGATGTCCGGACCCTCGCACTTGGAGGTCGGGAGGTCCGGGATGAGGGGGTTCAGACACCCAGCAGGGGGGTGGAGCCAGCGCCCGGAGAGGCGATGGGCGAGTGGCACTTGGCGGGGGAGAGCCATCGACACCTCTTGCTCCCATTGACTGACCAAGTAGCCCGCTCACCTCCTGGGTGGATGTTGGTGCCGGAATGTCTGAGGCCTGGCCAGGCCCAGGGTTGAGGTCGATCGGGGGCCAGGCGGCCTCGTGGTGGAGTGTCCAAGATGGCGCCCAGGATGGGCGCGCAGGCCGGTAGTGGGTCGGCCTACGCGGTCAACAGGTTCGAGTGTAGGGGTCCCTGCGGGGACGGTGGACGTGCAATGGTGGTGTGTGGTACTTGCGTGGCTGGTTCGGGCCTGGTTGGGCCGGGGGAGAGCGGCCCTTCATGGGGCCTGTCCAACATGCGTCCCCCCCAGCTGAAGGCGGGGAGAGTTACCCATCCTCTTGGGGACTCTTCTCGTCGAGGCGGAAGAACCGGGACAGGCCATCTGCGTTGGCGTGATCGGGCCCAGGCCGATGTTCAACTGTGAAGTCCATCCCTTGTAGGGAGATGGACCAGCGTAGTAACTTCGGGTTTTCCCCCCGCATCTGCATCAGCCACTGCAGGGGTCGGTGGTCGGTCTGTACCCGAAAGGGTGTGCCAAAAAGGTAGGGCCGGAGCTTCTTGAGGGCCCATACCACCGCGAAGGCCTCCCTCTCTATGGTGCTCCAGCGTTGTTCCCGTGGTAGGAGTCGCCGGCTGATGAAGGCCACCGGCTGGTCATGGCCTTCGGTGTTCACTTGAGACAGGACTGCCCCAATGCCATGGTCGGAGGCATCCGTCTGGACGATGAACTCCCGGCTGTAGTCGGGGGCCTGGAGCACAGGGGCGGAGCACATGGCGGCTTTCAATTGTTCAAATGCAGCTTGACACTCTGGGGTCCAGTTGACTTTCTGGGGCTGATTTTTTGACGTGAGCTCTGTGAGGGGCCTCACGATAGTACCATAGTCTTTCACGAACCTTCGGTAATAGCCCGTGAGGCCCAGGAAGGCTCGTACCTCGGTCTGGGTAGTGGGGGGCTGCCAGGACTGGATGGCGGCAATTTTTAGCTGAAGAGGGGCCACCAGGCCGCTTCCCACCTGGTGCCCGAGGTAGGTTACAGACCCTTGCCCAATTTGACATTTGCTGGCCTTGATCGTGAGGCCAGCTTGCTGAAGGGCGTGCAGCACTGCTCGGAGGTGGTGGAGGTGCTCGGACCACTGGTTGCTGTATACAGCGATGTCGTCTAAGTAGGCGGCGCTGAATCCTTCGAGTCCCGCCAGGACCTGATTGACGAGCCGTTGGAACGTTGCTGGGGCATTCTTCATGCCGAAGGGCATGACTGTGAAATGGTAATGGCCATCGGGAGTGGAAAAGGCAGAACGTTCTTGTGCCCGGGGTGTGAGGCCGATTTGCCAGTAGCCCGCCGTCAGGTCGAAGATACTGAGGTAGCGGGCAGCTCCCATGCGGTCGATTAGTTCATCTGCCCGGGGGATGGGATGTGCGTCTGTCCTGGTGACCGCATTCAAGCCCCGGTAGTCGACGCAGAACCGGAGTTCTGGTGTGGTGCCGGGGGCAGCTGCTTTGGGGACCAGTACTACAGGGCTGGCCCAGGGGCTGTCTGAGGGCTCGATGACCCCGAGCGTGAGCATTTTGGCTACTTCCTCCTGGATGCAGGCCCGTACCCGATCTGGCACGCGGTAGGCCCGGTGGCGGATAGGGGGGCTGTCCCCCGTGTCCACATCGTGCGTACACCAGGAAGTGACACCTGGGGTGAGGGAGAACAGGCTGGCGAATTGTGACAGGAGAACTTGGCACTCCTGGTGTTGCTCTCGGGTGAGGGCCTCTGAGAGTCGGACCCCATCTACGGAACCGTCCTTCTCCCGCGTTCGTAGGAGGTCCGGGAGGGGCTCGGAGTCCTCTTCAGCCCCATTGTCTGTGGCCATCAGGAGGCTGAGCTCTGTCCGTACAAAGTGCGGTTTCAGTCTGTTAGCGTGGAGGACCCGGAGGGGGTTCCGGGAAGATTCCAAGTCGATGAGATAGGTCGCCGGACCCTTGCGCTCGACCACTTTGAAGGGCCCTGTCCACTTGTCTTGTAGGGCGCAGGGTTCGGTGGGGGACATCACCCATACCTGTTGCCCAGGTTCAAATTCGATGGAGGAGGCATTCCGGTCATACCACCTTTTCATGTCCTCCTGACTGGCCTCTAGGTTGGCTTTTGCTAGTTCTCGGAATCGCCGGGTCTGGTTGCGGAGTGTTAGGAGGTAGCGGAAAACATCTGGTGGGTTCTTTAGAGGGGGCATCTCCCAGCCTTCCTTAACTAGGCTGAGCGGCCCGCGCACGGGGTGTCCATATAGTAGTTCAAATGGGCTGAAGCCCAGGGACTTCTGGGGAACCTCTCGATATGCGAAGAGGAGGCACGGCAGCAGCACATCCCACTGGCGACGGAGGGGCTCCTCCAACCCCCCGATCATCCCTTTGAGCGTGCGGTTGAACCGCTCAACGAGTCCGTTTCCTTGAGGGTGATAGGGGGTCGTGAACCGGTAGGTAACCCCGCACTGTTGCCAGAGAGATTTCATATATTTCGAAATAAAGTTCGTGCCTCTGTCACTGACGACCTCCCGGGGGAAGCCCACCCGGGAGAAGATCCCCATCAGAGCCCGGCCGACTACCGGGGCTGTCACAGTCCGCAGGGGAACAGCCTCCGGGTAGCGGGTGGCGTGGTCCACTAGCACCAGGATGAATCGATGGCCTTGTTTTGTGCGCGGGTCCAGGGGCCCTACGATATCGATTCCGACCCTCTCGAACGGGGTGGTGACCACGGGAAAAGGTTGCAGGGGGGCTTTCAGTTTGCGGCCGCTCTTCCCACTGGCTTGGCACGTGGGGCAAGATCGGCAATGCTGGTGTACATTGTCCCTCATTTTGGGCCAGAAGAAGTGGGTCACCAGGCGGCTATAGGTTTTGTCTTGACCCAAGTGTCCTGCCAGGGGGACATCGTGGGCCAGGTTTAGCAGAAAGTCTCTAAAACGGAGGGGTACCACTAGGACTCGGCTGGCCCCCAGCTCCGCGATTCTTTGCTCACTGTACAGCAGATCATTGTCCCAGTAGACCCAGTGGGTTCCGGAGGTATCCCCTGCGCTTTGGGCTAGCGCTTGCTGGCGGAGTCCCTCGAGGGAGGGACAGGTCTTTTGTTCTTGGCGAAATTGTTCTTGCGTGGGCCCCCCCTCTTGAGGCCACTGGTCGAGGTTAGCGAGGTCTGGAGGTTGAGCTGGTTCGGGGGGGACGTCACGGTCGGTGGTTTCGGCGGGGGCGACCGGAGGCGGTGGCGCCGGCCATTCGAGTTCCTCTGGGCGGGTGTTGGCACGGGCGGTCATGGACCGGGTGGTGACGCACGCCCAGTCCGGGACGCCCAGCATCCCCAGGTGCTCTTTCCGTTCGACTGCTGCCCATGGAGAGCTTTCCAGGTCATTACCCAGGAGGCAGTCTACGGGGGCATCATCTCGGACCGTCACCTTCAACATGCCGGAGACCCCTCCCCATTCGAAGGGGACGCAGGCCATCCGACACAGACTTTCTGAGTTATCGGCTGAACGTACAGGGCAGAGAATGTTTGGTAAGTATTGTTCGGGGGTCACCAGGTGACAGCGGACGGCTGTTACACTGGCCCCAGTGTCACGAAGGGCTTCAGCCCGGCGTCCATTGATGCCCACCCATTGGCTGTACTTCTGGGTATTAGCGGGTAGGGGGACCCGCGGGACCATGTCTCTCCCCCCTAGGCAGGCGAGAGCCATGGCGGCTGGCTCCCATTCTTGGTGTTCCTGTTCATATTCTTCTTGTTCCTCTGAGATCTGTTCCTCCCCCAGAGCAGCAGCGGCTACTTGGCGGGGTCTTGGGCTCTGGTACTGGGGGCAGTTTGGGTCGTTTGCATAGTGTCCGACTCGTTGACATCGATGGCAGGTAACATTGGCTCGATGTCCCGGTCGCGCTGGGGTGCTGCCCCGGTTGGCCGGGGGGGTGGTGCTGGTAGTGGGGGTGACCGGAGTGTTGCTTCTTCCGCGTCCTTGGCCTCCACCTCCTCGGGGACGGTGCTGACCATTGTTGTTCCGGTTCTGTTCGCAGGACCCATTTCGACTCACTCTGGTGATCTCCCACCGGTCTGCTTCGGCTGCGAGCTGCCGGGGATCCGTTAACTTGCTGTCGAGGAGGTGCTGGCGAAGTTCAATGAAGCAATTGTTCGACAGATGCTCCCATACCATAAGATTGAACAGTTGTTCGTAGGTTGTGACCTTGCTTCCTTTGATCCAGCCCTCGAAGGCTCGGCTAAAGTAATTGACATAGTCCACCCAAGTTGTACCTGGGATGCGGGTGCAGTCTCGGAACCTCTGACGGTACATCTCGGGTGTGAGGCCATAGCGGGTGAGGAGTGCAGCTTTCATATGGTCATAGGAGGTCATCTGCTGGTCCGGGAGTTGCAGCAGGGCGTCGCGGCCCTCATTGAGGAATCTCCCCCACAGACCGGCCCCCCAATCGCTTCTATCGATCCGGTGTGCAGTCATAGCGATTTCATAGGCCTTAAACCATTGCTGGATGTCGTCCTCTCGGAAGTATTCTCGAACGACATCCTTGGGGATGTGTACCTTCTTCTCTGTTGCCCCTGGAGTGTGGGGTTGCTCGGGCACCCCTGTTTCTTTATTCTGTTTGCGTAGGTCGATTTCAGCTAATTTCCGCTCATGTTCATATGCCAGTTTCTTTTCCTCGAGCTCCCTTTGTCTCTGTTTCTCCTCTCTTTCTTCTCGGAGACGCAGGTGCTCTAAGTTGATTTTCTGTTCGGCCAACTTTAGTTCAACGTCCATTTTGAGCCGGGCCATTTCCAGCTCGTGTAGTCGGGTTCTTTCTCGTTCCTGGATCTCGTCTGGCGAGAGACCCGTTCTTCGTTCTTCAGGGGCCATGGGGGTTTTTGCTGCGATGTCTTGATCGGGGGTTCCGGCAGCCCCGGTTTCTGTCCAAGATTCCAGGGCCTGCTTAAAGTCATCTTTGGTATTTAGTCCGGTGGTAGCGATACCTAATTCGATACAGAACTGTTTAAGTTCACGATGGCTGTACTCGTCCAATTTCTCCATCTGGAATTTCTCCGTTGATCCGCTGTCTTTAGTTGACATCGTGATTCGCCGTGGGGTGAGCTACTCTCTGTACGGTTTATGCGGTGATTCGGATCCCGTCGCTGGCCACCAATGTTAGACGGACCGGGAGGGTCGGCCGAGGATAAGGGGAGAGGTCTCCGGGGAGAGCCGTCTCCAGTGAATCGTACAGACAAGTAACTTCCCCCCCACAGACGGACACCACACAATGATAAAGTTCAACGATATTTTATAGGCAATTCTTCAAGTACGGTAGAATGGTACAAGGAGGTCTGGACTCAGGGGTCCCCTCTATTCTGGTCTCTGTTTGGGAAAAGGGTAGCGGGACAGTCTTGTTACCAAAAGGATGGAAATAGCTCTCAATCCTCGAGCTTGGTGGTGTAGATGAACGGGCCGCGGCGGAGCCAGCAGGTCCCGAGATGGATGAAGGAAGACGACGGTCCGCGGCAGAGCCAGCAGGTCCCGATGGAGGTGGTGGTTACAAACGGTCCGCGGCCACGCCAGCAGGTCCCGACGATTGTGAAGGATAGGGTGGTTCCCAAAGCCGCGGCAGCGCCAGCAGGCAAGACGAGGGTGCACAAGACAGAGCTACGGCAGCGCCAGTAGTCCGTCAAGGATGAGTTCTTCTTTGCGTCTCTCGACTCCAAGATACAACTCCCGTCCTGCTCTGGAGCTGCCCCAGTTATAGGGCTGGTGTGCTTTGATGTCCGGACCCTCGCACTTGGAGGTCGGGAGGTCCGGGATGAGGGGGTTCAGACACCCAGCAGGGGGGTGGAGCCAGCGCCCGGAGAGGCGATGGGCGAGTGGCACTTGGCGGGGGAGAGCCATCGACACCTCTTGCTCCCATTGACTGACCAAGTAGCCCGCTCACCTCCTGGGTGGATGTTGGTGCCGGAATGTCTGAGGCCTGGCCAGGCCCAGGGTTGAGGTCGATCGGGGGCCAGGCGGCCTCGTGGTGGAGTGTCCAAGATGGCGCCCAGGATGGGCGCGCAGGCCGGTAGTGGGTCGGCCTACGCGGTCAACAGGTTCGAGTGTAGGGGTCCCTGCGGGGACGGTGGACGTGCAATGGTGGTGTGTGGTACTTGCGTGGCTGGTTCGGGCCTGGTTGGGCCGGGGGAGAGCGGCCCTTCATGGGGCCTGTCCAACATACAGGTATTGGGCATTGTCGGAGCCGTCAAGGGTGCATAAATATGAGGACTGGCTGGGTGCATGTGTGGGAATGCTGCTGTTCTCAGCATGATTTGCTGGGCCAACTGGTCATACTCTGACAACAGCTGCCTTGTTGAATATGTATGCTATGTTTTGATTGGCTAACAGACAGATGGCAGACTGGACTTACGGGATGGTGCAGGGGCTTCTGTGATTGGTTAGAAGCTGAGGATACAGGAGAGCTGGGATGGCGCAATGATAACTGAGGTTGGAAGAAAGCCACACGTGTAATCTCATTGACACCATAGTTGCCCTGGATCCCCTCCTTGCTGCTTCTGGAGAGGTCCAGCTTTCACCAGGTCTTTGCCACCCCACCTCGCTCATTCTTGGACGCACACTTCCATTTTTCAGTTGTCAAAGCCCTGGTTAATTCAGGATGGACTGTGGCAAGGCGATTTATCTGGCCTCGTCTGCTAAACTGATTCAGCTCATCCAAGTACTGCAAAATGCGGCAGCCCACCTCGTAGGGGATTGTCCCAAACTTGACCACATACATTTACTTTAGCTTTTGGACCACTTCACTGGCTGCCTATTCTCAGTGGCATAATTGTCAGATTGGCGACTATCTTAGATAATGGCATTTACCAGTATTTTCCCGCCCTCTTGGCCTTTACTTTTTTAATCTACAGACCCGCTAGGGTTCTGCAATGCACAGACCAATTCCTCTTACTTACACCTAAATCCAGACTCACCTCAGATAACTATTGAAAACTTGGTTTTTAGTCAGTAACAGGAAGTAGAGTTTCCCTCTGTTCTTAGAGAATTTTTTTTATTTTAGTCTAATTTATAAATGTACTTAATAGTACAAAGAGACATATCGGTATGTGTGCTCAAAACTAAACATTACATAATTTAACATGAGTCTTGAAACAGATGAGAGGTTGGCTCTCATGCCGCTTCACAGGAGGAATCCAAGACGGGCATGCTTTTGACAAGCACGACTATCGTAAAAATGTTAGGGGAGAGGTAGGACACAGGAGTGGGGGCAGAGGAGACAATCACTCACCTCCCCAAGTTACATGCGATTCAAACTAAATACATCAGAGGGTTCATTGGTGAAGACAGAAGCCCCTGTTATGGAGTCAGATGTACACAAACATCGTCATTTAAAGGGGCCGGCATCTGGGTACAGTATTCCTACCTGGGAAAGGGACTCAGTTCTTTTTCCCCTTGGGTGTATCACAAGGGCCATTGGCATTATGCGGCTTTGGAAAGCCAAATTGTGTGCCAGGGTTGAGTAAATTGTGCAGCAAGAAAAGGCAAAATATGCATCATTATGTGGCACATTTTGTGGTAGTATTTCTTTATTATTTTGTCAATTATAAAATTGTTAACACTGTCTGGGCATTAATTGAACCTCTTTAATACAAGTGCAACACCCAATATATAGCAATAAGCAACAGAAAGGTGACCAGTACAACTTTGAAGAGGGTCTTCCACTGCATGGCAACACGTGTTACTGTGTGTATGTAACTTTTGAACCATTTGAGCTAGTTACAAAAATATTTTTAGGTAAATATCTGCAGATTATGTAGCAGATGATGCATTATGCGGCAAATCAGTAATTATGCAAAACTCGCTGCGGCCGCACAATCACATAATCCCAATGGCCCAGTGTATTACCTTGAAGGTCATAAAAGGGATAACAGGGTCCTACCGCATATTTGACTCTTTTCCGAGCAGCAACACTGAGAATCTTGCATTTTTCCCCACGCACATATTGCCAGGTATTAGTTACACTGTAGAAATGTGTGAGGCCTCCGCGTGGCACTGCGCACGCGCTGCTCCCTGCTGCACGGTGAAACGACACAGGAGTCGCTGCAGCGTGTTCATTCAACGCCTCGCTTCCTCGCAGCGCACACTGCTCATTCAGTGCCGTCCCCGGCTCGAGTGGAAAAGGTGGGACAGATATGCTCGACTGACCAGCGCTAGCGCGACGCGACGCACTTCTGTGGTGTCCTTTGCAGCCAATAAAGCTATTATTGGGTCCGTTGCATCTGTTATTTACCATGTGACTGAGAGAGCGCAAACTGACCTAAATGTATGAGTGCATCACACTTACCTGTAGTAAGCACAAATCATGAGGAGAAATGCCATGAGTGCTAGTAGTATCTGCAATTATATTCTGAATGTATAGCTAATGTAGAGATTTAAGTAGAAGTGGAACTAATACAGAAATGTGTGACACTATATGATTTTATTAGATGTGATTATTTCTGAATCCATGTCGTGTAGCTGTTAAAATGTAAGATGGTATGTGGTTAAACGCAGAATGTGGTAGGCCTCAGGGCCAGAGCTAAAAGGGAAGGTGTTTCTTTTCACGACATAGATTGTACTAATGTTTTGGTCATTGCATTAATGGGCCATGATTTATAGATGTGTTTACTGAATAATAGAATAAGAGTATTAACATGCTTTAATTAATGAAGAAGTTGAATGCTATAATTATTATGAGAAATGCTGTAGGCCTGAAATGTTTTAACGTTGGTTTACACGTACATGTCTGGGCCAAGAAATGTTGCGAACCTTTTTGGAAGTCTATGAGAGTTGGGATCTTGGCTGCAGATGTCTGTCTGCAAGAGAAAAGGGGGAATCCAATTATAAATAAAATGAATAGAGGTCTGTTCAGTAGACGGCCCAGACATGGAGGAGGGTTCCGGAATGTTAAAGGGGTATCAGCGGGCCGGAGAAGAGTCTGAGAAGCAAGGTCAACTCCAACGTATGAGGCCCAACACAAGCAGCATGGAAAAAGCCAGAAGCTACACCACGTGAGGGGCGTCTCGCGAGGGGCGTCTCAAATGTTGTTGACTGTTTTGTATTAGGGACAGCACCCTTGGGTGGAGTTAGAGCAGATACCTGAGGACCCTTTAGAGAGCGGATGGGTAGGCAGAGAGGGGTCATGACTGGAGAACTATAGGTTTTCACCAAGAGACTTAGAGTGAGTGACTTCCCTTGGGGGTCATTCACTGCTGACACCTTTGTTAGGTTGGGATTTGGTTAAGTAGGGATACCATCTAGAGCAGGGTAGGGACAGCCTAACCTGTGCGTTTTCCTCCAACTTAAATGAAGGAGAGATATGCGTCAATGCTGATAGCTTTATTATTCTTAGAACTTGTGTTAGTAATTTCCGTTGCTCGTCTGAGGGCTTTCAGAGAGCACATGTATGTAGTTGGACCTGTGTATCTTGTGAATCTCATTCTGAGATGCCTGTATTTGCAGCTTATCCTATCCTTACAATAAACTTTTGAAAGCTAGAAGTTGTTTGTGATCTTTGGGAGCGAAGTCCTTTATTGGGTGAACTAGCTTGGTAAATAGATGCACTTTCTTCCTCAAAGACAGGCAACAAAGGTTCAGTCGACCAGATCGAGGTTTGGATCAATAGTGATAAGGTATCGATCAAAATCTCGCCCTTCCAGTTGGTAGCTATAGAGGATGGTTGCCTTCTTGAGGACGGTGACCTAGGCCAGGTTAGCTTACCCCAAGGCCCCTAGAGATCGATGATCGGAAGAACCGCCCGCTGAAGAAGATCCGGATGACGTGAGACAGAAAAAGCAGCAGTATCGGTCGAGAGTGAGTATAAAGGGTCATGCGTGTTAGATTGCGGTGTTTTTGTATTGTATCTATGTTGTAATGTCTGGCGGAGTTGAATGTCTGTAGAGTGACTGTGGAACAGGTTGTGAGCGCGCGCAACCGGTGGAAATCTTAAGTTCAAGGAGAGCTTAAGTGGTTCGGGTGTATCGGACACCCAGAGTAATTGTTAACTAGTGTGAAGGGGGTCATGAGGTACCATTGATCACCCGAAAGACCGAGATAGGGGGAACGTAAGAGTGAGTGCGTGAGTAACGGACGCTGGTCGGAGGTTACTGTGTGTGTAAGCAACCTATCAGAGAGACGATAGACATTTCGTCAGTTGTGTTGACAATTACATATAGACTGTGGACGTACAGTCGAGGGAAGTGACCGCTTGGTCGGAAGTAGTCATTTTTCGGTGTATGAATGGGACGCATGCATGACCGGGAGACGAGTTGAGAAAGGAGGGGTGCTGCTGCGAAGCGGAGAAAAGTGACGTCAGGAAGTGTCGCGACGTGATTGGCCGACAGGAGAAAGACCGCGCTGTGATAGGCCAGCTAGCAAAGACGTCAGAAAGTGTCGCGACGTGATTGGCCGACCGGAGAAAGACCGCGCTGCGATAGGCCAAGTTAGCAAAGCCGCGACAGGATTGGTGGATTGTCATCAGGAAGTAAACAGAGTAGCGAGGCTGGATATTGTGCGCATAATTATGAAGTGTTTTAAATGGCTGAGAGCGGCGTTTAAAAAAGAGAAGCGGGGATCGTATGAAGGGGAAGAAGCCCCGCCGGAGGGTACGCCGGCTCGTTACATGGCAGTGAATGTTGGGTTGCATACGATCCTTTGGATATCAGAGTGGAGTAAGATTACGGAAGGAAATGAGGAACTGACGTTCCCGAAGTACGGGACGTTCAGATTAGAGGTGTTACATCGATTAAAATCAGTCATGACCTCAATGAGACCCTTGCCTAGACCGACCCAGTTTGAAGCTCTTGATGCATGGATTAGGGCAGCGCATGAAAAGAATATGAACAGACGACAAGAAAGGGTGAAACGATCGGTAAGGGCAGTGCAGGATGCCAGGTGGGATGCGGATGCTAAAAGATGGAGAGTGCATAACATGGAAGTAAATAAACTGTACCCAGTGTTAGAGGTGCCCGGAAATAAAAGCCCCCTAGAAGAAGATGATGAGAGCGAAACAGAGGATAGCCTGATAAACAGATTATTGACAGACAGGCCACCCCCGTATAATAGAGCAGGGGGAGAGGTCGAGCATAGTGAAGGAGAAAAGGGGGGCAATGCAGGAGAGCATGGACCGCTTCCCAGTTCAGAGTGGGATCCTGAGGCAAAGAAAGAGCTGTCCCAGCCTAGTCAGGTGCAACAGGTAGTCGGGAGGTTTGTGGTACAAAGAGCGCCGGAAACGGAGAGCGCCACATCCTACGCATTACCAGATGCACTACAGGTACCTGTTACCATAGGTCCTATAATATCGATATATGACCAAGAGAGAGCAAGAGGGGAAGAACGGGTACGGAAGGACAGAGAAAGAGCAGGGACGGCAAGGAGGAACGATACGATTAATTCCCCAAGTCAGATGCCGATACCAAGAGAGTGGAGCACCCCGATGCACACAGCAGGGGATCCAGGAAGGGACCCTGGGGGCCCTAGATGGCCAGTGGATCTGAGGGGATCTGGACGAAAATCCTTTCAAGAGCTAAATGAGTACATGAAGAAGTGGGATGAGGCAGTGGAGGCTCACAAGAGCATCATAGCTGCAGAAGCTGAAAGGGAAAGTCAGGACAGCAGAGCTCGGACTCACTGCGGGGCTGGGGAGAGCAGCCCGGAGTGGGACTGTAGAGAGAGAGAGATAGTAGGGGAGTCACCCATTGGGCCCGGAGTGGAGGTAGAACAGACCTGGAAAACGGGGGCCCCGGGAATGGGAGGGTGGCGCGCCCAATACTCAGTGAAGAGGAGAGGAGAGCGCAAGAGTACAGAAACAGCTTTAAGTGTCCACACTGTGTGCCCGGCACCAGAGAACTGAATGGGAGTTGTGAGAGGTCGCATCATAGTCCCTGTGATGACGGAAATGAGCGCAGCCCAGGGAATATGGGGAACCAGGAAGGATCGTATCGGATACTGAGCGATACTAGGCAAAGGGAGAGTAGCGACCAGAGGGAAAATAACAGAGAGGCGTACGGTGAAAGGAGAGAAGAAGAAGAGAGTGGGCAGAGCAAGAGTGGGGGTAACAGGCCCGTGTTCCATCACCTTCCAAGATCGGATGGCCGAGCATGGGACCTGGAGAGATGGGAGCAAGGGAAGGCACTCATTAACTCTCCCGAGCCCAAACGTAGAGCTCGAAGTTGGGATGGTAGGGAGACTAGTGAGCCTCCTTCGAAAGACATATTGCGAGCTGAGATAAAAGCCAAGAGACTCGATGTCGCCAGCTTAAGGTCAGACCTGGATGACATGATAGATGGTACCCTGCCTTTAGAAAGAATGGAAATGTATGAACAGGATGAAATACTGTATATGGCAAAGGACATCACTCGAAAAGCGAGAGCAATCCATGAGAAGTTAGTCGAACTAGCAGGCAAATATATGGTGGACCTGTCAAGAACCAAAGCATTACAGGGTAACCACAGGCTACATTACACAGATCGAGACCTAGATGAGAGGAGAACGATTGGGCTGAAAACGCACATAAGGGAACTGATCACTGGAATAAGGACATGGAGGGCTCTAGATAAGTGGGAAGAGAGGTGGTCCAAGAAAGGGACCGTCAGGAGAAGCACGCTTGGTATGACACCAGGACTGCAGGGAATAGAAGCATACCCTTTGCGTGAAGTCGCAAATGGGAACTATGTGCATGTCCCTTGGAGTAGGGGAGATTTAGCTGCTTTTACCACCTCCTTCCCCAAATTGCGGGAAAACCCAGTGGAGTGGTACAAGCAAGTCGAGAGATTTGTAAAAATCTCAAAGGTCCTATGGATAGATCTGAACACGCTGTTTGACATTGTAGTACCAGGAGATCTGTGGACAGCATGCAAGGTTAGCGCTGAGTGGCCCACAACGGAGCCAGAGAGAGATGCTAAGACTAATGGGCCGTCCGAGATTGTGATGGCAAAATTCGAGAGAGTGATGACTTGGCTGAAAGAGAAAGTGCCAATGCAAGACATAGATTGGGTCAGAATAGACCGAACCAGACAGGAACCTAAAGAGACAGTCCACGAATATTACGAGAGATTGCTGAAGGCGTTTAAACAGTATAGCGGCTTGGATGTAATGGATCCAAAAGACATAGGGCAATTCGTGTCCAAGTTCGTCCTGGGACTGAGACCGGATATTAGTTTAATGATTCAGCAACACTCGATTTGTTGGCAAAGTAAACCCCTAGACGAAATACTGAGATATGCCAGGTACTGCTGTGATGAGATAGACTCCAAGGCTAAGAAATTAAAAGAAAAGTTGATGGTGGTACAGATGCAGGCAGCAGGGAAGGGGGGACAGCAGCAACAGCAGCAAGGAACAGGTACAGGAGGAAAGAAGCAGTACAGTCAGAACAAGGGCAATGAGGAGAGTTCCACCTTTAGACCCAGAATAGACATAGCTGCCTTGAAGAAAACGACTAGGTGCCACCAGTGTAACGAGGTGGGGCATTGGAAACGCGAGTGTCCCTACAATGTAGAGATAGGAGAACAAGAGATAGAGGAGGAAGAGGTCCAGAGCGCGCCTACAAGAGGGGTGACGCCATACCAGGGAAAGGTGCTCAAAGGGGGGGGGGCTCCTCCCCGAGCCCAGTTCCCGCAACCTCCTCGAGTAGGGACTATGGGTAAGACCTATAGACAGATGCCCCTGTTTGTAGAAGGAGAAGAGTGCTATTATGTGGACCCATTAACCGGACAGAGAGTGGAAAGAGAAGACTGCACCCTCGGGGCAGCCTTGGAGGTGGACCAGAGGGGACCCTATGTAGAAGCAGAAGTAGCAGGGTGCCCCACGACATTTCTGGTGGACACAGGAGCCACTAGATCCACGATCAGATCAGCTGCAGTTCCAGACCTGCCCATGTCTGGAGAGACCATACAAGTGGTGGGGGTCGCAAACAGGAGAATAACCAGCCAA
The DNA here is from genome assembly GCF_964261635.1 of Lissotriton helveticus. Lineage (NCBI taxonomy): Eukaryota > Metazoa > Chordata > Amphibia > Caudata > Salamandridae > Lissotriton > Lissotriton helveticus. The sequence continues at coordinate 194,907,894 of NC_136062.1, read as the reverse complement.
TTGACAGAACCAGTACAGGTGAAAATAGGGAAGTACAGCGATGAGCACCAGTTTGTGGTTTGCGATTCAAGTCCTGTGTGTCTGCTAGGGAGAGACCTGTTGTGTAAATTGAATTGTACTATATACTGTACACCTCAGGGAGTGGAGGTATTGACCAATGATGATGACGCAGACTTCAAAGTTGCAAACTCAAGAATATGCGTGGAGCTGTACCCTACTTTGACAGTAGATGAGCTCCCCTGGGACTTGAGAGAGACAGTGGCACCAGAAGTATGGGATTTCACTGGGGAAGAGATAGGATTGGTCAAAGGGGTGGACCCAGTGAAAATTGTAGTGAAACCGCATGCTGAGTTCCCAAGAACACCCCAATATAAATTGACTCCAGAAACGATTGCAGGCATAAAACCCGTGATCGAGTCCATGATTAAACAGGGAATACTGAAAGAAATCGTGGGTAGTCCATGCAACTCCCCGATTATGGGTCTGCAGAAACCAAATGGGAAATTTCGGATAGTGCAGGACCTCCGAAAGATTAATAACATAGTCGTTTCGTGTTGTCCAGTGGTGCCGAATCCATCAGTGATACTGTTTCAGATTCCATTCCAAGCTGAGTGGTTCACTGTGATCGATCTTTGTCAGGCTTTCTTTTCGATCCCTCTGGACGAAGAAAGCCATTTTCTTTTCGCATTTAAGCTGGAAGGTCGCGTCCTAACATGGTGTCGTATTCCTCAGGGGTATACAGAGAGCCCATCGATCTTTAACCAGCTTTTGAAGAAAAATCTTGAAAGTCTAGTGCTGCCCCAGAAGTCAGTTCTGGTCCAGTACATAGACGACCTCCTCGTGGCGTCAGAAACAGAAGAAGCTTGCAGGGAGGACTCTATTGCTTTGTTAAATCACCTAGCTGCCAATGGGCACAAGGTGTCCCCGGGAAAGTTGCAGTACTGCCTGACAGAAGTGCAGTACTTGGGACACAGAATAGAGAAAGGCAAACGGAAGGTGTCACCAGACAGGATAGAGGCGATCATGAAAATGAATGCGCCTAAGACACAGAGAGAGGTCAGGATGTTCCTAGGGATGGTGGGTTATTGCCGACAGTGGATCGCGAACTTTTCACTGAAAGCAAAGCCCTTGCAAAAACTGACGCACAAGGAGGTGAGCGATCCGGTACCATGGGACAAAGACTGTTTGATGGCATTCCTACAGCTGCGAGAGGACCTGTGTCGTGCTCCGGCATTGGGAATGCCTGATTACAATAAACCATTTTTGCTTTACTGTTGTGAGAGAGAAGGTTGCGCGTTGTCTGTGTTAGTCCAAATCCATGGGAATGCCCGCAGACCAGTTGCTTATTTCTCGGCTACTTTAGACCCAGTAGCCGCAGCGTTGCCCGGATGTCTCAAATCCGTTGCTGCAACGGGTGTCAGCATTGAGAGATGTGAAAATATCGTCATGGGGCACCCGTTAGAGGTGTGCGTGCCCCATTCTGTTGAACTGTTGATGACCAGGACCAAAACACAGCATCTGACCAACAGCAGGCTCACGCGCTATGAGCAAGTTATTCTTGCTGCAGAGAATGTGACCCTCAAGAGATGCTCTGTTTTGAACCCTGCCACCTTGATGCCACTCCCAAATGATATCGAGGATGATGATGAATGTACAGACCATGACTGCCTCGATGTGACTGAACTATGCACCAAACCCAGACCCGACATCGTAGATGAGCCACTGACCGACCCAGACGAAATTTTCTTTGTCGATGGCTCATGTGTAAGAGACGAAGTTGGGCAGTTGAGAGCAGCTTATGCTGTTTGTACAATTACTGGAGTTGTGGAAGCTGGGTGCCTGGAAGGAGTACACTCCGCTCAGGTAGCCGAGATTATTGCCTTGACACGTGCTTGCTTGGCAAGCAATCAAATTCGAGTCACCATATACACCGACAGCCAATATGGTTATGGGGTGGTTCATGATTACGGGCAGTTATGGTCTCAAAGAGGGTTCATGACCTCTTCAGGCTCTCCCATTCGCAATGGAGAGTTTGTGCGCCTGTTGTTAGAGGCGTTGCAATGCCCAGCAGGTATAGCAGTTGTAAAGTGCACCGCACATACCAGAAATGAGGACTTCGTTTCGAAAGGCAATAGATATGCTGATGAAGTTGCGCGGTATTGCGCGGAACAAGGGTACTCTTTCACAGAGGTGGAAGTGGGTGGAATAAATGTAAGAACTGAATTAGCCATGATATTGGAAACTGTTGATACTTGGGATGAACTGTCAAACATGCAAGAAAATGCTCCTGATTTTGAAAAAGAAACATGGGAAAAGGCAGGATGTGTAATGGGTGAGTCCCATTTTTGGGTCTCAGCAGACGGCAGAGCAGTGTTGCCCAATGAGATGGTGAGTCCAATGGCCAGACTCATACATGGTCCCGTACACTTAGAAAGAGATGCTATGCTGAGAGTGTTTAGACAGACTTGGTACAATCCTAAGTTTAGAATAGCAGCAGAAGCAGTGTGCCAGCGTTGTGTGACCTGTCAGCAGCTGAACGTAGGGAAAAGAACACCAGTTGCACTGAGTCACATAGGAAGGTCTGGAGGTCCATTCAATCGAATGCAGATAGATTTCATTGAAATGCCGAGGTGCAACCGCCTCCGCTATGTCCTGGTGGTTGTTTGTGTATTCTCCAGATGGGTTGAGGCATACCCTACACGTAGGTGCGACACCCTCACAGTGGCCAAGTTACTGCTTAGGGAACTCATTCCGCGCTTCGGGGTGCCGGCCTTTTTGGAATCAGATAGGGGAACGCATTTTAACAGCGAGCTTGTGAAGATGATTTGTGCAGCTCTGAATATCGATCAGAAGTTGCATTGCAGTTACCGACCAGAAGCCTCAGGAATTGTGGAGCAGATCAATGGCACGATCAAAGCCCGAATTGCAAAAGTGTGCTCCTCAACGACCCTGAGTTGGCCTGACGCCCTGCCATTGGTCCTCATGAGCCTTCGTAGTACCCCAGACAGAAGAACGGGGTTGTCACCACATGAGGTGTTAATGGGGAGAGCAATGAGGCTGCCATCTGTCCCAACTACTGCACTGTTAAATATCACAGATGATATGATCCTAGACTATTGTAAGGGGCTGTCTGACGCCATTCGTTCTGTGTCCCTTCAGGTGCAGGCTGCCGAGGTTCCATCGTGCCAGGGCCCGTGTCATGACCTGTATCCTGGGGACTGGGTCCTGGTGAAAAAACATGTGAGAAGAAGCTGCTTGGATATTCGTTGGCGTGGGCCCTTCCAGATCATCCTGATCACGAACACGGCTGTGAAGGTGGGAGGCCTGCCCAATTGGATCCACGCGTCACATACGCGAAGGGTTCCAGCACCTCGGGAAGAAACAGCTCCTCTCTCGGATAGACGTCCAGCAGAGGACCGAGAAGCCATAGAGGGGGCTAGCCAAGCTGTAGAGGTGCCAGCGGAAGCAGGGAACGAGTCTGACCAAGCTGAGGACGGTCAGTACAACAGCGAAACAGACGACGCTACAGAAGGAGAAAGTAGCTGGGAGTACGAGTCAGACACTGACAGGTCTGACAGAGAGCGAGAACAGACAAGAAGGAGAAGGAGTAGAAGGGCACGTGGAGAAGCTAATTGGCCGCAAAGAAGGAGCTCTAGCCTGAGGTCAACTCCAGAGGTAACCCTTCCTCCGATATCAGAAGACTCAGACCCGGAAGAAGGTGCTCAGGGCGCTGAAGCACCGGACCGAAGAAGGTCAAGAAGAGTGCGTGTGCCTAACAGAAGATACTCCACACCTGAGTGGACATATCTAGCGACAAATGTCTGTGAAACAGGAGACAGGGAGGATCCGAGCGGTGGTGGTGTCCAGTTCTGAGCCCATCGTCACCGTGGAAATACGACTGTTGGTACCCGGAGTCGAACAAGAAGGGTCACTAACATTCATGCTCCCCAGACCTCCCCGCCTCAGCAAGTTAAAACACATGTTTCTCTCAGAATTGCAATTCCCCGACTTTGGTACAACGATAACAGCACATGAAGAGCACAATCTTCGTTTGGAAATACTGAACTTTGCTATCGAAGCTGCAGGCACAAACTTGATAGTAGATGCTTAAAGGACTTTGTAAATAAAGCAAGCAGAAAAAGAAGATTACCTAGCGCCCAGGAAGCAGAGAATATTAGGGAACTTCCCTTGAGTTGATGGAGAAGGGCTAGGGTTGTCTTTATTGAACTGTTAAAGGACTTTTGCGAAGAAGGTTGTCAGCTTCCAGTTGTGTGGATTCTAAAGACAAAAGGATTAAAAAGAGACTGTAAAGGAACGAGAAGAAAAGAACTTTTTGCTAAGATAAGAGAGAGCCATATTGTCTGACGAAATGGAAGCCGGCACCCAGAACCGCAGAGCTAAATGTATAATAGGTACACTAATAGTAGGAGTGATAATATTAATAGCTTTAGTGGTAACAATTTCTTATGTAAAGGGACATGAGGAAGAGGCAAAGGTAACTGATGTGAAATCTGTAGAAACGCTTACACCTACTGTTGCTGGTGAGAAAAGGGAAAACATTCAAGAGAAAGCGTTATTAGCTGCAGAAGCCCGCAGGTTACACGTAGATGAGTCCCAAGGAGACTTTAGGTCTAATGCTTATGCTAAACTCTTATATGAATACGTGGATGCCATGGAGGTTAAGGACTGTTACGTCTGCATGCAGTTGCCGGCGTCTGTAGATGAAGGCATTAGATATCATCACCTCCCGCTGACATATGGCATTACATGTAGCTTATTGCTTAGTATATTTTATGAGAGAGATAGTTTTGAATACTATTTCTCCAACTATGATTCAGTGTTGCCAGAAGTCCCAAATTATAAGCAGATGAACAAATGGGACTACTGGAAGAGTGAAGACAGATTGGCCAAGTTCTTCATTCCTTGGATTACCTTAGATACTTCACATGCCCGTAGACATAACCTGACATGCAAGGTGTCAGAAGTCGAGAAGAAGTTCATAGGGCAGGTGGATGATCGTTACAGGAGACAAAAGATTTTGAAAAAATCAGGACAATGGAAAACAGATTGGACCGAGGAAGAGAAGGCACACAAGAGAAAGGGTAGTAGTGGTCCAATAGCTTTAGATAAGACGCAGAGAGGAAAGCTATGTCTTCACCGAGCCAAAACGTATTATGAAAATGTATACGTGGGAGAAGTCGACTGTGAACATGCTTTCAATATAGAGTACTATACTAAAGATTTCCTGAAGGGAATGCAAGTGATTCCAAATGTGTATTTTGTATGTGGAAGAAATGCCTACGTGAGACTACCTGACAACTGGTATGGATCATGTTACCTAGCAATTGTCTTCCCCAAAATATATCATGCACAAGACTTAGAGATCATTGAGGGCAAGACATCATCGAGGGGAAGGAGAGATGTAGGAGATGCAGAAATGGTTGGAGATGTCTTTGGAGCTATGTTCCCTCTTTTGGGTCTAATCCTTAATGATGTTAAAATTAGACGACTGGCAACAGTCGTCGACAGGTTGTCTGCCAGCACTGCTCAGTCCTTAATGCTGGTAGAAGGAGAGATGCAATCGATAAGGGCTATGGTTCTTCAGAACCGTCTTGCGTTAGATGTCCTACTAGCAAAAGAGGGCGGAGTCTGTAAGGCTTTGAAGGTCCAGGAATGTTGTACTTACATTCCAGACAATTCAAAGCCCCTTGAGAAAGTTATTAGGAACATAACTGATATTCACAAGGAGATTGAAGACTTGAGTAGAGAAAATGTCTGGGAAAAGGTGGGTCACGGAATGAGTGAAGTTGGAGGGTGGATTTCCACCCTAGGCAAAAGCTTTGTGTGGTATATACTGAAACCTATCATCATAATATTGATCTGTGGGATCATATTGTGGGGATTGGTGAGGGTATTCAAATGGTACAGAGCAAGAAGGTCAGAAAGGGCCCAAAGAGAGCAGCTGCAGAGATTGGCTGCCATACAAGATAATCAGTACAGGAGTCTGAGGGCTCTGGAAGCGCAGAGACAAGTTATGCTAGCAATAACTGCAGTTTAAATGTTAGTGATGACCCCGAGAGGTCATCAAAGGGGGGAACTGAGAGAGCGCAAACTGACCTAAATGTATGAGTGCATCACACTTACCTGTAGTAAGCACAAATCATGAGGAGAAATGCCATGAGTGCTAGTAGTATCTGCAATTATATTCTGAATGTATAGCTAATGTAGAGATTTAAGTAGAAGTGGAACTAATACAGAAATGTGTGACACTATATGATTTTATTAGATGTGATTATTTCTGAATCCATGTCGTGTAGCTGTTAAAATGTAAGATGGTATGTGGTTAAACGCAGAATGTGGTAGGCCTCAGGGCCAGAGCTAAAAGGGAAGGTGTTTCTTTTCACGACATAGATTGTACTAATGTTTTGGTCATTGCATTAATGGGCCATGATTTATAGATGTGTTTACTGAATAATAGAATAAGAGTATTAACATGCTTTAATTAATGAAGAAGTTGAATGCTATAATTATTATGAGAAATGCTGTAGGCCTGAAATGTTTTAACGTTGGTTTACACGTACATGTCTGGGCCAAGAAATGTTGCGAACCTTTTTGGAAGTCTATGAGAGTTGGGATCTTGGCTGCAGATGTCTGTCTGCAAGAGAAAAGGGGGAATCCAATTATAAATAAAATGAATAGAGGTCTGTTCAGTAGACGGCCCAGACATGGAGGAGGGTTCCGGAATGTTAAAGGGGTATCAGCGGGCCGGAGAAGAGTCTGAGAAGCAAGGTCAACTCCAACGTATGAGGCCCAACACAAGCAGCATGGAAAAAGCCAGAAGCTACACCACGTGAGGGGCGTCTCGCGAGGGGCGTCTCAAATGTTGTTGACTGTTTTGTATTAGGGACAGCACCCTTGGGTGGAGTTAGAGCAGATACCTGAGGACCCTTTAGAGAGCGGATGGGTAGGCAGAGAGGGGTCATGACTGGAGAACTATAGGTTTTCACCAAGAGACTTAGAGTGAGTGACTTCCCTTGGGGGTCATTCACTGCTGACACCTTTGTTAGGTTGGGATTTGGTTAAGTAGGGATACCATCTAGAGCAGGGTAGGGACAGCCTAACCTGTGCGTTTTCCTCCAACTTAAATGAAGGAGAGATATGCGTCAATGCTGATAGCTTTATTATTCTTAGAACTTGTGTTAGTAATTTCCGTTGCTCGTCTGAGGGCTTTCAGAGAGCACATGTATGTAGTTGGACCTGTGTATCTTGTGAATCTCATTCTGAGATGCCTGTATTTGCAGCTTATCCTATCCTTACAATAAACTTTTGAAAGCTAGAAGTTGTTTGTGATCTTTGGGAGCGAAGTCCTTTATTGGGTGAACTAGCTTGGTAAATAGATGCACTTTCTTCCTCAAAGACAGGCAACAAAGGTTCAGTCGACCAGATCGAGGTTTGGATCAATAGTGATAAGGTATCGATCAAAATCTCGCCCTTCCATGACAAAACAGCAAGACGGTGAAGGACGGGCCGTAGAGCCATATCAAAAGCAATGTGTTATTGTTATAGAGTGTGTGTTCAGCAGAACTGATGTTTAGTGGGGCAGAGGAAATGGGGCTTGTAGAAAAGATTAGGAGCCTGAGGCACAGGAGCATTTGCATTCAGAAAACAGAGCAATTGACGTTAATCTGTATTCACAATCTATAGATTTATTTGTGGTTCATAATAAACGTTTCAAATCACAATGCACACATTGTGGACCCAGGACCCTTGAGAGCTGCTTAGGGGCCCCCCTTGCGATTAGAAGCTGCAGGAATAACTGCATTGTCCCAGGTGTTGTGGTTGCAAAGCGTGCAGTGGCCAGTGCCTTCAGAGGGGACAGGGTAACCCCACTCACAGAGAGCAAGCTGTCTGTATTTAAAAGGTCTTTCTGTGTGCAGGCTAAGGGCATAAAGGCGGAGCAGGCAGGAGTCCCACAGACTGCTGCATGCAGACAACATCAGGCGGAGCAGGCATCGATCGCACAAGCTTCTTCATGCAGACAACAGGCGGAGCAGGCAACGGTCCCACAGACGGTTGCATGCAGACATCAGGTGGAGCAGGCAACGATCCCACAGACAGCTGCATGCAGACATCAGGTGGAGCAGGCAACGGAGCAGGCAACGATCCCACAGACAGCTGCATGCAGACATCAGGTGGAGCAGGCAACGATCCCACAGACAGCTGCATGCAGACATCAGGCAGACCAGGGAGCAGTCCACCAAGCTGCTGAATGCAGACATGAGGGCAGAGCAGGCACCGGTCCCACAGGCTGCTGAATGCAGACATCAGGTGGAGCAGGCAACGATCCCACAGACAGCTGCATGCAGACATCAGGTGGAGCAGGCAACGATCCCACAGACAGCTGCATGTAGACATTAGGCGGAGCAGGGAGCAGTCCACCAAGCTGCTGAATGCAGACATGAGGGCAGAGCAGGCACCGGTCCCACAGGCTGCGGTATGCAGACATGAGGGCAGAGCAGGGACCAGTCCCACAGGCTGCCGCATGCAGACATCAGGCGGAGCAGGCAGCGACCCCACATGCTTCTGCATGAAGAAATCAGATGGAGCAGGCAGCGAACCCACAGGCTGCTGAATGCAGACATCAGGTGGAGCAGGCAACGATCCCACAGACAGCTGCATGCAGACATTAGGCGGAGCAGGGAGCAGTCCACCAGGCTGCTGTATGCAGACATGAGGGCAGAGCAGGCACCGGTCCCACAGGCTGCGGTATGCAGACATCAGGCGGAGCAGGGAGCAGTCCCCCAGGCTGCGGTATGCGGACATGAGGGCAGAGCAGTCACCGGTCCCACAGGCTGCTGTATGCACACATGAGGGCAGAGCAGGCACTGGTCCCACAGGCTGCTGTATGCAGACATGAGGGCAGAGCAGGCACCGGTCCCACAGGCTGCGGTATGCAGACATGAGGGCAGAGCAGGGACCAGTCCCACAGGCTGCCACATGCAGACATCAGGCGGAGCAGGCAGCGACCCCACATGCTTCTGCATGAAGAAATCAGGTGGAGCAGGCAGCGGTGCCACAGACTGCTGCATGCAGACATCAGGCATAGTAGGCAGCAATCCCACAGACTGCTGCATACAGACATCAGGAGGAGCAGGGAGCAGTCCCACAGGCTGCTATATGCAGACAAGAGGGTAGAGCAGGCACTGGTCCCACAGGCTGCTGCATGCACACATCAGGCGGAGCAGGCCGCGGTCCCACATACTGCTGCATGAAGATAATCAGGCCGAGCATGCAGTGGTCTCATAGGCTGCTGCATGCAGACATTAGGCGGAGCAGGCAGTGGTCCCACAGACTGCTGCATGCAGATATCAGGTGGAGTAGGCAGCAGTCCCACAGGCTGCAGTATGCAGACATGAGGGCAGAGCAGGCACCGGTCCCACAGGCTGCTGCATGCAGACATCAGGCGGACATGCAGTGGTCACATAGGCTGCTGCATGCAGACATTAGGCAGAGCAGGCTGCTGCACGCATACATAAGGCAGAGCAGGCAGTGGTCCCGTGGGACCGGCTTGCTCCGCCTGCTTCATGCAGACATCAGGTGGAGCAGGCAGCGGTCCCACATGCTGCTGCATGCAGACATCAGGAGGAGCAGGCAGTGATCCTGCAGTCTACTGCATGCAGGTACCAGGCGGAGCAGGCGGCAATCCCACAGGCTGCTGCATGCAGACATCAGGCGGAGCAGGCCGCAGTCCCACAGGCTGCTGCATGCAGACATCAGGAGGAGCAGGCAGCGGTACCACAGGCTGCTGTATGAAGACATCAGGCGGAGCAGGCAGCAGTCCCACAGGCTGCTGCATGCAGACATCAGGCGGAGCAGGCGGTGATCCCACAGGCTGCTGCATGCAGACATCAGGCGGAGCAGTCAGCAGTCCTACAAGCTGCTGCATGCAGACATCAGGCGAAGGAGGCAGCGACCCCACAGGTGCTGCATGAAGAAATCAGGCAGAGCAGGCAGCGTCCCCACCGGCTGCTGCATACAGACATCAGGCGGAGCAGGCAACGATCCCACAGGCTGCTGCATGCAGACATCAGGTGGAGCAAGCAGTGGTCTCACAGGCTGCTGCTTGCAGACATTAGGTGGAGCAGGCAGCTGCCCTTCAGGCTGCTGCATGCAGACATCAGGCGGAGCAGGCAGCGAACCCACAGGCTGCTGCATGCAGAGATCAGGCAGAGCGGGCAGCGACCCCATAGGCTGCTGCATGTCATGTAGAGATCAGGCAGGGCAGGCAGCGACCCCATAGGCTGCTGCATGTAGAGATCAGGCAGAGCGGGCAGCGACCCCATAGGCTGCTGCATGTAGAGATCAGGCAGGGCAGGCAGCGACCCCATAGGCTGCTGCATGTAGAGATCAGGCGAAGCAGGTAGCGGTCCCACAGACAGGGTGCTGCATGCAGACATCAGGCGGAGCAGGCAGCAATCAGACAGACACATGGAAGTCAGCTGCCCCATGCAGGGCTCTCCCCCAGCATACGGACCTTTTAACACTGAGACACTAAATACTGTTTAACATCAGTGTCTATTTTCTTGGGACAGGTGAACTCCCAACACCCCTGGCTTGCTTAGCACACCATTCAAGTATTGAAATATTTCATTTGTGCCCCATCACAAATCTAGCCCATTCGTGTGCACAGTTTGTTTTTACATTATATCAAAATGCTACCCATGTGAAGAAGATGAAGAACACCTCTGCTACTGGTGTTATTCATATTCCCATGCCTGGTATTTACATTCCGGTGTGTGCAATAACTGGTGCAGGGGTCTCCAGCCATTCCTTAATGAGAGCTACTTCTGATCAATTAAAACCATTCTGAGCTAATGCCTAGTATAGGGATTACATAAGGGTAAATAGGACTCAGACAACAAACACTACTCCTGGAGCATTTCTAGGCCAATGAGGGAAAACTATTCAAGCGCAATAACAGGTAAGGTTTAGGGGTGTCCAGGCATCAAATCTGTTCCTCCATTCTTGTTTAGAAATTACCTCCAAGTTGTGAGTGTGTCACTGGGGTTGATTGATTATTTGTCTAGCAAAACATGGAATAAAACCATTCTTATTTGAGAGCCAAGTCCCTAAATACTTCCATTACCTGTCTAATTCGCCTGAAGTACACTGATTCATGTCCACAAGGAAGCAAATCAGAAAGTTATTTTTTTATAATATATTGTACCCTTTACAAGGACAAACACCATTGCTATATTTGGCCCAGTAGATGTGCACTTCATAGCTTTCTACAAGTAACCATATCTGTAACCACCCCCGGGAATAATATTTGTGGCAGTCATAAAACTTAATTCAATGCACGTAGGGATGGGAGGAAGGGAGGAACAAATAATCTAGAGAGGAAAGGAGCGAAAGCAGAAAAGTTGTAAAGGACAAATGAGAACGAATGAAAGTACAAGAAGAGGGGAAGGAAAGGTGAAAAAAGTGAAAAGGAGCTAAGGAAAGTTGGAGGAGCGAAAGAAACCAAAGAAGAAAATGGGGAAAAGGGAAAATAAAACAGCAGAATGGAGAAAATATGAAGAACAAAATAGGAGAGGAAAAGGGGAGGAAAAAGGATGAGAGTGAAAGAATGAAAGGTTCAAAAACGAGAAGCAGAGAAGAAAGCAGAACAAGAAAAGGAGAAACAAAAAAAAGGAAAGTGAAATGGGAAGAAGGAATTGAGATAACGAGATTGAAGGGAAAGGAGAAAAGCAGAAGAAAACGAGAAATTAGAGAAACGGAAATGAGAAAAAGGAGAAAACAGGAGAAAGAGGGAAATGAAAGAACGAACAAAGAAAATCAGTGGAGGAGAAAAGGGGGAGCAAGAAAGAAAATGCTTGAAGGAAAAGTGAGTTAAATTTCAGTTGATAGATTTTAGATCTTAACAGAGATCCACAATATATGCAGTGATAAATAATGTTGAAAACATATAAAACGAAACAGTCTCCACATAAATATGTTGCTCATACATTGGCAAAAATAGTTTTTTAAATGTGTACAAATTGCGACACACAAATTCATCAGGGGTTGACTTTGCTAGGATGATCAGATCATTGATTTTAAGAGCACTATGTTTGAGACAAAAAGCTTTTAAAAAACGCTTCTGCGCTTCTATTATAGACTTGTAGGGACAGATGAACGGTACATGCATGATGTCTTGTATCCCACCCTAACATATTCCACATTTGTCTCTTTTGACCGCCCAATGCTATTTAAGGTAAAATGCTCAGTCTTAACATAATTATGATTCATAATTATGAATGGCCTGGTGCTGTGATTCAATGTAAACTTCAAATACCCTTGATTCAATTTAAAAAAGAGGCTGTCAGAGTAGTTCCTTTTAATATCCCATGTGTAACTTAGTCTAGCCATCATATTTTTCAGGAACAACTTTAGTTGTGCTAGTGTGCATGATTGCAATTGGGCGATGGAACATTGGAAGTTCTCAAGATTAATATTAAAAGTATAAACTTCTTCCTTGAAGGTTTCATTCTTCAGGGAAGCTCTCAAGTTGCCTTCGCGTGCATGAAGAAGGTTGTAAGCCCATATAAAACACATTGGCCAAGGATCTAAACTAGGCGCTAGGGAAGGAAAAGAGAAAAAGATTAGAGTAAATGAGAATGAAAGAGGAAGAAGAGAAGAGATTGGAGAGAGGAAGAAGAGAAAAGGAGAGAGCAAGTAAAGGAAAGGAGAAAAGAAGAGAAAGGAAAGGAAAGGAAAAGATAAAAGAAGTACTGGAGAATGGAAGGGGAAAATAAAGATAGAAAGAAAGTAGAAAAAAGGAGCGAATAAAAGGATAAGGGTAGAAGGAGTAGTAAAGGAAACAAAAGAAAAGGAGAGAGGGATTCAGCTATGGAAAAGAAGCAAAGGAGAAAAATGAAAGAAGAGAAGAAAAGACTAAAGAAAGATAAGAGAATAGAGAAAGGACTGATGAAAAAGAGAACCAAAGGAGAAAAAGTAGAGAACGAGAAAGAGAAGGAAACTCCGTCCCAGCACTACGTGCAGGTGCACAATCAACAATCTCGCAAAACTGAAAGTATTTCACATTAGCTTTTTCATTTATATTGCAGGCTGAGCTCTCCCATGCAACTATGAATGAAGACGCTAAATCTTAAAGCTAAAACATAATAATGCTTCGCGACAGGCTTTGCTGCATTAGTGTGCGCGGTTAGCATGACAAGCCTCACAGAACTAAAATCAGCTGCAAATTCAAATGACTAACATTCCAGCCGTTGGAGACCCCTGGTCTGGTGGCGGTTCTGGTGCATTCTGTGGTGAGCATGCACAGTGCTGTGGAGTGTCCTAATAGGAACATGTGACCAGAACAAAGCCGGTGGACTCGTTGGTATTGTGATGACTCCATGACCGTGAGGTTTGAACAGTGTGAACTGTGTTTTCTGTTTGTGACGATTGCTTTTACTCAGTGCCATGCAACTATCTCTGTGGCCTTTGTCAAGTTCTCTGTTGCATAAGAGTGCGTTATTTGTTCGTGAATCTAGTGTATTCTGTTTCGTTGATGGACTTGCGTTGATGTACAGGTTTATTTCTGCATTGTTTATTTTTGACTGAAAAGCTGACTTTCTGCTAGTGTTTAGTACTATTGAGAAGAGCCCATCAGTGTGGCCTGAACGCAAGTGAAGCCCATGTCCCTTTCGCTGGGCTTTAAACTGACACATGGAAGTGATTTGCTTAGGGACTAGATTGTAGAAAGATATAAACCTGGAGAGCGCACCCAGACAACTGGACTCTGACAAGGCCGAGAGAAGGTGGCCACAGAACATGAGCAGGAAACAAGGTATAGCAAGAATAAGTAATGGAGGAACGTGTGACTGATGACAGGGAGCACATCTATCAGGCCACCAGGAACGATATGTTGGTGGAATACCACAAATCAAACAACTTAAAGATGTACAATAGACTGATATGGTTGTAGACAGTAGGCTGAAATACAAACATATGAAAAGGAATAGTAGTTGTTCACAGAATAAAGTGAAATACAATAAACCCACTGTCCTAGAAGAGTTCATATCAAATGTTCAATATAGTTTTACTCCAAACAACACGACTTTCAGAAATACCTTTAAGTATTCCCAATGTCCTTCAATACAAGTCCGAAAGGAAGCAAGTGTTTTTTGGCACAGGAAGTCCTACATCCAAGTAGCAAGGCCCAGTAGTGACAGTGTATAAAGTATAAAAACTGCCTAGAGAAATGCTGTGAGCCACGGGGGACGTTATGCCCAGATATCTAAGATGATACAAAAGGAGATGATGGACTGAGCGTTTGAACACATCAAACACTCACCCCCAGTCAACTGATCTGGGTTTAATCCATCATAATTCTTTAGCTCACTCCGCCACCCCAGTTCAGACATGGCCATATGCAAATCAGTCTGACCCTGTGCCCCTGTGCTGATGAGGGTTATGAACCCGAAACCCGTCCCAGGATGATTGTTTCAGGTCCAGGGAAGACATGACTTGGCAGTTCAGGCTGGACTGTTCCCATGAGGCTAAGGGTCAGACTGATTTGCATATGGCCATGTCTGAACTGGGGTGGCGGTGTGAGCTAAAGAATGGTGATGGATTAAACCCAGATCAGTTGGCTGGGGGTGAGTGTTTGATTTGCTCAAACGCTCCGTCCATCACCCCCTTTTGTATCGCAGATATCTAAGATGACCGCTGTGTCTTCAGACTATGTGAGATTCCATGGCCTTCTGGGACAGGCGTTTCATTGTTTGGACTCCTGCATGTGCGCATACAAAGCCTCAGACCAAACAGGGCTGATAATCTACAGGGTCTGCCATCTCTTCCTTCCCTGAAAGAAACCCAGCACTAGTGGGTTTGATGTGTTGCTCCCCGAGGTTCAATAAGTTCCAAGCGGTAAGCAAGACCTCAAGCCCATTATCCTGACAAATATGTCAGGATTGTATACCATATATTGGCAGCCACAGGATTGTAAAAAAAGAAAACAACACAATATATCAAGGTCAGATACCATTGGGCCATTTTTAGCGTTATTGACAGTCATAGTCACAAAAAGTCAACACAACAATGCTTACGATAGTAGTGATCGGTACACTTATGCTATGACATCCATTGTCCGACGGATAGTCATAATTTTGTCATGAAGGCTCAGATTATGCCAAGGGACCATTATTCCAATTGTTGTTCCAAGGTCACTGTTAATGCATCTAATCAGCCACAGTTATGCCCAAAGTTCTCACAGTTGTGCCAACAATGCCCATAATATGTCAAGGATTTGCCACCGTTATCGCAGGGGATTTCCATAGTTATATCAAAAATGTCAAAATATATGAACGGTGGACAACGATTATGCTAAAGATAGCATAGTGATTTCAAAACTGCAAGTAATATGCCAAGCACACTTGCCAGCATACGCGATTCAGGCGGTAATCCCGTTTTATAAAACCAAGAATGGCTTTATTTCAGCTGTTTCCCACCTAGAATTGTCGCGGTTTCAATGTTATTCAACGGGAAAATAAATTCCCTGTTGTTTTTTCTTTCTTCAGAATCTTCCCCTTTGCTTGGACGAAATGTTGTCATGTGTGACCAAGGATGGGAAATCCTCTCTCTCCAAAACACATTCAGATATGTGCTCGCACATCTGTTCACACAAACAAAAAAAGACACACACACACACACACACACACACACACACACACACACGCACGCACGCACGCACGCACACTCTCTCTCTCTCTCTCTCTCTCTCTCTCTCTCTCTCTCTCTCTCTCTCTCTCTCTCTCTCTCTCTCTCTCTCTCTCTCTCTCTCCTCTTGTCTTGTCTTGTCTTGTCTTGTCTTTGAAGGCAGCAGTGCCTTAGGCATGCCCTGAGCACCAACGACAGCTCCAGGTCGAGTCCGTGGAATACACAAAGAATTTGGGCAGGTGGAAGTGGTTTCGTTGACAGCTTCTAGTTCCTACCAGGGTACCTGCCTGCTTGGAGAATGAATGAGATTTTGTGTTTCTAAACCCACTATCAAGTTCATGCCCGTAAATCTTGTTAAAAAGAAGAAGAAGAACCCCTGCCACTCATTGACCGGTCCTAAGCTAGGATCTCCGATAACTATACACCTATAAGGACCCAGGTGTAGTGCCCAGTTAGACAATCACAACAAAGGTTTAGAATCTAGTTTCTTTTATTTATACATTTTATCATTTTTTTCTTTTCTTTAGTTATTATACAAATACTTAATCTTTCAAAGACAAATACAGACATATTATCGTGCAAAGTTACAATCCATAAAATAGAGTCATAAATCACAGTGTGGTCTCACAAAAACACCATGTATTTCTAATCAACTCTCAATCACTAACACTCATACATCATCACTCATACTTCATAACACTTTATTAAAAAACCAAATCAAAAAGCATAAAAGCCTGAGTGGAAGTAAGGATGGAGTTTGTCTTCCACAACAAGGGTGGGGGGTTGATCAGATGGACAAAAGGCTGATCCCGATGGATTAAGATGGATCAATGTCTTCAACGCAATAAAATGCCTACGCGCGTTTCGGTGAAGAGGCCTGGTCAAGCCTCAACTACATCAGGGCTAGGGAATACCATGGGTTAGGGGACACCACTGTAAGATATTAGGCCACATCAGGATCTCAGGGAGGGGCTTCTCATAGGTGTGATGTTTATGGAGGATTTCCTTCTCAAAGACGAAGTGAACACCTTGATACTTCAGGTAGATAAGATTTCTTCTTGGGGGTGAAAGGACTCGTCTTGGTTGTTCACTCGTGGTAAAGGGGGCACAGGTAACAGGGTATTCCTTCCAATATTCAAATGGTGTTCTCTCACAGGGTCCTCTCCCATGGGGGACCTAGTTCTGTGAGAATGGCGAGTTTAAGGTAGTCCTTCGTAGCGGTTAACACGTATTGAGAGTCCCGTGGGGGAACCGGTAGGGCGTTCTGTATATTACGCTAACGGTCCCATCATTTTTCACAATTAGACGGACAAATGGATGCGAGGGTCCAGTTGGGGGCCGTGTCAGAGTATCTTGATCTGAAGATGGAAAGAGTCTGATTTTGTCAGGTCGCCGTGCCGTATCGTCACTTCCGGGGTGACGATACAGCACGGCGACCTGACAAAATCAGAGTCTTTCCATCTTCAGATCAAGATACTCTGACACGGCCCCCAACTGGACCCTCGCATCCATTCGTACGTCTAATTGTGAAAAATGATGGGACCGTTAGCGTAATATACAGAACGCCCTACCGGTTCCCCCACGGGACTCTCGATATGTGTTAACCGCTACGAAGGACTGCCTTAAACTCGCCATTCTCACAGAACTAGGTCCCCCATGGGAGAGGACCCTGTGAAAAAACGCCATTTGAATATTGGAAGGAATACCCTGTTACCTGTGCCCCCTTTACCACGAGTGAACAACCACGACGAGTCCTGTCACCCCCAAGAAGAAATCTTATCTACCTGAAGTATCAAGGCGTTCACTTCGTCTTTGAGACGGAAATTCTCCATAAACATCACGCCTATGAGAAGCCCCTCCCTGAGATCCTGATGTGGCCTAATATCTTACAGTGGTGTCCCCTACCCCATGGTATTCCCTAGCCCTGATGAAGGTGAGGCTTGACCAGGCCTCTTCACCGAAACGCGCGTAGGCGTTTTATTGCGTTGAAGACATTGATCCATCTTAATCCATCGGGATCAGCCTTTTGTACATCTGATCAACCCCCCACCCTTTTTGTGGAAGACAAACTCCATCCTTACTTCTACTCAGGCTTTTATGCTTTTTGATTTGTTTTTTTAATAAAGTGTTATGAAGTATGAGTGATGATGTATGAGTGTTAGTGATTGAGAGTTGATTAGAAATACATGGTGTTTTTGTGGGACCACACTGTGATTTATTACTCTATTTTATGGATTCTAACTTTGCACGATATGTCTGTATTTGTCTATGAAAGATTAAGTATTTGTATAATAACTAAAGAAAAGAAAAAAATGATAAAATGTATAAATAAAAGAAACTAGATTCTACACCTTTGTTGTGATTGTCTAACTGGGCACTACACCTGAGTCCTTATAGGTGTATAGTTATCGGAGATCCTAGCTTAGGACCGGTCAATGATTGGCAGGGGTTCTTCTTCTTCTTTTTGATATTGCTCTAATCCCCCCTCCCTGCCTTGATTCCTGTATCCCCCGGGGAACCCCCTTCTATTTTGCCGTAAATCTTGTTAAACTGCAGTGAGAATAGTAAATTAACAATTTAAACTAAGATTTTGAACAGATAAAACAGATATTTACAGTCGCAGCCGGCACCGATCGGGGGTGGCGGGGTTGGGAGAAAAGCAGGGTTTTAGGAGAATGTAATTTAAAAAAAAAGTTTTAACTTACCGAACCACCACTTCTCTCCTCCTCGTCTCTGAGCACCACCGGAACAGAACAGGAAACACACCCAGGCTCCAAAAGCCAATCACAACTCTGCAATGCAGCATTGAGATTTGTCTGAACGCCATGATTCAGTGCTCAGCCAGGAAATTGGAGCCTGGGCATGTTCTGAAAACATGGTAAGTGTGCATGAATGTTTGGGCGGCCCCAGACGGCTGGCTAAACATTCATGCGCCTATGCAAAGTGTGCTTGCTACTCCCCCTCTTCCTGTGTCAGAGCAGCCCTGCCCTACCCTTCAGAGCTGCCATAGCAGAACAAAATAAAATGATAAGAACCGCAAGTTATTATCATTTTATTTTTCCTTTTTCCCACTGCTCCACAGCAGTGAGCGAATACTCCTCCCCCTTAGCAGAGAAACAGCCACTGAATGTTTATATGTGGTGGGTACCTTGCCAATAGGTGGGTTTGTTTCCAGGTTTTTCGGTCTTTATTCAATGCTTTTAAATAGTATTACTCATCATCTTGAACTGGATCCAAAACCATTCTATCTCCAAGTTGTTTTTCGCCTAACTTCTTTATACTGGTGCCCTGAAATGTTCATTTCCACAGCTGAATGCAACTGTCCACATTGACCTCCCCAGCCCCATTTCCTTGTGCTACCTCCATCTCAAAATACACCTGGTTCTTCCCTACAAGCACTTTAACTCGACTAAGATCCTGATAGCCACCCTAGCCCTCTGGTGCCATTATTTCCCCCTAATTTCAGAAGGCTACCCCAGGAAACATCACACATCCTTTGACCACAAATATATAATGGAAGTGCTATCACATGACCTTTGACCCCAATGATACTCTTTATTGAAAACTTGCATATGGAATGTTAATAATTAATAGTAGATTACAGACAAAAATTATCCAGTTTCTAGGAATATTTAATTTTAAATATCAGTAACCGGATTAGGAGTAGGAGTGGTTACGTTTCGAAACCTGTAATCAACCAATCAGAAATCTTAAAAAGCGCAACTACTCACCCGTGAGGGCCTCAAGGCACTGAGTGGGGGTGAGGGGTGGGTCTACAGTTCAGTCAAAGAGCCAGTTCTTGAGGTTCTTCCTGAATTGAGGCAGCGAGGGTGATTGCCCGATGTGCAGAGGCTGGGAGTTCCAGGTCTTCACAGCAAGGTAGGAGAAGGATCTTCCTCCAGCTGGGGTCTTGCGGGTCCTTGGATGGTGGTCAGGGCCAGTTGGGTGGATCGAAGCTGTCTGGTGGGAGTGTAGAAGGATAGGCGGTGGTTGAGGTATGCAGGTCCAGCGTTGTGGATGGCTTTGTAACATGGAAATAGCATTTTCTGTTTAAATGTTAGTCAATTAGGAAAATAAATTCCCACGTTTTTTCCTTCTTTCTTCAGTATTTTCCCCTTTCCTGGGTCGAAATGTAGTCATGTGTGACAAGGATTGGAAATCCTCGCTCTCCAAAACACATTAGGATATATGCTCGCACATCTGTTACACAAACAAAAATGCCTGCACTCACTCACACACTCACACAAATACACGCTCACACATGCAAACATGCCAATGCAGATATACAAAGGCTATTAACTCGTCTTGTCTTTGAAGGCAGCAGCGCCGTAGGCATATCCCGAGCTCCAACTCCAGCTCCAGTTTGAGTCTGTGAAATAAACAAACAATTTGGGCAGGTGAAAGTGGTTCCGTTGACTGCTTCTAGTTTCCAGCCCGGGTACCTGCCTGCTTCGAGAATGAATGAGATTGTGTGTTCCTAAACCCACTATTAAGCTTATGCCTGTAAATCTTGTGAAACTGCAGTGAGAATAGTAAATTAACAATTTAAAAAATGAGATTTTAAACAGATATTTACAGTTACGGCCGCCACCAATCGGGGTGGTGGGGGATGGTAAGCGGGTTTGAAGGCGACTTTAATTTTTAGAATTATTTTTTAAAAACCTACCGTACCCCCACGTCTCTCCTCCGTCTCTCTCCCTCGTCGCTGAGCACCACCGGAACAGAACAGGAAGCACACCCAGGCTCCCTAAGCCAATCACAACTCTGCAATGCAGCGTTCAGATTGGTCTGAGCGCCGTGTTTTGGGGCTCAGCTAGGGAATGGGAGCCTGGGCATGTTCTCCACCCAAGGGTGGAGAATGGTATGTGCGCACGAATGTTCCAATATCTAGGAATATTTCATTTTAAATATCAGTATCCAGATTAGGAGTAGCAGTGGTTAACTTTTGAAACCAGTAATCAATCAATCAGTAATCTTATGAAGCGTGACTACTCACCGTTGAGAGCCTCAAGGCACTGAGTGTGGGGGGCGGTAGGTCTGCTGTTCAGTCGAAGAGCCAGGTCTTGAGGTTCTCCCTGAATTGCGCTGCGAAAGTGATTGCCTGAAGTGCAGAGGCAGGGAGTTCCAGGTCTTCACAGCGAGATAGGAGAAGGATCTTTCTCCAGCAGGATCACTTCAGATATGTTCAACATAAGAGTAGAGAATCTTTGCCTTCTGTTTTAAGAGTCAGAGCTAAACTAGTTCCTGAGAGGTCATTATCTGTTCCACAAAACACATATGACAGTCTCTCTGGTGAGCCCTGCTGCCACTGATGGGACTGCACTCAGTACCTCTGACATTGACAAAGCAGGTGACTGTTTGAGCTAAAGCTTCCACTGAGCTCTTTTTAAAGGGACTAGTGGTATCCATCTCCTCGAGCAAAGATTATAAGATGTATCAGTTTGCAGGTTGATGGGGCTAACAAGGATGCCTGTCATACTCTCTCCGTTTTGCAGTCTTTGTAGAAACATATTATTGATTACAAATACTGGCTTAGAATACATTTTACTTTAAAATATTGTTTTAAAATATTCATTGATTTTGGGGGGTTTTCAAACTTTTGATCGAGTGGAGAAAATTTTGTTTGGCTTACAATCTATATTATTCTGAGTATAAAGTGAATTAATTATGCTGTCGTATCTTAAAATGAGATGAGCCACACAGGACTAGAATTTTTAGTCTGAGAAATTTGAAATAATTTTTTATTGTATCTCATAGATATTGTTGAAACAATGAATTGTTAGTAGAGGCCCACATTAATTTGATCCATAGATTCAATTGTGCATTTCGAATATGTTTCTGGCACAAGCTGTTTTCAATAGATTTAGTTGACAGTTAAAACCAATTGATTTCTGTGGACAAATTATAAAGTTCTACAACCAAGAAGAATTGGGCCTTACACATCGTTACAGGTGTTTCTGGGAATCTACTTCTGTGACACTTATTAGACCATCACCGGTCTACACTCCACTGGTGAATATGAAACCCCAAACAGATGCTTCTCTGGAGGATGAGAAGGCCACTAGTAGAGCAGGCATGTAAATAAAGATCAACCAGAGTCCTAGACACGCATATCTAATTCATGGAGTAAGAAAGGGTAAGGAGTCAGATCCCTGGGTACCAACAGAGACTTAACTCCTGACGTAGCTGGAAAGCTAGGTAGGTGTCTTAGAATTGCCGGTCAGTAGACCATTCAATTACATTGATGCGGATCATTAATAAATGCACAGTTTTTAATACCAGTAACACTTTATTACACTGTGGAAAGACGCAAAGTGAAAAATGAGCTGGCACATATATACTTCTAGCTGACATAACATGAAGCTCAACTAGAACTTGTGTTAATAAGTGTGTTGTATGTGTATTTCTAATTTTGCACTGTAGTTTGTTCAAAATAGTAGTTGTGAAGTAATGTTCTTTTTTAAATAAATATGTATTAGTTAAAAACAAACGATATCAAATCGTAACGGAGCCCTGAACCAAACAATCCCTCATTTATGAAAAGTGATACATCGCTGCGAGAAAACAGCGGTGCATCACTTTTCATTGCGCCCTCCTTGCAACATGCTGGATGCGTCATATTTACAGTATGACATATCATGTCGCAAGGAGTTACAGATACCTCAGTATTTCTGATGTATCTGTAGGCGCAAAATTGACGCATTGCTGGGGTTTGTCACAAAAGTGATGCAACTCCAGCAATGGGTCATTACACATGGGCAAGTCCCTAGTCTTCTGGCTGAAGCAGAGCTGAAAAGAAGGCAACCCCACTTCAGAAGACGCCACTCAGTCACTGAGCTACAACCAACATGAAGGTCAGAGCCTAAGTAGCCTTCTCCCACACTTCTTTACTCACCATTGGTTTAAGGAACCCCGCAGAAAAATTAGCTTGTCCTCTCCACTGACTAACAGAAGGCGGCCCCACCAATCATTGAGAGGATAAGAGTGTCCTGATTTATGCTCCTTGTGCTCCCCGCAGAGAGCATGACCCTACTTCTTGGTGTTGTCATATAGTAACATGATATCCTAACTCAATCATGGCACAGTGCCTTTGCCCTTTCCTTGTCCTACCAAGGCCTAAGATAGCTTTGGGGGAAGTGGCGGCTCCTCCGCTAAGGCGCCTTACTGATCAAAATAAAAAATAAAATTATAATTACGTATTGTTATTATCGTTTATTTTTCCTCTTGAAGTCAGTAGCTCTTGGGCGGGGTGCAAAGCCTCTTAGTCCCTGTCTGAGCACTGAACCATGGCGCTCAGTCCAATCATAACGCAAGATGAGGATGGAGGAAAGGTGGCGGTCTGCCCAGGTAAGTGTTTTTTCCCCACTCCCAATCGGTAGCAGCCGCTACTGTTTGCGGGTGTGGTAATGAAAGGGATTTTTTCACTTCAGAGCGTCCCAAAATAGAAACAGTAAAAGCGATGTTCCTTAAAGGTAAAGTGGATTGGCCACTGTTTTATAGTCCCCCCTAATGGAGATATATTTTTCTGAGATTCTCATTGTTAGGCGTTAACAAATGAGATTTGTTTTATTTGTGTTTCATTGGAGGTGATCTGGAGATAGTAATAGTTCAGCCTAGATGGATGTGTCCGATCTTGTGTGGAATATTTGTACCTTGATGATATATATATCTTCTGGATGGGAGTTAAGAATAGTAAATCTATGTAACACGAAGTAAAGAAGAAGCATTCTGTACTGACTTGAAGGTAAAGTGGTACTCAACATTCTGCCTTCGATATATGTGTAGGTTTGTATCATCTATATTTTGACCTACTATCAACACGTGAGTGGAAGGACTTCGCCGTTTATTTCATTGTGCTAGGATGCACATAGATTTGCCGCTATATGTATCAAGCTATTTAGCATTCGCAAAGGCCGAAATTCTGCGAATTTCGGCCTTTGCGAATGCTAAATAGACAAATGGAATGTATCAAACAAGTTTGATGCAAAATAAGGATTAGCAAAATTTGCTAATCCTTATTTTGCGATTGCACTTAAGGAATTGCAAATTTTGCGATTCCTTAAATGCAATGTATCAAACAAATAAAATGCAAAAAATGCCATTAAGGAGTAGCAAATTACCACCAACTTCTAGTTGGTGGTAATTTGCGAATTCTTATCAAAAATCTTTTTTGATAAAAACCAAAGGTGCCATATGACGCCCATACATGCCCTTAGGGCATGTATGTGCGCCATATGCCCCCAAATGTCTTTTTCAGGGGTGCAGCAGGGTGTTCTTGAGACACCCCTGCACCCTTGGAAACATCCCTAATTTGCGATCAGCAAAGTGCTAATTGCAAATTGCACTTTCATTCCTATGGGCCTCCTGGCCCATGGAAATGAAGGGGTAATTTGCGATTGACAATTTGCTAATCTCAAATTAAGGAATGCTAAGGAATCGCTATTGGAAAGCGATTTTGTACATACATACCGTTTTGCATTTCCTAAATAGCGATTCCTTAAAATTCGCTATTTAGGAAATGCAAAATGGTTTGTTGATACATATAGCGGTTGGTCTTGAATTTGATGCAAAGAAATCTTTTAAAATGTCTGAAAGTATTGCCAGCAAAATTGGAACATACATAACAAACGGATGTGTGGCTTGTGGGACAATTCTGTGAAATAGAACAGTCTTGAGGGAATTCGATTAAACTAGAAATAGAAGAACCACAGGCTTGATGCAAGGTAAAGGTAAAACTTTATTTGCATAGTTACTTAAAAACATTGCAGTGCATACAAAAAATATAACCATGTTAAAAATGTTCCATATTTAAAAAGTGCCTGCTCCCTCATGAGCGTCGCAGCGTGAGCTGCAAAAAGACATTTCTGTGTCATTACAGGCTTGATGTGAATTGTGACTAATTTTTTTAAAAGCCTCTACAAATCTGACCCCTAAATGGTAAACTACATTATGTGATAAATCCATGACACAGCATTGGTATCTGTGCTCAAGCAACAAGGCTTTTCTCCGAGATATGCATATGCCCATGTGCATCAAGTAACCTGAACAAACAAAACAGTTAACAAAATAAAGAATATCAAAGGTCCAAATGAAGTTAGTTAATACGACAAGAATGTAATTATCAAAATTCCACAAAAAGTAAGGACATTCGATTCATGAATCAAAGATTATACCAAAAATAAATTGTATTACCCATGGGTAAACATCAGCTGTAAATTAAAAGTTAATAACTCATTTTCATAAAAGACCTCTTGGGGTTTGTATTGGTTTAGTTTTTGCCACTAAAAGGAATAAATGCCCTAAAACTATTGAACTGAAAATGAAAATTAAATTCATTTTTGTTATGAAGAACCTTCATAAATTCTCAAACTAAACTGGATTGGTCCGCAATCACTTGCCCATTGTTTACTTAGATTAGACCCATTAGCTGCATTTGATTCAGCGAGTAGGGAATATGGGGCATATGTAGGTAATTCACAATTTGCAATTCTCAAATAGCGATTTTTAAGGAATCGCTATTTGAGAATTGCAAAATGGAATGTAGGTAAAAAATCGTGATTTTTTTGCGAATCTCTAAAATTCCTTAATTGCGATTAGCAAATTGCGAATCGCATTTATGGAATGAGTGTCCCATTCATTCCTATGGGCCAAGAAGCCCATAGGAATGAATGGGGATACATTCTCAAATTGCGATTTTCTATGAGAAAATCGCAATTTGAGAATCGCAATTCCAAGGGTTCCAGGGTGTCCAAAGGACACCTGTTGCACCCCTGGAATGTGCCTGTAAGTACATGTGGCGCACATACATGCCCTAAGGGCATGTCTGTGCGCCACATGGCACTTTGAATTTAAAAAAAAAATTCATTTTGAAAGGAAATCGCAAAATACCATCTACTTGGAGTAAGTGGTATTTTGCAATTCCTGAAGACAAATTCGCAATGTCAAAGGCACTCCTACATAGCATTTAAAGAATCGCAAAATTGCGATTCCTTAAATGCTTGAGCAAAATAAGGAATCGCAATTTTTGCGATTCCTTATTTTGATATGTGGCACCTACATACCAAAAGGCTGTTTGCGATTCGCAAATGCCTTCCTACATATGCCCCCAGATTATCTGTCTAAAGGAGGTTTGTGGCGATTGTATGCATCAATTTCAATTTCAGGAGATTTAGGGTCAAATTTAGTATGAGGGAGATTGTTCACTTATTAGAGATATTATTCACAATCAGAGCGATATACACTACATGACGATCAAAGGTTAAACCAACTTCTGTTCTATGTTTCATTGTATGTATATTTTTTTTACCAGAATATTATGGGTAGACGATCATGATAAACAATTATTGAGGCTTAAATATTGAGTGCCAAAATATAGTTAAGGTTAAGTATATATAGTATAGTATAGATTCAATATATTTAACTTGACCATATATTTATTTCCTGTGGAAATAGGAATAGTAAATCTATACCATTAGTACATATATTTTATACATTGAAAAACCCAAAGGTGAAAAATTCAGTTTAAACGTATCATTTTATACTCAAAATACACTGAAACTAACTCACATAACTATAACTCGTGCCTCCTCCATACACAGTGATGTCCTCAATGATGTCACTTCATTTGTCATCAGTGAGGTTATCAGTGATGTCATATAGCATGTCTTGAGTGAAGTAATATGTGAGGCCAGAAGCAGTGCATGGAATGGGCACGAGTTATAGTTATTTCAGTTAACTATAACTGGTGAATTTCAGGATTTTTCTAGTTTAAAATGCTACATGTAAACTGACATTTTTGACTAACTATACCGTCACTTTTGCTTTTTTCAGTGATTTTCTAGGGTTTATCTTTACCAGAAATTAAGATTTTAATACCATAGATACCAATGCCAATTCCCCACTGCACATGGTAAAGGCTGTGTGCATCATAGGGTTAGCTGCTGGACCTGGACTGCTGCCGGTCCCTATGCCCACCCTCCGCTGGTGCCCAAACCGTCTTCTGTGCACAGCCTTCAGCTGTGTGTGGCATTGTATTGGCCTGCAGCCACGCACTCCTAAAGTGCAAGCCACGCACAGCCTTCAGCCGTGTGCGGCATGGTGATGGCTGCAGGACCTAGCCTGCAGCCAGGGCCTGAGGCCAACATGCCACGGCCAGCCAATCCCCCACCACGCACAGCCTTCTGCCATGGACAGCGTGGAGTCCCCCACATGGCCTGGCCTTCCCCAAGGGATACCCACCACGTTGCTTTTTTTTATTGTTTTTTGATCCTGCAGGACTTTTGTAGAAGTAAGAGGGTTGCGCTCACCCAATGTCCTGTAATGGCGGCCAAAACATTTAATTTCTCTGCATGTTGCGGCCAGCCATTCAGACCATGAGCTCTGATGGGACTTTTGGGAGTGATGAGGCCGACAGGGGAAAAAAACATCTCTGCAAATCAAATTGCTCTATTATTTGAAGTTGTGCGTCTGCGGGACTTCCGCTAGAGTCCCACAAAACCAACCGTTCAGTTATCTATACATTTTGAGCCTTAATTTCTGAAAAACTACTGAACAAATTTACACCAAATCACAAAATGCTCGCTTTCTGGGTGAGGATCGATCTTTCTGCCAAATTTAGTGTAATTCCATTCAAAAGTTTTCACTGTAATGCTTTTAAAAAAACTCCTATGGAAATTGCAGGGAAAAATTGTGTTTGGGACCCCCATTTTTCTTGCCACCTGCTTGACGGATCACCCTGAAGCTTTCCAGAAAGGAGCTGAGGTGGATGACAATGTTTTTGCATGGGTCCATGAAGATTCGTCAAATGGCGCCAAAGTTATTTGCAAAGCAAAAAATCAATTTCCTATGGTTTCTAGGTCCTAACTATAAATTCACAGTGGCAAACAACACTGTGTGATATATATATATATATTGTATTCAGGACCTGGGAGATTTTTTTCCATTCCTATGACCATTCTGGCTGCTGCATTGAGAGTGGTTCTGATGGGCGCAAGGTGGGATTTTGCAGAGCCTGTGAGAGTGGAATACTCATTGCCCAATCTAGACAGCACCAGCGCTTGTGTAGCACATTTGAGACATTCCTGCAGTAGGTAGGGATTGTTTTTGTTCAGAAGTTTCGGGTTGTAGACGACATTCTTCGCACTATTCTTAATATCATTTTTCTTGATCGGATTGGAGTCCAGGTGGTTTGTGGTGGGAGGATGGCGAGTTATAAGAAGGGATATACACCGATTGGTGATCCCCAACCCAGGAGCTTCCTCTTAGAGCTCCAGCTTGGCAGCAAACCTCACATATTTTCCTGGAGAGTTCACCTTTTAAAAGCAGCTTTGCAGGACTCACTTTTAAAGCCCTACAGAATTTACTTCCAGAGCAGTCCTGCTTTTCTCACCCACATAGCCCTAGGGTGCCCATCAATATGGCGCTGTAGAACTCAAGTTCCTAGAATAGACCCAAATAGTCCACACATATAATCCTGCAGGGCACATGTCTCCAGTTTGGCTCTGCTTTGCTCACCTGGCTATAGTGGCCTTCACTCCTCGCATCTTGACTCTGACGCATAGCTATTGCATAAAGTATACGTGTGGCGCTCACCTTTGTGGTCTTGGGAAGTTCATCACTATAGTATAGCCCCATAGAGCTCATCTCTATTGTGCTGCAAGGCTCATCTCTCTTGGGAAGTCTTGGAGGGGTTAACTCTATGGTCCAGTATGGCTCACTTCAAGAACCCTTCACAGCTGGCTACGATAGATTGCTGAGCACGCCTTTCCAGAATAGCTTGGCAGAGCTCACCTTTCTAGAGTAACCTTGCAGAGCCACCTCCATGGCCCTCCATAGTTCACCTCAGTGGCAGTTGAGAGCTCACCTCCATGCGGCCCACCTCCCCAAGCCTTTTACGGCTCCAGGGACCTCGTCCCCCAGGGCCTACATTATTAAAGTTGGGTGCCCTGGTGCCCAACCAAGGCACCCATACATTTGTGGGGGGGGGCTGTGGGTGAAGCCCCAGGGCCCCCACGGCCCAAGCCAATTCCCTGCATGCAGCGGGAGCCAGCATTACTCCTGCCCGCAGGGAGCAGCTACTAATGCTGCTCTCTCTGGGTGGGAGCAATATTTTGATTGGTATACCTGTCTGCATCAGTGCCGGACAGGAAACAGATCAGATGTCTGCTCACAAGTTGGTGGGAGCATTTTTAAAGCTCTTGCCTACTGGTAGCAGACTTTGTTTGCATGTGTTGCATTTGTGTTTGTGGTGGCGTGCAGCCCACACCCCTCTTTGGAACATTTCAGCCCAGGGATGGGCTCCGTGAGGCCGGTGATGGCTCATTGAGTGGGGCTGCGCAGCTTCCCTCTCCTTTTTGAATAATTTTGGCCCTGGGGGTGGGCTCCCTGTGGTTTGTGATGGTTTGAGAAGAGGGGCCATCTGTTACGTCATGTTATAGCGATTTGTACAGCACACAGCTTCTCAGTAGAGTGTCCCGGTGCTCAGACTAAGGGCATCAGACCTAGATACCTAGACTGACTGCATAAAAAGCCATGTCTTCAATTTATTCTTGAAAACAGAGAGCTCACTGACCAGACGGAGGTCTTTCAGGAGTTTGTTCCACGTGAGCATCCCTAGATAGGAAAAGGATCTACACCCACTCTAAGTTGATTGATCCAGGGCATTGTTACCAAGTGAGTGGAGGAGGATCGCAGAGTACGCTGGGGTATATTAGTGGATCTTCTCTCTGAGGTATACAGCACCAGAGTCTTGTAAGGTCTTATCCATTAAAACCTTGGCTTTAAAAAGTACCCTCTTTTTTAGAGGGAACCAGTAAAGGGCCTTCAGATGGAAAGACGTGAGTCCTAGTTAGGAGTTTGAGTAACAATCTGACCGCCAAATTCTGCACCACATGGAGTCTGTTGAGAAGGAACTCAGGGAGTGCGAGATAGAGGGCATTCCCATAATCCAGTCTCATCGTGATCAGAGCCTGAATTACCTTTTTGCCCACTGGCTCAGACAGGAGAGGTAAAATAAAAAAATTGCAAATGGCGCGTGCTGAAGCAAGAGCCGCTTAAAGCTTGAATCTGTGGTTGAAAGGAGAGGGTGCTGTCAATTTTTGTACCTAAATTCTTCCTAGAGTTTTGAAGGGGGACAGGTTGATGCGCATCATTAGGTCAACAAGTTCTCAGTAGATTATGGGGGACAACTCCGAAGACCACTATCGCGGTCTTGTCCGGGTTGCATTTCAGTTGGTGCTGGGCCAACCACTGAAACACTCTGGCAAGACAATTAGAGATGAACTCCCTGTCCAATTCCCTTTCCTTACCACAGGAGTAGAGGAGCTGTGTAACATCAGCATAAGAAATTACTTTAGCACCCAGCGACTCTTCCAGTATAGCCAGGGGCATGAGGTAAATGTTAAACAGGTAGGGTCTAAGGGCTGAACCTTGGGGTACACCCGCAGTCAGAGTTTTGGCAACCATATTTCTTGAGTACGATTTCTCAAAAAGGAGGTCAGCCAATTCAAGGCAGTATTTCTGATCCCTATCTCTTGAAGGTGCTCAATAAGTTTGGATTGGGGCACAGTATCAAAGGCTGCGGTTAGGTGCAACAGGATCAGAATGGTTGCCTTCCTTGTCAAGAGTGCCCCTAACATGCTCCACAACTTCCAGAAGCGCTGTCTCAGTGGTAAAGTGGATCTGAAAACCAGATTGGCCGGGGTGTAATATTTTATTATCTTCCAAGTAAACGGACAGTTGGTGGTTGACTTCCTTCTCCAAAATCTTGGCGAAGGCAGGAAGGAGGGATATGTAGTTTGCCAGTTGCTTAGGGTCAGCCACCAGTTTTTTCAAAAAAGGGACCACTTTAGCCATTTTCCAGCGTGCCAGAACCGCACCCGTTGCCAGCGAGGTGTCAAGTATGTTGTTCACTATAGGATTAATGGATTGGGCAGCAGTAGTTAGTAAAGTAGCAGGGCAAAGGTGCAAAGGGGAGGCAGACTTCAAGCCTTCCATCACTGATAGTAACAGTTCAGGAGGAAAAGGGACAAACTTCTCCAGGGAGGAGGGCGGGGAGAGGGGGAAAGGGTCCTTTGGAGGAGATGCCTATGTTTGGTCGATTTGAACATTGTTAAAGATGTCGGTCTGGATGGTCATGATCTTTTCATGAAAGAAAGAGTCTAATTCCTTGCACTACTCAGCAGACGGTCTACATTCTCTAGATATAACTTTGGGATGCAGAAAGGATTTGACAATTTTAAAGATTTCCTTAGATTTGTTGTCTGCCTCCTCGATCCTTGTTTCAAAGAAGGTCTTTTTAGCTTGAGACAGCTTCTCATGGTAACTTTTTAATGAGAGCTAATAGGTTGAATTATCTTCTGGCTGAAAAGTGTGTCTCCATACCCTTTCAAGATGTTTACACAGTTTCTTGCATGATATGAGGTCATCATTAAACCAGGCGGGCCGATGGGTTCATCCTGGATCGAGAGCGCTTTATAATGGGGGCTAACACATTAATGCTGGAGTGTTTAGTGTTAGAGCTAGACACAAGTCGTCTTGCTGTAATTTGTGGTAGGCTCGAAAGGAGGTCAAAGTAATTTCCTTAGGAGGTGGCCTATTACCAGTCTGCGGCCAAGCGAATAAAATAATGTAGTGATCTGACCATGGAAGAGGGGAGGGTTGAGACCCCACCAGGTTCACGTTAGAAAGGATCTGGTCTAGAGTATGGCCAACTTGGTGAGTGGGAGCATAGACCTTTTGTTTAAGAGGGAGAGCGCAAATGGTCTCTAGGAGTGCAGAAGCCTCATGCCCCGAAGGGTTGTCCAGGTGGCCCCCTCCCATTAGTAAAGGAAAGCATCCCTGGCCACCATTTCTTTTTAATCCCAATTGAATCCTGTGGGATCACTGCAGAAACTGATGATTTGTTTTTATTACTTTGCCCCCAGGTGGGCCTCTTTGGGTCCCCCCTTGGGGTCTAGGGGAGCAGGGTATCCCTACCCTGCCCCCTTATATGTTTTTTTGGGGACATGATCATTTTCGGATTTTGTTGGCAGCCAATCAGAGTCTTGCACACAGTCACACACTTGCCTGTACAGCTACACAAACACCAATTTATTCTCCAATACAGCCACTCACACACCCAGTTACTCACTCACATAACCTCTGAACACAGCCACTCACTCTCCTATACAACCACTTACACACTCACTGAGACACCCACACACCAACTTACATACTCATTCATACATCCATACAATCACTTGCCCCTACAGCCACTCACACAGACACTGTGGGGTAGATTTACAATCCCCTTGTGCCACTTTTGCGTCACTTTTCCCATGTTAAAAGTGACGCAAAAGTGGCGCAAGGGGCTTGTAAATCTGCTCCTAAGTCTCCATTACAGCCACTAACACACCAACTCAGTTAACCAAGCACACACTCAAACAGTCACTTCCTCACCCATACAGGCACTTACACACCCAGTCACTCACTCCTACAACCACTCAGTCACCCATACAGCCTTTCACACCCACTACCTCACCCATACAGCCACCGAGACATGAATTCACTCACCCATACAGCCACTCACCCACCCATACAGCAACTGACACACCCACTCACTCACCAATACAGACACTCACGCAGCCACTCACTCACCCATATAGCCGCTCACACACCCACTTATACATCCATAGAGCCAATCATACACCTACTTACACACGGATACACAAAGTGACACAGCCACTCACATAATATATGTTACAAACAGTATCACTCATTAGTAGTAATCAAACTATACTATTTTACTCGTTGTGGTACTTTAGTATAGCTGTTTAACACTCACAATCACTGGACGATGTTATCAGTGATTTCATTGGAGATATTATGAGTGATGTCACTGACCTTGTCATGATTATTCTAATATATGAGGTCATAAGCAGTACATTGCGGGTAAGTGAGTTATAGTTAGCTTAGGTAACTCTCACTGCTGAATTTCACTAGTTTTGTAAGAGTGAAATCTGAGCCTAACTATAAAGTCCTTGCAACCTTTGTTTTTTATATACACGCACACACACGCAGACACACACACACACATATATACACACACCAGGGCTTCGTAGCTGACAGCTAATGCCAGTGCTTGTTTGGATATGTAGATGGCATTGCTGTCCCCAGTCTCTGCCTCTAGGGCACAAACACTATGACTATACACCACACTGAAGCTCTGCAGGGCCTGCTCCTGGTAGTCACCAAGATTACGGGTGGGAGGGAGAGGGAGTTCGAAACACTGAAGGTCGTGACTTTAGAAGCCAAAGAGTCTCTCC
Organism: Lissotriton helveticus; assembly: GCF_964261635.1. Classification (NCBI taxonomy): domain Eukaryota; kingdom Metazoa; phylum Chordata; class Amphibia; order Caudata; family Salamandridae; genus Lissotriton; species Lissotriton helveticus. The sequence continues at coordinate 194,874,886 of NC_136062.1, read as the reverse complement.
TGGGTGGCGTGACGTGGGCGCATCTCATTTGCACCTTGGGGCCGTTTCTCATTCCAGTCAGCAGTGTCGGGCTAAGAATAAACTTGTTGGCGCAGTTGGCAGCGGAATCTGATGGGTAAGCTCTGCTTCCACCTTCTGTCTGGCTGTGAAGGCAGATGTTATTCTAAGATGTGGGTCCCTAGAACATTCAGTCACATTGTCTTGTATAGGCTGCTGCAACGCCCCCTCCCCCCTGCGAACTCCTTTCATTCCTCCTACAGACAGGCAGCGTTGGTGCCCTTCACACTTACACACCAGACACATCATCACGTGAAGGCATTCTCATTTCAAAATACTGTTAATACCTGCTGCAAATATAGCGCCTTGGTGCCACCGTCTTACAGCTTTCTAGTGATGCGCGGCACAGATGCTTGATTACCATACCATATATGAGCATTACAGACAAGTGTTTGCGGCCGAGAGCTCGCCCCTGTCAGTTGACGTCTGCTCCCAGACAAGCCCCCTGCCGCCCCCACTGACTCACAGCTCTTGCTCGAAGTATGTGTGAGGCTCCAAAGTTACAGCGTCTCTTCTACCGAGCCTAAAGTCGGGGGGCCTCATTTATGAGGCTGTGCGTCACTTTTACGCCGCTGGTGCGTCACTTTTTGTGACGCACCAGTGGCGTAAAAAATGCGCCTTGTTGCGCCATATTTACAAAGTGACGCATCTAGGTAGATGCGTCACTTTGTAAACCCCTGAGCCACATTATACCTGCGCCAGGTATAATGTATGCAAGGGGGGCGTTTTTACGCAAGAAAGGGTTGTAGAAGTGACGCAGTGAAATCTATGAGTTTTCACTGCGCCACTTCTAGGACACAAATGTGTCAATTTCTTACGCCTGCCTCACAGCAGGCGTAAGACTGACGCAGGCCCTTTCAAAAGGGGGTTGCCCCATGTGAAAGGATACATTACTGGAGTTGCGTCACTTTTGTGACACACTCCAGCAATGCGTTACTTTTGCGCCATACAGATACGTCAGAAATACTGACGTATCTGTAACTCCTTGCGCAATGATGCGTCATACTGTAAATATGATGCATCATTGGTGTAGCAAGGAGGGCGCAGTGAAAAGTAACGCATCGCTGTTTTCACGCAGCGATGCGTCACTTTTCATAAATGAGGCCCGGATAATCGGAGGCTTGGGGGCGTGACTCCCATCACAGGCAGAGGATAGGTCAGTCGCCGCCACTAAGAAAGGGAAAGGGTTTCAGGTGCAATAGAAATCGGGTATTTCTTAAACCTCGTTCTATAACATCATGCATTTATTTATGTTTGTTGTTGCGCCGCGGAATAGTTTGGTCCCGTCAGAGTTCCAATACATCGATTATAAAGTTGCTGGAGGTGCGTGGGTCAACTTTGACATTTATGCTTCCTGCCACCAAACATCTTAAAATTAATTAATAGTTAGGAAGTGGTAGGATATATGCAGCCTTCTCAGGTTGGTGCAAACTTTAAACATTTACAAATAAAAACTAATCACAGTGAGATTAAAATAGGTTATTGGGGCGCATTTCTAGGCAATCGTTGCATTGAACACTCTACAAAGTATAGTAGTGTATAAAAGTATATTGAAAGAAGACAGGATTGCTTGACAAGTTGAGGTAAGTGACTGACGGATACTTACCTGGATTCTAAGGCATTATAGTAGAAGACACAAGGCCGAAATGAAAACACGCCTGAGTATTTGATTGTTATATTCATGTTGAAAACAAGGAAAACCAAATTGGAAATTCAGGGTCCGTGTTACTGCTGAAACATGGGCCTTACCAGGGCCAGACTGTCTATTTTGCCACTCTGGCATTTTTTCAGTGGACTGGAAGCTGGGAGGCCACTTTCACAGCAAGTTGAACCCTGCCTTTGTTCTGGTTGTGGCCACCCGCTCTGTGCGTCTGGTTTGAACATTTTGTACAGGACTGATTTTGGTTTCCTATCCGACCCTGGGCAGAAGTAGATGGTACTTTGCCTCAGTCAAGACATTTTTAGGTCGAAGCACGACCTGCTTCAATGCGTAAGCATTGATAGCAGTCGGCTTCTTAGGTCGAAGCACGACCTGCTTCAATGCGTAAGCATTGATAGCAGTCGGCTTCGACAAGTAATGTCACCCGTTTTTGGGAATGTGGACAGGAGAGGGTGCACGAGCGCAGATCTGCTCAGTTTTTACCTCGTGAGCGCGCACGGCGCCGTGCCCCTCTCCTGCCTCATTCCCTTGTTGTGGACACGCTTTTGCTAGTGGCTGTTAAGTTTCGTTTTGACTAGTGTGAAATCAGTTTCGTTTACACCTGTTTTTTATGGAACACGCACGGCACGGCAATTTCCAATACAACAGGCACACACATATATACATAGAGAACGCCCCCCCGCACACATGCACACACATCCCCTCCTTCTACACGCATGCATACATACATAGAGAACACCCCCCGCCGCCCACACACATGCACACACATCCCCTTCTTCTACCCCCACTCACCGGGCTCATTTTCCATGTCCCTCTCCCTCCAGCGGGTCACTCTCGGCGGCAGCAGGCTCTGATTTCTCCCTCCAGCGGGTCACTCTCGCCGGCAGCAGGCTCTGATTCAGGGTCGGAGCTCGGCGTGTCTTTTCCGCGATCCACATCCACAGCTTGCGCCGAGAGCCCGAGACAGCCGATGTGCACGCTCACGGCGGGCGACGGCGTCTCGTGCGCTCCCACCACGGTTTCGCGCCCAGAGATCGTCTTCCTGAAGGAGAGGTGGTGCACTAGCTTTGAATTAATTTTGGGCACTTTACTTATTAAATATTTTTAGCCCTTGTTTTTTATTGTTGCTTTCTGCTCAATGTTGCCTGCCATCCGCTAGTTTACAAATGTGCCCTTTAATTTTCCGTGCATATAGAGCACGCTGTCCTGCCTGGGTGCATGGGCAGAGTGAACGTGATGAACAATTTCTGTTCCTGGAGCTGTGCACGCAGCCCCCCATACGGCCTCTAGAGGCTCCGTCAAATAGATCGCAGCCGCCCACTAGGCTCATCCATTGGGCAGCAGCCGCAGACTCAGCCCCTCTTCCTACAGCTGCCGTGGCGGCTTCATCCCGGTTGCTGGTCGTGAAGCTGCACTCTAGCATTAAGCCCTTCCATGAGCGCTGTTGGATTTTCCCCGAGTACTGCAAGTGGCAGCAGCCTGTGGATGCCCTTCACAAGGTGGTGGTGAGTGTGTGTGAGACAGGCAGCCATGGACAGGGACAGCACCAGTGAGAGTTTGTTCAGCCAGCAGCACTCTGAGCTACTACGCAGAGAGAGCTGGCGGTGGAGAAGGACCCAGTCTGCAGCAGGGGTACTCGGTGCCCGAGGCTCTGAGTGCTACCTCGCCAGTGCCATCGCACCCCCTTAAAGGCGGCTTTAGACAGCATAAACCAGGCTACCAACCCCCATTCAACCCTATGGCTGGTCATAGTATGGGGGCCATTCCGTCAGTGCACCAGCAGTCCACCTATCCACAGCCTGTGCAGACTGTGCCCCAGCAGCTCCACTGTGCAGTCCATCAGCAGATTCTCTCCGCACTCATCCCTCGGACTCATGCTATGTCGGCAGGTCAGACTACTGTTACTAGGAGCGTGGCCGATTTCGCTTAAGGACATCCAGGGCTAGTGGCCTCCGGGCACACTCTGTCGCAATCCACAGCTGCACAGTCCACGGCCTCTGCTCTGACTACTGCTCACACACCCACAAGACCCTAATGTTATATAACAATTATACATGGGCGAACTTTGGACACACTTTTTTGTGTGGCCCTAAATCCATTTAAACTGCAATGAGGCACAATGTGTCTAAACTCACACGTTTCTGAAACAGCTAGATACTGCTGTGTGTTTTTGATGCAACACAAACTGCAAAAAGTAAAGTGCCATTTGGGATTGATCTGCTACATTGCAGGTCATGTTTATTCAATGTGTTTCTGTAGCGCAAACCAGCACATGAGCACCAGAACACTTTAGAACAAAAAAAGGAATGTTTTCTCAATTGCAGCAGAGGAAAACATTTTGCTATTCTCACAGAAAGGTGAAGGCAAAAAATACAACATGCCTGTCCTATTTCTTCATGGTGAATGTTCCATGCTCACAAAACAGAGAAACATGCGGTTTACTTTGATGTTGTCTATCTCGATTCACAAAGCTTTTTCTATGACTAGGTCTGTCTTACTCCTTCCTCGTGTGAGCTACCTCTAAATAACCAGAGCTGATTCACCGAGCATTCTCTTTGAGTAGGTGTAACATAGTCCTAATAGCCTTAAGTTGGACTTTATCATGAGTTTTTAGGAGTACCCACAGTTTTTGAGAGTAACCATATCTTACCCTGAAACTATTCACTAATAATGGTCTGTGAATCTGGCTGGGGGATACTGGTGTTAACCTACTTTATTCCCATGACAGCATTCATTAAGGCTGGCGACGCTTAGGGTGCACTTAGATTGGTGTTACCTGTGACAATTTCAGACAGGACTTCAGCTGCAAGGAAAACTGAGCCTTATTCGAGAGTCATCTGGTTTAGCAGATGTTTGGTAGTGGGTATATTAGATTTTATGGTGGTGTGCGGTTCAAAAGTCATGTGGCCATCCAGATGTTTACTGGACATTCCAAGAGGAGAATTTCAACCCAGAACTGGGCACGAAACGATTCTTCGCTGAAGAGAATGAACTCTGTCCTGATGGAATTGATTTAAACCCAACTACTTGTGTGTTTAAGTATTTCGTTTGTTTGCAGTGACATATATCGGAGTCTGGATAGGTACATTGTTCAGCAGTATCACTAATATAAATAAACTGGTGGAGTAGTTTCTAAGAGGTTACATATAGCTCACAATAGGTGACCTCTGTGGTATAGAAAGTGATCTTTGTGTGTTTTTCCGATAGTGCGGTTTCCTACCTGCAGCATACCAAAACTTCTCATTGATTAGCATCTGGCAATCCTTCTCTCTTACTTTTTACAAATTGCCCATTTACTAAAGCTTGGAGTAAGCACATTGCTTATGCTCCCAACTGCATACCCACAAGAAATACAACTGCAATTTGAGCTCCCACGAAAAAGACTTCATAAGTAGACCTTTGGTTCTAAACTTTTGACTTTTCCGGACCTCCACTGAATCATTAATAGAATCCGAAGCTAGTCTGACCCACCCCCACTAACACCATTACTGGAAGCCGGAGACGCACACCATCTCACAACCGCAAAACATACAAAAATAAAGAAACAAGCATTGATCAAGCAAAACACAAATGATGAAATACTTATTTAAAGTCACAATCCAATACAAAAACCTACATTTTAAAGGAAATGTAGGAGCTTTTATAAGTTCAATTGAAGCCACCCATTGTACATGCTATTTTCTGTTTGATGCATTTGCACTATTCCTACGAAACAATCTGAGGATATCAAATACATTTTTGTCTTCAAATTGCAATTCCTTAACATGTACAGAACAATTAAAAATGTTGTTTATATAATGGTTTTTAATCAGCTAATATTTAACTTTGTAAGCAGACGCACACCGCCTGAGTAAACATCACGGACAACAGGTTAAAAACAGCTGAACTAGACCTTATCACAGCTAGGTTAACACATTAAAAGTAGTCTTGCATAGATACGTAACTAGCCGTCGCAAAGCGTGTTTTTGTTTGGCCGTTTTGCAGGTTTTTTGGGGCCTGCTTTAATCACCAGTCTTAAAGTCTGGTGTTTCAGAATACGCCGGCCTTGTAGCAGTTAATCAGTGTTGTTTCATTTACAATGCCTTTTATTTAAGTGTTTTGAAAACCTGCAAGCGGTGCATGAACACACACTTTGTGCTTATAGTCACTGCTTACGAAAAGCAAGGCTGACAGTAACTGCACCTCTTTTACTGCCAGCCTTGCTTCTGGTAAGCAAGGACTATAAGTACAAGTTACATACAACATACACTCCACACAATACCACTCAGTGTCACATAATTACACGCCACATAATTACACGGCACTCAATGCAACATACACTCCAAATACCACTCAGTGCCACATAGTTACACGCCACATAATTACACTCTATCTATCTATCACATCACCACAGCATCACTCAACACCACCACAGCATCACTCAGGGGCACCACAACATCACTATGCGCTACCACAGCATCACTGAACGCCACAGCATCACTCGTCGCAACCACAACATCACTCAGCGCCACCACTGCATCAGTCTGTGCAACCATTCAACAACAACTGGTTGAAAAATGTTCTCTCAATGTTTCAAGCTTTATTACAAAGATCACAAAAAGATGTTAATATTTCACTTCTGTTCTTGGATTTTCGTCACAATTAACTACACTGAAAATTATCTTCACAAAAGTTATTTACAAAAGTTTAAGCTATTGCCATTATAAATTACAATAACGTTTATTTAAGTATTAATTATTTTAAAAAAATTAAAGCAATTGTTAATTGTAATATCAATACATCTAAGACACGTAAATACAACACATATTGCATTACAAATGCTATAGGTGTCACATTTGCGAAAGTTATAAGTATTGGCATTATTAATGACAAAGCTAATAATTTCGCTATTTTCAAAACCAACACATAAATAAAAAATGTGCCATTTACAATACCAATAGCTCAAACTTTCCTAATGCGAGACCTATTGCATTGCAAATGCTTGTTGAATTTGTGTTTGAAGGTGTTGAGAGAGGGAGCTTTCCTGAAGGAGCGGGCGAAGGAGTGCTATGGTTTCAGGGCTGCTAACCTGAGCAGTCAGCCCTCCATTTAGCGTGAAAGCGCCTGTGCTTTGGATACAAGGTTGATAGTTGTTGGTTTAAGATGTGACAGATCTACACCGCCTTGGTCATCTCTCAGTTGGAGTCTTTGCTTCTTCCTTCCACCTCAGGGAGTCACCATTCTAAATTGAATGTTTACTTGTACAGCTCTGGTTTCTACAGTTTCTTGAAGTAAAGATTGTTTAGTTGAGCTCTCATTGCTTTTTTTTTCTCGAAGTTTTATACAGCACGAACATGAATCAAAATCAGGTATCAGAGCGCTTTACATGAGCACCAGTTGCGTTAACGAGGACACCCCACTCCCAAGATCTGCCTCTGTGTTTTAATCTCTAGCATGGGTTGCAGTAAACATAGAAGGCAGGCCACCACAACCTTTTTTTCACCACTGCACAGCCAGCCGCGATAGCAGCCAAAAATACATCGCCACAGAGGACCTCCGCAACTATCGCTAAGGAGATGCAGAGTAGGCGTTCCCGTGCTAAAAACCGTGAAAACACCACACCTCAACGTTCACAACAACCAGCCAGATCTGCGATAAGAACAAAACACTGATAAGGCGCGTTAGCAGCAGGAAATTAACACCTGCTCTGACCTGGTGTAAAGTCGGACGGCAGCCTGCACCATTTATTTATTCATTTATTTATTTTCGTATATAGTGCTTGAATCGACCCCCAAAGGGGTATCTCTGCGCTTAGGACGGGCCATGAGGGTGTGTTGCAGCTACAGCAAAATCAGGCGCAGAAAAGAGTGATCTTAAGCAGCTTCCTAAATTGTCGGTGATCAATTCATTGTCTCAAAATCATGGGAAGCTCATTCCAATATGGAGGGCCAAGATGGGAAAGGGCTCTGCCTCCTAATCTAGCCTTTCTTACTCAAGGCACCACAAGAATATGTTTGGCACTCGAGCAAAGAGATCTAGAAGGTACATATGGCGTGAATTTCCCCCGAGAGGTAAGAGGGGCCCAGGTTAAACAGTGGCTTATGAATAATGCAGCAGATTTTAAATCTGACCCATAGGCGGATAGGAAGCCAATGCAGATCCATAAGATGCGGGCGAGAAGGGGTCCTGGAAGGAACATTGAGGACCAATTGCGCCGCCGTATTCTGAACTACCTGCAGTCTGCTGAGCGAGTCATCATTGGCGGAGATCAGCAGGCCGTTACAGTAGTCCAGACGGCTTAGTACAGGCACCTGGACTAAAGTTTTCCGGGTAGAGTCAAGGAGCAAAGGGAAGACTCGATGGAGCCCAGCCCAGGGTGTCAAGGGAGGGGCAACAGATGCCATGGAGCCACTCATCATGCAGCCCGGACACCAAAGAGGGCCACAATACCCAGCCGGCACACCCCCACCCCTCCGACCATCACAGTGGCAGCACAGACAAAGACAGCGGCCCCCCAGGAAAGACACCTGCTTCACAGGCGCAACATCTGACAATGTCCCTGTCCACTACAGGCTGAAAGGGACAACCATTCTACGCATCCTAGCCATCATCGCCTAACAGGCAAACAGCACCAACACAGCGGACAACCAACATCCCACCCCACACCAACCTGCTGGCTGTGCTGCACCTGTTGGCCCCTGGCACACCCCAACCAACAACCGCCAGAGTCAGAGGAGTCTCACAGCCAGCCACATCCAAGTCTGGGACATCACCATCACCCTGGCACTGCAGTCCCCATATGTCCAACACAATGCGCAGGAACCGCTGGAGACCAAGCAAGGACCATACACCATAGCTGGATGCACGCACGTGTTGTGAGCAATCTACTCCACACATGTCCCACCTGTGCCCCCTGGTGACACAGCACACAATCAGCGCAACAGGTAGCACACGTCACACATCAATGTGCAGGCAACATCAGAACACCGTGGGACCTTCACCAATGTCGCCTCCAAATACGAAGTCTGTGTGCATGATCCCTTCACCCTCCGACAGTCTATCAGAAACCAGCATTCCCAGGATGGCACCAAGGGAAATACACAGCCCCTTGGCAAGTTCCAAATTAACACCCCACTCACCTCGACTCCACAACCATGCAATCCACAACTCTGGCAATGCACACGTCATAAAATCACAACCAACATGCACAACAACATGCCCACCCACCAGACACGATAGAACAACTTACAATGATAACCTGGGCAAGCCGTGAACATGACCAATCAACTGCATGGCACCTCAGCCACACAATAGCCGAATGTGGGGAGAGGTGGCAACCAGGCATGTGTAAAGGATGCATTAGAACCATGATAGGGAAAGTACACAATGCCAAGAGTGGCGCCGATGTGCTGGACAGACCACAGTATGCAGAACACGCCATATCCACGGCTACATGCACCTCAGGTGTATTGAGTGTAGTGGACAGTGGACGCAACCAGGTCACTTCAGCCAGTGGGGCTCCTCGCGGAAATGTTGCCTGTTACGCCCCCCTGTAAGCATGAGCAGAGTGGGATGAGCCAGCGTACGCCAGGCCAGCGTAGGGGTGTGAATAAAAAGCATGTAGCCCTGGGCATACTCCTTTTCCGGAAAGGCCAACGTCTCTACCAGGGCGGCACCTCCCACACCGCCACGAGACCGACGCCGGTCTCGTTAGCGGAGTTACCTGCGATCCTGTGCGCCTGCCGTACGCCGGCCCGCTGGATCACAAACCCATCAGGCTTGACCCTGCGCAGCCAGGCCACACTGATCTCCAGCCGACACCCGTACATGTCAAAGAGGGCCCACCACGTGCCTGTGTAAGCTTCAAGCCCGAGGCCCGCGACCCTTCCAGCCTCTCAGACCATCGCTGGCCCCCCGACGCTGGCCCAAATTACTCCTTCCTCATTTACATATTCTGCCGGTGTCCTCAGCGGTCCAGTAGGTCCAATGTGTGAAACTGTGTCCTGGCTCCTGAATGGCAGTGACCCCAAATCTGGGCCGGCGGCCACAGCACCAGACCCCCCCCCCCCATCAGTGAGGCATAGTACTATATGGGCATCTTGCGCCACATGGTGCTACAAACCCTGTTCAATGCCAGCCGGCGACACTTGCTGCCAAAAACCCTGTTCAACGGCAGCCGGCGACACATGGTGCCACAAACCCTGTTCAATGGCAGCCGGCGACACGTGCTGCCACAAACCCTGTTCAACGCCAGCCGGCGACACGTGATGCCACAAACCCTGTTCAACGCCAGCTGGCGACACGTGCTGCCAAAAACCCTGTTCAACACCAGCCGGCGACACGTGCTGCCACAAACCCTGTTCAACGCCAGCCAGCGACACATGGATGAGGGACCAGTACTACCCTGCGGACCAGTAGGTCTCACATCCTCACATCCAGCACCTAGTCGCGAATCATGAATGGCAGAGTCCACACCAGTGGTCGCACGGAGAGCAGTAAGAGGAAGATGCGGCTCAGTCCGGACGAAAGCCGGGTCACAGTCACGCAGGTGACCGAACACCTGGTGCCACTGAACCTGAACTCCGCAGGCCGGTGGGGCCGCCAACCTATGCCGGCGACACTCTGTGAATGGCCCGTGCTGACCGCTGCCTCCGGGCTACACTGCTTTCGGCCTAGGCTGCGCTTGAGTAGGTCACAGATTTGGAACTGAACATGGAGTATGGGAAGGCAGATTACATATCATTGCACGCAAGGAGAGGCGCAAGAGGATGACGCCTTGCATCTTGGCGGAGAGAAAAGGATCATTGTTACAGAGGTGTTCGTACACTACTGACAACTGCCCTGGTGTCACTAGCGCTGTGCATCGCGAGCCAACGACACATGGCTGTGGGCTACTGCTGACCGCTGCCTCCGGCCTACACTGCGGTCCAGTAGGTCACAGAGTCATGATTTAGCAATGGCGGAGATCATATCACCGCAGGAGGCACACGCCACCACATCAAGGACCACCTCCAACCCCCATCTGCCTTGAAACGGTGGTCCTGACAGACTTATGGAGTTGCTCAGACCAGTCATGGTTGCCATCATCAGCCTGATACCCTGCTCTGCACTCCAGGTGCCAGTGACTCAGTGCATCGCAGGCCATTGTCCATTGCTGATTGTGTTTTGTGCTGTGGAGCGGTTGCGCATCTATGTCACCTCTAACAGTGTGGGGGCCCTGAGTGTTTGATAGGGAAGATGATGCAGGTCTAACACACCCCACTGCATCTGCATCAGGAATATATCGAAAGGACACAATCCGAGACTTTTTCTTCACATGAGCGCGCTCATCTCTAGTGTCCCAACCTCAGTGCACTGCAACTCACGGACACTTCTGTTTGCATGTTGGCTGTCCTCTGTACTTTCTCCGGCTCACTCCATGTTGCTCAGCAGTTGACTCTGTTATGCTTGTATTTTCTGATTCTGTTGCAGTGGTGTCCAATGTTCAAGTGGTTGCCAGCACCAGACATTCTGTGAGGAATGGCTTACACTCACCCCACACACTTCCAGCACAGGCGCCACTGTACATGTGGCCCTGCCAATAAAGGGGCCGGGCGGATGTGCTCGTAAGCCAGTTCAACGTGATATCTACGTGTGTCCCTGTGACCTTGTATGCATGAGGGCCCTGAACCCTACGACATTACATTGTGCTGTATACATCGGATGCTGACATGTCACTATAGGAAGCGGGTTGGAGCTTGGACATGTAGCTTTGTTGTCACCCACTCAATTCGTAAAGGGGAGTGGCCAGGGTAATCGTACGCAGAGCCAACATGGGTATGTGACTGCTATTTGAGCGCCCCTGGGCATGGTTCTGTACTGTGAATGTGCATCTGCATGTGTCACTATGGCAGTGTGGGTCTCCTTAGTGGGTTGGGTGGGTCCTGAAGGGTGATAGACACCTACATATGTGTCCTAGTACGTATTCCATGGGTTCGGCCCCCACCAACACGTGTTAGGCCACCTCCCTTTGTCGTGCTGATACATGGCATTGGGGTGCCATGTGTGGGTGGGTGAAGTGTCGTGAGCCCGCTGTGCTTGCAGGTGTTTCCTGCTGTGTGGTCTGTTGCAGGCTTGGTGTTCTCCTCAGAGTAGCTTGGCTGGCTGGGTCCTGGTGGGGGATTGCGTGGGATATCCATGGGTTGTGGTAGGGCGTCGGTGTCGATAGTGTGGTGGTCCTCTCTGGCATCAATGATGTGTTGTATTCTGTGCTCTGCTAAAGGTGTTGTGTGCCCCTCTGCGATGTGAAGGGGAGGTGCGTGTTGACTTTGTGTTGACATATATGTTGGCGCAATGTGCTGGTTTGCATGCAGACTGTATGGCAATGTACGTTGTGACTGTTTGGGTGGTGCTGGATTCTCTTGATGTAAGAAACAGGGAAATGACCAGATAGGTTGTTTGGCAGTTATTTAGCAATACCTAGCCCATAAATCCTAAGTATGCATAAATTATTTCACATTACTTTTCAGTTTCAAAACATTGTACTTGAAAACATTTCATCATGTCCTACACAGGGATACAAAGATAACACATTTGACACTTAAGTGCATATAAATCATAAAATTAAAATACTTAATAAACAAAACACATGTACAAGACATAAACACCATCCAAAATATCAATTGCCTCCAATAGTCATTAGAGCGCACCAGTCCTTATACAACAGGTGAAGGAACAGGCGGACGTAGCCCAGTTCAAAATGTCCTGCCTGTTTGCTGAGCTGAAGACAACTCAATGTTAAGGGGGTCGTTCCACCCAAGGAGAATACATTTCTTTATTAGCTCCCAGCAGTGCCCCACAATTGTTCTAACTTGAGCTCAGAGTCAACGCGTTTCAAACCCTGACTTGTTCTTGGGTTCTCCTCAGGACATGGACTGGAAATGGCCTTAACTGTGAAATATAAAAACAAAAGGGGTTTCGATGTCAAATAATATAACAACCTTGCATTCAAAGCTAGTACATATCTTAGTCCCCTGAGCTATGAATAGTACCTGCAATTGTCAGATGCTCCCATGTAGTATTGAGTTTCCATGGTCTGTTGCAGGCTCGGTGTTCTCCTCTGAGTAGCTTTCCTGGCTGGGTCCTGGTGGGGGGTTGCGTGGGATATCCATGGGCTGTTGTAGGGCGTCGGTGTCGACGGTGTGGTGGTCCTCTCCGGCATCACTGATGTGTTGTATTCTGTGCTTTGCTGAAGGTGTTGTGTGCCCCTCTGCAATGTGAAGGGGTGGTGCTTGTTGACTTTGTGTTGACATATATGTTGGCGCATTGTGCTGGTTTGCATGCAGACTGTATGGCAATGTACATTGTGACTGTTTGGGTGGTGCTGGATTCTCTTGATGGCCAGTAGCTAGGCCTCCACTGTTTGAAGAGTACAGCATCCAATAAGTCATTTTTAGGGCAGGCATTAGCCAACACCTCTTGATTTTACTTAACATTATTTGTATAATCTACTTAATTTATAGTGTCTGCTGGCATGCTTCTACATTCACTGGTCTGCTATTGTCATTAACTTTTTTCCTCCCCTCAGTGCAGCATATAGTATGGGCCAGTGGGTCAACCCACTTCATCCATTGGCTAACTTCACTGTGGGAGACAGCATTCTTCCCTTTCACACCACATCCACACATAAAGTAGTTTCCCTAAGTGCCAGGAACTATTACGGTAATGTATGTCTTTTGAGACAAAAAAATACTTTTGGTTCTGACCCAGGTTTTTTTTTTTAGATTAATGGGGGCCCACAACGTCTCCAACAAAAATATTTTGCAAAAGCCCATAGCAAACAAGCATGACAAAGCCAAAATGCTGGTGGCTAAAGCCAGAGCCACTGCCTTTGCCAATGCTTGTTCTTCTTCTTATTTGGCTTCAACAAGCTAGGAGTTTTTAGAAATTAGCTTTCTCTCCATAAGAGTTATGAGTGACACTCAGGGGTAGATTTACAAACATTTTCCACTGGGTTAGCATCACAAAAGTGATGCTACCCAGCACAAAATGTTTTTTCCTAACTTACTTTCCAGCGCAAAACTTGTTTTGTGCTGGAAAGTACCCTGAAAATAATGCAAAGCAGCGTGAAGCACTGCTCTGCATTACTTAGCGGCAAGGGGTGTTACATGGGTAGTACACTGGTGTTTCCATACTATCACCCTTGCCTTTTAATGCAAAACCCCATATACAAATAATAGTAGACAGGGTTTAGCTCCAAAAGTTAATGCCATTTGAAAGGAGGCGTTAAGAGGAGAAATGTCTTTACTTCTCATTTCTTTTCCGACTTTGCATGCTTGATGCACTGTGCAGCGCACATACAAAGTAGGAAAAGTTTTAAAGCATGTCTAAGCATAGTATTTTGTACTTGAAGGGTACCCTCCCAGTACTAAACCTATTATAGACTCAGGCACACACCCGTGCACTATGTGGCAAAGGTGTATACCTGGTGCACAGCAGCTGAAATCAGCGCCGGCGCTAGGGAGAGGTGAGGCGAGAGCCATATCTCTGTAGATATAGCACTCTCCTGCTCCCTCCCTGTCACGCAAAGCAGCGCAGCATTTTGGGCTGTGCACTGTGTTCTGCGGCTTTTTTGAAAATCTGGGCCTCGGTGTCGAAATATCATATTAGACGGAGTACAAACTGGAGATCTTCATGAGAACACATACTTGATCCTTGTGGCTCCTCCTACTCAAGATATGTCTGTACTGGCAGTAGCTAGAGAATGTTCATCTCGAGTAATGTCACTTCAGCCCATACTCCCCAGTATTTCATTCACCTTTGACCTCAAAGACCAGTTTCCCTTTATCCCTGACTCCAGTGTAGTGAGTTTGCCCAGAATCGGTTAATGACGTCCAGTACACGAAGGGACGCTGCACAGAAGCGCAGACACTGCCTTGCTGTGTCTGATGATCTTCCCTAATCCGTGGTGTGAGTGGTAGGTAATTAGGGGACTAAGGGCCCGATGTAGGAGCCCTAATACCGGTTGGAAACGGCCGATTTTGGCCGTTTCCGACCGGTATTATGGTTTTCTAATGTAGGAGCATGCTTTACAGAATCGGTATTTTACCGAATCTGTATTTACAGATTCGGTAAAATTACCGAATCGGTAAATACAGACTCGGTAAAAATACCGAGTCTGTAAAAGCACATGTAGGTAGCACATCTTTGAGTGCCGCAGGCCTTTCGGATTCGGTATTTTAACACCCAATCCAATTGGGTGTTAAAATACCGAATTCAGGTGTGCATGCACATGTGTGCATGCACACCTAGGGCCAGATGTAGGTAGCCAAATACCGGTCGATAACGGCCGATTTCGGCCGTTACCTACCGGTATTTGGCTTTTGAGATGTAGGTGGGTAGTTATTTACAGAATCGGTATATTTACCGATTCGGTAAATTTACCAATTCGGTATTTTACCGAATCGGTAAATATACCGATTCTGTAAATCCATATGTAGCTGGCACTCCTAAGAGTGCCACAGGCCCTTAAGAGTCGGTATTTTACCACCCAATCCTATTGGGTGGTAAAATACCGAATCCAGGTGTGCATGCACATCTGTGCATGCACACCTGTGCAATGTGACACACAGACATGCCCTTAGGGCATGTCTGTGTGTCACATATCACACAAGCCTGTACTTGGGGTGCTAGAGGGTGTCAAAGTGACACCCCCTGCACCCTTGCAGGATTCGGTATTTACCGATTCTGTAAATACCGATTCGGTATTTCACATTGATTCCTATGGGCTTCAAGGCCCATAGGAATCAATGGGAAATACGATTCGGTATTTACAGAATCGGTAAATACCGACTGTTACAGAATCGGTAAATTAGAAATGAGATTTACCTACATATGCCTCCTTCCTATTTACCTACTCTTAAATACCGAATCGGTATGATTCGGTATTTAAGAGTCGGTAAATAGGAATTACCTACATCTGGCCCCAAATGAGGTATCAGGATTAGAACGCCTCCATATTAAAGTGGCTGCAGGAAGGAAGAATATTAGAATGTGTGCATTAGTTGAGTCATGTAATATGTTATCTGCATGCACAACATCGACCCAAGAAAGGTTCATTAATCTGGGCTACATTAAGTTTAAATGTGCTTTTTAGATCCCCATAGATGGTTTCAGAACCTCTCAGGAGTGGGTACATATGTGAGGGAAAGATAAATAGCATTAACGTCCAATATCTGGGACTAGCGATAAGACGCTAGTTGATCATCCTAGACCTAGATCATCCGATAAGCATCGGACAGTCACTGTCAAATAGGACCCCACTCAGGTGACAGAGCCTAGAAGGAGCGAGAACCCCAAGGCGTGAAGACGCGGGCGGTCTTAGACATCTGACTGGGCTGCGGTAAGGGGAAGAGTTAGAGTTAAGGATACATTAAGGGCAAGGGTTAGGTGTGGGGACAAAGTCAAAGTAATGGAGCTGAGGTTTACGTTAGGCTAAAGTGTAAGCTAAGGGATAGACCTTGGGTTTGCAACAGGGTAAGGGAGAATCGTTAAACGAGATTAAAGGGTAGTTTGAAACCCAGGGTTGTGTAGTGCTAGAGGTAAGAGATTAGGATCAGAGGCACTCACATTGAGGTTACATTTACGAGTTAGTGGAAAGCAATGTAGTTACATTTAGGATTAGAATTTAGGTTTTACAGTTTAGTGGAGAAGAAGATATTGGGATGCTTAAATGTGCATAAGAAATCTCAGTAATTGCTTTCTTTGCATCTCTCCATTTCCCATTTGAAGTATGGATTTTCCAATTAAACGTTTCCCCTGTTATTTCTCATTTTAAGTTTTTCTCACTTTCTTTTTCTCTCACTTTCATGCTGGATGCGTCTATTGCCAACCATAAATATGTTGCGTCACAGATGACATCACGCGACTCCCTGGTGCCTATTTTTCATTAATAATGTTGTTTGTCCTGTTTAACCTGGTTATGAAGGGAGAGTTGCCGCATAGGTAGTGTGTGAACATCAGCGGTTCTGTGTCCCCTGTCGCTGTCCAGGCAGTCGGTGCTACCCTCATAACAGCGCGGCCCATCATTTTGGCGTGAGCAGCTCCGGAGACGAGTTGACTGATGCCTGTGTAGGGAAATTAATTTCATATTGCTCAGAAGGAAAATGCTGGCGAGCCTTCTTTGGAAGGAAGGAATGAGGTGACCTTGGGGGACGGAATGTGACTTTACTCCTTGCCGTAATTTTTGGGGAATCATAAAATATTTTAAGAGAGTTTTTAGCTCCACGGAAGGCAGCTCTTAATCTTTTGAACCACTCATAAAGGCATTGAATAATAACCATGCAACCTCGCCAGCGGATATCTCAGAAGAAGGACAATTTCTAACACAGCCACGTGAAGCCATTAAATGTTATGTCACAACAGGCTCCACGATTGGTCATCGCTGACTCGCGCTTTTGGATGTGATCCTGCTTGTTACTGATTTTCACTCTTCACCGACAGGAGGAAAGGTTCTTCTTTAATGAGGTCACCTTAAAACGACGCCTGCAAGACCCACTTTTCCTGAATAGCCGGGAACTCCCCGATACATCTATTTACTTTTTTTTCATCTGCAATTGGTGCCATCTTTGGCAATTGACAGTCTTAGAGCTCACTTGGAGTGAGTTTGGTCCTGATGAGAACCTCCCAAACATAGAGGTTTGAAACGCGTAGGCCATTGGATAAACCAAACGCTCTTGTTCCACCAAAAAAGTTTACCAAACCCAGTAGAGGATTTATACAAAATTCATTGAGTGTATTAATTGTATAAAATGTATATAACTCGGTTTATTAGAAAAAGGGATATATTTTTTGTGATTGCTTAATGTTTGGTTTATTAATGTACATTTTGTGTATTTTTCGTGTATGAGTATGAATGCAGTTCTTTTGAAATAGTGAGTGTGGTGTGATGTTGTCTTGTAAATTGTGACATTTTTGTACAGTACTTGTGGGTTATTGTTTAATTTGTTGTATATATGGTTATAAAAATGAAAAGATTTTTTTCTTAAAAAAATGAAATAAGACTTCGGGGCACATGCATCATTGGTTTTTGCATTCGCAAACGGTGCGAATCGGAAAAATCGGCCGTTTGCAAATGCAAAAACCATTTTTGGGATGCATCAAACTTTTGTGCACAATTCGCCTTTTTTAGCATTTCTAAAAAATGCGAATGCATTTAAGGAATCGCATTTGTGCGATTCCTTAAATGCAATGCATCATTTTTTTTAAAATAGCGAATTTGGAAATTGGAAGTGCAAATTAATTGGAAGTGCAAATTAACACGAGGTTGACCCTCGTGTTAATTTGCGAAAATGTTTAAAAAAGCAAAAAAATGCATTTTTTAAACTTGCATGTTACAGACACACATGTCCTTAGGACATGTGTGTGTGAAACATCCACTTAAAAATACATTTCAGGGGTGCAGGGGGGGGTCCTTTGGACCCCCCCTGCACCCATGGAATGCATGAACAAATTGCGAATTTTGAAATGCCTTCCCATTGACTCCTATGGGCCTTTTGGCCCATAGGAATCAATGGGAATTGCGAAAATGCAGTTAGGAATTCGCTATTTATTTGGAATTCGGTAAAAATTGCGATTTTTACCGAATCCCAAAAAAATAGCCAAAAAAATGATGCATACCATTTTTCAATTCTTAATTTGCGATTCGGTAATTTTCGCAAATTAAGAATCGCAAAATCGTACATTGATGCATGTGCCCCTTCAAAAATAAAAAAGCGACTAATGAGCTTACAGATGTATTGATGGTTCTTACATCAGGTTAAATTCAATTGAGGAAATTACAGCAGCACTGGCAATTGGTTGTTGGTTTGTAATTTGTGGGGAAACATAAAATATTTTAAGAGAGTTTTTAGCTCCACGGAAGGCAGCTCTTAATCTTTTGAACCACTCATAAAGGCATTGAATAATAACCATGCAACCTCGCCAGTGGAAATCTCAGAAGAAGGACAATTTCTAACACAGCCACGTGAAGCCATTAAATGTTATGTTGTGGGTTAAAGTAAAATGCAAAATGCTCCCAGTTAAGATGCCCATGCCACCACAGCTCTGCGAGATAAGCTTCATGCGGTCTTTAAAATGCAATGATAGTAAAGGCTTCTTTGCTGAAAAGTACCTAGGGGCAGATTTACAAGAAAGTGACGCATCTGGAAAGATGTGTCACTTTCCCTGCGCCACCCTGAGAAATCCTTGCGCCACTATCAATACGTCGTATTTACATTACGGCGCACCATGGCGCAAGGATTGACAGATGGGTCACAATTTCGGACACATCTGTTGACGCAAAAGTCACGCATTGCTGGAGTCATGTCGCAAGTATGACCCAACTTCAGCAATGCAGGGGGAGGCCTATCCTCAATTTGCTGCGTCACTCCTTATGCCTGCTTCAAGCAGGCGTAAGAAATTGACTCAATGCCGACCTAGAAGTGGAGCAGTGAAATCTTGTAGATTTCACTGCGTCACTTCTAGCGGGGCTTGTTTGTGTTGGAACGCCCATCCTGCATTCATTATACCTGACGCAGGTATAATGTGACGCAGGCCTTTACAATCTCCCTAGATGCATCACGTTGTAAATGGGCCGCATTTTTACGCTGCTGCTGCGTCACAAATAGTGACTCAACGTCGGCACAAAAATGACGTAAGGGGCTTGTAAATCTGCCCCCTAATGTTTCTGAAAGCAACGAAAATGCAGCAGCTAAGCAGTTGGCAGACACGACGAGAAGAGTGCATGGAACAAACCCAAGGTACATAAAACAATGAAAGGTAGATGTTCCTGCTATGCAGCCATAAAAATGCCACCAATGTTTTCATAAGTAGTGTTATTAGATCTGAGGCTTAGTGGCTAGCAGATCTCATTTTTTCTAATTAACTGATCGGGACACTATACTAAAAATGTATCGTGACTTCTGTGTTTATGTGTGGAATATCCAAAACAAGGCTTTCCTTCCAGGCCTTATTACAGGAATATATTTGTGGGACAGTTGACGAGAGACCCAATGCTAGACATTATGGGATAGATTTACAAGCCTCTTGCGCCACTTTTGCGTCACTTTTCCCATGTTAAAAATGACGCAAAAGTGGCGCAAGGGCCTTGTAAATCTGCCCCTATATCTGCATATAAGCTGTCTTCTTCATATATTTATTTGCACTGCATACATTATAGCTTTGAGTTTATGTCTTTAAGGAAGCTACCAGAGACCTGTAATCGAAAGCAATGAATCTGAAAATATTTAGATTTTGCCAGCTTTGAGGGAACATAAGGATGAGTGTCACACTTCTCTCCTCCTGACTGACTAGCTGGGGGCTCAGGGGAAAAGGTGTCTCTGTTTTTGCATATTTGTCTGGGTCTCTAAAATGTAGACTTTTTATCCATGTTTTATTTGGCATAGGTATACTAGTTTGTTTAACGAAGTTATAAATAGGAAGCAGACTCTATAATGCATAAGACAATAATCAAATACCTAAAAATATACACTTATTTAATGCATGGCACTAACTGCATCCGTCTATTTGAGTGTCAGGATCTATTTGTGTCTGTGGTATGGATCGTGAATGAGGGCATGTGAAGGTGTATGTATTTCAAAGATATTGGGTTCCTGACTGTGAGGTGGTGAAATACTACTCAAGCAGGAACTACAGTCCTTGTCAGGGTGAAGTCACAATTAAACCTAAATTAACCTGTGGTCACCCCCTAGATAGCTTCGCAAAGAGCAGTAAGGCTTAGCTCAGAGGCAATGTGTAAAGTATTTTTGCAACACTTCAAACAGTAACGTAGTGAAAAAACACAACAAAATGGTCCTGCACCTTTTTTGAAAAATAGGGTAATTTTTAATAAATAAAACAAAACCAAACAGACAAAAATCCAATCATTAGAACTGATTTGAAAGATATGCAGATTTTAAGATTTGAGTAAAAATAGTGCCAAAAAGCACAAAGAGCCAACTGTGGATGCCTGGTCGTGCCGGACCGGGTCAAAGTCGCTAGTGCAGGCCACTGCAATGGAGCATGAGCTGGTTACAGTGACACAGTAAGGTCCGCTGAAAGAGAGTACCTTAAGTCCTGTTTGTGGCACGGTGTGAGGTCCTGTGCCACAGATGCGTTACACAGTCGAGGCGTAGCATCGGTTCAGAGGTGCTATGGAACTGCTATGCGAGGTACTGCGTCATCGAAGATCCTGTTGATTAAGGCTTGCGATGAGAAGCCCGCTATCTAGGATGCATTGCGCAGTCAAGGTAATGCGCAGTTCTGAGTTGTTGTGAAGCTGCAGAACGAGAAACTGCTTCGTCGAGGCTGCCATCAATGAGAGAGGGCATGCATTGGGGAAGCTTCACACAGCAGTGGTTTCAATATAGGGTGTGAGGTTGACACAGAGTCCTTGTGCTGGGAGAATACTTGCTGGTATATAAAACAAGGGAACCCGTATAGATAGTGAAGGACCTCGGGTAATTGGAATTATAAAGCTAACAAAGGTCCAAGGCTTATTGTGAATATCAAGCTAAATAATAAGCACAGGCTTCGAATAGGAACTGTGTCTTTTTCTCCAGTGTCCAGCCGGACAAGGAGATGTTTATTTCAAGAGATTGATGAATATATACAGAATTAAGAAGTGGAGCAAGCCACAGATGACCGGGCACAAGCCTGTACCGAGTCAAGGGGAAAAAAATGAAAGGGGAGAAAGAATAACAGGCAAACAGATTGGAGAGAAAAGGTGGCTTACAGTACATTCAAATCTTACGTAAGCTCTAACCAACAGTAGCTGCCACACATATTACAAAAATAAGAGGAAGCAGTTCTGTACAAACAGTCGACGTAACGTTTCGATCCCTATCTCCAAAATTAAATTGGGATCATCTTCAGGACTACAATATGTAATTTTGCCTGTTTGTGGTTATACAAGCCTGTAGAAATTAAACGGGGGGAGAAAAAGGGGAGGAGACAATTTAACTCAAGGAAAATATACGTATTTACAACATGTCAATTACAGTTCTCTCTAGTGCAGATTCAATAAAACTCAGAGAGTGCGAAGGCTATGTACTGTGTGATCCTACATATTACAAAAGGGCACGGATTGAGATGTACTCATTTTTTGGGGGGGATCGTTGGATAGTGCAAAAGGACGTGCACGTGAAGGGGTTAGTGAACGAGGAGTGTGTTACCTCTTAAAGCCTCCAACTGAGGTTGTGCTCGTTCTAATAAAAGACGTGCTCATTCTAATAAGCGGCAGCGTAGTGAGCCGGAAAAGCAAGCATTACCGAGTGGCGCGTGGACGGTGATTGTGGCCGGACTACAGTGCGTGGAAAGTTGCGGCCGAGCATGGAAGCGAATGGTATACTGACCGAGACACTCGGTAGAAGTGCGGTCACGATGTGAAGGATTCAAGCAGGGGGAGGCTTCAGGACATCTGGGATGGAGAAAATTGGTTAAAAAGGGGGGTCGTGATGTGGGCATTGGCCGTAGTGAGTGGATAAGCTAGGTCAATTGGGATGAATTACCTGAGGCGCCAAACAGGTTGCGTAGGGCAGCCTCCCAGTTTACCCGGAAATTATCGGGTTAGTCCTGTCCGGAGACCGTGGTGTGACCTCTATGTAAGAGAAGGATTTGTTAGGGTAGCTGGTAAACAGTGAGCGGCGCGTAGTGGTTGCGGTTAAATCAAGGACTTACCTGAGCAGTGACGCAATTACTGCTTCGTAGGCATGGTAGGTGGCCGCGCACAATGGGGCGAGCCTGTTCCGTGCGTTCCTACAAGAAGGGAGGGGGGATAAGTAAAGCAAATATTCGGAAGTGCATCGGGATCGCGGGAAAGGAATAGGGCTTACCGCAATGTGAACGATGTCGGACGGCGAATGCATCCCGTCTGGAGAGCGTGGTAGCTGATGTGTCAAGCTACGGGAGATCAGTGCGTTAATCAACATCTCCTGGATCATTGAAATGAAGGAAGGACTAGTGGAAGTCCTTGGCACGAGCGCAAATCGGCCGCCATTTTGGAGTGGTGAATCGAGAGTGAGGGGGTAACGTGAAGGGTTAAGTGCACACTGACATATGCGCAACTCTAGCAAACAATCATTGGCGAACAAGACAATAAAAATGATAACAATTTCGGCTACTCGAATGCGAATTACATTTTCTTCATAACAATGGTAATGCATACAGCTCGATAGTGTTCGAAGGTAGATCTCGCACAAGAGAGTGGAAATTTGCAAAAAGGTTCCGAGATTCTGAGGAAATTACACTAGACTGGTCCAGTCCTCTGCTCTGTTTAGTAAAAAATGTTTCCTTTTAACTTTGCAATGGAAGGAAAAAGTTTTACTTCCAACAATGTCACTGTACAGAGCTTCTCCTTCTCAAATTGTAACACGTCAAATGTTATATATTTGATCCAATGCCCTTGCCTAAAGGTTTACATAGGGCAAACCACCCAGAAAGTCAAGATCCGAATTGGACAGCACCGAAGCCGCATATGCTGCAGGACCCCCAATGCCCCACTGGTCGAACATTTCACAGCACTCAAACACTCTGGAAATGACATCAGGTGGACTGTACTAAAAGTCTTGAAACTTCCACCCAGAGGAGGCAATATGGGACAGTTGTTGAATAAAGAAGAACTGAAGTCCATCATACAATTCAACTCCATACAGGATGGCCTAAACAGAGCAGAGGACTGGACCAGTCTAGTGTAATTTCCTCAGAATCTCGGAACCTTTTTGCAAATTTCCACTCTCTTGTGCGAGATCTACCTTCGAACACTATTGAACTGTATGCATTACCATTGTTATGAA
Source organism: Lissotriton helveticus (assembly GCF_964261635.1). Lineage (NCBI taxonomy): Eukaryota > Metazoa > Chordata > Amphibia > Caudata > Salamandridae > Lissotriton > Lissotriton helveticus. Next base: position 194,851,381 of record NC_136062.1, on the reverse strand, counting down.
GAAAATGTAATTCGCATCCGAGTAGCCGAAATTGTTATCATTTTTATTGTCTTGTTCGCCAATGATTGTTTGCTAGAGTTGCGCATATGTCAGTGTGCACTTAACCCTTCACGTTACCCCCTCACTCTCGATTCACCACTCCGAAATGGCGGCCGATTTCCGCTCGTGCCAAGGACTTCCACTAGTCCTTCCTTCATTTCAATGATCCAGGAGATGTTGATTAACGCACTGATCTCCCGTAGCTTGACACATCAGCTACCATGCTCTCCAGACGGGATTCATTCGCCGTCCGGCAGCGTTCACATTGCGGTAAGCCCTATTCCTTTCCCGCGATCCCGATGCACTTCCGAATATTTGCTTTACTTATCCCCCCTCCCTTCTTGTAGGAACGCACGGAACAGGCTCGCCCCATTGTGCGCGGCCACCTACCACGCCTACGAAGCAGTAATTGCATCACTCCTCAGGTAACTCCTTGATTTAAGCGCAACCACTACGTGCCGCTCACTGTTTACCAGCTATCCTAACAAATCCTTCTCTTACATAGAGGTCACACCACGGTCTCCGGACAGGACTAACCAGATAATTTCAGGGTAAACTGGGAGGCTGCCCTACGCAACCTGTTTGGCGCCTCAGGTAATTCATCCCAATTGACCTAGCTTGTCCACTCACTACGGCCAATGCCCACATCACGACCCCCCTTTTTAACCAATTTTCTCCATCCCAGATGTCCTGAAGCCTCCCCCTGCTTGAATCCTTCACGTCGTGACCGCACTACTACCGAGTGTCTCTGTCAGTATACCATTCACTTCCATGCTTGGCCGCAACTTTCCACGCACTGGAGTCCGGCCGCAATCACCGTCCACGCGCCACTCGGTAATGCTTGCTTTTCGGCTCACTACGCTGCCGCTTATTAGAATGAGCACGTCTTTTATTAGAACGAGCACAACCTCAGTTGGAGGCTTTAAGAGGTAACACACTCCTCGTTCACTAACCCCTTCACGTGCACGTCCTTTTGCACTATCCAACGATCCCCCCCCAAAAAATGAGCACATCTCAATCCGTGCCCTTTTGTAATATGTAGGATCACACTGTACATAGCCTTCGCACTCTCTGAGTTTTATTGAATCTGCACTAGAGAGAACTGTAATTGACATGTTGTAAATACGTATATTTTCCTTGAGTTAAATTGTTTCCTCCCCTTTTCTCCCCCCCTGTTTAATTTCTACAGGCTTGTATAACCACAAACAGGCAAAATTACATATTGTAGTCCAATTTTCGATTTATTTTATTATGTTTTGGCTCTCGACGAGGGCCACATAAAATTCACAATACAAATTACATACCGAAGGAAAAATTCAATCAACACACACGAAACTAATTGCATCCATTGACAAATAAACAAAAGAAAGCAATGTCAGACCTCTCCTAAACACCTTAATAAATAGCTAAAAAACCTTTAAAAAAATTAAAAATGTGGAAGCAAAACATTTCATTTGGAGGACAGTATAGAAATTGTAAAAAAATATTCACATTAGAAATACCTAGTCGGAGACAAATTGGTTTTAACCATTTAAGCCGCAATAGGCGGAGTGCAGGGCAAATCAACAAGACATGCATACGATCCTGAATACTCAAGTTACAAAAATTGCACATAGGAGAGGTTCCCTACCATTTGGATAAAAGTAGATTTAAGGGCAGTAAATCATATCGTAAAAGAAACCATAATCTGCGAACACCATGTGGCATATTCCATGTGGCATAGGGTTGAGCCAACTTCATAGAATAAGAATTAAGGAGGAGGTCACAACCCCCTTTTTCTTGTATTGTATTCTTATCTGTTTGAAAACATAGTTCCCACGATGCCTGTTTTAGCAGGAGTTTTAGCTGTGTCGGTGAGTGAAGGAACAAAACACTTTCATCTAACTTTAAAAGTGACACAGCTCTTCTAAAGTTCCTTACTATTCGTGAGAACTCTTTAAAGTTGCCCAACAATTCATTTTTAAGGAGGGCTCTCATCGACCCCGATTCGGCTCTAGCCAAGCAAACCACCCATCTTACCAGGGCACATAGTCCCTGAACCCAGCTGCTCCTAAGACCGAAATCGAGCCTACATGCGGCCAATGAACACGCGGTGTTGAGGGTAGATAAGGATCTTAAGAGTTTCCCTTCAATTTTGTGACAAAAATCCCAGTGCTTCAGCTCTATGAGTTCTATGCCATATAATATCGTAGCAGGAATCTTTGCCCTATACACCTCAAGTAAACAGGCGAAGTGTCTTTTTCCAGTGGCAAGATAGAGGGAATTTAAACCTTTGCCATGAGCGAGGGCTTTACGTGAACTATGCTCGATATGGGGCCTCTCACTCAAATTGGCCGCAATTATTTTACCCAAAAAGGTATAGGATTTAACAACCACTAATTTCTGGCCACCGATAAACCATCCAAAGTTTTCAGAACGGCACTTCTTTTTCCCGGCAATACACATAATTTTACTTTTAGATGTATTAATCTTCATAAAATGGGAATCAGCAAAAGCATGTAGAGCTTGCAGCCGATTAGCGAGACCTTTGGGAGTTAAATCTAAAACAAGAATATCATCGGCATACATCAAACAAGAAATAGGGGTCCCCCCTACCACCGGAGCTATACCCACACAAGCTGTCAAGGAAGCAGGAAGGTCTACAGTGTATAAGGAAAACAATAATGGAGCCAAAAGACAGCCTTGTTTAAGGCCGTTCAAAGATGGAATTCTGTGCGAAAGTCCCCTTTCGCCCCCTTGGAGAACACTACACCAAGTTTCCGTATGGAGAGCAAGTAGAAGATCCAATAAATTATGTGGTAAACCAAGGGCTGCTAACTTTCTCCACAGCGTTCGACGATCAACTTTATCGAACGCCGTGGAGAAATCGATGAAAGCAGCGAACACCACCCCCCCTCTCACATGTGTATATTTATCAGAAATCACATGTAGGGTGGTGAGATTGTCTAATGTACCGTGCCCCCTACGGAATCCAGTTTGTTCAAATGGTAAAATATTATTCTCCTCGATCCAATTGTCAAGTAAAATTAGGATACATTTAGCGAAGACCTTTCCGATTGAGTCGAGGAGAGCAATCAGACGGTAGTTCATGGGGCTATCCCTAGCTCCCTTCTTAAAAATAGGGACCAATATACTTCCCCTCCAAGAGGCAGGGACCGTTTTAGTATCAAAGCAGGATTTAAACAATGGGTAAAGAATCTTACTCCATAGTGAGGGTTCCTGCTTCAGAACCGTCATAGGGAGTTCGTCAGGTCCCATTGCGCCGGAGGAGCGCATGTTCTTTATGGCCATTTCTATTGTTTTCTCTGTAGGATAATTAATCGGACCCTCAGATGTTAGGTCAGGGTCACTATCTGCAGCCGATGTATCGTTCCCTGCATACAGCTTCCGGATGTAAGAGGACCATACTTCTTCAGAAATAGGGATGGGGAGAGGGCTCGTTCTAGTACCACATCCCTTCCCAACTATGGACCAAAATTCTCTGGCTTTGCCATGCGCAACTGCTTCCCGCAAGTTTATCCATACTGAGTCTTCCTTCTCCTTTTTTAGTTTTGCTTTTAATCTAGTTCTCCTTCTTTTTAACCTCGATATTTCTTTAGCTAGTTCACCTGATCTACCTAAAAATTGCTCTCGCACTAATTTATTTATTTCCTTATTCAGGATGCGCAATGCACTGGAAAAAATTACCTTTTTCCTAGAACAACTAACCTTTTTTACATCTAAAATGATCTTCCTCATAAATTTTTCAAAATTAACAATTTCGGAACCATGCCAGTCGTTTAATTCTAATATAGTTTTGCATAGAGTATCATGCACACCTATAATGGCAGTTGGGTTCCAAAAACATCTACCCGAAGATCCATGGAAAGTAACATCATTGTTATTGAAGGACCAAGACTCAGTGGGCGGAGGTTTTAAGGAAAGAGTTATAATGATTATGCTGTGATCGCTCAAGGATGTAGGGGCTATCGTGAGATCCTGGATACATGGGAAAATGTCATAATCTGAGATCACATAGTCGAGAATTGAGGCACTAAAAGGGGACCTATGAGGGAAATCTCCCATTTAAAATGAGCCCCTCAACTGCCGATAATTCTTCCAGCAGAATCTTCCCTCTTTTATTAGTTATTATTTTGTCTGGAAAGAGGGATTGTGGAATAAAATAAGCCTCTTCTTTGGGTTTATTTCTAAATAGATTTAAACTAGCATTAGAAATTTTACAGTTCAAATCTCCAACTAGGATAACTTCGGGTGGAGAATAAACATTTTTGATCTGTCCGATATACTGAAATACGTGCTTCAATAAAATATTAAAACGCTCTTCGGGAGGAATGTACACATTAATGATTACGACAGCAGACTTATTTAGAGAGCTGGGGAGATTTGCTATTGTTATAGCTTGAAAGAGATTACTTGGGTCAATATAATGCGAGAATCTCCAGTGCAGTTTGTTGAATAACAAGCAAGCGATTCCCCCTTTGGCATGACCTTTCTTGGATGGGGCAGCCGGCGCTTCCAACACATAGTAATCCTTCCCTACATAGATATTATCAGTACACCATGTTTCTTGGATGCAAATCACATTTGCTCCCAGCGAGAATAAAAACTTTAGTTTCTCTGGACTACTATATATCCCAGCTGCATTCCAAGAAATAATTTTCAATTGATTGTTAAAGATGATGGAATAATTTGGAATTATCTGTGCTCTTAGTTGATAGGGCACTACGCAGCCAATTCCACCGATGATTATCCTCTGATGGCAAAGAGTTCTGGATTAGTGGAGGAGGCAATGCCTGGGAGACCGAACGTTTCCCCTTAGAGACCCAAATCTTTAGATCTTTAAAAGGAGAAAAAAAACTATCTTGCTTATCACCCTTTTGGGTCATCCTATGGGGTGAAGTGGTATTACCAAGACTAAAAATAGGCAGAACGTCAATACCTCTACATTGGAAATTCTCCGCTTGCTGTAATATCAGATTTACGATAATTTTAGAGTAAAATTTGACCCTTATACGTGATACACTATCTCCACCTAACAAAGAAACTAACTCAATGTCATATTGTAGTCCTGAAGATGATCCCAATTTAATTTTGGAGATAGGGATCGAAACGTTACGTCGACTGTTTGCACAGAACTGCTTCCTCTTATTTTTGTAATATGTGTGGCAGCTACTGTTGGTTAGAGCTTACGTAAGATTTGAATGTACTGTAAGCCACCTTTTCTCTCCAATCTGTTTGCCTGTTATTCTTTCTCCCCTTTCATTTTTTTCCCCTTGACTCGGTACAGGCTTGTGCCCGGTCATCTGTGGCTTGCTCCACTTCTTAATTCTGTATATATTCATCAATCTCTTGAAATAAACATCTCCTTGTCCGGCTGGACACTGGAGAAAAAGACACAGTTCTTATTCGAAGCCTGTGCTTATTCTTTAGCTTGATATTCACAATAAGCCTTGGACCTTTGTTAGCTTAATAGGGAGAATACTTGCAGCAGAGGCAATGCTTCAGCTCTGCTCAGGATTGTACCGCACAGTAGAAGAGACGCATCAGTGCGGCTCGACCCACAAATGGGCTGTCAGAGCACCTTCAGGCACACTTCCAAGGGTCCAGGGCTGGGGGGGCACCACTTGGCAGGTTAGGACTCACAGATGCCAGAGTCCAAGTGCTTGGTACAAGGTTTTTTCAGCCTCCCTCCCTAAGGCTCAAGTTATGAGGCCAATCCCCTGACATTCAGCATTGTGCTTGGGCAGGAGAGCCTGGCGGCGCTTCCTGGTTCAGCGAGTACGACGAATGAGAGACGCGGAATGCGGCAATAAGATAAGTGGTTTTATTTATTTACATTTTTTTACATCTCCCTGCTCCCCCGCCTCACCACCCCCGATCCGTGCTGGCCGCCACTGGAGGTGCATTCAAAATATTCGGAGTGGAGTGGTGTTGGTGGATGAAAAGAGTACGGGGGCAATTGGAGGGTGGAGTATAGTTTTGTTATGTTTTTTTTTTTTAAATATCTTTATTGCCATTTTGAACATATACAAGAATGTATCACTTATACATAGATTGAAACATCTAAGTAGAAAATAGACATTTGCCATCCCTGTTGGGATAATCAGACATTCAGGTATCTTTTCATGATATTCCCCTTACCTGTATCAAGTAATATTTGTGAATACAGTCTCATTTGTCAACATAATCACTTAACTCTCCTCTATACCCCCTCCCTCCCCCCCTTTCCGTGTCAGTATGTCAGCACCATTCCCTTTTCGAATCATACATGTTACTCATCTCATGTCATCTTGTGCCTCACAGGTCTGAAAATTGTTGCTACCTATTGTCTGTGGGGTGATCCTAACCTCAGAATCCTGAGTTGCAACGGTCATGGACGATTGCACGTATCCTATATCTCTTAACATTGCCTCCCAGGCTCAAAGATCATCTTCTACTTTCTCATCATGTCTGAGTTGTTTCAATCGGACTGCCTCTACCGTTGCCCATTCACAAACATCCCTCACCCATATCACTTTTCTTGGTGGGGAATGGCTCATCCAATATATAGCTATTCGACCTTTTGCAAGCACAAACCCCAGCATCACAAATTTCCTGCTGAGGTTTTTATTCTTGGGAGTCGGAAGTAAACCCAGCAAAACTGTACGGATCTCCTTAGGAACCACTCACCCTGCAGTCTCTTATAGCTGAGCTAAAATTTCCATCCAATAAAGGCCCATGGTTGAGCAGGATCAAGTCATATGTATAACATCTGCTTCTGCTTCACCACAGCTGGGACAGTGCCTGAGTAAGTTGGGTATATTCTGCTTGTGTTTTAGGGATAAGGTAGGTTTGGTGTACAAAGTTCTATTGGACCAATTTAAATTGTGTATTCGAGCTCACTCATTTCACCCCCTCGTGTATGTTAATCTAGTCCTTCGCTGTCAAAGGAGCTTCCACAACTGCCGCCCATCCTTTTGAATAGGGAGTAGCTGAGTCATTTTATCCTATCAGATTGCCTGAAATAGATGCGAGATAAATCTGCGTCTCTGGGTCATGTACAGCATTACGTGTAAGACGTTTGTGATAGGGGGTCTTCTGGGAACGAGCCCATAGTTCCCTTGCCACCCGGAATATCTTCCAATATTGCAGAAACCTCCCAGGTCAAAGGTGGCCTCTGCGCTCTCTCTTGTGATCGGTAGGCAACTTCCTTCCTTTTATTTACAGACAGACATATACACAGACAGACATAGAATCTGTAATTTTAGAGAAGAGTTCTATCACCCATAATTGCATATCTGGGGCATACGATGCTCGGGCTACCACTTTTCCAACGGTTTATTCCCAGATCTCTGCAACGTGACAGAATATGTAGCAGCAAGTAGGGGGTGCCCCCTTCCCAACATCAGGAGCTCAGGGAGTGAGCCTTCCGGATAGGTTCCCGCCAGCAGCCTCTTCTCCCAATTCTCTGCATCATCTAGCCCAGTGGTTCCCAAACTTTTGACTCCTGAGGACCCCCATTGAGTCACTGCTGGAAGCCAGGGACCCCCAAGCAAGTTGTATGATTAAAATTTCAAATAATATAACAGTAATTCGAAAAAAAACATGTGTGCACGCAAAACAAATACTCAAAGTACTAAGGATTTTGGGGCCAAATGTACGACCATTTCATTTAGGGCCTCGCAATTGGCGACACATTGCGAGTGGCAAATTCCAAATCGCTAAATGAAATGTACAACAGTGTGTTTAACACTCTTTCGGATTGCGAGGATCATTAATATTAATGAGCCACTCGCAATTTGCGAGCCCATTGGGATTGCCAGCCCTCCCAGGGATGGTGGCCTGCTGGGCTCAACAGACCACCATGTTAGGGACTGCTTTTAAAGAAAGCAGTTTGAAAAAAAAAATGAAGACCGTTTTTTAAGCATTAAAAAAAAAAAAAGAAAATGAAACGTTTTTGTATCATTTTCTAAGGGCAGGCAGTAGTCCCTGGGACCACTGCCTGTCCTTAAAAAATAATTTTGCATGCATGTGCAAAGAAGAACGGGTCCCCTGGGGACCCCTTCCCATTTGCGAATGCATTACTATCTACTTGAAGTAGGTGGTAATTGCGAGTGTTTTGCGACCGCAATTGCAGTTGCAAAACATTTGTACATGGTTTTGAGACTCGCTATTTGGAAGGAAATGCCTCTTCCAAATAGCAAGGTGCAAAACCTATTTAGCGAGTCACAAAAAAACTGCGACTTGCGAAATAGGCTATGTACATGGCCCAATAGACTTTTGCATGCGCAAACCGGTTTGCGAACCCGTTTGTCCAAATAAAAACGGGTCGTACATCTGGCCCGTAGTATTTTATATTGAAGGAATGGCCCCTCTGTCACATGTATTTCATTTGTTTTACAGCATCTCTCATACCATTGTAGGATGTCAGCACTTTACATCACACACATATAGAGACAATGAATCATACATGCAAATCAGTGTATAGAAAATGTTACATAAGGTAAAGGGGACTACAAGGTATAGTATTCACATGTCATTCATACTGGTAGGTATTTTTAAAGAGTGCTTGGTCTGGAAAAGCACAAACTCAGGATTCAGAACACAACACAGTGGCTAGCAGTGACTTTAACATTAAAAATTTATTTCCACCCAAAATTTTTTTTTGCAGCATCAGGATAATGAATGATTGGGAAAAAACATAAGTTACTAACTGGTACCATGCAGTTTGCAAGCAGCTCTTTGATGACAGTTTATAGGTCCCTCTGCTAGATTACGATTGTCACTTATGAAGTGCACACTAACAAAAGAATCTCTGTGACAAAAGCAGTGACCACAGACCTATGCACATAAAATACTGCTTTTTAAAATGCATGTTACACGTTCTTTGCAGTAGGCATATTAACCCTCTGTGCTATATTAGTGAAGTCAAACATGCCACTGAACAAAACTCTCATCTCTCTCCAGCAGGTACATTATTCACTGGCATCATCTTGACACTTTTATTATTACTCGAATGCTGCTAATTATACAGGAAATGTTGCTGTGCTTTTAAATCTTCTGCCTACGGACCCCCTGGGAATGTGTCACGGACCCCTGGGGGTCCGCGGACCCCAGTTTGGGAAACACTGATCTAGCCAGTGGACTGCATGTTGTAGCTGAGATGCCTTGTAATAAAATTCTAGACATGGTACCTCCAATCCCCCTTGCTGCCATGTTCTCTGTTGTATGGTCAAGCTATCCCTTTTACGTTTGGGACCCCACAAAAGTTCTACCAGTAAACTATCTAATGTTTCAAAGGTGTGATTTGGGATTTTATAGAATGAATGCTGCATCGCATAGAGTCATCGAGGCAGGATAATCATTTTAGTAATGTGATGTAAATGTATTGAAGACCACAAGTAGAGGTAAGCTTGATATAAGCTTTATTGCAGCACAGAGATTAGTAGATCAGCTCCCTGTCTGACCAGAGCTCCAACTGCCAACAGGGCAAGAGAGAACTCCAGAACCTGGAACACATAGTGAGATCTAGAGTGCTAGCTCGGGAGGGAAGCAAAGCACTGTACAACATATCTCCCTTCCTTGCGAGGGAAGAAAACACAGGAACACAGAAGAAAGAAACATTAATGAACATAGTCATTCAAATATACAGGAGGGTGGCGGGAGCGAGAGCTCCTTGATCGGACATCAGGTAGGGAAAAGGAAGAAGGAGTAAGAGTACAAGGTACAGATGAAGAAGCAAGAGAAGTAGAACCGGAATCAATCACAGAACTACTATGATGGGTACATAAGGAAGTGGAGGCATCACCACCACCCACCTCCCCCCGACTGGTTGACAAGGGAATAAGAGATGAGGAATTACCAGAGGACAATAAATAACCATTACAACCATCCCCTTTGGCCGGAGTGAGGTCATCAGAAGAGGAGTCTTTACATTTCTGGTAGAGAGCTACCCTCCGGTAATTCCAACTCTCACCATTGGCCAGTAAGATGAAGTTGGGAAAAACTTTCTTGACTTTGTAGGGACCTCTAAATTTGCCAAGACCCTTGGTAAACCTACCAGGCTTAACCTTGACTAAGTCACCCACGGAGATGGGCAAGGAAGCACTGTCATGGGTAAAGGGAACATCACTACTAGAATTCAGCCAAGAAGGGGTCAACTTACTCACTGGTGTGCGACCACGCATAAGCTCAAAGGGAGACTTTTCACCAGACTTGTGGGGTGTGGAGCGATAAGCCCAGACCAGTTCTTGTACACGCTCATCAGAGAAACAGCCAGACTCCACAAACATTTGAATCACGCCCTTAACAAGGCGATTCACCCTCTCACAGAGTCCATTGCCTTGTGGATTATAAAGACTCGTCTTCTGATGTTTGATACCACAATCATTAACAAAGGAAACCATTTTTGAGGAGGTGAGCTGAGTACCATTGTCTGAAATGAGGACAGAGGGGTACCCTTCATTGTTAAATATGCTCCTCAAAAACTTAATGGTAGCATCGGTGGTAATCTCCTTTACAAACTGTACACACAACCACTTTGAAAAACAGTCAATAAGAACAATTGCGAAGCGGTGATCATTGGGAAGCTCGTTCATGGGGCCTATAAAATCTATACAGACACTATGCCAGGGCGTATTCTCAAAGAGAATCTTGTGAGTGGACTGGGAGCCTAGAATCTTGAGTCGCTTCTCACCCTCCTTGCAGAAGCTACACTTTAACACGCAATCTACAGCTTCACTATCCATAGAGGGCCACCAAAAGTTCTGTTTGACACGGCGTTGTGTAAGACTTTGACCTAAATGACCCTCGTGGGCCAAGTCCAGAATTCTCTTTCTTAACGAACTAGGGGGAACAAAGCGATCACCCCGCATTAGAACATCCTTTCCTTCTAAGGAGAATTCATCCAAAATTTTCAGGAAGGGTCTGACGGAAGGACTGACAGTGCTTTCCCTCCTAGTACCACTTGATATGAGACTGATAACGGCCTTCAAAGTCAGATCCTCCTCCATGCCCTTGGACCACTCATCCCGGGAAAAAGTACCACCACTTACTGACTAGACATCTTCCATAACAGCAACTGCAAGGTCATCTGACTTGACATCAGAACTACGATCAGTGCAAGGCATGGGTAGCCTAGATAGGCAATCAGCTTGGATGTTTTTCCACCCATGAATAAATTCTATCTCGCACTGAAAGTCTTGCAAACGAGAGGCTAGTCTCGCTAACCTCGGAGAACCCTTACCAGCACCACCAGGGGCTAGAACGTTAACAAGGGGTTTGTGGTCGGTACGTAAAACAAACTTATAGCCCCACAAATAGATCCGGAAGTAGCTCGTACCCCAGACCGCGGCAAGTGCCTCACGTTCTATCACTGAGTAGTTTGACTCGGAAGAGGACAAGGGTCTAGATGCGAATGCAATTGTTTTTTCAACACCACCATGTCTCTGTAAAAGAACTGCGCCCAGACCAATGGCACTAGCGTCCACCATCAAGATGGAGGACCGAGTAGTGTCAAAAGGGGTGAGGACATTTGCGGATTTGAGTTCTTTTTTAATCAGTTGAAAACAGGACTCATGTTCTGTGGTCCAACTGAACTTGACACCCTTTTTAAGTAAAGATCTAAGGGTAGCTGTCTTGGAAGAAAAATCCCTTACAAATTTCGAGTAGAACTCAATCAAGCCCATAAAAGATCGAAGTTGATCCTTATCAACCGGGGAAGGCGCTAGTTCAATAGCTTCAATTAGATTCTTTTTGGGTTTAATGCCCTCTTCTGACAAACAAAAACCTAAATATTCTATCTCTCTCAATAGGAAGGCACACTTCTCTTTTCTTAAGGTCAATCCAGCCTCATCTACCCTGAGTAACACATCGTGCAAGATTTTGTTGTGTTCCTGTAGTGAACTACCATAAATCAAGATGTCGTCTTGAAAAAACAGTACTTTATCAAGACCCTTAAAAACTTCAGAGACAAGCCTCTGGAATACACTAGCAGCTGAGACTAGTCCAAAAGGTAGTCTGGTGAATTGGAATGTGCCTTCGCTGGTAATAAAAGCGGTTAAATGTTTTGAGTTATCATCAAGACATATTTGGTGGTAGGCGTGTTTAAGGTCCAACTTGCTAAAAAACTTTGCTCCTCTAAGGGTTGACACCAATTCGCCGATGTTAGGGAGGGGAAATACATCGGCCACAACGCACTTATTAAGGGAACGTAGATCTACACAGAACCTGATCTTGTTGTCCGGTTTCTGCGAGATTACAACAGGCGAAATCCAAGGAGACGCCTCGATAGGCTCGATGATGCCTCCTTGTAGCATCTCCTCAAGAGTAGCCTTAACTTCGTTGCGTAGGGCAAAGGGCACTCTTCTTACCTTGTGTTGTACAGGTGAGCTGCCATCCTTAAGTATTATGCGATGAGAGTATCCAATAAGCTCACCAAGTTGGTCCCTAAACACATTTTTAAATCTGACCAATATGTCTTCCACAGATGAGGTCTCGACAATTGAAACAGGGTTATTGGACCTGGGATCAACTACAATGTGCAGATCGTATTGTTGATGACGGCCTAGAATAGCTGGCCCATCTGCTGATATATATATCTTCCCATATGCCGATCTGCCTTTGAAAACAATTTCCGCTTCAAAGAAACCCAGCATGTTAATTCTCTCACCCTGGTAGCCAGACGGGAAAATATCACACGTTTCCAGGGTTCTTTTTCCCCATACCTTTTCCATCAAAGAAGTGGGAATTATGGTCCACTTTGAACCGGTATCGACCATGAGTGTAACAATTTTTCCATCAATTACAAAATCATCTTTGAAAGGATTACTCCTCTGGTTGTCACACATGCACACTGTGTCAGTCAAGACTAATAATTTGTTAACATCACGTCTCAGAGAATCACACTCATCAACAACTGTAACCTTTGAGTTATTCGTATTCCTACACATTTTAGCAAAATGTCCTGTTTTGCCACATCGTAGGCACTCTTTGTTGTTAGCAAAACAAAATTTTCCATCTGAAGGATGAGAAAAGCTACCACATCTTGAACATGTTTTCTGGTTGTTCTTGGTATAAGATGTCTGTGGCACATTCTTTTTCTGAAGAATGTAGCCTTTCTTCCTGACGATTGCAATGGCAGCAGATTCATCATCGCTATTGTCGCTAATGGAATTCTTGTGAGAGACTTCAGCCACTTTGGATTCCAATCCACTTTTTTGTAGTTCCCTCATACACTTTTCGCTCTCTTCTACTACTTTGGCCAATTCTATGGCAACTTTCAATGTCGGGTTCTTAGCTGCCCACAAACGTTCTTGCACTTTTCTGTTGTTGGCTTGAACAACTAATTGATCTCTTATTAGTTCATCTGCCATCTGGCCAAAGTTACACTTAATCGACAACTCTCGTAGTCTTGCCACAAACTCGTCAATACTCTCTTCAGCTAACTGTTTGTTCTTATAAAATTTATATCTCTGCAATATGAGATTCTCCTCTTTACTAAAGCGAGTTTCTAATCTTGATACCGCCTCTTTAAACTCGTCAAAATCAGCTTGAGACCCTGCAGGTAGAACTTGTGGAAGATATCTGAACAAGCGTTGCCCCTCTTTACCCAACGTGGTCATTAACAGTGCTTTCTTTCGCTTGGGTGAATAGTCTTCCCCATCTAGGGCTTCAATATAGTTATGGAACATGACTATCCAATCCTCCCAAGGTATGTGAGGATTACTTGGTTCTGACAGAAATTGAGGAGGAAGAGCAACATTGATCGATTGGGCCATCTCTTTAGAGAGTTATCAATTGATCCACAAAACAAGTATACTACACAGCAGGGCAAAATTAAGTTATATCGTTAAATAGTTACTGTTATTACAAGTGAATTGTGGTAGATTGTTGATGCTTACTAGTTTATTAGGGCGTATCCAACGATGTCAAAACAAGTATCTGTGCAATGATGAGCTTCCAGGCTGAAATGTGCGTTACCACGCAAGCGCTATGTGGACTCCGGCAATTGAAATGACGTTCTCTTTTTATTTTCCGTTTAATGTGCGCTGGGTGAGTGTGCTACGTTCCTGTATTTGTTGCCGTGTAACCAGGGTAACGGCACCAAGATGGCCGACAACGTCGTGCGTGTGCGTGACACGTCAGACGCTTCACGTTGATTACAGCGTGAGACTGCGCGCAAAGGAAGACGCGCTCAGCGCTCAGTGACACAGCGTCGCTAGGAGACTCACCGGCAAAGATAGTTGGTTCTGGTGACGCTGCTGAAGTCCGAGGACGTAGGCTGATGACGTGGCTGTCAGTGACCAGTTGCTAGGAAACGTAGTTTCAGACGTTAGATGAGACGACGTCATACACTGTGCCGAAAGTAGGAAATCAACCTAAAAATCCGCAAATTTTCACCAGGAAGTCGCTGTCGCTGAAGAAACGGAGGCGATACTCCGTGTACACGCTGTAGATCTTACGGGGTTCTTTAGGGAGTTGATGCGCTTCTACTTCTCTGGAAATCGATTCAAGCTGCAGCATTCAGGAGGGAACAGTGGTCAGACGTTTCTCCAGACCAAGTCGCCAAATGATGTAAATGTATTGAAGACCACAAGTAGAGGTAAGCTTGATATAAGCTTTATTGCAGCACAGAGATTAGTAGATCAGCTCCCTGTCTGACCAGAGCTCCAACTGCCAACAGGGCAAGAGAGAACTCCAGAACCTGGAACACATAGTGAGATCTAGAGTGCTAGCTCGGGAGGGAAACAAAGCACTGTACAACATAATGGCAATCCTACCCATAAAGGAGAGTGGCAGCTCCCACTAGAAACGCATTGAACCCATAGGATCTCCAAATATCTCTCAAGGGTACATGCCAGTTTAATTTTCAGGTTCTATGTTGTGATGATTACTTTTTCAGTAAGCTCTGCCAGTTTCTGTCCAGCCATAGTCAACCTGCCATCCATAGCACTTAGCCTGATACTGAAGGAAGATCTCATTGATTTGATTTCAGATACTGTTTTTATTGTGGTCTCTTCCACTGTTCCAATGGATGGCCTGGTCACTGAGAATTCCTTCATTACAGTTTCAACCATAATGTGTGTTACCTTATGCAGTGCTTGATCCAGAGCTGTCTTCTGTGGTTTGCTCACAACAGCTTCAGCAAATAATAGTTGCCATACCGATTTTGATTTAGACAGTAGCTAAGGGGTTGAGATCACGCCGTCACCTAAAGGTGAGTGGCCTTTGCACCAGATCACTCTTAAGCCTGGCTTATGTCAGACCCTAGGGTTCATGCCCAGTGGGTTTTCCTGACCGGCTCTATTGGATGCCCCCGGATGCTTAACAAGGATTGCTAGCATGCGCTAAGTACGTTTCCTCACCTACGAGCAGGAGCAGTTCTGGCTTGTTTGTTGCTACCAGTGTCATTATTTGTAGGGCGGCATTCACAGATTAGGCCAGGAAAGAGAGTGTTCATGCTTTTATTTTTCAATCCTCTTTCTTTGTGTGGGTTAAAATGTAGGTAACATCACTCATTTTCAAAACTGAGATTGGAAGTTTCCAACCTTTTGTGTAATAAGAGCTACTTTTGTTCAATGAAACTCATTGTGATCTACTAATATTTTTAGTGTTGTAATAGTGACCGAATAGGACAAGTTTACGTTACTGGCCATTTTATGTAAATTGACTAGCAGTGATCACCTCAGCGCATCATAAAGGGTTGCGACAGTAACTTAAAAAAGACTGCCAATTTGGAATGCCTCCTCATAGGTAGTACAAAACAGCCACAACTGCAATGCCCCTGGCAAAAAAGTAATGATAATAGTAATAACTCCCCTCAATACAACTTATCACTCGCAAATCAGCTTTAGATATATTTGGGAAATTCAACCATTTTTCTCCAAATGCCACCTCAAGAGTTCTGAAAATACACACATTTGTCGTGAATATACAATTTTAACATTCATACATTAATTCAACTAAGAAAAAGGTTCTTATTTAGTAGATGGGGTGCACACAGGAGAGCTACCTGTGGCTCTCAAGCTACTCAAGAGAGAAGTCCATACTAATATTATAAAGAGAGAGCCCAAACATTTGAGGCGGGTAATCTCAGTAACCACAGCACCAATCACAACACTCAATACAGCATTGGAAAGGTCAGTTGCAGCAGAAGGACATAGGCTATGCAGACGGCCACCATATATATATTTTTTTATTGTTTTTATTAACTTTTCAAGAAACAGTGGTGTTCATCACAACCATACAGTGCAAGACATAAAATTGTTCCGTAGGACACCATATACATTTAAAAGGTAAAAGAACTGTGCCAGCAAAGTAGTCCCTTGTGGGCGTGTCTGCGTTGTGCTGTGGGCGTGGGCTGGGGGCGTGATAACGCTGGGGGCGTGTGGTACGGCCATCACATCGTGGGTTGTGGGCATGTGCTGGGGGCGTGTCAAATGCTGGGGGCGGGACAAACGCTGGGGGCGTGTGTCCGCCCTTCATGCCATGTGAGTCGTAAATACAAGAGCCAATTATGTTGCCGCGCAGCATCAAGGGGCACGCTGGGGGCGTGAGAAACTCTGGGGGCGTGTGTCTGGCCTTCATGCCATGTGAACGCATTTGCGTCACACATAAAGGGGCACGCTGGGGGCATGAGAAACGCTGGGGGCGTGTGCTACGTTCCGCCCTTCATGCCATGTGGGTCGTACATTAATCAGAAGATCGTCTGCTGTGGCGTGTACTGGGGGCATGACAAACGTGTTTAGCTGGAGGCCTGGTAAGTAACATTACTGCAGCCTCTCCTGCGCGCTGTTACTAAACTTTCTCATTCAACGAATTTAGACGTGCCTGCTACCATCAACCAGTGCTCTAGCCGGGCTCAGGCGACTGATCAGTACACTAATTACACGCGCCTGATAACATCAACCAGTGATGCAGCTGGGCCTCAAGCTGGGGAACACGCGCCTGCTAACATCAAACAGGTCTGCATCTGGGCCTCAAGCGGGGGAACACGCAAATGAGCGTGTCTGCGGGGACAATTACTGCAGCCTCTCCTACTCGCTGTCACTGAACTCTCTCATTAAACGGATTTACCCGCGGCTTATAACTCTCTCATTCAACGGCATTACACGCGCCTGCTAACATCAACCAGGGCTGTAGCCGGGCTCAGGCGGCAGATCACTACACCAATTACACGCACCTGCTAACATCAACCAGGGCTGCAGCTGGCCCTTCTCCGTCCCTATTCCATTGAAACAAAAAATGTTGTCTACCGCGAGATTTTAAAATAAATTGCCCTTGCCAAATACACACATTACACACATTCTATTTCATACCCGGACAACGTCGGGACAGGCTGCTAGTTTGATATAAAGCAAGCATTGTCAAAGCCAATAGGTCTCGGCAATGCGTTTTATATATTTTTAGGTGAGCAGGTTGAGAAGAAACTAAATATACTATATTTTACATCATTTTATATGTATATGTAATGTATTATTTGGTAATGATGTATTTTTTTTAATTTATGATTTTTTAAAAAAGTATTTAATATCTTCTTATGTAGTAATTGAAATTAAATCAATAAGCAATGCTTTCATAATGTTTTGTTTTTTTACAGCTAGGGTAGTTGATATTATATGTCATTTTATTTTATTTCCATTTTAATTTATATATTAAAACTTTTTTATTTTGTTAATATATATATATATTTTTGTATACTGTAATTTAATGATGTTTTATGTTGTGTTCAAACATTTTTACCAAATTATTAGCACTTGTATTCAGATATACAATCATTTTGAAGTTACATTCCCTACTGTTGCTTAAAATGGAGTGGGAATAGTCAGTTTAACCCCTTCAAAGTCCAGCCCTTTCCAAACTGTTGCTTATACTTGAGTAAAAATAGTAAATCTCAACTCTTCCAAATCCAACACTTTGCCTACTGTGGCTTGGACAGGAATGTGAATAGTAAATGTAACCTGTTTGAAGTTAAAGACTTACCCTACGGTTGATTAGACTGGTAGGAATAGTAAATCTAACCACTCTGAGGTCCAACACTGTACCTATTATTATTTAAACTGAAGTGGAAATAGTAAATCTAACTCCTCCAAGGCCCAACACTTTCCCTACTGTTGTTTAGATTGGAGTGGGAACTTTACATTTACTTATTCCAGGTCTAGCAGTTTCCCTACTGTTGATGAAACTGGAGTGAGAATATTATATTTAAGGTTTCTGGAGTGCAACACTTTTCCTAATATTGGCAAAGTCGAATTTTTATTATTATTTGTTTATTTTTTATACTTAATATTGTATGTTTTTATGTTTCAATTTTTTAAAGTTTAGATTATTTTTAGTGAATATATTTTAGGGGTTTTTAATATTTTACTATTTTATTAATTGGTGAAATGAAATAATATAGTTTGTTATTGAATTGTTTACCATTGTTATGTTTTTTATTTGTGTGTGTATAGTATTAAATAGTTTGTGCAATTTATTTACTCTAACATATATTAATTGTATATATTATAATATTAAAGATGTTCTACTTTAAACTGTATATATTTTGGAAAAAAATATATTTTTGCATGTTTTTGAACAGTATTACTGTCCACAATATTTTATTTTCGATATTTATATCATTTCCATTAAAATGAAGGGACACAATATTGTGGTAAATGATATCTGTAAAACTATATTTTTGTCAATTATATTGTATTACACTATATTGTGTCACTGAACCCCATGGCAGAAGGTGAGGAGTAGAAGGTGTATAATATAAGGGCAATGGGACAGCAATTCCTTGGTGATGTTATTTTAAGTGTTGTGCCCATAGCATGTATAACGGAACAGAACACATTCAAATCAAATGATTATAACAGTTTAGTTAAGGCATTTCCCCGAATTTCTTCCAGTAGTTTGCACTTTTTTTCAAAAAACAGCCTATTGTGATTTTTTAGAAAGAATCTGCTCAGAGGGCAGATAAAGCACATTTCAAAATGGGGTAATGAATCATTTGTGCCACTGCCCTCTTCCATCCCCCATCCAATCGTCCCTGCTCCGACAGAACAGCAGTCATTTGTTGGAGAAATACAGCTCCATTTAATAAAAAAATTAACAAACATGCCCACCTATAGGCGGTTTACTTGCCAAGCCTTCACACTTAATCCGTATCAGTCTATTGATTTCCGACTGGGGGACAGGTTTGAGGCTTAACCTTGCTTGCTACCAATTGCCCTCATAGGGGCCTGTTTTCCTGTGGACCAGGCTTTAAGTGTTGTGCCTGTCCCGTGCATTCCTCCCTCTGTTTGCCCACTCCCACCCTCCACAAGACCCCCACCGAGGGACCCTGCAGTCTGGCAACCCAAGGCCCACTAGGTGAAAGAGTACCCTCTCTCTTACTCTCAAGGGGCCTCATTTATGAAAAGTGACGCATCACTGCGGGAAAACAGCGATGCGTCACTTTTCACTGCGCCCTCCTTGAGACACCAATGATGCATCATATTTACAGCATGACCCATCATGGCGCAAGGAGTTACAGATACGTCCGTATTTCTGATGCAGCTATATTTATTTATTTATTTATTTGTGAGTTTATATCGCGCTCGAATCGACTCCCGAAGGAGTATCTCTGCGCCCTAGGAACACCACAAGTACAGTCAGAGGGGAACTTAAAAGAATTAATTTTGAAACAGAAAAGTTTTGAGCCGCTTCCTAAACATGAAATGTTCTGGACATTGTCTGAGAGCTAATGGGAGCTTGTTCCATAATGAGGGCCCAACAACAGATAGAGCTTTGCCTCCATGTCTGGCCTTCTTTGCACGGGGCACACACAGTAGAGATTGGTTGCCGGACCTAAGGGAACGTACATTTGTTATTTAAGTATGCGGGACCTAATCCGTTTAAGCTCTTGTGGATAATGCAGCATGTCTTAAACTTAATCCTTTGCCGGACCAACAGCCAGTGTAATTTGTCCAAAAGAGGTTTAGACGCATATCTAGGGGGGGGGGTTCAAGGCCAACCGGGCCGCAGTATTCTGTACAACTTGGAGTTTGGCTAATACTCCCTCATTTGCAGATAACAGCAGGCCATTACAGTAATCGATACGGCTAAGAACAAGAGCCTGTACCAATGTTTTCCTGATGCAGTCAGGGAGTAGGGGGAACACTTTGCGTAAAAGGCCTATCATGTGGAAACATGAGCCCACAATGTGGTTACTGTGCTGCTTTAGCGAGAGCTCATGGTCTAGTCGGACTCCTAGGTTCTTTACGACGTGTTTGGGGTCAGGGACTGGTCCGAGATCTTGTGGCCACCAGTCCGGGGTCCATAGGATTTTAGCCTCCCCGAACAGCATGACTTTGGTCTTCCCGACATTACACTGTAAGCAGCTTGATGACATCCACTGAGCCACAGCCTTCATGCCCTGGGAGAAGGAGGTTTTAACCTCGGTGGTTAGAGATTTGAAGGGAAAAAGGAGCTGTGGGTGAAACCAAAGGCTCGCATGATTCTAGCCAGGGGTGCCACATAGATGTTAAAAAGGGTTGGGCTCAAACAGGAGCCCTGTGGCACCCCCTTAGAAATCTCAACCTCGACCGAGCGATATTCACCCATGGTGACACATTGGGTGCGGTTGGATAAAAAGCTCCTTATCCAGGCCAGTGCCTTATCCTCAAGACCGATGTTTGCCAGCCGACCTATCAAGATGTTATGTGACACAGTGTTGAACGCTGCCGACAGGTCTAATAGTATCAGGATAACGGAATAACCCCTGTCCTGATACATATGCAGATCGTCCGTAACTGACAGTAGGGTTGACTCATTACTGTGCTTCGGCCTAAAGCCGGATTGAGAATAATCCAGGCCTACTGCTAGTTCGATGTAATTGGATAGATGTCGATTTACATGCTTTTCTGTGAGTTTGCCCAGGAACGGTAGCAGCGAAATTGGTCTAAGATGTGACAGGTCTGTCCATGGAATTGCAGAGTTTTTTCTAATAGGTCTTACCAGAGCCTTTTTCCACCCCCTGGGGACCTCACCTGCAGTCAAGGAGAGATTTACAAGTCGCTGGATCCCAGGACCTAATTCTTTGCCAAGCATAGGCATTATTCTTGCTGGAATGGTATCAGCAGGACACCCACTCTTGACCTGAATAGATAAGGATGTTACCTCTTCTAAGGAGATGGCGCAAAAGTGACGCATTGCTGGAGTGTGTCTCATAAGAAATTGGAAATTCATTTTCTAAACCGGTCATCAGTTGCCATGCCTCATCCACCTTATGATAACCGTTCAACAGCCCTATCAATACCACCTTGTATATGAGCTTTGGTGGCAGCTGCAGGCCTCCAATACCAGCTGCTTTTGCTTTCCTTTTTTCTACGTTGGCTGTGAACCAACCACCCTTGGCTTTCCTGTCTCTTCGGCTGCACCTTGCATTCAGATCACTTTCTGGTTCATGTTCAGTTTAGACAACGCTCCCCTCCCGCCTGTCATGGCTTATGTCACTTTCTTATCAGCCTCAATATGGATGGAAGCCAGATGCTCGTTCTTGTTGTGTGGTACCCTGGTTCTGAATGGCTTGTTCAAAGGGCACCTTTCGAATTAGTGTGTGATCTCCTAGCATGATGTTGGTCACAGAAAAAGTGACGCTATCCTAGGTGGTTCTGTCTTAGCTAGAATATGTTAATATTGTAATTAATAATTTTGTCAAATAGTATTTATGTTATTATTTTTCTTCGTAGGTAGTACGTGGCTACTCCAGAAGAAGGCGCTGGTCGCCGAACGCGCGTCGAGAAATATTTTGTGCCACTTAAAAAAAAATAATAATATGTATTTCTGGTTATTATATTTTGTAATGCTGATTTAATTATTACTGATGTGATTTGATTAATTGTACTTGCGAATCGGTTTTTATTATTGTTTTTTTATTTACTGTGTTAATAAAACCCTAGCTACTGAACCTTTGTTTAAAGAATTCCTCTCTTATGTCACTAATTTTATGATCATTAGGAATTAATTGCCTAGGTTGTTAAATCTCATGTGTATCTCCTCACACCCTTACATCGAATTTTCCACCATTGCAGGCAGTTTGGTGCCGATCTCAAATGCCAATGGCCTTCCAGGCGTAGTTACACAGGTGCTGGTCCTAGTGGCGGCTCCTCGAGACAGTGCTGCCGGGCAGTGAGATGGGGCAGGGGAGGGGCAGGTTGGGGGGGTAGTAAACTCCGGCATACAGCTGAATGAGCTAAGTAAATAAATAAAACAAATTACATTGCGAATGCTGCACCGCCAGATGGCGATGCAGTGCGCGCAATTTAATTTGTATTAATTATATTGGGGCATATTATCAAGAATGGCGTTAAAAATTATCGCCGGTTTAGCGGCAGAAAACTGCTGCTGCAGGGGCGATAATGGGCTTGATAATATGCCCGTGAGAATTCCAATAGAAGTCCATGTTCTGGTGTGAACATGGCCTTCTATTGTAATTCTCCAGGGCATACTATCTAGCCCATTACCACCGCTTTAGCGGCAGTTTTCTGCGGCTAAACCGGCGATAATTTTAATGCCATTCTTGATAATCTGCCCCTGATTTATTTACTGAACTCCATTCGGCTGTATGCCGGAGTTTACTACCCCCTCCTTGCCCCTTCCCTGCCCTGCCCCACCGCCCTACAGCACTCCCTCGGGGGGCCACCACTGGCTGGTCCAGAGGCCCAGAGACCGCTCCTGACCCCTCGTGCTGGTTATGTCTTCGCTAAAGAGAACTAGAGACATTTTTGGAGCAGTATTGTAAATTCAGCTTTTGGTAATGTGTTTTATTTCATCTGAATATTACAAACAAGCGCCTACAAATGGAATTTTCATCGAACAGTGGTCAGGATACTCAGCCATGCCCAGGGCCATCTTAACAACATTATAGGCCCCAGGGCAACGGAATGCATCGGGCCCTGCCTACACCACCACTCACAGTAATAACATTGTTTGATGGAGAATTGGTGTTATTCGTGGGCCCCTGCCTTGGCCCTCTTAGCAGCAGTGTCCCGTGCAGGTAAGCGAGGTGGGGCCAGGTTGGGGGGGGAGGGATTTTGACAGAAAACGACAAGAGAAAATTAATTATTATATTTAATTTTCCCCCGTGGTTTTCTGTCGAATCTCCCCCCAACCTGGCCCCACTGTTCCAAAGCTCTTTCTTACCTGCTCGGGCCGCTGCTGCCTCTCTGTTGGCACCTCCCCCTCTGCAACCTACAGGCTCCTGTTGCACCACTGATTCCAGGCATCTGGCTACCCCAGTGAAGTGCTAGTTGCTAACAGTCATGCCGCTCACCTGCTTGTTGCCGTGCCATTCCTCAGTATGCTGTGGACTTGTTGGCTACAACCCAACATTGGGCTCTAACGCAGTACTCTGGCACATTGACAAGTAATTCTTGCCACACACGATGAGGGTGATATGCTGCTCAAAGAAGTTGCAAAATTATGCACAAATGCTGGAAGGTATTGATTAGACCATATGGGGACCAAGCACTGGCAAAGCTAATAGGTTTGACTTCAGCTGCAAGCCTTTTGACTTTGCCATGTTTGTTTTGCTTTCTTGTGGTTTTTGAAAACTATGTTTGGGGGAGCTTTTGGTGCTTTTGGGGCTTTATCAATAAGAAAATAACACTTGCTAAAAGGAAAATATTTTTTAACCTCAAAAAGCACTCATTGCCATAATAGCCCCTTGTATGTGTATATGCGCCTTGTAAAAAAAGAGCAGAGTGCTGTCACTCATAGTAAAGTTAGCCAATGAGTGAAGTGGGCTGACCCATTGCCTCATGCTGTATTCTGCAGGAGCAAAACCAAAGGGGGTGTTTGATTTGCTCAAGCACTCCGTCCATGTTCCCCTTTGGTATCGCTTTGTTTGCCCTAAGTTGGCAGGGAATGCCCAGACGTGGGTCCCTTGCTCACTCTGCCACTGGATTCAAGGTAGCCTGGCTGATGAGGGTTATAAACCCAAAACCGGTCCCAGGATGCTTGTTTCCAGTCCAGGGAAGACATGGCTTGGCAGTTCGGGCTGGACTGTTCCCATGAGGCACAGACTCAGACTGATTTGCATATGGCCATGTCTGAACTGGGGTGGTGGAGTGAGCTAAAGAATGATGATGGATTAAACACAAATCAGTTGACTGGGGGTGAGTGTTTGATTTGCTCAAGCGCTCCGTCCATCATCCCCTTTGGTATCGCTTTGTTCGCCCTAAGTTGGCAGGGTATGCCCAGAGGTGGGTCCCTTGTTCACTCTGCCACTGGATTCAAGGTAGCCTGGCTGATGAGGGTTATGAACCCGAAACTGGTCCCAGGATGCTTGTTTCCAGTCCAGGGAAGACATGGCTTGGCAGTTCAGGCTGGACTGTTCCCATGAGGCACAGAGTCAGACTGATTTGCATATGGCCATGTCTGAAATGGGGTGGTGGAGTGAGCTAAAGAATGATGATGTATTAAACCCAGATCAGTTGACTGGGGGTGAGTGTTTGATTTGCTCAAGCGCTCCGTCCATCATCCCCTTTGGTATCGCTTTGTTCACCCTAAGTTGGCAGGGTATGCCTAGACGTGGGTCCCGTGCTCACTCTGCCACTGGATTTAAGATAGCCTGGCAGATGAGGGTTATGAACCCGAAACTGGTCCTAGGATGCTGGTTTCCAGTCCAGGGAAGACATGGGTTGGTTGTTGTTGGGGCTGGACTGTTCCCATGAGGCACAGGGTCAGACTGATTTGCATGTGGCCATGTCTGAACTGGGGTGGTGGAGTGAGCTAAAGAATGATGAAGGATTAAACCCAGAGGGTGAGTCTTTGATTTGCTCAAGTGCTCCGTCCATCATCCTCTTTGGTACCGCTGTGTTCTGCAGTAGGCCGGAATTAAGATGTGAAATGCTTAATAAGAAATGAAGCGTGAAGGGGCAGACTGAAAGCTCCTATAAGTATATTATATATAATTTTGTAAACTCAAAGAGTTTTGGCTAACACCAGACCTAATAAGTATATTATATATATGTATAATTTTATTAAAATCAAAATGTCTTGCATAACATCAGACATAAAAATTTACATTTTATAGTGTACTGATGGGTTTGCAAAATAAGAAAGTACACAAATGCCACTGAAATCAACTTATTTGGTTTCTTACGACGATCTTATCTGTGTGCTGGACCTGGCTCACCTTTGATTTCCAGCATCACTATTAAGGGGCCTTTGTCTCGCACACTGCTTCTCGGCGAGGAGGAGGGCTCATCCTTTGCAGACGCCTCTCGTTGACCTGCTGATTCTTGCGCTATAAAAATTACAACACCAGAACCGCTGTGCAGGATGGCCCTGGGTAGCGCCTGGGCAAAACCAGTCAGTCTGTGCCCGTCTGCGGCCGTTGAGACTGGGCCACCCACTGTTTGTTTTTGTTTTTGCATCTGGAGTTTACAAAAAGAGGCCCCACAGATCCTGAATTGCTACACTACCTGAAGTTGAGAAGGTGATAAATTAGAGCCTTTCCATTTTGGAGAAATGTAAAATCAGTGGGGGTCTCGCTGCAGTGAGCCCCACCATTTCACTTGAGAGCATGCTGGAGAGGGTTGTTAGGAGTGTGGCTAACGAGATGGCTATGCCAGAGTGTAGACTCTCCATTGAACATGGGGAACCATTGCCTCACACTTCTGGCACTACTGCTGATCTTGATATGGATAGCCTATCCCCAGGGGCAGGGACCATTTAGCCAGGGGGTCCCTAAATCCTCTCACAGCCCCCGAAACGGTTCAGCCACCCTCCCAAACGTGGCCAGCACATCTGAAATGAGTGATCTTCTAGTGCCTCCGATTGCCCCCACTGCAGCTATCAAACAGAAAAGCCAACTGGGTAAGAATGGGGAAGTAAAACGGAAACAACCTTTAACTGGTCAGGGTAACAATTGCCAGTTACTGACCCTGGATTCAACAGCCATCAATCTGTCCAACCACACAGGACTCTGACAGTCAGACATGTGACTCTTTGATGTTCAATCCCTTTTCTTGGGATACTTAATACATGAAAATTGGCAATATCATTAAGAGCAAACTCACACCTCTAGTAGGGATGTATGACGTTATTACGCATACTTTTACTCCGCAGACCATTACAACGCGACTTTTGCTCCGCATACCGTTACAACGCATAGCGCCTTGGGGCGCTGGATAGTGGTAAGTATAATTTACTATTCTAACTCCAGTCCCCGTGGACCCTAGGGAAGGTGTTGGATAGTAAATTATACTTATTCCCTATCCTAGAGCGCCCCCCAGCGCAATGCGTTGTAATGGTATGCGGAGTAATGGTCGCGTTGTAATGGGTCTGCGGAGTAAAAGATCCGTTGTAACGGGTGTATACCCTCTAGTAGATCATCTGGATAGAATCGAGTCTTTGGGGTGCCACCTCCAGAAACGTTCAACCTGAATGCTTGAGTAATGCCGTTAATGTCACTGGTGCAAATGCTAACTCAGCAAGGTTGGGTACAAGCAAAGTACCACTGCTTGCTGACCAACTGATGGATGCCAATGGCTCCAATCCTAATGCTGTGTCCAAGGTTTTGTGTAAAAATAATACTCATGGTAAAGGCCTGCAGCTCACCCTTGCATGCTGTCCCTCACCTTCTCGTTCTGTGCCTCTAACTTGCCCAATATCTCCAAGAGCTGGCAGCTCCAATGGTATTCCTGGTGGTACTCCTGTCTTGGACCCTGCCATTGCATTTTGAGTCTCCCCCGCTGACTGTCCGTATGTTTTATTCTTGGCAGGGGTCCCACCTCTTAGAGCTGGCCAAGAGGAGTCCTTGGACTAGCTTCGCAGTAAGGTGGGCCACTGGTTGTTCAAATAATAAACAACTTAATACTTGGGGCTTAAATGCATTTTTAATGATGCGTTGGTAATGTATTGTTATTAATTTTAAAATGCCTAGTAGTGTGCGCAACTTTCTGTCTAACAATTAGTACCATCAAAGATTGACTGCGACCAATGTTTCTACACTGCCCCTTCAGGTCTCTCTCGGCGCCCACGCACAGTCAAGTTTCTAGAACAATGAGTAAGACAGAATACCCAACACCAGAACCGTTTCTGGTCAAGTTTCTAGAACAATGAGTTCGTCAGAATACCCAACA
Organism: Lissotriton helveticus; assembly: GCF_964261635.1. Classification (NCBI taxonomy): domain Eukaryota; kingdom Metazoa; phylum Chordata; class Amphibia; order Caudata; family Salamandridae; genus Lissotriton; species Lissotriton helveticus. Next base: position 194,824,247 of record NC_136062.1, on the reverse strand, counting down.
CCAGATCCCCCCATTGTTTACATTTATTTCCAATCTAATTGAGAATCTAGCATCCACTGGTCAAATATTGTATGTGTACCTTGCTGGAGATTTTAATGTTTGGCTCCCAAAATATCTAGGGGCTACTGCTTTAATGTACTGACTCATTAATAGAGCTGACAATGATCTACACATCTGTGAACGTATTGCTCTTCTCACTGTCTTTTGACGTGGTAAATACCCTGGACATCATGGATTACTCTTTTGGTGAGATAACTACATTTAGGGGGAGAGGGCCTCCTTCAATTATAGAGTATATCTTCATCACACATAATTTAGAAGATTTATTGTGATAAGGTAAGTTGATACATTCTAGCTGTAGTAATCACAATCCTATTGCAATTGTGCTAATGGGTCATCATAAGAGTAAACCTGCGAGGGACATAGGGGCCTGTATGCTCACTCTACCACTGATAATCTGAGGCTGGTGTGGAGGATGCGTAACCCAACCCAGTTAATATAAAAATCTGATTGGGCCTAATCAGGTACTGGCGCTACTATGCTTATCAGAAGAAGTACGTGGCTCATTGATGGTAGGGGCCTTTGATCTTTGTCTGAGTGTACGGAAGGTCCTTTTGAAATCCACCCGACTTACACCTGCCACGCCAAGGTGGTTTAACTCTGACTGCTCAGTTGCAAATAGGGCACTTTGTTCTGCGCTGGTAGCCAAACTCAGGGATTCTGTTCTGATTGCCGCACTACTTAGGTTCGGCAATCAAACACTGCCAAGCGACATCAGGAGATAGCTGTATCTCAGTGGGAAGAATTAATTAAGTCATCCAGACAGCAAGATTTTTGGTCAACTATGTCTGAACTGAAACTTAACGAACGAAAGGCCCCCTAGATCTGTTTCAGGCCATATTTCTAGTAACGTTTGGGAGGAGTACTTTGGTACTATTTATGGAGCGCCTTAAGCCCATAATACATTTGCCATAGATGTCCATTTAGCGTCAAGCTTTCAGGGAACCCTAACAGAGACCGAGGTAGGCATTAATCTTAGTTGCTGTGGAAAGATGCCGGGCCCGGAGGGGGTCCCCATAGATTAGGTAAAGGGCAATGTTGCTTTGTGGACTTCTCTCCTTACTAATGTTTTTAATAGCCTTGCTTGCTCCCCTTTACCCAGCACAAGGAACTCCTCAATTATTTTGTCATCTTCAAAAAAGGAGATAGAGCACTACCAGGTTGTTACTGTTTGATATCATTATTTGACACATCTGTTAAAATTCTGGGAGATTTATTGCCAACAGATTAATTGACTGGGTGGCCGATGAGTTGATATTACATCATTGCCAGTATGGATTTAGGCACAATGTAAGGACAAATGTACAATGTTTTAACCTCAACCTTATCCTTGCGAAATACACAGTGGCAAAACAAGTACCTTTGTATCTAGCATTTATGGATGTATCCTCGGCTTTCCATTGTGTGAACTGAGCCAAATTATGGCACATGCTTATTAAACAAGGTTTAGATTGAGTGCTGGTTCATTTTTTGGTAGGTCTACACGAGAATATGAAGATGAGGGTATGCATTAACACACTGGGAGAGGAATCCAGAGATATAGATATCCATTGCGGAGCATTGGGCCCCTCTTTTATCTATTTTGTATAATAATGATTTACATCCCTTTTTATCACAAGTTACCTCAGATGTCCTTAAAATCAATGTTAATTCGTTACCCATGCTATTATATGCAGATGACGCCATGGACATGGTACTCACTCCCCGGGCGCTCTATCTCTTCGTACATGGGTATGATGATTTTATAGCCTCTTTAGATCTACACACTAACTTTTCAAAATCTCACATCATGTCATGTAGGCCGAAGCATAGATCCATCCCTACTATTGTAATTGGCGATCATTCATTAAGCAGGATCAATACCTTTCCTTCATTTTGGTATCTATTTTTCTCATATGGGTTCTTGGTCGTCCAATCTTGCATATCATTCTACCAAATTTTCAGTGGCTAATGGTTCTCTATGCAGTCTCCCTCCACCCCTTGGGAGAGGGTGTTTCGCTCCTTATTGGAAATTTATAGGTCTCAAGCATACCAATAGCTTTATATGGGGCTGAGGTATGGGAGATCTCAAATTGCATAGCCATTCAAAGAGAAGACAATAGACTTCTTCGGAACATTTTATCTGTTTACCTTTCTGCCTCTAATTTTATTTCTCACAAGGAACTGGGGCTCTCTTTTATAGAAGACCAGATTAAGGTCTGGCACGCCTTATTATGACTCTCAATCTGGAAAAACGATGAGGCTATATTAATGAGAGACATATTAGCTGATTGCCTTTCCTTAGACAAAGGGCTAGAGATCCCTTGGATTGCGTATGTTAAAGCTGTAGATAATAAAATTGGTATGGGACAGTTTTTTATGGACCCATCAACCTGTCACACAACTAACAGAAAGAGTGTGACCAGTGCTTTTTACAATCTTGAGGAACCTCAGGGGTTAAAGCTTGTGGTGGAACAGATAAATGTTGTTAAGTACCTAAATCTGTGTGAATCTGACAGCATCACCGACTATATATGGCGCGTTCAAAGTCGTTGGGAGTGCTCTTTATTGTTTCAATTTAGGTCTGATAATCTATTTGCTCTGTTTCCATCTGGGTTAGACATATAATCTTGATGCTAAACCCTGCCCGCGTGATAATTCATCAGGACAGAGCATGCTTCATTTTATGTGCTTTTGTAAATTGAATTCAAGTTACACAAAATTGTGTTTAATACCCTTTTAAAAAAGTACTGACGGAATATTGGTCAATGTAGACCAGCGTTCAGATTTTTATTACTTTAATCCGAAATGGATGTTATTTTGTAAAACTTTCCATGTGGGCATGCAAGTCCGTGCTGCTGTAATTTTCCTGATTTGCACTGTATGCACGCTCTCGTCTTATATTATTATGTATTGTATGCACATTCTCCTATCTAATTCTATGAATTGTCATCTTAACTTCATTTTCATTGGGTGTCTAATTTTATGGGAGTTTTTTATGCTTCTGAATAAAGATTGTATTGATTGATTTGTTTGTTTGTACGTATAATTTTAGTAAAAGTTGGTTAACGTTAGACCTAAAAATTAACATTTAATAGAGTGCTGAATGGTATGCAAAATAGGAAAGTACTCTAATGCCACAGAAATCAACTTATTTGGTTTCATACGCAGATCTTATACATTATCGTCATGGATTTATAGATATATTATTAACAATCATATACCTAGTACATCATTTGTTGTAGCACATGAAGGTCACACATGAAGGCATACGAAGAGAAAAAGATGTTATTTATTTCTTTTTTTATTTAGGAAGTTTTATGTAGCACTAGCCAGACTGTAAGGTATCGGAGCGCTTCACATAATTACAGAGCGGAGCAAAAGAAAGCAAACAAAGCAGAGCAAAATACAGTACAGTCCAAAGAGACATTCAGGGTACGAATCGCGGTAGGAGGAAGAGGAAGAGATCCATTACAGGGTTTTGGCCGTCCCCAAAAGCAGGGGAGCAGAATCTCTTAAGACACTCCAGGCTGATCCTATCTGATAGTTAAGGAGCGATCAAGGAACAGGATTTTGAGCTGACTTTTGAATTTAGAGAAGGAAGGAATAGTTCTGATGTGGGGGGGATAGAGTTCCAAATTTTGGGTGCATTACCGGCAAAGGACCGGTCCCTGGTTTTTTGTTTTCGAGTTTTTAGTGGGATCAGAAGTAAGGTGTTAGAGCTTCTAAGGTTCCTGTTCTGACCTGCTTTGTTAAGTTTGGACGCAAGATATTCAGGTTTGCCTGTGTGAAGGGCTTTGTGGGTGAGGCAGGCTGTTCTAAAGTTCGCCCGCAATTCTATTGGTAACCATTTGAGTTCTTTTAGTGCCGGAGAGATGTGGTCAAATTTCTTTAGTCCAGTGACAATTCTGGCAGCCGCGTTGAGGGTTGTTTTCAGAGGAGCGAGATGGATTTTGGGTATTCCAGAGAGGATTGCATTACCATAATCAAGTCTTGACAGCACCAATGCTTGGGTAGCTTGTTTGAGATCATTGGGTGGGATGAAAGGTTTTATTTTGCTTAGTAGCTTGAGATTAAGGAAGGCGCTCTTTGCCGAGATCTTGATGTGTTTGGTCAGGTCTAGTTTGGAGTCAAGTGTGATGCCTAGTGATTTGACGGATTCCGCTAGGGTGAGATTCTCATTGAGCGCGTCTATATCTTTTAGCTATTCGATCATTTGTGGGTTCTCTTCTTTGTTCGAGATGAGGAGTAATTCAGTTTTGTCAGGGTTCAACTTTAGATGGTTGCTTGACAGCCGGCGTTGGACTTCCTTTAGTGTTTCGTTGAGTCTGTGAATGTCGTTAGCGGAGGAGATTTCCAGATAGATTTGGGTATCGTCCGCGTAGAGGTGGAAGGGAATGTTCGCTTTCCTGAGTAGGGTGGAGAGGGGTTCCATGTAGATGTTGAAGAGTTGAGGGGAGAGCACTGAACCTTGTGGAACTCCTCTTTTGACTGGATGAAGGTCGGATTCAAAGCTTCTCATTTAGATTCTTTGGGAGCAGGAATGAGGAGAACCAGTTGAGGACCACATCATCTAGACCAGCCCTTTCTTCCAGGGCTTTGAGGAGAAGAATATGGTCAACTTTGTCGAATGCTGCCGATTGGTCGAGTAGAATGAGGAGGCAGCATTTGTCTGAGTCCAGTGATTTGTGTATGTCATCAATTATGTTGAGGATTGCAGTTTCCGTGCTACACCCTTTCCTAAATCCTGACTGATGTGAGTCAAGGAGGTTGGTATTATCCAAGTGCTGTGTTAATTGTTGGAGAACACATCTTTCTAGTATTTTGGGAAGGAGAGGAAGGTTGGAGACGGGTCTGAAGTTGTTTATGTCATTTGTATCAAGGCCTGGTTTTTTTAGCAATGAGGTGACTTGTCCCACTTTCAGGCTATCTGAGACGGTTCCGGTTTTTAAGGAGCTGTTAATATTCCTGCACCACAGTAGGGCTGGGGAGAGTTTCTGTTTTTTGGTGAGTAGAGCAGGAAGGGGGTCTAGGGTATGAGATGAAGGTTTAGAGGTGGAGATAAGTTTGACTATTTCCTCTTCTAGAATGGGCTGGAAGAGTGACCATGGTTTAGTAATTGGTGGTGGAGCACTACCAAGCACCCCTCCCATGCTGCTATGGGGCCGGGGAGAGCAGTTGATGACCAGAGAGCGCTCGATCTTGGAGACCTTGTCATTGAAGAAGTTGGCGAAGTTGTCGCAGCGTTCTTTGGAGGCCTGCCCTAGGGAGAAATCCGGTTTGGAAGTTTGTTGTCTAATAATACTGAAGAGCTCCTTGGGTCTGTTTTTTGCGCTGTCAAGAGCAGAGCGGAAGTACATGGATTTCTTGTTCTTAATATGGTTATTATACTTCTTCTGGATAGTTCTGAGTTTGTCTCGGTGGGAGATAGTGGGCACGCTTCTCCATTGTCTTTCTGCAGCTCTTAATTGTCTCCTTTCTTCATTAGTGTCAGAGTCGAACCAAGATCTGGACGGAATGGCTCGTTTTTTTCTTTGTTTCAGTGGTGCTAGTTGGTCGTGAAGGTTTAACATATTAATGTTATAGAGTGAGGTAAGATCGGTTGTGGATAGATCTTTGTCGCTAGGAAGGAGCAGCTTTAGCCTATCTTCCATGACTTCCTGGGGAATCTGGGAGAGATTTCTGGACCATTTGGAGGGATCCTGCACAGGAGTCAGGGATAAGACTCTTTGGTTAATGTGGAATAAGATCATGTGATGATCCGACCAGTCTACTGGGAGGATGTTGTCGATTGTAATTGTGTCTTGTTGGGCAATGATGGCATCCAAGGTCGCTCCTTTGTTATGAGTTTCTTTGGAGCAATGTTGGGAAAGGTTATTGTCACAAAGGAGAGTATTAAGCGATTGGATTAGTGTGTTGTTGGATTCATTCCAACGTAGGTTGAGATCCCCCAGAATTATTTGGTTAGTGTCTTTGAGTGCGCAGTGGGCAATCAGGTCAGAAAGATGTTCCCCAAAAGTAGAGGAGTTGCCGGGTGGGTGGTAAAGAAGGTGACCTACTAACGGGCTGTTGTCCTTAAGCTTAATGGTGACCGATAAACATTTAAAGGAGCTATTTTCGCGAGGGTCCATTACAGTAATGGCAAAATCCTCTTTATGGATGATGGCTACCCCTCCGCCGCGTTGGTCTATTCTGTCTTTATTAATGAGTTTGAAACCAGGAGGCACTAACATGTCGAAGCAAGGTGGTGAGCACTCCTTTAGCCAAGTCTCCGTGATGAACGCAATGTCTAAGTCCTGAGAGAGGATGGCTTCAGCAAGTTCCGTTGTATGCTTGGGGGCAGATCTACAGTTAATGAGCATGCAGTTGGTAGATATATTATTTTTGGTCGACTGCTTTTCTAAAGGGGCCCTCGGTATGAAGGTGAGGGTGGGGGGAGGTCTGGTGGGCATCACGGTTGTGAAATCTCTTCCGAAGACCCGTGATCACTTGGATCTTGGCGTTGGTGGCAATTGAGGGATGGGTGGCATAGGTGGAGGCTAGTTCCATAGCTTCTTCAGCAGACATAGCTGCTGTAGATCTGTGAGGCCTATTTGATTGGATCTCAACATCTTTACTAGTGTATGTCTGAGCTTCAGATGCGGGGGCTTTAGTTCTTGATGGAGATTGAAGTGAGATCCCCGCGTGGTTGAGTTTCCAGACCAGGAATTAAGAGGAAAAGAGTCAGTCGGACCGGAGGCCCTGTGTTGGATATGTTGGGGCTTACAAGTCTTATCTAGGTTGGAAAGGATGTCATCCAGGCCACTACATATCATTTCTAGCTGACTCTCTAGTAAGGTCAACCTGTGCGCCAAAATGTCCAGGGCTGGTGACGAGCAGTTTTGGGTAAGGGCATCTCGAGGAATGTGGGGCCAGGTCCCCATTAGAGGTTTAGTGCTGGGAAGGTCAACCTGGCTGTCAGTATTAGAAGCCCTCGGTAGGGGGTTAGGTCTTGGGCTCTTCCTCCGTGGTTCAGCTAGAGTGATGCGGGGGTCAGTAGACCAGGCTCTAGGGAGGTTGTTATGTTGTTGGAGCGGGTAGGATTACTGGGGCGGTGGGGCTTGGTGTTCTCTGATAGGTTGATGGGGGTCAGAGGGCTGAGCTCGTGGGATGCTAGAGTGGTGACAAGGAGGATAAGATATCGGGGGCTGCGGGCACTGGTCATCTTTAGAGACCTGAAGGATAAGGTTGCAGGGACAGCATGATGAGGGTAGTTTCTGAGGGGGGAATGGGGGGTCTTGATGGGAGGGCAAGAAGATATTTCCAACTTCTGCAGAGGCAGGTTGATCGGGGCATTGGGATGGGGTGGAGCAGGACGCCGTGGTTGAAGGTGTGCTGAGAAAAGGGTAGGGAAAAGGGAGTCAAAAACCTCTAGGTTCTCATTATTGGCATGTATCAAAACTGTACCATTTGAGTAAATGGTCACCGATGTATTCCCTTTTCTATTTGCTTGGTTAGGGAGGGAGGTTGTCAATTTGCAGCTGTGTGAGGTGGTCGTCGTTTTAGATATGTGAAGTTGCATTCTCAATACGGTGTTCCAGCTTTCCAGACTATCTGTGTGGAAGATGAGATCCATCTTAATCTGCCCTTTGGAGGAGCAGTGGTATGTGTCAACAACTAGTGTTTCTGGGTATTGTCTGATTAAATTGTGTTTGTGGTTTCTTCTCGCTTTTGTAGAGAGGTTAGGGGGGAAGCTAATCACGAAGGTGTTCACGCCGTGCGGTTTCATGTGGGTCAAGGTAGTAGGTTCGACGGAGGATGGTGTGCCTGGTGGCATTATTGCGGGTTGTGAAGGGACGGGATGAGCTGAGCGTGGGGACTCGAGGGTTTGCCCTGTTATGGGAGCCGTGATTGAGGAGGCAACGAGTAGACTAAGTGTTTGGTGCAGGTGGAAGACAGTGTCGTTAAGAAGGTAGTGAGGGGACAGGGAGTATGCTGGAGTATGGGAGTGGATATTGCAGGAGGGTGAAGGCGACATGAAGCAGGTTGATACCTTAGAATGGCCCCCTAGACGCTAACCTCATTGGCGGAGGGTTGACCTTATTGATTACCATCCTACTTGAGCTTTCTCATGGGTAGGTTACCTGGGGGGCGTGGGGATTTTCACATTCAAACACTGTAAAGGTTTTTCAACAGAAGTTTCCAAAACTCGGTTTTGGGGACAATTATGCCTGCAAAAACTAACACTTTTACCTGTAGAATTTTCAAATAAAGAGGGCTTGTGCATGAAAAATGTCTTGCGAAACATTTTAGCTGAATTTATGCCCTTAGCGAAGGTGTAAAATTTGCCACGTTTCCTGGCCAAATTTTAGTTTGCACAGCTCTGGTTAATTAATAGCTTTTAGGATATTGGACACAAAGGGCCACATGCATCAAGCTTTTTTGCATTCGCAAAATTCGGCCGTTTGAGAATGCAAAAACCATTTTTGGGATGCATAATTTTTTTCATTTTTCGCAATTTAAGAAATCGCAATTTTTTGCGATTTCTTAAATTGCGATAGCATTGCGATAGCATTTAAGAAATCGCTAATTTTGCGATTTCTTAAATGCTATGCATGATTTTTTTTAAATTGCGAATTCGCAATTAGGAAGGGAAAAATTACCATGAAGTAAACCTTCATGGTAATTTGCGAAAAGTTTCAAAAATGCATTTTTGTAACTTATATTTTACACACACACATGCCCTTGGGACATGTGTGTGAGTAAAATGTACTTACGTGACATTTCAGGGGTGCAGGGGGGTCCCCCTGCACCCTTGAAATTGCATTCTCTTTTTGCGATTCCTTAATTGCGAATTCGCAAAATGAGAATGCCTTCCCATTGATTCCTATGGGCCTCAAGGCCCATAGGAATCAATGTAAAGCGATTGCTTAATTGCGATTCTCAATTAAGGAATCGCAAATAAGGAAAATTAAGAAATCGCAAAAACATTTGCGATTTCTTGATGCATAGGAATTTGCAATTTCTAAATTGCGATTCCTTAATTTTCGCAATTTAGGAATCGCAAATTCCTACAATGATGCATGCACCTGTAAATACATTGCAGTGCAAATAAACGACTTGATTAGTATGTAAAACATCTCCCATAGGGGCTACCTTACCATGAGTCAAATTGTCTACTAGACAAACCACCATCTCTCTCCTGGAAGAACATGAATCGCCTGAGTTATCTTGACATTTTTATTGGTGCCTGAAAATTGCTGAGGGCAGGAACACGGCGGCAGTTGCTTTTAAAACCATAAAATACTTGTATAGATGATGCCCCCTGGCTGGAATCCGCCAGGCCGTATCGTGGCCACCGGGTGAGTTCCAATGTTAGGCTTCAGTAATATTATCTGGAGTCTAAAGGATTATTGCCACTTTGCGACATCTATTAGCAGATCCACTATATTTGAACAAGAAATACTCCGATTGGATGCCACACATTTGAAGGGGGCCTGCACCGGACTTATACAAAGATGAATACCGGGTTTCACTGCTACTGAATATTTAATGTGAATGGACCTCGTTTTTAAAGCGACTTGGACAGTGAAAATTTTCACACATTGCTTTGAATTTAATTGACTTACATCCTACTGATAGAAGACTCTTCCTTGGATCTCCTCATATAGCCAGGGATTCTGATTACATTTGGAATTCTGTTGTTGTTTAGGCTAGAGGTTACGCCACAGTACAAATCATTTCCAGTTCGTTTTTAGGATAATTTTCTTCTGATAAACTTTTGAGAACTTGGATGTTCTCTCCTTCGAGAGGGGTATTTTCCTAAGATGCCCTGATGAAGTTCTCCAAGAGAACGAAACGCATAGGCTGAAAATCCCTGTCTTTCTGTGAACTGTTTAAATATCATCAAAAAAGAAAATTTGAAAATTCTCAGAGCTAATTCCTGGACATTACTTGTATTCCTGCGCTCACCATTCAAGAATTACTTTATGATCTGGAAAACAGTGGCACCATAGGGCGGTTGGTGTCTGGGTCTGTAGCCCGGGTCCTTTTGACAAATAGGATACAGGCATAGAGGTGCAGGAAGGGTAGTCCACCGTCCAGTGTGTCTCTTTTGGATGTATGACGTTACAACGCATACATTTACATCGCGGTACATTACATCGCGGTTTTTACAACGCAAGTCGTTACAATGACTTGCGTTGGATGGCGCTGGACTTAGGAGTAGTATAATTTACTATTCCAACTCCAGTCTACGTACAGTAGGGAAGGTGTTGGATGGTAAATTATACTAATCCTTGTCCTAGAGCGCCATCCAGCGCAAGTCGTTGTAATGACTTGCGTTGTAAAAACTGCGATGTAATGGCATCGCGATGTAATCCCCGCGTTGTAAACGATGTTTCCCGTCACTCTTGCTTGCATAGACGATGCCCCCACCCGAAATCAGCGCCAGGTGTGGTTGCACCGCCCTAGAGCCGGCCTCGAATCCCTATGTTCATAATCTTATCTTTTCAGGGATTCTGTTCTGTATGTCTTTGAAGAATTTAACCTGTGTGCAACGCTTGCATATAAAAATGTTGTTGCTTGTGTCATCGAAAACACCGATTTTTTATTAAGGGTCATCAAAGTTGTAAAAATGCTACACGCGAAAGTATTGTTATTCTGAGTCTTTTGTATATTTTCCTATGGATATTGGTGGAGCACGTACCCAGCGATAGAGCAGCATAGCGCTGAAGATTGGCAGAAGGCTGCTCTGAATAGCATAGCCCCTCTTAAAGTCAGACACGAGGTTAGATCTTCCCCTCAGTACACTTGGGACCTCACTCAGCCTTAAAAGAATATATAAAGGCGTCATCCGTGAAGCACTTGCCTCCTTTTACATTCAAAAAGTTGAAGAGGTTCACATCTCTTCTAGAGGGTTATCTGTGGTTTAAACTTACAGCTCCCCCTGATCTGTTCCACTCCACAGGGTTACCAAACGCCTACTTTCGGGAGTCTTCTTCCCTATCCCCAGAGAGCATCATTAGAACAGCCAAATCCATGAAATGCGGCTCTCCATTTGATCTGTGCCCTACATCAGTCTTCCATATGGCACTCAGCTCTGGTGTTGGCTAGCATATGCAATTATTCTTTTTCTATGGCCAATATTGTGTTACAGTTAAAAAAACCTGTTATTGTCTCACTGTTGAAGAAACCTACTGCTGATCCACAGATTATGGGCAACGTCAGACCAATCTCAGTCAGTACTACCTTTTGTGACTAAAATTCTGGAGCCATATTATCAAGAAAGGGCGATACATTATAGCCGTTTTTATCGGCAGGAAACTGCTGCTAAAGCGGTGATAATGGGCTTGATAATTTGCCCTTGTGAATTCCCATAGAAGCCCAGGTTCTGGTGTTAACCTGGGCTTCTATAGGAATTCACAAGGGCATATTATCAAGCCCATTATCGCCGCTTTAGCGGCAGTTTCCTGCCGATATAAGCGGCGATAATGTATCGTCCTTTCTTGATAATATGGCCCATAGTGCCCAGCTGACACACTGCAGTGAATCATAGAACCTATTTGATTCTGTGCAGTTTGGCTTCCGCTCTTTTAGTCAAAGGCAGCCTTGCTTGCAGTGCTTAACTTGCGCTGGTAATTGCAAATAAGGCCCACCAGCACTCATTTTTGGGGACCGGCAGCACTCATTTTTCCTCAATAGAATTTGATGTATAGCAAGAGAGAGAAAAGCACAAAAAGGGTAAAGAAGGAAAAAGGTGAAAATAAGAAAACCTGCAAGAGTGAGATAAAGAGGCAGGGAGCGTCTTGTGGTAGGTTTAAGAGGCACCAAGTGGAATCAAGGCTAAGCGGCCTTTGTATTCAGCACGGCGACCTTCGATAGTGCCTGCCGCGAGCTTAAGGGGGAACCTTTTTGCTCCGGCACTTATTATTCTACAAATTAAGCACTGCTTGTTTGCAATCACTGAGGATCTCGGCTTAATCTTAGAGAAAGGTAACAGAGCTGCGCTCATTCTCATTCTATGTGCAACAGGACCGCATTTGGCCTGTTGCACATAATACTCTAACGGCTTGGTTGAAACCTGCTTGGAATCCGAGAAGCTGAACCGCTCTGCTTAAGTTCTTTCCTAACTGAGCTTACCTGCAGTGTTCCCCAGGGTTGCAACAAAGTCCCTACTCCACTTATGGCTTTGGTCAAACTTTTGGCATGATGTATCACGTCCTATGCAGATAACACTAGTAGTTTCAGTCAAGGATAATGGTTTACAGGAGGTCTCTGCAAACTTTCGAAGTTGCATGAAAAAAGGTGCTAAGTGAATGTCATCCAAATCCCTGAAATTAAACCCCAATAAGCCTGAGATGGGCCTCTTCAAGGTGACCGGCAGAGTTGGGTTCCTTGCTTTCCCCAGCGATCTAAGCACATCATTAAGGGATTATTTTAGATATATTTTGCCTTTCACCAGTCATATTGCTAGATCGACCTCCACTTGTTTTTTTTATCCTTTTAGACTTTTATGGAAAATAATTCCACTCCATTCCCCCTTTGCCAATTTTTTCTTGTTACCCAGATTTCGGAGATCCAGGCTGGGAGGCAGATCCTTTTCTATATTCGCAGCTAAGCATCGGAATGCCCTTCCTTTTGAAATGTGCTCCATTGCAGATCATACCAGCTTCAGAACAAAAAATGAAGACTTCGTTGTTCTCTATAAGATAACCTGAATGATTTCTACTTCCCAGCTCCTAGCCACTACTTTCTGGGTGTCAGTGCACTCTGTAAGTATTCATTTATGCATTCATACATAGATATGTTTCAAGATTGAGGGTCATTCATAGAGAGGTTCTGATTCATGGGAAACACTGTTCAAAAACTTTTCCAAGAAATAGGTAGATTTCATTTTCCACCTACTAGGGCTCAGACATAGCGCTCCCCTATACAACAGTCATCGCAGTCCCTAATCTGCTAAATTGAAATCCACTGATCTATTTTTATGCCTTAGTGTGTTTTCTTTTTTTACGTTTTCCGTTTGTAGGCTCAGGGTTTTACCTCCTACCAGGCCTGGTCTCTGTTGGAACCCCACCATAGGCCCCTTCTTCTTGGATCAATTCCATATCCTATCATCTCATATCCTACTCTTCGTGTACTGGGCACGTAGTATGCAGCAATCATCTCATTGTACCGCAGGTACTTCCTCTAAAAGCTGTCTTCTGGAATTACAGGGTGTGACGTCAGCCTCACATTCACAGGATGAACCTTTCATGGACCAAGCGGTGTCCCCAATATCCTTTACATGGGTAGATTTTCAGTGACTACACCGAGCTGATGCATGAACTAATTAGTAAATAATCTATACAGCCTTAGTTTAGGTACGGTTTTGATCAACGTTCACCTGGGACCTGCTTTCAGATTCCCTCCCATTTTCCTTTCTCTGGCAAGAGAGGCATATTCTTCTGAAGGAAATGCCATTGTTTGTTTCTGATGATGTCAGTACAGCATCAGTATGAGATTGTCTTAAGCTCTGCTTCGTAGACTGGTGCAAACATTCTGCCCTTAAACAGCTAATGTGCACCTGCTTTTTATTTATTTATTTATTGGAGAGAATGAAACAGAAAACACACTTAGAAAGCTATTTCACCTCACAGATTTGGAACAGCAATACACCTAGTAGAGAGGTAATAGAAATGGGTACAGTCCCAGGCTGAATGGTTCCAAAGGTGATAGTAATCCATTAAAAGTTCATATCTACATTGAGGTGCAGCAGGTATCACCTGAGCTCCCCCAGAGGTGTAATGAACACTCACAGAACCGTGCAGTCTCCACAGAAAGACGTATCAGCATCACAATGCACCTTACTTGTGCTTTACGTCTGTGTGCCTGCTTGAAAGGAAACCTATCTTCAACGTCTTTAAGTTTCTCATTAATTGAATATTGTTGGAGAGGAGTTTAAATATGCTGAATGTAAAGTATCTCCTTCCATGGCCTGCAGGTTTTCCTTTGCATTTTCCAGTGCGTGGAACGCAGGGAGCTCATTTATGGTATTTACTTTGTGGACCTTTCAGACCTGATTCATGGATCTCCCTCTGAATCCCTAAAGATCTCATTAGCAGTATCTCCTGGCCTGGCCCCACATGCAGTGTGGCTTCCTTGGCGTATGATTGATCCTCGCAGATGAGATTCAGGAGGCCGTTCCGCCATGTGGCAGGGCCTGCGATGGGCACTGTTCTGTCCAAGCTGAGCTATCTCCATTCTATTTTAATTAGCAGGGATGCGTGGTTCTGCTGCAAACCTCCTGAAAAGGGGAGACATTGACTTCTCATCACTGCGAATGGCTAATATATGGGCTGTGTGTGTGTTTGTGGGGAAGTAGCGGACGTAGTATGTCAGAAATGTGTGCAAATGTATTTGCATCTACTACCTATGCGACATCTTCCCTTTGAACCTGCCAGGGGCTTGGGAGGAGGACACCCCTACCTGCTCTCCTGCCAGGCATCTCTCACTGGACCTATACGTCATTGATTAACCTATCTGCAGGTGCAGCCAGTGTCCATTTTTTTCATAATCTTACCTCCTGTATGAGGAGTCACTTTATTGGTACTGATCGGGATAGCGGGGGGGGTGACTTTACAGGTCATTGCGGTTGTAGATGTAATGCAGTGCTCTGGGAATGTTCATCAGTGGCACATGGGAAACACTACTCCCCTGAGAATGAGTAACTGGAGCAGGAGATCCCAGAGGGGTACCACAAGGAGATCCAACTCTAGACAGAACCCAACAGAGGGATGAACAATGGTGTAGATACTACTATCTCAGCATCTTGCCTTCCGGTATTTGGAAAGAGCAGAGGGTTTTTTGGGATTGTGCTGGTGTACTGAACTATCCATCACCCCCCATAACTGCACTTATAGTCCTAAATAAAAATGTAGATTATTAGTGCAACATGACATTCAGCGAATGCCGTCAAACAAAAGTTCTGCAGGCTTAATGTGTGTCTGATGGTGGACAGAATTATATGTAGGCTGCATCTATGCTAAGAATTAGGGGAATTGGCAATGTTATAATAATCTTGCATATAGACCTCTAGGTCTTCCTGTGTGTGTGGATAACATTGGAGTTTGCTTTCCCTTTAAAGGAAGTTGAAGCTACTCATATAAGAACATATCAATTTACGTGTCTTTTCATCTTCCTTTACTGTTATGACCCACAAGAGTCGTATAGGGGCTTTAGATGCTAATCCACACTCTCCACCAAATAAGAATTGAATCAACTCAAACCGGCAGGTTCTTGAGAGGACAAATGATGATACTGAGTAGAAGAAATATGTAAAAGAAACAATTGATGGATGGTATGCTGGACAATGCAAACATTCACCCCCAGTCACAAGGATCCGGGTTAAATCCATCATTCGTTTGCTCACCACACTACCCCAGTTTGGACCCAGCCATATGCAAATCAGTCTGGACCCTGTTCCTTGTAGGAACAGTCCAGCCCGAACTACCAAGCCAGGTCCATCCTGTACCGGAAACAAGCATCCTGGGACCGGTTTCTGGGCATCACCCTTCATCAGCCAGGCTAGCTTGAATCCAGTGGTGTAGTGAGCACAGGACCCACATCTGGGCACCCCCTTCCCAATTAGGGCAACATATGCAAAAGAAACAATTGATGGACAGAATGCTGGAAAATGCAAACAATCACCCCCAGTCACAAGGATCTGGGTTAAATCCATAATTCTTTTGCTCACCACACCACCGCAGCCATATGCAAATCAGTCTTGACCCTGTTCCTTGTGGGAACAGCCCAGCCTGAACTGCCAAGCCAGGTCCTCCGTGGACTGGAAACAAGCATCCTGGGACCGGTTTCAGGGCATCACCCTTCATCAGCCAGGCTAGCTTGAATCCAGTGTTGTAGTGAGCATGGGACCCAGCGAGGACCTGGCTTGGAAGTTCGGGCTGGACTGCTCCCACAAGGAACAAGGAACAAGGTCAAGACTGATTTGCATATGGCTGGATCCAAACTGGGGGGGGGGGTTTGGTGAGCAAAAGAATGATGGATTAAACCTAGATCCTTGTGAATGGAGGTGAATGTTTGCATTGTCCAATATTCCGTCCATCAATTGTTTCTTTTGCATATGTCGCCCTAAGTGTGCCGGGTATGCCCAGATGTGGGTCCTGTGCTCACTACACCACTGGATTAATGCTAGCCTGGCTGATAAAGGGTGATGCCCGGAAACCGGTCCCAGGATGCTTGTTTCTGGTCCAGGGAGGACCTGGCTTGGCAGTTCGGGTTGGACTGGTCCCACAAGGAACAGGGTCAAGACTGATTTGCATATGGCTGGGTCCAAATAGGGGTGGTGTGGTGAGCAAAAGAATGATGGATTTAACCAGAATCCTTGTGACTGGGGGGTGAATGTTTGCATTGTCCAGCATTCCGTCCATCAATTGTTTCTTTTGCACTGAGTAGAAGAAAGGCTTACTAGAGGTTGGAGGTTCATCCCTTGAACTTCGGGGATTGCACACGCATCTCTCTTGCTCAGGGAGTGTAGAACAGCGTTGGTGATGCACAAGCCAGAATTATAGCAAGTCTGGCTCAAATGATACGCGCACATAGCTTGAATATGGAAATAGGTGCACATATATAATAATAATAAACAAGCCTAATCTCCATATAGTTTACCTGATGCTTCAATATGTAGTGCTGGTGAGGGACTCAGGAAGTACCCAGAGACCTTTCCTGAACTCAAGAGCATCAGGAGACGCCGCTGGTGACGACTTCCGATTTAGTTCAGGTGTCAAAGGTCTATCAATGACATAGGTGCCTTCTTCTCAGAAGATTCAGGAAAGAATTAAGAAAAATGAAAGATTTTCAGGGAAAACTAAACAAAAGTGCAGGGATGCCAAATACAGTGAGGGAATTGAGAGTAGGGGAAGCATGCAACAAAGTAGGTGTGAGGCAAGTTGTCCTGGATTCTGTCCTTGTGCTACTCTGATTGGTCTTTCCTCCCAGACTACCTGAAAGACTCACGCACTCCATCTCAGCCAGGGCCACCACTGTCCAGTATTCCGCAGTCTCTGGGTCTCTGGTCTTGATTTGTTTTGTATATCCATGTTGTTATCATTTCTTGGCTGGATTCATGTTCCGTGGGATGTCCTAAACCTTGTTGAGCAATGGGTCTTTTTGCTGCAGCTTGGTAGGCGAGACCAAAAAAGGCTGAAAACTCATTTTGTAAAGAAACTCAATCCCCACACAATAGGTAGGTACGTCACCTCCCTCTCTCTAAATGACTCTCATTCATACCCTTGGCCTCTGGACCATTACTCAAAGCAACTAGCTAGGTTCAGGCTATTGAAAGATACTCCCATTGCAACATGCTTCTTGATTTTGCAATCGTGGTACCGTTCCTTGACCAGAAGAAGGATGATAACGTGAAATGTAGAGGACACGTGCAGTCACTCCTCTGTTGAATGGGGCGGATGGATCAAAGATGGATGGAGAGACGGAGCGTTCGATTGGTCACTTTGTTTACTGGGACATGAATAACCTATTTCTAGTGCATCGGCGTGCTTTTTAGCACTTGGTCAGTGTTCCCGATAATGTAAGATGCCCCTCTAAGGTCGCCCCCGCCTAGGTGTTTGCTCCATTGTATACTGGTACTCACCGCATTGCTGACGGTGCTTTGAACCGGGTTGCAACTATACAGAACATACTTCATCGGTGCCCAACTCCTCTGTATGATTACTATGCAAATAATTTCATCTTTATGCAAATTGCTCTTGTATGTAAATGAGACTCATACATATGCATAACGGATCTCCTGAAAATGTGACCTGTGCGTGACCTGTAACATTTCTGGGAGAGCGGCGGGGAGCCGGGGAGATTCTGAGCGCGCAGCGCTGCTCAGCTGGGCCGCGGGAAGCGTGACAACAGCTGCGTCAGAAATGCCTTCTTATTTCAGCAGGGAGGCTCAATGGCGCGGAAGCATTTCAGCGCAGGACGGATAGCGAGAGGCGTCCGGGCAGAGTCGTTAATAACTAGTTTTGTTATGTGATGTTACACCACACGGAGGTGGTGCTTTGTGGTGTCACACACGCTATTGTAGCTCTTTGTGATGTCACAGTCAAACTTAAGGAAGGTTGTGCTTTGTGGTTTCACACGCGTTATGGTAGCTCTGTGTGATGTCACACTTCACGGAGGTAGTGCTTTGTGGTGTCACACGTGTTATGGTAGCTCCTTGTGATGTCACACTTCACGGAGGTAGTGCTTTGTGGTGTCACACGCGTTATGGTAACTCTGCGTGATGTCACACTTCAGGGAGGTAGTGCTTTGTGGTGTCACACACGCTATTGTAGCTCTTTGTGATGTCACACTTCACGGAGGTAGTGCTTTGTGGTGTCGCTATGGTAGCTCCTTGTGATGTCAAACTTCACGGAGGTAGTGCTTTGTGGTGTCACACGCGTTATGGTAACTCTGCGTGATGTCACACTTCACGGAGGTAGTGCTTTGTGGGGTCACACAGGCTATTGTAGCTCTTTGTGATGTCACACTTCACGGAGGTAGTGCTTTGTGGTGTCGCTATGGTAGCTCCTTGTGATGTCACACTTCACGGAGGTAGTGCTTTGTGGTGTCACACACGCTATGGTAGTTCTTTGTGATGTCACACTTCACGGAGGTAGTGCTTTGTGGTGTTACACACGTTATGGTAGTTTTTTGTGATGTCAAACTTCAGGGAGGTAGTGCTTTGTGGGGTCACACAGGCTATTGTAGCTCTTTGTGATGTCACACTTCAGGGAGGTAGTGCTTTGTGGGGTCACACAGGCTATTGTAGCGCTTTGTGATGTCACACTTCACGGAGGTAGTGCTTTGTGGTGTCGCTATGGTAGCTCCTTGTGATGTCACACTTCACGGAGGTAGTGCTTTGTGGTGTCACACACGTTATGGTAGCTCTTTGTGATGTCACACTTCACGGAGGTAGTGCTTTGTGGTGTCACACAGGCTATTGTAGCTCTTTGTGATGTCACACTTCAGGGAGGTAGTGCTTTGTGGGGTCACACAGGCTATTGTAGCTCTTTGTGATGTCACACTTCACGGAGGTAGTGCTTTGTGGTGTCGCTATGGTAGCTCCTTGTGATGTCACACTTCACGGAGGTAGTGCTTTGTGGTGTCACACACGTTATGGTAGCTCTTTGTGATGTCACACTTCACGGAGGTAGTGCTTTGTGGTGTCACACAGGCTATTGTAGCTCTTTGTGATGTCACACTTCAGGGAGGTAGTGCTTTGTGGTGTCACACAGGCTATTGTAGCTCTTTGTGATGTTACACTTCACGGAGGTAGTGCTTTGTGGTGTCACACACGTTATGGTAGCTCTTTGGTATGTCAGAGCCACTGGGTCGTGCTTGCGAAGTCGGGTGCTTGATAGTAGTCAGGGCTTAAGTCCAAAAAAAAGTGGCGGGGATTCACCAAGTTAGGCAGAATGGGTGTGACATCACCTCGTGTGACATCTCAGGAAGAGACATCACGGCGCATGACATGCATGTGGCATCAGAGGAAGTGACATTTCAACCCATGACCTCACAGGAAGTGACATCAGATCTTAGGTCCTCACATATGTTTAGCAGGTGTATCATGAGCACATTAAAGCACATTACAATATTTGACAAATTGGATTTTGCATTGGGGTTGTGTCAAAATTATGACGCAACCACAATGCAAAATTTGGGCCTCAACTTATACATTTTTTTTTTTAATCCTGCCACAAATAAATTGGCAACAAGGAGAAACATGGCAGTAAATCTGTTCAGATTAATTGGTTGGAATGTCTGTATTTTAAGAAATCTTATAGGTTAAGGCAACTGCTGCAAAGATGTTTGTGTGCCAGTTAAATCTCAGGAAGTAATAATAATGGTAAAATACCTCTGGAGGCTAACGTATTTGATGCAGAGATCTGTGTTTTGCCTAGTCCTAGTTTTTAATCAAAGCAGGATAGAGAGTTAATATGACTCCTGCAAAAGCACATTGTGTCACGCAGGTGACAGATTTTTATTTAATGTAAATGGTTACTGCTTTTAAGACAGAGATCCTTTCTGTTACTTGCAGTTCATAATTTGTAATCCTTCTGATATAGCACACAGAGGTATGAAGGGCATGTGGCTCCTACACCTTGCAACCATCACTGTCTTATGTAACACATCCTGGATATTGATTCACATACATATGATTTATTGTCAATGTACGTGTGATGTAAGCGCTCTGACTCCCTGCATTGGGATGAGTAGTGCTAAAGATCCATAGAAGAAATTAAAAAAAATAGTGGTATTTAAATTGTTATTTCTGTAAATACTGGGGCGACCAACACATCTGACATTTTTATAGTGTATGCATATATCTTATAAACAGGTACTGAACAAAGTCAAAAGCATTTCTCTCTTAAGTACCTGTTAAGTGAAAAGATGTGAGCCCTTGTTTCTCCTCCATTGCATCTAGGTGTGAGGCTCTGGATAGTTCCCAGCCAGGATACTACAACAAAAAGAGGCTAATGGCCCCTTAACTCCGGCCTTTGTTATGGGCGAGTAAAGGCTTACAGGAGTGTGACCCATATACTTGATTAGGACTGGGTAAGGAAGGTATATTCAAAAAACAATGTCCCAATAGGTGAAAATATACAGTCAATTAATTAAGCATGCGCATCGCATTGCTAGCAAGGAGAAAGGAGAATACTCATTGGTTTAAGACAAGATATTCAATCATCTTATTTTATGGTGTACATTCATGGTCGGTAATATACAGTTATACGCAGCACTGCATAAACTCAATTTGATGACAACCATATAGAACTTGGTGCTCTAAAAGGTGACTGTGGTGATAGTGGCGACGCAAGTGCAATAGTGAACAGCATGGACGGCGCACTGTGAGTCAGGTGCAAATAATCTACAGTGAGTGGCTCAAATCATGTGACAGAGTGATATCACAGATTAAAACGATTTATATCCATTGTATGAACCACATTAGAAGAGTACGCCTGTTAATGAGCTGTAAAGTCGATGGCGTTTCGATCCACGTTAGTCAGGATCGTCATCAGGACAAGGTTGTCTGACTTGGGGCGTGCTGCAAGGGAACGAGAGTGTATCAGGAAAGGGAAGCCTAGTACGAGGAGGCGGCTGATGGAAAATGAGCAAAATTTACCTAGGGAGTACCGTAGTTCGAAGCGACCAGCGGTGGTCATCAGAATTAATTTCAAGCCTGCATGAGGGCACTGTAATTGAAATCGAGGGTATTGGTGAAGTAATACTCATAATTTATACGAGCATGAGGAAATAAACAGTTAACTATGTCTACAAGGGATCGGATGTTACTGACCGGCAGGGAACACCAGGCGGCCGTGTTCAGTTCGCCGGTGGCCGGCACGAGTCCTATGAAGGAGACAAGAACGAAGCGGTCAATATTGTAGATGTCCGCTTTGTCAGTTAAGGGGGGCAAGGGGCAGCGTGGGGGTAGAGAGCTTGGAAATCATTACCTTCGCGCTCTGACTCCCTGCATTGGGATGAGTAGTGCTAAAGATCCATAGAAGAAATTTTAAAAAATAGTGGTATTTAAATTGTTATTTCTGTAAATACTGGGGCGACCAACACATCTGACATTTTTATAGTGTATACATATATCTTATAAACAGGTACTGAACAAAGTCAAAAGCATTTCTCTCTTAAGTACCTGTTAAGTGAAAAGATGTGATCCCTTGTTTCCCCTCCATTGCATCTAGGTGTGAGGCTCCGGATAGTTCCCAGCCAGGATACTACAACAAAAAGAGGCTAATGGCCCCTTAACTCCGGCCTTTGTTATCGGCGAAGCTGGAATCTGATAGGCCCCTTCATCACCCGCACGTTGCTGCTCGGAACAAAAGCAGACAAAGTGCAGGTGCTGCCGAAAGTGTCCCGGTGTCAGAAAATAACACCGGGACGAGTTCAGCATATTTCTATGAATTCTGCGAGAAGTAGGAAAGGAACGAAGCACTCTGCGGGAAGTGGGGAGCTTTGCAGTAGGGTAGATGGTGACTACCTTCTGAAAATAGTGGGTAGGCAGCATCTATCTGCATCTACCCTCAACTCGAGCCCTGATAGCGGTACTCTGTGATTTCACGTCAGGGGTGACATACTCCTCAGGTTAGTACTGTATGTGAGACACACTAGAGTTTTTCCATAGACCTCCTTTTAGTGGTTTAGGGTCTTAAACACCACAGGACAATACTCAGTGATGCCAGACATCGCTGAACAGTGCTATGTGAAGTCTGACACATCAGACTAGTGATCAGTGGTGTCAGACAACACAGGGTAGTGATTTGTGATCTCAGCCCCCTCTCGATGGTGGGACATAGTTCAGTGACTGTGATACGGGTAACCACAACAGTGCCTTGGGATGCCAAAGAGCTCACATGGTGCTCTAAGAATGCAATGCATAGACACACTTGGGTGGTGCCTTTTGGAGGCAAACACCTGGCGGGGTGGGGAGGGTGGTCGACTAGCGCCTTCCTGCATAGAATGGACTGGAGTAACACCATGTGTGGGGAGGCACCAGTAAGCACCCTCATCTCACCCAGATGGAGCCCGCTGCAGTGGCCGGCAAAAGGTAAATTAATGGGAAATCAACAGGGCTCTGGCTAGATTTTGGGCCTGCAGCTCTTGTGTCATTAGTCACTGTCACTGCTGAGCACACACAGCTATGCTGGATCGCTAGGCCTCGGCTTCCAGAGTCCGTGATATTTTTGGTTCTCCCGGACTACATTGTCCAATGTGATTTGGCCCATGAGCGGGTGATAACATCCTATTTTGGTTCACCTTCAAAGTAACTGTTTTGAGACGGAACCTAGGGAAACATTGCAGCAAGCCTCATTTACAGGGGCAGAGCTTGGTCAATAAGACTGTGGGGGAGAGGGGGTTGAGAGCTTCAGATTTTCCAATAGTCACTGCTGGGTTATCTTGTTAAAACACACTGCATGAGAAGCAGGACATGAGGGGGCTAAAGGGGAAGTGGAAAGATAGGGGGGAGCGGATTGTTAGGGGAACCTTAAAACACCACACATTTCAAAATAAACCATATTCATAAAGGCTTTTAAAACAGAGATGAGAGAGGATGTGTGTTTTTTCAGTGTGGGCATGTACAAACCTCAGGTGAAATCCGACATCATACCCGACTGAAAGCCATTGTACCCAACCACTTACTAAAGAATAATTTTTTGTAGGTGGGTGTAACATCCCCAGCACAAACCCTGATACTTCGCCCGCCCATTTATTAAGCTTAATCCTCAAGATTCGAAGGGGGTGTCTGTGGGAGGGAGATGCCAGAGGCATACTGCAGTCTGCACGTTGTTTGACTAGTGTAAGTTAAGAATGTTTGCATGACCTAAATAGTGCATGGAGTGTTAAATACAGAGTATTCTACTGAATGTCAGCAAATGTGATGGTGTCCTCTGAGATCATAACACAATAAATGTAGACCGCATCTGTGTATACATTTGTCAGCCATAGGGACACAGCACCGGTTATTGGCATGTATCTGTTTTTTTTGGTCCTCGGTCATTTGATTGCTCCAAATATGTGTAGAGTTTGATAACCAAAATACGCATGTTCCAAATACCTCTTCTTTTTGGATCCAACTCTTTTCACAAGAAAAATATAGAATTTTACATCATGTGTATTGACATTATTTTTACAAAAATAAAGTATATGATAGCCTCGCGGATTCAATGGCGTAATGAAGCTTGAGGGGGGCCCGCCCCCTGCAAAATACATGGAGGGGCCCCCAAGCTCAGTCAGGAACTCTCAGGCCAGAGGCTGCCTGCCGCCTGTGCCCAGTGCCGGAGGGGGCCCGCCATAGCGTGGGGGATGCGGGCGCACTTGTTACACCACTGCTCGGATTTGTACTATAGATTGGGGCTAGTTATACTGCATGCTAATTATAAAAGTATCTTGAACTATTTATTGATCCTGGTGAAATTTACAATCCGTCTATCTGCCTGTGAGCGTGCTGGTTATTGAGGGGGTGAGTTTGCCTCCATCTACCTATTGGTGCTCTGGGTTCTATATGTAGGAAGATCGTCTCTATATTCCTATGGGGGCTCTGGTTACGGGTAGTGGTGTAAACTCCATTGGCCTTATTTATGAAGGACTTGCGCCGCCGGTGCGTCACTTTTTCCCATGTTAAAAGTGACGCACCGGCGGCGCAAGTCCTTCATAAATAAGGCCCCATCTTCCTGTCAGCAGTCTGGGTATCATGGATGGTTATTTTACATCAACATTCCTATCAGCAGACCATAAGTGGTGTGTGACAAGGTAGCCTCTAACTTCCTATTTGGGGCCTGGCTTTTGTGGGTGAAGAGGTATATTCTATCTTTCTACCAACTGGTGAGTTATTGTGAGGGTGAGGTAGCCTTTATCTTTCGTTTCTAACAGAAGACGTTTTTAGATCAAGCCTCTAGGCAGTGCATGCAATGTCTACTGCAAGGCGTATTGTGACTTACCAACAACATAGAGGGGCTCAGAGCTGGCCCTGGCTTGCCATTGGTTTCCTTTCCTTGGCACTTTGATTTCCCTGCCTCTTATTTATGTCCCAGCTAGTCAATATTGTGTTTGTCGCTCCCTCGGCCCATAGCCTGTTTACCATTGCCTTACTTGGCAGGCTTTGCTGCTTTCACTGTGTACTTTTCAAGCACTGCTTCTTTTTTTGTGTGAAGCACTCCATAAGAGTGTATGACTTTTTGAACTGTCACCCTTGTGTACTTATTTCCAAATGTGGCTCTCTGTCGCTTGAGTGCTTCTTCCCACCACTCTTCATGTTGTGCTCGCCATTGGGCTTCTTCCCCGATGACTCCCTGCACCATTCATGTTGCTTTGCTCTACTGGCACACTCAGTGTTGCTTACCTGTTCCTCCTGCCATTTCCCATGGTACTTCACCCACTTCCCCTGTGCTTCCTTCACCCCATGTTCCCCCTGTGTTACTTTTGCATTCCCAAACACCTCCGGCTCTCCCCCGTGCTGCTTTGGCTGACTGCCCCATCCCCTGTGTTGCTTTGGATGAACCTCCCCTCCCCACAGTTTACGGCCATAAACAGATGGGTGTTTGGTCCACATGACGATCCCAACTTCCGCACTGATCATTGGCTCATGGGGAAGGGAGGTTATAATAGGGCGCTGTATACTAATTATCAGAATCTACAACTGACTGGCCCCACGGCTAGTATGATAGAAGTGTGGCATGGAATCCAGTGGAAGTTGGGGTGGCATAACCGCCTAACAAAGGCAAGTCCCTTCTGGGAGGCTGACTTACTGGGTTGCCTTAGCACGTGCTCGGGTTTTGACAAATGGGACACAATTGGGATCTCCACGGTGGGAGACCTGTGGGTAAAGGGGAAGGTGGCCACATTTGCTGATCTCCAGGCAATATATCAACTTGCACCTTTTGAGACTTTCCGATATCTCCGAATCAGTCATGCCATCTACTCGGCCCTCCCAAGGGATGCCCCCCTTCCAGATTCCTCCCCGCTGTAGGATCGACTGCTAATGGATCCAATGGACCATAAAGCTATTTCGCTCACCTATAAAAAACTAGTGAATAACTGAACTGACCCAATGCTGAAATTACGATCGAGTTGGGAGACCAACCTGGGGGATATAGACAACGAGGAATGTAGAGATGCATTCGCTTCTCCCCGAGAGGTGGCGATCCCTATGCAACTCCAACTCATCCAACTCAACGTTCAACACCTGGTTTATTTTGATGCCAAACTACTGTTTAGGTTGGGTAGGAGACCTGATCTGCTCTGCCTCCGACGATGTAACCACATTGGCATATTCACACATATCCTTTGGGACGGCCCTACATACAACAGTATTGGGAAGAAGTCACCCGCCAACTTGCAAGGGCATGTGACAGATCCATTAAACCTTCCCACAAACTCTGCTGACCTCTCACAGGCGGAGCAGACGTGGGACACGATCGGCTGGACTATCGCCAAACGCATTATCGCCCAAAAATGGGGGGCGGCCATGACTCCACGATTAAGTGACTGGGCAAAGGACATGGATTGTGCAATGATTGGAGAAAAAATAGTGTTCAAGGGTCTGGGAAGCCCCAAAAAATGGGTTCATAAATGGGGAAAGTGGAACAAATATAGGGGGGACATATACATTTCCCCAACGGTGGAATTGAGAGGGGAGAGACAAACATTGATGGCCCGATTGGAAGAGATTAACGGAGCCTTCCCGATGGGCAGCGAGCAATAAGATGTTAATCTGATCAGGTCACTTGATTGTTTCCTCATATTTTTGACTCTGTTGCACTGATGTAAGCTATAGAGGGAGGGGCAACCTCTGGTGACAGCTGATCTATGTACTCCTGGTTCATTATATGTAATGGAACACTGTGGATATTTTGTTTTGCTATGCCAAAGATGACTGTATTATGCCATGCACCCTTGTTATCAATAAAAACAGTTTTTAAAAAACGGCTTGTGCATTTTATTTTTTTATTTCTAGCTACTCATCCAACTCTGATTGCTAACTAAAAAGGGAAAAAATCAGTGCACCATTTTGTTGGCACATACATCTATTTCTTTTATTTTCACACTTTAACCATTCTATCGGAGATGCTGTGCATTATGGCTAAAACCCACTGGCATACCTAGTAGGTCACAAAGGCAAGTCCTAGTGACTTTGCCAGTACTTGTTTGTGGGTGCTGATGTAGACTCTATCAACTGTTTAGCTGTTGGTTGTTGCAGTGGTGTGGCCTAGATTAATTGGCATTTTTGGGGTTTTAAATGAAATAATACGGGGGTGTCCAGTTGCATCACCTCAGCCTCAGTTGTGGATGTTGTAGGTAGCAGGCTTTCTATGAAGTCTACCAAAATGAGGCACACTATGCAGAAAGTCCAAACGACTCCTATTGGTTTACAGGGCTAAATTAATAATCCCAAGTGCTCTATTTGTTATAGTGTGGACGAGCAGATTAGGAACATCAAAGGGTGGTGCTGAGCATTTGTTGTACACGCATAGTCAATAAATGAGACACCCACTAAAGATGGACTGCAAGACCAATTTAGAAAAATAACATACATTTCTATATCATTTTAAACATCAGGATCATTGGAATCAGCAAAGTATTTTATATGTTATTGATTTTTACAGGAAAAACTGTAGAAAATCACAGCTGTTACATTTGAGGCATGAACCTCGAACGTGGTAATGTTATCCTATGGGAGAAACATTTACTGCATAGGTACACTTACAAACAATTCTTAGGGTTACTCTCCTGGACTTAAGGTGCTTAGGGGCCAAGGTCCAAAGAACCACCAGCAGTTAGGAGTTACACTTGATGTGTCCCGGTTCAGAGGTTAGGATTTACCTGCCCTGGTGTGTCCTAGTGCGAACGTGCTGGTCTCAAACGCGCCCCCGTTAAGTACATGGTGGAGTACCTGTCAAAAGAAAGGCTGCAAGCGGGAACTTGGGGACAAGCCTGGCAGAACCCAAAAGGGGGCTCAGCTCTTGAGGGTCTCTGGAGCACAGGAACATCATTGGTTTAAACTTTATGTGGACCCAGGCTGGGAGCTCGGGTGAAGAGGTGTTTTGTCCAGCGGGTCACTGCTGTTAGAAGCTCACTTTGTTCTGTAGAGGGGAAGAAAACAAAACTGCAGGTCCACTCTCTGTGATGGCCTTGGAGATCCTGAGGTACCTCATTGGCATGTTGGTGTTGGCGTCAGTGGTGCCCAGATTGGACATGCAACAAGCATTGGTAGTTGCAAGGGCTCAGGTACCCCAGGTTCTGATGCAGGGGGGCTCAGGGAAGGCTAAGTGCCTCAAGACCTAGTGAAGCAAGGGGCTGACCTTCTGGACTCTCGGTGACTTCTTCCTGTTGAGTTGCTTCCTCGGTGGATCCAGGGGTCAGCAAAACATTGAACTGGGCAGTGCAGTCGGTTCCTGCAGGTGCAGGGGAGTGCTTCTCCACCCCTAGGGAGATCTTTGCTGGTTGTGGAGATGCTGGATTTGCTACCGGGATTTGGGGAGGATGTGCAGCTTTTGGACTAGTTAGTCTCTGAGATTGTTGCGGGGCAAGCAGCCTGGCAGGGTTTGGCGCCAATCTTTGGTGCAGGTCATCTGCTCTCACTTTGTCGGTCCTTCTTTGTCCTTTCTCAGTTCCCAGAAGTCAATCTGAGGTCCTGGTGTCAGGGGTCAACTAAATACTGAATTTAGTGTACTGCATTTACATAAAAACATTAAATAGATCGATTTATTTAGGGTGTCGATCATATCTCTAAATAATGGATGTATTTAAGTCTGGACTGTCTGTTTCAGGCTGCCTGCCCCACCTCGCTCTGAAGCGGGAGCCGGAAGCTAGGCAGGGAATCAACTTTCCTAACTGTGATGCACGGCGCAGGGCTTTCTGTTTTAAAGTCCTCCATTGTCATTGAGGTCAAGCGTTGTATGCACTCTGCAGGCCAGTGATGCAATAAGCATCACGGTTTCGGGCATCGGAGACTTCATCCCTGCATGGTGTCAGACTTCCGTCATTCAAAGAAGTAGATCCCACTCTTTCCTCATACATGAGAGGGGATGCCAGCACTTCTGATCCGGTGCCTTGTTCTCGGTAATGGTAAGTGTTTGCAAGCTAATGTTGTGTTATGTAGGCCAGGTATATTGTGCAGAGACCCCTCATCATGCTAACCTCCCCCACTGTGACACCCCATGCCCTCGCTGCAGATCGCTCGCTCCTTTAGAAGTGGTGCTGCAGCATTTATTCCCCCGCAAATGGATCCAAATATCTGAGTCAAGACCACAGCGAGAGATAGGTGCTCACTGTGGACATGTGCTTACAGTTTAGAGTTCTCTGATGTATGAGATTAAAACTGGCCCTGTCTTCATACCCCCACGTGAACCCGGATGCCAAAAACATGGATTGACTTGCAAACAACTGATGTTAAAAACGTCAAGGGAATGAATGCACTTCAGAGATTTCTTTCCTCTCTTATTTTACATCCTACCCCAAGAGTTAGCTATTTTATAATGTTGTTGTTTATCTGTATTTTTTTCTGGGCATGCTTTGAGGCTTGAGCCATGTCAGTTGTTTATGAGGTGCTTTGATTGAGCACACAGCCACTAGGGCTGAAGACAAACAAAGAGCCTGTCAGTGGGTTGGCCACTCTGCAGAGCACACAGAACACTGTTTATGTATTCCATTTGCAACTGAAATTCTGTGGATATGTGTGTGAAGGGAGTACGCAGATGTCAAATTATTTGCACGGCAAAAGTATGGGAAATAAAAGTGCTTACATTTTAGGGAGTGCAGTGCATGTTGGGGGCGGTGAAGAGACAGAGATGCGAGGAAGTGCATTCGGGGAAGAGTAAAAAGAGGATGCTGAAGAGGAAAGAGAGGGGGTTGAAGATGTGCAGATGGACAAGATAGTCAGAGAAGACGAGGTTACATATCTAATATAAAGCAGACATAACTGAAGGCCAAAACTCCTCCCACATGCCTCAATGCTATTTAATTCACAGACTCACTATTTCAGAATATAAATATTTCCAGTGTTAATTATTTATGAGAAATCATTGTTGTTATTAATTTCTTTTAAGATGCTAAAACAAAGTGACAAGGCCAATCCTACTGACAGGCTTTACGTGTAAGTCAGTTTTGTGTAATAATCTGGATAAAAGTACATCTCAGAGAGAAATCAAAATACTGGTCAGGTTGCACACTATAGGAATCACAGAAATCTATTTGACATGTTCCTTTATAGAGAGCTTCACCTTTTTCATCTCACTTAAAGACCTGGCTGCACATATTTCTATATGACTGGTCAATGGGAATACATCTGACCGAGAATTCCGAGTTCCACTGAAAAGAAGATGGTGTAATCCTTCTTTCGTTGTTCACTTCAGGTAGCCCACCTTAGAGGTGTGACTAGCCTGAGAGTGAACACTTCTTCTCACTAGTCAATTTTCCCACCTGCCCTGGTGCCAAACGGGCCCCAGAGTAGTGGGTGGCCTCTCTCAGGTCTGGGGGAAGCAGGGGTCACATATCAAAGGCAATAGAGGCTTTGAAGCCTCTGGGCCTGATATGTTAAATCACTAGCCATCCTGCTGGAGGAAGTGTGATCACCTTCTGCAGGAGAAGGCTTGTTCCTGACCTCTGAGAGCACAGGCTCTCACCTATAGTGGGTCAGAAACTCGTCTGTGGTGGCATGCTGGGTGATACCAGTCAGCCAGCACACTAGAGAACTAGTAGGTTTTCAGGGGGCACATCAAACGTTCTCTATGGGTGCATATCATAATAAATCTAGTACTTGCAACAGTACAGATTTATTAAAACAAGGAATTTGATACCAAAACTATTATTTTCAGTGAAGCCATTATGTAGCTGGTCAACTCTTAATGACCAGTGCCGAATACATATGTTTAGGATGTCTTCCTGGACACTTGCAATGTTGTGGCAACGGAACCAGACATCACATGGGCATATCTGCTCATGCAGGTATGTACTCACACAAAATATTCGGCACCTTGCCATAGGGCGCTATGGCTTGCTGTAGGGGTGAATACATATAGCATATGCCGTGTGCATGTGCATGGCGCTCAGGGAGTGTGCCATGCCGTGTTTTCAAAATGGTCTGCACCATTTCATGCAGCCTGCAATGGCCGTCTGCAGGCAATTTGTGGCTTGGTCCCTTAGGATGGCATAATACATGCTGCAGCCCATAGTACCAGGGTTGCCTCTTGCTGGGCACTTACAGAGGTGCTAAAGGCTTTGCCTATTATGGAACAATTAGACATTCACTCTGTTTTAAGGAAAAGAGCACTGGCACTTGGGCTTGGTTAGAAGAGACCCAGTGCACTTTCAGTCGAAAAGCAACTGAGTACTAGGGCAAAAAGTGAGGGGGACCATGTCAAAAGGAGGCACTTTCTCACAGATGTCCCTTTATAGTTTTTTCAGGATTATTGTTGAGCCATATATTCGTTCTGATTATGCAATTGCCTGTGTGTTTAGCCTTGTTTTGCATTTAGTTTTGTGATATGTTTGTGTTTTAGTTACTTTTTTAGAGCATCGCATTAGAAAAGCAATCCATGGTGAATTATTTAGAAGTTAAATTTGTTTGACGGAACGCGAATGGGTAAGGGCATAAAGCTAACACTAGGAAAAGGAAAAAACACTTGCAAACTGGAAGCCTTCTCAGACAGACGTAATCTTTCTTGAAGATATGCATTTAGAACAGCCTGAGGCCAGTTTACAGTTCAAAGGCACTTCTGTTAGATTTCCATCACTGGCATTTATGATGGAATAGTACTCATTTCCCATTTCATTCAGGCAGTGTAGGCTGTTCTTTTATTCCAAAAGAAACAGCCATTAACAGTAAGAACATAGAAAAAGAAAAAAGGTTATTCTGATGGTGTTTTAATATTTCTTACAGCCATTTGCAATGTACAAGGTCTCTTTCATGCAGCGGGCGAGCGCTTAATTGCACTCCTAATCTAGAGCTGCAATCAGAATTCTTCAGCCCCTTCTCAGTTCTCATTCCACGCTCTCTGGGAGCGGAATGGAGCCAGCCACAGACGAGTAGGAACACGGCCTGCCTATCAACAGTCGCAGAGGACTTGAAGTGCGCAAAATGTGTTATTGCTGGGCTTTTTGGCCGCCTCTGCCCTGAGGCCAAGGTTTTTTCCACACATCCATAACTGTCTTTTGAGAGAATGGTACTTTCCTTACACCCACGCGTAGGCTGACCAGATTTTCAGAACAAACAAGCGGTGGCAAGGCAAATAGGTCTAGCATGTTGTTTATAGTCCTGGCTAAAATATTTAAAAAACCTGCTGCAGTGAAAAACATAACAGCCAAAGTCCACTCTGTGTGCTTATTCAAGACTTGGGAATAATAGGTTTCGAAGGAAACTGCACTGCCATGCCAGACTAAACAATCATTGTCAAAACCTATAGATCTCTCCTTTGGGACATATTGGCTTAGCCAATAGTAGTAGCCATGCGGTACAGCATCCCTGGCTTTTGAAACAGGAAAAAAGCGTAGAAAATGACGCAAGTGTTTTTATTTTCTATTTATTGATCTGAGTTGGAATAGTTTCTTAAAAATGTACTGCAGCCGCGTGAAGCAGAACAAGAGAGGGAGAAGGTGAACAACCTTTACAACGCAACTTTTACCACGCAGTGCCTTTACGATGCAACTTTTACAACGCAAACCATTACAACGCATTGCGCTGGGGGGCGCTGTAGGATAGGGAATAGGTTTAATGTACTAGCCAACACCTTCCCTACTATCCACGGGGACTGGAGTTGGAATAGTAAATTAAACTATTCACTATCCAGCGCCCAAAAGCACTATGCGTTGTAAAGGCATACGTTGTAAATACCGCGTTGTAAAGGCATGCGATGTAAAAGTATGCGTTGTAATGTCATACATCCGAGGGAGAAGCACCTAGAGGGGGTAAGAGAAGCAACTGGGTGCAGGGTAGGTGTAGCAACATGGGGGAACAACCCAGAAGGGGAAGTAATGAGGGAGAAGCACAAGGGTGAACAAATAACACAAGGGTGGAAGAGGCCCCGAGGACAGGGGGAAGCACAAGGATGAAAAAGTGTGGGTGGGTAAGAACACAAGGGCAGAGTAGAAGCATATGGGCAGCGAGCATGGCAGACGTGCAAAAGGTGACAGCAGGAATTAAAAAGAAAAAATTGTAGCACCTGAAAACAACAGTGGAAGGACAAAAATAATGCGTCCATGCTCCAGCAGAGGGACAAAGCCAAGAACAGACAGTGAAGCCCACACGCACTAATGAATTAGAAGCAAGTAAACAAGAGTAACAATGAAGTCAACAATGAAGTCAACAAATGGTAAGTAAGGGACAGGTTCTAAGCCCAGTGTAAGGTAACAAAGGGGCATATTATCAAGCATATGGCCTTGTGAATTCCAATAGAAACCCATGTTCTGGTGTGAACCTGGGCTTCTTTTGGAATTCTCCACGGCATATTATCAAGCCCATTATCGCCGCAGAAAACTGCTGCTAAAACTGCGATCATTTTAACGCCCTGCTTGATAATGTGCCCCTCAATGTCTTGCAAAAGATAGCACATATGCTGTATGAGGTGAGACTTAAAAACCAGGACCGGGTACAGACCTAGAAGTAAGACTACAACATGTCAGTACTAGCTTACGCCTACACTAATAACACCAACATCAAACTGGTGAAACGCTGCTTCAGATACATAACACCAACATCAGATTGATGAAATGCAGCTTCAGTTGGCTATATATATATGTCAAACTAAAAACAATGGACCTGATTAGGATGGCGGTCGGACTTATGTCCAACCGCCATCCCTACGGAAACAGTCGCTACCCGAATTAGGATGCGACCGCCACCATGGCGGTCGCAATGCCTATAGTTTGTATTGCAGCGGGTGTTGCGGGCTGCAGCACACGACCCAGTACAAAAATGGACATCATTCATATCTCTGCACTACGAGGCAGGTACCATTCTGTGCCTGCCACATGGTGAGGGGATAAGTTGGGGGGCACCATAGGTTCCTTCCAGGGCCCATGTCAAAGGGCCAGGGGGGAAAGGTGGCGTGCTAGGGGCCCCCAAAGTCACTTTATGCCAGCCTTTTCATGGCGGGTTAACCACCATGAAAGGGCTGGCGAAACTGACATTGTAATGCCTACGGCGGTGCCTGAGCAGGCTCCTTTATTCCAAACCTAAGGTCAGGTCAAGCCTTGCGGTAACAATTCCGATCCCTTTGGAATGTCCAGAGGGTCTAAACAGGAATGTTTACTTTTTCTGATATTATTTGCTCTCATAATAGAACCCCCGGCAATAAAGCTCTGTGTATAGGGTCAGTCTTGGGGTATTCCACTGAATGGGAGGCTGCATGTAGTCTCCCTTTATGCAAATTATATGCTGCTTTATGATTGTGATGTTACTGCTGACTTTCCTCATATATCCCGCACCCTTCAAGCCTTTCATAATGCCTCTGACATTTGAATTAACCACAATAAATCTTATGTCTTCCCCATTCGACAGGCCTAAGTACAATGTCCAATTTCACTGGGTGCCAGGAAACAGATCTACTGCAGGGTAGCCTGGGGAGAACTATACGTTCACTTCCACACGGTTACCCAAGAATAAATATTTGTCTTAATTGTCCTGTGTAGGCACCTGAGTGCATTATAATGGCGAAAATGGTGGTGCTTCCTAGCCTGTTTTACCACTTTGTGAATTTACTGCTGATCCTACCTATGGCTTATTTCCGATTGTTGGATACTCTGCTGGGGGATTTATTGTGGGGAACTGGGCGAATAAAGTGAGCCTGGCTAAACTAAAATTACCTCCCGATAAGGTTGGAATGGGAGCTACCGTTCTCCAAGGTTACTACCGTGCTGTGCAGCTCTATTGATCAGCTTACTGGCTAGTGGGCCATAATCTGGAGGAAGTAGGTATAGACGAGGAGTAGCTCCAAGAGAGAGAGTTATGCAAACTTCTATACCTTGGTGCTAAACCTTCCAAAGACCTCCCTCCATTGGTCAAGATGGTAATAGTTGCTCTGAGACAATGTATTAGCCACACCTGTCCGACATTATCGTATGCACCCACTATCCTCTTGTTAGGCTTCCCTGTAAAGAGGCAGGGATATACTCCAATTCCATGAATTGATACGGGTTGAAATCCAGACATTGGGTGACCTCTATGAGAAAGGAATTTTTCAGGGATTCCATGCATTGTTGATAAAGTATTTACAGGATGGGCAATTATTGGTACATGGATGAATTGCACATGTGTTTCAACAGTTATAGAGAACGAACACCATACAGCCTCCTACACACAGTGTTTTGCCAACATTCCATACCATCGATCATGGGCATAGGCAGGTTACATCGTTCTATAGAGCTAGCCCAGACCAAACGGGACAATCCCTGCAGTCACTCATGGATTGGTGGGAGGAGAGCTCAGAACTCCCCTTCAATGATAAAGAATGGCAGAAATATCTGGTATATCCCCAGAAGGTTTCCTAAAATAACAATTTCAAATGTATCCAGTTTGCATTTTATACAGGGCTTACCCTGCCAATTATAAGTTTAGCCAGAGCCCTGGATAGCAGTCCTCAATGCCGGCACTGAATAGTGGACTGTTTGCATATGATATGGACTTGTGCTTCTCTTCGCCCTTTTTGGGAGGAGGTGTTGACAATGATTTCGACTGTGACTTCTAGACCAAAATTAGCACACATCGAGGCTTGTGCATTTGGTATCTACCATAGACCCGAGAAAGGCAGGGTCACAAAAAGGCTCACCAATTTGGCACTTATAGTGGCCATACATGCCACAACAATGAGATGGAAATCCCCATTGCCTCCCACATCCACCCTGTGGACACGAACAGTGGAACACTGGGCAGAAACAGAAAGCACATGCTCTACATAGGGAGGGAAAAAAAAGGAGACTGTGCAAGGGACCGATAGCGTCACTTTGGGAAGTATGGGGAAGATGATGACTGTCCACCCTGTTTCCCCCATCCCAGAACCCTATCCCCTTAGATCAGTTATACTCAAAGTACGGCCTGAGGCAGCATGCGGCCCTCCTGAGCTTCACATGCAGCCCCAGCTGAACGACCCCACTGGGCTGCTAAGAGCACTAACACGCATAAATATATTAATCAAATGGGCAAGCGTTTATTTACACTAACTGAAATCAAAGACAGGAAGCAAATAAAGTGCCCTGCACCATTAACTTTGAGAACACATTCATTTTTAAGACAACTTTCAAGAAACATGTAAAAATAAGGTATTCTCATATTTCATTAACATACATTTCACCTAAGTACATCAGATTATATCAGTGCTTGAGATGTCGTTTTTTTTTAAAATGGCAGTTTTCAAAACAAACATAGAAACAGTAATGCCTGCTCCCAGCAAAGCCAATATTGAACTGAGGCAGGTCTGTTATTACAAGGCACCCTCTGGGTGGTCTGGGTTCTTATTATAGGTGGACAACATTATATGTCAATAAATCAAACACAGGAGAACGTTTTATTCAGCATATATATTGCACACATGTATTTCAAGGTGCTCTTGTACGTCAAAATGAAAAAAAGGAGGCAAATTGAAATTAGATAATTGCCTAGGATCATACAATTTGGTCAAGTCATGATTAATATCAGGTTTTATTGTTTCACATTGTGCAGTTATATTTAATTATTATTCAATAATTAAGTTACTACCTTTTCACACTTGACTCTCCCAAGGGAGTGAAGTCAAGCAGAGATGGACAACCCAAGGTGCGGCAGAGGGATTAGGACTCAGAAACAGCATAACAAAAACTCCACTGTACAAAAACCCCACTGCCCTTTGCTGGTTTCAGTGTGGCCCTTTGACACCACAGATATTATTTACTATGTGGTCCTTGAGAAAATGTTTGTGAGTACCCGTGCCTTAGATACTTCCACATGGTTACTCTTTTAGCATCACAAGATTGTAGCACTGACATGCTTTTCCTCCTCCAAAACCTATAATGGGGAGAGAGGGAGTTGTAATCCAGCCTGATTGCCATAGGTTACGAACTTGAAATATGGATAAATCAGTTGTTTGATCTAAACAGGGTAGGCCATTCTGTAACTTGTAGCGCATTTTATGGATGACCCACAAATGGTTATATACATGACAATGTAGGAAACTGAAGCTATGGATCATTCATCGATTAGCCTGCTATGTAGCTGGAAAAACATTAAAATAGTTTTGAAAGTTTTGAATAAAAAAGTCGTTTATTCAAAACAAAACATTGGGTACCAAATAACTCCTTGAATACCATAGGAATTTACGTGGACACAGAAAGTAAAAATATTTTTGGAACGTCAAAAGAACATTTGAAGCTTGAGCAAAGAACTAAAGTCTGTATCTTGTTTTTGATTTAAAAACCAACCACTAAGTGGACTGTATATTGGAAGGGATGAATTGCAAAAGATATTCTTTAGATATTGATCGTAATTCAGCAGTTCAATGTAGTAAAAGTAAATCTAGAATGATATGAACTTGAAATTTGTATTGGTAAAACGGTGATAGCAAACATACTCCTTACCAACAATCCATGGAATTGCTATTTGACCATATTTTACCATATGTACGAACGTGTATTTATTTGTGAAAAATTTCAGTATATAAACAACGAGATATTCAGACAGTCTCTGCGTTATTTGGAGTTACAGCTGAATATTGCATAGGAGTGGAAATTCTATCCAATTCAAGTTCCAAGCATACAGTAGTATTGATGCATGTGAGATACCCATTGACAGTGCTTCTTGATGCCAGACATCCTCGGATAGGAGATACCTCCCATAGTGCACGAAGGTGCATTAATAAACTAAGTTACAAGAGATGTGCTGTAGTGCTTTAACATAAATTGAATAAAACGTGATGCGCCGAAGTGCCATTTATTCAGTGACTTGTGAAATGATGTACACGTCTGTGAAAGAGAGTGACTTAATCGGAATACGGAGATTCTGTACTAGTGAGTGGTTAAGAAATGGGGCTTTGAGAGACTGATTCAATAAATATCGCACAGCTATGCCTTAGTAACTAGTAGTTTAAGAATTGGTGTGTCTTATGTGTTATACAGCTTATAAATAAGAGCATAAGAAGATGTTAGTCTGGTGCTCCAAGTGCCCAGCACACGCGGTACAGTCTGCACAATCGTGCCAAAAAAACAGAAGACACCAACAGCAGGACACACTCACAGCTGTTTTCGCATGACTAGTCGTGCATGAGTAGGAAACTGAGCTTTCTACATTCATTGTACTAAGTCATGTACCTTAGAGAAGCCACAGGATTAGTCCACAGGTCATATCTAATTTGGCTAGAACGGGCAGGAGTAGGATGGGTCACACAGGCCCTAGGGAGAGCATAATGGTAGCCGAGTAGCAGGATTCTGGCCCATTTACCTTAGAACTCCAGGAGAGCCTGGCGATGAGGGTAATTCCTCCTGACCAAGGGTGCTATATTCTACTTGATTGTTTTAATCTAGTCTCTCAGGTGAGCTCCCACAGGTTCTTAAAACCTTTTGGGAAAAAGGGTGGAAACATCTTTATTTCTTCTTGGTGTTACGTGGGTCCCTTTTATATATGACACCATGTATGGGTGCGGTTCAAA
The DNA here is from genome assembly GCF_964261635.1 of Lissotriton helveticus. Taxonomy (NCBI): domain Eukaryota; kingdom Metazoa; phylum Chordata; class Amphibia; order Caudata; family Salamandridae; genus Lissotriton; species Lissotriton helveticus. The sequence goes on along the minus strand of NC_136062.1, from coordinate 194,786,061 downwards.
GGGGTCTGCACTTGCCCCTTGAATGCTTGTTGTTTCACAAGCATTTTGGGCCAGATTTACTAACCTTCCATGCAATGCAGTGTAGCAAGGCAACTTCCTGTGCCGCGTTGCGTTAAAGGGAAAGAGCAGAAATGCGCCATACCTGCTTCAGTCTGCATAGCACCTATGCAGGCACCCTTACACCACGGTACAAGGGTGCTTGCGTCGCTAGGAGAATTGTTTTTGTGCAGGCAGGCGTACCTTTCTGCACAAACACAATCTCTCTAGGCATTTTCCTCTTTCTTTGTGTGCTACAGATTGCCACACACATAGAAAGAGGTAGTAACGAGCAGAAAAAAATAGTTTTCTCCTTGTTACCCCATTCTCAAGGGAGGCCTGGTGATTTCACCTGCAGCACACACAGAAAGAAGAAAAAACAAGGAGAAACAAATATTTTTCTCTTGGTTACTCGATCCTCTGGGGGGGCGTAATGATTTCACGCAATCTCAGGTTTAAAACTCTTTGTAAAGCTGGGATTGCATGAAATTCGTGGATGGATATACAGGAATGCTCATGTTCCACCCATGGAACGCCTCTCAGAATGAAATGTGACGCAGTGCAGCTTAAGCCACTACATGGTGTTACATTCTTTTTTTACAAAGCCTCGCATGGCAGTGGAAATCGTCCCTTGTAAATATCGACGAGCATTTTGTGTCATGGATGCACCAATCACATGGTGCAACCATGACGCAAAATGTTAGTAAATCTGGTCCTTTATTTCCTGCATCCACATCAGATGTACCAGCTTGATTACTAATCCTGGTGCAGTATTTGTTGTTTTGACATCATCGTAAAGTGGTTTCTTCTACAGGTAAAGTGAGAAGCCAGTGGGGGGGGGGGGGTGGGCTGTGGTATGCTGTTGGTGACTATCTTGCGAAGGAGAGCTGGGCAGGAGGGGTGAGTGCTGCAATATTCCATCAGGAATTAGCAGTGCCAGCTCTGCAGTATGTTCTGCCTCATAAGCTAAGCAAAGGACTTTATTTATGGTACGTATGAATCTTTCAGCTTTGCTACTGACTTGTGGCCACAGAGGAGCAACCCTGATGTTTTCACATCTTTTGATACTCTGCCAGCTCTTGCCTTTTGAACTGAGGTCCACTGCTTCTTCATAGCTCTTTCAGCATCCCAGGGGCAGCAAGAATTTTTCTGCCTTAATCTACATTCAGTGCTACCTCCTGTTAAGGAAACTAAGGCTATTCATCACTGACAAATAGGAACTGCCGTTCAACAGGTAGACAACAAAATGGCACTGGCTTGGATCTAAGGATAAGGTGGAATATTCTCAGCGATGGTTCAGCTGTTTGGCATTCTTTTATCATGGTCGCCACAGTGTGATCTAGTTGAGGAAACCAGACTTTACTCCTCAACCTGGCTTTGCACTTAACTACACCCTGGTGACTAGCATGGTCCAATTGGAGGACTCAATAATTGAGAGATGAGGGGATAACAAGGTGGTTGTATTACAAAGAGATAAACACACTGGAGAAGATAAATGTCTTCATTGCAACCCATCAAGAAGTAGTTACTCCACTCCCTCTACCAACCAATCTCCAACTATCCTCTTTCATCCAGGGCCCACCCAACAGGTGAGGTTCCAGATTGAGTTTCACAGCATTTGATACTCCACATGGTGGCAACAAACATTATAGTTGATAACAGAGTGCAAAGGGAAATCCTGAGCTTGAAAAAACAAGTGGAGAAGGAAGATACAATTGGTTGTTTCTCAAGAGCAGTTCCACAGGGGTAACTGCTATCTTATTCCTGACATGGTGCAATAATGTCAGAACGCCGTTCAGTGTGGTTGATCATGTGTGTCAGTTTTCCAGGATCCTAGGTTGGTTGCCTGATTTGCCAACTGATGGTTGTCATCAGTTGTGGTAGCTGCTTGAAGGCAACCACGGTGACAGCAGTGATCCCTCTAATCCCAGGAAGTCGCATTCCTCTGTTCTTCTGCAGTCTCCGCCTCTACGTCAGTTGCAGCTCAAAAGCGTTGAGACAGGTAGTCTGATGGGTTTTGACACCCAAACTGGTAGGTGATTGTTAGAAATGGGGTTTCTGGTTGACTAGGGTATGCATCTAAGCCACGCAGAAGCCACCACTCTAGTCAGGGTGATGGAGTTACACACTGAAGATATTATTATTATTATGCGTTCTTATATAGCGCTCGATTACCCGTAGGCATCTCGTCGCTTGCCTTGGGAACCCGTCCTGGCTTCCCCCAATGTGAAAGCCAGGCATCCCGCCGCGGGGGGGCCGTAGTGGAGATTAAGCAGGCAAATGCCCAGAGCTGCAGAGTGTGAACCCATGATTCAAGTAGGCACCGAAACGAGAATTATCGAGTCTGTGGATATTTGGGCTCAAGACCCTGCCGCGTCGGGAATTGAACCCTGGTCCCGGGTCTGACCTCTGCTTCAGGGTCTGCCTCCTCTAACCAGTGAGCCACACTTCTCCACTAAGATAACCCCTGCTCACCTGGCAGAGCAGTCAGGCTTATTTCAGAGGTAATGTGTAAAGCGTTTACACAAAAACACACACCCACACCAGTGACACACTGGGCACACCACAAAAAGAGACTCCACACAAGGGTATATAAAAAATATCATTTGAATTATTCATAGAAACACATTAGACCACATCACATAAACCACTGCAATAGTCATGACATCACATAGATCATAAATCACTTGGACAATCGGCTAATTGTCATAACAACATCATAAGGTAGTGAAATCAAGTAAATACTGGTATTTTGCGCATATTATAAACATATCATGCCAACTTTAGGTCTGACACCATCATTGTGCACCTATAAGGCAAACCCTGACATGGTAAGGCATTAAACGACCTGTACCTAGGAATACGAAATGCAGCATGTAAGGGAACATGAACATGAAACACTACTACAGTCCATGCGCACCATTTAAGCTTCTATTACAGGTAATAAGAAACCCAAGACGTAGGGCCCAGGAGCACCCACACACTTACAATCATTAAGACGATAATAGACACTGTCCTTCATGACCCTACTCCTCCGTGTGCTGTGGAGGATATGCTTGTCACCAAGCTTGGCCCCAAATGCACTGTGAGCAGATACGAGCTCCTATCGTCGGAAGTACGGTGACCCTGTGTGGTACACTCCACTGCAGGTACGTGGCATGGCAGGGGGAGGGGCAGACTATGTCCCACAGCAGGGCAACCCCTCAGGATCTCCCACAGATATCCGGAACTGCTTGGCTAGTTCAGGGTAGCTGCCCGCTGCAACGCGGGACAGCTGCTGCCCCAGACAAATGGAGATGGGCTGCCTCAGCTCCTCCTTTCCCTGCCGCCTGAGTGAGCGGGGAGATTGCAAGCGTCCTTACCCCAGCAGGCCCAACCTGCTCCAAGGAGGCAGCGGGGGCGCTCGTGTTCACTAGATCCGGCTCCCGGTGAAACGCAGCCCTCCTTTTGCAGATACCTGGACTCGTCTGTGTCATGAGTTGCCCTGGCAACCAGAGGGCGGAGCCAGTCTCCTTTGCGGCTTCCTTGTCACTACGACGACCTGCTGGGGCCACGCTGCCTCTGACGTCCACCTTTTCACTGTAAGGCCAACAGCAGGTGGGGCTCAGCCCACAACTTAGAAGACTGCAGCAGTGCAGGCTGGTTGCTTTTCCAGAATTGCCATCCCGGCGAATTTGGACAGTGCAGTAAGGCACGGGCTGCAGGGCAAGTGAAAGTGCTGCTTAAGCCCTTAAAAATGAATGAAGGCAAGGCACAGCTCACCACGCCTTTTCCCTCAAACACGAAGGAAAGAAATACCATGTTCTACATGCGCTTCTTGCAGGTCAGCCAAAAGCCCTCACCATGCACTCTAGTTGCAGGGACCAGGGGCAGGCACCAGCAATCCTCCTATGCTGGGCCTCCTGGGAGAACACTGGCAGCACAAAACCCAGGGCACAGGCAAACCAGCATAAAGGTTTCTGTAGTAGGAGTTGCAGTCCTTCTATCAGCCCAGCAGGCAGCAGGACAATACTCCCAGCAATAAAGTCCAATGGCGGTCCCCCCTGGCAGTCCTTAGAGCCAGCAGCGGCTGGGTACAAGTCCACGCAATTACTTCTCATTTTCATAGAGTCACCACCCCTGTACTTATAGTGCCAAAGTCTTTGTTCTGGGGGCACTTCAGACACATTGTAGAAGTGCACAACACCCCCCATTCACCTTGTAAGCCCTGGCCCCAGACACACCACATTGGGGCGGTGACAGCATTGTGGAAGGCAGGCACAGCCCTATTCGGGTGCAACTCCTCCCACCATTCCAAATGCAGACTAGGCCTATTCAGGTGCAAGGGAAACACATGCTGCTTCCCTAAATTCAGCCAATGTCTTTTCAGCCTTGTGCTGAATCACCCAGGAAAGGCTGGACACACCTCAAACCCCCCCCCCCCTTGTGACTGTCTAGAGTGAATGCACATTCCCTCTCTCCTGTCAGTCAAAACCAGACGGTCAATACACATCCAGGCAGGGTATAAAGACTCATAAGCACACAGAAATAACCACTTCTAAAAGTGGCATTTCTAAAATAGTAATAATCAATCTGCATTCACTGATGAGCAGGATTTATCACTACTATTCTAAACATACCAAACATGGTCACGCTACTCCTCAGATCAGAATTTACCACTGAAGCACATATGAGGGACTCCCCAATGCAACCCTATGACCGGGCAGCCTCACAACAGTGAGAAACCAAATAGGCTGCTTGTCACTACCAGGACATGCCACACAGTTAAGGCACATGTCCTGCCTTTTACTTACACAGCACCCTCCCTATAGGGCTAGCTAGGGCCTACCTTAGGGGTGACTTATATGTAGTAAAAGGGAAGTTGTAGACGTGGCAACCACTTGCTATGCCATGCCAGTAAACTGCGATCACAGGCCCTGCATTGGCAGAGGCCTGAAACATGTTTGAAAGGCTACTTAGGTGGGTGGCACAAGCAGCGCTTCAAGCCCTGTAGTAGCATTACATTTAAATGCCCTGGGTATATGGGATACCACTGTACAAGGGACTTACAGGTAAATTAAATAAGCCAAACAGGTGTAGACCAATCTTACCATGTTTACAAGAGAGAGCACATGCTCTTTAGCACTGATCAGCAGTAGCAAAGTGCCCAGAGTCAGAAAGCCACCAACAACAGGTCAGAAAAAATACAGGAGGAATTAAAATGTTCTGCGAAAAAAAGGGCCAAGTCCACAGTGATGATGAAGGAATACTCCTGAAGTTGCTGTATCTAATTCTTGATGTGTCATGGGGGTGTACATGATGACCATTGACAGGGAGGCACTAGTGGTTTGTGGTCAGTTGACAATCAGAAGGTGTGGTTATATAGGTAGAGTTGGAAGTGCCAGCACCCCCAGTCAATGGCAATGACTTGTTTATTGACTTGTGAATCTCTTTGTAGTGTAGATGTTAGCACCCACTTGCTAATAGGGTCCATTTCCGATGGGTTTGCTTTTCAATAAGAGCAGCACATAGTCATAGGAGGTTGGTTTCTTTAATGGTGTCAGAGTACTGTATGTAGTATCAGCAGAAAGGGCATCTTTAGTTGCCTGAAAAGCTTATTGTTACTCATGTGTCCATTCCCAGGCCGAGATAGGTTTAAGAAGCCCTCTACGTGATTCAGTGTTTGAGGTAATAAATTTAAATGAACATTTTTTGACCATGCCCAGGAAATTGCATGCTTAGGATACTGAGAATATTTGGACAGCAGATGTGATGACTTTAGACAGGTCTGTGGCAGTAACTAAAAAAGCATATGTTTAGTTTAAGAAATTCAGACTTATTTTTGTTCTGCTTGTGATGACTTAGCACTCAGAGGACCTTACTGAAAAAGTTCTAGAACGCCTCAGCAGCACTGGAAATGCAAAGGTACAATCTCTTATACCTTTGAAGTCCAACATGTGTCTAGAACAGTGCTTCTCAGATGTGTTTTTTTACCAAAACCTAATTTGTAGGTATTGCCTGCACAGCGCTTGCACTGTGCTTGTGAAATCTCTTGTAGTTAATATGTATTAAAAGGAGGCTCCTGTTATCGAATTACTGTAACCATGCACTGTTGTGTGGGACTTTTTATTTTACTTTCCCTGGCTGCACACATTGAAACAGCTGTGTTACAATTCCTGATCTTTTCATCGTGACTCCGCCAAGGAGTATTCATTTGCTCTCACTCCACATTTTATGTGGCCTGAAGTTCTTGAACTCGATTTTATGACTTTGTTTTGGGCAGTTATATTAGTGTGCCTGCACAAGCCAATGTGAAGATCTCACGTCACTCTCTCCCCATAATGGAAGAACTGGACAATACTGCCATCTACTGGTTATTTTTTTTGTTGAATATAAAAATAAATCCTGCATACATTTTCTCTTCAGGTTTTATGTTTCTAGGATGATGAACCGAGTACTGGTAGTCAACTCAGATATCAAGTCGGATATCTATGTTTTTAGATTTCGCCTTCACAAACAACTTGTTATTAATCGCATAGGAAACCTAATGCATTTACCAATACTTGCTAGAACTTTCGCATCCCACCTAGCTTTAATGGACATGAGGCAGGCGATTTTTTTTATATAACTACAACATTGTGCTGTAGCGCTAGCGCACTATCATTTACACACAGCACATTTTCTATTGAAATGGCCATTACATTTGCACAAACATACATACTTCTAAAACTAAATTTCACTGTATTTCACACAAATGATAATGTATGAACATCGGTTTTCATTGAATATATATCATTTGTGCATCACCAAGTAAAGTGTCTTGATTTGCTTTGATCCTATTAAAATCTTTTTTCCATCACACTTCAGAATTGCCAAAACAATGTGCTTCATTTTTGGTTTCCTAACTGGTAAATGTGTACAATTCATTTACAGTTATTTAAATTTTGTGTGTTACAAAAAAAAAGACATACCACAGCCTTTCCTTTCACATTCGCTGTCTCCCGACAAGATTGTCACATGATTCACTTTACTTTTCTTTCTCGGGCTGCAAAGTAAGAGGAGTTTGGAAATACCAATCTCTGTGTTAAAAAAGCAGCAGTTTGTCAAAAGACATAGCCTGACATTTGATCTCTGTCTTTGAAGTGCAGTAAATGTGACAAGTTAAATGTAAAAAGGCATCTTTATTTATTGCTTGGACATTTATAATCCACCATAAATCGTCTCTCACGACCCACCAGCGGGTCACGACCTACAGTTTGGGAAACCCCAGATTAGTAGGTTGTATTCAGGATCAAGAAGTTCACAATACCCTGTACTGATGGATGTTTGAGACTCTCAGAGAAAACCCTATACCTGGGGTTTCCTGGCTAACAACATGCACATTTGTAGATTTTACTGCGCTATACAGTGTAGATGAGTTAAAAAACCTTTTTGCAAAATTGGATAGGTGCAGTGAGAAGTGACAAAAAGGGTGATAGTGTGCTAGATAACGTGAAAGAACAAGGAAACCATTACTGTGTAGAAATATTCACAATACTGTTTTCAAACTGTCTTGAATATATGTAAGAGTGGGTGCGAATAACAACCAACGTTGATCTACTTACCGAAATGGTTACCTTTCAACCCATAGAAATTATTTGTGGGGTCATTATTGGGTCATAAATGAAACGCCCGCAACAGGGGCCCTTGTATGCCAAAGCTTTGAAATGTCTGTAGAAATCTCAGGGAGCCTTGCGAAGGAGAAGTGCTGCCAAAGAATGCATCGGTCAGTGACACCGTCCAAAGATCAGTGTGAGATTGGTATGGACAAGGGCTGCAGATGCAATCCCAGACATTCCTTGTTCTTGCAGATGCAGACCTCGTCTGGTTTCTTGGATTTTCGGGCTGCTGTAATCAATGAGACCTATGGGGGGTGTCTTTTGACTTTTCTGATGATCTCTCATTTTTATGTCTTGCCTGAGACAGCGCATGCGCTGCCTCTTCAAGACATTTAGTAAGTAGCTTTTAAAAGTGCCTCCAGAGGCTTTTGCTGGCCTACAGCTTGCGTTCACAAGCTCGTGCATGTGCACAGCTGCCATCTGTGTTTTTATTGCTGTAATCAGGCTCCTCTGCTTGCACTACCCAACTCCCTTTTCCCGCTCCCTTCTGGTCAGCTTCATTTGTGTCTTCTAGCTGTGAATCATACTCCTCTGCGCGCACTCCCCCTCCCTTCTCCCCCTCCTCTTCCACAGTTTCATTTGTGTCTTCTATCACTGTGAATGCTCCTGCTTCCACCAGGCACACACACCATCAGTTGTCAGTGCATGCTTTCACCAGGTACACACACCACCAGCCGTCAGTGCATGCTTCCACAGGCACACACACCACCCGCCATCAGTGCACGCTTCCACCAGGCACACACCAGCCGTCTGTGCACGCTTCCACCAGGCACACACACCACCAGCTGTCAGTGCACACTTCCACCAGGCACACACACCATGAGCCGTCAGTGCACGCTTCCACCAGGCATACACACCACCAGCCGTCAGTGCACTCTTCCACCAGGCATACACCACCAGCCGTCAGTGCACGATTCCACCAGGCACACTCACCACCAGCCGTCAGTGCACGCTTCCACCAGGCACACACCACCAGCCGTCAGTGCAAGCTTCCACTAAGCACACACACCAGCAGCCGTCAGTGCACGCTTCCACCAGGCACACACACCATCAGTCGTCAGGGCACACTTTCACGAGGCATACACACTACCAGCCGTCACACACTAACAGCCGTTGGTGCACGCTTCCACCAGGCACACACCACCAGTCGTCAGTGCACGCTTACCCCAGGCGCACACACCACCATCCGTCAGTGCACACTTCCACCAGGCACACACACCACCAGCCATCAGTGCACGCCTCCACCAGGCACACACACCACCAGCCATCAGTGCACGCTTCCACCAGGCACACACACCACCAGCCGTCAGGGCACACTTTCACGAGGCACACACACTACCAGCCGTCACACACTAACAGGCGTTGGTGCACGCTTCCACCAGGCACACACCACCAGTCGTCATTGCACGTTTTCACCAGGCACACACACACCACCAGCCGTCGGTGCATGCTTTCACTGGGCACAGGCACCACCAGCCATCAGTGCACGCTTCTACCAGGCACACACACCAAGAGCCGTCAGTGCACGCTTCCACCAGGCATACACACCACCTGCCGTCAGTGCACGCTTCCACCAGGCATACACCACCAGCCGTCAGTGCACGATTCCACCAGGCACACTCACCACCAGCCGTCAGTGCACGCTTCCACCAGGCACACACCACCAGCCGTCAGTGCACGCTTCCACCAGGCACACACACCATCAGCCATCAGGGCACACTTTCACGAGGCACACACACTACCAGCCGTCACACACTAACAGCCGTTGGTGCACGCTTCCACCAGGCACCCACCACCAGTCGTCAGTGCACGCTTACCCCAGGCGCACACACCACCATCCGTCAGTGCACACTTCCACCAGGCACACACACCACCAGCCATCAGTGCACGCCTCCACCAGGCACACACACCACCAGCCATCAGTGCACGCTTCCGCCAGGCACCCACACCACCAGCCGTCAGTGCACGCTTCTACCAGGAACACACACCATCAGCCGTCAGGGCACACTTTCACGAGGCACACACACTACCAGCCGTCACACACTAACAGCCGTTGGTGCACGCTTCCACCAGGCACACACCACCAGTCATCATTGCACGTTTTCACCAGGCACACACACACCACCAGCCGTCGGTGCATGCTTTCACTGGGCACAGGCACCACCAGCCATCAGTGCACGCTTCTACCAGGCACACACACCACCAGCCGTCAGTGCACGCTTCCACCAGGAACACACACCATCAGCCGTCAGGGCACACTTTCACGAGGCACACACACTACCAGCCGTCACACACTAACAGCCGTTGGTGCACGCTTCCACCAGTCACACACCACCAGCCGTCAGTGCACGCTTCCACCAGGCACACACACCACCAGCCGTCAGTGCATGCTTCCACCAGGCACACACACCACTAGCCCTTAGTGCATGCTTTCACCGGGACACACACACCACCAGCCGTCAGTGCACGCTTCCACCAGGCACACACACAACCAGCCATCAGTGCACGCTTCCACCAGGCACAGCCGTCAGTGCACACTTTCACCAGGCACACACAAACCAGCCGTCACACACTGCCAACCGTCAGTGCATGCTTCCACCAGGTACACACCACCAGCTGTCAGTGCACGCTTTCACCAGGCACACACACACCACCAGCTCTTCAGTGCACGCTTTCACCAGTCACACACACCACCAGCCATAAGTGCACGCTTTCACCGGGCACACACACCACCAGCCGTCAGTGCACGCTTTCACCGGGCACACACACCACCAGCCATTAGTGCACACTTTCACCAGGCACACACACCACCAGCCGTCAGTGCACGCTTTCACCAGGCACACACACCACCAGCTGTCAGTGCAGCAGGCAGGCTCTTCTCAGAGTTTCTTGGTAAATATGTGTTTGATGCCTGTGAGGGAGTGGGTCGAGTTTCCTTAAACCATGCTGAGTATGCAGTTGCAGTGCATGAACTCCTGTGTGAGTGAGTCATGCTGCCTAGGGCACACTAACTCCACACTTGTAAATTGCGCCTGCACCAGGCTTTTTCTCATTTGCAGAGTTCGGCTCACAGCTAGGCAGCCCCCACACCCCCGGGAATGACTGCTTCCTACAACCAGAATGGAAACAACATTCAGAGCAATGAAAACAAGTTAATTTGATGCAAAGAACTGTTAACAAAAACCATGTCCAGCTATTGTAGATCTGGCAACTTATACAAAACAGCAACAAAAAACGAACAAGCATTGGCATAGCCAATCGGTCTCGCTTTTTGGACCCCATAAGTATTTAGTTATGTAGCAGAATATCCTTGGTGCAACAACACCAACTGTTGCATGACTAAACATTTATAAGGTCCCAAATGCGAGACCTATTGGCTATCCCAATGCTTGTTCTAATTGTGCCAGTTGCGCCTCAACTTTAGGCAGCAGGTGAAATGCGATGTGCAGATGACAAAAAGCTACAGGCTGCGCTGTGCGATCAATGTGTTGTCACACTATTTTGTCTCTCAAGAACCTTCTACGTTTGGAAACTGCTCACAAGTAATCAAGAATGTTACTTAGTTGCAGGTCCTAACACTCTGAGCAAACTGGATGGGTGCAACAGCCTCGACAAAAAGAACCCTCTTGCACCACTACACCATCATCCATTTTAACTCTGGCAAAGAGTATGGGAGTGACATCTTGAACTTTATGAGTCAGAGCAGTATTCTGTAATCATGTGGGCATCTGAGCACTTAACCTACATATATTTGTGTCGGGATTCTTAGCAGTGGGGATAGAGGCCACCACAGTGTACACAAGTAGACCTCTTGGTAGGAGGAGTGGTGGGTCAGATACTAGCCCCCTTTCAGCACTGCTTCAATGTGACAAGCTTGAAGATTGTCCCAGTGTGGTCTTGTTAGGGAGCAGCATTTCCGATTCTCGGAGGATGAGGCATCACTGAAGGGCTTTGCACATCTTTGGATGACTTATCCTCAAAGCTCTTCTTCCTGACCATGCGGTATACACGTGCTTGCAGTCTAATAGGCCCACTTGAAAATTATCGATGGACTTTTCTGCACCTTACCTGGCCTGCCATAACAGAAAGTGATCATCGTTAGGGTTGGCCATTTGCACAAAATACGTGTTTAGAGCAGCAATGGCTGTGTTGTATGTTTAGAGTTGACCATCCTTTGATGGGGCACTTGATAGTGTAAAGATGGTTTTCCCCACCAAATGAAGGAGTGTCGGTGTCTTCACTTCATCTCCTACTATTGTGCTGGAAAATTACATCTCTAAACAATCTACACATTGAAAGCACTTTTGTGTGTTCCACTTATTGTTTTGACAGCTCCACACCATGTTTCTGCTCTGTGCAGTGTCATGAGAACTCCTCTCCTCCCTTTCTCCACCCCTACGTGTGCTGATGAGCATGAGCATTATCACATCCAGTGCAGAGAGATCAGGAGAAGCAGGCCCAGCAGTGAGGCAGAGAGGAGCTGGGATAGGCAGAAACAGAGTCCCAGAGGTGATAGTGTGCCACAGGAGGAAGACACCAACAATGAAAATTAGTGAGCTACGGATGAGTTAAAAGGGTGCCTGTACCTCATCGCCAATGTTGTGTTCTTGATTGCATGCATATGTCGCTCAAATGAAAACATGAGGAGACTCCATACTAGTTTGGTGTACATGTGCCAAGTGATCGCTATGCATAGGTGCAGGAAGAAGGTGTGCGGGTGCTGCAGCGCCCCCAGAACTAACCATGCTAGGGTTCAGAAGGTGAATGAGCAAGATGCCTTGGCATTTTGGGCCCGAATCACAAACGGCCTACACACTCATGCCAGACGTCCTGAAGTCATGGATGGACATCTGTACTGCAGTTACCCATCGCTAGGCAGAATGCAGCACACATAGAAAGAGAAAAAATGAGGACAAATGAGGTTATTTCTACTCCGCCACCCCTGGGGTAGTTCAAGAATCTGACATATTCCCGAGTTTATAATTCCTCATAAATCTGGGAATGCTTTAGATTCCATGGTTGTTGCATGGGAACACCACCAGCAACCCCCATGGAATGCCCCTTTCATGCTGTGTTCCACATGAAAGGGGCATGAAAATCCACGCGAAGGGGCTTTGTAAATATGCTGCACATTGCGCCATTGGAGCATCACAAAAATGATGATCCAATGACGCTAGGGGCCTCGTATATGAGGCCCATTGTTGTTTGTGAGCTATATAGGTTTATCAGTAAACCTGTATGTCTGTGAAAAAGTAATGGCCATTTCAATGGAAAGTGTGCTGCCTGTAATTGACAGTGCACTACCATACCACCCTATCAATATATTTGTGACAGCATGCTCCAAAATCCTCCATCGGGTACATACCACACCCGTACTACTCCCCTGATGAAATACATGGCTTATTTATCGTGTTTGTTTTTTGTGTACTTGTTTTTGATGCACTGCAGTGTTTAAACACATTGTTTTCCTGACATTTCACTTTGGCGTAGGACAGCCTTGCAGCGCTGCCCTGCTCCAAAATGCCATAAATAAGGTCCGATCTTGAAAAATCCAATTTTAGGCAAGTGCGACCTGCTTTTATTTTTTTACAAACGCTCACGGGTAGCACTGTTTTTTATTTGCTTCATTTTTTAGGTTGAGGGACCTATAAGCTGCGCAAAGCGCAGCTTCCGGTCCGGAGATTTAATGTTACTTAGTAGGGCTCTAGAACCCGCCTCCCTGCCCTGTCTCTCCTCCATTGGCTGGCTTCCTAAACGGAGGTCAGTCATTGGAGGAGAGAGCTGTCCCTCCAAAGAAGCTCCGTCTTTTTCGGATTTGGGGGCGTACATTTTGCTGTTTTTAGCCAGTGACGTCACCCGTCACTCAGGACAGCAAAACACGCCCCCGAATCCAAAAAATTCGAAAGCTTGCAGCCGCCATTTTTCAGCTGTCTCTCCGAGCACCTACAGCTCGCGCGGAAGTCCGCTCCCCAAAAACTAGTAGGTTACAATAAACATGTTATTGTGCGCCTTGATATCAGTTGCCGAGGTATGGGAGAGCCACCTCCTCGCACAGGGACCGGTGAGTTCAGGCTCCGTCCTTCCCCCCCCCAGGACTGCCCCGTCCAAAGAGAGGAGAGCGAGCCAGGGAGTGGATTGCCAGACTGGATGCTGCCTGCTCTCCCGCCGGTGAGTGCCTGTTCATTCGTTCCGTCTTCGGATATCTCATTTGTTTCTTGCTGCTGGGACGTGGCTTTTTTATTTAATGTCCTGTTCTTCTTGAAGAGGCCATGCATAATTTAAAATATTTTTGTTTCATGTATCTTTGTGGGACTTGCACTGTGCTATGGCTGCCTTTCTACCAATGAAGTAGAGAGTCCCCGGTCCGCCGGAAGCCAGGGCTTCAGCGGCCAAGGGGATCCCTCGGCCTCCCCATCACCTCCTCGCACAGGGACCGGTGAGTTCAGGCTCCGTCCTTCCCCCCCCCCCCCCCCCAGGACTGCCCCGTCCGAAGAGGGGAGAGCGAGCCAGGGAGCGGATTGCCAGACTGGATGCTGCCTGCTCTCCCGCCGGTGAGTGCCTGTTCATTCGTTCCGTCTTCGGATATCTCATTTGTTTCTTGCTGCTGGGATGTGGCTTTTTTATTTAATGTCCTGTTCTTCTTGAAGAGGCCATGCATAATTTAAAATATTTTTGTTTCATGTATCTTTTGGACGCCTTTAATGGCTTTAGTGCCAAAGTGAAACTTGTAGCATAGAAGTGCAATCTGAGCTCACACTTCTGTACTTCTGTACAAAGTCTGTGCTATGCTAGTGGTCAGAGTCTGACAAACTGCCGCTATTGGTGATGATGATTTACACTTTATATAAGGCTAGCTGGCACAGTTTGAGATTTGCGGACGCTGCGAACAGTCGAGGCACACCTGTGAGGACATATTTCTGTCTCAGTGCGTCTGCCTACCCAATGGACTAGTGCCCTATTTCTTTAAATCTCATTCTGAACGCTTTGGGCAGGTACCTATTGGTGAGTGCATTTTTGTGGGTTGTTTGGCGCGTTATCAGGAAATATAGAATACGTATCATCATACCGGGTATTACGTCATCGCAGTTTAGTGACGAAAGAAAGAAGTGCATTTGGGTCCCTTTGAAGCCACGGAGTTCCTTCTGGGGGCGGGGTGCAGGAAACACGGTGACGGGAAAGAAAATGTTTTGTTGGGGGTGAGAACGCGGGGGATGGGACACTGCTGAGATTGTTTGTTCTTCACTTTTGTGCCTGGAGGGGGACAGGCAACTCGAAGAGCAGCCGCACTCCCGCCTTAAACACCCTCAGAAAGACGCCTAGGCATGAGGGGGGCTGGGGGCGAGTTTTCATCCTCTCGTTGTACTTGTGCGAAGAAGCAGCAGCAAGTCACACCCTGGAAAACAAAACGAGAATGTTAGTACACTAAAAAGTAGTTGTCCTGCTTACCTGTGTATGCTGCTCGGAGGTGCGTGCCAGTTGGGCCTAGCTTCAGAAACATATCTGTCTGCACTCTGGGGCCACGCACATTGCTGCTTAGAGACGCTGCTAGTAAAACCGCAGCGAAAGAGTTTAAGCGCCTTTCATGATATTTATTCCTGGTGCTCAGACTTGTCTGTAGGTATGCTAAAATAGCTGAGAACCAAAGCGCTGACGCCTGCCCTCTTTCTAGCTAGCCGAGGTGTCGTTTACAGATCCGGCTGTGGGCTCTGACAGCAGGCTGGATGCTTTTTGCAGAAATGCTCCGGAGAGATGGCTTAGGTCGGTTTACAGCTGCCAGGAAGTGACTGTTGCACTGATGTTTGCACCCTGGGGCTAGGCATTTAAGCACACTTTAAAGGACACACTGACTGCGTTGCCCAAAAAAAAAAAGAAAATGAGCAATACCAATAGCTCTACCAATAATATTGCCGAGACCATTGCATTGTAAATGCTTGTTTTACTCTGCTGTCAGGATCCGGTCTAGCTGCGATTGACTATTCTGTTTCCTCATATCATTTATGGCACTATGCACTTTATATTGTTTCGCTATCCTGTTTGACCATCAATGTTTTTATTAGATGTGATTAATAGTGTCTTTTACCTGGTACTCTCTGTGTGATATTAGAGCCTTTGCCTTCCTGATTTTATTTTTAGATTAGGTTATTATCCTATCTTGTATGTTCCCGTGAGGATTGTTTTATTATATTTTATCGTGTGCTTTTATGGTTTTATTATTTGAAACCGAATAAAGATTATCTTGACTTGAGGCCCTAAGTGCTGCTGACTAATCTGCGTCACACCATTATTGGTCCCCTTTAATGCTGCATATTCCTGGCTGGGCAGCTCCACTGATCAATAATGGGAAGGAAATTCTAACATAATATGACATCTATTTGATGTAAGTCAAAATCCCAAACATGCTGCCTCCTCTAACCTCTATGTCCTGATCCTTACCCTTGTCATCTTTTCTCTTTGTCTTCCTTGTTGTGTTTTCTAAAATGGTAGATTGTATTTAAAACATTGCATCAGCAGGGATCAGTGGGTCATGTTTTGAATGTCAAAGGCCAGGGCAGCCAACTCCCCTCATAAGGAATGGGCCAGAGGTTGCTGTTGTATCTGTAATCAAAGAAATCACCTCCAGAAAAGTAAATATGGTCACCTGACCCACACAATAATGTCGAAGAATGTTAACGATGATTACCTGTCAGCGATTTGTTTTGACCCAACAGGAAATTGGGAGATGTTATGACCAGCTAATGCTTGTATAATGCAGATAAGCTGTGGTGTGTCCGCCACGTTTGACATAGGACTGACATTGCTTAAGCATTTTCAGCCTTCCAAGCACTCTCCACTATTTGAAAATCTACTAATACCTATAAGGTTCATCTCACCTTTGATATGATCTCACCATTTTCTACATTTTTAGAGCTGTTTTAATCTACTTTGGAGAATGTGACAACTTTGAGCGTTATTGTCATCTTTTCAATCCTCCTGTCTTCCTGTCACTCTTTGCAGATCTTCCACATGACGTATGATCTGGCAAGTGCTGTGGTGCGGATCGTGAACCTCATCGGCATGATGCTGCTGCTCTGCCACTGGGACGGTTGTCTGCAGTTCTTGGTCCCAATGCTGCAAGACTTCCCGGGTGACTGCTGGGTCTCCCTTAACCACATGGTGGTAAGTGGTCCACAGGTTTTCCACAGCTCATTGGGATGGGAACCATCCTGTTCTTCCATGTACCAGGGATCTATGTCAAAAGAGAGAGAGTTATTGCAGGAGTTTTATGTGTTTTATATAGCGCTAACTTGACCCAAAGGTATCAGAGCACTTTACATGAGCACCATGAGCACCAGTTGCGTTACAGACAGACACATTCATTTTTGTTGGGCACGGGAAGATTACGTGATTTGCCCAGAATCACAGGATGTTGAGCGTCCCTGCTGAGACACGAACCCGGTTACCCAGCTTCTAGGTCAACTGCTGCAGCTGTGAGGCCACATCCTCTCCCCAGACTTCCACCAGTGTAGGATTGGAACACTTGTGACAAGGACACCACACTTGTGAAAAGGTGCTGGATTATCCATGTGGAGGAGGTCAATCAATTTACTAATCAAGTGATTATTATTATTATTATTAAATTTTATAGAGCGCGTAGTCACCCGTGAGTATCCCAGCGCTGAGATCCATACATCTGACGGTCAGAGGAGCAAAGGAAGGGGAATAAAATTAGGGAAACAGGTGCGTTTTTAGCCGCTTCCTGAAACGAAGATAGTCTGGATCTAATCTAAGGTCGCGGGGAAGTGCGTTCCAGAGACGGGCAGTGTGGACAGAGAAGCGCCTTCCACCAGTACGTGCCTTCTTGACTCTAGGGATGGTGATAAGATGATAAGATTCAGTGCGCCTCATGCCCTGTGGCACCGGGAAAAAGCAGAATGGTACAAGACTCTTAAGGCATCATAGTAGCTACACAGGCTATAAAAACATCCATGCATGGTACATTTTCCACATATAAAGGCATGTTTAAAACTTTGTGGAATCTGTGAAACTGTAAATATACTGATGTTAAATCTCATACTTAAATGTCTCAAGCAAGTCTCAAGCTCATGTCTGATACAGTACCAGAGATTTCTGGGCACTTCATCGCAGGGTACCTCGCCCACTCCACCACTATCTCGAAACAGAAAAGAGCTCCTTAATCCACCCCTTGCTCCCTGGAACATGTGCATCACCTATGGTGCCAAGCCTGCCCATTTGTAAATATTTAAAGACCTTCAACAGAGCCCTATATTGCACTTCAAGGCAGCCTGCTCTCTGAGCACCCTCATCGCGTTAACCACTGTTCCTGACACTTAGGAAAGAATGTGTTCATCTTCTACAAAATCAAAGGTCCTAAACGGTTTCAGACATACAAACTCTCCATTCATACTCTGACTGACCTCTCCAAGTCCCCCTGTTTCCATACACTAATCGCACCCCTCCACCACAACTCCAACAAATGCACCACAGGTCTCCAAGCGCTATAATAGCTATCACACACACTCAATATAAAGATTTGCTTCATAGTAAATGGCCTCACTGCCCACTACTCAAAGAAGGCCCAAAAGCATGACATTTCACTTCTCACACACCACAGTCCCAGCTTCCCTCATTTTGGTGCACTCAAGGCCTTCCTTTTACCCAACCTTACATCTCTACCTCCATACAAACTGAAAAGTAAAACTTGCACAGTACTCAAACTGGCCGACCCCATCTCTACCACCTCTTGCCTATTTCCTAAGCAAATGTTTTAACCATTTACTTACTCATTTACACCCTCCAACTCAATTATTTAGCCCCTCCCTCCTTTCCATAATCTAAATCCCACTATGACTTCTTCCAAGGGGGTGTCAACAGGGGTTCTCAAGAAGGTTCTCCTGGCAATTATTATTACAACTCTCATGTCATAGGACCTCAAGTAAGCGTTTGGTGAAGCAGGTGGTATCCTGCAACTGGCAGACCTCCCATCCGTCAAACCTTCAGCTCCTATGCTGTATTTAGAGTGGGGAAAACTTTTGGGTTACCATCTGCAGAGCTTCCGCTGGATGTCCCGAAGCTAAACCAAGGCCCAGACATCCGTCCAACACCGGATCGCTTAGTCACAGTGACAGTCATCCCGCTTATTTTTCCTGCCCATGTCCAAATGGGTATATGGGCACATGGAAGACACCAACCAAGTATCACTACAACCAAAAGGATTCAGTCCCCATGTCCACTACACCCGACACCATCCTCCCTTCCCTCCAGCTGCTACCCTGTTGTTCACTGGAACAAAGAAATGCAATCATCCACCCTCGTCGCTCTGATTGACATCATCACATGCTGCAACACGCACAACGGCTGTAAAGCTCACACTGGCCAATAACCTTGTCATCAAAAAACTGAACTACTGCAAGAGCCTTCAGTCAGCCTGAGCCTTCCATCCTGCAGAAAGGTTCTAGATGTTAAAATGTGCACTGTCTTTAAGTTCAGTAAATCCAACAGACTCTAGTCAACCATCCTCAATCCTGGTGACTCGCAATGTACTGTGCAAGTTCCTAATCATAGTGAAAAAGTCTGTAAATAGCCACGCTCCCACTACCTTGTGTAGACCACCTCTATGTTCAGTCTTGTTTTCCTCAGGGATCAGAAACATATGGCCACCCTACCATACCCCAAGCCCCTCCTCCTTTAAAGGATCAGGCCCTTTCCTCGCCCTATGTCGCCTATCAATACCAAGTCTTGTCTGTCATGACCAATCACAAGTATGTGTCCCTTAGCGGGTAATTAATAACGATGTAATTGACGGTTTTTAGCTTCCTGCCATTGAGAGCTAACCTAGGCATGAAAAAAATATTATTTCTATAGTAAATAAAATGAAAATAAAATAGAGTATACACATAAACAGTTTTAAAGCTAAAGTACCGAACGATGGCAATGGCATATATATTTGTTAAAAGTGTTTAATTTTGTTGAAACATGGCAATTTAAAGCATAAAAAAATTAATCTGATAAAGATAATATTTGAAAATATACTTAAAATATGTGTTTGCATTCTCAAAAACAGTCGTGAATCTTCACCCGCAGGTTTAAGACTGGAAGTAACAAAGTATATCTAGGTTATGGCTGGACACCTGCAGCCGACAGATTTCAAGGCATAATAATGCAAATATGGTATGCACTTCTATTATGTTGCCATAACGAAAATATTATATTGGTCAAAGTGTAACCATTTCAAGCTCTCACTATTCATGTTTTGTTGAATGTAACATTTGTGTGCCATATGGAGTGAAACTCGGTGTTTGTTGAAGGTACAGGATTGTGAGTGATGGGCGTAATTGCTCACAGCCATTGTGCACTCCTCACCCCCCCTCCCCCACCAAGTATCTGTCCTCACTGCTCACCACTGACATTTTCTCACCTGCCAGCTTTCCTCACTGCTCACCAATGCCAACACGTTATACTGCCCACTCTTCACACTACTGTGAGACAGCTGCTGTTGTTGCCCAGTAGTACCAGCTATTTGTGTACCCATCGGCCCATCTTTTCTCACTGCCCTCCAGCGTACTACCTCCTAACACCACTGACCAGTGCCTGACAGTACTTGCTTCTCACACTGCCCACCAGCGCTTTCTCCCCATACTTTCCACTAGGTCTGTATACTCAGACAGCCCCTCAGAGCAGCTATCCACACCACCCGCCAGTTTCCACGTGTTACACTGCTAACCAGTGGCAGCTCCTCAAACTGCCAACAAGCACAGGCTCCTCACGTAAACAGCCAGGGCAAGCTTATCAGGCCGTTTATGCTGCCTGCTCCTCACACTGCCTCTCAGTGCCAGCTCCTCACCCTACCTATGAATGCCTGCACCGTATGGTGCCCACCTGTAAAGTTCCACACAGCGACCAGAATTGTAGCGTCTCAAGCTTCGACTAGCGCTAGCCCACACACTGCCCATTAGTGCTTCCGCATGAAAGGGCACACCGGTGTCCAATCTCTCTCACCGACAACAGGCCAGCTCCTCAGAGGGGCGACTAGTGTCAGGTATACTGCCCATCATCTTGCACTACCCACCAGCATCTCTTCTTTAAACTGTCCACCAGTATCCATGCCTCGCACTACTCACCAGTGCCTGCGCCTTATACTGCCACTAGTACTATCATCTTGCTGCCCAACAATACTTGTTGAATCTGCTCTCCGCCAAAGCCTGCTGAATATGCTCTACATCAATGGCTGCTGAAGCTGTTCTACCCCAATGCCCGCTTTTCACACGTCTGACAAGTGTCATTTCCTCAGCACTCGCCGCTGCCTGCTGCACACTGCCCAGGACTATTCCCTTCTTATACTGGACTCCAGTGATGCTCCTCACACTGGACTCCAGTCTCCACTACTCTGACCTCTTACAACTTCAAAGTGCTCACTCTGCCAATCAATGACATCCCAACAAGGCGGATTTCCCACAGTGCTCAGCGGTGCGTGCTCTCTTTCATATGGCAATGGTGGCCCAGCCCTCAATGAAAGAGGCTCTCGGCGCCCTTTTGAGTTGTACCAGACAGCTGTAGTCGTGATGAAGTGGTCCTGAAGGCCTCTGTGCCCCTGTGGTGCTATGTATTGTGTTCTAAAGATGGCTACAACCATGCAGGCTCCTCACGGTATCCATCAACACACTTTCCTCCTACTGTACACCCATTTCAGCAATTCACAATGTTCACCAGTTGTAACGCCTCACGCTGCTCCTATGTACCTGATATTCTCACTGCCAAGATTTGTACTTCCAAGAGCATTCTGGAAGCTGATAAGTGATCTAGACTCAAGGGTCAGCCACTCCTCTGCCTCTTTTCCTCCTAATTTTTTAGATCCAATAACTGTATCCTTCTCATCCTCTTCTTTCTGTCTCACACTCTCTCTTTCCCTTTTTTACTATCACTCCTCCTGTCGATGCACTCTTCTGTTTGCTCCTGGTCTATCATCTTTTACTTACCTTCTCTTCTTGTTCACTAGCTACTAGCTAGTTGCTTCTTATCTCTCTTCTGTTATCTCCTATCCCCAGGACTCCCTGAAATCTCCTTTCAATAACATTATCGTTTTACCTCCCTCCCCTTGCTACAGCCTGTCCCTCCCTCTTGCGGAGTGGCTGCTCTACACCGGTTTCTCTGCCTTAGGTTGACACACTAAGTCCTTGATGTCAGGAGATCTAGAAAGCTCACTTCCTGAGAAAAAATCCGGAAACGTTTAAACATGGCTCTCCGTCCTGCTTGGTAACCATTGACTAAGGGCCTGATTTAGATCTCGGCCGACAGGTTACTCCGTCACAACCGTGACGAATATTCAGTCTGCTGAAATATAAATCCCATAGGATATAATGGGATTTATATTCGGCGTATGAGATATCCGCCACCACTGCGATGGAATAACCTGTCCGCCGAGATCTAAATCATGCCCCAAGTCCTTAATGACAGAGGGTCTTGAATACCCATTTCCCGGCCATCCGGGGAAAAAAAACAGAAAACGTTTGAATATGGCTGTCTGTACTACTTGGTAACACTCAGGACTGCAGCCAGAGTAAAGTTTGAGACTGCCTTAAGGAGAGATATTTTATTACCAACATCTTCTTTAATCATGCCTCTCAAATTACTGTAATTTAGAGCACATTAATTCTTAGAAAAAGATCACCTGCTTACTAAACATTAATTCAGCCAAAGCATTCTATTTTAAATGAAACCTCAAGCTCAGGCAAGATTTCCTTATCAAGGACCGCACAACACTCACTGGTTTACAGCCATTGCCCAAGAGAACCTAGACACTAAATACAAAGGGGGTATTTAGGATGGCGGGTGCCCACCATCGCAACCTGATTTACCCCTGCCATATTATAATGGTGAGGGACAACGCGGCAGACACAAAGTGCGTCCACCGCTTTTCCGCCGTTCGACAATCATTCCGATTGCCGGGCGGACTTGGGCCACAATATGGAGGAGGTGCCTAGCAGGCATCGCCATCCATATTAGTATGTGTGGCTTTTAAGGCCTTTCTATGCCGACGATGCCGCCATGGAAAGGCTGGCGGGGGATTGCTTTGGGGGCCTGTTGCGGGGCCCCCGGGCGGATGGGGAGCTACCATAGGTACCCCCCCTACATTGCCATGCACAAGGTGGCAGGCACCGTGCAGTGCCTGCCACGTTGTGCATGGCAATGCACAACATGGCACTTTGGCATTGCGGCGGGTGCTGTCAAAAATGTGAAATGCGACCGCCAAGGTGGCAGTCGCATCCTAATTAGCAGTGCAGAACCGCCGCAAGGGTGGCAGGCAGACTAAAGTCTGCCCGCCATCCTAATAACCCCAAAGTGTCTATGGATCCCAACGTAGGCATCGCTATTTCAAAAACATTTCACTATAAAAACAAACTTTTGAGTTGTTGCAATTGACAAATACATTGAGTGTTTGCTGTTAATAACGCTAGATTAATGGTGGCCATATTGGAAGTGGGCCTGTCTGCACTGTTTACTCGGTCTAAGGCTAATTCAAGGACCTCACCCACCACTATGTGCTCTTTTTCTGAAAGACACTCCAATGACCATAATGTATTCGGGTTGTCCACCCATCATTGCTTGCGCTCTTATATTGTTACCAGTGGCTCATATTGACTTAAGCATTCCACCTATTAACCGTTTATCTGGCACTTTCCTATTACTACAAGTTATTCTTAATCTCTATTTCTGCACTATTTACCCATTTCTAACACATCTATGGTACTTTCGGCAACAAAGGAAATAATAATACAGCGGCGCCTGCTCACCACCTGGCATGAATCACCAATGGAAACTAAATTTGCCACCTCACAAGTAAAATAACATCTCCACTAGATGCTGTTGCAACCATGTAATTTCCACACACAAATATCAGAGGCCAAAAATCACAGTCCTTTGAGTTAGTCAAGAAAGAGGCACCATAATTAATATAACTACATCATTAGCATCTACAGCAATGGAACCACCGTGGTTCAGGCCAACACCTATAATTTCTTCCCTTTCCAGGAGATCTTCCAGTAGCTCAAAAACTCCAAATCAATTGCAATCAAAACCATTGACACCCTTCCCACACCACAGGCTGATTCACATTTAATTCCCCCTGAATATTGTCAATGCCGTCACTTCCACCATGCCACTACCCCCAGGCCCCTCCCCCACATTCAGGAGAAAGCCTTCTCACCGGAGAGCACTGTATTTGAACTGACAACCGTGGTTCCTCCGACCCATTTCTAATAAAAACGGGTCTCATTAATAACCGCTCACTCTTCAAACCTGCATTAGACACCCACGACCTCTTATCTGAGACAAATGGACGATCTCATAGTTGGCCTCACCAACACATAGGTTGGGGTAAGCTCTCTTGATGACGTTTTTCCTGCCCCCTAAGTCTTCCTAAAGAACAAAGAGGGTAGGGGAGGTATCTTTAGCCCATGCCACAGCTCTGACCTGAGCTGAAATCCCAGAGAATGGTTTCCCTTTTAATCGAACCGCTCTCACGACTGCTCTCTTGTTATAGCTTTACTCTACCGCCCCCTAGTGCCCGGCCATAACACTAACATCATGGAATTGAACTGACAACACCTAGAGTGGGCAGGGGTGAACCATGTGTAAATGATGACTTGGTGACCATGCCTCCCTCGAGCTGTGCGCGATAAACTCTTCCTGTGGGTGCGGAAGGCGGTGGGGCGGTAACTGATGTGTCTGTCCCTTGCAGAACGACTCGTGGGGCAAGCAGTACTCGTACGCCCTCTTCAAGGCCATGAGCCATATGCTGTGCATCGGCTACGGGCAGCAGGCCCCCGTCGGCATGACGGACGTCTGGCTCACCATGCTCAGCATGATCGTCGGCGCCACGTGCTACGCCATGTTCATCGGCCACGCCACCGCCCTCATCCAGTCCCTGGACTCCTCCCGCCGGCAGTACCAAGAGAAGGTGAGGATGCGCGTGACACTCGTCATTGCGTGCCACGCATTCCACGTGAGGTGCGCCCTGGCCGCGTCGCTGATTGGACAGACTGTGCTGTCAGTGTCAGGTGTACGGAGATTGTGAGGAAGTTAAATGTGCGTGTTTGTTTACATGGTTCTTTTTATGCAGAGATGATCGTAGGCAGTCAAAGTGCGAAACTCTGGGGCAAATCAACAAGGGCCTTAGCCTAATAAAACTATTGCCCTATTTACAAGTGGGTGCTAACATGCATTAGCGCATGTTAGCATCTGTTTTCCCAACGCCTCGCTTTGCATCTCTAATGAGCTGGAAAGTGGGCGTCACTGGGCAGTACTGTATGTAGATTATCGTTGATGTGCACATTAGCAGACGTTAGTTTTTGGCGAAAACCGTGATTTTCGCCAAAAACAAATGTCTGCTAAAATGCTGACTTACCTATGCTTTACATTGGGGGTGTATTATGCTGATATGACCATAGGGTCGTATCAGCAAGGTTATCGCCATTTTTCATGGAACATCGCTGTAAAACGAGCGATGTTCCCTGGAAAACACGGCTATCGCTGGAATAATTATCGCCATTGCACTATGCGTTGTTAATACAGCGCTAGAAGGGCGATAATTTCCAGCGATAGCCAGTGATAAAAAATCTCATGGTAAGCTCGGCCAGCGATAATTATCGCTGGCGCTTGATAATATGCCCCTCTGTTTCGCAGGGGACGCGAATCAAAGGTGCATGTCTCTCCCGAAAACGAGGAAAAAGTTTGTGGTTTCAGGGGCTTCAAAATGTTTTGGCGAAGCATTACTGCCCATAGTAGCCTGAATGGGTTTCTATCTGCCAATGAAAAGATTCTAGCCGAAGAGATCAATTCTGATTGGTTGTAGGATGTTAATTCTACTTACTGAATGAGCAGGCTGTTCAATAAATCTGATTCACTGCCCTCAATTAATGAGGGAGAGAGTCTGTAGTTGGATTGGCTGCTTGGGACGGAGCCAATTCAGAATAGCCTGTCCCTGATCCACCACCCATCGATGCCCACCTATCCAGCCAGGTATTGGCCTGCATGTGATGTGATAGGATTGGTATATCAGCAATCCTACTGGAAATTGTTATGAATCCCATAGGATATTTGCTCTGTAATGCTGAGGCAACCCTGTGTGTGCCCGCTCTCATAATGATGCTGCGATCTGACTGAACCCAGACAGATAACATATTTGTCAGGATCCAGTGGGTGTGCACCATGTGTGTCTGTGCTGACTCGAATCATCATCTTTAAAAATAGTGTGCATGTGTGTCTGTTTTACTGCGTGTGAACGTACATTTTGAATTAAATGCATGAGCATGATGTGCGGATGCGAGAAGGTTTGTTAATATGTGCATGTCTGTGATGTGAACTATGTGCACTCCATGCATAAGGGTATGTTTTGAGAGCGTGCACTTTGTACAACAGCTGTATTACACCATTGTGGCCTTCGTATGGCCCATGTTTTTGTCTTACTCTTACAAAGAAGCTCCTTGTCTGCTACTGCTTACATGTGGGGAAGAGATATGCGTGTACATTCAACGCGTGCGTTTGTGTGTGTGTGAAGTCAACATATGTGCCCATGTTCAGTATGTGCCCTGTCTCTTGGTATATGTGTGTTTTAATTGTGTTTATAATGTCTTCGGGTTAGTGTACAATTGATGCTGTACGTGTGTATGTGTGTACATGTTTTAGCCTAGGTTTGGTGTGTGTCGCATCTATACAGAAGGTTTTCGTTCCTGTCTGTCTGTCTTTTCCTCTCTGGCTAGGAATCAGCTTCCCACCTTCTCATTCAGAGCACTAAGATTCCCTTGTCATTAGCAATTCATTAGAGCTCAGCAGGGGATTTCGAACTTCATTATCATTTCTCGGATTCATATTTGCACTTGAGTGGTAAGAAATGCTAACAAGAATCCTCCCTGCTGAGCCTCCAGAGGCAGCAGGCAGGCTGGGAGAGGGGGTGCAGGTCTAACAAGACCCTCTCCTTTTTAGCTTCTGTCCAGGCGGTGCTTCCAGGTATGTCTGCTGCAATGTATTGCACTGTAGCATTTCTTTGCTGATTTTATGCCCCTGGATGTTTCCATGAAGCACACTGCAGATGGTTCAGTAAGTCGCTGCTGCATTTGTTGTCTAAGGTTGAAAGAAAGTGTTTGAGGTTACAACTATGAGTGGAATGTTTAAATATTGTATTTGAGGTCCAGAGGTGTACCCCAGACATGTGCAGTGGCACGTGGCCATGTCCTTTGCATGGAGCAGTGTACGAAAAGCATGTGAGGGATAGCTTTGCGTGCTGTACATACAGACCAACTGACTTGTAGTCCATGAGGTTGTTGATAATTGATTTTGGGAAGGACTTCCTTGTCTTCCTGAATTTCAGATGTCTGTTGTTGATTCTTATTCTCCTTGGCAGCATCTTCGGGAGCTTGAACCTCTTAAAAGAGAAGGAGCTCCATCTCAAGCATGGTTTTAAAAGGGGTAATGATCAGGAGCAGAGCTACTTGGGGTCTTAGGCTTATGTTTTGAATTTACAGTCTCAGCTGTAGGAAGACGTGACCTGTTTCATGGGATCACCTGGTGCCCAGTGCATAGTGCATTGATGGCGATTCATTGTGCTGTTGGTAAACAGTGCATAACTTTTAAGGAGGGTTATGTGTTCTCGTATCTAGGTGTCTGAGCGAGTTTAGATTGTGGTTGGGTGTTCATGACAATGCACGACTGTGAGCGTGGAGTTGACGCTGGAGCAGTCTGAATTTCTAATTATTCACAATAAAATTACTGTTGTTACTCATTTAGCTGACACTGCTAACAAGCCTTGGCAAAGCCATTAGGTCTGGCTTGTTTTAGACACAGGCTTGTTTTGTGTGATATGTTTTGATGTAGTAACAATGGAGAGGCTTCCACGTACTGGTCAAATAGCACCTTGTATGAAGCGCAGGATGTTAGGTGATATGTTTTAGGCCGTGCTCTTAATTACATAAATCACGCTTCTTTGAAAGGATTTCTAGTTATGTTTCTTTGGGAACATCACTTTATAGACCCCTACCTTCTTCATCCCACTTAAGAGTGGCACACATACAGCATCTCCATCGAATAGGCTTGTCAATTAAATCTTCAGTTTGTAGAGGCCACTCTAACCATCAGTAAATCTCTCTCTCTCCCTTCTTTCAAACAGTACAAACAAGTGGAGCAATACATGTCATTCCATAAGCTCCCTGCGGACATGCGCCAGCGTATCCACGACTACTATGAGCACCGGTACCAGGGCAAAATGTTTGATGAAGAGAGCATTCTGGGGGAGCTGAGTGAGCCACTTCGAGAGGTAAGGAATCCATGCTCACTTTTCCATAACCAGCTCGTGAAGGTTAAGTTAGCTACTCTGAGGTAAGGAATCCATGCACACCCGTCCTAACAAAAGCACTGTGAGATTGGGTCAGCCACTCTAAGAGGTAAGGGATGCATGCACATTGGTCCTTACACAAGCACGAGAAAACTGACGAAGCCAGTCAGAGAGGTAAATAATGCATACACACCTCTATTCATGCCCACTCGGGAATGTTGAATGAGCCACTTCAAGGTGTAAAGAATGTCTAGATTACTTACCGTTAATGTACCCTTCTTTTGTAGTCTTTCTTGTCTTGGTCATAACAACATGCGATGGACTCACCTCTCATGCAGAATGATCCCGCAGCCAAACAAAAGAAATGCTGAAAAGCAAACCCCTCCAGTCAAATCTGTGTCATAATGGATCCGAATCCTCCTGAACATATCCAGCTTCTTAAATGGCAGGGCATATTAAGGGAGCGATGGGCAGGATGTATGATTTGGGCGAGGAAGAGTAAGACTAAGAATAATGAAGATTACTGGTAAGTAATCCAGACATTACCTCCACATCCTACTTCCTTGTCACCGTCTTCACAAAATGCGGTATATGAACGTCATAACCGTCAATCGATGAAAACATAACTAGGAATACACGGCCAATAGTGGCACCACCGATAGCAACACCCTCAACGTCAGCACAGTCGTCGACAGCATCAACAACGGCGTTGCCACTGTCGACCCCTAAGTTCACAACTCACATAGTCGATGATAAATATCACCAAAATAAAAAAAACAGCTTTAAGTTCTCACCTTTGCCACCAAAAGCCATATGTATCAAGCACTAATGCGCTTGCCACCGCCGAAATTCGCAGAATTTCGGCGTTTGCGAACGCATTAGTGCTAAATGGTATGTATCAAAGGAATCTGAGTGCAAAATAAGGAATCGCAAAATTTGCAATTCCTTATTTTGCGATTGCATTTACGGAATCGCACATTTTGTGATTCCTTAAATGCAACGTAAGAAGCATAAAAAATGTAAATTGGCCCTAAGGAATCGCAAATTACCACCAACTTCAAGTTGGTGGTAATTTGCGAATTCCTTAAGAAATGCACTTTTTTGCATTTTTCAAAGTGCAATGTGAAGCACATACATGCCCTTAGGGCATGTATGTGCGCCACATGTGCACCCATGCTTATTTCAGGGGTGCAACAGGGTGTCCTTTGGACACCCTTGCACCCTTGAAATTATTCTCAATACGGATTCTCAAATTGCGAATCGCAAATTGAGAATAACTTCCTATTCTTTCCTATGGGCCTCCTGGCCTATAGAAATGAATGGGAAAGTATTCCTTAATTGCGATTGGCAATTTGCTAATCGCAATTAAGGAATACTAAGAAATCGCTAAAAAAGTGCGATTTTGTACATACATCCCTATTTGCGATTTTCAAATAGCGATTTCTAAAAAATTGCTATTTGAGAATCGCAAATCAGGTTGTTGATACATATGACCGTAAGTTACTTGTTGGACTTGGCAGAGTCGGACGATGACGGACCTTTTGGGGCAGCGCACAACCCATCAGAGCTCCAGGTAAAATACCAGGAGGAAGATGATGAAGATAAGGAAGAGCATTATTATCATCAATATTATGCCCCTCCATAGTGGCTTTATAAACATTAACAATACCATCCTCATCCTCAGCAAGACTATGATGAAGAGCAAATGCATTTATCACTAGTCCAGGATTTGCAAGCCGCGCAGCAATATTATAGAAGAAGATTTTCCTGACCCTGCACAGGGGCAGCCAGTAGCACCATCTCAACCGGCTCCTCTTGCTACGCCATATTTCTCCGTCTATAGCGCCCAGAATGACACCTGCCTCGAACATAGCGGTGCCACCAAGAGAGGATGAAAGGGAGGAAGGGGAAATCCCTGAAGCCCAACTTCCATGAGGTGGGATGACTATCTTGTCCCTACTCCATCGCCTTCACCACCACACCCTTCGGACTCTCTCTCAGAAGATATTGTGTTTTTTTACAGCCTGACGAACTGGGCTGTAACATAATTTCACCTCCCAACTTCTGTTATGGAGTCCAATTGTTTTCTTTATGATTTGAAGGAGCAAGCCAAGAAGTCTGTGGGGCCATCCCCATCATTGACAATATCTGGAAGGAGGGGATGAAGATAATGAAGAACCTGGCTACAGTAGCGGCAGTGCCACCTCGCTTATACAAAAAGTACAAGGCTACAGAGCATTTCCCCGTTTTCCTCATAGGTCATCCCAAACCTGACTCTATGATCTCACAAGCAGTGCAAAGACGCTCCAAAATCCTTCTGCTCCGATCTCCGTGCTACCAAAGAAGGCAGGATAACTAGGGAAGAGATTCTCCTTCATTGCTGACACGCGCTGAGAGGCAACACTTCGCCGTACCTCCTGGTATTTTTAAAAAACAATGATTGCTATAATTTGAATCGCCGAGTACTGCAGCAATCACTTCTGCCTTACTTTTAAAAAAGGGAATATCCCCCACTTACCTGCACTCCTGCACCCGCGGACACCCGGCTCCCCGCGCCTCCCCGGTCCACCACGGGATTCTCCCGATTGATGTGGAGGGAGGAGCGGAATTGGACAACAAGACCGGGTTAGAGGGGAGGAGGGTGCTACGCCATTGGATACAGCAAAACTGCATAAATAACAGAAGCTAGCTCACTCGCGCTGCTGACACGCGCTGAGAGGCAACACTTCGCCGCACCTCCTGGTATTTTTAAAAAACAATTATTGCTATAATTTGAACCGCCGAGTACTGCAGCAATCACTTCTGCCTTACTTTAAAAAAAAAAGGAATATCCCCCACTTACCCGCACTCCTGCACCCGCGGACACCCGGCTCCCCGCGCCTCGCCGGTCCACCACGGGATTCTCCCGATTGATGTGGAGGGAGGAGCGGAATTGGACAACACTACCGGGTTAGAAGGGAGGAGGGCGCTACGCCATTGGATACAGCAAAACTGCATAAATAACAGAAGCTAGCTCACTCGCGCTGCTGACACACGCTGAGAGGCAACACTTCGCCGCACCTCCTGGTATTTTTAAAAAACAATTATTGCTATAATTTGAACCGCCGAGTACTGCAGCAATCACTTCTGCCTTACTTTAAAAAAAAGGGAATATCCCCCACTTACCCGCACTCCTGCACCCGCGGACTCCCGGCTCCCCGCGCCTCCCCGGTCCACCACGGGATTCTCCCGATTGATGTGGAGGGAGGAGCGGAATTGGACAACACTACCGGGTTAGAGGGGAGGAGGGCGC
This sequence comes from Lissotriton helveticus, assembly GCF_964261635.1. NCBI lineage: Eukaryota > Metazoa > Chordata > Amphibia > Caudata > Salamandridae > Lissotriton > Lissotriton helveticus. The sequence continues at coordinate 194,754,773 of NC_136062.1, read as the reverse complement.
TACGCCATTGGATGACCACCCCTACCACACTTATTTAACCGGATGCTCTTCACCACGCGCAGTGGACGCTCGCAGCGGGCGCACTGGCGGCGCGCCAAAGGCAAGCCCGTCTGCGCCCGTCCGCGACCGACCGGGACCAGGGGCCATAACCCCTGCTTGTCCGCCACCCAACCCCAAGAAGTACAGCCAGAACCTACTCCGCAAGCTAAGAGTAGAGACCCCCGCATCCTGTCACTCTTCCTGGGACCCTGCGGTCAAACATACCAGGTGTTCACTCTGCGGTTTTCAATTCTTTCCCTCCTCCCCTCCCAAGAAGGTACAACACAACATGTACCTCCTAAACTGCAGGTCCCTCCCCAAACACTCCTTAGAAATCTCCTTCCTACTAGAAGATCTAAAACCTGATGCCCTGTTCTTAACGGAGACCTGGATGCACACGGACTCAGAACCTGACATCATTCGTGCTCTCCCCCAAGGCTTTCAAATCCTTCGTAGCGACCGTAACAACGGTAGGGTGGAGGCCTAGCAATCATTTATAAGGATTGCTATGGATGTCATAGCATCCCCTCTTCCATACCAGACTGTGAAAGCCTCCCCTTCATTTTAGACTTCTCTCCCACCAGTACTTTCTCGGGGGTACTCCTATACCGCCCACCTGGATACCCAGGACAATTCTCCAACACCCTCCCACCCAACATAGCCAAGCTAGCACTCAGCCCATCCAATTTCACCTTGTTAGGGGATCTCAATATACATTTTGACGACCCTACAGACCATATTGCCACGGAACTCACATCTAGCCTGTCAGCTCTCCAGCTTAACCAGCTAGTATCCAAACCAACTCACATCAAAGGTCATCTCCTTGACTCAATCTTTAGTAATAGCACAGATCTCCAAATCGGGAACCCCCAGCCCCTCCCCTGGACTGACCATTTCCTCATCCCTCTGTCATGGCTCACCCATGAGTATCAGTCCCCCCAACTTCCAGAGACACGCAAGTGCCGCAACTGGACAAAACTCTCCATACCCAAATGGGTGGCAAACCTGGAAAACAGTAAGCCACCCAGCAACCCCAATCCCATTCTGGCTAATCAGAACTTCAACGAATGGATTTCTGATTCACTGGACTCTGTGCTTCCTCTCACATGCACTGAACCCAAACGTATTAATGCAACTGCCCCCTGGTACTCAGTGGAACTAAGGGAACTGAAACGGTCCTGTAAATAGAAGGAACGGAAGTGGCGCCTTGATTACTCCCCGTCCAAAAAATCAGATTATAGAGCAGCTATCAAAGCCTATAAAGAGAAAATCAAACGAGCGCAGGCTTCCTTTTATGAGGAGAAAATCACCATGGCCGCCTCAAAGCCCAAGGAAATCTACCGCATAGCAAAATCCATCCTGCAACTCCCAGAAAAACCCCGAGACCCATTGAATGCTAAAACTAGATGCAATGCCCTGGCCGACTTCTTTTATCAAAAAATTAAAACAATCTACACCTCTTTCCCCCACCAGGGGATTCAATCCCATTCATCCCCCAACCCAGTGCCCAAGCTCCAGCTGCACTCAACAATTTCCCGCCTCTGGACCCGGCCAAACTCGCAGCCATCATGCATCGAGTTAAATCCGGCTCCCCTAACGACCCCGCACCTCCCCGCACCCTCCTTCCAGTCACCAGCCACATTCTACCCCCCATTCTGGAACTACTGTACGCCTCGCTATCCACTGGCACTGTCCCACCTCCATGGAAACGAGCCATGGTCAGGGCTCTCCTTAAAAAACCCAACCTGGATCCGATCAACCCCGCCAACTACCGACCCATCTCTCTGCTCCCCTGGCTGGGTAAAATCCTAGAGAAGCACGCCAACACAGTGTTGACAGAGTTTCTTGAAACCAACAGTCTCCTAGATCCCACACAGACAGGCTTCCGCCCCCTACACGGGACAGAAACCGCCCTGCTCGCAGTGACGGAGGAGGCAAGGAGAATCTTGGACCAGGGAGGCTCGGTAGCCATCATTCTCCTCGACCTAAGTGCCGCCTTCGACACTGTGAGCCACGACATCCTACTACACCGACTCAGCAGCAAGGGAATATCAGGAACAGCACTCACCTGGCTTAGGTCCTTTCTCTCCGACCTTTCCTTCCAGGATTTTGAGGGTGATGTCATCTCCCCCAGCAAGCCCCTTGACTGTGGAGTGCCGCAGGGCTCTTCCCTGAGCCCTACGTTATTTAATCTTTACATGAGCCCCCTAGCTGAGATCGTCCGCCCCTTTGGAGTGAAGATAGTTACCTACGCGGACGACACCCAGCTAGTGGTGGCACTCAACCCCCTGCAATCCTCAACCAACGGTTTGAAAAACTGCCTGGAGGCAGTCGCTGAGCGGATGACATCCTCCTGTCTCAAAATGAATGGGGACAAGATGGAGCTTATGCTCCTCGGCAACCCCATCCACAACACCATCGACCCTTTATGGCCCACATGCCTCGGTCCTGCCCCACTACACAAGGATACGATCAAAAGCCTAGGCATCTGGCTTGACAAATCCCTCAACTTTAACTTCCACGCAACTAAGTTGTCAGCCATCTGCTTTGGGCTGCTAAGACTCCGACGAAAAAATTTCCCCCTGCTGCCTTTTCCGGACAGACAGATAATGGTCCAGGGCCTGATCTTATCTCGTCTGGACTTTGGAAACGCCCTCTACCTAGGGGCACCACAGGCAACCTTAAATAAGCTGCAGATCATCCAAAACTGTGCAGCAAGAACTCTCCTTCAAATCCCCCGCCGACTCCCAGTCAAACCCAGACTGAAGGACCTCCACTGGCTCACAGTGAGGAAAAGGGTCGAATTCAAGGCTATGTGTATCACCCACCAAGCCTACTGGAAGAATGGTGCCGCAATCAACCAGTCCCTGGTTACAGCCTATCACACCACCAGACAGCTCAGATCCAAATCTGCCTTCCGGGTCATAACACCAAGAGTCAAAAAAGCAAGAAGTGGAGGCCGCTCGTTCTCCCTCAACTCGGCCAAAAATTGGAACTCCCTTCCCATCCAACTCAGATCAGAACCCAAACTACTTACTTTTCGCAAACTGCTAAAAACCCTGCTTTTTAACAAACCAGAATAGCCCGAATGGCTGCTCATTAGGCCTGTTGTCCGCAGCGCTAGGACGCCCGAGGGTAGCTACCGCGCTTTATAAATATTCTTTTCATTTCATTTCATTTCTGCCAACACCGTACGAGCAGCCAACTTGCTAGTGATCCTGGCTCGCTATGACCGACAAATGTGATCCGATGTCAGCAGCCTAGTCGACTTGGTGCCAGAAAGGAATACAAAAAAGCAGAAGCAAGAAAGATCCTCCAGGAGAGTGAGCACACCTCCTCGGAGATTACAGATTGCACCCCGACAGTTACCTAGAGCAGTGGTCTTGAGATGCTAGGCATGGCTTAACGCTACGTCCTTTAGACTGGAAATCCAATCAAAGATCTGGGACATAGCCTATGAAGGAGGAACTTTGTTCAGAAAACATACATATGATGCATTGCTGGAAATAAAGATGGACACTGACATGGCTTAATCTCTATGCACCCTTCAGTTTAAAAAGCTGCCCTTTCGGGGGGCTATAGAAAAAGGTTTTTCTACCTAGAAAGGGGGTTTTCAATGATCTCAGTAATACCAACCCTTTCACTCACAATATAGACCCTCCTACCAACATCAGGCTTACCGTCAACAGTCACGGTCACAGTCACAGGTAAGAGCGGTGGGGCGTGGTGAGGTGGGGGTCGGGGAAGTTGATATACGATGGGATAAGTTAAATTAAATAAAAAACAACTTACCTTGCGCTCACCGCATCGCTGAATCGGCAATGTGGCGAGCGCAAGGTAAGTGGTTTTATTTAAAAAGAATGGTATTTAACTTAACGCCTCATCGACTTCCTCGACCTCCATCCTGCCCCGCCCACCGCTCTTACGTGTGCCGGCCGCCACAGATCATCAACCACCCTCGGCAGCCTATAACAAATGTGGCCCACACGAGAAGAAACCCCTCCAGGGTCGAGATGCAGGTCGTAAACAGTGACCTAGACCAGGTACCATCTTCATCCACTCTTTTCCTTCATGTGGGTGTGAATATTTCCAACTACCTACCTCAATGAGAAGAGATAACGTCTGACAAATGGGAATACGATTTAGTAAACTACGGACATACCCTGGAGTTTGTGCAGAGACCACCAGACAATCCTCCAAAGAGGGCACAACAAACCTCGTCTTCACTTGTTGAGGAAAGAAGCCCTAATAATGCTGGCCACGGGTACAATAGAAAAGGTCCCTTGTTCTCAGAAGGGCATAGGATACTACTATTGGTTTTTCCTTGTACGAAATAAAACGGGGAATAGAGACCCATCCTAGACCTCAGGGAATACAACAAATACCTATGCAGAGAATTTCGATATGATTACTTCCTCTAACATTCTGCAACTGCTAAACAACAGGGATTACATGACATCTTTAGATATGCGAGATGCTTATTTCCATATTCACATACTTCTCAAGCATTGCAAATATCTCCAGTTCACCGTAGCCGGCACCCATTACCAATTCAGAGTCCTCTTATTCGACCTCAAGGCAGGTCCTTGGATATTCACCAAATGTTTCACCCATGTAGCATCCACACTCAGAAAACAAGGTCATCAGGTATTCCCCTAATTAGGCGACTGGCTGCAAAGGCCCCAACACTGCAGCAAGCTGCCAAAGCTACAAAGGCTTGCCTCTCACTGTTTCACAGACTGGGTCTTACAGTGAATTATCCAAAATCCTCGACTAGCCCAAGTCCAACTATAATATTTTTGGGGAGTCAACCTGGATACAATCAAAAACAAAGCTTATCTATCGCAAGACAGGCAGCGAAGGTTGGAAAACTTAGCTCTAAAGATTTCCAAAAGAAAGTCAGTTTCAGTGCAGCTGTACAAGTTGGTACTGGGCATGATCTCTTTCACAATAAACCAGGTCGCCCTGGCATGACTGAAGATGATGTATGTACAACAAGAGAGGAAGGGAACGCTTGGCTACTCTCCTACCCCAAAATTCATAACCATTAACAACAAAAGAGAGCCTACAAATTGTGAATTGTTAAACGACAGTTTGTCTCAGATGAGGAAACAACAACACAGTGAAAAAATTAATTATTTTAATTTAAATGGTCAAAAAACAAGGGCCTAAGTGAGAAGAAAAAGATTATTCTCTAAAAGAACCCTCACTCACCCTAGTGGTGACATGCTTCATCATAGGGTTCAGTCACAGATGGGGCCGACTAACCCCACCTGTGTGCTTCAACGCCTGCAAGTGCAGCGGAGCAGGTATGTGAAAAAGAAGTGGTGTAAGTGATCAGTGATGGAAAGATGTGTTAAAAGATCACAGCTGTGCCTCAACAAACTTTATTAAAGGCCAGTTGTTCACAATAAAAACAGTGAAGTTACTGGGATATATATTCAAATTCCAGTGACTTAATATGGGTGGTCAACATGTTTCTGCTGGTTAACGTCATTTTGACTCAGCTTTCATCAGGACCGAAACAACAAAAACGTCCGGGGGTCAACACACACTAAGGCGTGCCCACACCCTTAGGACTCCAGAGAAAAGACAAAAAAAGGGGGTTTATACTCTCCTCTTTTAGACTCACGGTTTTACCCGTCTTCAATGTACCTGCTAATCGTCAGGATGTATTCTGTAAAATGATCAGAAAACAAAACATATATATTATATATGTCCCTTACAGTTAAATGACCAGCTGAGTAAATCTAATTCCAGTTACTCTATTTTTAGCACATTGATGTAATTTAACATATAATGACGCTATTTTGGCATAAGTACACGCTAATCAGAATATACATAATGCCACCACTCCCATGGAGACATTGATCCTATTGAATCGAAGTTCATGATTAAAATACCAGCTATTCACAACATACAAATCTAGTCCTCAGCGTTAACTTTGGAAACCACTGAGGCTAAATCCCAGACAAATGAAAAATGGAAAATCGGACATTTAGTCAATAAAAAACACTTACAGTGCTTGTAAATTCAGCATGCCTCATGGACTCGCAGTGTTAGGCATATTTTCACTCCTAGCTCCGTCTGGTAAGGACCAAACGATATCATCCCTTGATGCACTGCAGTGCATCAAGGGATACTTTCACCTCTATAGTGGATAGCACGACTTTGGACTAGTTATGGGACGCCTAAGGTAAGAGGCGCCACTTTGATTGCACGCTTAATGTACAAGAGGAACATTCAAATTGAAGAAACTTCAGCCATACAGAATAGAAGCAGTGCGCTCAGAGCCGCTTTCAGTTACAGTTGAGGACCAAACGATACACATTAGTAAGTGCGAGTGATTCTCGCTACGAGTCCAAAGTATGTACTTTGAGGACCGCCCCATCGTGAAGCGGGGTACATCCTCACAGAAACCTCGCGCATACACTTACTGTGTGCCGGGAGACTCGCCGCCTGGAACCTGGTATGTTCACCACTGCAGCCCGGATCTTACCAACCGCATTTCCTTAGCGGTTTTTAAAGGTCCGTATTCCGACGTGTTCCGGCGTACTAGCGCGTCCTCTGTCACGTGACATTACGGTGTCACGCAGTCGCGGAACTAATACGTACAATGCTTTGTTGTTATCAACTGTTTTTTTTAAAAAGGAAGAAAATTAAATATACGTGTGGATATAGATCAACCGACCTAATCGCAATTTCGTTTGTCACTACGTTCACAAAGAAATATAAATACTTTTATTTTCTTACTTCTAGTCCAAGGTAGCGTGAGTACACTTCCGGTATATGCACATCTAAAGGCTAGACCGCTAACCCTTTCACAGTGGCAAAGTTAAATCCTAGTGATTCTTAAGAGATGTTTCGTACAAATTATGGTGTCACAAGGTTAATAACTTTACACGCTCGCAAAAAGTATGAAGGATTCAGATTCCGAAATTAAACAGATAATCATGTAAGGTATTCAATTTCATAGGATGCAAAATTATGATCATAGGGATTAGAGGGGTTATTTAAGTACACTACCCCACGGGATATCATCATTAAGTCCCACCTGGTGAGATGCCAAGCGATGAACCCATCTCTGCTCCTGTTCAAACAACCTTTGTTCATTGCCACCCAGTATATGTTCGATCACTGTCCAGTGGAAATTATCGGGGGAATGTTTATGATCCAAAAAATGAGTGGTCATCTTGGTGTTACTCTTCCCACACCGTATATTGCTCCTGTGTTCGCATATAAGTAGTTGGACCATTCTTTTTGTCATTCCCACGTATCTTAAACCACATGGGCAGGTTATTAGATAAACAACATTTGTTGTATTACAATTAGTGTGGCTTCTTTGTTCCCAGATTTTATTGGGTTCCAAGGTCAATGTTTTCGAACTGCTTGTGAAGGGGCAAACACTGCAACTACCGCAAGGATAATGACCCACTACAGATGGTAAGCCCCACAAATTCAGGTCGTTTCTAGTCAATTCTGGTGTTTTCCGGGGGCGTGTGTGGATCAACGCATCCTTGAGGCTTTTTGCTCTTTTATAAGAGAATAAAGGTTTGTCCCAGTTGCAAGTGTTGGATGTGAGAATCCTGCAGTGTTTGTTAATACTACAAGCCACCATATTCGAGGCTGTGTTAAATGTTGTTACACAAGTAAGGGGTACTTCACCATTCTCTACTGTAGGCTTATCTTCCAAAAGGGAATCCCGATTTTGATTTGGGCCCTTTTGTAGCTTTTTGACAGAAGATGTCTAGGGTACCCTCGAATTTGCATCTTCTCAGTAAGATCTTTGGCTTGTACCTTGTAATCTTGAATATCCAAACAGTTTCTCCAGATACGGAGGTACTGCCCGAATGGCAAATTCTCCCTCAATGGTTGGGGATGAAAACTCGTGTAGTGTAACAAGTTATTTTTATTGGTCGGTTTGTAATGGGTTCTGGTTTTTAACTCATTGGCAACCTTTGTGATCGTGACATCCAAAAACACTACCGTGGACTCATTGTGCTCATGTGTGAACTTAAGATTCGGGTCGCAGTTATTGACCCATGTGAAGAAAGAAACCAGTGATTCCTCATTTCCTCTCCAAATCAAAAGCACATCATCAATGTATCTTTTCCATAGAATGATGTTGTCACAAAACGGGTTGTTAGCGGGTGAAATGTATAACTTTTCAAAATTAAATACATACAAACCCGCCACACTGGGGGCAAAAGTACTGCCCATGGAAGTACCAGTGGCTTGTAAATATAACCGGTCTTCATATTGAAAGAAATTCCTTTTAAGGGCCAAAGAGGCACATTCAACCACAAAGGACTTTGATGTAATATAATCCCACAGGTTGATTTCTAATGTGTGGGCAATTACCTCGATGGTCGCATCTTGCGGAATGCAAGTATACAAGCTTTCGATATCTAGTGTAGCCAAAAAACATTGTCCATCAGGCAAAGTGACAGATTCCAACATAGCTAATAAGCTTTTGGTGTCCTTGATGTACGTACTAGTGGTTTCAACTATAGGTCTTAAGAAGAAATCACAGTACTTGCCCCTTCACAAGCAGTTCGAAAACATTGACCTTGGAACCCAATAAAATCTGGGAACAAAAAAGCCACACTAATTGTAATACAACAAATGTTGTTTATCTAATAACCTGCCCATGTGGTTTAAGATACGTGGGAATGACAAAAAGAATGGTCAAACTACGTATATGCGAACACAGGAGCAATATACGGTGTGGGAAGAGTAACACCAAGATGACCACTCATTTTTTGGATCATAAACATTCCCACGATAATTTCCACTGGACAGTGATCGAACATATACTGGGTGGCAATGAACAAAGGTTGTTTGAACAGGAGCAGAGATGGGTTCATCGCTTGGCATCTCACCAGGTGGGACTTAATGATGATATCCCGTGGGGTAGTGTACTTAAATAACCCCTCTAATCCCAATGATCATAATTTTGCATCCTATGAAATTGAATACCTTACATGATTATCTGTTTAATTTCGGAATCTGAATCCTTCATACTTTTTGCGAGTTTGTAAAGTTATTAACCTTGTGACACCATAATTTGTACCAAACATCTCTTAAGAATCACTAGGATTTAACTTTGCCACTGTGAAAGGGTTAACAGTCTAGCCTTTAGATGTGCATATACCGGAAGTGTACTCACGCTACCTTGGACTAGAAGTAAGAAAATAAAAGTATTTATATTTCTTTGTGAACGTAGTGACAAACGAAATTGCGATTAGGTCGGCTGATCTATATCCACATGTATATTTAATTTTCTTCCTTTTTTAAAAAAAACCAGTTGATAACAACAAAGCATTGTACGTATTAGTTCCGCGACTGCGTGACACCGTCATGATCACGTGACAGAGGACGCGCTAGTATGCCGGAACACGTCGGAATACGGACCTTTAAAAACTGCTAAGGAAATGCAGTTGGTAAGATCCGGGCTGCAGTGGCGAACATACCAGGTTCCAGGCGGCGAGTCTCCCGGCACACAGTAAGTGTATGCGCGAGGTTTCTGTGAGGATGTACCCCGCTTCATGATGGGGCGGTCCTCAAAGTACATACTTTGGACTCGTAGCGAGAATCACTCGCACTTACTAATGTGTATCGTTTGGTCCTTACCAGACGGAGCTAGGAGTGAAAATATGCCTAACACTGCGAGTCCATGAGGCATGCTGAATTTACAAGCACTGTAAGTGTTTTTTATTGACTAAATGTCCGCTTTTTCATTTTTCATTTGTCTGGGATTTAGCCTCAGTGGTTTCCAAAGTTAACGCTGAGGACTAGATTTGTATGTTGTGAATAGCTGGTATTTTAATCATGAACTTCGATTCAATAGGATCAATGTCTCCATGGGAGTGGTGGCATTATGTATATTCTGATTAGCGTGTACTTGTGCCAAAATAGCGTCATTATATGTTAAATTACATCAATGTGCTAAAAATAGAGTAACTGGAATAAGATTTACTCAGCTGGTCATTTAACTGTAAGGGACATATGTAATATATATGTTTTGTTTTCTGATCATTTTACAGAATACATCCTGACAATTAGCAGGAACATTGAAGACGGGTAAAACCGTGAGTCTAAAAGAGGAAAGTATAAACCCCCTTTTTTTGTCTTTTCTCTGGAGTCCTAACGGTGTGGGCACGCCTTAGTGTGTGTGGACCCCCGTAGGACATTTTTGTTGTTTCGGTCCTGATGAAAGCTGAGTCAAAATGACGTTAACCAGCAGAAACATGTTGACCACCCATATTAAGTCACTGGAATTTGAATATATATCCCAGTAACTTCACTGTTTTTATTGTGAACAACTGGCCTTTAATAAAGTTTGTTGAGGCACAGCTGTGATCTTTTAACACATCTTTCCATCACTGATCACTTACACCACTTCTTTTTCACATACCTGCTCCGCTGCACTTGCAGGCGTTGAAGCACACAGGTGGGGTTAGTCGGCCCCATCTGTGACTGAACCCTATGATGAAGCATGTCACCACTAGGGTGAGTGAGGGTTCTTTTAGAGAATAATCTTTTTCTTCTCACTTAGGCCCTTGTTTTTTGCCTGTGAACAAGGACAGCAATGTCTGAAACGCGTAAGGCTTCAGAGACTTTGAATTTGGTGTGTGTGATCCTGTTTGCACTGTGGTCTTCAAATCAAGGTGTTAATCCTCATGAGTGGCGTCTCCACATTGGGCAACCTTTTTGATATATATATATACTGCTCCAAACTTCCTCCCCGGTCAAGGGAAAGAATGGTCGCACTCTCTGGGTCAGTTGTATATAGTATATATATATATTATATGTAATTATATGTGTTAGACTGGTATCCACCATCGTCAAGGGTACTTCTATGACTACACACCTACAAAAACTGCTTGCTATTCTGATTCAAGCATGTGAATCTACGAAAGATCTAGTACTGGAGAAGAAAATAAGTTACTTACCTGTAACTGCAGTTCTACCGTATTGGTCAGGCCGGGGCGTAGTTCGCTGAGTTTTGCTACGCGGAACTCTGCAAAGTTACAAAATAACTCCACGAAGTTCCGCGAGTGGCTGAGTGCAGTGCGAACTGCAGTTTGTGCTGGTATTCCTGCCACTCGGGTAGAAATTCTACCCGGGAGGCAGCTCGTGCTCGCGAACTTACTGTTCGCAATCGCAAACTTACTGTTCACGATCGCAAGCGGGGAAAAAACTCTGCTGCACATCGCAAAGCTTTTTGGACATATTAGTGACCAGAAACCAGTGCCAAAATTGTAGCAATATGTTGGTGACAACACAAGCTACTGTTGTATTCGTTGCCAGTGTCAAGCTGGAACCTGCATTTTGAAGCTACAAAAAGTTTTTGATCGAATACTGAGAGGCCCAGGCACAGACCATTAAAATAATCCAAATACCACGGAGGATACAACAATTCAGTGGTGGCTACTAACAGAAACAATAAAACCTTAGGCAGGGGCCCGTGCTGATGGAAGCGGTATACGCAAACTAGTCTTATTCGGTCATCCAACTCAATTCCAAGTTTCTGTACCCATCTAACCGGTGTGTACGCAAAAACCTATGTCATCTGAGCAGTATTCAGGGATGTGAAGATGGTGGCTCCTTCAGCAGGTCATATTATACTATCAAATTGAGAAAGTGTGTTTGCATCCAAGGATGAATTGCTGAAAGACATGGATATGGTCTAGAGGATGCTAAGGAAGTTCTGTCATGAATTCGACACAGTGTCTGTATGTAGTTATTAGACATAAAAAGTGGTGTCCAAAATCTCTGCTTAGTTTAGTGATTGAATAGAGTATGCCTGACTTATCTGTAGGCGCAAAAGTAGTGCATCGATGGGGTGTGTCTGAAAACAGATGCAACTCCAACAATGTGTCCTTTCACATGGGGCAAGCCCCATGTGAAAGGGCCTGCGTCCATCTTATGCCTGCTATGAGGCAGGCATAAGATTTTGACGCAGTGGCTACCTAGAAGTGTTGCAGCGAAATCTCATAGATTTTACTGCAATACTTCTGCAAGCCTTTTCTGCGGTGGAACGCCTACTCTGCATACATTATACCTGACGCAGGTATAATGTAGAGCAGGTCTTTAGAAAGTGACACTTCTGCTTAGATGCATCACTTTGTAATTATGGCGCAATATGGCGCATTTTTAATCTGCCACAGCATTACTAAAACTGACGCAACAGCGGCACAAAGGGCTCATAATATAAACCCCTCAATTTGTTTCCAATATCTTAGTCCTCAAATGAAAGGTGAAAGAAATCCAGTGCTATTTCAGTCCAAAAGTTGTTATCGGGCAAGATTCGATCATTCTTAAAATGGAATTATGAGAACACATTATGCCTGAAAAGACGCTACAAGCACAGGAAAACCACACAATAGTAGTTTTTGTTGGCTATGGCATCCCGATTAGTCATATGGAAAAAGATCTTGAGCAGTGAACTGTCCAGAATAATGGGACTGAAGCCAAGACCTTGATACTTTGAGTAAAACAAAAGAGGAGCTCTGTGGTGTGACCAACTGCTGAATGGGGACAGAAGTTGCCCATCTAAGGCAAAACACAGGCTAAATCTAGGGGTGTGCAAAGTTTTAATTATGCAAGCGAGGCTCACTCACATCATGATTATTTTCCTATCTGAAATTCACGGTTTCTTGCTTTTTTACTTTGTCTATGCTCTAGTGCAGTTTTTGCCTAGCAGCCTGCCAATATTTCCTTACGGAGGCTACTTATTGCTGAAAAGACACATGCAGTTTTCTCAAGTTAATTTAAAAACCGTTAATTTAAAAACCACTTTCCTTGTGAGTTTGAAACTGGATGGATGTCAGTTATCTTAGTTTTCTCAAAACACCTGAAAAAGGTTGTGAGTCTACATTTTGTATGCGAAAACCCAATTTCAAGAAACTTTCACAGGATTTGGGTTACAATCAAAGTATTCAGGACAATTACAGGAAGTTCACAGAAAAACTTTGCAATTTTGCGTGCTTAATGAGCCCACCAAAGCTTTGTTTGCAGGGCAAGAAGCAAGTTCTCCTCAGCTGTTAACATTGCCCAGCAGTACCCGAGTTGAGATGAACAAAATAATCACAGCTACTTGCAGGGCAGAACATCACCCTAACATGTCCCGAAGCAGCAATACCAAAAAAGATATCGAGTATCTCCGCAAAATAAGAAACAAATATTGGAACAACCAATAGGTCTCGATTAATGTTCCAGCTTACGCTTATACTGAGTATGCACAAACTACTTGTGCGCTTGCCTTTTGCTGCGCATTCTCTGTGCTCTGTTTTTACTCCCCCGCTGCTGCTGTTTATTTCTCAAGGCTGTGGCAGGCAGCTTAGGAGTTGGAAAGACTTCCCTATGTAGGTCTGGTATGTAGAGTCCCAGGCTCGTGGCCAGAGTGGGAGCCTCACTGTTTCCTAGTCGTCAGTTTCACAATCGCCATTTTGCTCTGCGTTAATCTGCATTTTATTGTTTTACTTGTTGTTGAAAAGTCCAGTCATGACACCGTAACCAGTAAACAGACCACACGAGTCCAAATGGATGAATAAAGGCGTGATGATGAGATGAACATCTGTTGTGGATCCTCGAGCACGTCATAACCTCTGTTGTTGTCTAAAGAGAAGGGACGGAGTCCATGTGGGAGGGGTATGAATGATGCATTGCTTCCTATATCACTTCTAAACTAAGGACTTCCAGGTGATGGGGGCGGTGTGGAACTAGAATGTGGTATTCAGAATATCGTCTTTCATAAATGTCACTCCCTAAAAATATTGCTCAAGAAGAAAATTCACACCTAATGTGATGATATTTTGGAAGCAATATTTATGTTATACAGTATTTCTATATGAAACTTTCTGACAAATAACTCGTAGAAGAACTTTACCAAACATCTGTATACTAAACACATTGGCCCATCTAGGGCCTCATTTACTATATTCTGACACACAGCAGTGTAGCAAGACTTCCTTCTAAGCTGCCCTGCTTCAAAATAAAAGGGCAGGAATGCGCTGTATCTGCAAGATACAGCGCATTCCTGTCCTGCCCTGCACCGGCGCACAAACAGCAGCTGTGGGTCGATGCAGACACCCTTGCGTCATGGTGCAAGGATGCCTGTGATTGTGTAGGAAGGACCCCTTCCTGCACAAAAACAGTAATTGATGTCATTGTCCTTTTTCTATGTGTACTGTGGAATGCAGCACACATAAAGAGGAGAAAAGTAGGAGAAATAAAAGTATTTCTCCTTGTTTAACGCATTACCAGATTTATAAAATGTTGTAGATCTGGGAATATGTCAGGTTCCAAGAATGTTGCATGGGAACACCCACAGCAACACCCATGGAACTCCCCTTTCACACAGAGTAATGTATGATTGGGCCCATATTTACAAGGCCATGAAAAGTTACTCAGGGCAACTTTGCGTGGCCTTGTTAATAAGGGCAAGCCCATTGTGTTGCTGGTGCATCAATTAAAGTGACGCACCGGCGGCGCAACAGGCCTGTAAATGAGGCCCACAATGTATAACTGAAAAGTTCCCACTACCAACTTTAACCCTGTGATTGGTCTAAACAGTGTTTAAAGAATGAGTGACACACTCTTCTTCTTGTGCTGAATAAATCCATTCTCTATGTATGCTCACAAAGCCACCCCTCTGCTCCAATACATTTAGGGGGGAGCCCTTCATCATAGGACTCATTTTTACATTTCTTACCTCTTCAGTTGCTTCTAAAAGGCAACCTTCCATGTCTCAGCTAGAATGGCTTTTTTTGCTTCATTTAATTTATTCAAGGGATTAAAACATACACATAATCTCAAAGGCACTCCTGTGTCACTTTGCATTATGGGGTGAACCTTCATCAGAGGCCTAGGGCATCATTAGGATGGCGGGCGGACTTGGTCTGCCCGCCATCCTTTCGTAGAAAGGGACCGCCCGCCATTGGTGCGGGGGTCCCGTGGGTGACATTAGGATGCGCCCGCCACACTGGCGGGTGCATCCTGCATTGTTAACATTGCGGCGGGCGGTGCTCTCAACACCGCCCGCAGCAATGCCAAAAAGGCATATCGTGCAGTTCCATGCACAACATGGCAGGCACCTTGTGGTGCCTGCCATGTTGTGCATGGAACTGCAGGGGAGTACCATAGGTGCCCCCCATGTGCACTCCCCACCCGCACGAACACCCTGGGGGCCCACAACGGGCCCCCAGAGACAAAACCGCGTGCTTTTTCACGGCAGAGTCTCCGCCATGGAAAGGCATTTCCCCGCGATGATGCTAATATGCCATATTCCCTGCCTTGTCCGCCCGGTAGGCAATCTGGCGGATTGTCTACCGGCAGAAAAACAGCGGACTGTGTTCCTGTCCGCCGGGGTTCCCCCCGCCATCGTAATGTGGCAGGCGGGGGAAATTCATGCGGGCGGAAGATTTTGGCGATCTGCCCGCTATCCTAATGACCCCCCTAGTGTTTATATTTCTTGGTTCTGTTGCAACAGTATAAATCCTTCAAAAACCAATAGCATTTTTAAAGTGGTGTCAGTACATTGTAGAACGTATTGAGGTCCCTTGGCAGCAGTGAGAAAAGTCAAAGCAAAGTCAACAGTCGCAGGGCTGTAAAATAAACTTCACTTGATGTAGAAGGTTCACTGAAATTGGAATGTAAGTACAGAACTTTATCACGACATGCCTTAATTTACAATGGCTTTTTCATGTGTCGGACTCTGTTCTGGGGGCCACAGAGCAGAAAAGGTTCTACATGGCCTCAACAGTGATAGTTGTGTAAGCCCGGTAGCCCTGGGGGTCATGTCTATCCTATTAGTGGTCTGCAAACAGGGCTAAGTAGACCCTTTCGCACTTGAATCTTGAGGTAGGAAGGATAAGCAGTCAAAGGCTTCCTGGACGGTAGCTAGTGGGGCACGGGGAACAAGAGCTCATCAGCCAACAGTCAAACAACAGACGCAATAATGTACTGTCCAGCCAAGGACTTATCTTTTAATTAGTACTTTCATCATACAGAAAAACAAAATGCTACACACTCTAAAGCTGGTTCAGGTACATAGTTGCAATCTCATAACAAGGCCTAGTGCAGGTGTCTTCAGTCAGTCAATGTCGTGTTAACTCTTCATTTTAATTTTCTCCCCTATCAAAGTATCACATTTACGAATAACAACCATCTTGCTCCTAGTGGTGAGTAGACTCAGTGCCATATTTTAACTGAAAAATACCGTCATTTTCTTTTAAATGGGAAACATTTTAAGTGAAGAAAAATGTTTTTATGAAACATTGTTTTACTGTTTTTCTCTACTTTAAATTAAGCCGATTAAGTTCTAATGTTTTATGAAGCAAGTTTCTTCACTTTAAATTCCTCACGTTTAAACAATTGACTGTGTTTTCCTGTAATAAATATGGCAACATGTCTACAGGCCACCTGGCATAATATTTGTTGTACATGTAACGGTGCCACATATGATTAAAGGTATGTCCTATGACACAGGCTCTCAGTCACCCATACACGTGTATCCCATTCATTCACATACATATTCATACATCCCCACAGACCATGCACTAACTGATGCACATGACAGTCCTAATACTACCCCTAGTCACAATATTTTGTTCAAACCATTGTATCGGGCTCCATGGACATTAGGTTTAAAGTCATTGAAGCTGAGCAAAGGAGTGTCTGGTAACCATGTGTGAGTTACATAGCCGTCAGTAGCTAATGACGATTTTCACTGATCAAAGGGAATTCTCATTACAGAAAAAAGGTTGGAGATCCCTGGTCTAGTGGAAGTTGAAACCCTCTATGGTGCCGGCTTCTCTTCTCCCACAGCTTCAGCCAAGCCCTCGCCACCGTACCTCGCTTCAACAAGACCACCATGGGAGGCAGATCCTTTTCATACCTGGCTGCTAAAACATGGAACTCACTCCCCGCTTACCTTCGCCTTACCCAGAACCACCTAGCATTCAGAAAGCAACTTAAAACGTGGATATTTGACAAGTAATCCTCCTCCCCTTCCTAAGCGCCTTGAAACCCTCTGGGTATGTAGCGCGCTATATAAATTCTTTGACTTGACTTGACTTGACTCTCTTTTGCTCTCAGCGAAATTCCTCCTGCCTGGGATAACTTGGACATAGATGTAGAGTAGGCAAATGCTCAAATCAGACCAATTACCCCCGCCCCCCAATCGTTTCTCATAGGTCAATGCAGTAGTCTGTAGGCCCAACAAGTTTGTATTGGAAAAGGTTCACGTTCTACCAGAAATGTACTCCTGGCTCGTATTAGGAACAGCTTCTCAGTTAGTCAGA
Organism: Lissotriton helveticus; assembly: GCF_964261635.1. Taxonomy (NCBI): domain Eukaryota; kingdom Metazoa; phylum Chordata; class Amphibia; order Caudata; family Salamandridae; genus Lissotriton; species Lissotriton helveticus. The sequence goes on along the minus strand of NC_136062.1, from coordinate 194,737,425 downwards.
ACACAGTCCCACATCACTCGCTCAAACAGCATGTTGAATCAGCACTGTGTGCCAGGGCAGTCGGTGACTTCGCACTGTCAGGCTTCCAATTCAGTGATGTGAGACCACAGCCTCGCTGGACCACTAGGATTGAAAGAGCATTTGGCTGGCTCATCTAGAGTCGCAGCCTATAGGCCAATGTACGCTGTTATTCAGCAGTTGCAGACTCAGTCGCTGCAGATGGGCACTCATCTTTCATGGTCGCAGCCTCCAGGCTGATATAGGCTGGCACTCGTTTTAGGCAGCTGGGGTCTCCAGGCTGATGCAGCTGCCTTTGGACTCAGCAACAGATTTTCTCTACGCAGAACAGAGATAGTTTGTTGCACAACTTGTTTTGCAGCTGAGCAGAAACTGCATTGAGAGACCAAGGGACCCATTACGGGGAGAGGAGTTGGCCTAACGGCTAAGGCGCTCGACCTCGGACCTGGGGATCAGGGCAAATCACTTAATCTCCCCGTGCCTAAAATGAATGTGTGTCCTGATGTAACGTAACTGCTGCTATGTAAAGCGCTCTGATACCCGATTCGGTTCGGGTCTAGTTCGCGCTATATAAAACTCTGCATAAAAAAAAAAATACTGTTTGGGTGAATTTCTACATAGGCTTCAGAGTACACTCTAGAATAGTATGGTGCTAGGGTAAAACAAAGTCAGGATATCAGTTTCACTTGGAGTAGGGCACCCAGGAAAGAGGTATGCCTGTTCACTGTGCACAGATATTGCTGCTACAACAGCTTGTGTTCAGATGTACGAAATTTGAAGACAAGAGATGCAGCAAAGCGAGACACAAAATACTGAGGATGGACAACCATGGACAGGGGATGAGAGAGTTCTTTCAGAAGCTAAGAGGGAATAGTTGTGCAAAATTGCTGAAGCAATATTAGATGTGATATTTTAAATCAGAATAGCAGAAAGTATATACAAAAACTAGAAACACTGCAAACACAACCCCACAAAGAAGCAGATGCACTAACACAATATTCTAGTTTATGTGTACCAGGCATTGAGTTGAGATAAACGGATGTAGATGATCAAGGCCCTGGATTAACTCAGAGGTGAAAACAAGGCAAAAGAACAACAGTGGAAGCAAAAAAATATATCTCCATTTAAAATCCAGCATAGTTTTTTTTTTTTTTAAAAACAGAGTTTTATATCGCGCAAATTTGACCTGGTTTCGGGTTTCAGAGCGCTTTACATAGCAACAGTTGCGTTACATGAGGACACATTGATTTAAAAAAAATAATTTGTTGTGCCCGGGGAGATTAAGGGCCAGATGTAGGTGGCTAAATACCGGTCGGTAATGGGCGAAAATCGGTGAATTTCCTGTTAGCGACCGATATTTACCACTTCCTAATGAATGAGGCTGTAAATAAGGATTCGGTAATTTACCGATTCCTTCTTTTAAGGAATCGGTAAAATACCGATTCCTTATTTTAAGGAATCGGTAAATTACCGAATCCTTAAAACCTATGTAGGTAGCACTTAAGTGAGTGCATTTATGCTTTAAGGATTCGTTATTTACCACCAACTACAAGTTGGTGGTAAATACCGAATACCTTTAAAAAAGCAATTATTTGCTTTTTTCAAAGTGCCATGTGGCAGACATACATGCCCTTAGGGCATGTATGTGCGCCACATGTGCACACATGCACGATTCAGGGGTGCAACAGGTTGTCAATGTGACACCCTGCCACCCTTGAATATGCTCCCGCTATTACCGATTCAGTAATACCGAATCGGTAATAGTGAATGGCATCCCATTCATTCCTATGGGCCTCGAGGCCCATAGGAATGAATGGGAAGGTATTCCTTATTACCGAATCGGTATTACCGAATCGGTAATAAGGAATCTTACAGAATTGGTAAATGTTACCGATTTTTTACCTGCATCATATTTACCGATTCCTAAATACCGAATCGGTAAAATTCATTATTTAAGAATTGGTAAATTGAGATTACCTACATCGGGAACTAAGTGATTTGCCCAGAATCACAGGATGTTCAGCGTCATTGCAGAGACTCGAACCCGGTTCCCCAGATTCGAGGTCAACCGCCCTAGCCGTTCGGGCAGCTCCTTAATTGTGAGCAGACAACTGAATAAGGTTTACGTTGTGATGTGTCCACTAAAGTGAGCTTTTAAATGTCATCGGAAACCCTAGAAAAGTTCTCACTTGACTATAGAAATTTCCTCTCAAAATGAGTAACACTTTCAGATTTTTTCAGGTTCGAATACTTTTCCTAATTTGTCATCAGAAAGTTTTCAGAGACAACACATTTTACCTCAGACACTTAAGTAGACCCCTCAACCATCCTTAGACAGAAGACATTAAAATCCATAGGAGTACTCACATAAACACCCAATAAAAAGTCTCAGTTTCCTCAGACTTCCAAGGAGAAACAACTCTAACTTGTTCATAGGTATCCAAAAGGGAGGCCTCACTTGCCTTTAGGTACCCCAGGAGTGATGTATCCAGTGTCCTGAAACACATATGGGATCTCTCCCATCATACATCTGAGAGGAGTCCTAACATGTCCATTAACAGCCAATGAGAAGTCACCCTTGTCCATGTACACAACACAGATTAACCCCCAGTTTGTTATCAGTCAGAGAGTGTCCCCATGTGTCATGAGAACCAAAGCATACCCTTACTTTCTTTCAGATACCGTTGGAAAGATCTTACCTTCCTCAGATATCCAAGAGTTCTTACATGTCCATAGACACCTGAAAAGATCAGTCATTTTTCTAAGACATAAAGATAACACTCCCTTGCATTCCTGTATTACAGGCAGAATTACTGCGCCAGCTATGTGCACAATCCTTCTGCACAGGCACTGTGCCGAGGGAGTGGAAGCAGGCAGTGGTCACACCCCTGTTAAAGAAATCCAATCTGGACCCCAACTGCCATAAGAGCTACCGACCTATCTCTCTCCTGCCATATCCAGTAAAGATCATGGAACGGATGGTCAGTAGGTCTCTGTCCCTCTTCCTGGAAACTAATAACATCCTTGAGGAGGAACAATTCGGGTTCAGACCAGCCCATGGAACCGAGTCAGCATTACTGATGGTCCTGGACGACCTAAGAATGAGGGCGGACAGGGGGGAGTCAGCAATTTTGATTCTGCTTGACCTGTCCGCCGCTTTCGATACGGTGAGCCACGACATCTTGCTGACTCGGTTGAAAACCGCTGGAGTAGAGGGTATGGCTTTTGAGTGGCTCCGCTCTTACCTGTCAGATAGATGGCAGGCAGTGGCACTACCCCCGTATCAGTCGGAGTTTGCTATGGTCCCACATGGGGTCCCTCAGGGGTCTCCGATCAGCCCGATCCTTTTTAACGTATATATGCAGCCCCTGATGGCCATCATCAAGGCTCACGGCATTAGCGTGATCAACTATGCGGATGACACGCAGCTGATGATTTCCCTTGATGGTGCCCATGCAGAATCTCTTGAGACCTTCCACACCTGCATAAGGAAAATGGCAACCTGGCTAAAAAGAAACTCACTACAGTTTAACAGCAGTAAAACTGAGATAATGCAATGCAAAGTGGGAAGAATAGCTAGAAACCTGCCCGTTGAATTTTGGCCTCTGGACTCATGTGAGCCATTGGCACCAGTAACAACCGTACGGAACTTGGGGGTTAATCTCAATGACAAACTGAGTCTTGAGTCCAACGTCAACAGACAGGTGAGCAGCTGCTTCGCTTTAATGCGGGGCCTTCGAAAGCTGCTGCCCTTACTTCCAGCACACACCAGAGCAACCGTGGTCAGAAGCATCATCCTTAGCCGCCTGGATTACTGCAATGCTCTGCTACTGGAATCTCCTGCTTATCTGATCTCCAGACTTCAGAGCATCCAGGCGGCAGCTGCAAAGATGGTGCTCTCCCGAGGACGTCGATCTTCCACCACTCTTGCTCTGGCCGAGTTGCACTGGTTGCCCATTCAGCAGAGGATCCATTTTAAATCCCTGTGTACCGTTTTCAAGGCTGCACATGGCTTAGGCCCTAAACCCCTTCAGACCAAATTCAAGTGGTATGAACCTACACGGACCCTCCGTTCCTCCTCCACCAATCTCCTTAGTATACCCAGGATCAGGAAAGCCACTCATGGGGGCAGAGCCTTTAGCATAGCGGCAGCCCACCTCTGGAATAGCCTTCCTCTGTCAATTAGGAAAACCAACGAACTGATGCTCTTCCGCAAAAGGATAAAGACCTGGCTATTTCCTAATGTCACACCTCCATAAAGCTTCTCACCTCATTTCTGCCCTTACTGCTCAGCCCCTCAGATGCATTTTTCAGCGCCAGGATGCCCGTAGGGTTACAGCGCGCTTTAGAAATGATATAAATAAATAAATAAATTTGCGATATCCCCTCCTAGTCTTTGACAATTGAAATGGACGTTTTGTGTACGAAACAGGGAATTACTCTACCCAGCTGAAATCCACCGAGCAATTCAATTCAATTCAATTCAGTTCAATTTTTATCTATTTAGACCTCAACAGATATCAATAATTTGAAATAAATACATAAAGCATATAATTTATATAACAATGTTCAACTATAATACATGAAGAGCATAAGGGTGTTGCGGAGAGGAAACAAAGAACAAAAGCATATATACACAATGGTATGTTTTAGTTTCAACGTCAGGACTCACTTGTTTAACAAGCATTGGAAATGCAATAGGTCTCGCATTAGAAAAGTTGGAGTTATTGGTCTTGTAAATGACATATTTTATTTATTTGTTGGTTTTTAAAATTGCTAAATTGATGGCTTTGTCATTTACAATGCCAATAGTTATAACTTTCGCGAATGTGACACCTATAGCATTTGGAATGCAACATGTTTTGTATTTACGTCACTTAGATGGCAGCTCTGGTCGTTAGGCCACATCTCTAGAGAGCAGGAGAGTGCAGCAGGGGAGAGAAGCACAGCAATGCAATAGGTCTCGCATTAGGAAAGTTTGAGCTATTGGTATTGTAAAGGACACATTTTTTATTTATGTGCTTGTTTTGAAAATAGCGAAATTAATAGCTTTGTTATTTACAATGCCAATAGTTTTATCTTTCGCAAATGTGACACCTATTGTAACACAATATGTGTTGTGAGGGTGAGTGAGGGTGAGGGGTTGAGGGTGAGTGAGGGTGAGGGGTTGAGGGTGAGTGAGGGTGAGGGTGAGTGAGGGTGAGGGGGTGAGGGTGAGGGTGAGTGAGGGTGAGGGTGAGGGGTTGAGGGTGAGGGGTTGAGGGTGAGTGAGGGTGAGGGTGAGTGAGGGTGAGGGGTTGAGGGTGAGTGAGGGTGAGGGTGAGTGAGGGTGAGGGGTTGAGGGTGAGTGAGGGTGAGGGTGAGTGAGGGTGAGGGGTTGAGGGTGAGTGAGGGTGAGGGTGAGTGAGGGTGAGGGTGAGGGGTTGAGGGTGAGTGAGGGTGAGTGAGAGTGAGGGTGAGTGAGGGGTTGAGGGTGAGGGGTTGAGGGTGAGTGAGGGTGAGGGTGAGGGGTTGAGGGTGAGTGAGGTGAGGGGTTGAGGGTGAGTGAGGGTGAGTGAGGGTGAGGGTGAGGGGTTGAGGGTGAGTGAGGGTGAGGGTTGAGGGTGAGTGAGGGTGAGGGTGAGTGAGGGTGAGGGTGAGTGAGGGTGAGGGTGAGTGAGGGTGAGTGAGGGTGAGGGTGGGTGAGGGTGAGTGAGGGTGAGTAAGGGGTTGAGGGTGAGTGAGGGTGAGGGTGAGTGAGGGTGAGGGTGAGTGAGGGTGAGTGAGGGTGAGGGAGTGAGGGTGAGTGAGGGTGAGGGTGAGTGAGGGTGAGTGAGGGTGAGGGGTTGAGGGTGAGGGGTTGAGGGTGAGTGAGGGTGAGGGTGAGTGAGGGTGAGGGGTTGAGGGTGAGGAGTTGAGGGTGAGTGAGGGTGAGGGTGAGTGAGGGTGAGGGGTTGATGGTGAGTGAGGGTGAGGGTGGGTGAGGGTGAGGGGTTGAGGGTGAGTGAGGGTGAGGGTGAGTGAGGGTGAGGGTGAGTGAGGGTGAGGGGTTGAGGGTGAGTGAGGGTGAGTGAGAGTGAGGGTGAGTGAGGGGTGAGGGTGAGGGGTTGAGGGTGAGTGAGGGTGAGGGGTTGAGGGTGAGTGAGGGTGAGGGGTTGAAGGCGAGTGAGGGTGAGGGTGGGTGAGGGTGAGTGAGGGTGAGGGGTTGAGGGTGAGTGAGGGTGAGTGAGGGTGAGGGGTTGAGGGTGAGTGAGGGTGAGTGAGGGTGAGGGAGGGTGAGGGGTTGAGGGTGAGTGAGGGAGGGTGAGGGTGAGGGAGGGTGAGGGGTTGAGGGTGAGTGAGGGTGAGGGGTTGAGGGTGAGTGAGGGTGAGGGTGAGTGAGGGTGAGGGGTTGAGGGTGAGTGAGGGTGAGGGTGAGTGAGGGTGAGGGGTTGAGGGTGAGTGAGGGTGAGGGTGAGTGAGGGTGAGGGGGTGAGGGTGAGGGTGAGTGAGGGTGAGGGTGAGGGGTTGAGGGTGAGTGAGGGTGAGGGGTTGAGGGTGAGTGAGGGTGAGGGTGAGTGAGGGTGAGGGGTTGAGGGTGAGTGAGAGTGAGGGTGAGTGAGGGTGAGGGTGAGGGGTTGAGGGTGAGTGAGGGTGAGGGTGAGTGAGGGTGAGGGGTTGAGGGTGAGTGAGGGTGAGGGTGAGTGAGGGTGAGGGTGAGGGGTTGAGGGTGAGTGAGGGTGAGTGAGAGTGAGGGTGAGTGAGGGGTTGAGGGTGAGGGGTTGAGGGTGAGTGAGGGTGAGGGTGAGGGGTTGAGGGTGAGTGAGGTGAGGGGTTGAGGGTGAGTGAGGGTGAGGGTGAGGGGTTGAGGGTGAGTGAGGGTGAGGGTTGAGGGTGAGTGAGGGTGAGGGTGAGTGAGGGTGAGGGTGAGTGAGGGTGAGGGTGAGTGAGGGTGAGGGTGGGTGAGGGTGAGTGAGGGTGAGTAAGGGGTTGAGGGTGAGTGAGGGTGAGGGTGAGGGTGAGTGAGGGTGAGTGAGGGTGAGGGAGTGAGGGTGAGTGAGGGTGAGGGTGAGTGAGGGTGAGTGAGGGTGAGGGGTTGAGGGTGAGGGGTTGAGGGTGAGTGAGGGTGAGGGTGAGTGAGGGTGAGGGGTTGAGGGTGAGGAGTTGAGGGTGAGTGAGGGTGAGGGTGAGTGAGGGTGAGGGGTTGAGGGTGAGTGAGGGTGAGGGTGAGTGAGGGTGAGGGGTTGAGGGTGAGTGAGGGTGAGGGTGAGTGAGGGTGAGGGTGAGTGAGGGTGAGGGGTTGAGGGTGAGTGAGGGTGAGTGAGAGTGAGGGTGAGTGAGGGGTTGAGGGTGAGGGGTTGAGGGTGAGTGAGGGTGAGGGGTTGAGGGTGAGTGAGGGTGAGGGGTTGAAGGCGAGTGAGGGTGAGGGTGGGTGAGGGTGAGTGAGGGTGAGGGGTTGAGGGTGAGTGAGGGTGAGTGAGGGTGAGGGGTTGAGGGTGAGTGAGGGTGAGTGAGGGTGAGGGAGGGTGAGGGGTTGAGGGTGAGTGAGGGAGGGTGAGGGTGAGGGAGGGTGAGGGGTTGAGGGTGAGTGAGGGTGAGGGGTTGAGGGTGAGTGAGGGTGAGGGTGAGTGAGGGTGAGGGGTTGAGGGTGAGTGAGGGTGAGTGAGGGTGAGTGAGGGTGAGGGTGAGGGGTTGAGGGTGAGTGAGAGTGAGGGTGAGTGAGGGGTTGAGGGTGAGGGGTTGAGGGTGAGTGAGGGTGAGGGTGAGGGGTTGAGGGTGAGTGAGGGTGAGGGGTTGAGGGTGAGTGAGGGTGAGGGTGAGTGAGGGTGAGGGGTTGAGGGTGAGTGAGGGTGAGTGAGGGTGAGGGTGAGTGAGGGTGAGTGAGGGTGAGGGTGAGTGAGGGTGAGTGAGGGTGAGGGTGAGTGAGGGTGAGGGTGAGTGAGGGTGAGGGTGAGTGAGGGTGAGGGTGAGTGAGGGTGAGGGGTTGAGGGTGAGTGAGGGTGAGGGGTTGAGGGTGAGTGAGGGTGAGGGGTTGAGGGTGAGGGGTTGAGGGTGAGGGGTTGAGGGTGAGGGGTTGAGGGTGAGTGAGGGTGAGTGAGGGTGAGGGGTTGAGGGTGAGTGAGGGTGAGGGGTTGAGGGTGAGTGAGGGTGAGGGGTTGAGGGTGAGTGAGGGTGAGTGAGGGTGAGTGAGGGTGAGTGAGGGTGAGGGGTTGAGGGTGAGTGAGGGTGAGTGAGAGTGAGGGTGAGTGAGGGGTTGAGGGTGAGGGGTTGAGGGTGAGTGAGGGTGAGGGTGAGGGGTTGAGGGTGAGTGAGGGTGAGGGGTTGAGGGTGAGTGAGGGTGAGGGTGGGTGAGGGTGAGTGAGGGGTTGAGGGTGAGTGAGGGTGAGTGAGGGTGAGGGGTTGAGGGTGAGTGAGGGTGAGGGTGAGGGTGGGTGAGGGTGAGTGAGGGTGAGTGAGGGTGAGGGTGAGTGAGGGTGAGGGTGAGTGAGGGTGAGGGTGAGTGAGGGTGAGTGAGGGTGAGTGAGGGTGAGTGAGGGTGAGGGGTTGAGGGTGAGTGAGGGTGAGGGGTTGAGGGTGAGTGAGGGTGAGGGGTTGAGGGTGAGTGAGGGTGAGGGGTTGAGGGTGAGTGAGGGTGAGGGTGAGTGAGGGTGAGGGGTTGAGAGTGAGTGAGGGTGAGGGTGAGTGAGGGTGAGGGTGAGTGAGGGTGAGGGGTTGAGGGTGAGTGAGGGTGAGGGGTTGAGGGTGAGTGAGGGTGAGGGTGAGGGGTTGAGGGTGAGGGGGTGAGGGTGAGTGAGGGTGAGGGTGAGGGTGAGTGAGGGTGAGGGTGAGTGAGGGTGAGGGTGAGTGAGGGTGAGTGAGGGTGAGGGTGAGTGAGGGTGAGTGAGGGTGAGGGTGAGTGAGGGTGAGTGAGGGTGAGGGTGAGGGTGAGTGAGGGTGAGTGAGGGTGAGGGGTTGAGGGTGAGTGAGGGTGAGGGGTTGAGGGAGGGTTAGGGGTTGAGGGTGAGTGAGGGTGAGGGGTTGAGGGTGAGTGAGGGTGAGGGTGAGTGAGGGTGAGGGGTTGAGGGTGAGTGAGGGTGAGTGAGAGTGAGGGTGAGTGAGGGGGTGAGGGGTTGAGGGTGAGTGAGGGTGAGGGGTTGAGGGTGAGTGAGGGTGAGGGGTTGAGGGTGAGTGAGGGTGAGGGTGAGTGAGGGTGAGGGTGAGTGAGGGTGAGTGAGGGTGAGGGGTTGAGGGTGAGTGAGGGTGAGTGAGGGTGAGGGTGAGTGAGGGTGAGTGAGGGTGAGGGTGAATGAGGGTGAGGGTGAGTGAGGGTGAGTGAGGGTGAGGGTGAGTGAGGGTGAGGGTGAGTGAGGGTGAGGGTGAGTGAGGGTGAGGGTGAGTGAGGGTGAGGGGTTGAGGGTGAGTGAGGGTGAGTGAGGTTGAGTGAGGGTGAGGGGTTGAGGGTGAGTGAGGGTGAGGGGTTGAGGGTGAGTGAGGGTGAGGGTGAGGGTGAGTGAGGGTGAGGGGTTGAGGGTGAGGGGTTGAGGGTGAGTGAGGGTGAGTGAGGGTGAGGGTGAGGGGTTGAGGGTGAGTGAGGGTGAGGGGTTGAGGGTGAGTGAGGTAACCTGGCATGGTAACCTGAAAAAAATGTGGGTGTGAGCCATGTGAAGGGGTCTGCGGTGAGTGTGAGACCCGAAAAGGCAGAAGTCGGGAAGGAGAGGCTGCGGGTAAGGGTGTGCACGAAAGTGAATGTGCACAAATGGGGCCATGCGGTGGGCGACCAAAGCAGAAGCGGCTGGCAGAATAAGCGGGCCAAGGCCGAGAGTCCACTGGGTGCATGCGTCCTACCCGGAAATGACTGGGGGATAGGTGGGGAATGGCATGGTAACCTGAAAAAAAGGTGGGTGTGAGCCATGTGAAGGGGTCCCGCGGTGAGCGCGAGACCCGAAAAGGCAGAAGTGGGGAAGGGGAGGCTGCGGGTAAGGGTATGCACGAAAGTAAAATGTGCACAAATAGGGCCATGCGGTGGGCGAACAAAGCAGAAGCGTCTGGCAGGATGGTGGTGCCGGAATAAGCTGTGCACATGTCAGGCCATGCTTCGAGTAACTTATAGAGTTGCGGCTGACAGGATAGTAGGGTTGAGAGCAAAAGCGCCGAAGGGGCGCCTGTGTATATGCTGCTAATAATTAAAAAATGCATATGAGAACTGTATTATCGTAAATGATGGAAAAGATATCTCACCTGAAAGAAAAACAAGAAAGGAAACAAGACGGAGGGCATTGCTGTGGGGAGGGGGGGGGAGGAGAAATGCACACGGCGGGCAGGGGAGGGGGCGGAGCGGGGAGAGCGGCATGAGGGTGTGAAGCAGCCGGGGCCTTTGAAGTGAAGCTAAGCTTCACTTCAAAGGTGTGGGAGGAGTGCGGCTGAGGGAACAGACGGCGATTTGGTGATGTGCACGCGCATTTTAGGTCAATGCGCTTGCGCATTGACCTAAAAGCCACGGGCACAGCACCAAATCGCCACAGTTAGGTAAACTTTGTTTACAGCACTATAGTCTCGCTTCTCTCAATGCGCATGCGCATTGATAGGTCACGAGACCTAAAAATGTTTATTTTGGTATTGTGTCCACTACGTAATCCTTTTTTCAATAATAACATTGTTCATATTTTATTACATCTGAAATTATGCTTTCCTCCTGTTAAACCTCTTCACAGATTTTTTCGTTTTCTATAACTTGCTCCTCTATATAATCCTTTTTCTTTTTTCAATTGCACTTTCCCCAAAACCTTTTACATCCATTTTCTAATCTGTCTATTGCTTCCTTAACTGCTATGCGTTCCTTTCTCTTCATCACAGGAAATAGTCAACTTCAACTGCAGGAAGCTGGTGGCATCCATGCCTCTTTTCGCTAATGCGGACCCCAACTTCGTTACCTCCATGCTGACTAAGCTGAGGTTCGAAGTCTTCCAACCAGGGGATTACATCATCCGTGAAGGGACAATTGGACGGAAGATGTACTTCATCCAGCACGGCGTTGTCAGCGTCCTCACCAAAGGCAACAAAGAGACCAAATTGGCCGATGGCTCTTACTTTGGAGGTGAGCCACCTTTGGGTGTTTCATAGCTGTGGGCAGTAAAATCAAACATCAAGGCACAGAAACCAAATCCTACATGATGAGTGCACTTACAAACTTGACGTCTTTGTCATAATAAGTGGATCATGCACTATGCACCCAGGTCGTGATGTAGCATGTTTACCCCTACACCTTAGTATATGGGCTAGGTCAAAGTGCGACTTCCCTTTCGCCTTGGAAATACACTCTAATGCCCCAAATATAGGTTAGGCTCAGGTGTGAGGCCCTTACCTATGACTTCCTGTAGGTCATGTATGTCTAGTCTGCCTCTGATACCCGTACATGTGTTAGGGTCATGTGTGATGTAATAGAAAAAACTTAGCGGGTACCATGCATTGTTGTCCTCTAATGACACCTAAGTGTTATGACATTTACAAACTACTGTGCCTTTGTCCTCTAGGGGCCTGATTTACAGTTGTGAGGATGGGATATTCCGTCATAAGCATGACAGGAAATCTCATCCACCGTTTTACAAGCACATTATATCCTGTGGTCATGTTTGCCATGGAGTATCCTATCCAGCCAACTCTAGATCAGGCTCTTTGTCTATAGTGAACTCACGATAATTATTCAATAGCCTTAAATAACAATAAATGTTTACCCATAAGTACAGAATACATACCATTACTATACCTGCCAGTACGTCTGCTATCAATACATAAATACATTTAACTCATTAGCCTACCTTTAGCATTAAAATGATCATTACCTTGACACTTTTGTCTTTACCTCTACCTCATCATTAATGTCGAACACTACCCACAGCCCACCGCAATAACAATAAGGCAGTTTTAGTTAAATCATGTAACTTTACCCTTTAAGTATCATAAACATCAAATTATTGATATTTCATTATATTTAATTCATTATAAGTTACTTCAACTTAATTTTCTTGCCCCTGACCTTTACCTTGATGCTATTCTTTATTAATAATTGTGAATTAAGTTACATAGAATTAAATAATCCTTACAATAACACTATTTCTAACCTTAGCCTAAATGTTGACAAACGTTAAATAAATAATAAATCACAATAGATTACATTAAATGTCTTTTTTTAAATTAAAACTATGACCTCCTTTTTCTTACCCTAATTTAATCATACACTTATCAAACGTTAATACTTAATATGAATATCTAAATGTAATTATATTAAATGTCATTAAACGGATTTTTATCATTCACCCTAACCCTGTTAATAATTCTAAACTAAACTTTAACACTTGGCCTTACCTCAGTATATGGTAGGCATGTTTTAAAAATGTTATTTAATCAATATCAGATTATTTTAACTTTCAAAAACAATTGTAGAATGTTACATATTACAATAACGTTAAAGAGTGGTTAGTATATTATTATATTAATCCAAATGAATGAAAAATTTACAGTTTAACCCTATTACAAGGAAATAGTAAATATGTTGTAGATGTATTTAATGTTGAGGTAATGATAAAGGTAATTTTGAAAAGTGAACGGAATGTCCCTATTTATCCTCTTCCACGCTCATGACGAGCTGAGCTCGTCATGAGCCACGGCGCTCCGGTGCTCATGATGAGCTCAGCTCGTCATGAGCCGTGGAACGCTCGCATGCGGGGATAATTCCCCTGCTGTGCGAGCGTTCCACGGCAGGTAATGCACCTGTGACAAGCTGAGCTCATCATGAGCACAGGAGCGAGCTCGTCATGAACGTGCAGCGCCATGCGCGCCCCCCAGCGCTGCGGAGGAATAACCCCCGCAGCGAAGGGGTTAAACAAGTAACAAGTTAAAAAAATATGAAAAAATCTAGCCACAATAAAAAGAACTTCAATCTCAAAGACTGGAAATATTTTACCGGTAGGATGTCTAGCCAGTGAATTTTAATGTCAACCGATAGGAAGTTCTGAAAAAACAAATGTTTACATGTGATACAAAGTATATCCATTGAATAACATGTATTATTGTCATAGACTACTATGTAGGTGAAGAGAGTGCTATTGACAATTCGCTTGATACCTAGTCTTTTCGTTTGCCCTAATGTCACCGGGACCTCTCGATGGCATTGTAAGACATTAGGGCAAGATGTTTAATTTGGCTTAGTTTCTGCACAGCACTGTGTTGGCACATCATCTGCAATGTGACCTTTCCATTTATTTGCGTTTCGCTGCAAGAAGTTGCAGAAATGTTGCTTCAGCAATACTCACAAGAAAACAGTTTGCAAACTGTTCCTAATGCAAAAATGGAGGCCTAAAAATAACATCAGATTTCCATCTCCACATTTACTTTGACTGTGTACCGGCACAGGTATGCATGGTACCGCAAAGGTCTAGGAGCCGCAATATCAGAAAAGGTGTAGCACATTGCCATTGAAGATCAGGACAGGCATACCCCTCCCCTCACAGTCTTATCTTCTCAACTGGGAAGTGAAATCCAAAAATGTTCGATGTTTTTCCACTTCATAAATCGATGCAAACCACTGAACAATTTCCTTGTGAACATACTGTTTTGAATGAATGAATGAAAAATGTATAGATTGTATAAAAACTCAAGGGTGTCTTGGCACCAGCGAACTTTCTGAATTGAATTGAAAGATTACAGGAACTGTTAATTTGCTAGCCACGTTTTGATCCATTTACTGAAGAATTTAAAGTTTAAGTTTAGACTTCGATTTTAAATGCAGAGGCAGCCTATTCCACATCTTTCCAGTGGATGAGATAACACTTCTCGCGTTCCAAAGTGTCTTTTTAAATCAAGAGATCACTATGTTCTTGGAGAAGGTGGATCGTAATATTCTCTTAAAGACATCGGGCCTCATTTATGAAAAGTGACGCATCGCTGCGCAAAAACAACAATTTAAAAAAAAAAAAAAAAAAAAAAATTTATAGCGCGCATGGACAATAACCCGCAGGTATCAAGGCGCCTAACAATAAGATCAAAAATTGAAACAGACGTCCTTACATATAGGCTTGCCGGAAGAGGCGAGTTTTTAGGGCAGTACGAAACTTCTGTAAAGACGGAAGGGATCTCAGGTCCAAAGGAAGATCATTCCACCATTTAGGGGCTAGAGTGGAAAAAGCCCTGCCACCCCATTTAGCTCTTCGTACGCGGGGGACTGTCAGAAGCGATTTCCCGGAGGAACGCAAGTTCCTTCCGGGGGTGTAGTGGGAGATGATAGACCCAAATCCCGTGTCGCTATTTTTAGCGATGGCTCTGTAGGTCATGCATAAGACTTTAAATCGGATTCGATGTTCTACCGGTAGCCAATGCAACGTTTTCCTGGCCGCAGTGGCCGAGGAGCGTCTAGGAATATCCAGGACAAATCTAGCTATGGCGTTTTGGACTACCTGTAAGCGCTGCAGGTGGCTCCGGTTCAGCCCAGCATACAGCGCATTACAGTAGTCCAAACGAGAACCTATAAGTGCGACGGCTATTTGCTTTCTAGCCTGTAAGGAGAGATATTTCCTGATCCTACGCAGGGTGTGAATCAAGCCCCAGCAGGTGGAAACGGTTCTACTCACCTGACTAGCCATGTCAAGGACAGGGTCTATCATCACCCCGAGATTCTTAGCAGATGTTGTGGGGGAAGGGCATATGCCTAGGGAGTCAGGCCACCAGTTGGCTGACCAGATGTTTTCTTTTCCCCCAAACACCATCACCTCAGTCTTCTCCCCATTCAGTTTAAGAGAGTTCTGAATCATCCAATGACCAACCGCCTCCATACAAGATCTAAACTTGGAGGCGATTAGCACATCTGAATGCGTCACTTTTCACTGCGCCCTCCTTGCGACACCAATGATGCGTCATATTTACAGTATGACGCATCATGGCGCAAGGAGTTACAGATACGTCAGTATTTCTGACGTATCTGTATGGCGCAAAAGTGACGCATTGCTGGAGTGTGTCACAAAAGTTACGCAACTCCAGCAATGTGTCCTTTCACATGGGGCAAGCCCCATGTGAAAGGGCCTGCGTCAGTCTTACGCCTGCTGTGAGGCAGGCGCAAGATTTTGACGCAACAGCGTCCTAGAAGTGACACAGTGAAATCTCTTAGATTTCATTGCGTCACTTCTATGAGGCTTTTTGCGCGGGAACGCCCCCCCCTGCATACATTATACCTGCCGCAGGTATAATGTAGCGCAGGGGTTTACAAAGTGACGCATCTGCTTAGATGCGTCACTTTGTAAATAGTGCGCAACAGGAGGCATGTTTTATGCCGCCGATGCGTCACAAAAAGTGACGCATCGGAAGCGCAAAACTGACGCACAGCCTCATAAATGAGGCCCATTGATTTCAGGTATTCTGGGCCTGAGTCATGCTGTGCTTTATGAGCAATGCAGGGAAACTTGAAAATGCCTCGTTTTTAGGGTCGAGCCTGCGAGTGCATGAGCTAGCGCCTGTTTCTCACGTGCAAGACTCTTTTGTTTCCAGAAAGGGCTTGGAGCCCACCAATTACTTTCCATTTGTGCGCCCCAGCGTCAGTCTTCTTTGCAGCATCCCTAATTGGCTACTGCAGCCTAAGCGTCATTTCTGATGCGTGCTGTGGAGTACAGACGAAGCACAGTTTAATTCAGCTTAATCAGTGCCCGTCCGCTGCTGCTGACGGGCTTCAGGTACTATTTACCGACTCGCCCATTGCCTGCTGCTCCCTCCATAACTGTTTTTTAAATTCTTGTTTGCTTCTGTTATCTTATTTCATTTTTAGATTGTGCAGCGTTTATGTTCGCTGCTGTGCGCTCCTGTGTCTACGAGTGCTCATCATATAGACCCTGCTTTTTAGGTTTCGCCTGGAGCACAGAGCGTTAGCTCCGCCTCCAGGAGAAATCTCTAGTCTTCAGTAAGGGACTCTTGGAATACGCCCTCTGTTCCATTGGCTAGCTCCATAAATGGAGGCTAGCCATTGGAACAGAGATCTGTCCGTCAAGGCCGGACCAGATTCGGGGGCGTTCCCGAGATTTTTTCCATCTCCACCCTTTTTGGCTCGTCATCGGGCGGTGGGCGGAGTTTCGTTTTTTTTTTGTTGAGTGTTTGTTTTTGTCATTATGCCGACCACGGCCGCCGGAAGAAGTCCAGGTGAATGCGCTCCTTCCCCCCCCTCCCGCTGTCCGTGTCTTTCCCGACCCCCCCCGTCCGTGTCTTTCCCGCCCCCCCCTCCCGTGTCTGGAAGTCCCGCCGCCGCTTGTTCTATGCCAGGGGAAAAGTGCCCGGGAGAAAGGAGTGCGGCCGCCAGCGAGGCCCCGGTGCAGGAGAGCCCCGCCCGCGGCACCCGAGAAGAGAGCCCAGGCCCCGGCAGAGGTAGGACACCGCAAGCGCCCCCGCCACCTCCTGGGAGCAGTCCGGTGAGTTTTGAAGTTCTCCGTGTCCCTCCTCCCGTCGTCAAATACTGACTTTAAAATAATAATAATAATAATAGTGCTTAGCATGTCTCTTCTGCTGTTTCCAAGCACCCGATGTTACCATCCCCCAACTTTTAGAACTCGATTTACCAGCCGCAGAAAGTGGAAGGTTGAGTTTGCCACTGGGACGCCAACTGATGATTTTCAGACAACCGCTTTTGTCGGTGGCGAGCGCTCAACTCCCGAGGCGGCCTTCTTTCTTCAGCCGACAAAATTATGTGTGCTGTGCGAGGCACTGGCTTAACGTAGGGTAGTTGCTGTAGGGCTAATCAGCTGAGCCAGGAAATTTGAGAGAACTATGCGCTAAGTTGATCCCTGGGGCTAAGCTCAATTTGACCAGAGCTATGCCTATTACATGCGCTCTGGTCAGCAGCTATGCGGGACAGACAATTTCTTCTGTCTGCAAACAGAAGCAGGTATTCAGATTGTTAACAGATATGATGTGTGTGTGGGGAGAGACGAGGGGGGGCTCATACCAAAGCAGTAGGGAGGGGCGTGAAGGGACTGCCCCGTCACCCAGAGAGATCCACCAGCGCTGGTAGCCTCTGAACAGCAGCCTCGTGAAAGGTGTAATTTATGGCGCGTATGCTGCAGCACAGAATGGAAACATGAGGTAATAGTTCGAATCTCAGAGCCAGACTCACTAAATACTGAAAACCCACTCACATTGCCTCGGTTTATTGGGCTTCGGGGACTCCGAGACAACAAGCCATGCAACTGCAGACTTTGTTTAATGAAAAAATAAATAGTTACCAAAAGATTAGCCGCAGACTGGCGTTCCCTTGTTGGAGCCCCTAATAATTTTTACCATGCGGCCCATTCGCACTCCGTCCAGAACATAAAAGATGTATTCATCTCCCGTCCGGGCCTAATAAATGAGGCCCCGATCTGCTTTCTCAGCGGGGAAGGCTGTAACATTCTCGTCGACAAATTACCTACAAGCAGCTCTGGGTCCACTCCTCTCTGAAGTATGGCGAGTAAATTCTGAGCTGGATACTACGTGTGTTTTCCGTGGAGTTGCCTTAAGTACACCGAAATGGTCGTGTGGTTTTTAGAGACTGACGACTGCTCCTCAGTTAACCTTGCACTGCCCCGAAGCCATTAGGCGCTATGTGTGCGCAATATAACAAGTCCTCATTGTGCTTAGCATGTCTCTTCTGCTGTTTCCAAGCACCCGATGTTACCATCCCCCAACTTTTAGAACTCGATTTACCAGCCGCAGAAAGTGGAAGGTTGAGTTTGCCACTGGGACGCTAACTGATGATTTTCAGACAACCGCTTTTGTCGGTGGCGAGCGCTCAACTCTCGAGGCGGCCTTCTTTCTTCAGCCGACAAAATTATGTGTGCTGTGCGAGGCACTGGCTTAACGTAGGGTAGTTGCTGTAGGGCTAATCAGCTGAGCCAGGAAATTTGAGAGAACTATGCGCTAAGTTGATCCCTGGGGCTAAGCTCAATTTGACCAGAGCTATGCCTATTACATGCGCTCTGGTCAGCAGCTATGCGGGACAGGCAATAGCTTCTGTCTGCAAACAGAAGCAGGTATTCAGATTGTTAACAGATATGATGTGTGTGTGGGGGGAGACGAGGGGGGCTCATACCAAAGCAGTAGGGAGGGGCGTGAAGGGACTGCCCCCTCAGTCAGAGATCTACCCGCGCTGGTAGCCTCTGAACAGCAGCCTTGTGAAAGGTGTAATTTATGGCGCGTATGCTGCAGCACAGAATGGAAACATGAGGTAATAGTTCGAATCTCAGAGCCAGAATCACTAAATACTGAAAACCCACTCATATTGCCTCGGTTTATAGGGCTTCGGGGACTCCGAGACAACAAGCAATGCAACTGCAGACTTTGTTTAATGAAAAAATAAATAGTTACCCAAAAATTAGCCGCAGACTGGCGTTCCCTTGTTGGAGCCCCTAATAATTTTTACCATGCGGCCCATTCGCACTCCGTTCAGAATATAAAAGATGTATTCATCTCCCGTCCGGGCCTAAAAAATGAGGCCCCGATCTGCTTTCTCAGCGGGGAAGGCTGTAACATTCTCGTCGACAAATTACCTACAAGCAGCTCTGGGTCCACTCCTCTCTGAAGTATGGCGTGTAAATTCTGAGCTGGATACTACGTGTGTTTTCCGTGGAGTTGCCTTAAGTACACCAAAATGGTCGTGCGGTTTTTAGAGACTGATTGGTCTGTGCGGGAGGGGCACTGATAAGCTGTGGAGGAGAGGCTGGTGGGCAGTGTATGTTATGGTCCTAGCTGGAGAGGCACCGATGAGCTGTGGAGGGTAAACGCAGGTAGGCTGTGGAGAAGCATTGGGGCGGTATAACGGATTATGACAGTTCCATACAGCGGTGGCTCTGCCGGTGGTGTGTTCAGGACAGACGCTGTTGGGTATGAGCTGTTTTGTTCTGTAGGAGAGATGCAATGTGTAAGAGGCAATGGAAGCTGCAGTAGATGCTATGAGTGCTGGTATTAACAGTGGTAGCTTAGAGCTCTGCAAAAGAGCCATTGGTTAGCTGTGCACGAGGGCCATTCGGAAGGCTGTAGGGCAGTGGCGCTACATGATGGGCCATGTGTGTCTGCAGAAAGGATAAGGGCGGTAAAGTTCTTCCAAACGAGCAAAAGCACACATGTCCCATCTGAGACTCTGATGAATTGGTGAAGGATGAGTAGGGGCAAAAGGATGGGGCATCTGTTATTCCCAACATTGGATTTTCACATCTGACATATTACCTACTCCTCAAATAATGAGCGGGCCATGTTTCTTACTAGTTTCTGCGAGTAATACTTGGCTGGGTGTATTAGCTGTCAAACCATTCATTAAGTTTGCCGTAGCATTTAAAGTAGTAGTGACTGCTAGGTCATGTTTACTGAGCCGCGAGTGTACGTCGACGGGTTCATCTTTGATTAATACTCCCAGAACACGAGTGAAGGGGGCTGGCAAACTATGCCCACCTCTTGAAGATTTAGCCTGTGCTTTTCCATGATTGCACCTACTGTAAGGTGGGCCTGTGTTGCACAAACGAGGAGAATTGGTCTGTTGGCTTAATTGCGCCCCAATCCGTGCCCAGTCTTTCACTTGAATCCCCTTGTTCTCTGTGGTGTTCATGATACACGGATGCCCTCGGACCCCAAGAGGCCGTTGCTGACCGTGTGTCATGCAGGGATGGTGAAGCCCTCGGATGTTGCGCAAGGCTGACGGGATGTTGGGAGGGTCTGGGAGTGAGAGGAAATGCTTCCCTGCCCCCTCACTGTGCTTGCTTCCCTGCCCCCTCGCTGTGCTTGCTTCCCTGCCCCTTCGCTGTGCTTGCTTCCCTGCCCCCTCGCTGTACTTGCTCTCCTGAGTGTGTGTGTGGCTCTGGGTGGGTGTGTGTGGCTCTGGGTGGGTGGGTGTGGCTCTGGGTGGGTGTGTGTGGCTCTGGGTGGGTGTGTGTGGCTCTGGGTGGGTGTGTGTGGCTCTGGGTGTGTGTGTGTGGCTCTGGGTGTGTGTGTGTGGCTCTGGGTGTGTGTGTGTGTGGCTCTGGGTGTGTGTGTGTGTGTGTGTGTGGCTCTGGGTGTGTGTGTGTGTGGCTCTGGGTGTGTGTGTGTGGCTCTGGGTGTGGCTCTGGGTGTGTGTGTGTGTGTGTGTGTGTGTGTGGGTCTGTGTGTGTGTGGGTCTGTGTGTGTGTGGGTCTGTGTGTGTGGCTGTGTGTGTGTGTGTGTGGGTCTGTGTGTGTGTGTGGGGGGCTCAGTTGGTGTGTGTGGGTCTGTGTGTTTTTGTGTGGCGTTTGCCAGAGATTAAACTATTGGCATTGTAAATGACAATGCCATTTATTTTTGTTGATTAGTATTCATGCTGATATATACTATTGACCTATCCATTTAACCTGCACACACCACCGGCAGAGGGCCACTTGAAACCGGATTTCTCCTGGTGCTTTAAGAAGAGTTTTGCTTTGAGTGCTCCTGTTAAGCTATTGGACATTGACAGGTACCGTAAGGGCTGTGAGAGCTGTGAGAGCTGTGAGAGCTGTGAGAGCTGTGAGAGCTGTGTGGGCTGTGTGGGCTGTGTGGGCTGTGTGGGCTGTGAGAGCTGTGTGGGCTGTGAGAGCTGTGAGAGCTGTGAGAGCTGTGTGGGCTGTGAGAGCTGTGTGGGCTGTGAGAGCTGTGTGGGCTGTGAGAGCTGTGTGGGCTGTGAGAGCTGTGTGGGCTGTGAGAGCTGTGTGAGCTGTGAGAGCTGTGTGGGCTGTGTGGGCTGTGAGAGCTGTGAGAGCTGTGTGAGCTGTGTGAGCTGTGTGGGCTGTGTGGGCTGTGTGGGCTGTGTGGGCTGTGAGAGCTGTGGGAGCTGTGTGGGCTGTGGGAGCTGTGTGGGCTGTGGGAGCCCTGTGGGCTCTGGGGGCTGTGTGGGCTGTGAGAGCTGTGTGGGCTGTGTGGGCTGTGAGAGCTGTGTGGGCTGTGAGAGCTGTGTGGGCTGTGTGGGCTGTGAGAGCTGTGTGGGCTGTGTGGGCTGTGAGAGCTGTGTGGGCTGTGAGAGCTGTTGGCAATGTAAATAACAATGCCATTTATTTATAAGTAAAAAAAAAAAAAAGAAATGTCATGAGCAATGCCAATAGCTCTAACTTTTCCAAAGGCGAAACCATTGCATTGTAAATGCTTGTTTTGAGCTGCTTATTACTTTAAAAATGTTTATTTGCAGCAACGTAGATGAAAACCAGGGCTACTGTTTGTCCAGTTCTTTCACTCTGCAGAAGTATCAAAACGGTTTAATGTGTGATTGTGTGCATTCGTCAAGGGGCAGTGTGTCCCATACAATACATTTTGGCAATGGAATATAAAGGAGATAGGCCAGGGCTTTAGTGCGACGAAGTTAAAATATGCACATGCTGTTAAAGCACAGGTCTGTCTCAAACACTTTATACGCAGAGGTAATTTATTTCTAAAAGCACAACCAATAAAATCAAGTGATGGGCATCTTGCAGCAGGGGCAGGCAGAGGGGAGACTTTGCTTTGCGTGGGGGTGTAACTGCCAGAGCTGCCGACTTTGGAGCTGGGGAACCAGGTTTGAGTCTCGGCTCAACATCCTGTGATTCTGGGCAAATCAGTTAGAGCCTTATTATTACTTTTGCAGCTCTACAGTGGACAGTGCAATGTGCCGTCCTCTGTAAGACTGCCAAAGCCGTGGTGTGACCGCCCGCCAGATTAGGAGTTTAATCCTGGTCTGGCAGGCGGCCCTGCTGGTGGTCTGATGGAGGTGGTTTATAAAGCTCATAAGAGGGGATGTATGTCAAAACAACTACTGCCTAAACCACGACTTCCTGAACCACGAAAACTACAACGAGCTGTGCTAAACCACTACCGGTACTTTTTATACAACAACTTCCTAAACCACTAAATGAAACACCTCATGACTGGCCAATAGATGGTACGATTGTAATAACAATATTTCAACGAAATATTATTATTATTTTTTTTTGTGTGTTTGTTTTACATTTTCAAAAACCTTTATTGATGACCACACAGTTAACACTGCTGTAAGCCAACAACCCGGAGGCAGGCAGCAACTTGATTCTATAGACGTATAGTTCTTTGGTGCACAGCCATAGTGCCGACAACACATACTGTCCGGCGGCGATTTATGTCAAATACGGCATACATAGTATCTATCCGTGTGATATACAGATCTTCAAAAATTATAAGGAATTTATAAAACCCACAGCCCACCCCCTACAACTGACCCTCCGCATATCCTACCCTGTTACTAAACTCTTGGTTATCTGTCTGAGATGGCAAGTCACAACCAGTACTCCCTATAACTACTCCACACATCCCATGCTCGTACCACGTGTTACACGTCTCTATCACAATAACTCACAGCACTTCTCTCACATCCATAGCCCATACAGATCCCCCCAACCCTCTCAGTCATTCAATGTCCACCCAGTTCCGTTCCCACTCGTCCAAGCCATCCCACCAAGGGTTCCCAAATATCAACGGGTCTGGACCTTTGTGGCATAAGTTCCCAATAAGATGTTAATTGATTCTTGCAATAAACAGCCGAGCGTGTCCATCCTGCCACTGTCGGTGGGGCCACCCTCTTCCAGTATAGCGCAATCTGTCTCTTAGCCAGCAACAGCAACAGGGCTACCACTTTGCGTGAGCTGCAAGGTATATCCATAATGAAACCCAATAGTGCCATAATCGGGTCTACCTGTAAGTCTAGTTCAACAATGTGCCCTATATGTCGTATCACTTCCACCCAGTATGTCTCTATCTGCCCACATTCCCAAGTCAGGTGAAAAAACGTTGCCTCCAAATCCCCACATCTCCAACATTTGGCGTAGTACTGAAGTCCCATCTGCAAAAGCTGTTTAGGCGTACAATAAGTTCTATGCAAATAATTGAAATGTATTAGTCTCAACCTGTAATTAGGTGAAAGATTTTCAAGCTGTGAACAGCAAAACAGCCATTGTTTATCAGTGATAACTATATTAGCTTCCCTCTCCCAGTCTGACTTTGACGAACTTATTATTACCGGTGCAGTGTACTGAGTAACACTATAGATGCGCGTTATCAACTTACGAGGTGATTCTTTAGATAGAAGGTCCTCCAGCGAAGGCAATATGGGCGGTGCCGCTGGGAAATCTGGGTATCGAGCTTTACATGTTGCTCTCAGCTGATAGTATAATAACAGGCAGTAGGATCATTCGGCTCACACATCTTCTGCAATGATAAAAATGAATTATCCGGGTACAAGTCGCCAGCGGTGTCTAGCCCTCGTTTGTGTGCTCTGTCCGTCACCGCTCTATCTGTCAGTGGGCCCAAAAGTGGGTTCCCCCCTAGCGGCATCGACAGAGCGAAAAGCTCCGCAAGGCCAGCACGTTTAGCTAATTTCAACCATGCCCATCTCACAGCTTCAACCGTGTTTATATCTGTTGGGGATCTTTTATATGGGTGATAGACAGTTACATTAAGTGGGGTAGGCGCAGCCACATCTATTTCAATAGCCACATGTGGTTGGAAAGGGATCGGGTGATGCCAATAATGTAGGTATTGAGCCTGTGCACTGTAGGCGTATAACTCAAAGTCAAGGAGCAGCAAGCCCTCCTTGACTAAATGGAAGCGTTAAGAGATTCTAGGACACCCTCGGCTGTCTACCCGCCCAGACCAATTCCAAAATTACAGTCCTCAGACATTTAAAAAATTGTCCGGTGAGTGGCAGAGGAATATTGACAAATAAATATAATAATTTAGGTAAGATGACCATCTTTGTTATTGCTATGCGACCCGTCAGGGAAAGCGGCAGCGTTTTCCACCTCTGTATTTTGACTTCCAGCCAGTCCATTGCTGTGCCATAGTTGGCTAGCCATATTTCTTGTATGGACCTACTGAACCAAATGCCCAGATACTTGACCTCGTCTGTGGCCCATTATATAGGGAAATCAGTATCGCATTGTTTAGTATCATCAGTCAGTGGCAGCATCACTGACTTAGCCCAGTTGATCTGTATCCCCGTTAGGCCGCCATACCGTACAAACTCCCTCATAAGAGGGTCAAAGTTTTCGTCAGGGTTGATCATCTAAATAGACATATCGTCAGCATACATGGAGATAAATAAGCAGACCTCTCGAGGCAAAGCCTATGCTACGGTGTGTGTGATGCTGTCTCAGACGGGCCGACAGAGGTTCAGTAGCAATAGCAAATAGAAGCGGCGACAGAGGGCAACCCTGCCTAGTGCCTCTCGTAATGTTAATTGGTTCCGAAATCTGTCCATTGACCTTCACTCTTGCCTTAGGGGCAGTATACAGCAGCCTGATTTGTTGTACAAATAGTGGGCTAAATCCCATACGCGTAAACAATGCAAATAAAAACCTACACTCTAGAGAGTCGAAAGCCTTGCTGGCATCCAATAATGCCGCAGCCGCCCTCACCCGGGGGTCCAGATAGTGCAGTAGGCCGAACAACACTCTCAGATTGTGAGAGGTGGACCGTCCAGGAACGAAACCAGATTGGTCCGATAACGCAATTTGGGGTAACATAGGCTTCAGTCTATCCGCCAATAGTTTCGCATAGATCTTTGCATCTAAGTTAATTAACGAAAGAGGCGGTAAGATTCAGGGCAAGTCGGAGCCTTATTGGGCTTCAAGAGAGTTATAATCATAGCCTCTCCTAGCATGGGCGGCAGAATCCCCGTTTCCATAGCTTCAAGATACACCCGATGCAGTCTGGGTGCAACTATGTCTACATATTCTTTATAAAAGGCTTCTGTAAGCCCGTCCGAACCTGGGGCCTTATCAGCCGGCATGCCCGCTATAACTCCCCGAACATCCTCTACGGTAATCGGGAGATCCATATATTGTCTCGCCCCATCATTAAACCATGCCAAGCCAATCGTGTCCAAATAGTCCATTATATTCATCTCCCCGGGGGTTGTCTGAGAGGTGTAAAGTGATCTGTAAAAGTCTGTCATGGTGTTTAGTATGTCCAGTGGCGATATAGCTGTCCCTCCGTCCGTACCTTGTAATGCAGTAATGTATTCCGCCCCTCTGGGTGCACGCAATAGGGATGCTAGTGTTTTCCCTGCACGTTCCCCTTCCCCATACCGCCTAGCCTGCGCATACTTGTTAAGAAAGGCAGTCTCTCTCTCCGCATCCTCCTGATACCGTGTGAGCGTGGCCCTGAACTCAGCTTTTGTGGAGGACGAGGGGAGCTCAGCAATTACAGTTTCCAACTGCGCAAGTTCCTTCTCCAATCGTTCCAGAGTGTCCCTAATTGACATGAGCACACCTGTTTTGAGAGCCATACAGCTTTCTCTTGTCACAACTTTGAAAGCTTCCCACAGTGTGCCCTGCGATTCGACCGACCCCTCATTTAACTCGAAGTATTCTACTAATTTCTCGCGGAGTTCTTCCCGAAATACCTGATCAAGCAAAGCCCGTGAGGGGAACGTCCAGCTGAAGGGCTGCACATATGGTGGTGGTATGGACAGCTTCACTCTTACAGGTGCATGATCGGAAAGCGACCTCGGAAGGTGATCTGCGTCTGCCACCTGGGAATGTAAGTCTTTTGACAACAGCCAATAATCAATTCTCGACCACACATTTCTATGTGCCGTAACACAAGTACCCACCCGTGTCCCCGAATGGAGGGCTCTCCATGAGTCTATCAAACCAGCTTCCGTCATAATATCGCCTAACACCTCTGCCGCTTTAGGGTGATGTTCACGGGGCACTCCCTGTCTGTTAACTGAAGGGGATAATACAACATTAAAATCCCCACCCAACAACACCGCCGCTCTGCCACACATTTGAACTTTATGCCACACATTCTGGAAAAAAGAAGGGCAGTCTGTGTTAGGGCCGTAAACATTCACAATCAACACCTGGATGCCACACAGTGTACCCATTAGCAATATAAATCTACCTTCCGTGTCAATTATCTTGGTATGGGTGTTCCACTGTAAGCCTCTACGGATTAGTATAGCCGCTCCCCTAGCATAATTGGAGTAGGGTGCCTCCACTATCTCTCCCCTTCTACTATGTCTAAGCATAGGTGTATTTACAGTTGCCAAATACATTTCCTGTAACAGGCAAATATCTACCTCCTTACGCAGCAAATAGGAGTGCACCAACCTTGCCTTTCTGCGGTCATTCAAACCCTGTATGTTCCAAGAGATACATGTGATGGTCTTCACAGGGGATCACAAACTAATAAATAATCCACAGCACATAATCTCACTTCTGCGACCAAAAACCCTCTAACTCTCATAAACATATCAAATATGTTACTGACAGTGTTCGTAGAAATCCAATCCAGCACTCTAGGTTGCCCTTGCATCTCTGTACTATAAATGATTAGTGGTTGAATCCTAAAACAGAACAGGTATATGCTAAACGTCATCTGTTGAATTGTGACATTCCCCCTCCCCAACATTTCCCCTGAAGTTCTCAACTGCACGTTCCCTCCCACCCCACCCACATCAACCCCCCAATCAGGTTGTGTAATCTCCCCCCCTTCCTCCCACCTCCATACACCAACATAAAACAAAAACAAAGTCCAGACAACGAGATTCATCCCAGAGGGTACGCAGGGTGGCCGCCATACTTCCCTGTTCTTGTGACAGGGTGGCCGAGCAGCCGACGCCACACCTTCATCTTCAGGACCCCCCTATATAGCTGCAATCTCGCCACCAACAGACAAACACACCTTCATATTGCATAAAATTACACAAATCATTCAATATCACTTAGCCGTTCAGTTGACTCCTGCCCCTCCGGTCTCGTCTGCTGTCTCTGGTCTCTGGCCAATTGCTTGGCATAGTTCAGCGCCGCCTTCACATCGACAAAGAAGGTAGGTCTGCCAGGGCCCTGAACACGCAATTTATCTGGGTATATCAAGGCATATTTAGTTCCTGTTTGCTGAAAGATCTTTTTCGCCGGTATGAACTCCCTACGGGCAGCTTGTACCTGCAGGGTAAAATACGGATACAGCGCTATATCATTCCTGTCATATTGTATTTTGTCTTTTTCTCTCGCGAGGCGTAGTATTGTGTCCCGATCCCTATAATTTAGCACTCTGAGCGCCCGGCTTGGGTCTGGGTCCTAGGGATCTGTGAGCTCTCAATCAGAAACATTGGCGACAAGCCGTCACCAAATAGGTCCTTCATCATAGCCTCAATGTATCGCTCCATATTGGGGATGTCCATGGATTCAGCAATTCCCGTTACACGTACGTTATTACGCCTCGATCTCGCTTCCAAATCCTCATTCTTCTGCTGGATCAGAGCCAGTACTTTATCCATACCTCTCACTTTCTTTTCAAGATCAGTTTGTCCTTCTTCCGTCTCAGTGACACGTGTTTCTAGCACACCAACTCTGCCCTCCTGCTTATCTATCCGTCGCGTAATACTGTCCATGCGAGCAGCCAATGTGTCCATCTTGGAGTCAATGCCCTGCAGACTCGTTTTTAGCTCCTGAAACATGGATCTGATATCCGCAGCCGGCAGCTGACTGGCGCTGTCGTCCGCCACATCCCGATCTGTGTTTAGCTGACTGGCGCCGTCGTCCGCCACATCCCGATCTGTGTTTTCTGGTTCGGGCGGCTTAGGTGTCTTCTTATCTAAATTTATTTTGGGCTGACGCGTTTCTGGCTTCCCCCTCACGGCACCTGGGCGACTGTACTCCCAAACAGCCTGAACTTACAACAACCTGCTAGGTTTCCACACACCGGCAACACTGCGGTAGCACGGCGAAAAGTCACTAGAGTGGATCTATGCCGCCGAGGTCAGCAACATCCACGTGGTGCGCACCAGCGAAGAAGTCTTCTCTCCGCCCTGACACTATGGTGAATCACGGTCACAAGGCACCCCACAAAACAATATCGAAGCACAGCCCTCCGGCACCACAGGAGCGCCTCCACTACAGACACGTGGCAGGTCCCGAAACAATCTGGAGGCGGTGGGGTTTACGATCAGACATCAATTCTCATAGGCGGCACTTTCGGCACAATCTTCTCCCCGCAACTGTGGTAGTGTGAGCGGCTCACCAGCGCAGCTCCACTCACCTTCTCCGAGACAAAATGGCTGCCGTGGAATATCCTGTGGAAGCGCAGGGCACCGGTAGGATGAAGTAAGTGTCACGCCGTGCACCTCGGACATGCACTCCACAGACCCCAAATGCCAATCGTCTGCTCAGGACCCACCACCGGTAGATGCCTAAAATGTAGGGGTCACGAAAAACCGGAGTCCCATGTCAAGGGAAGTTATATATATAGTGGGCGTGATGCAAACATTGTAGTAGTGGCTGTCTCCCTACCTTTAGGCAATAAAGCAAGACGCCAAACTCCACGTCTCAGCGAATGGCACTACTGTCTCTTCATAGACTCACAGGCGCCCTGTTAACAAGGATCTTGCTCGCCCTCTCTAGGTCCTCATCCACTGGTCGGGTCACGTCAGCTCCTCACGGAGTGTCACGGCAGCGTGGCCCTCCAGGTCACAAAATGGCGGTCTACAACTATGTCCCCAGCCGATGAAATGCTAACATGGTCGCACTCCTCAGCAGTCCCCCGTGTGGCTGAATTATAGCGTTTGCCCAGGTGTCTGCAGATTCCCAACACAGCCCCGCTATGCCGATCGGCAGCACCAGCGGAGCTGCTAAGTTAGGCAGCCATTCCGTTCAGCAGCCAAGCCACGCCCCTATGAAATATTTTTAAATTGCTCATTACACATTTTATTGATAATTTATTTATGGATGGTGCCTTCGGTTCCCCTCATTTTTTAACAAATAACAGGGGGATTTTAACTTTACAACCTCTGTCCATAAAACTGAACAAATTAATCCATTGAAAAGCTTTTTTCACAACCACCTGCAGCATATGACTGCGACACGGGACATACGAGATCTGCGTCTGCATGGATTCTTAGAATGAAAAGAAGGTTTTATTTTTTAAATTATGATGCGGTCTACTCGGGCATCAGTAAAGCTTTTGATAATGCTTAACACAGAAGTCTGGCATTCAGGTTTTGTGGCCTTGAGTTCCGTACTGACAAGGTGAGATATGGCAGATATTTGTGGGAAACGAGGTACAAACTTCTGAAGAACATTAGATGACAGGTCCTTGTCTTGGGGTTGGTATTGTAGTTCAGAAAGGTGAGGGGGCGGAGATCAGTGACGTAACACTCCAACACTGCCTAATCAACGTGTAGATGAGGGGTAGGGGGGCGGAGAGAAGTGACGTGCCTCACATAGTGCCCAGATACAAACAAGACGTAAGCCTGTCTGATTCTTCATTGAAAAGTTGTTGTTCAGGACTTCGTTGTATGTGATTCTTCGTTGTTAAGACTTCGTTGTTAATGTAAGTCATTGTTTGAACTTCGTTGTTTAGGATGTTTCCTCATAAGAGGGCATCACATGCAGACGGCCACTGCCAGAGTACTGACAGCATCTTCCTGCACGGTATGGCATACATCATTAAAAATAATGACGAATCAAAACTTCTATGTGTGCTGCACAATGCAGTACACATAGGTGTTTCAAATCGGCATTCTGGATTGTTTATGTGCAGGAGAGGACACCTTCCAGCACTTACACAATCATTCCACCCAAAGCAAACACCCTTACACTATGTTGCAAGGGTTTCTGCGCTGGCGCTAGGCAGCTAGATTTAGGGCCAGTGCTAGGGTAAACGCAGGATGCACCTCATTCTTGTGATTATGGCGCATCCCTGTGTTTTCAGAATGGCAAAGTGAAGTGTTCGCTAATTTTTGCTTAACGCCTCGCTTCGCCAATCTGTTGTAAATTTCCCCCTATGTTTTCTCATACTCCATCTCTCACACCACCTTTTCAAGCTCAGTGACATCACTGAATCTCCCAGAATGCATTTAGTCACGTCCCTTTCCTTATTCGACCCTTCATACACTTTTCGTGCTCAGCTAGAGCACTCTAGTGTGCATGCAGATGTTACTGGATCTCCCGCCGCTCATCTGAGGCACCTCATCCTTTCATCAACCGTTCACTTCTTCATCCCTCTGTGATTTCTCTCCTACCTGCCTTTACTGATTCTCTGTCCTCCTTCCTGGCACTTTTCAAATGTTGGTTCTTTTCACCATCCTTGTCCTATCTCCCAGATATTCCTACCTGCTATTAGGTATTGGCCTTCTGTGGGTTGCTAAGGCTCTTCATTCTCCCTCTCCTTTCCACCTACTCTTCATCCACTCTCTGGACTTCGTATTTCCCAGATCATTTTTAACGTGTGTGTATGTTCCAATTGATTTATTTACTACGGTTTTATTATGGTGCTATGATTGGCTGTCAGGGTGGCAGAGTGCTCTGCAGATTGTAAACATCAGTTTACAGTCCAGTGATGAGGCAAGGCTGGGTCTTTCCCCAACCCACCTACCCTCCCGCTATTGTCCGTGCTCTTCCCTATCCACATCTGCCCATCCTCTGTGTGCTTCCCTATCCGCTTCCGCCCATCCTCTGTGTGCTTCCCTATCCCCTTACGCCCAGCCTCCATTGTTGTTATGCTTCCCTTTAGGTTGCCCATGTGCTTCCCTAGCCCCACCCACCAGCCATTGTCCCTGTGCTTCTCTATTCCCTTCTGCCCACCCTCCGTTGTCCGTGTACTTCCCTATTCCCTCCAGCCCACTTCGCATTGCCTGTGTGCTTCCCTATCCCTTTCAGCCCACTCACTTCACTTTGTCCATGTGCTTCCCTATCCCTTCCACCCACCCCCAGCTGTCCATATGGCCTCCATTGTTTACTTCCTGCTCCAGCACATCCCATCCAGCCTTTTGGCAGCTTGCTATTCAAGCCCTTCCCTTCCGCCCTCCATTGTCCGTGTGTTTTCCCAATCCCATCCTACCCCATTTGTTGTCAGCTTGCTACGCCAGCACCGGCTTCACTTCTACCATCTGTGTTTTTTCCCATTCCCTCCTGCCCACTCTTGTCTGTGTGCTTCCAATAGCGGTTGGTGTCAGAGCAGAGTGGTGAGGAAGGCAGGGCGACATACAGCGACAAAAATATGAACAAACATTTTTTTAAAAAAGAACTTGCTGTTGCATAGCCGCTCTTCTGCCTCTCTCTGCCTTCAGTCCACTGCAGAGACAGGCTCCACTTTGGCCAATCCGATGCTGCTGTCAGGAATGAGAGCAGCATCAGGCTTGACCTGAGCGCCCAGGAGTTGCGCTGCGAGAGAGACTGGGAACCTGTGCCTGCTTTCTCCCACCCGGCAATGCAGCTCGGGTTGGAGACATCCCAGTGCGCATAGCGGTTTGGCCATCCTAAGACGGCCGGCCATACTGACTTGCACATTGACAGCAGTGCGCACCCCTCCTTCAGGAGCCTGTCACCAGTAAGTTTCCACACCCAAGACTCGGCCAAGGAAAGAAAATTTTTAGTACTGTTTAATTTTTCTAAGTTTTCAAGCTCCAAGCAGGGGAGGCAATGCTCCTCCACCATAGTGGAAGAGCCGTCGCGGTGTGCTTCCCCTTCCCCATCCCCTCCCTCACATCCTCCGTTGTCAGCTTGTTTCTCCAGCCGCCCCAATTCATCTGCCCTTTGTTGTCAACATTCTGCCCCTTCCCCTCCTACCCAGCCTTTTAGCACTATAAAAAATATTTTATTAGCCCTGCTGTACCGCAGCTACGCAGCTATGGAGCATGGCTAAATATGTACCAGTAGCTCTAATAGGCGAGACCTATTGGCTTTACCAAGTGCTTGTTTTACTAGAAGCCAGCGTAAATCAACTATTGCCAGGGCAACTGACTGGAATTTTGGGATGTTTAAAAGAAGACGAGCAGGGGCATTTTGTAGGATTTAAAGTTTATTTATTAATCGTTGTTGAATATCGACATATAAAGCGCTGCAATAGTCGATTCTTTTTTCAAGCAGTCATAATGTTGATTTTGTGGGGCATGTACAGTAAACGTTTGTCACCTCTCACAGTCGTTACTGAGTAAAACGTCAGGCGTTGTGACATACCAGACCACATCCAGTGGGCCTTAGTAATCTTATGTTAAAGGATCTTATAGTTCTGGTGCACATAGGTTCCTACTCTCGGCGTTTAGGCAACTTTGGATTCATTAAATGTGCACCTGTGTGGAATGCAAAGAGACCTGGAATGAATAACGGCTTCCTTACTAGCCATTGTCGTCTGTTCCACCATCAGATGTGGTCACATCCACCTTTTATGTCACCTTTAGTTTTCGGTGAAGAATAGGTGGATTGAGCGGGTATAACCTAATTCAGTACTGATGATTCAGGGGTATATTCACAAGAACGTGTGATAACTACCGCAAGAGTAGCGTAACGCAACTTTCAACATCGCAGCCTATCGCAGGAAAATAACCCTGTGTCAACGTGGAATTCACAATAAGAAGGTAGCATGCGATAGACACCAGATAACACGGCAAATGTCCACATAAAAATCAACGCCACGCCGCAAATAACGATACGCGAACTCCAAAAAACATGCGATGAGTAGCGAAAACCAGCCACAGGTCTGCAAATCCCACGCATCTGGCGGAACAATGCACCATAAAAACCACGGAAAAAATACACCAGAAACAAGCCAAAGCACGTAGCAACAGGGATACACCCTGACCCAGTGTAGAGGCCAACTTGAACACCACACCCCCCACAGACTACTAGCAAGGAACAACAGGGTTGGGGAAGGCCAAGGAGAAGAGGGAGAGGAAGACGGGGTGCAGACAGCAGGATAACAAGACCAGCATCACGGAGGTGACAGAACACTACCAGCAACTGGCCCACAAGCAGAAGAATCCTGTACCCCCCCCAAACAGTCACAATGTACACTGCCATACAGTCTGCATGCAAACTAGCACAATGCGCCAATATATATGTCAACACAAAGGCAACACGCACCTCCCCTTGACATTGCAGAGGGCCACACAACACCTGCAGCAGAATACATAATACAACACATCAGTGATGCCGGAGAGGACCACCACACCGTCGACACCAATGCCCTACAACAGCACATGGACATCCCACGCTACCCCCCACCAGGACCTGGACAGCCAAGCTACTCAGAGGAGAACCCCGAGCCTGCAATAGACCACACAGCAGGAAGCACCCGCCAGCACAGCTGGCTCACGACACTTCACCCAACCACACATGGCACCCCGATGCCATGTGACAGCACGCCAAAAGAAGGTGGCCCAACAGGTGTGGTTGGGGGTTGAACCCATGGAATGCGAATTAGGACACATACATAGGGGTCTATCACCCATCAGGGCCCACCCACACCCCACTAAGGAGACCCACCTTGCCATAGAGACACATGCAGATGCACATTCACAGCACAGAACCACGCCCAGGGGCACGCAATTGGCAGTCACACACCCATGTTGGCTGTGCGTACGGCGGCCCTGGTCACTCCCCTCATGAATTGAGTGGGTGACGACAAAGCTACATGTCCAAGCCCCAACCCACTCCCTCCGGTGACATGTCTGCATCCGATGTACACCACACAATGTAAAGTCGTAGGGCCCAGAGCCCACATGCATACTACAAGACCACAGGGACACACGCAGTGATCATGTTGAACTGGCTACAGGCGAATGCGACCGGCCCCTTTATTGGCAGGGCCTCATGTACAGTGACGCCTGTGCTGGATATGTGTGGGGTGAGTGTAAACCAACAAGGAATGTCTGGTGTTGGCAACCACTTGGACATTGGACACCAGTGCAACGGAAAGAGAAGACACATGCACTACAGAGTCAACTGCTGAGCAACATGAGGTGACCCGGATAAAGTCCAGAAGACAGCCACCATGCAAACAGAAGTCTCCGTGAGTTGCAGTGCACTGGGCTGTGGACATTAGAGATGAGCGCGCTCATGTGCAGAAAAAGTCTCGGATTGTGTCCCTTCGATACATTCCTGATGCAGATGCACTGGTGTGTGTCAGACCTGCATCATCTTCATCATCAACGTCTTAGGGCCCCCGCACTGTTTGAGGTGACATACCTGCGCAACCGCTCCACAGCATAAAACACAATCCGCTACGGACAATGGCCTGCGGTGCACTGAGTCACTGGTACCTGGAGTGCTGAGCAGGGAATCAGGCCAAAGATGGCATCCACAACAGGCCTGAGCAACCCCGAAGTCTGTCAGGACCACCGTTTCATCTCTGGCAGATGGCGTTTTGAGGTGCTCCTTGCGGTGGTGGCGTGTGCCTCCTGCGGTGATGCGTCGTTCAGGCCGGTCTGGACTCGCTTTGGCGTGTGAGCCCTGGTGGACGCATTTGGGCCAGGTGGCTGAGTACAGCGAAGGCCACAGAGTAATGCAGTTGATGGTCCCAAGACCTACGCCTCAGGGGCCAGCCTATGTCTCCAGAGAAGGGTGTCCCGGACAGGACCAGCACAGAGTTAGTGGCCCAGGATGCACTGCGGCCAGCACAGGCACTCAGTTGTTGGTAGTGTACGAACACCTCCATAACAATGATCCTTTTCTCTCTGCCAAGATGCAAGGCAACATCCTCTTAGGCCTCTCCTCGCATGCAATGATGTGTAATCTGCCTTTGCATACTCTATGTTCAGTTCCAAATCTGTGACCTACACGAGCACAGCCTAGGCGGAGAGCAGTGTAGGCCGGAGGCAGCAGTCAGCACGGGTCATTCACCGAGTGTCGCCGGCATAGGTTGGTGGCCCCACCGGCCTGCCAAGTTCAGGATCAGTGGCACCACATGTTCGGTCACCTCCGTGACTGTGACCCGGCTTTCATCCGGACTGAGCCGCATCGTCCTCTTACTCTTCTCTGTGCGACCACTGGTGTGGACTCAGCCATTCGTGATTCACGAATAGGTGCTGGATGTGAGACCTACTGTTCCGCAGGGTAGCCCTGGTCCCTCATCCACGTGTCGCCGGATGGCATTGAACACGGTTTGTGGCAGCACGTGTCGCCGCATGGCGTTGAACAGGGTTTGTGGCAGCACGTGTCGACGGATGGCGTTGAACAGGGTTTGTGGTCGGCGGATGGCGTTGAACAGGGTTTGTGGCAGCATGTGGCACAAGATGCGCATATGGAACTATGCCTCACGGATTGAAGGGAGTCTGGTGCTGTGGCCGCTGTCCCGGATTTGGGGTCACTGCTATTCATTAGCTAGGACAAGGTTTAACATATGGGACCCACTGAGCCGCAGAGGATGCCGGTAGAATATGTAAACAAGAAAGGAGTGATGTGGGCCAACATCGGGGGGACAGCGGTGGTCTGAAAGGGTCTGCCTCGTGGCATTGTTTACGTTCCCAATCATGGTTCTATTGCATCTTTCACACATGCCTGCTTGCCTCACGGCCTCCGGGCCGGAATTTCCGGCCCGAGCGCAGACGTAAATTTAGTAGTCGTAAATCCATTCTGTGATTACCAAAAGTAGTAAGTCTGCATGGCTGTTGCAGTCCTCCAAATCCAAGTTAAATAGCTTAGAAGAGATTGGTTATAGATTTTTTTTATGGGGGGGCAAAAACATTAGGGAATGCTAACACATCAACCTATCTATCAGTGGGTTTGATCTTTTGTAACAGTCCTGCATTACTTTTTCCCCAGCGGGAGTGAGAGCCCAAACTGGGAATTTATGTCTAAATTGAGTGAAAAATGAGGTTGACATTTGGCGATATATCCACCTTTTTGGTTTTGACATTGTAATTAAGGTACCTACAAGCAAGCCATACTGGTGAAGGTGTTTTGAAAATGGGCTGAAGGGATGTGCCTTGCTTGGAGTATTAAATGTTTGGCTAATGCAAGAAAAAGCTCAGTGGATGTATCGGGGGCGATCCTGATATTAGGTTTTCAGTAGGCCATTGTATCTTCAGTGAGAGATCAATGATACAACCGTTTGTGATTTTTGTAGGATTCCTTGTTTTCCAGTTTATATTTGTTGTGTCATTTGTTACCAGTCACCTGGTCCCTTTCTTAGAAATTTGAAGTTTTCCTGTTCAAGGATGTAGTGTGTAACTGGACTTGGTCTGCATTATGAGAGTTACTTTGCCAGAAACAGACATGCAACACGTATAAAAAGAAATCACAGCTGTTCATAAATAGGATTCCTGTCTACTTCTTCTCTTAGTGGAAGTAGTGTTCTTCACCTAAACTGTTCTTCAGTGATGTTAGAAATACCCGAAGAAAGTTATTACTTTTGAGAAACATTCTTAAAATGGCAGTGTTCATGAAACAGGTAGTAATTACATAGGTAGAGAAAATTGGTACTGAGGAGAGATGCTGCTGAAAGCAAAATGCAATTCATAATGTGATGGGTTGCAATCCTTGGTAGGTGGAATGTGTAGTTAGTAGTGAGGCAAGGTATTTTTTTAACATGGAATGTTTTAAAGACAGTCGGAACTTGCACTTCCTTAGAGAGGAACAGGGTGGGTGTGTTGAAGATTATCTTATACTAAATATGAACACAGTAAGGTATTAACTCCGGCTTTGAGACAGTGGTTTGTATTTGAAATGTATTATTTGAGGAAATGAGCTTGTTGTGGTGTTAATGTCTGACCTTGTCCATTCCTCTTTAATTCTGCCGTAGAGATCTGCCTGCTGACCCGTGGACGCCGCACTGCGAGTGTTCGTGCAGACACCTACTGCCGGCTGTATTCTCTCTCAGTGGACCACTTCAATGAAGTGCTGGAGGAGTACCCCATGATGCGCCGGGCCTTCGAGAGTGTGGCACTGGACCGACTGGACAGGATAGGTGAGGAAGTCATTGAGCAATAACAGCTATAAGCACCAAGCTCAAGTTCCCAAACTAAGACAGGAATAGTGGAGATGGACTAACCAATGGTTAAAGAGCCATCCTACATTGTGGTGAAATCTTGACAGTGATCAAACACCACCCACAACCAGAGGCAGAGGGGTTTAAAGGACAGATCAGTATCTCTTAACAGTGGCAAGATTTAGGGGGACGTGGATGGGGACCTGCGTGTGCTGAAAAAAAATCGTTTTGCTTTGTTTATTTCGAAGCACACGCAGGTCCCCATCAACTAAATCAGTCCCCATCAACTAAATCCGCCCCCACCGGAGTGAAATTAGCCCCCAGCTCGGCAGCACACCAAAACACCCGGTAGCCAGTCCAGCCCTGAGAGTCAATAATGAGTTGGACTTGTCTTAAATGTCAACAAATATTGCCAAACCCAATAGGTCTGGGCTTAATGTTCTAAAACATGCAGTGTTAACACATCAGAATGAGACAAAGTTGAGGGAGCCAGCAGGAGTGGGCATAGAAGGGTATCATGATAAAGTAGTCCCACATGCAGTTCAATGCAAGCACTTGAGTGCAGGCAGAAGGATACACTCAAAAAGTCAGTAGCATTAGGTGAGTGAGAGTACCCCACTGGGTTGAGTCTAGATTCTAGACTCAACATAATTGAGAAAGTCTTAAACCAATGTATTAGGAGACTGGTCAGAGTAAGTTAATGGCTAAAAGGGATTGACCAAAAGCCCAGTTTCTATATTTGGTAGTAGTTTGCCTGTTTGAAAGCTGCACTGTCCCAACTCAGTCCTTAAACAGCTTTTCATTTACACAACCATGCCCCAAACAATAGTTGTACAAAGTTCACTTGCCAAGCAACTACTCTATAATGCACACACCTGTGTTTTAAAAACTAACGTGCAGCTCCTGCCAGGCAGGTGCATTCCTATGAGATTAATACCATTGAAGTAAGACATAGAGATGGAATCCGAGGTAGTATGGGAACTATGTCGTCCTGCCCATTAAAGCAGGTAGAACCGTGGAAAATAGCACTATTGCCCCCCACCAGCAGATAGAACACCAGAGAATGAAATAAATTATGTTATCACACCTCAATGAAATGGTAGTACCCCCTAATATGTACAGATACATGGTAATTGTGAGCAAAAGAATTCTTGGATATATGCCTGCTTGCACAAAAAGCTAGACATCAGTGAAACTGAATAACTTTGTAATCATGTTAAAATTGAAATCCAGAAAAAATAAACTATGTACGTGGACTCTCATTGTTCCATGCCATATAGATAGAATCCTAGAGACTGTCATATCCATTGCACTGGACCCACACCAACAAATAAATAATTTGCAGCCAAATGCCACTAACAGAAAACCCAGTAAAGATTAAAATAGCTCATCCAGCCAGGGCCTCTCACCAATACATCCAACCCCCGAGATGATCTGGCACTGAGACCCCTATCTAATCAAATCCTTTTCAATGGGATCCACACCAACAGATTCTAAGACAGAGAATCGAATGACCCATGAAGATGATCCTCAAGGAACTGAGGGGCTAACATGGGCTTCGATTGGAATTCACAGAGCATATTATCAAGCCCATTATCGCCGCTTTATCAGCAGTTTCCTGCCGATAAAAGCGGCGATAATGTATCGCCCGTCCTTGATAATATGCCCCTGTATTACCCTACCAATGATTGAAACTCTAGGGGCATGGCCTTTCAACTCAGTGACTCCCACTGACAGATCAAACCCCCAGAGATTAAATGACCAATGCAACCAGACCTCTACCAACAAGTATAACCTTATAGGCTAGATTAGCCTTTGCAATAAGAACCCCAACAGAAGATAATACATATCACAGAGATTTGGAAGACGAGTGATATAGTTAAAACTAACAGATCGAGCGCTAGAGAGTGGAAAAACTCTGGCAAACTGACTCTGCAATGGATCAAAAACCAATGCAGTCTGGCTTTCACTAACTAGTTAACCTCTAGAGAATGGCATATCCTTTGCAGCCTGACCCAAGCAAACAGACAGCCATCCACTGTCAGATAGGACCCAGAAACTCAGTTCAATTTCTAGACATTTTATTTACATCGATCCATCCTAAACCTAAGAAAAACGTAATTTAATTTTATGAGAATTTTAATTGCACCTGGTACTCAACAAGATTAGGGGGTAAATTTGTCAAATGTGATACAACCAGTAAGTAGAATTTATCAAGCCACTCAGAGCCACCTTATGTGGCCCTGATTGGCTTGATAAATCCAGAGTAACACAACAAGCAAAAATCACTGCATTGAGTCCCGTGGGTAGAGCATGGATATTCCCACGCATCCACCCATGGATTCTGAAGCATTCTCAGATTTACAGTTACTGGTAAATCTGAGAATGCATCAGAATGCTACGCCTTCCCATGGAAGGCGTAACAAAGAAAAATATCTTTATATATCCTTGTTACTGCATTCTGCAGCACACCTAGAAAGAGGAAAATGCCACAGGGGGTTGTTTTTTTGCAGGTAGGCTTCCCTTCCTGCACGAAAACAATCCTGCTTGCAACGCAGGCACCATGGTGCAAGGGTGCACTACGTTGGTGCTAGGCAGCACATTGGGTGCTAGCGCTGGGAAAAAACAGCGATGCACCGTATTTTGTTAAATGCGGCACGCTCCCGCCCACTTCCTGTCGTGCAGCACAGTAAGGTGACTTGCTGCGCTGCGTGAAATTTGTTAGATCTACACCCAGAGCAAATCTGGGGGCCTTATTGTAGCCCAAAATAAATATATTACCAACAGTCACAGCCACAAAATCATAGATATCACAATTAAATGGGCAAATGTAAAATCAAGAATAAGTAACAAGTTCCTATTTTAGAATGAGTTTGGAGATCTAACAGATGAACAATGGATTTCTGTAATTATTTCTTACAATTGCAACGGTACAGGTCAGTTCAACTAGTAAGATTATTAACAAGTGCAGATCTTTTTGCTCTAGATATGTGTAAATTTATGCTGCACCAGTGGGCTTTTTCAGAAAACTCTATCACTAAGTAATCACCATTGCCCTTCATAAAAAGTGTTCCTTAGTTATGCATTCAACTCCTTCAGGAAAGGTCTTGTGACTGAAGAAAGGAATGAAGGTCAACTAATGCAATTGCATTGTGGTCTGAGTACTGAAATTCTTGCTTATGTTCCCAATCATGATCAAGGTGTCTAGGTAGAGGTGCATAGAGCAGGAACACACAAGAACATGCAGTTAGGAATAGAGGGGCTCTGACAGAACTGTGTGATGCTGTGAGGCTTGGTACTATTGCAGGTCAGACAGAGATTTGCAGGTATTGGTACCAAACAGCAGTTGGCAGCTTGGAGCCGCTGTATCGGTGCCTCATGTATTTTATTACCAGAACACAGCGGCAGCAATTTTCAAATAAGGTACATTAAATAGTGGTTTTTTTAAGAAGGTATAGAGTAAGTTAGGAGTTGTGTGCATCAGAAGGACTGTGTGTATGTCTCAGATTAGGAATATTGAGTGATAGGGCGGGTTAATATTAATGAGGTTTAGAATGGCAGTATACGTCTTAAGTACTGGAACATGAAGTAGTGCATTGGGTTAGGATATCGGGCACAGTACTGGAACAGTAGGAGTAAACAACTCCAGAGAGGATCTGCATGTCTAGAATTATGAGGGAGTCTCAATCCCAAATCAGGAGAGCTGAAGCATAGATGACAAAATAAGTGTACCCTAAATAGTGAAGCTAAGATGGTAAATCTCCCCAAAGTAGTGGTCACATTGATGCCTCGATTAATCTTTTCTTTTGCTTTCCAGGCAAGAAAAATTCCATCCTCCTCCACAAAGTTCAACATGACCTCAGCTCTGGAGTCCTGAATTACCAGGAAAGTGAGATTATCCAGCAGATAGTGCAGCATGACCGTGAAATGGCCCACTGCGCTCACACCATACAGGCTGCAGCTGCCGAGGTATCCACCCCCACACCTGTCATCTGGACTCCTCTGATCCAAGCACCACTGCAGGCTGCTGCTGCCACCACATCAGTTGCCATCGCTCTTACCCATCATCCTCGCCTTCCAGCGGCCATTTTTCGCCCTCCCATGTCAGTTTATGGCTCTTTAGGGCAACAGCCTGGTCAGACACCAAGGCAGCTTAATAGACTTCAGTCTTTGATATCTAGTGCAGGCCCTTCTTCTGTTGGATCATCTGCAAGCACATCATCCCAGCTGCATACCCCAGGACCTGAGACACCCGCTTCATCTTCCTTCCACATTCATCAGTTGGCAGGCTATTCTGCCTCTGTTGGCTTAACCCAGTGGCAAAAAACTTCAACTGGTTCTCCTTGCACCAGCTCAAGCCAACAAAGGTTAAGTGGTCTGTCCTCCTTTGGATTAAGCCAGTCACCACAAGTTGCCTCTGGGTCTCCTTTGGGCAGAGGACCACCACAGTCAATTGCAGACAGCATGCTCGGCCACTTTGAGCCAGTCACGAACAACTCTCCATCAGCTTCCTTCAGCCAACTCTCCTCCAGTTCACCTGGAAGCCATCTCAACCAGCTTCAGCCATTACTAAAACCGACACAGGTTGGACCATTTCAGCAGCAGTCCTTGAACACAGGACCTTTGGGTCACCAGCTCTCGTTTCAGACGTCTCCTCTTTCTGTTTCTCCAACCTCCAGCTTGAACCAGCTGGCACAAGCAGCAGGAGGATCTCCTTCAAGTTTGTGCCAAATACATCCAAGCACAGTAGGACCATTCTCTGCAACCGTAGCCCAAATGCACCAAGACAGGTCATCGTTTGCCTTGACTCCGCCTTTACAGCAGCCTGGTTCCCCAGTACCTGGTTACACGTCATCAGGTATTAGCCCACCTGTTCAGAGTCCAATTTCATCACGAACTTTTCATTCCAGCCCTCCCGGATCCACAAGCTCCCATGGGTCTCTGCTCACTCCACAGACAGCTAGTCCCCCACTACAGTTTCTTCAGCCTAAGAGCTCACCGCCTTTACCAGCTGGTCGCTTGACTCAAGATATCAAACTCATTTCTGCTTCCCAGCCATCTCTACAGCCACAGGATAGGAGTCAAGTTATGAGTCAGAACTCTCTCCAGTCCTCCAGAGAATCCCTCACAGGCTTCTCTGCATTTCCTGGTGGGCCGGGAATTCCAGATAGACCTTGTATTGCTCCACGGCAAACATCCTCTGCATCTCTCTTTGGAGTGACGGTAGCTCCTCCTTCCGTGTCGGGCGGCCCACACAAAGACTCCTTAGCTTTCACGGAAGAGCGAGAACCTTTCAGATCCAAGCTGACTTCAAATTTGTGAAGACCTAAATTCACTTCCATTACAGGCACTGTATCTCCTGTGGTCTGTCTCCTTGGCAGACCCCATAAACTCCTCCCTTCTGCCCTACACCCATCATTATTCAGGTTTAACTGTGATGTTAGAAATATTAAGAATTAACAATCAAATTTAAAAAAGAAAAAGGTAAGCAAATATTAGTAGAGCTATAGTTTTTTGGTCACAGGATTTTATAGAAGATTTTCATATTTGAACACGAGATAGAAAACCTAATATGTGCGGTAGAACCTGTACATTAACTCTCCCCAGGATGAGTTTGGCCATGCAAGATCAGCTGTTCAGCAAATGAAGGAAAGAAGGAGTAACTCCTAACCATCTAAATGGCCAAGAAGAAGCACTTCCAGGTGAGGTGCCTGGCCTGAGCTGGAGCAGGTGCAACTTTGGAGATACCAATGTTCATTACCAGCCTACTGGGGTAGAAGTCCAGGGACAACCTCCTCTATATTTGCGCTGATGCACAGGTTATGTTATGTTGTTTGAATTTATGCACTCTAACAGCACCATTTCATGGGATCATGGGAAAGGAAATTATGCTACTGAAATTAAAGTCTCTACTCCCTGTAGGATTTTACACACATCACTGTCCATCGTTATTCTGGGGCAGCTTTTGTGGTGGTTTCTAAGACAGGGAACTATAATACTTGTGTGTTTTCCTGTTGAACCCCAATGTCTCCCACACTCACTGGGTTTATGGGCGCTTCTGACACAGGACGTTGAAATTAAACCTTACGCTGTATGTGGAACTTCCTGCAGAAGCATATCTGCCATTTGTTCATAAAGATTTTGTTGGGTTTCACACTAAAAGCATGGAGATGACTTTTTGAATAATGTTAACTATTTCATCCATGTGGCTGCATTTGAGTGACGTCCTAGGAAGAAGAACTTCATGTATCTTACTATAGGATGTGCCGCTGCATAACGATATGGTTAACATTTCTCACTGGACAATTCCCCAACTCTCGCAACAGCAGCCATATTGAGTTAACATTGTTGTATTGTTTTTTATGACGTTTCAAACCTCACTACTCTCCACTATTTATGAAAGTGTGCAATAATATTAGTAACGATCTAGAAAAACAGAGGCCAAAGTGAATATTGGGTGCAATAGCTCTGTCTTCTCACTTTTTATTTATTTTTTCCTTAGTTCCACCCTCTATTGCATGTCTTTTCTTTTCCCATTGCCTCTTCCTTGTCCTTTTTGAATGGTACGTTTCTCTCTTTCCCACTTTCTGTGGTTGCTGTGTTTCACCCACTCAGTCTGTTAATGCAGAGAAGGGTAGCACCATTAGTTCCAGCCTTACCTAATTAGCAGGGACGTTGCCAGACAGTTTCTAAGAGGCACCTCAAGTGGTGATAGATCCAGAGTTCCAGACTAGTAGCAAGCAACTGTGCAAGATGAAGATTGAGACAACAATATGTGAGGGATGGTGTGACAAAGAGAACTAGTTATTCAGTATCTAATGGTACAACGACACAGGATCCCATATGACCCCATTCCTGTGGTTCACCACAAATGTGGTCCTTTCTAGACAAATGTCCTTCTAATCACCTCAGAGTCCCTCTTGGAAATGTCCTCCTAGCTTTTCATTTTGCCTGAGACTTTGTTTTGCTTTTCATCTCAACTCACACAGAGCAAAGAACCATCTCTCTGAGGATCAGGAAGGATAGTAAACATAAAACACCAAGCACAGTGCAATGTAGCCAAAGTCACAGACCAGGACAAAACAAACCGCAGAGGAAGAAAAGTGAAGTCAAGATGAGTCTGTGATAAAGGAGAAAGATTCAGATGGACTTAGTGGGGGTTATGTGTTGTTCAATTCAGTCTGTGTATACGATTAACTGTCTTTAGGAGGGCATTCATTGGGACAACACCAAGCTAAGCACTGTACATTTGGGGTCACACACTGGAGAGATGTTCACATGATGGTGATGTCCAGTGACTAAAGCAGAATCAAGTATCTGGGTTACAAGTAGACAGCTATACTTAGTCTGATTGGCATAGCTCAAATGTGCAGTGCTGGAACAAATCAAAATGGTCAATTCAAGACCTAAAGTCCATTACAGTAATAATTCAGTTTTGAGCATTGGTCAGCTAAGGGAACTGACCAGTCTTACCAGAACTGAATATGTACTTCCATCTGTATAGATCCTGCTTCTCTTTGCCCTCCACCCTTCCTTTCGCCAAGGAGTGTGGTGGTATCAATGACATTTCTGGAAGATGTTGTCTTTGCGCCACAAAGCTGTGAGAATAAAGGGGTGTCCAAATCAAGCAGGAGAAGACCCACTGAAACGGATGAGTGTATCCCTTGGTAAAGAAGTGTTTCCTAACAAGCACCTTCCCTCGCGTGTGATCTCTAAGAGATTCTTAGCAGCCGGGGTGATTAACATCCCGTCCATTTCCTGAAACACTAGCTTTACTAAAAACTCATCACTAAACTGAATCAAATGTCACACTTAATAGAAAACATGTTATTTTTTCCATGTTTTATGCAAGACAGTGAAACTGTCATATTTCAAGCATTTTTGCTATGTTTGTTACAATAAAGAAACAGCAATACCACAACATTGCCAAATGTCTATTTTCCACATGGACGTCTTCAGTGTTTCTACAAAAGTAACATTGCTTCCTCTTGTGTTGTACTTTCAGTTGTTTTTCCAATAGAATGTATCATTCCTAAAGCAGCTACTTGGATACTTTTCCATGGTATGCACTGGGCGGGGTGGGGAGGTTAGGGCGGTTGAAGGTAAAGGTATAGTCCTGTTATTGTATTGTTATTGTATTGTATATTTAAAGAGCGCATAACTACCCGAAGGTTTCCCAGCGCTGCAAGAGTCATTGCGTGCATC
This sequence comes from Lissotriton helveticus, assembly GCF_964261635.1. Classification (NCBI taxonomy): domain Eukaryota; kingdom Metazoa; phylum Chordata; class Amphibia; order Caudata; family Salamandridae; genus Lissotriton; species Lissotriton helveticus. The sequence goes on along the minus strand of NC_136062.1, from coordinate 194,692,566 downwards.
AGTGATCATCTGCAGTGGTACATGGTTGGTACTAACTAAGTTTTGAGCATTTTTCTAAATCTGGTCTCTTGGGGTTCATTTCTAAACTCAGTCGGGATGAAATTCCATAGTTTGGGGGTCAAGTGAGAGAATGATCTCCCCCCCAATCTGGACGTTTAAATTCACCAGACCTTCATGAGTCTTGAGGTTGGAGGACCTCAAAGTCCTACTGTGGGTGTAGGGTGACAAAAGAGCCCTAATAAAAGGGGGTCCCTTGTGGTTGATTCCCCTGCCTACCATACACAGGGGCATATTAGCAACAAATAGCGATATTTATCGTTAAATGCGCTTAGCACATTTTTTTTTATCACCGTCTATCGCCGGATATTATTGCAGAGATAACATATTATTAGCAACGTTTATCTCTAATGCGATAAAATATCCAGCGATAGCGGCTCAATGCGTGAATATCGCTGGAAATCCAGTGATATTCAGGCATTAATGCCTATGGGGACTTAACTTGAATATCCACCCCTCATCGGATATGCAGGTTAAGTTATGGTCTGAGCAGGCGTTAGGTTCTGGCGATAATCACGCTTAGCCTAACTTTTTTAATCGCACAGCCTGCCTTGCTAATAGGCGATAGCTGTGTTAGCAACTGCTTTCAGTCGCTAACAGGTTGGGTACGCCCACTTTGCATTTCATTAGCGATAAATATCGCTGACATGCAAAGTGGGCACCAAACCAGTCGCTATCGCCTAAAAGCTGTCGCTAACTGCTGTTAGCGACAGCTTGCTAATAGGGCAATACAATTATTGCCGCTTTAGCGGGAAAAAGTCCCGCTAAAGCGGCGTTAGTGCCCTTGCTAATATGCCGCAAAGTGGCGTAAATGTTCTTCTTTCCTGGACTGGAAGCCAGTCCCTGGTGGCCAAGGCACTTTTTGCTGACGGGCATTTGGCTAGCTTAAAGGGGGTTCTTACTGCCATGTTTTGGACTACTTGGTGTCTCTTGATAATACATTTGGGTGTTAGTTTTTGACTTAGGGGTATGGATGCGTTACTTTGAATATCCCCATCCCAAGTAACTTATAGAGGATCCCTTGAGCTAATGCCTTCCTTGTTTATAGGTAGTTTGTTACCATAATGGGAGAAGTCTTGTCTCTTGTTAGATAAACATATTCACTCACCAACATTTCTCACCACCTTCTGGAGCTCCTTCATGACAACAGAGTCATTACCGCCTCACTTCCTTTCACAAATTTTCCAAGTAAATGTTTTTTCTATCTCACAATTGATTTAACAGGTTTTTTTTAAAGTGACATTATTTACATCAGATTTGAATTCAATAATTCCAACCAAAAAAGACATTGTCACACAGCTTTGCGTACCTGAACCTAAACAAAAACATATTTGTCTACCACACTTTAATGTACTCTCACCCATATTAAACATTTCTAAATTGGTCTTTGATGATGAGGATGAACAGCTACTTCTAAAATGTAAACCAATTAAACGCTGGGTTGGCCTGAGCAGAAAATAAGTGGTTTTAGGTTGAGAGATGTGCACACATATTTTAAACCTCATGTGAAATATGTAGTTGCCACTCAGACACTGCTCCAGATGAAGCCTGTTCCAGACTGAGATGCAAATATTGAAAATGTGCGACCCCCCCCCCCTTTCCATTGACTTCTGCACCACGTGGTCACAAGACAGCACAATGAGGCAAATAAGAGCATTGGATAGAGCATATAGTTTAAGTTTATGCATCCTGAATACAAGTCTGCTATAGCCCGGGCTAAATCCAGCTATTTTTCCAACAAGATCTTGAATTCCACCAACAAGACCAAAGATATTTTCTCTATTGTTGAGGAATTATCTAATCCGGCGAGAGTCACCATTGCCCCCCTCCCTTCCCAGCCTCTGTGTGATTCTTTGAATCAATTTTTTGTGGACAAAATTGTTAAAATCAAAACTAGTATTTCTGGCCATGTTTCATCTGCTTCCTCCCCTCCCAATCCCCTCTATCTTCCCCACACTCATACCCTAACCCATTTCCCCCCCATTTCTAAAGATAATTTCCTTTCCCTTCTGTCTAAAATCTCTTCTGGTTCCCCCAGCGACTGTTGCCCCCCATCGGCCTTGCGTGAAGCTTTCACTTCTTGCCCGGATCCCCCTTTAGCCCTTTTAAACAACTCTTTGACCACGGGGGTGGTCCCGGGATCCTTCAAACGGGCAGAGGTGGTTGCTATCCTGAAGAAACCTACGGCTGATCCCTCCACCATGAGCAACTATCGCCCAATCTCTCTCCTTCCCTTCCTCAGCAAAGTCTTGGAGTCCCATGTTACGCAAACCCTCTCCTTGTTTGTAGAGGACTCTTGTGTCTTGGACCCCCAACAGGCTGGGTTCAGACCTGCGCATTCCACAGAAGCAGTCATCCTCTCTGTGATGGATGAATTACGCAGGGGCGCCGACTCTAACACCTGTCAGGCTCTGGTCCTTTTGGACTTGTCGGCCGCCTTTGACACGGTCGACCATGACATTTTGGTCGACCGTGTCAGAGAGGCTGGCATCCAGGGCATCGCCCTGGATTGGGTCCGCTCCTTTCTGACCCACCGCCATCAAGCTGTCAGGCTGTCCCAGTTTTCTGCTTCTCAGGTCGAGTTGACCTGTGGTGTCCCACAAGGCTCTTCTTTATCCCCTCTCCTTTTTAATTTGTACCTGGCTCCGTTAATTCGTTCCCTCCGTCGATTTAATGTCTCCGCGTTCAATTACGCGGACGACATTCAACTAGTCTTCACTATCGACTCCGGGGATGAATCCATTTCCACTTTCCAAAACACCCTCTGTTTTATCAGCGATTGGATGGGCACAAACCACCTGAAACTGAACCCCGACAAGACCGAGTTGGTGCTTGTCGGGGGACCCTCCAATCCCTGGCATTCTTCTTTTTGGCCTGCCAGTCTTGGCAGTCCCCCTTGTCCTGTCAACTCAGCTAAAAGTCTGGGAGTTGTCATCAGTAACGATCTATCCATGACACCCCAGATCAGCGCTGTAGTTTCCTCTAGCCACTTCCAGCTCAGGAAAATACGTACAATTTCTCGCCTACTTACCACTGATGCCCTTATCTTGGCCTTGCTTGCGTTAGTTATGTCTAGGCTTGACTATGCTAACGCATTGTACGTAGGCATTCCTGCATACCAACTCAGGAGACTCCAGTTGATACAAAATCAGGCTGCCCGCCTGATATTCCATCAGCCCAGAGATCAACACGTTCAGCCCCTTTTAAAAAGTCTCCACTGGCTACCGGTCTCTGCCCGCTGTAAATTTAAGCTTGGTTGCATCATTTTCAAATCTCTCACCGGCCATAGTCCCTCCTTCATCTCTACCTTGCTTCATCAGTACGTCCCCTCCCGCACCCTCCGGTCTTCTCACATGGCTCTACTGTCTGTCCCTAGATTCAAGCGGAAGAAACACGGTGGCCTTAGATTTTCTTTTTTAGCCCCGTCCTTTTGGAACTCTTTACCTCTTCCTCTTAGGTTGTCCTCCCTCTACTCCAGTTTCAGATCTTCCCTTAAAACGCACCTCTTCACTGAAGCGTATTATTAGTTGGTTCTCCCCTGTTATGTTATTGCTTGTACCTTCTTTCTGCTCTCTCCGTATAGCGCCAAGGAACCTAATGGTGTTAGCGCGCTCAATAAATTAATTTAACATAACATAACATAACATAACATGAACTGAGGATGTGAACACAGAGATGAGTTAAGAGAGAAGAGGCTGAGACGCATCTTAAACCCCTCAGCCACCCATCCCATCCACCTCCAGAAAGCAAGCTAAAGTGAAGTGACCCATCTGAAGCTTAGCCAGAAAGAACACTGGCAGGCCCATTAGAAGAGGATGCCATATCTCATAGCTTTAATAGATGGAGACTTGTGATTTTATTAAAGACCAGGGGCCAGCATATGCATTAACTTTTATTTACTACTTCCGAGCAGCAAACACTTCAAAGATTCAAATTTAGAACATTGTATGACTCATAACAAGTAAAACAGAACATTCAGTCTATATAAGCCATTACAATTCCATCTTCTCCCTCTTTTGGCACTGTTCTCTGTTTATTCAATCCTCCTCATCTTTCCTTTAATCCAAAACTGTTCCTTAAGAATCTGCCACAAAACAAATCAACTAATAAAAAACGCATGGCCACCCAGCTTCAGTGGTTGGCCCGTTGGCTAGATGGTAGGGATGTTGAACTGTTGGGCCCTATTGGATTGGCTTAGAACCAGGTACTCCTTAGCTCATAGATTTTTACACCCACTCCAGGAATATTACTGAAGGTTGCACTACAATGCTGGAAGAGGTGTATATGGCGCATGCTTTTGGCTCCTCTTTATGCTCCTACTTGCCACTTGTGGGACTGCCACATGGGGATCCTCCATTTACAAGGAAACAGCTGGCTGACAGGACAATGGCTGGTTTCATATTGGTGAGTGAAGGCTTCCAACTGGGGGGAAATCGTCCACTGAACGACCTCATAGATCAGTGTGGCCTGCCTCCTGGCCAGTTTTTGACTTACAATGCCATGGTCAGGACATACAAGGATCTGAGGCCTAGGAGTAGAGGGGAGCCAGATACCCCTGATAAACTACAGGCACTGGTGACTCTAGACTCAGCACAACACCTTGTGAAGTGGCTCTATAGAGCGCAACTTGAAATTATCATGAAACCGCTGACTGGGACCCGGGAAAGGTGGGCGCTGCTACTGGGCAGGGACCTGACAGATGCGGAGTGGAATAAGTCCATAGAGAGCCTTAGGCGTGTTTCCAGGAAATGCCAGCTTCAAATATATACAATTCAACTACCTACATATGACATACCTGGCCCCCCCATCGCCTACAGTTATGTATGAAAGTGAACCAAAGGCCTGTCTGAGATGAGAGGAACCACACGCCGGATGTAAGCACATGACGTGGGATTGCCCAGAGTTACATGATTTCTGGGTAGCTGTAATTGCCGTGTTCAATGGAGAACTGGAGTACTCGCTCCCTTGTACAGCAGAGGTTTGCCTACTGAGATTATTCCTCAGCCCCAAAGCACATAAAGTGGTTACCGGGGGGCATATTAGCAAGGAACCTCTTTAAAATTATCGCCATTTTATCGGCAGGAAACTGCCGATAAAACGGCAATAATGGGCTTGCTAATATGCGTTATAGAAGTCCAATAGAAGCCCAGGTTAGATGTCCTGCACATCTAACCTGGGATTCTATAGGAATTCTATAACGTATATGAGCAAGCCCATTATCGCCGTTTTATTGGCAGTTTCCTTCCGATAAAACGGCGATAATTTTAACGAGGTTATGCCCCTAAATTCGTGAACCTTGCATTGATCCTAACGAAAAACCACACATCTCTGAAATGGATGACCAGGGTGGGCCCCACAGTCGATGCCTGGGAAAGGAATGTCGATACATGGTCCAGAGCAGAGGGGAGCACCCTACTTACGGAAGATGCCCGGGGAATAAGGTGCTGTCCGTTGCCCTTTGGGCGGAGGTGCTCCGAGCCTGGGACAACCATCACAATGTCACACCAGACAATGTGATAACCAACACAAAATCAATTGAAGGCACTGTAAAATTCCCTATATGAGTAGTCTCCGCAAGATAGGAGGCGGCTCCTTGATCCGACAAAATGTAATAACACCCCCCACGACTCCTCCCTCGGCAAGGCACTACAAACACTTGTTAGACCTCTTGCCACAATCTACCTCATAGCTATCTCCTCTATGCCCACTAGGTGACCCTATGGTTTCTTTTTGATTTTCGTTCTGTTCTAATTTCTTACATGTTTAAATACTATGATTGCTATCAACAGCATTTGTGTATCTACAATCATGACTAACCAGGATTCTATGGAGCAGCAAAGGATATTGATGTATATCAATGTTCCGTCACGGATGTTTTATCCCATGTAATCAGAAGCTCACTATAACCCAAAGTTCTACTAAATGAATGTATAATGATCCTTGGGTTCTTGATCAACTTACTTGGCAACTAATGGGCTGGATACCGGTACTACGCTTATAGTAGTAAGATGTGAATCACTGTGTATTGATATGGAAGCTCCTGATCTTTTATGTATAATTACCCTGTAATAACTAAATACCAATAAAAACAGGTTATGAAAAAACGATAAAAAATGCAAACATCTCATCCAAGTGTTGCATCAACACTTTTACAAATACTCTAACTCTACCATATTTTAACAGTATTTCAATAGCATCTCCTAACTACTTCTCTTAAGTTTACAAATTCCTCTTACTCTCTCCCAATTATTTCTCATATTCTTGGAAAGGGAGGGAGGGATAATGCTAGCCTCCTTGTCTTTAATAAAATCAGGATTCCCCATCCACCAAAGCTATGATGAATCATCATTGTATGCCAAGACAGGAGGTTAGCATTGTGCATGTCAGTCTCTAAATGCATAACTTGAAACATGCTCCACAGGTTTAAAATAGAGTTTTTGAAAATATCTGAGCATTTGACCAATCTGCAGCTTTCATCACCTCTTTCAAACATGCTGCTACTGTAAAATCTATGGAAGCCATAGCGCCGCTCACTGAACGTGATTTAAATCTTTCAACGTTCACACTAGAATCCTACATTACTTCCTTTACCTTTCAATTGTAGCTAGAGACACTGCTTTAAAAGGTTTTACATATGATATTAACAATTGCCTTACACCATCTTTTCTGCATTCCTGCACTCATGACTAATACTCTTTCAAAAAGTTTACCATACAAAATGTTTGACAACTCTTACATTTTGGATATAAAATTGATTCCGACATAGTCTTTGTCCTTCTCCAGACCTCAAAAAATACTCCTTCAAGCTGGTAAAACTTACTTGAAATATCTAATGCCTGAACATCTCCTAAAAGAAACTAAACAAAACAAAGTTGCTAACTTTAGTTCTCTTAAACCTAAACATCTAATCATTGGTGAATACTCAAGCATTTCCAAAACCACATTAACATCCCACCTTCAGAGTGAGACATAGGTGGCCCCTTCAGGCGAATTCTTTTTAAAATTATGCAGATCAAAGGACTTTTCCCAATAGATGAATCATGCACCAATGAATGTCCTACTGCAATAGTTGACCTGTAACGATTAACCGTCCTATGGAAATCAACCCTGCCAAAACCATGTGCTACTTCTACCTCTTCAGCCTCCACAGGAACCAAATCCCTTTCCATGCACCTAAGTACACAGACATTATATGCCCCCTTATATCTCTTCCTTGTTCCTGGTGTCCATGACTAGTTGAGCAGTTCTGGAGCCTCTCCAGAAAGGCCTTCAATTTTTCTTGATCTCCTGATATCTTCAACACTAGAAGGTTGAGCAAATCCAGAGCAGTATCCTTGCCTTCTATTAATATACTTTTGCATGACTGAATCAAAAGAGGCACGTCTACCACCAACTCCAACACTGATGGAAAACAAACTTGCATTACCCAAAAGAGTGTCACCAGTATTATCTGACACTTCTGTGTCCTTACCTGGAACAACACCCTCTGTATCATAGCAAACAGTGGGAAAGCATAACCTTTCAGATCTACCCAACTTTGAGTAAACATATCTACCACAATTGCTTCTGGATGTGGACACTAGCTGAAATATTTCTTCTTTTCATGTTAATCTGGAAGCAAACAAATCCACCTCTATAGGTCATAGACATGACTTTATCTTTTGAAAAAATTCAGTCCACAACATCCACTCATTACAATCTTTCAGACTGCTAGAGTTCCAATGCGCCACTATATTATCCTTCCCTGGTAAGTACTGAGCCAGCACATGTATCGTCTTCTGACAAAAGGCTCATATTTCTTTCACAATCTCTGATAGTTTCTTTGACCCGCTCTTTCACAATCTCCGATAGTTTCTTTGACCTCCTCTTAACTTATTTAATGTAGGATACCACTGTTACATTGTCTATGTTTAATAAAACTGACCTTCCTTTTAACTTGTCCTTGAAACTATGAAGAGCAAACAGTTCTGCAGTAATTTCATAGGAGTTTATATGTTCTCTCCATCTCCCTCCAGTTTACTGAGTCATATACATTGCTCTCCATCCAGAACTGCTCGCATCCGATTCCAATACAAAACCTGAACTTGTCCCAAAAAATGCTCCACCATTCATGCATCCAAGTAATCTAACCAACATGTCAACTCAAGTCTCAATTCCTCCACCATCTGTACCTTGGGTATCAAGAGAGGGGTTGCGTCCTTTATGGGGGCAGGGTGCGATGTGAAATAGTTTTAAAGAACAAAGGTACCCTGCCATCAGTTTTAGAATCTGCTATTTATTTCAGCAGATTATGTAGCAATGCATTTAGTCATTGTACAATGCTTAACATTTAGCATTTATTCATGTCTGTTTTATGCACTCATTTACATTTTCAAATAAGGCATTCAAAGATACACATCTCATTATTGAGTGAAATAACTGTGACATAAAACGTATCTATAAATAAATATCACTGGATAAGTAAATGTGAAAAAACATGGAACACAGTTAAACAAAAATGCAATACATTAAAAATAATACACCAGTACAACTCAAGGTTCTGAGTTATGCATAACGCTCTCTGTAACACGCCATTTACTTGGCTGAGTAGCTAAACGGAGAAAGCTTCCAGGGGTGAGTATCTAAGTTTCTATGGGGATTTAAATATTGGCTAAACCCTCTCCAGAAGTTGGAACTGATTCAAACACTCTCCTGGATTTAGCGGAAATGCGACGCGTTTCCAATACCTTAGCGATTTTAGGGATTTTCATCAGAGCTGATACACGGTGTAATCTGTATTTTTGGAAGCTTCGTTTCAGTTAACAAATGGGTATTTGAATTTGTTTAAGAGCTTCTAGTTGTATTGGGATATCTCTGCAGTAAAGCTGTGGCAGGGCGCCATCAGAAACTGTTCCGAATGAGCTAGGGCACCAGCAAACTTGGTTTGTGAATTTCTTCACACAATTATTATTTGTTTTTAAACTCCGTCTTTGTTTGGAGTCTAACTGTCGATATGTAGGGATTCAGCACAGAAGGTTGCAGCTCAGCGATTGTTTATGGCAACAATGGTTGATTTTGACATACTTCTCGCAATTTCTCCAGCTTCGGTTGCCTGCCTGTCGGGAAGACATGATCTGCGCTTTCAGATCCGCTGCATTGTCAGTTCTGCAGTAATTTCATTGGAGTTTATATGTTCTCTCCTCTCCTTCCCGCACTATCTCCCTCCAGTTTCCTGAGTCATACACATTGCTCACAACTGATCGCATCCGATTCCAATATACAACCTGAACTAGTACCAAAAAATGCTGCACCATTCCATGCATCCAATTTTTCTAACCAACATGTGAACTCAAGTCTCAATTCCTCCGCCATATGAACCTTGTCAGCATACCACAGAAACTATGCTAACCCCTCTTTCTGACCTGGAAATATGGCTTAAATTGAAGAGGAGAGAAGACCAATGACATGTTCAAGATCTCTTAGGGTCACCTCCTTCCTTTTCCTCAGTTATCTTACTTTGCTTTTTATCATACAGATCTTCCTTTCTAGCAACTGCAATTGGACTTTCACTGTATCCATAACAAATTCTAAACACTGCTTTGTTTGTGAAGAGTAAAGATTTGATTTCTCCTGATTGGCAATGAAACCCAATCTTTTCAAAAGGTCCTTCACTAAGGACAAACCGCTTATAAAATGTCCACATTCTGGCTCCTGATAAGAATGGCATCCAAATATATAATCATTCTCACACCCCGTTCCTGTAAGAATTCCACACCATGGTGCTGAAGGAAGTCCAACCGGAAGACACTGGAAATGGTACAACTGACCTTCCCACCTGAGCTGAAGACTACATTGACATTCTGCTGTTGATTGGTACAGAAAAAAAGGCATCTTTCAGATCCAACTTCCCCATCCAATCCATTATCTGCAAAATATCTCTCAACATATGCACTCCCTCCATTTTGAAATATTTGTAAGTTACAAAACGATCCAGAACCCTCAGATTTATTACTGGTCTCTAACCTTAGTCTTTTTCTGCACCAAAAAAAGGTAATAATAATAATAATAAGCATTTATTAAGCGCCTGGCTGCACAAAACTGTGTGTCCCCGCGCTGACTGCAAATGCAAATACCACCTAAAGGAAGAGAACAGGCAGACGGGGATTAGTTTTTGGGAAATAGGTGAGTTTTGAGTCTGGCTCTGAATCTTGTTTCAGATGGTTCCATACGTAGCTGAATTGGCAGGGCATTCCAAAGCTTGGTGGCCAAAAAGCGGAAGGATTTTCCTCCCATCTTCGCTTTGGTGATGCGAGGGATTTTAAACAGCATCGTGCCCGCTGATCTAAGATTTTTGATTGGTCTGTGGATGGTCAAGAGGCCTCTTAGATAGCTGGGGCCTTTGTTTTGGGCAATACGATGTGTGTAGCAGAGAGTTTTGAATATTATTCTTTCTTTAACAGGGAGCCAATGAAGCTTGGCAAGTGCATTTTTTGCCGATGCTCTACGGGGGAGACCGAGCACCAGTCGCGCTGCAGAGTTTTGTATGCATTGTAACTGGTGCAGGCTCTTTTGATTAAGACCCAGTAGAAGAATGTTACCATAGTCTAGATGGGGAGATATTAGGGCATGGACTATAGTTTTTCTTGCTTCAATTGGAAGCAGGTCAAGTACTTTGCGCAGCACTTTAAGGGTGCTGTAGCATTTCCCTGTCACTTTATTTACCTGGGCTCTACCTGAGAGATTTGGGTCAAGCATGACACCGAGGTTCTTCACCTTCTCTGCAGGCACAGGAAGTTCTCCCAATTCGCTAGGCCACCAGGCGTGGGACCAGACTGAGGGGTTCTTCCCTACAATCAGTACCTCCGTTTTATCTCCGTTCAGACGGAGGCAGTTGGCGTTCATCCATGTCGCTATCCCTAGCATACAGTTTGAGAAGTTGGAGGCTAAGTCTCTGCTGTCTGGTGTAATTTTGAACACCAACTGGGTGTCGTCAGCATAGCTGACAATGCCCACCCCAAATTTCTCTACAATGTGTGCCAGGGGTTCCATGTAGATGTTAAATAAGGTAGGGCTCAGACTTGAGCCCTGTGGAACCCCATGGCTAACACTGCGAGGAGATGACTTGAAGGGAGGGCAGTGAAGTTGGAAAGTTCTGTCAGAGAGGTATGACTGGAACCATTTGAGAGCAGAGTCTTTAACTCCCATGTCTGAGAGTCGAGACAGCAGCGTGGTGTGCAGCACGGTGTCAAATGCTGCACTTAGGTCCAACAGGACCAACGCTGCTGTCTCTCCCTCATCCACCAGTTTCCGGATCTGTTCGGTGGAGAACAGAACGGCAGACTCCGTTGAATGGCCTGCTCTAAACCCTGATTGGGAGGGGTGGAGGAGAGATTCTTTCTCCAAAAACTCCATGAGTTGGAGATTGGCCACCTTTTCTATGATCTTAGCACAGAAAGGGAGAAGTGAGATTGGTCGCAGATTTTGAAGCTGGGTAATTGGGATGTTCGGTTTCTTTTTTAGTGGTATTACCTGGGCAGATTTCCAGTTACTCGGGACGATGCTCTCACGGAATGAGGTTGTGATCATGTTGCTTATATGATCCAGTATTACGCTTTCCATGACCATTTTGTACTGTTCCGGAGGGCAGGCATCCATAGGGGAGCCAGAGCAAATGGTGTTTATGATATTCATCAATTCCAGTTTATTAGGGGTCCTGAAATTAGTGAACTGGGGTTTTTGCGGGCGGACGTCTAGAGTCTCTGCCTTATTGTTATCTGACCTGGTGCTAATGGTGAATGTGGCATGAATATTTTCTACCTTTTTCACAAAGAAATCGGCTATTTGTTCACATGTCTCCGTGGAGTAGGTGTCTTTAGTATCCAAGCGAGATAGTGTGGTGATTTCTTTATAGATACCGAATAGTTCTTTGGTAGGGTTTTTAGCTTCCATAATTCTGCATTTGTAATAAAGACTCTTCTCTACTCGTACCAATTTTTGGTATTTTTTCAGCTCAGTTCTATACTTTTCTTTGAGTTCTGGGGCGTAGTCTTTCCTCCACATTCGTTCAATGAATTTGCATTGTGCTTTAGCCTTTTTCAATTTTTCAGAGAACCAGGGGGCACTTTTAGTTTGACGAGCTGGGGGCTTGGTCGTCCAGGGAGCAGTTTTGTCTAACGCTTTTGTTATCCATGCTTCAAAGTTGTCCCATTCCTCCTGTAGGGACGTGGCTGCAGTCAGGGGGTGATCGGTAAGTTCCTGCAGCAATATTTCAGGGGTGCATTTTTTAAAGTTTCGGCGTTTGTAAGGGGGATTTTTCGCATATGACTTGGTGATAACATTTTTAGCTATTCTGAATGGCACCATACTATGGTCAGACCATATCAATGGAACTGGTGGGGAAGATTCAATGCCCATGCAGTTTGTAAATATAGGATCTAATAAATGCCCTTGTTGATGCGTAGGTAGAATAGATAGGAGCTTCAGATCGATAGTATTAAGAGCATTCAGAAGGAGTTGCGCATCCTTAGAGTGGCTGTCTTCTAGGTGGATGTTGAGATCGCCCAATATGATGATATTTTTATGTCTTACGGCTAGTTGGGTGGCCAGTTCAATGAGTTGGTTACAAAAGGATGTTGCAGCTCCAGGAGGTCTATATATTAGTAATCCTGTAATGGTGTTGGTGGTGTCTAATTTAATAGTGAATCTTCCGCATTCCGTATCCGTGATTTTATGTTCAGCTAAAGTGCACTCCAAGTTATTTTTAAAAATCATTGCCAGTCCTCCCCCCCTTTGTTTCTGGCGGTCGATTCTTAGCAGGCAATAATTACTCGGTATAGCCTCTAATATCTCTGGGGAGGAGGCTTCCTCTAACCATGTTTCAGTTAGAAACACGATGTCGAGGTCTCCATGAATTAACAGGTCGTGAATTTCATTTTTATGCTTAGGCATAGATCTGCAGTTCAGTAGTATCATGTTTAGGTGCTGAGTTTTGTTTAAGATGGAGGTAGCGTTGGGAAGTAGTTGGTGGCATATGTTGCATTGTGCGGGTAAAGATAACGGATCTGTAGCATGCATACAATGAGGTGATGAGGGCTTACCGAGATTCAGCAGGTGTGCTTTAGTGTACTGATGTCGTAGACTTTGATTGTTCTGGGGTAGCATAGGAGATTGGGAGGTGGATCTGTGGTGTCCTGCCCCGAGCCCCGTCCTGTCGCGGACGGGCGCAGACGGGCTGGACTCTGGCTTGACTCCGGCGCGCGAGCGGCGCTCCCGCAATGCGCGTCCGCTGCGCGGAGCCATGTGCGTCTGGTTTTATAACGTCGGCCGAGCGACGTTCCCAGCGAGCCCACACTAAGATGGCCGCTGTTGTTGTTACCCAGTCCCTAGAGATGACGGCCCTTCAATCGGCCACGCCCCCAGAGTGAGTCCGAGCAAGTAATCAGCTCGTGACTGTGAACCAACAGATATTAAGAGGTACTGTACACCTTTCCTCAAAGTGGATGTGGGTGTAATGCGTGGCAGTTTAATTAAATCTCTAACTGCTAGCGTGGTAAGATCGCGTCTGGTGTATCAGCGCGAGGGGGAGGGAAAGGACACACAGGGAAATTCAACAGATCGGCAAAATTTAAAAATAGCAAGGTTTAAAACGCATGACCTCCCGGCTCAAGCCTCAGGAGGAAAGCAAGCAGTCTGCGCAAATTTGGGTTTGCCCTGTCTTTATAACGTCGGCCGAGCGACGTTCCCAGCGAGCCCACACTAAGATGGCCGCTGTTGTTGTTACCCAGTCCCTAGAGATGACGGCCCTTCAATCGGCCACGCCCCCAGAGTGAGTCCGAGCAAGTAATCAGCTCGTGACTGTGAACCAACAGATATTAAGAGGTACTGTACACCTTTCCTCAAAGTGGATGTGGGTGTAATGCGTGGCAGTTTAATTAAATCTCTAACTGCTAGCGTGGTAAGATCGCGTCTGGTGTATCAGCGCGAGGGGGAGGGAAAGGACACACAGGGAAATTCAACAGATCGGCAAAATTTAAAAATAGCAAGGTTTAAAACGCATGACCTCCCGGCTCAAGCCTCAGGAGGAAAGCAAGCAGTCTGCGCAAATTTGGGTTTGCCCTGTCTTTATAACGTCGGCCGAGCGACGTTCCCAGCGAGCCCACACTAAGATGGCCGCTGTTGTTGTTACCCAGTCCCTAGAGATGACGGCCCTTCAATCGGCCACGCCCCCAGAGTGAGTCCGAGCAAGTAATCAGCTCGTGACTGTGAACCAACAGATATTAAGAGGTACTGTACACCTTTCCTCAAAGTGGATGTGGGTGTAATGCGTGGCAGTTTAATTAAATCTCTAACTGCTAGCGTGGTAAGATCGCGTCTGGTGTATCAGCGCGAGGGGGAGGGAAAGGACACACAGGGAAATTCAACAGATCGGCAAAATTTAAAAATAGCAAGGTTTAAAACGCATGACCTCCCGGCTCAAGCCTCAGGAGGAAAGCAAGCAGTACTCCCAAAACTCTTTTCTTCTTCCACTATCTTTATAGCAGCCTCTTTCTTAAATAATATAGCAAGGGCCTGATTATGAGTTTGGGCATCCCACAGCGCAATGCAATGCGCCGTCCGCTGTGGGACTGCGATATGCGTGGTGTGACCTCCCACCAGATCAGGAGTTTTATCCTGGTCTGGTAGGCAGTCATGCGGCAGTCAGTGAGCGGTGGTCTATTAGGCTTGTAAAAGAGCCTAACAGGCAGAACGCCGTTCTCAGAGCGCAGACTGCACCTTCCTGCAGGACACACTGTGCCGGAACTGGGGGTGCATATTCACAGGGGGCACTACATATGTCCCCCTATATGCACCACCAGCTAGAGGCAAAAGGGAGCCCTGTTGGGCCCCCTTTGTTGCCTCGCCGCAACCCTTTTCATGGTGGTCGCACCACCAAGAAAAGGGTGGGTGTGAGGCAACTTGGAATATGCTTGGCGGTGCCGGCTGCAGCACTGCCGGCATATTCCTGTCAGGAAAAGACTGTTGGCCCTGAGTGATCTTTGATCCCGGCAGTGTCAGCTGTCTCGTGGCGGTCCGACGGTCACAGTTGTTATACTGCAGCAAATCCAACAGTGCTGCGGTCGTCGAACCGCCACCAAGGGTTCAGTGGTCCCAGGACCACCGAACCCGTAACCAGGCCCTTAATTCTCTCTCTGTTCTTGATTAAATACTTTTAAGATCTTATTCTTGGTTCTCCTGCTTGAAAGGGCTCCTTTGCGAACTCCATTACATATCCTTTTATCACAGCAATCACCCTTGGAGTTTGAAAACATTAACACCCATTCCTTTGTGAAATGAACCTTCTGCCCACCTTTTCTTGGCTAGAACCAGTAATACTTGTAATACTCACCTCGTGGTGCAGTAGTTTGTTGACCTTTCCCTCTTGACATCCTTGTACTTCCGTCTCTACTTCTTTGCAGATAAACTCCTCCACCTGATTGGTAACCTCTATAAACTCCTTTTTCTTGATTATACTGGGCCCTAAAATTCCATTGGCCGAAAGTTTGCCATCTCCTTCTGGTCCTACCATTTAAATGATTTCCACTGTAACCCTTCGTCATAAATGTTTGAGCTTTATCCAAAGCAGTAAAAGTGGATCCAAATTTACCTAGAGATTATACCATCACTTCTCCAAACAAGCCACCTTTAGCCTCAAGAGAGGATTCTTTTCACACTAAAGCGCCCAATTTTGGACTTATGCGAATTAAAACTGCTTCTCTTCTTTTTACAATTAGACTGGCGTTTGCATTCCCTAGAGAGCAAATTGCCCTCTGACTCCATCCTCTCAGCAGCTCAATATTCATGTCACTCCTATATGCCTCGTCTTCCAAACTAAAAATACGTACTAACAGACTAAACACATCCAGCAACCTCTCCTTATATTGCTTTAAAGCACTCTCTAAACCTTTCCTTGGATACCTTCCAAGTTTGAATGAATATATTATTAATTTAGCATCCAAATTGGCAGTCATGTTCTCTTTTTCTCCTATAACTGGTCTTGAGCATTCTGCCATCATCCCTTTTCTTTCTTCTTGCCCTATAGGTCTTCTAATCCTCTGTTTAATATAATCTGCCATATGTTTCATTGATCACCAATCCAAACTTCTTGGACGTCTCACATCCTTTGGATCAAATAATTTTTGCTCTAATTGGTCCTTGACTGGCTTCCCAGTGTCAGCCTTAGCGTCATCAAAGTCCACAAACTCATTTTCTAATAAGTTCTCTGTATTCAAATCATCCCAATGTCCTTTCCTTCCCTCTATATTGGTATGCTCCAACACCCCATCATTTTCAGAGATATCCTGCCGTCTCAAACACAAAAATATGATGGACGAAGCACTGAAACTTTTCAGACAATCACCCCCAGTCACAGATCTGCGGTGAATCCATCATCATTCTTTAGCTCAACTTCTCCACCCCAGTTCAGAAACAGCTATATGCAAATCAATCTTGATCCTCTGCCTCAGGGGAACAGTCTAGACCAAACTGCCAAGCCATGTCTTCCCTGGACTAGAAACAAGCATCCTGGGACCGGCTTTGGGGTAATACCCCTCATCAGCAAGGCTAGCTTGAATCCAGTGGCAAGTGAGCAAGGGGCCAATGTCTGGGCATACCCTACCAACTTAGGACGAACAAAGTAAACACAATGAGATGATGGACGGAGCACTGAAACTTTTCAGACACTCACTCCCAGTCACAGATCAGGGTTGAACCCACATCATTCTTTAGCTCACTTTTCCACCCCAGCTCAGACACACTTATATGCACATCAGTCTTGACCCTGTGCCTCATGGGAACAGTCCAGACCGAACTGCCAAGCCATGTCTTCCCTGGAGCGAAAACAAGCATCCTGGGACCGGTTTTGGGGTAACACCCCTCATCAGCCAGGCTAGCTTAAATCCAGTGGCAAAGTGAGCAAGGGACCCACGTCTGGGCATACCCTGCCAACTTAGGGCAAACACAAGGAGATGATGGACGGAGCACTGACACTTTTCAGACACTCACCCCAGTCACAGATCTGGTTTGAATCCATCATCATTCTTTATCTCAGTTCGCCACTCCTGTTCAGACACTGCTATATGCAAATTAGGCTTGGCCCTATGCCTCGTGGGAACAGTCCAGACCGAACTGCCAAGCCATGTCCTCTCTGGACCGGAAACAAGCATCCTGGGACCGGTTTCGGGGTAACACCCCTCATCAGCCAGGCTAGCTTGAATCCAGTGGCAAAGTGAGCAAGGGACCCACGAATACAGCTTAACACCAGGCAAAAAGTGGGGGTAACTATAGAAACACATCCTACTTTCCTACACCCCACCCAAACATAAGGAGATGAGACTAACTTTCCCCAGCTGAGTCATCATTTTCTAAGTGGAAATATCTGGAGAGTCCATCTGCATTGGTATGGTTACTCCCAGGTCTAAGTTCCATTGTATAGTCCAAACCCTGCAAGAAAATGGACCTCCTCAAAAGTTTGTAGTTTTCACCCTTCATCTGTTTAAGCCATAATAGGGGCTTATGGTCTGTCTGAACAATGAAGTGAGTGCCAAACAATTATGCCCTCAGCTTCTTCCGGGCCCAGACCAAAGCAAAGGCCTCCCTCTCAATAGCTGACCAACGTTTCTCACTGGGGGTCAACCTTATGCTGATAAAAGCTAAAGGTTGATCCTGGCCTTCTGCATTTAGCCATGACAACATAGCCCCTACCCCCAACTCAGAGGCATCCGTTTGGACAATGAATGTTTTACAGTAGTCAGGACTTGCAGAATGTGAGCAGTTCACTTGGCCTGCTTAAGGTCATTAAATGCCTTCTGACAGCTAACTGTCCACTGAATTTTCTTGGGCATTTTCTTTGATGTAAGATTATTCAAGGGAGTTACTATGGACCCATATCCTTTTACAAATCTTCAATAGTACCCAGTCAGGCCCAAGAAAGCTCTGGCATGAGTCTGGGTAGTCGGGGGAACCCATTCCATTATGGTCTGGATTTTGCTCTATAGTGGTTGAACTTGTCCTCCACCTACCAGGTGGCCCTTGTACACAACTTTACTCTGCTCTATCTGGCACTTAGTAGCCTTGACAGTGAGGCCTGCTTTCTGCAGAGCCTCAATTCTTCAGGTGGACCAGGTGATCCTCCCAGGTGGAGCTATAGAAAGCTATATCATCTAGATATGTTGCACTATAGGCTTCCAGGCCTGTGAGAACTTTATTCACCAACCTTTGGAATGTGGCAGGTGCATTCTTCAAGCCAAAGGGTAATGCAACAAATTGATAATGCCCACTAAGATTTGAAAATGCGGTTTCTTTTGTTTGGCATTCTCAGCTCATCTGTTTTACCAATAGCCAGCAGTAAGGTCACATGTACTTAAGAACTTGGCTGAAGCCAAAGTGTCAATAAGCTCATCTGCCCTAGGAATTGGGTGAGTATCAGTCCTAGTGACTGCATTGAGTTCCCTATAGTCTTCACACAACCTCATCTCTCTGTTTCTACCCTGGTGGTGTGAGGTTTAGGTACTAGGACCACTGGCCCAGCCCAAGGGCTATCTGAGGCATCAATCACTCCCAACTCTAGCATCTTTTGGACCTCTGTCCTGATGCAATCTCTGACATGGTCAGGTTGCCTGTAGATTTTATTCTTAACAGGTAGACTGTCACCTGACCCCACTTCATTGGTACACTAGATATTTTGACAAAAGGAGTAAAAGAAAACCTATCCCTGAATTGACTGAGGACGTTCCTGCAATCAATCTGCTGCTGATCAGTGAGGCTACCTGCCAAGGCTACTCAGTCAACTGATCCAGCATCAGGGTTTTGTGAGATGAGATCAGGGAAAGGGTCACACTCTTCCTCCTGTCCCTCATCAGTTGCCATGAGCAATCCCATATCAGCCCTGTCAACAAAAGGTTTTAGCCTGTTCACATCAAGTACCCTATGGAAAATTCAGTGAGAGCCAAGGTCTACCAAATAGGTGACCTCACACTTTTGTTCAAGTATGGTGTGGGGTCCACTCCATTTGTCCTGTAAAGCTGCTAGGGCCACAGGCTCGAACACCCACACCTTCTGGCCTGGCTGATTAACAGTCAGGACAGCCTTTTGGTTTGGAGTTCTTGACTTGCCTCCAGATGTTTGCTTGCCTTTTTCATGTACTCAACCATGCAGGAGCGCAGACCAAGTACATAGTTCACTATGTCCTGTCGGGGAGGTTTGAGAGGTAACTCCCATCCCTCCTTCACCAAATACAAAGGACCCCTAACTGGATGCCCAAACAAAAGTACAAAAGGGCTGTAGCCAATCCCCTTCTGAGGGACCCCTCTGTAGGCAAAGAGAAGGCAGGGTAGTAGGACATCCCATTTTTGCCTAAGCTTTACTGGAAGGCCCATGATTATATCCTTTAGGGTCTTATTTAATCTTTCAAATAACACATTGCATTGTGGATGGTAGGGTGTGGTAAATTTGTAATTCACTCCACACTCTTTCCGCATTGCAGTTATATAACTTGACATGATGTTTGTAGCCCTGTCAGTTAAGACTTCCTTACTGAAGCTCACTCTGGAAAAAAATCCTAAGAGGGCCCTTGCCACCACAGGCGCTGTAGTGGTCCTAAGGGGAATAGCTTTTGGGTATCTAGTGGCATGGTCCACCACCACTAGAATATAACTGCCCAGATGTTGTTGGGGGGTTCATGGGACCAATATTATCAATACCAACTCTCTCAAAGGGAACCCTAACCACTGGAAGTGGAAATAAGGGGGCCTTTGGGATACCACCTGCCTTGCCACTTGCTTGGCAGGTGGCACATGAGTGACAAAAGTCCTTTGTGTTCTCAGACATATGGGGCCAGTGAAAGAAAGGGACAGGCTTGGCCCAAGTCTTGATTTGCCCTAAGGGCCCTGCCAGGGGAATGTCATGTGCTTGGGGGAGTAGGGACCCTCTGAACATCTGGGATATAACCAACCTCTTGGTGGCACCAGGCTTGGGGTCTCTATCCCTGAGTACGGAAGATCTTCCTCCCAGTAGGGACCCACTGACCTTCCCAGCAGCCACAGCAGCAGCTTGCTGTTGGAGGAGTTCAAGAGAGGGACAGGTTTGCTGCTCCAAACTCATATCTGCTCTGGAAGGACCCCTGTCCCCAAGAACTCAACCTGATCAGGCTCAAGTTTATCTGGGGCAGTACCTTCACAGAGGCTAAGATCATCTCCCTCAAGAGACTGATCCTCACTCTGAGCTAGCAGGGGAAGGCACAGCCTTACCCTTCCGCTCCCATTCTTGGAAGGCACCTGGTCCATTGTTCCTGGATCCAGGGCCTGTTCAGTGGAAAGCGGATTTGCTTGTGACCTGGTTACACTTGCGGAGATGCCCAACATTTCTGCACGAGTCATTAGCTCCACTTCAGCAAAGGCTCCAAAGTGGGCAGTGAAATCCGAAGGTGGATTCTAGATGAGAGGTATCTGCAAGCAGAGGGGACTATGTCACTCAGGAGTGACCAGGAGACTTGGAAGGTGAATGCTCTCTGATGTCAGGTGTTGCAGGATGGATACCAATGACTTTGACTCTGCACCTGTGAGGACCAGGCGATGCTGAGGAGGACCAGGAGCCGTACTTTGCCCCATAAAGGATTTCGAATGCTGAGGGGTCGGTGTCCAGCAGGAGCACCAACTAGCCGTGGCAAATTCAACCAATGCAGGAATGGAAGAAGGAGCAATGTCAGGACCAGCAAGGTCCGGGACTCTGCAAAAGCAGGGAAGTCATGCCATGCCCTGAGCAATCAGGGTAGCCCATAAGAAAAAAGTGTGACCCTCAAATGGACCCACAGTCCGGAGGCTCTGGAGTCACGAGAGGACCTCTAGCAGCTCAACAAAAGATGCTGGCCATGATGCACAACAATGTGGTGTGGCTGAAGATTCTGGTCTCTGTAAATTGCTCATGGTGAGTGCTACTTGGAGACCGAAGATCTTCTTGGAAGGAAGCCAACCAGCCTTTGCAACTGTAAGTTGACACTATGCAAAGGGGTACGGTTATTGCAACCCCCACAAGAGATACTGGCCTCAAACTTGGTGAGAGGGCAGGGCAGGCCTCGTGAGCTGTGGAAGACCACCACCTGCATTGCAGAACCTTACAAAGTCCAGAGGAGCTCAGGATTAGCCGATGGTCAACTTAGTTGCGGTACCTGCGAATGCCGTGAAGTGACTTCTTCACTCCAAGGGAGATTCCTTCAGGTGTCTTTGATGCCCAAAGGCCTTGGAAGGTTCCTGTAAGGTGCACAGGCACAGGTGATGCAGCAGACTAGAAGGGAGACAAAGTCAAGCCCAAACGAAGTCCAGTGACGTCCAGAGTGCCCATGCGGTAGAAGAAGAAGTGTTGTCTGATATGTTATCCCACAACGAATATAGGGACCAACACCCAAGTAAGCCCATAAGTAGCCTAGGGAAAGGGTTGGAATGATTCATGTGACCCTCCCAGGGGAGGGTATGCACAGACAGGAGGCTACTCCCATGTCCTTAGTCCAGTTTTGCACCAGAGTGGGAGCCAACGGCTCCCAGGACTGGTTTGAACTGGACTTTGCATGGGGACACCAAATGTGCCCCTCATGCAGACTGAGTGGCTCTGGCAAGTGCACCCACCCTGCCCCAATACCTTAAATCCTGTCTGGGAGGTGGTCACTCCTCCCTGTGACAGGATGCCTATTGTTCTGCCTTACCCTGCTCGAGCTTCGCTCAGCAGCAGGAGGGCAGAATCATGTCTCTGGTTGGTAGCAACCATTTTGTGCTGTCCGAGTCACGATGGCTAATACCGGGAACTCTGACAGCCTAACGAAGGGCTCATCCACTGCTTGGAATCATACCTGCCACACCGTTTACGGTGTGTGGTCAGTATTCCAATATGTTTGATACCAAACATGACAGGATTCGTTGAACCGTTTTCGAGATGGTCATCGCGTAATTACGTGGTGCCCCTCTATATAGTATATGGCTTCTTCGCTGACAACCCAGGAGCATGGACTGCCTAGGCTGTAGCGGTGTCCTGCTTATGCAGGAGCACCCTCTCACTTAGAACCAAGCACCCTGCCTTCAGGATGGCAAATGTCTGCTATAGGGGTGACATAGGTTTTAAGTGCAGTGACCCTAGATACAGGAAACCTATATGATTAGAAAGTGGTGCTAGCATCAGCTTACACAGGCTCCAATGGCAGGCATGTAGTTCCATTTTGAATGGTCTCTCATGGGTGGAATAATGCATGCTTCAGTCCATGGGAGACCTCTGGGGTACCTATGCCCTGGGTACCTTAATACCATATAATAGGGACTTATAAGGGTACCCCAGTATCCAATCTGGGATGTACCTAAGTACTGAACACAACAATTTAGGGAGAATATAGACAGACTGGGGTCTTGATTAGCAGCATCCTAATGAGACTAGTCAAATACAGCATAGCACCAGGCAAAACATTTGGGGTAACCATAGAAGCAGATCCTACTTTCCTACACCTATTTGTTTTAATTAATGCCTCACTTAAATTATATTTATATTCACTTGTCAACCTTTACTTCCTCCTTAATATTCAGCTTCCAACTGTCCTCACTGTGTTAATATGTGATCCCCAGTGCGTTCTTCATGAATCTGTAACGATTTTTCCCAATTGTTAAGAACAAGGCTTAATTCCCTGAATGAAGCATGTCCTTACTAAAAACGGCTGTCCGCTTTCTAGTTCCTATTGAAACCAGCATGGGCAGACTTACCCTCACTTCATCGCGCGACGCAGAGTCAGAGGGCGACACACCTTTCAAATAATCATGTTATACAACAGTATTGTTGCTGATTTAGTAAAAATCTCAGAGATTTAAAGTGTAGTTAATCCTAAACCTCAAGTAATTATCATTTTACTCACAGTACTTGTCTATTATCTATATTAACCTCAATAAGGAGTAGTTTCTTACCTGTAACTCCAGTTCTGTAGTAGGGGTATCTCGGTTATAGTCATAATCTAGTGAATAGTCCCGCCATGTGCGTGGACCCCGGAGCAATTAAAAATAATCTCTTAAGCTGTCTTCATTGCAGTCCTGCATAGACACTTAAGAGAAAATTAAAGACAATAATGCAGCCTGTACCTACAAGGCTACACTGTCCAGTACTTCAACTAGAAATGCCAAGGATATAACACATTTAACACAATCTGTCAAGTTTCACCCACAGAGAAACTTTCCTCCCCTCACCAAATCCTTGGAATGATAGAGAGGAAGGTAAGGACAGACAAGCCTCCATAGGCTGCCATTATTTGTCTGGAAAAGGGATACCATGCCTTTAAGGAGCTCTCTGGAGACCCTTGGTATCCCAGCATGCTCAGCCCCTTCCTTTTACTTTCAGTTCTTTTTGAAGGTGCATAAAGCAAGGCCTGTAGCATACATCACAGTACCATTTTCTCCACCGGGGAGGAGGGCGGGCGCTTATGACTATAACGGAGATACCCCTACTACAGAACTGGAGTTACAGGTAAGAAACTACTCCTTCTGTAGTAGGGGATCTCTGTGTATAGTCATAATCTAGTGAATAGAATGGCAAGCCCTTCCCAAAACAATCTGGCGGTGGAGAAATAAAGACAACACCAATATTGTGCGAACAGATTCCGCAGCGAAGCCTGCCCAACCTGAGCATCTGCTCTGGCATCCGAGTCCAGACAGTAGTGCTTAGCAAAGGTGTGGACCGACTTCCAAGAGGCCGCCCTGCATATCTCCTTTAATGGGAACATTTCGAAGTAAAGCTGTTGTAGCTGCTTTGCCCCTGGTAGAATGAGCCTTAGGCTTACCCCCTAAGGTCTTATCCGCTTTCTGATAACAGAGCTGGATACATGACACAATCCACCTAGAGATTGACTGTTTCGAAGCAGCCAGACCAGTCCTTACCGACCCATAATTGACACGAAAGCTGGTCAGATCTACGAATATCCTTGGTCTTATCCAGATAGAATTTCAACACCCTTCTGACATCCAGGGAATGGAGATACCGTTCCGCTGGAGTGGAAGGATTCTGCAAAAATGTTGGTGAAGGTATAGTCTGATTAACATGAAAATCAGAAATCACCTTGGGAAGGAACTTAGGGTGAGTACGCATAACAACCTTAGCAGCATGAAATACAGTATAAGGTTCCTGGCAAAACAATGCCTGAAGTTCACTCACCCTGCGGGCCGATGTAATGGCCACAAGGAATGCCGCCTTCCAAGACAGGTGGTGCAGTGAAGCCTAATGAATAGGCTTGAAGGGTTCCTTCATCAGCCTGGACAGCACCACATTCAGTTCCCATGAAGGCGAAGGAAGCCGAACAGGAGGGAACACCTTCTTCAACCCTTCCAAAAAATCCTTAATCATAGGAATCTGGAAGAAGGATGTCTGTGAAGGGCATTTTCTGTAAGCAGTCAATGCAGCTAGATGAACCTTAATGGAATGAAAATTAAGGCCAGACTGAGCTAGATGCAGAAGGTATGGAAGGATAACATCCTCCTTGCAGGTCGTCGGATCATAGTACTTAGACATGCACCAGATGCAGAATCTCTTCCATTTGTAAGCATAAGAGGTCCTAGTAGATGGCCTCTTAGCCTCCTTCAATATGTCCATGCAATCCTCAGGAAGATTCAAGTGGCCATATTGCACTATCTCAGGAGCCATGCCGCCAAACTCAACGATGAAAGGTTGGGGTGCACCATCTGCCCCGAACTTCGTGAGAAGGTCCGGCCGACACAGCAGCCGCCGATGAGGTAGGATCGACCGGTCAAGCAGGTCCGTGAACCACCACTGTCTGGGCCATTCCGGGCCCGGGATCTGGCCAGCTTGATGGGCACCTCTGGAATCAGGGGAATGGGTGGAAAAGCGTACAGAAAGCTGTTCGACCAGCTGATCCATAACGGGCTCCCCAGAGTCCCCGGCTGGTAATACCTCAAGGCGAAGCCGCGGCATTTGCTGTTTTCTGCGGTGGCGAATAGATCCACTTCTGGAGTGCCCCACATGGCGAAGATGTCGTTGAGCACCTCGTCGTTTATGACCCACTTGTGGTTTTCGTGAAGCAATCTGCTGAGGGCGTCCGCCTGAACATTCTGCACACCTGGCAGATGAGTTGCCTTTATCATCAGTCCTCTGGCTAGCAGCCAGTGCCAGATCGCCTTCGCTTCCTGTGACAGTGTGCCGATCTCGAGCCTCCCTGCTTGTTGAGGTAATACACCGTGGTCGTATTGTCTGTCTGCACAAGCAAGGAGTTGGTCTGGAAGGACGGATGAAAGGTCTTCAGTGCCAAGTGAACAGCTCTGAGTTCAAGGAAATTGATGTGATACGTGCATTCTGTCGGAGACCATGTACCCTGGATCTGTAGATGGTCTGAATGCGCTCCCCAGCCCAGGAGAGACGCATCCGTCACGATAGTCTGAGTCGGGATGTCCTTGTGGAAAGGAACCCCTCTGAGGAGATTCTCTGCTGAGCACCACCATCTCAGGGATTGTTGGGTGTGAAGAGACAACTGAATCCGGTCATCCCAACACCCTTTCCTCTGGTTCCACTGGTCCTCCAAACATTCCTGTAGCGGCCTCATGTGTAGGCACGCGTGTGGAGTGAGGAATATACAAGAGGCCATCGATCCCAATAGAGAAGACACCGTCCTCACTGTTGTAGATGGAGCAGCTATGAGAGCCTGAGCCTTCCGAAGGATGGATAAGCGTCTCTCCTCCGAAGGAGACACGCTTGCCGATAGCGTATTGATGGAGGCTCCCAAGTACTGCAGGCACTGTACAGGAATCAGGGGCGGCTGGTGACATTTGAAAGTGGAGGGGCGTAAACTAATTTGCATATTGCACCGCAGCGATCGAGCGCAGCCCGAACCACCTTGCATCCAGCCATACATCATTCATGCATCCACCCATCTATCCACCCACCCACCCTGCATCCATACATCATTCATTCATGCATCCACCCATCCATTTATTTTATTTATTATTACATTTCTTAAGCGCTCAGCATGCATCCATACATCATTCATACATCCACCCATACATCCACCCACCCATCCTGCATCCATACATCATTCATTCACCCACCCACCCATCCATCCACCCATCCATCCATCATGCATCCATCCATCATGCATCCACCCATCATGCATGCATGCATCCATGCATCCATCCATACATCATTCATGCATGCATCCATCCATCCACCCATCCACCCATCCACCCACCATTCATTCATGCACCCACCAATCCATCCATCCACCCATCCATCATGCATCCATCCATACATCATTCATGCATCCATGCATCCATCCATCCATCCATACATCATTCATGCATCCACCCATCCACCCACCCTGCATCCATACATCATTCATTCATGCATCCGCCCATCCATCCATCATGCATCCACCCATCATGCATGCATGCATCCATACATCATTCATACATCCACCCATACATCCACCCACCCATCCTGCATCCATACATCATTCATTCATGCACCCACCCATCCATCCACCCATCCATCCATCATGCATCCACCCATCATGCATGCATCCATGCATCCATCCATACATCCATACATCATTCATGCATCCACCCATCATGCATCCACCCATCATGCATCCATACATACATCATTCATGCATCCACCCACCCATCCTGCATCCATACATCATTAACACACTGAACTATCTCAAGTCATTTGTGCAAGCTAGTTTACTGGAACACCGAAAAACACACACTCTTACCTTGCTGCCGGTCCCGCACACGTCACAGGCTCACAGCGCCCCTGGCCATTCCTGGCGCCCGGGGCACAGGTACCCTCTCGCCCGCAGCACGCCCATTAGGGCTCCTGATGGGCATGCGCAACGCCGCCAAAACACAATTGCGCATGCGTGGGCACGGGTAAAAATTCACCCTCCGTCCCCACGCATGCGTACTTGTGTTGCCGTCCGTAAAAACATGTCAATGAATCAATATGACGCCCGCCCGGCGGTCTGACGTCATGTTGATTTATTGACATGATTGTCATGAGGGAGCTGCGGGCGGCGTCGGGCAGGGGGGCTACGCCTCCACGCCCCAATGGACGAACCGCGCCTGACAGGAATCGGGACAGACTTGGACAGATTTATCTGCAAACCCAGACGGTTCAACAGGGCGGCCGTCCTGTTGAAGTGCAATTGCGCTTCCTGGAAGGTGGAGGCTTTGATCAATGAATCGTCCAAGTACGGGTAGACAAACACCTTGTTCTTTCTCAGGTGCGCTGCTACCACCGCCATGCATTTTGAAAAAGTCCTGGGTGCAGACTTCAGTACAAACGGTAGTACGGTGTACTGATAGTGATTGGCGTCGACGAGGAAGCGAGGAACTTCTGATGTTTCCGTGCAATGGGCACATGGAAGTACGCATCTTGCAGATCTATCGCGCACAGCTAGTCTCCTCTCTGCAGCTGAGGATAAATCTGGTTCAAAGACAGCATGCAAAACCTTTCCCTGCGGATCCACTTGTTTGCTTGTCGCAAATCCAGAATGGGTCTGAACTCGTTCTTGTCCTTCTTCTGTACTAGGAAGAAGCATGAATAAAGACCCTTTCCCCTTTGAGACAGAGGGACGTCTTCTATCGCCCTTTTTCTTAACAGGTCATCGGCCTCCGCCTGGAGCTCGCGTAGTTGGAATTGCGAGCCAACCGGTGGAAGTGCTGGAGGCGGGCTGGTGAAATGAAGACTGTATCCATTGCAAACAATATTCAGCACCCACTTGTCCTGAGAAATGTTTCTCCACTCTGCCAGGTAATGTTGAATGCTTCCCCCCACCGGAGCGGGTAACGGATGAGGGGGAAGAAGCACCTCAGGGCCTAGACCCAGCCGAACTTTTGGTCGCGGAGGAAGACTGTTGACCCCCTCGGCCCCTCTGGCGCTTTTGGAAAGGTTTCCGCTGGAACTGCTGCTGTTGTTGTTGCTGTCCAGCCTGCTGACCTTGCCCTCTGCCTTGCACCCCGTACCGCCTCTGGAACAGGCGGAAGGTGTTTTTCTGTTCCTTAGGCTTTACCAACCCGACAGCCGTCAGGGTTTCTGCCTCCACCTTCATGCGGGCCATCTCGTCGTCCGCATGTTTCCCGAAGAGGGTCTCTCCCGAAGAGGTTCTCGCCCGAAAAGGGTAGGTTAGCAACTCTCTGCTGCGCCTCGGGCTTCAAGGATGTAAGACACAGCTAGGCGTGGCGCCTCAGGTTGACCCCATGGCAGTACCCGTGGGCTGCCAAGAGGGAAGAATCCGCAGCCGAACTTATCACCTGGTTGGAAACCAGCAGACCTTCAGCGAGGATCTCTTGGAAATCTTCCCTCTTGTCCCGGGGAAGGTGTTCCGCAAACTGTTGGAGGGACTCCCACAGAGCCCGATTGTAACGTCCCAACAGGGCTGAGGCACTCACTGCCTTCATCGATGTAGAGGTGGTCCCGCAAACCTTCCTGCCTGCCAAATCCATCCAGCGGCTCTCCTTGTCAGGAGGTACTGTTGATGATGTGGTGGTGGCGTGCTGTTTTCTTGCCGCGTCACAATCACCGAGTCAGGCGTGGAATCCACCCGAAGAAATGCTGGGTCTGAGTCAGGAGCCTTATATTTCTTCTGCAGCCTTGAAGGTGCCGATCTCGTAGACACAGGCATGAGGAACAGTTCCATGGCGGGTTCTACCAGCCCAGGCACCAAGGGCAGCAAAGGGCGAGACAACTGCCTCTTGTGCAGCGTTTCGAAGATGACAGACGTCAGTGGCGCGGGCACAGTGAACGTGATGCCCAGCTTAGCAGCCCCTCGTAGCAACACGTCCTGGAAGCACACTATGTCGTCTACTGGAGACACCCTCGTCCGAGGGGAATCTGTCAGGGTAGGTGAATAGTCCCTGGCACTAGAGGAACCCGTGTAGCGGGACCTCGACCGGTCCCTCCTGTGGCGCCGTCTGGATCTTGTAGAAGAGCGACGGCGACTCCTTGATCTATCCCTCCGTACCCCTGGCCGCCGAGCGACGGCGACGCTGCAACCGTGGACTTGTGGTGACCGAAGACACAGTCCTGGCTTTGGAACGCCTCCTGGAGGGCGATGCTCTCCTCTTCACCGCTGAGCGCCTTTTCGACGTCGACGAACGCCGTCTTGACGTCGACGAACGCCGTCTTGACGTCAACGAACACCGTCTTGACGTCGATGAACGTCGTCTTGACGTCGATGAACGCCGTCTTGACGTCGATGAACGTCGTCTTGACGTCGATGAACGCCGTCTTGACGTCGATGAACGCCATCTCAATGTCGTTGAACGCCGTCTCGACGTCGATGAACGGCTCCTCGACGTCGATGAACGGCTCCTCGACGTCGATGATGCTCTCCTTCTCGACGTCGACAATTTTCTTCTCGACGTCGATGGTGAACGACGGGACGCCTCGACGTCGACCGCCTGTGCCTTCTCGAACCCTCTCGATGTCGATGATGACTCGACGACGAAGCAGTTCTCGACGTCGACCTCGTCAGAGGTCTCGACGCAAATCCCCTCGACATCGACCGTCGACGTCACTTCGACCCAGTGCCCTGGGGAGACGGGGAGCAGACCGTGGTCATTCCTCTCGACGCTGACGTCGAGGCTATCGATGCCGACGGAGACCGGTGCCGTTTTCTGGCCTTCTTCTTACTGGGGAGCCCCCCAGAGGCCTCAGCACGGGCAGAGGAAGAAGCCCCTTCCTGCCAGACCCACCTTGACCTTGCTGTCTTCTTTGCTCCAGTCCTTGGAGCCTGATCTTCTCTCTGTCCTTCAGGGTCCTACTGGAAAACTGCAGGCAGATCTCACAAGTCCCAGGAACATGAGAGGAAGGGAGACACAGGATACAGACCCTGTGTGGATCAGATCTTACCTTCTTCCTGGCACACTCTGGACCTTTCTCAAATAAGGCAGTTATATTTGATAAAAGAGTGGCCAAAATCACCGGAAAAGTGAAAAAGAGGCAAAAATAGGTCGAGTGAACACACTCTAACACTTTAAAAGTGCCAAAAAATTAACAAAACACCCAAAAAGGGAGAGCTCAATGCTCCCAGGTCCTGCTAGCAGGAGACGGAAAAAAGAACTGAAAGTAAAAGGAAGGGGCTGAGCATGCTGGGATACCGAGGGTCTCCAGAGAGTTCCTTAAAGGCACGGTATCCCTTTTCCAGACACATAATGGCAGCCTGTGGAGGCTTGTCTGTCCTTACCTTCCTCTCTATCATTCCAAGGATTTGGTGAGGGGAGGAAAGTTTCTCTGTGGGTGAAACTTGACAAATTGTGTTAAATGTGTTATTGGTGTTATATCCTTGGCATTTCTAGTTGAAGTACTGGAAAGTGTAGCCTTGTAGGTACAGGCTGCATTATTGTCTTTAATTTTCTCTTAAGTGTCTATGCAGGACTGCAATGAAGACATCTTAAGAGATTATTTTTGATTGCTCCGGGGTCCACGCACATGGGCGGGACTATTCACTAGATTATGACTATACACAGAGATCCCCTACTACAGAATCATATGAAACAACCTTTTTTATTAAAACATTTACTAAATGAAGTAGTTTAACATTAATCACTAATTAAATTCATACATTCTCTTAAAATCCATGAATTGAATTAATTTGTAATATAAAACTCACAATCTATTCCGCTCTCACCCGAGTCATATTTAAGTGACTATACTTATCTGCTCAGAAGCAGCAAACGAAAGAGGGAGAAGATGTAATGTGGGGTTATATAGACTGAATGTTCTGGTTGTCTTGTAATGAGTCATACAATGTTACAAATTGGATCTTAGAAGTGTTTGCTGCTTGGATGTAGTACTTAAAAGTGAATGCATATTGCTAGCTTCCTGCCATACCATAAAATCTCTGTAGTCGAAACAGGATAGAATTTCATTGCATTGTACTGCAGCATTCGTAAGGCTGCAAAGGTATTACGTTTGCATTAGGTTACTAGGCAGACATTCAGAGTGTATGATTGGAAGGCTATTGGATGATGTGTGTCCTGTACCGGGACAAAACTTGGAGCCACCTATAAACAGATTATGGCCTCCACGCAGAATGTATGGAGTCACTGCCATGTCACCTGGAACTGATACATGAGCCACTGAGGAGTATTATGAGCACATGCCCTGTGAGGTACTGGCAAGCCCACCAGTAAGTACTGTATTGGTTCACCTGGAATGCAGACGTTGGATATCATTAGGACACCAACACTGCATCAGTGACATGGAGAGGAGGGCTGCCAACCTGGAAGCCATCCAGACAGATGGAAGTCTGTACGAATTTCTCAAAACTGAGAGAAGACCAGACTCTCTAAGAGTTTAAAAACAGCTTTGGGAGTAGACAAGGTGCTATACAGTTATGGTATGAAGGATGCAAATATTACTTTTTAGGCAGAGGAGGACACAAATGCTCTCTTATTGGTGCCCCAATTGGGAAGCGTTTATAATATATGTTGTGGCAGAGGCATCGATATGACTAAGAGTTGAAATATTTCAACCATTCATGGGTCCAGAGGAGAACCTGGATTAAACCTGATGTCGAGCGACAGCAACTAAGTGGGAAAGGTGAGCAATGTGCATAGTTCTAGGTAAATTGGTAAGTTGGAAAAGCAAATGATCCAGTTAATTGAATTAACGACACTGCTTGTTCAAAACCATAGAGGTCTAATTATAACTCGATTGACTGAGGTATACTTGTTGAGATTACAAAGAGACGAGACAATTATTCACAGGTTTTCGTTTTCTCTTTTTTGAACTGCTAGAGAGTCTATCAGAATGTTAGTTGGTCCTTGTTTTACAGAGCTCCCTGTTTGGACTACAGATAGGGCTTGAGCTATATTCATCTTCTTCCATGGACGTTTTATAGATCACAAGATGAGAATTACAATATAGAGCAGATTTGCTACAAGAAGAGACAACTTTTTGTCAACACTTCTTCGAAGTAGCATTTGACATCCATGTTGAAAAATAAGAACAAACTGAGTTTAGAAGAAAAGATTTATAATTAGGACGGTTTGTCAAGACATCTGGGTCAGTCTTTGATCAGGGTAGATCAAGGAACTCTTGGATGACACAAACAAGAAGGAGACAGAGAAAGAAGGTCAAAGTGAAAAGTGACTTGGTAAGACCAGGTCAGCTGCATGAAATCATGCTGCTCCCCTGCTGCCTCAAGACCAGGGTGAAGTTAATCAGGAATATAATTACGATGCCTGCTAGCAGGAGAGTATAAATAAATTGGCCAACTTTGAAGCAAACTTGCCCTTGTTAGCAGGAACCTGATGCTAAACCACAAGAAGAAAAACACTGTAGTTTGGTGTAAAATAGCATTATGTTAGCAAGAGCAGAGCAGAGCAGAAATAGAGCTGAAAAGGGGTGCAAGAAGTCTGACACTACCTTTAAAGTTCCTGGCCATCACGTGTGTTAGAAGATCGGGAATGAGGGCCAAAGAGGAGGCAAGAGGGAAAATGAAGAAGAGTAATAAATAAGACATCCCTTGCCAAGAGACAATATATCAAGCTACAAAAAATGAAACGAATAAGATCAGCGGAATAGTGTGTATGTGTAGGACAGTGTGCATGTGTGAAGATGTAAATGTGTGTGTGCATGTGAGAGGGAGTGAATGTGTGTGTGTGCATGACTGTCTAGCTTCAATCTATGCATCCTTTCTGGAGTGAGGGTTTTTAGTTTCTGGGCAGCTGCTGCTAATGCTGATACAATGGTGTAATTACAGGTGTGTCAATCCAGCATTCCTGACAGTGTTTTTTTTAAATTTATATAGCAATTCATGTAGATTTTTGGGGGTTGTGTGAAATCTTTTAATTTTTACTTATTGTTTAAATGTTTAACATTTTTTTTTTTTTTTTAAATGCAAGACTTTATTGACAGTTTGTTAGTGTACAATATTTTGCCTACAACCCTGGGGCCGGCCGATACCAACACTGTACATATCAAGTAAAATTTACACAGCTATTCAGCCGACAACCAACGGTCCGGCAGCGGATCTCCATACTTTTATGGCAATTGTGTGCATTACTCTTACATTCAAAAAATAATTGTGGTCCTGCTTTTGTAGTTTTAAATAACACAACTCAACTTATGACTCAGTAATTAACTGGGTGACCTCATCCACGGTCCAAGTACCGTCAAACCCTACGGCATTCTCGGCTACTCTCGCATACGTCATTCACACTCCCCTCCTGGATCCGGTATGGTGCGAGGAAATTGACCCACTTCCAGTCCTCCCTCCTCCCTCCATCATCCTTAGTCATCCACAACCCCAAGCACTCAAATATCCTCCATCTCATCCCCTGAACTATCTATATCTTCTTCCTCTAAAGGGTCACAGAGATCGCCCCTGTAGGTGTTCCATGGCAGCCAAATTTTATTCCATTTGCGGGGTTTTACCCTCATCTGATATGCCGCCCGCTCCGTAATCATAGTCGCATCCATATTTCTACACCACTGCGACAGCGATGGCAACTCTGCCGCCCCCCACCTCTGTGCTATATCTCTCTTGGCCATCATTGTGCCTATTGCGACCCACAATCTACCCTGATGTGTTAAGTCGTTTGGGCCCCATATGTTCAACAGACATAGACGTGGGTCGGGTGTTAAGGACACTCCCAGTGTCTGCGAGATGGAGCGCATCACCTGCTGCCAGTACCGTACCATAGCGGGGCATTCCCAAAGTGTGTGTAGGAACGTGCCCTCTAAGCCACACCCTCGAAGGCAAAGGGGGTGCGTCGCTCTGTGTAGTTTAAACAATGTAGTCCTGGTGTAATATATTCTATGCAAAATTTTCAGTTGTACCAGGCGGAATCTAGCTGAAATACCCGCTTCACGCGGAGATGCCAGCGCCGCGTTCCAGTCTGAGTCCTCCATGTCTCCTATCTCTTCCACCCACTTTTCACGCAGTTTTATTAGGTGGTCTGGCAAGTTATTCAACAGTTTACGATACGTAAGGGATGTAGCGCCCTCCTGCATGAAGTCAGTGAGTAGGCGATCTTCAAGTGGTGAGGCTTACGGCAGAATGGTATTCGCCGGGATAACCGCCAGTAGGGCGTGCCTGATCTGTACATATCTATACGTTTCTGTAGGACGTAGGTCGTAGTGTAGCTGAAGGTGCAAGAACGGGACCACTCCCTCCCATGTCCACATATCCCCTACCGTTGAAATTCCAATGTTGTCCCATTGGGTGAATCCCTTGGTGTGGGGTAAGTGTCCCAGGGCCTCTGTATCCCATAGCGGTGTCAGTTTTGTAATGACTCCCTCCCATTTCAGTCGCACTTGGGCTCTGTGCCACAATGTCACCGTGTGCCTAGTGGGTCCTATTAATTTGGATACCTTCCCTTTGCGGTACAGTGGTGCCAACAAGCTGTGTGTGCCTAATTGGGCCCTGTCCGCACGGTACGCCGGGTCGTCCTGTGGAGCGTGCAGCCATTGATTAATAATCTTAAGCTGTGCTGCCCAATAATACAATTGTATATTTGTCAGGGCGATTCCACCGTCGAACCAGCTTCTGTTAAGTTTGACATGTGCTATACGAGCTGGTCGATCTCCCCACAGCAGGCCCGCCAACGTCCCCGTAACCTTCCGGAAATAACCCGGAGGCACTAAGGTCGGTGTGTTCTCGAGCACATAAAGGAAGCGCGGCAGCGCCATCATTTTAAATAAAGCCGCTCTACCTAGCAGTGTCAATGGAAGGGTTTTCCAGTGCTGCACATCATTCCGCAGTCTGATTAGCGGGGGTTGTAGATTACTGTCAAAAAATTCAGTAACATCCTGGGTGACATGGATCCCTAAATACTTAAAGGAGGTTGTCGCCACCGTCAAGGGGCATTTGTCCGGCAGGGTCAATGGAGAGTTGTTAAGCCCGAATATGACCGACTTCGCCCAATTTATAGTGTAGCCGGAGGCGGTCCCATGCGAGTCACAGACTTCCAACAAGTTGGGGACTCCTCTCACCGGGTCTGTTAGATAAATCAGCATGTCATCGGCATAGAGGGAGACTCTATCCTCCCAGACGTCGGACCAGCGGATCCCTCTCAGCAGCGAGGAGGTCCTAATTTTCACAGCCAGCGGCTCCAGGACCAGCGCGAAGAGCAGTGGGGAGAGGGGGCATCCCTGCCTGGTCCCCCTCGCCAGTGCTATTTCACGAGAAATATGTCCATTCGCCACCACTCGAGCTGTCGGGTTCGTGTAGAGCAACCTCACCCAAGAAATAAATTTGTCTCCAAACCCCATGTGAGCCAGCACCGCAAGGAGGTATTGCCACTCAACCATGTCAAATGCCATCCTGGCATCGAGGGACAGTATGACCGCCTGTAGGAAGGTAGATCCCTGACTATGGTTGCCCCCAACTTTTTGCCTGGTGTTTTGCTGGTTTTCTGACTTAGTTGACCTGAGGCCCTGCTATTCAGGACCTCAGGCCCACTGCTCTCTCTGTAAAATGGATTCCATGTACCTTAGGTACATATCTAAATTGGATACTGAGCCACCTTATCAGTCCCTGTACAGTGTACCTTAGGTACCCAGGGCATAGGTGTACCCAGGGCCTACCAGGGGCTGCAGCATGTATTATGCCACCCCTGGCTGGCCATCCAAAACTGACACAACTGGCTGCATGACAGCTGGGGCAAGGTGGTGTAATCACCCTTTGCTTTAGATATAGTATACCTATATCTAACCCTAAAATGGACACACAGATCTCCTATCAGTCACTCCTATGGCAGGCCTTAACAATCCTGGAGGCAGAGTGCTTGGAATCGTGTGAGATGGTGCTCTGGCATGAGCTGAGCCTGTCTGCGGCTTTCGGGATCCATCCCTTAGCCGTTTCCATGATATCGCATACCATATACTCTTAAGTGCATTATAATCCTCGCGGTTATATGCCAACTCTGGTATCGCTTTATCAAAACATGTCGAGTAAGGTGTCATACGAATTGGAATACTAACCCCTCGCCAATTCTGGCGACGGGGTTAGCATTCCACCCTTCTAGAGGGACACGACATGTATATAACCCCTAACCCCGGTTAAAGTCAAACAGAGCCTCAGCTCCACAAAATGGATGCTGCCACCGAGACACAAGTCTGCCCTCCTGCTGCTGGGAGTCCTCCCAGAGCAGGAGATAAGGACAAAGGGTTTCCTGCCAGGGGCGGTGCCAGCACCGTCCCAGACAGGGTTTTGTGTATTGTAGGTAGGCAGGGCTTTAGAGGAAGGTGACTGCACGTGGCACCCCGGTGCTCACTGTGCATAGGCTGGCTGGAACCAGTTCCAGGGTCACTCCAGACCCTGTGCTGGGGAAAAGCCCGCCAAGGAAGTGGGTGTAACCACCCCCCTCCTAGTCCCACCCCTAGGGCAGGACTTAGTCGCGTGCCAGCCCCTTTTTACAGGATAAAGGTAGGAACTGGCCCCCTTCCAAATCAGATCATCTTTGAATCCTGAAACTACTTTCCACGAAAGGAACTCAAGACTTCTTCCTAAGATTTCTCCCTTGTGACTAAGGAGTAGTCACCCTGCATCCGCAGGCACCATCTTAAGAACACTGCGGTCTGCTGCAAGTCTCTCCTCCGGATCAAGACTGCCCAGCTCGACGAGAACCGGCTTCCCTGGCACCTCTGACCTCTACCTGCATCATCAGTCACGCTGAGATTCGTGGGTGTGACGAGACCTCGAGGGACCGGCCATCTTCAAGACTGCACGACTTCTTTCCAGCAAGCCCGCCGAGTAATTTCCTGGTGAGTGCTTTGGGGTCCGAGAAGCCCCGACCCTGAGCAGCTCCAGCACCGAAGTGCAGCCTCCCAGCATCTCCCCGATCTGCGTGGGGCCCTTCTGCTTTTTGCTGCTCACCGCGTTGTTTGGCTACTAGCCCGCTGGCTTGTGGCCTTCTGAACGACGCCCGACGACATTTCTGCTGCTGGTCTGGTTGCTCCAGGCTGGCCCTTGCTCCCTTACAAAAGAGGAGCACCCCGGACCCTCCTGGTCCACTCAAGACGCCATTTTGAGTCCACCGCGTGGGCTTGAATTAGCCAAGGCTTGTTGCCCAATCCTGGGTAACTTCGACGCCGACAGCTTCATCCATCGTGGGACAGCTCGCCTCTCCATCCTGGTCACCGACAACGCCTCCTGGTCCGTGAGATCTGCAGAGCCAGCGTCGCCCACTCACCTAGTCGAGGTGACTTCGCCCGGTGCCATCCTGGTGCCCACTTAATCACTGGCTAGTGATTCAAGAACTTGGTCCCCTCTGCTTTCAGGTTTCTTCTTCCTCGATCCAGGCTTGGATCCAACGAACTTTCCTTCACTGGTCGCCTGCCAGCAACTTCCTTCTTCCAGGCTCCTGGTCCGGCAACGAGATCCCCGACGTCTTTTCAGACGTATGCAGCTGCAGCCCCTGGGCTAGGTAACTTCGGCACTTCGGTGTCCCAGCATAGCCTCACTACCCTAGGGTCAGGATCCACTGTCGTTTTCTTCCTACCAGGTCGGGTTCGCCCGTGAACACTAACTTTGCCTTTACTAGCTCCCATAGACTTTGTCCCGCATCCCGCGTGAGAGTGCACACTCTGCACCCGAGTCCCCTAGGCCTCCTAGAAGTAATCTAACGATTCTATAGTCAAGTCCTAGCGAGTCCAAAGCCTATTAGTACTGTACTTACCTGCTAGTAATTTCGCATTCCACTTTTAAAGTATATGGTTTCGTGCCCCTCGGGCATTTGTGTATAACGTGCTAACTTAAGTATTTTCGTAAGAGTTTTGTTGTGTGCCTAGCACCCTGTCCTCATAAAGAGTACAGGGTTGTTGTGATTCTAATAAATACACTGTTTATTTTCATAACACTTGTGTGGTGTCCTTTCACTGGGTGTTCAAGGGGTAATGTGATGGTAAAACAGCTGGCTTAACACGCCCTCTAGAGTCTTAGCCTTAGACTGCTCGTATCCATGCTACTAGGATAGCTGGTCTATAAGGTTGACTTACAACCAATCATCAATAAGGGTTGTTTGGACTGATATATAGTGATCACTAGAATAGTGAACACTGCACATCAGGCCAACTTCTCACATTGGTGAGCAGCGGTTGGGATTTGAGCTTGCTGTTGTTTTACCACACATGCCCTAAGAATATCTTGTGAAAGATCACATAAGTACTAAAGGTACATATAACTTAGCTTAGAATACTCTGAGTTCTACTGAACCAGCTGTTGTAGCTCCTAGGGCCTAGCACACCCTAAACTACAACTCTAGCAAGGGATCAGTAGGCAAACATATAGTGTAGGTAAGTGCACCACTTACACCTCACTAGAAAAGCATGTCTACCCAGGGAGATTCTACTGAGACTCCCCTGGTCAGTGTTGACCCTCCACAGGTCACTTCAAGATATGCAGCTCTCAGTTTCCAGGAGATGAGACAAATCTGTGTCTCCAGAAAACTGAAGCAGGGGTCTAACCCCACCACTCCCTTTCTGATAGGTCTCTTAGAGACATATGATGCCAGAAAGCTTTCTCAGTTACATGAGAACATGCCAGCCTTAGAAGGAACCTCTGAGGATCCAGATCTCCCCAACATTGCTACTGCAGTTGAGGAGGAGGATCAAGGGGAACTCTCTGGGGACGAGGTAGACAAAGGTCTTGAGGTAGTCAGAAGGCTAACTAGGGCCAACTTAGACTTGCTTGGGCTAGGATCTGGGGGACCCCCAGTACTGACCCTAAGTAGGCCTAACCTTGGAGTTAGGAGAGATAGATCTCTTTCTAGGGACTCCAATAGATCTCTGCACTCTAATACCTCTTCTCAGAGGAGAAGGAACTCTCCCCAGAGGAGATTGACTTCCCCTCAGAGAATGGAGCATGAAGCTAGGATGAGACAGGCTACTCTGAGGATTGAAAGGGAAGAAATTGCCCTGGCCAAAGAGAAGCTTGCCTTGGCTAGAGAGCAGCAGATGAGTGGGTTAGCTCCCACTGGTGGCAGCAATCTCCCAAGAGATAGAGAGAAGGGTTTAGATACTAAACACCTGACTAAGATAGTGCCCCCCTTTAAGCAAGGGGATGATATCCAGAAATGGATGGCTGCTCTGGAGAGGGCCTGCACTGTGCAGTGCATTCCCCAGAGTCAGTGGGCAGCTATACTGTGGCTCTCCTTTGATGGTAAAGGTAGAGATAAGCTCCTCACTACAAGAGTGGAGGATGCTAATAATTACCAGGTCCTGAAAAATGCACTGGTTGATGGGTTTGGCTTAACCACTGAGCAGTACAGGTTGCTGTTCAGAGACACCCAGAAAACTCAGTCTCAGGACTGGTCTGACTTTGTTGATTGTGCCACTAAGGCTTTGGAAGGCTGGCTACTGGGTAGCAAGGTTACTGACTTCACAGGATTGTATAATCTTATTATGAGAGAGCAAGTCTTAAATAATTGTCAGAACCAGTTATTACACCAGCACCTGGTAGACTCTGATCTGACCTCTCCACAAGAATTGGGTAAGAGGGCAGACAAATGGGTCAGAACCAGGATTAGGCCCAAGAACCAAGGTGGTGACCAGAAAAAGGAATCAACCAAGCCTCAAGAGAAGGGTGGGAATAAATCTACAGATCAAACCACATCAGGGCCCCAAAAATCCTCTGAGGGGGGTGGGTCCCAGAATCCTTCCAACAACCAGAAGAAACCTTATTGTTATCCCTGTAAACAGGTGGGACATTTGAAAACTGACAGCAGTTGCCCAAAGAATAACAATAAGGAGAACATACCCCCAAGTAACATTCCCAAACCTCCTGTTACTACTAGTAGTAATCCCCCAGGTGGTGGGAGTGCCCCCAAGAATTTGGGTGCATTTACTTTGGGAGTTCCTGGGGACTCTGGCCTAACCAGGTCCCCAAACTTAGATACTCTTGTCTGTGAGACTGGCATGGGGTTTGCCAACTTCACAACTTGTCCCAACACTTTGGGCAAGTACAGACAGGAGCCCCTCATCAATGGTATAAAAGTTGAGGCCTATAGAGATACAGGGGCTAGCATCACTATGGTGACTGAGAGTCTAGTCCCCTCAAGGCAACTTTTACCTGGTGCCACATACCAGGTAGTAAACATTGGTGGAGTGAAGAAAACTCATCCCATGGCAGTAGTAAATCTCAGCTGGGGAAGTGTCACTGGCCCCAAGAGAGTGGCAGTGACATCCAACTTGCCTGTAGATTGCCTACTGGGGAATGATTTAGAGACCTCAGCCTGGGCTGAGGTAGAGCAAGAAACCCATTCTAGAATGGTAAACCCCCATGGTAAGGTTAGTGGGGCAGTGTTAGCCACAGCCCCAGTCC
The DNA here is from genome assembly GCF_964261635.1 of Lissotriton helveticus. Taxonomy (NCBI): domain Eukaryota; kingdom Metazoa; phylum Chordata; class Amphibia; order Caudata; family Salamandridae; genus Lissotriton; species Lissotriton helveticus. The sequence continues at coordinate 194,652,200 of NC_136062.1, read as the reverse complement.
AAGATGTCCTCCCTGAACAGGTCAGGAGGGTTGTGCCAGTCACAACCCAATCTCAGACAACTTCCTTCCCAGAACAGGTTGTCAAGGCTGTCATGGTAACAGCCCACACCCAAACTGAGCCCCCTCCTGAAAAGGTTGGGAGAGTTGTGATGGCCACAGCTCAAACTCAGACAGAAGATAGTGTTGTGAAGCCTGAAACCATGGATCACTCCACTCAGACAGAGAGCATTGAGGAGGAAGAGAAATCTCCCTCCCACCAGACTTTAGGAACAGATCAGCCTCCTCAGGGAACTGATCTGACCCCTTGTGAAGCAACTGCCACAGAGGTAGTCAGGCCTAGCCTGGCAGAACCCCTGATGTCAGTGGACCCTTCCAAGGTGGGACCCAGTCTGGAGCAGGTAACCTGCCCCTCTCTACCCTGCCTCAGTCAGCCCAGGGCTGTAGAGGTCAGGGAGGCCAGTGTTGGACCCCAAGGGGCCCCCTGTCCAAAAGAATTTCCCAATCAGCAGATTAAGGGCACTGAAGCTAGTAGACCTAGCCAAGTGAAAATAAGACACACTCCTGAGGGATCCCCCTTAAAATTAGTTAGGGACCTCCCACAGATGGACACTGTTGGGCACAGCCAAACTTGGGACCTGAGGGCCCCAGACCTGAACTGTCCCTCCAGTAAGCCAAACAGAGGGACCCAACCTCCAGCTGTAGGTAGCCAGAGGTTGACCCTGAGAGCCCAAAACAACTCAGTCTTGGAAAGAAAGGCCTCTATGGTGGATAATGATTGGAGGAAGCTGAGCCCAAAGTTAGTGGAGCCTCACTTCAGTACTCCATTTCAGCACTAGCCTTTTTCTTTGACAAAACACACCACAGGTAGAGATTCCCTGTGGTGGAGACCCTCAGACACCCTTAGGGTGAGGGATTGCTTAGTGGACCATGACATAGGGGGTAACCATGCCAGTGCTGGTACTTCCTTAAATGGCCACTTAGGCAATATAGGCTTACCTGGACAAGGATGGCCTTATCTCCTTTCGTTTGGGGGGGGGTTATGTAGGAAGGTAGATCCCTGACTATGGTTGCCCCCAACTTTTTGCCTGGTGTTTTGATGGTTTTCTGACTTAGTTGACCTGAGGCCCTGCTATTCAGGACCTCAGGCCCACTGCTCTCTCTGTAAAATGGATTCCATGTACCTTAGGTACATATCTAAATTGGATACTGAGCCACCTTATCAGTCCCTGTACAGTGTACCTTAGGTACCCAGGGCATAGGTGTACCCAGGGCCTACCAGGGGCTGCAGCATGTATTATGCCACCCCTGGCTGGCCATCCAAATCTGACACAACTGGCTGCACGACAGCTGGGGCAAGGTGGTGTAATCACCCTTTGCTTTAGATATAGTATACCTATATCTAACCCTAAAATGGACACACAGATCTCCTATCAGTCACTCCTATGGCAGGCCTTAACAATCCTGGAGGCAGAGTGCTTGGAATCGTGTGAGATGGTGCTCTGGCATGAGCTGAGCCTGTCTGCGGCTTTCGGGATCCATCCCTTAGCCGTTTCCATGATATCGCATACCATATACTCTTAAGTGCATTATAATCCTCGCGGTTATATGCCAACTCTGGTATCGCTTTATCAAAACATGTCGAGTAAGGTGTCATACGAATTGGAATACTAACCCCTCGCCAATTCTGGCGACGGGGTTAGCATTCCACCCTTCTAGAGGGACACGACATGTATGTAACCCCTAACCCCGGTTAAAGTCAAACAGAGCCTCAGCTCCACAAAATGGATGCTGCCACCGAGACACAAGTCTGCCCTCCTGCTGCTGGGAGTCCTCCCAGAGCAGGAGATAAGGACAAAGGGTTTCCTGCCAGGGGCGGTGCCAGCACCGTCCCAGACAGGGTTTTGTGTATTGTAGGTAGGCAGGGCTTTAGAGGAAGGTGACTGCACGTGGCACCCCGGTGCTCACTGTGCATAGGCTGGCTGGAACCAGTTCCAGGGTCACTCCAGACCCTGTGCTGGGGAAAAGCCCGCCAAGGAAGTGGGTGTAACCACCCCCCTCCTAGTCCCACCCCTAGGGCAGGACTTAGTCGCGTGCCAGCCCCTTTTTACAGGATAAAGGTAGGAACTGGCCCCCTTCCAAATCAGATCATCTTTGAATCCTGAAACTACTTTCCACGAAAGGAACTCAAGACTTCTTCCTAAGATTTCTCCCTTGTGACTAAGGAGTAGTCACCCTGCATCCGCAGGCACCATCTTAAGAACACTGCGGTCTGCTGCAAGTCTCTCCTCCGGATCAAGACTGCCCAGCTCGACGAGAACCGGCTTCCCTGGCACCTCTGACCTCTACCTGCATCATCAGTCACGCTGAGATTCGTGGGTGTGACGAGACCTCGAGGGACCGGCCATCTTCAAGACTGCACGACTTCTTTCCAGCAAGCCCGCCGAGTAATTTCCTGGTGAGTGCTTTGGGGTCCGAGAAGCCCCGACCCTGAGCAGCTCCAGCACCGAAGTGCAGCCTCCCAGCATCTCCCCGATCTGCGTGGGGCCCTTCTGCTTTTTGCTGCTCACCGCGTTGTTTGGCTACTAGCCCGCTGGCTTGTGGCCTTCTGAACGACGCCCGACGACATTTCTGCTGCTGGTCTGGTTGCTCCAGGCTGGCCCTTGCTCCCTTCCAAAAGAGGAGCACCCCGGACCCTCCTGGTCCACTCAAGACGCCATTTTGAGTCCACCGCGTGGGCTTGAATTAGCCAAGGCTTGTTGCCCAATCCTGGGTAACTTCGACGCCGACAGCTTCATCCATCGTGGGACAGCTCGCCTCTCCATCCTGGTCGCCGACAACGCCTCCTGGTCCGTGAGATCTGCAGAGCCAGCGTCGCCCACTCACCTAGTCGAGGTGACTTCGCCCGGTGCCATCCTGGTGCCCACTTAATCACTGGCTAGTGATTCAAGAACTTGGTCCCCTCTGCTTTCAGGTTTCTTCTTCCTCGATCCAGGCTTGGATCCAACGAACTTTCCTTCACTGGTCGCCTGCCAGCAACTTCCTTCTTCCAGGCTCCTGGTCCGGCAACGAGATCCCCGACGTCTTTTCAGACCTATGCAGCTGCAGCCCCTGGGCTAGGTAACTTCGGCACTTCGGTGTCCCAGCATAGCCTCACTACCCTAGGGTCAGGATCCACTGTCGTTTTCTTCCTACCAGGTCGGGTTCGCCCGTGAACACTAACTTTGCCTTTACTAGCTCCCATAGACTTTGTCCCGCATCCCGCGTGAGAGTGCACACTCTGCACCCGAGTCCCCTAGGCCTCCTAGAAGTAATCTAACGATTCTATAGTCAAGTCCTAGCGAGTCCAAAGCCTATTAGTACTGTACTTACCTGCTAGTAATTTCGCATTCCACTTTTAAAGTATATGGTTTCGTGCCCCTCGGGCATTTGTGTATAACGTGCTAACTTAAGTATTTTCGTAAGAGTTTTGTTGTGTGCCTAGCACCCTGTCCTCATAAAGAGTACAGGGTTGTTGTGATTCTAATAAATACACTGTTTATTTTCATAACACTTGTGTGGTGTCCTTTCACTGGGTGTTCAAGGGGTAATGTGATGGTAAAACAGCTGGCTTAACACGCCCTCTAGAGTCTTAGCCTTAGACTGCTCGTATCCATGCTACTAGGATAGCTGGTCTATAAGGTTGACTTACAACCAATCATCAATAAGGGTTGTTTGGACTGATATATAGTGATCACTAGAATAGTGAACACTGCACATCAGGCCAACTTCTCACACCGCCGGTTCTTTCAACAACGGTGCACGCGCCATTACTCCATGTACTCTACGTAAATTGAGCGCCGTGCTCCTGTGCGGCATAAAGCCCGATTGGTCAGGGTGAATCAGGTGTTCCATATGGGGTAGCAGTCTATTCGCCAACACCTTCGCAAGTATTTTAGCATCCGCGTTAAGTAGCGATATCGGCCGATAGGAGGTGCATTCATCAGGGGGTTTACCCGGTTTCGGGATAACCACAATAGTCGCCTCCCGCTGATCGGGGGGTAAGCTACCCACCTCCCGGCTTTCTTCATACATCGCCAACAAGGGTTCACACAGGGATTCAGACATTGTTTTATACCATTCAATTGGTATCCCATTGGGCCCAAGGGCCTTACCTGACCGTACCGCGTAAATGGCCAATTGAATCTCTTCAATCATCAAGTCCGCTTCCAGTTCTCCCACTGCTTCTGTCGACAAAGTCGGTGTTTGTACATCATGGAGAGGAGCAGTCGCCACTTCCACAGTGACCTCTACCGTCGGGGAGTACACTCCCTGGAAATGGTCTGCCAACGCGTCCACAATTTCTTCCGGACGCGCGTGCATGACACCATTTGCGTCCACTATCTGTAGTATGGTTCTGCTACCCCCTTTTGTCCTTTCCAGCCACGCCAGAAGTTTGCTTGCCTTATCCCCTATGTCGTATACTCGATGGGCGGTTGCCGCGACATCCGCCACCGTCTGGCGTTTTAGGTGGTCATCATGGAGCTGTTGACGCAACTGAAGGGAATGCAGTGTGTCGTCTGAGGGGTCCGCCATGTGCGCCGCGCTGGCTCTGTCGAGTTCCAGCTCGAGCTCCACTAATTCTTCCCTTTGAGTACGCTTATGGTTCGCGATGCTAGAAATAGCCTGCCCTCTCAGGACCGTCTTGTAAGCTTCCCACAGTATCGAGGGGGATTCAACTGAGGTCTGGTTTTCCGCGAAGTAGTGTCGGGTCGCCTTTGCCAAGTTTTTACGAATCGACGGCACCCTGAGGTATCCTGGATAGATCGGATACACACGTCTACGAGTCTTCTCTTGACTGGATAAGGTTAAAGTCAGCGGTGAATGGTCTGAGATGCCTCTCGGCCTGATACGCATCTCCTCTATCGCGAGACGGCCTGCGCCCAAGGTGAAGAAGTAGTCAATTCTGGATAGGCTATTATGCGTAGCCGAGTAGTAGGTGTACTGCCGCTCAGTGGGGTGCAGGTGTCGCCAGATGTCAATCAGCCCTTGCGCCTCCAAGAAGTTACCAAAGCGAGAGGCACCGATCGGTTGCGGTCGCAGTGGGAATCTATCTTGGGTGTTATTAAGAACAGCATTAAAGTCACCTCCTAAAATCAAGTCGCCCTCAGGTAGCTCCAGCAGGACCTTCCCCAGGTCCGGCAAGGCCACCGCATGTAACGCCGGAGGGATGTAGACTGATACTATATTCAACTGCTTACCTTCCCACTGCCCATGCACGGCAGCGAATCTGCCCTGATCATCTACTTTAGTAGACTGGACTATGAACTGTGAGGACTTACACAATAAGATACCTACCCCCCGTGATCCAGAAGTGAACTCAGAGTGTGCTATCATATGATATCCCCGCCTGTCCAGGGCCTTCCTAGCGGCGCCCATAAGATGCGTTTCCTGGAGGAGGACTAGCGTAGGCCCCACCCGTTTGACACCCTGCAGTACCAGGACATGATCTGCAGTGGAGTCACCGGAGCCGTCTGATCTGTCCCTCTAAGCGTGTCAGCCTGCAGTGGACCTGCCATTTAGGATTTGGGGTAGCCCGTCCCAACCATATGTGCACGGGCTCTTATGACGCCAGGGGAACCCACCTCCGTGTTGGGTGCGGTGTGTAGCCCAAAATGCGCGAGGAGCATGTGATATACCGCCATTGCCATTAGGTATCTGTATACATCTGTGCACCCCTCCCGTGGGAGTTGCGTGCCATGTCATTTCACCCTGAGTCAAAAAACCAAAACAACACAGAAAAACAAACATAGCCCTTCCCCTTCCTACCCCCCTCCCTGCCCCCCTGCCATACGGACCTTGAACTGCCTGCCCCCCAACTTAGAAGAGTGCTTAACCCCATCCCCACACTTAACGATACTTGCTCGTTGGGGTGAAGGGCTCCCCGCCGACGACGGCCTCTCTCCTTCTCTTCAGATGCCCTCAGCCCAGTGTCCAAGGCAGCCCATCGGGCAGTCGACCAAGTCAGTGTAATATTCTGTGTGCACCGGTCATTACTGTTCCTCCTCAGCATCTCCCGCCTCGTTCCTTCTTACTGGCGAGCGTTCCCCCACGTCCTGCCCTGATGTTTGTGAGGTCGGAGAGCTTTCGGCCCTTTGGTTCTTGTGCGTCCTTTGGGATCGGCGCGGTTGACCGGCCAACCTCCATCCGTCCAGCCAGTCCCGGGCGATCTCAGGAGTATCGAAAAACCACGTCTTGTTGTCAGCCACCACCCGGAGTCTGGCTGGAAACAGCATTGAGTACGGGATTTCACGCGACCTGAGTTCCTTTTTGACTTCCACGAACGTTCTCCTGCGGCGAGCAACTTCGGCTGTATAGTCCGGAAAGAAGGCCAACGTTGAGTTTGGGATTTTTATCGGTGGCGCCACTCGCGCCGTTTGCAAGATCGCATCTCGATCTCTGAAATGTTTAACATATTTTTGAATTATATATGGAATATTAATTTCAGGTTGATGGGTTTATTGGGGCTTGGTGAGTAGTGTTTTTCTTTCTTTGCTATAAATGAATATTGATTGTTTTAATGATGTTATATATTTTAATTGTTAGTTCTTTTTTCAGTTGCTTAATATACTTTATATTATGTATTAAAAGTTAATTTAGGGTTATGGGATTTATAAGGGAATCGGGAGGAAGTGTTTTTTTAAATACATATTAATTAATCTTGATTTATTTTTTCTTTAAAATAAAATAAATGTATATACTTATTGTAGATTAATCTACATTGTAGAGAGTTTTGTAGGTGTTTGTATTGTGGAGTTTAGGGTACACTGTTTATTTTAAAAATGTTTTGTTTATTTGTTAACTACCATTTAAGGTAAATTACATTTTTCTACGGTTATTTTTGTTATGAATTTGTCAGAAGTTTTTAAAGTCTGTTTAATGGATAATTAATTTATAAGTGTCATGAATGTGACCCTCACAAATATATGCATTTTCCTCAGAGTTAGTCTGACTGGATTTAGAATTCTAATTATTACTCATCCTCCCTCACCAATGTATACAAATTCCTCAACCTTTGCCAAATTGGAGTAATAATTGTAAATGTAACCTCTCACCCTCAATATTAATGCTCTTGCAATGTTTGTTAGACTTGCTTTAGAATAGTAAATCTTTCACCCTCCCTAAGAATGATCTTTTCCCAATGTTTGTAAGATTGAAGTTAGAATAGTAAATCTCACCCCCTCAATGTTTACACTTTCCCCAAGGAGAGTTAATATTGATTTGGATCAGCAAATATTCACATCACCCCCCACCTTCACTGCATACACTTTCTCTTACATTTGTTAGACCAGAGTTATAATAGTAACTCTCACTGCCAGTGGCGGCTGGTAAGTTTAGGAGTAGGGGACAGATGGCACACAACACGCACACATGCACACTCATAGCTATTCACTCACACACGTGCACACACACACAAAACCATCTATTCACAACTCATTACCAAACATTCATACATACACGCACGCACGTACCAAACATTAAATTAAATAAAACACACACACTTCCCTCTAGCTCTGCTTCGAGGTCTCAGGAGGGTTGGGACTGCTGCCTTTCCTTATTGGCTGACCGTATTGCTGATCCCACACAACTCTGTGATGAAGAGTCGCTGATTGACACTCAACACTGGGCCCTTCATGGCTTAAAGATGAAGTGCTCAGGTGCGAGGCAATCAGTGACCCTACCCCTCGTCATTGAGGGAGATGGCCTCAGGGACCTTTGCTTAGCTGAGGAAGTCACACACACAGGAACTGTCACTTCCTCAGCCCAGCAAAGTTCAGCTCAGGCAGCCAAGAGCTTGCACACTTAGCACATTTCTGGCTTCTGGCTTTCGGACCTAAAAATAAACAGTGTCTATCAGGCTGACCTGTGTTCAGCCTGACAGACAGTGTTCATGAGGGGCAAAAGGTGGGGCGGTGGAGCCCCTCAGCCCCAATGGACCGCCCCTCTAATATTTTCAATGTTTTAAATGTTTGATGAACTGGAGCTATGTTTGATCAGTCCTACATGTATGCATTTTCACTAACTGTTATTAGATTGGACTTGACGGCTCTGTGGGGCATATTTATGAGAGCCTTGAAACACTTTTGCAGTACATAAGGTGGTACATGCATGATGCAGGGTTATAAATCAGATGTATGAAGCCACTCAAAGCCACCCTGAATGGCTTTGAATGGCCTCATGAATCTTGAGTAAGGCAACACAGCGCAAAACGTTTGGTTGCCTTACTCTGCGCATGGGAGGCGTTCCATGGGCGTTGAGGTGGGTGTTTCCACACAACACCCATTGATTTTGACGCTGCCCCAGATTTACAAAATCCTGTAAACCTAGGGATGCGCCAATTCCTTATGCATCCCAATGTGAGGCATACAGAGGAGAAAGTTGTTTATTCTCGTTGTTCCCTCTTTCAATGTGTGCTGCATTGTGAAACACACAAAGAAAGAGGAATATGCCTCTAAGGATTAATTCTGTGTAGGACGGTGCCTCTTTCTGCACAAAAACAATCCTGCATGCAACAGAGGCACCCTTGTACCGTGATGCAAGGGGGCCTACACTGGTGCTAGGCTGCCAAAACGGCACCAGCGCAGGGAGAAAGGACAGGAATGCACTGTATTGCATAAATATGGTGAATTCCTGCCCTTTCACTTTGGTTTAGGGCAGCGCAGCAAGGTCAATGGTTTTACATTGCAGTTAGTTATTGTTTTGTTTTTAATTCAGTATTTCATCAGAATTTTATCTAAAAGTATATCTTTTTAAAATAATGTCAACGTTACTGCGTTTTAATTTAAAATTATATTTTATATATTTTATTATTGGGTTTTTAATATTTGATAAATGTTTCGCTTTACCACTATGGGCTTGATTACGTGTCTGACGGTCTTTGGACCGCCAGACTTGCGCAGGCAATATGCGCCCCAATATGCTGAGCGGAGACTGGCACAGTCCCACTCAGCATATGATGAGTTCCTGGACAGCCAGCCTTTTCATGGCGGACCCCGCTATGAAAAGGCTGGCAGAGCAGGAACAAAGGCCCCCATACTCCCTGCCATTGGGATACATTCAGAGGGGTACAACACATGCCCCTGTCTGTATTCCTACAAAGTTCAAGCACGGTATGGACATCTCCGTATCATGAGTTGAACTTGTGTAACACGAGTTCAACTTGTGATACGGTCGGTGGTCCTTGCGCAGGTTTGGTGCAGCTGTGCCGATGGAGAGCCTGGCGCAACTGCACCAAACTCGTAATCAGGCCCTTTATGTTAAAAATATTTCTTTAATAGTTTATTAAACATATAATATGTTTCTAATTTGTTTTAATCATGATATATTATATTAGTTATGTTCAATTAATAATAAAATATTTTTCATAAAGGAATACTATTAATAAATACATCCAAATTTAGAATTTAATGCTACACTTCTTTATATTATTCGTTAAAGTTACAACTTCTTATTATTTGTATTTTCATAATTTGTTTATTCTTGTTTTATGGTATATATTTATTACAAATGTATTACATTTCTTTAAGTTACCATAATGTTAATTACTTTTATATATAAATACTTTTTTTTTTTTTTTTTTTTTTTGTAGTCCTCCGAGCACTCTATAAATCAATGTCAATGTCGAATATTATCTTCATTCATCAATAATCATCCAAAATTTGAATCCAGAAATGTCTTTAGAAGTTCAATTTATTGAAGAGCGCAGCCACCACTTCCCGTCAAATAGGAAAACATTGTTCTTTAAAACTAATTCAGTCATTCGTAAGAGCATTTGAGTGTGATCATACATTTCAGCCGGTCTTTGACTTAGAAAGTGGTCCAAAGCACGTATACCTAGATTGTGATCAATGATGGTATACAGAGAAACCACGTCTAGTGTAACTAGTAACATACCATCCTCCCAGATTATATCCTCCAATAAGTTCAAGACGTGTTTAGTATCTTCAATAAAAGACGGAAGGTTGTATACATATTGTCTCAGAAAGCAGTCTATAAATTCTGATAGGCGTTCCGTTGGGCCACATATGCCGGAGAAAGTGGGCCGGCCTGGCGGATTGTCCCGGCATTTGTGGACCTTAGGGAGAGTATATAGGCAAGGTGCCCTTGGACTACTCAAAGTCAGGTAAAGGAATTCATCATGATCCAAAAGTGTTAGATCGTACCATACCTTAATTTCCCCATTAATTTTGACAATAAGTTCTGGTACAGGATTGGTGGTAAGTTTCTCATAGTAAACAGTATCATTGAGCTGAGAGTAGACTTCATTGTTATAATGTAAGGTATCTAAAACAACAACATTCCCACCTTTATCAGCACTCCGTATTGTAATGGATTTATTGTTAGTAAGTTCTTGAAGTGCCTCTCTTTCACCAAAAGTAAGGTTGTGCTGTAATCCCCTCTTGCCCATCCTACGTGATATATCAATTTCTCTGTCAATCTCAGTACTCACCATTCTGAAAAACACATCTATGGTGTTACCTGGTATCAATTGAGGGGTCCACTTGGACTTAGTTTTGAGTCCACTCCCTTCCCTTTGAAATCTGGTAATTTCCATGTCTTCCATAAGTTGTAACATAGTTATAGGGTCATCTTCTCTCTCCGTTAGTGATAAAAGAAGTTGAGTATCTTTCAGTTCCTGTATAGTCAATTCACTCAATATTTTATTAGAGGATTGTTTGTCTTTCTCTGGCATGTTTGCAAAGAACTTCTTTAACTTCAGAGTTCTAGTAAACTTAAACAGATCAATTTTAGCCATACACCAATCCATTCGAGTTGCAGGACAAAAACCCAAACCCTTTTTGAGTACAGATAGCATATTGTCAGATAAATCACAAGAAGATAAATTGATCACTTCTATGTCACATGCTGTGGTAACATCATTAGTCGTTATTGTTTCCAAGATCTTAGAGTTCTTATTCTCGCGCCTGGATCTCCTGCCGCCCCTGCTACCTCTCCTTGTCTTTTTACTGTTGATTCTCGATTCCTCAATTCTGAGTCCCGATTCCCTCTCCTTAGTCTCTGGACTTCCTCTAAAAAATTATTAGTATTACCGGAAGGGACCATATCCGGTACATCTTCATTTTCACTACTCGATATAATCGAAGATGCATCTGTATCACTCACCAGGGGTGCGCTGCCACTAGTTATATTCGGAGAACTTTTCTTAATCAGATAATCGAACCTTTTGGCGAATGTGTACACTCGTCCCATTCTATAGTCTTTCTCATCACGTTTCAGTTTATGTGCCTTCCTTCTCTTAATATCCATCTGCAGATCATTTAATTTCTCATCAAGAATAGTATAATTCTTGATCGTAAGTTCTGGTAAATTCATTTCTTTGATCTCATCCTCAATTTTATTAATTTCAATGAGTAATTTAGCTATCTTCCTGTCTGCATTGTCAATCAAGATCTGGATAAGGTTACGTGAACTATTGTTTAACTCCTTCTCCCATATTTCATACAGATCAGGTTCTAAATCTTCATAGGTTGGTATTATATTAGATCTAAGTCCCCGTGGGATCCTATTAAGAATCAAATATTGTTTTAAAGTGGCAGCATCCCACCATTTGTTGAGTTCAGTACGTTTCAACAGTTCTAATTTCGCGAATTTGGCTCTAAGGCCTTCTTTTTTAGTAACAATAGGGGGACCCACAGACTTCCCTATGGTGCCACCCGTAGCTAGATTCCCAAATAGTAGTTCTGCCTCCTTGTCTCTATTCATAATGTAACCTACGCGGCTGCTCTCTCAACCTACAAACAGCAACAGCAAAAATTGGTAACGGTCAACAAGAGCGCACAGCAGAGTATAGGCAAGTAGTCAATTTACAAAATCATGCGTATTGTCGGTGCTCAGGAGGAGAAATGAGATCGGTTACCACGATCTCTGAAGAAACCAAAGGCCAATATTTTTGTAGTCCTCCGAGCACTCTATAAATCAATGTCAATGTCGAATATTATCTTCATTCATCAATAATCATCCAAAATTTGAATCCAGAAATGTCTTTAGAAGTTCAATTTATTGAAGAGCGCAGCCACCACTTCCCGTCAAATAGGAAAACATTGTTCTTTAAAACTAATTCAGTCATTCGTAAGAGCATTTGAGTGTGATCATACATTTCAGCCGGTCTTTGACTTAGAAAGTGGTCCAAAGCACGTATACCTAGATTGTGATCAATGATGGTATACAGAGAAACCACGTCTAGTGTAACTAGTAACATACCATCCTCCCAGATTATATCCTCCAATAAGTTCAAGACGTGTTTAGTATCTTCAATAAAAGACGGAAGGTTGTATACATATTGTCTCAGAAAGCAGTCTATAAATTCTGATAGGCGTTCCGTTGGGCCACCTATGCCGGAGACAATGGGCCGGCCTGGCGGATTGTCCCGGCATTTGTGGACCTTAGGGAGAGTATATAGGCAAGGTGCCCTTGGACTACTCAAAGTCAGGTAAAGGAATTCATCATGATCCAAAAGTGTTAGATCGTACCATACCTTAATTTCCCCATTAATTTTGACAATAAGTTCTGGTAAAGGATTGGTGGTAAGTTTCTCATAGTAAACAGTATCATTGAGCTGAGAGTAGACTTCATTGTTATAATGTAAGGTATCTAAAACAACAACATTCCCACCTTTATCAGCACTCCGTATTGTAATGGATTTATTGTTAATAAGTTCTTGAAGTGCCTCTCTTTCACCAAAAGTAAGGTTGTGCTGTAATCCCCTCTTGCCCATCCTACGTGATATATCAATTTCTCTGTCAATCTCAGTACTCACCATTCTGAAAAACACATCTATGGTGTTACCTGGTATCAATTGAGGGGTCCACTTGGACTTAGTTTTGAGTCCACTCCCTTCCCTTTGAAATCTGGTAATTTCCATGTCTTCCATAAGTTGTAACATAGTTATAGGGTCATCTTCTCTCTCCGTTAGTGATAAAAGAAGTTGAGTATCTTTCAGTTCCTGTATAGTCAATTCACTCAATATTTTATTAGAGGATTGTTTGTCTTTCTCTGGCATGTTTGCAAAGAACTTCTTTAACTTCAGAGTTCTAGTAAACTTAAACAGATCACTTTTAGCCATACACCAATCCATTCGAGTTGCAGGACAAAAACCCAAACCCTTTTTGAGTACAGATAGCATATTGTCAGATAAATCACAAGAAGATAAATTGATCACTTCTATGTCACATGCTGTGGTAACATCATTAGTCGTTATTGTTTCCAAGATCTTAGAGTTCTTATTCTCGCGCCTGGATCTCCTGCCGCCCCTGCTACCTCTCCTTGTCTTTTTACTGTTGATTCTCGATTCCTCAATTCTGAGTCCCGATTCCCTCTCCTTAGTCTCTGGACTTCCTCTAAAAAATTATTAGTATTACCGGAAGGGACCATATCCGGTACATCTTCATTTTCACTACTCGATATAATCGAAGATGCATCTGTATCACTCACCAGGGGTGCGCTGCCACTAGTTATATTCGGAGAACTTTTCTTAATCAGATAATCGAACCTTTTGGCGAATGTGTACACTCGTCCCATTCTATAGTCTTTCTCATCACGTTTCAGTTTATGTGCCTTCCTTCTCTTAATATCCATCTGCAGATCATTTAATTTCTCATCAAGAATAGTATAATTCTTGATCGTAAGTTCTGGTAAATTCATTTCTTTGATCTCATCCTCAATTTTATTAATTTCAATGAGTAATTTAGCTATCTTCCTGTCTGCATTGTCAATCAAGATCTGGATAAGGTTACGTGAACTATTGTTTAACTCCTTCTCCCATATTTCATACAGATCAGGTTCTAAATCTTCATAGGTTGGTATTATATTAGATCTAAGTCCCCGTGGGATCCTATTAAGAATCAAATATTGTTTTAAAGTGGCAGCATCCCACCATTTGTTGAGTTCAGTACGTTTCAACAGTTCTAATTTCGCGAATTTGGCTCTAAGGCCTTCTTTTTTAGTAACAATAGGGGGACCCACAGACTTCCCTATGGTGCCACCCGCAGCTAGAATCCCAAATAGTAGTTCTGCCTCCTTGTCTCTATTCATAATGTAACCTACGCGGCTGCTCTCTCAACCTACAAACAGCAACAGCAAAAATTGGTAACGGTCAACAAGAGCGCACAGCAGAGTATAGGCAAGTAGTCAATTTACAAAATCATGCGTATTGTCGGTGCTCAGGAGGAGAAATGAGATCGGTTACCACGATCTCTGAAGAAACCAAAGGCCAATATTTTTGTAGTCCTCCGAGCACTCTATAAATCAATGTCAATGTCGAATATTATCTTCATTCATCAATAATCATCCAAAATTTGAATCCAGAAATGTCTTTAGAAGTTCAATTTATTGAAGAGCGCAGCCACCACTTCCCGTCAAATAGGAAAACATTGTTCTTTAAAACTAATTCAGTCATTCGTAAGAGCATTTGAGTGTGATCATACATTTCAGCCGGTCTTTGACTTAGAAAGTGGTCCAAAGCACGTATACCTAGATTGTGATCAATGATGGTATACAGAGAAACCACGTCTAGTGTAACTAGTAACATACCATCCTCCCAGATTATATCCTCCAATAAGTTCAAGACGTGTTTAGTATCTTCAATAAAAGACGGAAGGTTGTATACATATTGTCTCAGAAAGCAGTCTATAAATTCTGATAGGCGTTCCGTTGGGCCACCTATGCCGGAGACAATGGGCCGGCCTGGCGGATTGTCCCGGCATTTGTGGACCTTAGGGAGAGTATATAGGCAAGGTGCCCTTGGACTACTCAAAGTCAGGTAAAGGAATTCATCATGATCCAAAAGTGTTAGATCGTACCATACCTTAATTTCCCCATTAATTTTGACAATAAGTTCTGGTAAAGGATTGGTGGTAAGTTTCTCATAGTAAACAGTATCATTGAGCTGAGAGTAGACTTCATTGTTATAATGTAAGGTATCTAAAACAACAACATTCCCACCTTTATCAGCACTCCGTATTGTAATGGATTTATTGTTAGTAAGTTCTTGAAGTGCCTCTCTTTCACCAAAAGTAAGGTTGTGCTGTAATCCCCTCTTGCCCATCCTACGTGATATATCAATTTCTCTGTCAATCTCAGTACAATGTTTTCCTATTTGACGGGAAGTGGTGGCTGCGCTCTTCAATAAATTGAACTTCTAAAGACATTTCTGGATTCAAATTTTGGATGATTATTGATGAATGAAGATAATATTCGACATTGACATTGATTTATAGAGTGCTCGGAGGACTACAAAAATATTGGCCTTTGGTTTCTTCAGAGATCGTGGTAACCGATCTCATTTCTCCTCCTGAGCACCGACAATACGCATGATTTTGTAAATTGACTACTTGCCTATACTCTGCTGTGCGCTCTTGTTGACCGTTACCAATTTTTGCTGTTGCTGTTTGTAGGTTGAGAGAGCAGCCGCGTAGGTTACATTATGAATAGAGACAAGGAGGCAGAACTACTATTTGGGAATCTAGCTGCGGGTGGCACCATAGGGAAGTCTGTGGGTCCCCCTATTGTTACTAAAAAAGAAGGCCTTAGAGCCAAATTCGCGAAATTAGAACTGTTGAAACGTACTGAACTCAACAAATGGTGGGATGCTGCCACTTTAAAACAATATTTGATTCTTAATAGGATCCCACGGGGACTTAGATCTAATATAATACCAACCTATGAAGATTTAGAACCTGATCTGTATGAAATATGGGAGAAGGAGTTAAACAATAGTTCACGTAACCTTATCCAGATCTTGATTGACAATGCAGACAGGAAGATAGCTAAATTACTCATTGAAATTAATAAAATTGAGGATGAGATCAAAGAAATGAATTTACCAGAACTTACGATCAAGAATTATACTATTCTTGATGAGAAATTAAATGATCTGCAGATGGATATTAAGAGAAGGAAGGCACATAAACTGAAACGTGATGAGAAAGACTATAGAATGGGACGAGTGTACACATTCGCCAAAAGGTTCGATTATCTGATTAAGAAAAGTTCTCCGAATATAACTAGTGGCAGCGCACCCCTGGTGAGTGATACAGATGCATCTTCGATTATATCGAGTAGTGAAAATGAAGATGTACCGGATATGGTCCCTTCCGGTAATACTAATAATTTTTTAGAGGAAGTCCAGAGACTAAGGAGAGGGAATCGGGACTCAGAATTGAGGAATCGAGAATCAACAGTAAAAAGACAAGGAGAGGTAGCAGGGGCGGCAGGAGATCCAGGCGCGAGAATAAGAACTCTAAGATCTTGGAAACAATAACGACTAATGATGTTACCACAGCATGTGACATAGAAGTGATCAATTTATCTTCTTGTGATTTATCTGACAATATGCTATCTGTACTCAAAAAGGGTTTGGGTTTTTGTCCTGCAACTCGAATGGATTGGTGTATGGCTAAAATTGATCTGTTTAAGTTTACTAGAACTCTGAAGTTAAAGAAGTTCTTTGCAAACATGCCAGAGAAAGACAAACAATCCTCTAATAAAATATTGAGTGAATTGACTATACAGGAACTGAAAGATACTCAACTTCTTTTATCACTAACGGAGAGAGAAGATGACCCTATAACTATGTTACAACTTATGGAAGACATGGAAATTACCAGATTTCAAAGGGAAGGGAGTGGACTCAAAACTAAGTCCAAGTGGACCCCTCAATTGATACCAGGTAACACCATAGATGTGTTTTTCAGAATGGTGAGTACTGAGATTGACAGAGAAATTGATATATCACGTAGGATGGGCAAGAGGGGATTACAGCACAACCTTACTTTCTGGTGAAAGAGAGGCACTTCAAGAACTTACTAACAATAAATCCATTACAATACGGAGTGCTGATAAAGGTGGGAATGTTGTTGTTTTAGATACCTTACATTATAACAATGAAGTCTACTCTCAGCTCAATGATACTGTTTACTATGAGAAACTTACCACCAATCCTTTACCAGAACTTATTGTCAAAATTAATGGGGAAATTAAGGTATGGTACGATCTAACACTTTTGGATCATGATGAATTCCTTTACCTGACTTTGAGTAGTCCAAGGGCACCTTGCCTATATACTCTCCCTAAGGTCCACAAATGCCGGGACAATCCGCCAGGCCGGCCCATTGTCTCCGGCATAGGTGGCCCAACGGAACGCCTATCAGAATTTATAGACTGCTTTCTGAGACAATATGTATACAACCTTCCGTCTTTTATTGAAGATACTAAACACGTCTTGAACTTATTGGAGGATATAATCTGGGAGGATGGTATGTTACTAGTTACACTAGACGTGGTTTCTCTGTATACCATCATTGATCACAATCTAGGTATACGTGCTTTGGACCACTTTCTAAGTCAAAGACCGGCTGAAATGTATGATCACACTCAAATGCTCTTACGAATGACTGAATTAGTTTTAAAGAACAATGTTTTCCTATTTGACGGGAAGTGGTGGCTGCGCTCTTCAATAAATTGAACTTCTAAAGACATTTCTGGATTCAAATTTTGGATGATTATTGATGAATGAAGATAATATTCGACATTGACATTGATTTATAGAGTGCTCGGAGGACTACAAAAATATTGGCCTTTGGTTTCTTCAGAGATCGTGGTAACCGATCTCATTTCTCCTCCTGAGCACCGACAATACGCATGATTTTGTAAATTGACTACTTGCCTATACTCTGCTGTGCGCTCTTGTTGACCGTTACCAATTTTTGCTGTATATATAAATACTTGTCTCTATCATTTTTGTAGTCCATATCCTGGTATTTTATATTATATATATGTAATGTAATATTGGACCTCAATATTTTTTCGATGATATTTTTGTATTTTGGTGGTCAACAGTTAATCATATAACCAGAGAAAAGAGGTGGGCAAATCCCCCCAATTCAGCTGTACACTCCTTCTACTGCTCTAGAGTCAGCTCAGGGTCGAGTTTCACCCTATCTCTTGAGGCATTTTTGTCAATCACTCTTCAAAAGCTACAAATGGGGGTGGGGTCGCACACTACTCACACACCGGCGGTGTCGCCCCTAAGGACTCTGGTCAATGTAGTAAAGGGTTCGCGATGCATCATCTTTCGATCTTCTGCTATCTTCGCTGTCTTCGCCATCCCTGGACACGTGTTTCGGGGTATTACCCCTCATCAGCAGGGATAGGCCGTGTACTGGGGTTGCCGATGGCTGCCAATATCTGCCAGGTATAGTACCACTCAGGCTCGTAGGTGCGGGATCCCAGGCTCGTCAGCCCGCTGCTCAAGGGAGCTTTAAAGTTACAAATGGGGGTGGGGTCGCACACTACTCACACACCGGCGGTGTCGCCCCTAAGGACTCTGGTCAATGTAGTAAAGTGTTCGCGATGCATCATCTTTCGATCTTCTGCTATCTTCGCTGTCTTCGCCATCCCTGGACACGTGTTTCGGGGTATTACCCCTCATCAGCAGGGATAGGCCGTGTACTGGGGTTGCCGATGGCTGCCAATATCTGCCAGGTATAGTACCACTCAGGCTCGTAGGTGCGGGATCCCAGGCTCGTCAGCCCGCTGATAAAGTCCGCGTTGATAAAGCTGCCGCTCAAGTAGATTTGTACTCGAGCGGCAGCTTTATCAACGCGGACTTTTAGTTTCTCATCGCGAGCGGTGGCGAGCATACGTGACCACTCGTAATGAGAAACCTTACCTCCCCGCGTTGAGAATCTCGCCGGGAGGTTTATTTTCCATGCTCGAGATCGGCAACTTGATGTTGCTGATCGCGAACGAGGAAAAAGTCTCGCCGGGATGTTGATTTTCCTCGCTCGCGGCCGCCAACTTGACATTGAGGACAGCGAGCAAGCAAAAAATGCTTGCTACACTATGCGTTTTTGCACTGTGCTACGTGCAATTCGCGTAGTGCGTTGTAGCGCAAACTACGCACGCTCCGCGAGCATAGCCTACTACTACGCATCTCACGAGGCGGAGTACCTCTTGCTGGGTCCCAACACTTATTCGCACCCGCAGATCCCTCTACATGTAAAGGTGATTGGTAGTGAGCATAGAAATGTTTGCGGCAGTGCTGCCTTGACCGGGGAAACATCCATTACAACACAGGCATTACATCGCAATGCCTTTTCTATGGACGTTTTACAACACAAGTGCCTTTACATCGCATGCCATTACAACACATGACATTACAATGAATGCCATTACAACGTATGTCATCACAACGCATTATGAGGTTAGTAATGGAGAATTTTAAGTTTTAGGGTGGCTATGGGTTTTGGGGTAGTTGGGAATAGTAATTTTTACTCCTACGCTATCTTTCCCTACTGTTGCACTCACTGTAGTGGGAATAGTAATTTTTACCCTTACGTTATCCAACACTTTCCCTACTGTTGCACTCACTGGAGGTGGAATAGTATTTTTCACCCCTACACTATTCAACACTTACCCTACTGTTGCACTAAAAGTATTATGTGTTGCAGTGGTATGTGTTGCAATGGTAGTTTAAAAAAACTGTGATGTAAAAGCATGCGTTGTAATTGTTTGCATTGTAACATCATATATTCCTTTGATCGTCACCTCTCTGGTAAGCCGTGTTCCTTCTATGATGGGCAACTGTAGCTTTTCTCATGCTGCGGGTCATGCCTTCACTGCAGGGCACTGGCAGAATGTATCTTGGTCCTTGCATGCAGAGGGGCATCAAGGGATGCTCTTGTCCTATGTGGTGATTCCTATTCACAATGTCGGCCCCCATTCGAGCTACTGCCTACTAGCTGCACGGTGCCGCCACTTCCGATAGCGGCTATGCCAGGCCGTAGGTGCTAGTGCGGACTCAGGCATGTTGCAGGAAGGCTTTCCTCTTCCTCCTCACACTGGGACAGACGGCAGCAGGCGGGGCAGCTTGAGGGCGCCTCAGCAAGTCACTGCATGAACATGTACCGGCCCTTCCTTACTTTAAGGGTCCTCTCTTTTTGGCTCTGTCCCCTCTTGCTGCTGGCATCGCTTTCTATTTTTCTCAACCCGCTCTGCTCCCGGGTCACATCCTTCTGCCGGCTTCCTGCAGGCAGGGGCTGCAAAGGTTATATCTACCCCAGGAAACACGACAAACTGCAGCCGGTGCATATGTGGGATCAGACCCACTTGTCGCCATAGTACAGTAGTGGGCGCTAGGCCCACATACTTGTGGAATAATGCACGCATACAGAGTAGTAGGGTACTGATAACTGGCCTAGGTCACGTGCTCCCGGACCCATTTATTATCAGAGTCAGCTGACCGGTGACGCCTGTGATGGGTGGGTGTTAAGTGTGAGTACAGCCAGTGCTTAATTTGTGCCGGAGCTTTCCGGTGCTCAGCACCGGCACTTATTTTACCGGGCCGGGTCTTTCCGATTTTTCTCCTCCGGCAGATCAATGGCCCGGTAATTATTAAAATAATTTCCTGCGCTGCTCTTCTTCTATGGCTGCTGCCTGGTATGTCTCAGAGGAAGTCCCACCCTGGTCCAGGCATACTTGAAGAGTGTCGTCATCACGTTAGTGATGTCAAGTCCTGAGCAGATCACGCCTGCTTTCACAGAATGTTGTGTCATTTGCTTTGAATAGTAGCTGAGGGTGGGCTTTTGACTGAGCCCACCAGGCTGGAAGTGTGCAGGACTACCAAAGTGCCAATGAACGTTTTAGAAATGCTGAATTTATATGAGCGCCGGCACCCGCAATCAATACAGGTATCATTTTTAGGTCTCGGCAACGAGAACTATTGTCGCCGAGTAAGCTCGCAAGGGAGTACAGAGCGGTGCACGAGCCGACCAGGGTCTGTGGACGCGCACACACAAAGGCAGGCAGGCAGGCACACACCAGACACACACAGACAGACACACGCACGCACGCACACACACACACACACACCCTCCCTCTCTGCCCACTCCCTCTCTGCCGCCCCCCTCTACCCCCACTCACCGGGCTCTTTCCCTCTGCAGCGGGTCAGTCACGGCAGCAGGCAGGCTCGGTGTCTTCTCCGGCGATCTTCAGCTGATGTGCACGCTCACGCTGCCTCTCCTGCGCGCCCACCACGCTGTTTCACGCCCGTTGATCCTCAGCTTGTGATTACTACTCCTTCTAACCCGGATTCTAAATTACTATTTCTTGGTTCTCTAACTCCACTCTGTTGATTCGTAACAAACTGATATTCAGCACATTTCACAGTCTCGCTTTTGCTTCTCATAAATACAATAAGATTATTTTAAGCAATGTCTACCCTTCTTTTGGTTCTGTGCCTATTATGCTTCGGACTATAGAGTTTTAGAAAGTGTGGTGGAAGATTCCATGATATCAGTGGTGTGCACAGTGCAGAGTGAGTGTGCAGAGTGCAGAGTAGTGAGTGCAGAGTAGTGAGTGCAGAGTAGTGAGTGCAGAGTAGTGAGTGCAGAGTGTGAGTGCAGAGTAGTGAGTGCAGAGTGTGAGTGCAGAGTGTGAGTGCATAGTGAGTGGGCAGAGAGAGTGTGCAGAGTAGTGAGTGCAGAGGAGTGAGTGCAGAGGAGTGAGTGCAGAGGAGTGAGTGCAGAGTAGTGAGTGCAGAGTAGTGAGTGCAGAGTAGTGAGTAGTGAGTGCAGAGTAGTGAGTAGTGAGTGCAGAGTAGTGAGTAGTGAGTGCAGAGTAGTGAGTGCAGAGTGTGAGTGCAGAGTAGTGAGTGCAGAGTAGTGAGTGCAGAGTAGTGAGTGCAGAGTGTGAGTGCAGAGTGTGAGTGCATAGTGAGTGGGCAGAGAGAGTGTGCAGAGGAGTGAGTGCAGAGGAGTGAGTGCAGAGGAGTGAGTGCGCAGAGTAGTGAGTGTGCAGAGTAGTGAGTGCGCAGAGTAGTGAGTGTGCAGAGTAGTGAGTGCAGAGTAGTGAGTGCAGAGTAGTGAGTGCTGAGTAGTGAGTAGTGAGTGCAGAGTAGTGAGTAGTGAGTGCAGAGTAGTGAGTAGTGAGTGCAGAGTAGTGAGTGCGCAGAGTAGTGAGTGCAGAGTAGTGAATGCAGAGTAGTGAGTGCAGAGTAGTGAGTGCAGAGTAGTGAGTGCAGAGTAGTGAGTAGTGAGTAGTGAGTGCAGAGTAGTGAGTAGTGAGTGCAGAGTAGTGAGTAGTGAGTGCGCAGAGTAGTGAGTGCAGAGTAGTGAATGCAGAGTAGTGAGTGCAGAGTAGTGAGTGCAGAGTAGTGAGTGCAGAGTAGTGAGTGCAGAGTAGTGAGTGCAGAGTAGTGAGTGCAGAGTAGTGAGTGCAGAGTAGTGAGTAGTGAGTAGTGAGTGCAGAGTAGTGAGTGCAGAGTAGTGAGTGCAGAGTAGTGAGTAGTGAGTGCAGAGTAGTGAGTAGTGAGTGCAGAGTAGTGAGTGCAGAGTAGTGAGTAGTGAGTGCAGAGTAGTGAGTAGTGAGTGCAGAGTAGTGAGTGCAGAGTAGTGAGTAGTGAGTGCAGAGTAGTGAGTGCAGAGTAGTGAGTGCAGAGTAGTGAGTGCAGAGTGCAGAGTAGTGAGTGCAGAGTAGTGAGTGCAGAATGCAGAGTAGTGAGCGCAGAGTAGTGAGTAGTGAGTGCAGAGTAGTGAGTAGTGAGTGCAGAGTAGTGAGTAGTGAGTGCAGAGTAGTGAGTGCAGAGTAGTGAGTGCAGAGTAGTGAGTGCAGAGTAGTGAGTAGTGAGTGCAGAGTAGTGAGTAGTGAGTGCTGAGTAGTGAGTGCAGAGTAGTGAGTAGTGAGTGCAGAGTAGTGAGTAGTGAGTGCAGATTAGTGAGTAGTGAGTGCAGAGTAGTGAATGCAGAGTAGTGAGTAGTGAGTGCAGAGTAGTGAGTGCAGAGTAGTGAGTGCAGAGTAGTGAGTGCAGAGTAGTGAGTAGTGAGTGCAGAGTAGTGAGTAGTGAGTGCAGAGTAGTGAGTAGTGAGTGCAGAGTAGTGAGTGCAGAGTAGTGAGTAGTGAGTGCAGAGTAGTGAGTAGTGAGTGCAGAGTAGTGAGTAGTGAGTGCAGAGTGCAGAGTAGTGAGTGCAGAGTGCAGAGTAGTGAGTGCAGAGTGCAGAGTAGTGAGTGCGGAGTAGTGAGTGCAGAGTGCAGAGAAGTGAGTGCAGAGTAGTGAGTGCAGAGTGCAGAGTAGTGAGTGCAGAGTAGTGAGTGCAGAGTAGTGAGTGCAGAGTAGTGAGTGCAGAGTAGTGAGTAGTGAGTGCAGAGTGCAGAGTAGTGAGTGCAGAGTAGTGAGTGCGCAGAGTAGTGAGTGCGCAGAGTAGTGAGTGCAGAGTAGTGAGTGCAGAGTAGTGAGTGCAGAGTAGTGAGTGCAGAGTAGTGAGTGCAGAGTAGTGAGTGCAGAGTAGTGAGTAGTTGTTGGACAGGCCACATGAAGGGCTCGCTCCCTCCCCGCAGGACAGGGCCCGGGCCACCGTCAGCACCATTGCCCGGCCCAGCCGCCATCTTGGACACGGCACCACGCGGCCGCGCGGCCTCAGCCCGACCCCAACCCTGGGCCTGGCCAGGCCCCGACATCCCGGCACCACCCTCCACCCAGGAGGTGAACGGACCACTTGGCAGGTCAATGGGAGTAAGAAGTGTCGATGGCTCTCCCCCGCCAGGTGCCGAGCACCCCCAGCCTCCTCGGGCGCTGGCTCCACCCCCCTGCTGGGTGTCTGGACTCACTCATCCCAGACCTCCCGACCTCCAAGAGCGAGGGTCCGGACATCAAAGGGCGCCAGACCTATAACTGAGGCCGCCCCAGGACAGGAAGGCAGTTGTATCCTGGAGTCGAGAGACACCGCGACAAACTCATCCTTGACGGACTGCTGGCGCTGCCGCAGCCCTGCCTTGTGAACTATTGTCCTGCCTGCTGGCGCTGCCGCGGCCCTCTGCAACCTTCATCCTCGTGGGACCTGCTGGCGCTGCCGCGGCCCTCTGCAACCTTCATCCTCGTGGGACCTGCTGGCACTGCCGCGGCCCGTTGTAACCTTCATCCTCGTGGGACCTGCTGGCGCTGCCGCGGCCCGTTGCAACCTGCATTCTCGTGGGACCTGCTGGCGCTGCCGCGGCCCGTTGTAACCTTCATCCTCGTTGGGACCTGCTGGCGCTGCCGCGGCCCGTTGCCACCTACGACCTCTGCGGGACCTGCCGGCGCTGCCGCGGTCTGACCCATCCGAACACCGAGCTCGAGGATTGTGAGCTATCACCGTTACCCCTCCGTACCCGTGGGTACCAAGACTGTCCCGCTACCCCCTTCCCTTACTAGAGACTAGAATTGAGAGGATCATCGTGTCCTGATCGCCTTGTATCGTACCACTCTACTACCAGAAGTGCCTATAAAAGGTGTTACCCTGATCTTTGTGTGATGTCCATCTGTGGGGGGGAAGTTACCTGTCTGTGCGATCACTGTGCTCGGCCGACCCTCCAGGTCCCCGTCTAACATTGGTGGCTAGCGGCGCGATCCGAACCAACGCGTACCGTACAGACAGTAACTCACCCTACGACTAAAACCACAATGACGACCAAAGAGAGCGGATCGGCGGAGAAGTTCCAGATGGAAAAGCTGGAAGAATACAACCACCGAGAGCTCAAACAATTTTGCATGGACTTAGGCATTGCTACCACCGGGCTAAGCACAAAAGAAGACTTCAAAAACGCCCTAGAGGCCTGGACAGAGACAAATACCGCAACCCCCCGGGACCCCGCAGCCCCGGAAGTCAACACCACCCGGACGGAGGAACGGAGAACAGGCCCTTCCCGTGAAGAGATCCAAGAGCGGGAAAAAAATAGATTACACGAGTTAGACTTGGCACGACTCAGATTAGACGGAGAATTGAAACTGGCGGAACAAAAAATAAACTTAGAACACTTACGGCTCAGAGAAGAGCGAGAGGAAAAACAGAGACAGAGAGACCTCGAAGAAAAAAGACTGGCATACGAGCACGAGTGCAAACTAGCGGAGATAGAAATACGCAAACTGAACAAAAACCTAGGGGTGCCCGAGCAACCGCACTCCCCGGGTCCTACCGAGCAGAAGGTCCACATCCCCAAGGATGTGGTCCGAGAATATCACCGGAACGACGACATACAGCAGTGGTTCAAGGCCTATGAGATTGCCATGACCGCCCACCGGGTCGCTCGAAGTGACTGGGGAGCCGGTCTATGGGGGAGATTCGTCAACGAGGGTCGTGATGCCCTGCTGCAGCTTCCGGACCATCAAATGACGTCCTATGACCACATGAAGGCCGCCCTCCTCAGTCGATATGGGCTTACACCCGAAATGTACCGCCAGAGGTTCCGCAACTGCACCCGGATCCCAGGTACAACGTGGTTGGAATACGTGAACTATTTCAGCCGAGCCTTCGAGGGGTGGATCAAGGGTAACAACGTAACCACTTACGAACAACTCTTCAATCTCATTGTGTGGGAGCACCTCTCCAACAACTGCTTCGTCGAGCTCAGGCAGCACCTCCTCGACAGTAAATTGACTGAACCCCGGCAGCTCGCCGCCGAGGCTGACCGGTGGGAGAGCACCCGAGTGGCCCGGAGTGGGCCGAATGAGCAGAACAGAACCAACCAAGGTCATCATCGTCCCCGAGGAGGAGGAGGAGGCCCGGGCCGGGGCAGAGACGCCGTCCCGGCCGCGCTCACTAACGCCACCCCGGCCCCAGCAGGCCGGGGAAACCCCCCGATGCGCCCGGGGTTCCGAGCTAACGTGACGTGTCATCGATGCCAGCGAGTCGGCCACTATGCCAGTGACCCGACCTGCCCGAAGAACCAGGTCCCCGGGCCCCGCCAGATGGCGGCCGCCGCCCTGGGAGAAGAACAAGTCTCCGAAGACATGGAGACCTATGAGTCGGAGCAGTTCGAGTGGGAACCCGCCGCCATGACCCTGGCATGCCTGGGAGGAAGAGACATGGTCCCGCGGACTCCCCTGCCCGCCAACACTCGGAAGTACAGCCAATGGGTGAGCATCAATGGGCGCAAGGCCGAGGCCCTGCGTGACACCGGGGCCAGTGTGACGGCCGTCCGTTGTCACCTGGTGACCCCAGAACAAATCCTACCAAACGTACTTTGCCCCGTCCGATCGGCAGATAACTCGGAGAGCCTGTGTCGGATGGCCTGCGTCCACTTCGAATGGGGAGGAGTGTCCGGCATGCTGAAAGTAACTGTCCGCGACGATGCCCCCGTGGACTGCCTCCTGGGGAACGATCTCGAGAGCTCCCCGTGGGCCGCTGTAGAAAGAAGAGAGCATCTGGGGATGTTGGGTCTCCCGGACTGGGCGTGCGTAACCACCCGGTCCATGGCCACCCGCACCATCCCTAGACCAGAAGAACCAGAATGGGCAGCACCTTCGCCCTCGATCACTCCAGAAGAAGACTTCCTCCAGACCGACCACCCGGACCCCACCACAGAGGGGTCCACACAGCCCCCCGAGCTTCCCGACCTGGCTCAGTGGCGTCAAGAAGGGGGGCCCACCCAGGAACAATTCCGGCAGGAGCAAAAGACCTGCCCCTCCCTCGAGGGATTGCGACAGCAAGCGCTCGCCCAGAGCCAAGGAGACACCACCGGGGCCCACTGGGTTTATTGGGACAATGATCTCTTGTACAGCGAGCAGAAAATCGCAGAACTGGGGGCCGGGCGAGTGCTGGTGGTGCCCCTCCACTTCAGAGACTTCCTGTTGAACCTAGCCCATGATGTCCCCCTGGCCGGGCACCTGGGCCAAGACAAGACCTACCACCGCCTGGTGACTCACTTTTTTTGGCCCAAAATGAGAAATGACGTCTCCAACCATTGCCGGTCCTGCCCGACCTGCCAGGCCAGCGGGAAGAGCGGCCGCAAACTCAAGGCACCCCTACAACCATTCCCCGTGGTGACCACCCCGTTCGAAAGGGTGGGAATAGACATTGTGGGGCCCCTGGACCCCCGAACAGCACAGGGGCATCGCTTCATCCTGGTCCTGGTGGACCACGCCACCCGCTATCCTGAGGCGGTCCCCCTCCGTACTATAACAGCCCCAGTAGTGGGTCGAGCCTTGATGGGGATCTTCTCTCGAGTGGGCTTCCCCCGGGAAGTCGTCAGCGACAGGGGTACGAACTTTATTTCAAAGTATATGAAATCCCTCTGGCAGCAGTGCGGAGTCACTTACCGCTTCACCACCCCCTATCACCCCCAGGGGAACGGACTGGTCGAGCGGTTCAACCGCACCCTCAAGGGGATGATCATGGGGCTGGAAGAACCCCTACGCCGCCAGTGGGACGTGCTACTACCGTGCCTCCTCTTCGCCTACCGAGAAGTCCCCCAGAAGTCCCTCGGCTTCAGCCCCTTCGAACTCCTGTACGGACACCCCGTTCGCGGGCCTCTCAGCCTAGTGAAGGAGGAATGGGAAATGGCCCCCCTAAAGACCCCTCCGGACGTCTACAAATACCTCCTGACCCTCCGAAATCAGACCCGGAAATTCAGGGAGATCGCTAAAGCCAATCTGGAGGCCAGTCAGGAGGACATGAAGAAGTGGTACGACCAACAGGCCTCCTCCATCGAGTTTGAACCGGGTCAGCAGGTATGGGTGATGTCCCCCATCGAACCGTGTGCCTTGCAAGACAAATGGACGGGGCCCTTCAAGGTGATCGAGCGCAGGAGTCCCGTCACCTATCTCATCGACCTGGAGTCCCCCCGGAACCCCCTCCGGGTCCTCCACGCCAACAGGCTCAAACCCCACTTCATGCGCTCAGAGCTCAGCCTGCTGATGGCGACCGACAGTGGCACAGAAGGAGACTCCGAGCCCCTCCCTGACCTACTGAGGACTCGGGAAAGAGATGGCTCGGTGGACGGGGTCCGACTCTCCGAGGCCCTGACCCCAGAGCAGCGTCAAGATTGCCGGGCCCTCCTGCTGCCGTTCGCAAACCTGTTCTCCCTCGCACCCGGAGTCACCACCTGGTGCCTGCACGACGTGGACACGGGGGACAGTCCTCCTGTCCGACACCGGGCGTACCGAGTACCGGATCGGGTACGTACATGCATCCAAGAAGAAGTCTCCAAGATGCTCGCCCTCGGGGTCATCGAGCCTTCGGACAGTCCCTGGGCCAGCCCGGTCGTCCTGGTCCCCAAGGCCGCGGCACCGGGCACCACGCCGGAGCTCCGATTCTGCATCGACTATCGGGGGCTGAACGCGGTCACCCGAACCGACGCTCACCCTATCCCCCGAGCAGATGAACTAGTCGACCGCATGGGGGCAGCCCGCTACCTAAGCATCTTTGACCTGACAGCGGGCTACTGGCAGATCGGCCTCACCCCCAGGGCCCAAGAACGTTCCGCTTTCTCCACCCCGGACGGGCACTACCATTTCAGAGTGATGCCCTTCGGCATGAAGAACGCTCCAGCCACCTTTCAAAGACTGGTGAACCAGGTATTGGCGGGCCTCGAAGAATTCAGCGCCGCCTACCTGGACGACATCGCGGTATACAGCCGCCACTGGGCCGACCACCTCCACCACCTCAGAGCGGTCCTGCAGGCCCTCCAACAGGCCGGCCTCACCATAAAGGCCAGCAAGTGCCAAATCGGCCAGGGGTCCGTGACCTACCTCGGACACCAAGTGGGGAGCGGTCTGGTGGCCCCCCTCCAACTCAAGGTAGCTGCCATCCAGTCCTGGCAACCCCCCGAAACACAAACAGAGGTCCGAGCCTTCCTGGGGCTCTCCGGATACTACCGGCGGTTTGTGAGGGACTATGGCAGCATTGTGGGGCCCCTCACGGAACTCACGTCTAAGAACAACCCAAAACGAGTCAACTGGACTCCCGACTGTCACGCGGCCTTCGAGACGCTGAAGGCCGCCATGGGCACCGCTCCGGTGCTCCAGGCCCCCGACTACAGCCGCGAGTTCATTGTGCAGACCGATGCCTCCGACCATGGTATTGGGGCCGTCCTCTCCCAACTGAATCCCGAAGGAGTGGACCAACCCGTGGCCTTCATCAGCAGACGCCTACTGCCCCGAGAACAGCGCTGGAGCACCATTGAGCGAGAGGCCTTCGCAGTGGTATGGGCCCTCAAGAAGCTCCGGCCGTACCTCTTCGGAACCCATTTCCGGGTACAGACAGATCATCGGCCCCTGCAATGGCTCATGCAGATGCGGGGGGAGAACCCCAAACTATTGCGATGGTCCATCTCCCTGCAGGGGATGGACTTCACTGTGGAGCATCGCCCTGGCCAAGACCACGCCAACGCGGATGGCCTGTCCCGCTTTTTCCGCCTCGACGAGGAAAGTCCCCAAGAAGATAGGTGACTCTCCCCGCCTTCAGCTGGGGGGGACGCATGTTGGACAGGCCACATGAAGGGCTCGCTCCCTCCCCGCAGGACAGGGCCCGGGCCACCGTCAGCACCATTGCCCGGCCCAGCCGCCATCTTGGACACGGCACCACCCGGCCGCGCGGCCTCAGCCCGACCCCAACCCTGGGCCTGGCCAGGCCCCGACATCCCGGCACCACCCTCCACCCAGGAGGTGAACGGACCACTTGGCAGGTCAATGGGAGTAAGAAGTGTCGATGGCTCTCCCCCGCCAGGTGCCGAGCACCCCCAGCCTCCTCGGGCGCTGGCTCCACCCCCCTGCTGGGTGTCTGGACTCCCTCATCCCAGACCTCCCGACCTCCAAGAGCGAGGGTCCGGACATCAAAGGGCGCCAGACCTATAACTGAGGCCGCCCCAGGACAGGAAGGCAGTTGTATCCTGGAGTCGAGAGACACCGCGACAAACTCATCCTTGACGGACTGCTGGCGCTGCCGCAGCCCTGCCTTGTGAACTATTGTCCTGCCTGCTGGCGCTGCCGCGGCCCTCTGCAACCTTCATCCTCGTGGGACCTGCTGGCGCTGCCGCGGCCCTCTGCAACCTTCATCCTCGTGGGACCTGCTGGCGCTGCCGCGGCCCGTTGTAACCTTCATCCTCGTGGGACCTGCTGGCGCTGCCGCGGCCCGTTGCAACCTGCATTCTCGTGGGACCTGCTGGCGCTGCCGCGGCCCGTTGTAACCTTCATCCTCGTTGGGACCTGCTGGCGCTGCCGCGGCCCGTTGCCACCTACGACCTCTGCGGGACCTGCCGGCGCTGCCGCGGTCTGACCCATCCGAACACCGAGCTCGAGGATTGTGAGCTATCACCGTTACCCCTCCGTACCCGTGGGTACCAAGACTGTCCCGCTACCCCCTTCCCTTACTAGAGACTAGAATTGAGAGGATCATCGTGTCCTGATCGCCTTGTATCGTACCATTCTACTACCAGAAGTGCCTATAAAAGGTGTTACCCTGATCTTTGTGTGATGTCCATCTGTGGGGGGGAAGTTACCTGTCTGTGCGATCACTGTGCTCGGCCGACCCTCCAGGTCCCCGTCTAACAGTAGTGAGTGCAGAGTAGTGAGTAGTGAGTGCAGAGTAGTGAGTAGTGAGTGCAGAGTAGTGAGTAGTGAGTGCAGAGTAGTGAGTAGTGAGGGCAGAGTGCAGAGTAGTGAGGGCAGAGTGCAGAGTAGTGAGGGCAGAGTGCAGAGTAGTGAGTGCAGAGTGCAGAGTAGTGAGTGCAGAGTAGTGAGTAGTGAGTGCAGAGTAGTGAGTGCAGAGTAGTGAATGCAGAGTAGTGAGTGCGCAGAGTAGTGAGTGCGCAGAGTAGTGAGTGCGCAGAGTAGTGAGTGCAGAGTAGTGAGTAGTGAGTGCAGAGTAGTGAGTGCAGAGTAGTGAGTGCAGAGTAGTGAGTGCAGAGTAGTGAGTGCAGAGTAGTGAGTGCTGAGTAGTGAGTGCAGAGTAGTGAGTGCTGAGTAGTGAGTGCAGAGTAGTGAGTAGTGAGTGCTGAGTAGTGAGTAGTGAGTGCAGAGTAGTGAGTAGTGAGTGCAGAGTGCAGAGTAGTGAGTGCAGAGTAGTGAGTGCAGAGTAGTGAGTGCAGAGTAGTGAGTGCAGAGTAGTGAGTAGTGAGTGCAGAGTAGTGAGTAGTGAGTGCAGAGTGCAGAGTAGTGAGTGCAGAGTGCAGAGTAGTGAGTGCAGAGTAGTGAGTGCAGAGTAGTGAGTGCAGAGTAGTGAGTGCGCAGAGTAGTGAGTGCGCAGAGTAGTGAGTGCAGAGAAGTGAGTGCAGAGTAGTGAGTGCAGAGTAGTGAGTGCAGAGTAGTGAGTGCAGAGTAGTGAGTGCAGAGTAGTGAGTGCAGAGTAGTGAGTAGTGAGTGCAGAGTAGTGAGTAGTGAGTGCAGAGTAGTGAGTAGTGAGTGCAGAGTAGTGAGTAGTGAGTGCAGAGTAGTGAGTAGTGAGGGCAGAGTGCAGAGTAGTGAGGGCAGAGTGCAGAGTAGTGAGGGCAGAGTGCAGAGTGCAGAGTAGTGAGGGCAGAGTGCAGAGTAGTGAGTGCAGAGTGCAGAGTAGTGAGTGCAGAGTAGTGAGTGCGGAGTAGTGAGTGCAGAGGAGTGAGTGCAGAGTAGTGAGTGCAGAGTGCAGTGCAGTGCAGGTGAGTGCAGTGCAGGTGAGTGCAGTGCAGGTGAGTGCAGGTGAGTACAGTGCAGTGCAGGTGAGTGCAGTGCAGGTGAGTGCAGTGCAGGTAGTGAGTGCAGAGTAGTGAGTAGTGAGTGCAGAGTAGTGAGTAGTGAGTGCAGAGTAGTGAGTAGTGAGGGCAGAGTAGTGAGTAGTGAGTGCAGAGTAGTGAGGGCAGAGTGGTGAGTGCAGAGTAGTGAGTGCAGATGAGTGAGTGCAGAGGAGTGAGTGCAGAGGAGTGAGTGCAGAGGAGTGAGTGCAGAGTGCAGTGCAGTGCAGGTATGTGCAGTGCAGTGCAGGTGAGTGCAGTGCAGTGCAGGTGAGTGCAGTGCAGGTGAGTGCAGGTGAGTGCAGTGCAGTGCAGGTGAGTGCAGTGCAGGTGAGTGCAGTGCAGGTGAGTGCAGTGCAGTGCAGGTGAGTGCAGTGGAGTGCAGGTGAGTGCAGTGCAGGTGAGTGCAGTGCAGTGCAGGTAGTGTGTGCAGAGTAGTGAGTGCAGAGTAGTGAGTAGTGAGTGCAGAGTAGTGAGTAGTGAGTGCAGAGTAGTGAGTAGTGAGGGCAGAGTGCAGAGTAGTGAGGGCGGAGTGCAGAGTAGTGAGTGCAGAGTAGTGAGTGCAGAGGAGTGAGTGCAGAGTAGTGAGTGCAGAGTAGTGAGTGCAGAGGAGTGAGTGCAGAGTAGTGAGTGCAGAGTGCAGTGCAGTGCAGGTATGTGCAGTGCAGTGCAGTGCAGGTGAGTGCAGTGCAGTGCAGGTGAGTGCAGTGCAGGTGAGTGCAGGTGAGTGCAGTGCAGTGCAGGTGAGTGCAGTGGAGTGCAGGTGAGTGCAGTGCAGGTGAGTGCAGGTGAGTGCAGTGCAGTGCAGGTGAGTGCAGTGCAGGTGAGTGCAGTGCAGTGCAGGTAGTGAGTGCAGAGTAGTGAGTAGTGAGTGCAGAGTAGTGAGTAGTGAGTGCAGAGTAGTGAGTAGTGAGTGCAGAGTAGTGAGTAGTGAGGGCAGAGTAGTGAGTAGTGAGGGCAGAGGGCAGAGTAGTGAGTGCAGAGTGCAGAGTAGTGAGTGCAGAGTAGTGAGTGCAGAGTAGTGAGTGCAGAGTAGTGAGTGCAGAGTAGTGAGTAGTGAGTGCTGAGTAGTGAGTGCAGAGTAGTGAGTGCAGAGTAGTGAGTGCAGAGTAGTGAGTGCAGAGGAGTGAGTGCAGAGGAGTGAGTGCAGAGTGCAGTGCAGTGCAGGTATGTGCAGTGCAGTGCAGGTGAGTGCAGTGCAGTGCAGGTGAGTGCAGTGCAGGTGAGTGCAGTGCAGGTGAGTGCAGTGCAGTGCAGGTGAGTGCAGTGCAGGTGAGTGCAGTGGAGTGCAGTGGAGTGCAGTGCAGGTGAGTGCAGTGCAGTGCAGGTCAGAGCAGTGCAGTGCAGGTGAGTGCAGTGCAGTGCAGTGGAGTGCAGGCGAGTGCAGTGCAGTGCCGGTGAGTGCAGTGCAGTGCAGTGCAGTGCAGTGCATGCGAGTGCAGTGCATGCGAGTGCAGTGCAGTGCAGGTGAGTGCAGGTGAGTGCAGTGGAGTGCAGGTGAGTGCAGTGCAGGTGAGTGCAGTGCAGGTGAGTGCAGTGCAGGAGAGTGCAGGTGAGCGCAGTGCAGGTGAGTGCAGTGCAATGCAGGTGAGTGCAGTGCAGGTGAGTGCAGTGCAGGTGAGTGCAGTGCAGGTGAGTGCAGTGCAGTGCAGTGCAGGTGAGTGCAGTGCAGTGCAGGTGAGTGCAGTGCAGTGCAGGTGAGTGCAGTGCAGGTGTGTGCAGTGCAGGTGAGTGCAGTGCAGGTGAGTGCAGTGCAGGTGAGTGCAGTGCAGGTGAGTGCAGTGCAGTGCAGGTGAGTGTAGTGCAGTGCAGGTGAGTGCAGTGCAGGTGAGTGCAGTGCAGGTGAGTGCAGTACAGGTGAGTGCAGTGCAGGTGAGTGCAGTGGAGTGCAGGTGAGTGCAGTGCAGTGCAGGTGAGGGCAGTGCAGTGCAGGTGAGTGCATTGCAGGTGAGTGCAGTGCGTGCAGTGCAGGTGAGTGCAGTGCAGGTGAGTGCAGTGCAGTGCAGGTGAGTGCAGTGCAGGTGAGTGCAGTGCAGGTGAGTGCAGTGCAGGTGAGTGCAGTGCAGTGCAGGCGAGTGCAGTGCAGGCGAGTGCAGTGCAGGCGAGTGCAGTGCAGGTGAGTGCAGGTGAGTGCAGTGCAGGTGAGTGCAGTGCAGGTGAGTGCAGTGCAGGTGAGTGCAGTGCAGTGCAGGTGAGTGCAGTGCAGTGCAGTGCAGGTGAGTGCAGTGCAGGTGAGTGCAGTGCAGTGCAGGTGAGTGCAGTGCAGTGCAGGTGAGTGCAGTGCAGTGCAGTGCAGGTGAGTGCAGTGCATGTGAATGCAGTGCAGGTGAGTGCAGTGCAGTGCATGTGAGTGCAGTGCAGTGCAGTGCATGTGAGTGCAGTGCTGGTGAGTGCAGTGCTGGTGAGTGCAGTGCAGTGCAGGTGAGTGCAGTGCAGTGCAGGTGAGTGCAGTGCAGGTGAGTGCACTGCAATGCAGGTGAGTGCAGTGCAGTGCAGGTGAGTGCAGTGCAGTGCAGGTGAGTGCAGTGCAGTGCAGGTGAGTGCAGTGCAGTGCAGGTGAGTGCAGTGCAGGTGAGTGCAGTGCAGGTGAGTGCAGGTGAGTGCAGTGCAGGTGAGTGCAGTGCAG
Organism: Lissotriton helveticus; assembly: GCF_964261635.1. NCBI lineage: Eukaryota > Metazoa > Chordata > Amphibia > Caudata > Salamandridae > Lissotriton > Lissotriton helveticus. Next base: position 194,618,065 of record NC_136062.1, on the reverse strand, counting down.
GTGAGTGCAGTGCAGTGCAGGCGAGTGCAGTGCAGGCGAGTGCAGTGCAGGCGAGTGCAGTGCAGGTGAGTGCAGGTGAGTGCAGTGCAGGTGAGTGCAGTGCAGGTGAGTGCAGTGCAGGTGAGTGCAGTGCAGTGCAGGTGAGTGCAGTGCAGTGCAGTGCAGGTGAGTGCAGTGCAGGTGAGTGCAGTGCAGTGCAGGTGAGTGCAGTGCAGTGCAGGTGAGTGCAGTGCAGTGCAGTGCAGGTGAGTGCAGTGCATGTGAATGCAGTGCAGGTGAGTGCAGTGCAGTGCATGTGAGTGCAGTGCAGTGCAGTGCATGTGAGTGCAGTGCTGGTGAGTGCAGTGCTGGTGAGTGCAGTGCAGTGCAGGTGAGTGCAGTGCAGTGCAGGTGAGTGCAGTGCAGGTGAGTGCACTGCAATGCAGGTGAGTGCAGTGCAGTGCAGGTGAGTGCAGTGCAGTGCAGGTGAGTGCAGTGCAGTGCAGGTGAGTGCAGTGCAGTGCAGGTGAGTGCAGTGCAGGTGAGTGCAGTGCAGGTGAGTGCAGTGCAGGTGAGTGCAGGTGAGTGCAGTGCAGGTGAGTGCAGTGCAGTGCAGGTGAGTACAGTGCAGGTGAGTGCAGGTGAGTACAGTGCAGGTGAGTGCAGTGCAGGTGAGTGCAGTGCAGGTGAGTGCAGGTGAGTGCAGTGCAGTGCAGGTGAGTTCAGTGCAGGTGAGTGCAGGTGAGTGCAGTGCAGGTGAGTGCAGTGCAGTGCAGGTGAGTGCAGTGCAGGTGAGTGCAGTGCAGGTGAGTGCAGGTGAGTGCAGTGCAGTGCAGGTGAGTGCAGTGCAGGTGAGTGCAGTGCAGTGCAGGTGAGTGCAGTGCAGTGCAGGTGAGTGCAGTGCAGGTGAGTGCAGTTGAGTGCAGTGCAGTGCAGGTGAGTGCAGTTGAGTGCAGTGCAGTGCAGGTGAGTGCAGTTGAGTGCAGTGCAGGTGAGTGCAGTGCAGTGCTGGTGAGTGCAGTTGAGTGCAGTGCAGGTGAGTGCAGTTGAGTGCAGAGTGGTGTGTATTGACAATGTAAATGACAATGCCATTTATTTATGATTTAAAGAAAAAAAAAATGTCATGAGCAATGCCAATAGCTCTACCTTTAATGATGCCGAGACCATTGCATTGTAAATGCTTGTTGTATATGGAAAGTACTTGCTTCATAAAAGCAACTAGAGCGGACGCACCAAAAATAAATAACTTTCCGGCATTTAGGCACGTTCTTTTAATCTCCTGTCTCCTGTGCTGAGGACCCACCGTGCGCCACAGATTTATTGCCTTGTAAAATCGGATGATGGTTGCCAGAGGGCAGGCTGCGCTTGAGTCTCACAGTGCACGTGCTGCTCTGCACTCAGTCTAGGTCAGTTTGTTTTTTAGTGAAATAACATGATATAGCAGATTGCATCCTGGTCGCACTAAGCCTGCCAAAATCTTTTGTCTACACAAAATGATAATTCTGTCTGGAATGGTTCTGTAATAGTGTAGTGACAAGCTGAAGAGTGCGGAGGAGGTAGAAATTTTAAGGTGCAAAAAACTAGAATTCAAACGTAAATACTCTGCAGGATTTCCCATTTGCTTTTTCTAACTTTAGCATCTTTGCAAATTTCTGGCTCCACCTGCGTAGGTAGAGTGTGCAGGTTATTGCTTGACTTATTCGGGGTGACTTGTATGACCCTTGGAATTTAAAAGACATCATAAGTATATAATAATCTTAGATTTGAAATAAGGGGGACACATCAATGCAAAACCTGCAGAGAAACAAATGTGATTACGAAACATCACAAACATTAAATTACTAATAGCAACCTGGTAAGAGATATATAGCGGAACTCTAACAAAGGGATTTTTCTATGTAAAGATTTAGAAAATCAAGCAAGCATGAAACCATTTTTAGAAATGTCACCCGTACTGACCGCATACTTATCACTGCTGGAATATTGTACTAAGCAGTGTTCCTGGTCAGAGACTGATGCTGGACTTAGCCCAGTCACTTGGGTACTAAATCCCCCCAAAAATTGCGGCTGCAAAACGTTGGATTACAGATTCATTTTTCAACATCCTTATTTACAGAAGCTCAATTTTAGGATTTTTCACACCCTAATCCTACAAATGACCTGGGAAAAATCCACCATATGGGTGGATTTTCCTCTGTTACTTTGTATTGGAGTGGAAATAAGAGTGTTTTCACAATAAGGCAACTGGACTGTCATTTTGGAATGGGGTAAATAACGGCTAAGCCAAAATGATTTCCATTATCTGCGATCATTTCTAATTTATGTATTTACTGATATAAAAAGAATGCTGACATAGTTTGCAAATTGGGTTTGTGAAAGAATCAATCCCCTTCTTATTTTCAGAATGTATAGAAGAAGCCTTTAATCTACATGGGAGATTATTTTGCATAAAAAGAAAAAGCAGAAACTATTGAAATTTGCAAAAGATGCAGACTTCTGCCAGACTTAGGCTTGTTATTGCCTTACAGTTACTCGTGTTATGCATAATGAGTAAACTTGCCAGAAAGGTTGACTGTAATTTTGTAACTCCAAAAATATGGAATTGTAGGTAAATCGTATGTGCAAAGCTAGAATTCATAAATTTCTGTGACTCTAGTGGCAGGGGAAGCAGAGATTTGCAAAGACAGATAAGCATTGTGGGTATTAGGCGTTCTGCAAAGCAATGTATTAGTTCAAATGTGCACTACTCCATACATTTATGTAGATCTTCCCACCATATTTTTTCCTTTCATAGGAAGCCGCACTTTTGTTGCTCATAGTAATGAATGGGGTTTGAGCTGGATACCATTGGTATCAGTATTTCCTGGATGCAGGAATATGACAATGTCCCGCAGTGGGATCCCGACAGTGCCCTTCGAAATTGAGAGACTTACTGAAGGAATCAGTAACCACAACAAATTGCCAGGCCAATTCCTTATTTTTCAGCCGCTTCCCAATTGAACATTTCACCAGATTTAAACCGGTGAGATACCAGAGTAGAAGGCATAGGGAATTCAGTACTTGCTGCATTACTTGTCATCCCCTATTCCACTGCTATATTTGTTACCAGCAGAAATGGATATCACCTAGCCCCAGAACAAGGGCCTTTGAGTTTGAAAAATTGTAAAAGAGCAATTTGGCAGGTATTAAAGAGATGTAGTGAATCAGTGAGGCCATATACAAACATGAATGTGGTTCCTTATCACTATATATTCTGAGAACAAAATGATAACTAGCCTTCAGTGTTAACCAGAAGTCCAGATCTCACACCGAAAGGAACGATGGCTAATGTGCCAATGATTCCCCCATGCTTGCAGACCATAACGTTCTAGCCCATTTCTTTGCTTATGATACACTTCTGCTAGCTAAAATCAGGGCTGGCTTACAAACACTTGTTGACAGATTTGAATCTATTTTGTACTTTATAAGGTCCTAAAATTAATGCATCCAAAACCAAGCATATAACTTATTTCATGTGGTCGAGGGGTACCGTAAGCTTGGGAAGGGGCGTTTTGGAAAGAGTCAAGGAATTAACTATTTAGGGATTCATCTGCCTGTTTCCTTATAATGGGCCCCACAGATTTCTGAAAGCTCGCTTTTGTTAACTCATAGAGCTGGGGCTATTCTTAGATTTGCTAAAAAGTCACCCTGGTATCAGATTCTTCCAGCAGTGGAGATAGAGAAAGCCCAACCAAGGGGTGCTGTATTGTATGGCACAGAACTATATGTCCACTGTCACACAGGTCAACTGGGAACTAGTGAGAACAACTTCATAAGAGCTCTAACAGTAATGGAGAGAGGCACCTCCTTAGTTCCCTTTACATTGGACCTTGAACTTAACCCTTGCGCCGGTACTTTATTGGGTTCCTTTAGAGAGGGCTGTGTTGATATTCTCAATATAAACAGCTCCAAGAAGATCAAGTGGTTGGCCTATGTCAAAAAATAATTGTATGACCTGGCCTAGGTAATTTTTGGAAAGAGCCCTCCTCTGTCACGCCTACTGTGGTTACTGTTGTCAAATCAAAATACTGGGAGAGAGTTGCTGCTCAGAATGAATTGCCTAGTTCCATCAGCAGCTGAACAAGGCTTTTTCTATTGTATAAGACTGCGACTAAGGCAGAGAAATTCCTAAATTGCATCCAACTAGTTTGTACACACTCACATTGTTTGCAGAGGTAGTGGACTTTGCTGATTGTTGTGTTTACATCAACATGGGATCCTGCACAGTCAGGGTCTACATTGTGTCTGTCATGCATGTTTTTCTATAAGACCGAGGAACAGTTGCTATTCTTTTGCCCAAAATATTCTAAAGCTAGGTGGATTGTGCCACTGCTGCATCTTCTGGGAATGACAAATCACACAAATGCTTTCAGAATTTATTTGTAAAAGTGATTCTACAAGTATGGAAGTGCCTTCCTATATCTTACATTATGTTATGATAAATTGATTTATGTATCACACTAATCACCCGAGAGGGTATCCGGGCTCTTAAGCAGCTGTGTAGGCGTGAGGTCCCGGAGGTGCTTATGTGAAGAACCAGGTCTTCGGCTTCTTGCGGAACTCAAGACGTGAGGAGGTGGCTATGATGTATTGAGGCTTGTGGATGTGGGTGGGACCAACAAAGGAAGTGGGTGGTGCCTCTGATGGAAATGGGTGGAGCCGGGAACGTGGGTTCGGCCTCCTAATTTTTTTTTAGCACTTGTACCTAATATTTTACAAAGTAAGCACTGGGTACAGCACAAGGCACTAGAACGTGTCCAGCAGGACACTACACCAGAGTCGCTCGCCTCACTCGTGTACTCTGACATTCTGGATGAGGTTCAAATAGGGGGATGCTTTATGTTTCTAGCAACTCCCTTACTGAGGGATAAAGTCAAACCACAGGTTGTAGCATGGTGATCAAGAGTAGATTATCTGAAAGTCACCCTCAAGATATGTCTGGGCCAAGTTGTCAGGCGCATATCAGTGCTTTCAATTCAGGCGCTTCTAATGGAAGAGCACGGGTTCATTTAAAGTACTGGTTAAGTATGATATATTCCATACCCGCCCAGTGCCTCCTCCTTCGTTGAACTGATCAACTTAAGGATGCAACCGTGCTATGAATCGGAACTTGTTTGTCTAAAAATAGTACAAGTTCGCCATCTACAGGCTATTCTATATTAACACGTCGTCACAATGCATGTTCTCGGTAAGCAACATCACTAAAATTGGACTATCAACATATCCATTTCTATTCCTGGATATACTCTTCCCCATCTATTTTCATTCTCACAAAGTACAGGTAGTTTTTATGTTTCGTTTTGAGAGAAAAACGACACTTAGCTTGCTTTGTGAGTATGTTCCACTCCAGTTGGTGTAGTAGTGTCTCGACATCACCCCCTGGGATATGAGGCTTCATATACATACACTATCAAATATCAGTTCAGTGTCATGGAGTGAACAGTGTTTATCTGCTGGAGTTATCTTCGTTTAATTCCAGTCAGGATATAACCTCGAACCACAAGGTGGCGTTAATATAATCATAATTTTGGTCGGCTGGCACATAGTACATTAATCAATGAGCAAATTCCTGGTTTGGTTGCAATTTGTGCTCTTCTTTTTATTCACTTCTTGGTTAAATGGCCAGCATTGGCTTTATTTGAAAAACCCTTTTCAGGTTGAGGGAAAATCCAATTTTTTTTGCCATTAATTTCCAATTTAAATGCTCGACAATAGTTTATTTTTAAGTGGTAATTTTGTCATATGTTCAGAAAGCGTCCCCCATTATTTTTTCAGTGCATTTGCAACCACTTCATTGTGCATAGCAGACAATGGTAGACCCGAGTTCTGCAAGGCACACAAGACCCCTATGGCAGCGTTCACTTGTGCAATGTGTCTGCATTGTGATCCCAAACCTCTTAATCAGGCACGTGGCACATCAAAAAGGGAGACTGGGGGAAGCAAAGAGATGTCATGGGAAGCTACTGTGTGCTTCCATCCAAGGCAAGAAGCTTGTGCCCTCACGGTGGAAGGCTGCAATTTGCAAATGCTTGCTGCACGCCTTTACTTTGTACTTTGCATTTGCAACGACAGCTGCACAGGCATTGCAGATCCTAAGTAGTGTCAGCAGGCAAACCTATCTTAAATGGTCATGTCAATACCACGTCAACAGCTAGGGCTGGGAGCGGTGTAGCCCCGATACAGATTTTGGGGCACCCAGAACATATATTGGAGATCACGTTTAGTAATCAGGACTGTAACATCCTCAATGAGAAAGGCAGATACAAGTTGTAGTTTGAAAATGTAAATAAGGAATTAATAGGCAAAATACATGAAATATGCCATCAGTAAGTTTAGTAAAGAAGCGTACATATCATAAGTAAAACGAATACAGTAAAGTTATATATGAACCGCGATATAGATTCACATTCTAACTCAGAATACAGAAAAGCAAGGCCTTTTATAGGGCTTTAGACAATGATTTTCAGACATTGACACACAAGTACGTGGTTCTCAAGTCGTGCACCAATGAGGAACAAGAAAGAGGAAATATTTACTACAGAATGCATTTAAGGATTCTCTCATAGTGGTATTGCATGCGATTTACTTGTTCTCATAGTTTATTCAAGCATACTGACTGATACATGTCCTGACCTGCTGGCAGAGCATCTTAGTGGCATTAAATCCAGAAAACACGGCCCTGAATATTCATCTGACAAAATGTATCTATCCTGCCTACAGCAAGTTCAGGTCCCCATACGGCCACTCAGGAAGTTCAGTCCATTAAAAAAAAAAAGCTTTAAAAAAAAAACCACACTAACACTCAAACGCGGCATCTCTTAAAACACTCAAACGCATTATGGTCAATTTTCATCATACTTTGTTAAACTATAATATGGACAGTCTACTTGGAGATGCATTTGCGAAACCTTTTTCACTCACCAATCTCTCTTCCGTAACAACAATGCAGTTTGCACTCAAAGGCAATAGAAATCTATTTGAATTGTATGTATTAATTCATAACTTGCTTTTAATGTAAAAAAAGTTTGGTATTGCAAACCATAGATACTCTGTTTTTAGCCCATATTGTAAAGGTTTTCATATTAACACACATATACAATAAACAAATACAATTTGAACTGATCCATTATCTATTGAAAGCCTGGCAGAGTTTAGGCGCAGTGCTGGGAGAAGCATCTGGGAACGCTCTCTATATGTTAGAGTACATTTGTACTTCTTTATTTAGAACATGAAACAACTGTAGTGTAGTTCCTATCTTCCCAATAGGCTCTGCGCATTGGAATAATACCTACAGCAGTAAAGGCCTAGGCCAGACGTTAACTAGGTCTACTACTGTCGATACTAGACTTAAGTTTTGGGTTTGCCAGCGTAGCTCAGAGTTCGCTAGAAACTTTCTCGAATGTTCAGGAAAGAATTAACTCCCCTGATTAGACAAGAAGGGATTTAGTTTCTGACAACCATAGAACATGACAACTTTGCTCTCCCCTAATCAAGAGTGTATCTCCAGAGTCGTGTGAGCACAAGGCAATTATTTTACTCAGTCAGTACGTGCATTCTTAGTCTCATCAGATTGTAGAGAAAAGGAAGAGACGGGCGTGTTCAATAAAAAGGTGTTATTTATTGATCAGTCTCTTTTCTCGTACAAGAGAAATGGATCGATATTATTGCAATACTTATAGTTAAGTAAAGTGCATACATTAAAAGCAATAGTATAAAATAATACTGTAAAAACATTGATATGGTTTCTGAGCCATATGATGTTTAAAATGATTAAAATATATTTACATACACATATACATTTGACTAAACGTACTCAACTGGTGTTTCTAAATACGCCTACCCCGTGTACCTGACCTAAGTCTAATGCGTGGGCGGGAATAGAAAGTTACAGTTTAAGTTAAGTTTGTTTTTGCCAAGTGAATAACTAAAGAATTCTCTGTGAGGGGTTATTCAGTTCTGTACCTGGAAGTTAGGATGAATGAGGAATGGTATCTCTTTCTCTGCTCTCGATATTCCAGGCTGCCTGCGAGGGCTGCCCGAAAGCGCCGGTGCTGGGTCTCTCGGCAAGAGATAGCAGCGCGTCTCTCAGCGCGTCAGGAAGGCGGGGCTGCTGCCAGCGGGGTCTGCTCTGCTTCTGGGCTTCGGCAAGTATGGCTGCTCCGTCTCGTCACCACGCGTGTGTTTGCATAGGGCAAGATCGGCAATATTTATACCTTAAAGGTGCCGAGATTGACGTAAGGATGGACATAGATGCGTCAATAAAGATGTCATACGACTTGCTCGTTAGCACATTCTTTTACTGAAGTTCTCTGTGAAATCAAAACAATGGCCGCACGGATTTTCCAGGTTGTCATAGGTTTGATTTGTTATGAGAACGTCGTATGCCTTATCAGGGGCTGGAGGAATGTCGCTTGTCTAATTAGATCTCAAGCGTTATGGCCTAATCAGATAACACGTTCCTGTGCCGTAGTGTGACTGCGTCAGATAACGGTATCTGCATCATGGGGGCTTTTCTTGCCTCATGGGCTGACTGTTAGTTAACTTGATAGTTAGTTTAACCAGAATAGGGTCAGGAATAGGGGGATCGATTCAGAACCTATAGGAATACATGACACCCACTCCACGCTAACTATGGTCATATTTACTAATCTATGCATAGTATAACATAGTACAACATACTATAGAGTATAGTGTATACCTCACCACCCCAAAATACATAAATGCATTTTGAAATTTTCAAATATACTGAAAAATTGCAGTCATATATATTGTATGCACTTAAGCTATGAATTAAACGCTAAAGTAAACATGCATTTGTAGACATTATTGCTTATTTGGTATATGAGAAATACACATGAAATGGCTCTTAATATGGCTATACAGAAAGAAAGTTCGAGACCATTTCATCACATAATAAAATATTTGTGAACATACCAGCGGGCAACTAAAGTTTATAAAGTATCTAAAAATAGAAATCTTAGTTCTCTAGGAATAGTTTCTTACTTTAAGCAGAAGATAAGTGTCCCGAAAATTTTGTAAAAAATAATTTGGGGCTGTTAAAAAAATTGTTGTCCGTGAACTGGTGGGAAAAATTGTTCATGTGACTTTATTTTCAAAGTTGAAGGCCGAATTCAGGGAACGCCGTGTGCGAGCTTGCTCAAAAGTCTCTATTTCTGTTCTGGAGAGAACATCATATCATTAAGGCTTTCGAAAAAACTGTCAACAGCTTCATGGGAAAGTTCCACTAAGTCGGAAATAGGTGTAACCATGCATTCGTGCGCATGATTGTCTCCATTGACATTCTGATTCGCATTGCTGACAGAAGGTCGTACCTGATTAATGCTGCTTTCATCTTGAACTTCACTACTCTTCAATCGTAGTGGTGAAGACTCCACGAATGCCGTCATCAGGATTGGCAGCCTTTGAGGGCAGCACAAAGCGTGAACCTTGGTAGGAACCAACAATGTATCTGCATCCACTGGCGCATCCGATTGTAGCGTCAGACAGGTGTCTAACACGCATTCTTCTCCGCATAGCAGACATCTCAATACAGGTAAAACACATCTTTGCCACATTGGTCGAAATGATAGAAACCAAGTCATGTTCAGGTCTCTAAGCCGGGATAGTCCCAGGATTTTTGATATCCGGTCCCGGTATCCAATGGCTAGGATTGTATCTTCCATTGTCGCGAGAGTTTGATCTGTGACATGGGTTGCCATAACGAAAAATAAGGACTAAGAATAGGATTCCTGCAATTAGTCCCAGTATCAGGGGAAGTCCGCCAAAAATCGAATGGACGAAATCTGGAAAAATACCCAGTATGGCTTTGAATGGTGTTAATGCCATCGAAAATACTGTCTTAAATACCTTTGAGACCCCAGTGGTATCAGAAATATTTAAGATTTCGCTCAGGATTTCCGCGAAATGTACGGGGGAATTAGTCGATAATAATGTATGTATCTCTGCAGTCGTCCTTGCGACTTGTAGATCATACGTTTCTTTTGATGACGTGAGCCTTGTAGGCGTCTGAAGAAGCACTGTTTTCATTCTGCTTAAAGTATCTATTCGAATAGAAGTAATTTTCAAACTGGGCCATGCCCTTGCCTCCCTGTCTGGAAAGGAGCTGGGGAACAAAGAACGTCCACAGCACTTGACCTTCGCAGTCGTAGTGACTAGATAAGGAGTCCCGGGCATAAGACTACAACATTTGCGGTCTACAATAAGAATGTAACTCCCATTATAGAGTCTTTGAAAGAATGGTTCTATTTTGGTTGCAGGTTCGCCTTGCTGGTGACATGAAAGGTTGTATGAATTCCCTTCACAGGCTCCATGCAAACTAATTCCGTTACACAGAAGCGTGCCGCTTAGTGACATAGCACAATTGTTGCCACTAAGAAACACTTTCTGTCCTTTATTACTGACACATGCATGCGAATAGGGCAGGTTCCAAGTTGTTTTAAGGTACCCCTTTCCCAATTTCTCGTACATGCCAGCCTGTATATATTTTTGGCAGTATTGAAACCTGAAGGTTGAGATTGGAATATTTATGATTCCTGTCGATTATCCATTCACTGACAGGTCGTTCTGACATTGTCATTGGTAATCTTTCTAGTTTTTCAATGCTCAAGATTGTATAATCAGCACCCTTTTGCGCCATACCGATTTGTCTATCAGTAAGGTTAAAGATTTGGAATAGTGACGTTGTGTTGATTAAACGCCAAGGCACATAGCCTGAACGCAGATTTTGTAACGTCCAGCCAAGCTGTACAATAGAACGCAATTGTGACTGACCATGTTGTAATAACAGTAAGTCTTGCGATAATATATCGATTGCTGACGACACAATGCTGTCCAAAGAAAAAATTCTGGAGGACAGAGTCATTAACCCATTGTCCACTACAGAAAGTGATTTTTCCAAATTAATACGGTCAATTTCCCATATTCTCTCTGCTGTTTCAATTTGATTAACCTTCCAGGCCTCATTGTATGCTGCATATACAGAGGCTGCTATGAAACGCTTCTGACGCTGTTTGCGCGGTCCCAAAATGAAATCACGCAAGTCAGCACCATCAGTAAGTAAAGTTAGGTGCTGCTTAATTTCAGGCAGTGTGGAAGTTTGTAGCCACTGAAGGCATAATTTGCCCACACTGTAGGTTGTTATTATCCCTGGGTGATGTCTTTGGGGATATCTAGGGTCTGGCCTGGTCATTTTGAACCCCTGTGTTTTATTCAGGAATCTGTCTTGACAGTTATTTGTATCTGTGGGCCAGATCAACCATTGTTTCCAATTAGGATGTGTTCTGTTTTGGTTTAATATATGGTTTACGTCTATCTCTTCATCTGTATCAGAGTGATTGCTAAACATTGTTGGCTTTGGAATAGACGGTTTATTTAAATCTTTGATTTTGGCTAGGCCAAGACAGGTGGTTTGTTGAACAGTGTCATTTAAAAATATCATTTGTTCTGGGATCATGCAAGCTCTAAACAAAGCTTCTAAACCCTGTACTTGCCATTCCTTTGTACCCCAAACACTTTTCAAATCAACATTTTTGTCCCAATAATCAAATCCTAAAGTATTCATTTCTTCGAAGAATGAATCTGAATATATCAACTTTGTGTTGGTTATCATGGTTTTCATCCCTGTCTTGTTTGACAATTTAAAATCAAATGTTTCAGCATTACTTGTGTTAAAACCTGAAAAATATGAATATTTGTCGTAAACAGTTCTTGAGCTCCCTTTTGGAGGTGTTGCACAATGTTCCCATTGATTATAATTTAAAACATTTCTAGGTTGTGCAGATTTATGTAAAAAATGGTTACCATAGTGGTTATAGCAATACATACTATCATAATTTGTAGAACCTTGCAAATAATCATGTTTTGTAAATTTAGCAGACATTACTAAGTCAGACATCATGTAATTAATGCTTTCGAAGTCCCAATCATCAGCAAATGAGTTTGGTTTTGCAAAGTCACTCAAGGAGATCTTGATTTGGTGTGGATATTTCAGGATCTCGACCGGACCATAAATTTCATAGTCAGTGTTGTCCCAGGCTACCCCACCAGGTATAGGATTGGCTGTGAAGTTGGCTGAAGAAAGTTCTCTTTTCTCGACGTGTGAAGATGTGTGTGGTTTGAGGACCAAGTTGATGTTCTGACTTGCTGTGTCCATTTTTGCATATTTTCCCTCAATGAAGCGTCCCAAAGTTAATACCATGATGAGCCAAAGTATGAGGATAAATGCACCAAAACCCACCCAAAATTCAATCCATGGAGAAATCAGATATGTTTCTTTCAGTTGGTTCAAAAGTTCCTTAGCTTTGTCTTTAAAGGATTTTGATGATGGCTGTGTCTTTGATTCACTGAGGCTTTCAGAGGAATCATCGAAGTTGATGAAGTAGCCGGATGCAGTTCTGTCAATTGTTCCAATTGCTTCAGGATTTTTGTTTCTTGCATTTTCACTTGGTACTTCATTATAGATTGGTGTGTCTCTGCTAAATGTTTTTATTTGGGTTTTCAGAGGTCTGAGTTCTATTGCATTGTTGCATAGTCCTGTTGTTCTTCTGTAGGCGTTTCGAATGTGATGAGCCTCTTTGTTAGGACCTCTGTACTGGTAGCAAACCTTGGTGTTCTGCTACTTATTGGGAGTCCACTTGGCCTACTGTTTGTTATCGGCCACATGTTGTGGTTTTACCAGGTCGATGGATACAACTCGGTTCTCCTTTTTACCAGCAAGTGGCGGTAGTACAACTGATCTTGTCCCGTTGACAGACAAGACAGGAACTGCTTTTCTGTAAGAAGGCCCAAATTCCTTCTTTACCGTGATCTTCTCCCTGACTAGATCCCCGACTTTTGGAATCCAGACAGGTCTTGCTGGGACAGGTGGTGATTCTTCAGTGGTTGTTGGCTGTTGTTTCAACTGTATGTTGCTCAGGTCTTTTCTTGTTTTGTTTAAGTCCTGCAAAATAGCCAAACGGTCTTTGACATCAAAGCGTTTTTCTTTAACCACTGAAGTCTGACTGTCGAGGTCAGAGATAATCATTCTAGTTCCAAATAATAATTCGTACGGACTGAATCCCTTCAGAGAATTTCTTGGCAAGTTATTTAGACTACGTTGGACACTTATTAGATGTTTGACCCACCCAGCTCCCGAACCTAATACCTTTGCCGTTATAGATTGCTTTATGTCACGTTTTTTTCTTTCAACAATTCCGTTCCCCTCAGGGTGAAATGGACAAGAGTACCGCAATTGCACGCCCATGCTGACCATGGCCTCCTTATAAGCCCGAGAGCTAAAAGCAGGACCATTGTCCGAATGCAGCATGCCAATTGCGTATGTGCCGATAAAGACTCGCAAATCTTTTATAACAGTTCTGGCGTCAGCCGTTCGCTGGGGCCACATCCATATAAATCTCGTGCATGAGTCCACTGCAACCAAGATATATTTATACTTACCATCCCTTTGTAAGGGACTGCAGTGGTCTAGATAAACACAGGCTAATGGTTTATCCGAGATTAGAAGGGGCGTCTGAGCTGGACGTCTCACCGTTGATACTTTCATTTTTTTACATATTTCACATGCTAGAACATAGTTCCTTGTTTGTCTTCTCATTTGTGGCCACCAGTATCTCTGTTTTAATAATGATACTGTGGCTGAGACGCCAGCATGAATAGAAGCAAGCCCTTCGTGTGCCGCTATTATTAGTCCTAACCTATGTTCCATGTTTGGAATTGCCCTATCCCCCACTCCAGGGATTCGAGCAAAAGGAACATTGTTTGCATCAGTTATGTATGAGTATTTTACTGGAAAGCCTTTAGGGAGTGGTTCTATCGAATCCTTTTCTGAAGCGCTGACAGCTTGTAATATTTCGCTGTCTATTTTTGTTTTTGACCGGGTGACGGCAGCTACGGAAGCCGTTTGCACAGCTGCCTTCGCCGCCTCATCAGCCAATGAATTCCCTGCAACGTGAACGCCATCACGTTGATGACTCAGCGTATGTATCACGTGAGTCTTTGGTAGTTCTTTTTGTAAAAGAGCTATTTGTTCCCAGAGCAATTTCTGCTTTATTGGTGCATCTGTGTCATCTTTGTAACCGTTCTGAATCCATGTCTGCAAATCCTTGTTATATGCTTTGACGCAGTAATATGAATCTGACACTATAAGTGTCGGGAATTCGCGATCCGCATTATCTAGCGCCATTTTTTTTTTTTTTAAACTTTATTTTTGTGCAGGGAGGCAACGAATCATGCGCGTCAGGCCCCATACCACATAATACTTGTTACAGTAATGTCACATTACCACAGCCATCATGCCCACATCCCTGAGGCCGGGCGGCAACTTCGGATAATGCATGAAATGTACGGTAATGTTAAGGCTGACACTCCCCGCATGTATCTCATCAATCCTGCTTTTCGTTTTCTACCCGCAACTCCCCCCCCCCCCCCCCACCCCCCTTTACGAATCAAAACAACTGGTAGCAGGTCCCATTAGAAGGAAAAACAGTCAAGTCTAGCGACTCCCAATCAAAGAGCCATTATTCCATTCGTGTCTAGTACGCATAGGTAAACAGTAGCTACGCCCTCCATCCAATTTGTTGTGCAATACTCAATGTGGGTAGTACCTCCCTTATCCCTGAGTCACAGCCACTCCTTAGTCACACATCGTTTCCAGGTGTTCCCCTCTACCCCTCTCCGCCTTCCCCTCCCTCCCTGTGTCGCCTCTGATCGCCCACTTCCAAGCCATGATACTGTCTCCACTTGCTCCACACCTTTCGGAATTTCTTAGGGCAGCCCCTCGCCTTGTATGTCACCCGTTCTGCTGCCATATAGAGGTCCAGCCCTCTCCTCCACTCCTCCATGGCTGGCCTCTCAGGCACCCCCCAGTATTTCGCAATATCCCTTTTGGCCACCACTAGTGCCAGCACCAGGAAAGTGATAAGCGGGCGTGGCAAGTCTACCTCCGTTACCAACCCCAATAGTGCTAGTTTCGGGTCTAGCGTCAATTCCACCTCCAGCACCTCCCCCAACTCAGTGAAGATGTGTGACCAATATACTTGTATGTCTGCACACGACCAGATGGTGTGGAAGAAGTCTCCCTGGGCTGCTCTACATCTAAGGCAGGTGGCGTCCGTTATCCTGCCCATCCTGAGGAGGCGCCTTCTATCGAAATATGTCCGATGCAAGATGTTCAGTTGGATCAGCCTCAGTCTCGACTTAATAGCCACCTCACGTGGGTGCATCAGTACGAGCTCCCAGTCTAGGTCCTCCATTTCTCCTACATCCGCCTCCCAAGTCCCTCTGAGTTTCGTCAGTGTCCCCAACATATTGTTCGTGAGTGTCTTGTACGTGAGGGACACTGCCTGGTGTACCATCTGTTCCTGCAGGAGTCTCCCTTCTAGTGGTGAGTATTCTGGCATGTCGTGCAGTGATACCTTCTGAGCGCCCCAAGCATGCGCTAGCTGTAAGTGTTTGTATCGTTGTGTGTGGTGTAAGCCATATTCCGCCCGCAGCATCGCGAACGACTTCAGCTCACCGTTCCTGATCACGTCCCCAATAGTCGATATCCCTATGTCGTCCCACCTGGAGAAGCCTCTCAGTTTTCGAAGTTCCGTGAGCCAAGTGCAGTGCCATAGTGGCGTCTGACGTGTCAATCTCCCCTCCCACCCCGTGGCTTTCGTGGCCCTTGTCCACGCTCGGAGTGTAATCGCTGTCGCAGGCAATAGCGTTCTCCCTGCCTTCCCGCCGTATAGATAGTGGAGTATACTGTGCGCAGACAATTTGTGCCTTTCCAATGCGTATGTGGGGTGGTCCGCTGGTGCATGGAGCCAATCATTTACGGGCGTTAGGTGTTCCGCCCAGTAATAAGCCTCCAGATTTGGTAACGAGATCCCTCCGTTATACTGGTGCCGTTGGAGTGTCTGAAGTGCGATGCGTGGTTGTTTGCCTAACCATATGAAGGAGCGCAGGTCAGAGTGAATTCTGGAAATGGTGTTGGCCGGGAGTGGGTAGTATTCATTCTGAAGTGCATAGAGGAATTTGGGTAAGGTTATCATTTTATACATCGCCGCTCTTCCCAGGATGGTGAGCGGCAACTGCCTCCACCTTGCCATATCCTCCACCGCCTCCATCATTATTCTGCCCACATTCTTCTGGAAGGAGACCTTCTCGTCGACTGAGATATAGACCCCAAGATATTGGAATCCCTCCACAGTGGTGAGCAGGCGGGCAGGCAGTGCTACCCCCTGTGCCATCCCCCGCGGTGTGTACAGGACAGACTTATGCCAATTGATGGTGTGGCCCGCCATTGCCCCAAAGCCCTCCAGCTCTCTGAACAACGCCCCCACCGTTACCTCTGGTTTCGTAATGTATAATAACACATCGTCTGCATAGAGTGAGATTTTCTCCTGGGACCCCCCTATCTCACCCCACGCAAAACCATGAATCTCCGGATTTTGTCTAATTCTGGCGGCCAATATTTCTATGGTGAGTGTGAAGAGCAGCGGCGACAGCGGGCATCCCTGTCTGGTGCCTCTCTCTACTCTAAATTCCCGCGAAAGGCATCCATTCACTCGCACCCGCGCCTTCGGTGCCGCGTAGAGCAGCCTTATCCACTTCCGAAAGCTCGGACCAAAGCCAAACCGGCCCAGTGCCGCCATAAGAAATGGCCAGTGCACTGCGTCGAACGCCTTTTCAGCGTCCAATGACATGAACCAATGCGGCTCCATACTATCCTTCACCTCTTGAAGCCAATTGTGCGTTCGTCGAAGGTTGAGTTTTGTCGCTCTGTCCGGCAAAAACCCAGACTGATCTGAATGGATAAGACCGGGGATGACTGTACGTAAGCGTGCCGCCAGAATCACGGCCAGCACCTTCACCTCCAAATTCAGCAACGAGATGGGACGGTATGAGGCACAGTCCTCTACGGGCTTGCCCTGTTTGTGGATTGGTACTATGGTTGCCAATTCCAAATCCCGAGGGAGGCTCCCTGTGTCGTAAGCTTCAACGTACAGGGCCAGGAGGTGACGCGTTAGTAAATCAGCTGTTTTCTTAAAGAATTCCGCTGGGAACCCGTTGGGTCCCGGCGTTTTCCCTGTTTTTAAGCTATTAATGGCTGTGGTGATCTCCTCCTGAGTAATCTTCTCCTCGAGTGGGGCACTATGTTCCACCTCCAGAGATGGAACTTCCACGTTTACCATGTAACGTGCGGCCTCGTCCTCTGTGGCGAGGTCTCTTGCTTTATAGAAGTTTTCGTAATGTAGTGCGAACGCATCGGCAATGCCCCTGTCAGTTGTTTCCATGTCCCCCTCGTCCCTCCTGACCTGGGCCACCCACCGCGCCGCTCTCTCCTTCCTGCCGAGCCATGCCAGTAGCTTGCCCGATTTATCGCCCACATCGTAGAGGCGGTGTAAAGTTGCTAGTGATTGCGTTTTCGCCTCATTCGAAACCAGCTCTCTGTACTCCCTTTGTTTGTCGCACAACTGCCTCAGCGTGCCCATCTCCTTGTTCATGAGGTAGACACCTTCCAGGGCCAGGATTTCCTTTTCTAACGAACTCGCCTCCCTGTGCTGCCTGTTTCGTGCGTCCCTCAGCCTCCCTTTGAGTCTGTCTCTCAAGACCGGTTTCATGGCCTCCCAGAAGGTAACTTTGGAGTCTACCGAGCCCTCATTTTCGGCTACATAGACTTTTATGTCCGCCCTCAGACCCCGGTGAACCTCTGGAGTATGAATGTCCCAAGCCGCCAGTCGCCATTCCGTCTCACGCCGTTCGGTTGAAGTCCCCACTTTTGCATAAAGAGGTGAATGATCTGAAATCCCCCTTGCTTTATAAGTGTATTCATCCCCCTCCGTCAGGTATTGCCTAGCCATGAAAATGTAATCCAGCCTGGAGAAGGCTTTATGTGCCCCCGAATAAAAGGAGTACGCCTCCTGTGTCGGGTGTCGCCAGCGCCAAGTGTCAGTGAGCCCCATCTCGGCCAAATACGCCGCCAGCGCTGTCTGTGCCCCCCCTCTGCGTGCAGGTCCCGAACGATCCAAGTCTTCCGACATGACATCATTGAAGTCCCCCCCCACAATTTGCATCGTATCCGCCGTGTCTAGCAGAATGGACGCCACCTCCCTGAGTGTGCGTGATTGGAGCTTCGGAGGGGCATAAACTGAAATCACCGTCATGTTCAGTCTATTCCATGTTCCCTGTATCCCCACATATGTACCCTGTGGATCACTCCATGTGCGTGTTATGGTAAATGGGTGTGTTTTGTCCATCAGTATGGCGACCCCCCTCGCGCCAGAAGTATAACCCGCATGTGCCAAGACTTTGTATCTCCCCCTCGCTATGAATGTGCAGGTCCCTACCTTCATGTGTGTTTCCTGTAGGAGAACCATGTCCGGGGCGAGACGCTTGATGTACGAATTCACCAGTCCTCTTTTAATTTTGGACCCCAGACCGTTAACATTCCATGCCAAGATGGAGACTCCCCTGTGCAATCCTCCCGTTGACGTTAATGGACCTGCCATGGTGTGCAACTCCTCTGCAGATTAGTAGGAGACCCCCGCCACTGTGTGTAACCTATGTGCCTCTCAGGTTTCTGACCGTCTTCCTTCGTGTGTTCCCTTCCCCAACTACCCCCCCAACGTCCCCAACTCGGTGTAACTCCAATGTCCCTTTCCCCCCCCCTCCCTACCTCCCTCCCCCTCCAGACTCGACCCCATCAAGGTACAAGCTGTTGGTAGAAGTCGGTCTGTCACCCCCCCCACTCCCGCCCTTTATCTAACTATGTCTCACAAAACTCCGCCTAAAGCAACCCGTGGTGAATCCCCCCCGCCGGGCGATGAACCCAGCCGAGGTATGCACCACTCCCTGAGCTTGGTGTAGGCGGCGGAACAACTATATCACTAACAAATGTTCTGTCCCTGAAAAACAGAAAAGCGTGTTAGGTAAACTGAAACAACAACTTAAAGGGTTGTGGCCACTTGCGTGTCATGTCCGTGTCCCGACCGACCATTCTGCCGTCCATCTCTGCCACGTTCAGGAGTGCGAATCTTGCGTGGTCGGTACCGTGCTGCAGTGCGCATCAGTTCTGTCCTGTTCCAACTGCCGTATCTCGGCCTCTAGTGGATGCAGTGAGTGTTGATCATTGTCTGAGTGTTCATCATTCCCGTCTGAAGCCCTGAGGCGTTCCCCTTCTCCATCCGAGCAGGTCTGGTCCCGGGGCCTCCTCGGTGACTTGCGTGTCCAGCTCGATGTCCCTGGCGATTCCGATCTACCTCTCCTGGTACCTGCCGAAGAGCGTGGCTGATACGGGGTCCCTGTGTACCTCGAGTACAATCTTCTGGATCTCCTCCTCTGCCGTTGCGGGGAGCCCCACCGTGCCTTCTCTTGTGCTACTTTCGCCAGTTCCTCTCTCCCAACTGTTTCTCGACTATTGAGAATCGGTCTTTCCTCCAACCACTGCCATGCATCATCAGGGTGTGTGAAGAAGTGTGTTTTATCTTTGTACAGTACCTTGAGCTTCGCCGGGAAGAGCAACATGTATGTAATGTTCATTGATCTCAGTTTGATTTTCACCGATTCGAAGGAGCGCCTTTGCCTCTGAACTTCCTGACTATAATCTGGGAAGATCATTATGTTCGTGTTTTCCACTCTGATGGTACCCTTCTTCCTTGCCTCACGCAATATTAAGTCTCTGTCTGCAAAGTTTAGGAAGCGGGCGATCACCGGCCTGGGTCTGGCACCCTCCGGGGGTTTAGCAAGGAGCGCCCTGTGTGCCCTTTCGATCACGAAGCAAGAGGAGAAGCGGGCCCCTGTGAAAGTGTCCATGATCCATGTATGTAGGAACGACGCCATATTACTCCCCTCGATTCCTTCTCTGAAACCCACGAATCGGAGGTTATTGCGCCTGGCCCTATTTTCCGCGTCGTCCACCTTCCACAGAAGTTGTCTGTGCGACGCCTGAAGCTCCACCATATCCCTCTTGAGCGTCGTGATCGAGTCTTCGGCTTCACCAATGCGTGTTTCAGTCTCTGTCACTCTGGCGGAAAGGTTCTTGAAATCCTGTCGCAGGAGCGTGACCTCGGAGCCCACCTCCCCAATTTTAACCTCCAGGGCTGCTCGGGAATCCTGAATGTCTGATCGTGACGCCTGAATCGCCGCTAGTAACCTGTCCGTGTCGGTGGCTCCCTCCGCCGTAGCACCCGCGTTGTCTTTGGATGATTTCGGTGCCGTAAAGGTGTCCAGTGTGCCTTGCTTGGGCGGCTTGGGCTGGAGGTGGTCCTTCTTCACCATCGTCGCTGAGGTCGTGAGGCTGCCGCGATGGCGTGTGTAGGTCGGCCTTTCGTGGTCACACCCGCGTAGTCCGCCTCACCGCGCTCCCCAAGTGCCGGATTCCGTCCGCCGTAGGTCCGCAGCCTTCTCACGGATTGCCACCACCGTGCCCGGACCTGGATGACTGCTCCGGGGTGTATCTTCGCCGTGTATTCCGTTCCCTTCCTCTCCGTATTGCTAAGCCCCACCCGGGCTCTCGCCGCCACCTGGCCTCTCGCTCCAGCCACTTAGGTGCCCTGGCTGGATTGGGGTCCTTGAATCAGAGGCGTCGATGTGCTTCTCCCCCCCTTGTCAGCGGGCGGCGTAGCAGTGCCTCTCCCGCACCTTCGTGGTCACTCCCCCCCACTGTTCAGGCTGCCGGCGGCAGAACTCTCCGTTATGTGTTTGGACTGTGTACTTCTGCTCCCCTCGTGTCCAGGCCACCTCTCATGTACTGGGGGAGGGGTGTGGGGGTGTGAATAACCAACTTCTCACTCAGCCAGCCGGATCTCAATCCCACCGCCGCACCGCCTCTCCGCTCCTCCGGCGTAGTACGGTCTTTAAGTGCTGCAAGACTGCCCTTTCATGGCCGCCATCCTGGTAAAGGTCACGGTGTACCAAGCCGCCTCACACGCTACCTCGCTGTCCTGGATGCTCCCCGTACCTCCTCCGGGCCGTCGCTATATCTTCTTCGTGCAGGGAACCACTCGCTCTCTTCGCCGGCGCCTCCGTGCTCCCCTTCACTCGTCAGCGGGAGACTGCGGCCGCCATATTGCGTAGGGGTAACTCGCAGCCCGGTACAGTCCGCCGTCCCTCCGGTGCACTGCTCCAGCCGCCCGGTGACAGTCTCGCCTCCCCAACTGGAGCGCCGCACCCGGATACCGGCCGGACCCGGCCCCCGTACAGCCCACCACCGTGGGGCAGGGTCACCACCGGAGCTCCTTCCTCTTCCCGCGGGGTCGGTTACCACCCGGACCGTCGGCCGGCACAGGGGTGAACGCGGTCCTCCCGGTGTGGCTGGGTCCGCTGAACCGCTGCTCCGCTCTCTCCCCCGCCTGTCGGAATAGCCCGGTCAGGTGCGTGTCCTTCCCACTGACCGTTCACAGCGCCGCCATTTTGTCCGACGCTCTCACTGCCATCCGAGGTGCCTCGTGAAATGCGGCGCCGCTCGTTCAAACGGGGACTGTACTGCACGCCGGACCCCTCAAACTCCTCCAGACCACCTCCTACAACCGGTGTGACAGTGTCCGGCCACGATGGTGCCAATTTTCGTCGGATTTGTAGACGTCGGCCGGGAGCTCCCGGGAGACACGTCTAGCCTCGCATGCCGCTGGCCACCTATCTAGCGCCATTTTTAATGCTATTATTTCAGTTTGTAGTTCTGAATTAGTTTCAACTGAGTGTGTTTTTGTTAGTAGAGGTCTTAGTTTACCTCCGCGCCACACTTCTTTTGTAATCTCACATGTGGGGTTGTATGCATGTTCTCCCCAAACGGAGGGTTGAGCATGTCCGTCTGTATAGATTACACAGGCGTAATGTCGTAGAGGCAGAATGTCGATTGGTAGAGGATACGTCTTTTCATATTTTAGATTTTTTTAATTCTTCTAGTTCTGGATCAAAGTAGTAGTATACTTTGTCCGTTGTGATTGAATTCACTCATTGTATCCATTCCGGATTCAATGTTGTTGTTGGTAAATTACACGGTGTTGTTAGTGCCTCAAAGGCTGATTCTGCTGTTCTGACTGTGATATGTCTACCGTCAGCTATGTCTTTTTCTCTAGCTATTGCGGTTTGAACTGCACGAATGATTTTTTCTGTATTACTGAATTTCTGTTCAGCTTCTGTATACAAGTGTGATTTGAATGCAATTGGTACCTTTTCTCCCTCATTAGAGGTCAGGTATGTGAATCCGCATCTCCCTGGGATGACTCGAATCACAAGATTGCGTGTGTTATCACGTGTTTCTAATTTTGTTTTAATTAGCATGTCTGTTTGTAAGGATCTCAAAATTTCTGTGTGTGTTTGAGTCCAATTGGATCTTTTAAAGTCTGGTTTAATTAGATCATAAAGGGGTTTGACCCTTTCTGCGTAGTTTGCAATGTATGTTCTTCAGAAATTTAGGAAGCCTAGAATTGACTGTAGGTTTTTTAGTGTTTTAGGAGCTTGGATTACGGCACATTTCTCTAGGAAATTGTCTGCCAGGCTTTTACCTTCACTTGATAACTCATATCCTAAGAACAGGACTGTCAGATGGGCAATTCTGGACTTTTTAAAGTTGAATTTGTAACCCTCTGCTGCGAACCCAAGTATTATGGTGTTCACTCTTTTCAAGTGAGTATCCAAGTCATCATCTGTTAAGTAAATGTCATCGACATAAGATAATGCTTCATTATCATATAATTGTAGTAATTCTGTTACTCTCGCTGAGAATACCCCCGGGCTGTTCTTGTACCCCTGGGCTAACCGACAAAATTGCTTTTGAGTGCCATTTACTGAGAATGCAGTTAAATGTCTGCTCTCTGGTGCTATGTTTTGACAAAAGAATCCATTGGAGATGTCCAAGGTTGTTTTGTATTTTTTGCGCACTATGTTATTCATTAGTGCAGCACTGTGTGAGTTTTGCACTGCAAAGGTTTTGCAACATGTGTTAAGGTGTCGGTAATCCAAAACTAGACGATATGAATTGTCTGGTTTGGAGACCGGAAACAAAGGATTGTTCATTTGTGAGGTGCAAGTTTCAATCACCCCCTGGTATTCTAGCTGATCTAGTATTTCATTTACCTGTTTTTTAGCTTCTTGCTTAATTGGGTACTGCCTTTGTGCAGTAGGTTGTGATTTTAACTGGATTTTGTGAGGAGGAGAATCCTCATCCCATCCTACATGATTTTTATATAAAGCAGGTGCTAAGGCCACTGCCCACTTTCTAGCAAGTGTGTATTTTTTATGAATCGGAATTTGATTCGAGAAGGCAGGCATAATTACTTCTTCGCCATGAGGGCACTCCCTGACAAACTCTGGTGGCCAGTCTTTTTCAGCTAGAAGGATGTCATAACCCTTGGAGAGGTTATCCCAAAATAGTCCCCTTATTTTCCTAGTCTTATCTCCCTCTATACGTAATGTTATCTCGTATATCTTGTGGGGTTTGCTAACTCTGGTGTCTGCAGTTTCCACTTGAAGATATTCATTCGTGTCCACTGTCTCCAGATGATTCATAAGGACTTTGCGAGCTATGCTCACTTCTGCTGCGCTGTCTAGCATTGTCTGAGCCCACTCTCCGTTTTTCAGTTGTGTCCTCAGTATTCTCGGCATTGTTAACTACCTTGATACTGGCTACCTTCTTTTTTGGAAATTGTAATTTCTTTTTTTGTTGAGCAGGTTCCTTGTCTTTGGACTTGGCGTGCTCTTCTCTTTGTTCTGATCGTCCTCTTCTTTCCGATTTCTGCGAGGAAGTCTGAAAAGATTGAGAGGGACGTGTATCAATGTCTTGATATCTATCAGGTTTTTTAATATTATCCCTATTTCTAAGGTTATATCTTTTCCCAGAGGGGTCACTCTGGGGTGACCTGTGTCTCTGGTTCGGAGATTTCTCCCTTCGCCTAGGAGACCTTCCTCGGGACTGGAATTTCTTTTCTTTTGGATTGGATTGTTTGTTTCCATCCCAGTTCTTTTTTGGTGAATTATTATTAAAAAATATTTTTTCTGGACTTTCAGTCAGTTGCGGTTTTACTGGTATTCCACCTAAACTATCTCTACCTAGTTCTTCATAGGATTTTTCTATGATTCTGGCAATTTCAGCTGGTTGGTCTGCTATATCTGTCTCTTTTAACCTCTGGCGGATCGCCACGTTTGCTGCTTCACCTTTTATATTGGCTAATAATATAGCCGAGACCTGCTTGAAGTCTTTCAGTAATTTCATACCAAGAGTTAAAGCTGGTTCTGGACCGTATTCATCTTGAATTTGTTTTAGCACATCTGGTATTACCGAAATGGATGGAACACCGTGCGTTTTTGTGTAGATTGAAGCAAAGACTGTACCCCAAGTGTCACAGTCCTCTATGTGTGGTGCGATTCCCATTGGGAGACATATAGTCAGAATCCTGTGTTTTTCTAGCGGGGTGGTGTCAGGAAACACCGCCTCTATTTGGGTGATTTTCTGTGCCAACCAGAATGGTATCTGTTCCCGTTTAGCCGGAACTTTACCTAGGCAGGATTGGATGTTCTGTGGTGTTATTTTATTTGTGTTCCCCTGGTGAGGGGTCAGCTGTGGAAGTTTAATCGCTGGCTGAATTGTTGAAGTCCGCATTACATACTGGACTAATTGTCTATGAATTTTTAGTAATTGTTTTAGCTGTATTAACAGCTCTCCAGTAGACATTCCTTCGATGTCTGGGTGTGGTGTGTATCCGGCTAAGACCGGCCACGTTGCTCCTGGTCTACCTAAAGGACCGAGCCTGGTGATGTGATTATTATGTATTAGGGCGCCATCAAATAAGAGCAAATGCTCTTGGAATTTGAGTGGTACTTCCACCTCCTCGAAAGGAGTGTAAATGTCGGGTGGAACCTCTATTTTGTAATAGTGGAAGTACTTTGTTACAGCATTTGCTGCTGGAAAATGTATCCATGTATAGTATACCTCTGTCTGCCGATATTCGTGTGCCTCAATTACGAATATGACTGTGCCACCTCTAGGTGTCAGTCCATTTTCTATAAGTTTTAAGGTTATAGATTTCCTTTTGCTGACCGGAATGAGTATTATATCCGCGTCTGCATCCTTTAGTGCAGTATCTGCTGCTGCTATTTCAGCTGCTAATCTAACTGCCTCTCTTTCGTCATCACTTTCTGACATTTTACTGTTAGAAAGGTTATTCTTTTTGTTTGCAGATCAGGTTTCTTATGGAACAAAGATTAGATGCACAATATTTTGGAACAGTGTATCCTTCAACGTTGACTAAACCAAGAACCTTACATAGGAGTTCCCTCCTGCGAGGTTTTGGAGGATATTACCTTTCACCCACTCCAGACGTCTTTGGAGTATTTGGGGAAAGGGGTCTAAGTGAGAAAGCACGACTGAGTTACTCTAAATGTCTTACGTTAGTTTTATCGCCCTTTCCAAACGCGTTGGGCGCCATGTAGTGTAGTTCCTATCTTCCCAATAGGCTCTGCGCATTGGAATAATACCTACAGCAGTAAAGGCCTAGGCCAGACGTTAACTAGGTCTACTACTGTCGATACTAGACTTAAGTTTTGGGTTTGCCAGCGTAGCTCAGAGTTCGCTAGAAACTTTCTCGAATGTTCAGGAAAGAATTAACTCCCCTGATTAGACAAGAAGGGATTTAGTTTCTGACAACCATAGAACATGACAACTTTGCTCTCCCCTAATCAAGAGTGTATCTCCAGAGTCGTGTGAGCACAAGGCAATTATTTTACTCAGTCAGTACGTGCATTCTTAGTCTCATCAGATTGTAGAGAAAAGGAAGAGACGGGCGTGTTCAATAAAAAGGTGTTATTTATTGATCAGTCTCTTTTCTCGTACAAGAGAAATGGATCGATATTATTGCAATACTTATAGTTAAGTAAAGTGCATACATTAAAAGCAATAGTATAAAATAATACTGTAAAAACATTGATATGGTTTCTGAGCCATATGATGTTTAAAATGATTAAAATATATTTACATACACATATACATTTGACTAAACGTACTCAACTGGTGTTTCTAAATACGCCTACCCCGTGTACCTGACCTAAGTCTAATGCGTGGGCGGGAATAGAAAGTTACAGTTTAAGTTAAGTTTGTTTTTGCCAAGTGAATAACTAAAGAATTCTCTGTGAGGGGTTATTCAGTTCTGTACCTGGAAGTTAGGATGAATGAGGAATGGTATCTCTTTCTCTGCTCTCGATATTCCAGGCTGCCTGCGAGGGCTGCCCGAAAGCGCCGGTGCTGGGTCTCTCGGCAAGAGATAGCAGCGCGTCTTTCAGCGCGTCAGGAAGGCGGGGCTGCTGCCAGCGGGGTCTGCTCTGCTTCTGGGCTTCGGCAAGTATGGCTGCTCCGTCTCGTCACCACGCGTGTGTTTGCATAGGGCAAGATCGGCAATATTTATACCTTAAAGGTGCCGAGATTGACGTAAGGATGGACATAGATGCGTCAATAAAGATGTCATACGACTTGCTCGTTAGCACATTCTTTTACTGAAGTTCTCTGTGAAATCAAAACAATGGCCGCACGGATTTTCCAGGTTGTCATAGGTTTGATTTGTTATGAGAACGTCGTATGCCTTATCAGGGGCTGGAGGAATGTCGCTTGTCTAATTAGATCTCAAGCGTTATGGCCTAATCAGATAACACGTTCCTGTGCCGTAGTGTGACTGCGTCAGATAACGGTATCTGCATCATGGGGGCTTTTCTTGCCTCATGGGCTGACTGTTAGTTAACTTGATAGTTAGTTTAACCAGAATAGGGTCAGGAATAGGGGGATCGATTCAGAACCTATAGGAATACATGACACAACAATACTAATCTCCACGTGGTATATTAAGACAGTGACTCAAGATGGAGAACAGTTGTAAACATAGTTTATGTTAGCATAAGCCCCGTGTATTTAAATTCTAGTCTAGTATATTTAAAGTGAGAAAAGAAAAACAGCTCTCACAGTAGTTTTGCAACATTGGCCCAAAATCTTTGGTGTTGCCATGGACAACGAACAGATTGGAAAATTATACAATTATTTAGTGTTGGGATCAACAAGTCCCTCGTGTGGTGATGGACCTGACCTGAGTGCCCCAACTGCTATGATGTCTGTATCCCTGGTGCGGATTTTTGTTGTTATGGGCGAACATGGATCATGTGTGTGTGCCATGACATAGGCCTGTCTCACGGATGGCAGGTTCTTTGGACAGGGAGAGGTGCCCAAATCTCTACCCTCATGGTGGTGAAAGGATACTAACTGCCTTTTCCTGGAGTTAAGAAACACCAAAGGGCCTTGACTCTACTCAGTAAGGCTGAGTCACTATAACAATAAATCAAACAGATGCCAATACTGAGTACTCAGTATTGGCATCTGTTTTGGTTTATTTTTCCTGGAGTTAGGCAGCACACACGCAGTTTCGGCAGCATACAGTGTACTGATTAGTAGGAGTGAACAGGCCTTTACACCTGTGCTGCTCCTGTAAATGGGATAATGCAGGAATGATACAGGGCACATGCGTTTTATACAGGTGTTGGGTGTATGTGTGCCCGTGTGCAGAGTGGATTTTTCCTGATTCCATTAAAGACATTGAAGACAATATTATGTTTTCCAATCTTGCTATTTTAGTAACAGCAGCCACTTAGTAACAACGAAAAACGACATCTCCCATGATCCCTTTATCATCAAAGCTTTATTTCGATATATATAATATCATAAAAGCGCATTTCAAATATAAAACACAATTCATTGACAATACATTTTCCTTAAAAAATTGCTTATAAAAACCTTTGGTGTTACAATAAATAATTAAAAAAGTATGAAACTTTGTCAGCTTTGTGAATATTTGATCATATAAAAAAGATACAGCTAAAATTGTTCTCATCAAATAGCCTTCAGCCTAATCAACCAAGCCCAACTAAGAAATTTGGCCACCCCACACACTAAGGTTGTGCTAGCATCAGCCTTAAAAATTCTAAGTGCAATGGAGTGGTCCCTGGTTCCAAGCAACAGGCACACAGGTTTGAGCCATTTCTGTCAAGGTTTTATATAGGCTGGGCATACGAAAAAGACATGTGCAATATTTTCAGCGACACCTTCACAAAGTGGGCAATCAGGAGAAGTTTGATGCGGTGGCTTCCACTTACAAGTACGATCACGAAGGGGGAGTATTCCCATCCTAAACTGAATATAAAGAGATCTGTCTCTGGGTTTCTTAATGAAATCTAGATAGGGCTCTAGGCGAGCCTTTGGTTTGCGCTGTCGGAATGCCTCGGTCAGCCTACCTAGATTTGGGTCCCTCTGCTCGTGATCATCAACCCATGCCCAATAGGCTCGCTTAGTTTCAGTTTTAGACAGCGATGCCCCAGGCTCCCGGCCAGTAGCAAGGCCCGCTTCCAGTAAAAGCTTCTTTATATTAGCTATCCAACTAATTTTATGGGCTCCATGAAGGTTCATAACCTCTCTTAAACCATCAGCATACCTTGAGAGCTTGGGGGTACGCCATAACCGAGCCCATTATAAGAGAGGGTGTAGGGTAACTAGGTCCTTAATGGAGCGACGACCCAGGTCACTCAAGAGCGGTTTGGTAGGGGTACCCCTCGGGAGCGATACAAGCTCCCTAAAGAACTTGTTCTCTGCGATGACTAAAGCATCAACACATTCAAAGCCCCAGAGCTCTGCACCGTAAAGGGCACAGCCGACAGCTTTTGCAGCGTAGATATCCAGAGCAGGAGCAATGGGCTTAGAAGTGGATGCTCGATGTTCCCTCCCTAGTACTCCAACTACCCTCCTGTGGCTTAGCGCCATTTTGTCAATATGTGGCTGCCATTTAAGCTTGTCCGAAATTCTAATCCCCAAGTAGTCGAACTCCTTTACACGTTCCAGAGACACCCCATCAAGAGATAAGGTGGATCTAGACGATCTACTCGGGTTAAAATAAAGGAGCTTGGTTTTCGATGTGTTTATGGCAAGGCCCCTGAGCTTGCAAAACATACAGAAGCGGTCTAGCAGCTTCTGTAATCCTGCGGGAGTTTTTGATACCAACAACGTATCATCCGCGAAGAGTAGTGCGGGGACTTTATCACCTGCCAAGACCGGGGCATCAGCATTAATTTCAAGCAAAAAGGAAACTACGCCATTCACAAATAACGTGAAAAGTGTCGGGCCAGGACGCAACCCTGGTGTACCCCTCTATTCACAGGGATTTTATCACTTTTTTGCTCCTGTGATCCCCATCTAATACGGGCATAAGTTACATCATGCATACGAGCTAGGAGATTCTGAATGGTTTAGGGAATCCCCATTTCCTTCAGGACCAGCCATAGGCGGTCTCGGGGGACCAAGTCAAAGGCGGTCTTCAGGTCAATAAATGCCAAATAAAGACCGCCCTTGCCAATGGTAACCACCTTCCAGTGTAAGAGGACCAACCTAAATGCCTGGTCTATCGTGCTTGTGCAAGCCCTAAAGCCCGCCTGAAAAGGTGAAATAATACTGTTTTCATCGGCCCAGGAAAGAATCCTCTCCAGGAGTACCCTGCCAACCAATTTCTGCCCCGCATCAATAAGACTTATTGGGCGGTAGTTGGCAGGGTCCCCCCTGGAGCCCTTCTTGTATATAGGGATCACTTTGGCCGCCTTCCATGAATTCGGGACAGGTGAGCCTTCTAACAAAGCATTCGTAAGAATTTCAAAGTAAGAGGCCCAACCTTCAGGATTGGCTTTAAAAAGGTCGCCTGGTACACCATGCTGCTCCGGGGCTTTAGCAGATACAATCTTGATTAATGCGGCCATCACCTCTTTCTTATCTACTTTAATAAATGCAGCCTGACCAGAATCAGTAGCCATGGCACCGTAAGAGGGCCCTGGAGTACCGGGCTGGTCATCGCCCCCATAGAGTATCCTAAAATTCTCGAACCATTCCCTATCTGTTATGTGATTGGGGGTTTGATCTGGGTCACAGCCGTTGGATCTTCTAACTAGGGCCCAAAATAGTTCTCCATTCTTAGCTTTACTAGCAACTCTAAGACTGTCCCAATGCGATTCTTCCCACTCCTTTTTAGCTGTTGTGATAGCTTGTTTGTAGTGTGATCTGGCCAACCGAACAGCAACGGGATTACCAGATTTAATAGCATTAATCAGGCTATTCTTCCTCCTTCTGCAATTGCAATCAAAGCACTTCTGCACTGGCTTAACAATCATCAGGCTCTTTTTGCCAGGAACTGTGAACAGTTTACCAATCTGGCCTATAGTGTCAGTATAAATTAATTCAGCTGCCACAGGCCAACCACGTCCTTACATGCTACTGAAAGCCTTAAAGACTGCTCACTAAGGATTCCTTCCAAAGCACTTAGTCTTGTTTCCTCCATAATAAACTTTGGCCACTTAAGAAACCTATTGCAATTGGATGGTACAACTGTCTTAGTTATTAATTTTGCACTACTGGAGGGACTATACTCCTTCCTCTGCCATGGATCCACCATGGTGAGGGACAAGGGGTTATGGTCACTATCTACTGATGGTATGATGACCATATCCACCACTGACTTCCATGCCCTCCTATCCACCATGTATGGAGTCAATTCTACTTTCACACAATACTCTATTATATGTATTAGCCCCCTGAGCATCGGAGATAGTACGCCCATTTACAGCTCTTAGTCCTGATTCAATCATTAGGGCGTTCAATTGGATAACAACTGGTGACCATCTCTTTACGGGCATAAGCAAGAGAGACGGGATGCCCCATCGGGCATCTTCATCATAAACTCCAAGGATGTCATCTGCTGCCAGAGGCTCAAACGAACAGTTTAGGTCCCCGGCAACCAGAACTAAGGAGTCAGGAGGACACAATTTAAGCATGTCAGATAGAATAGAAATAGTGGAGGATTTGGCCCCCCCTTGGGTGCCTCTAGCATAAACATTAAAAAATTCCCAAGAGGAAATACCATTCAAGCCCTTGATATAAAGTCTCATAACATCCAGTGATGAGCAAGTGTGATGAGTAATCTTGAGGTTAAGGTCTACCCTTACCCATACCATAAGCCCGCCAGAGGGGCGACCTCGCCCAACCGTAGTAGCAGCTACATGAAAACAAGAGTAACCCGGCTTGTATAAAGGTTCAAGGCACCAGGTTTCCTGGAAGAAACATATATCAAATCCATCAATGAAGTCATTCCAGTCCAGTAATTGGAACTTGCTTCGCAGACCTGCCACATTCCACGAGACAAGTTTGAGATCATTGATGTGAACATTACAGGAGATGTGTGCACATGGAGTTGGGCTTAAGTCCTGACTAACAATGTTATTAACCCTCATGGGTTCCAAGACTATAGTTGAGTCCTCTGGGCCCGTGGGCTGTGGGGGTACTGAAGCCTGGGGAGAACAACTACCCAAGGGAGGAGAGGAACAAATCAGAGCTCCTACTCGATCATGGAGTCAGTCAACAGCTTCCAGACAGTAAAAACGATTATGGGTCGAGATAGGGTCCAAGTGCAGAAAAGGCATAGGCCGCCCACCTGGGGGGGCCCTCTCCCATTTCGCTGCACCATTGTCCAACCATCTGCCTGAGAAGTAAAATGACCTGGGGGGTAAAAATAGGTCAGTGGAAGGGTGTGTATAGTCACACCTGAGCTGGAATATCTCCAATTACAAATGTATTCAACAATTCTAGGGTTGTTAAAATTAATCAAAATGCAATCCCCCCTTATATTTTTGGCCAGATGGCCAACCCATGGCACCCTCCTGATCATGAGTATTTTGCCCACAATATGAGGGGGCAGTGGTCTGTTTATGTTTAGCCAGTGGACAACCCTATTCCGCAAAGATATAGGGGTCTCCACCTCAAATTTACCCAACTCTGGAACCCCTGCTAAAATTACCACAAGTGGACAAACCTCAGGGGGTAGATTTAAGATATTTTTCCCCTAGGGAGTCTGGGCCGTGGGAACCTCGCCACCTTCACTGCCCTGGGGTACATTATGCTTGCGTGGTCTATTTATATTAGCATCTGCTAAGTCCTTATCAAGAGGTACAACTAGAGCCCCTTGGGCAGTGTTTGATGTTACAGTGACCTTTGGGGCCACAGGAGCTTTTATTCCACTAGGTTTAACTAGCGATTTAGCAGCCATGGGAGTAGCGGCCCTTAACGAGGGTTCTACAATTCCCTTAAGATCGCGCTCAATCCTTTTTAGATGTAATTCGATTTTACTCAGTCTATCCTCTAGTGGACGTAAGAGAGCTCTAAGCGTGTCAAATATGACAGTTAACTCAACGTCCGTGGCCCCTTCCCTGTCGCCTTGGCTTGTCAACCCACCTACTTCCTGGTGCGCCCCTCTAGGCAATGTAGGATCTACTGAACCCGGAGCAGGGCTAGCAGAATCGCCCACATTAGGCTGCTCCAGAGTAGCTGGAGTTACTCTAGTATTTTTGGGGGGTTTCTTTTTCCTCCCACCGTTATTCTTTGACAGCCCTTGTTTATCCTTAGGAATTGCCCCAGGGTCTTTTCCACGTAGTTGTCTAGTATTATACACCTTAACTACATTGGGCACAAAAGGCAACTTTTGGGGAGATATCAATAACGAGTCTGAGACCGTAAAATCACTATCAGATGGAGCCAGCGATAAGTCACAAGAGGGTAGCTGTGGAATGGGGAGTTCTAAGATGGGTGAGGCACCAATACCACCATTAGCACCTTGGTGAACAGGAGTGTGCACATTTGCAATGTGTCCCATTGAAGTCCTTCTAGCGATGGCTAGTTCCTGGGAAACTTGTCGCTCCATTATCGTAATGCCTTCATCTACGACACAGCAGCAGCGGTGCGTCCATTGGGGCGTAGGGGCGTAGCCCCACCAGCCACCATGGACCCGCATCGCGGCCGCCGGCCGCAATCCTAGTATCTGTTCTAAATTAAATAAATAGCATTGCAACAATCGGCCGCCGGCGGGAATTGCGTAGGGGGGTGGCCTGCTGCAGCTTGAGTGACAGTCCACACTCAGGCTGCAGCAGACCGTCCCGCTGGGGAACTTACAGTGCGCATGCTTGGGAAAGTTGGCAACTTTCTCAAGCATGCGCACTGTAAGTTCCCCAGCGGGACCCAGGGGTGCTTGTTTGCTCCCACAGCCCGGGTTTCCAAAGGGCGATAGGACGAGCAGCAAATGTGCCCTCCTAGCCAATCCTGGCGCTGAATGCAGCGCCAGGATTGGCTGGTCCACCGGCGCAGCATCCCATTGGATGCCGCGCGTGGGGGTGGCCCTGCATTCGTGTATGGGTGCCTGGGTGGGCGGGGTACGGATGCCAGTGCTGTGGCTGGAACCAGTCCAGGGTTGATGCGCCTGCAGCTTACGGGCCCGGGAGCGATGTCTCCCCTCAAGGTTCGGGGTCTGGGACTGGCTCTGCGCTCGCCTCCGGTAAGTTTCATCATCAAGGGTCAGGGGGGCTTTTATACATTTAAGTAAGACATCATGGGTTTGCCGGAAATCCAGTGGGCACGTTGTCGACACTGCTGAAATAAATATTCCCTGACGTCTGCCAGCCGCCCACAGGCGCAGATTTTCTCACACTCAAAATGACACCTTACTGGTGTAATTTAACACACAAGTAAAAAGTGCACATTTATGTTTGAGACTCTCGCTAACAGGGGAATTGCGCCCCCAAATGCAGCCAAGGTGTCCCAATACCTTAAGCGGGAAGGAGATGGAGGGGGTTCAACATTTGGAGCTATGGCTTTAAAAGGACTGAGTTCTTTAGAATTTTACATTACAAGCACTTATTAATGATGTCGAGGAGACGTGGTGGCGCGAAATCATAATAAAATTAAATAGATCGCGATGTAATCGAATTACTTTTTAGCGTATTCAATCAGCTGTGCAGCGGACTCTCCGTGCAGGGCTCTCGTTAGGAGGAGGAGGTAATTTAGCCGCAGCTAGGTAGTACGTGACGGTAGATGTGGTACAGATGTGCGACATGCCAACATGACTGGCTGGGTTCTACCTTCGCAAATTACGTATGCATGTCATGTTTTTTAGGAAGCGCCTCGGGCTTCCTCGGTGCCTGCAGCGGTGCAAAGCGCCCCCGCCCGACTGAGGCCCCCACAGCTGTCCGTGGGGTCCGGAGTCAGTGACGGGAAGAGGCTCGGGCAGCATCGACCGCTTCGGAGAGCTTCCGGGGTCACGCACTGGCGAGTGAACTGGGCTCATGTAACAGGAAGCAGCTGCCGGACTGCTAGAGCTGGAAGTCCGGCCATCACAAAGCGTCAAGAGTCTGGAGTCAGCACTACACAGGTGGAGAAAATAAAGACATTAATTTTTGTCACTTTGTGGCCTCACCATAGCGGCTACC
This sequence comes from Lissotriton helveticus, assembly GCF_964261635.1. NCBI lineage: Eukaryota > Metazoa > Chordata > Amphibia > Caudata > Salamandridae > Lissotriton > Lissotriton helveticus. The sequence goes on along the minus strand of NC_136062.1, from coordinate 194,583,730 downwards.
TTACGTAGCAGAAGTGTCAACAGGACTAGCTATTATTAAATACCAACTTGGAGTTTTATATTCCCTTCCTTTTACCACCCCTTCGCCGATATCGACACCAACCTGCACGTCCCAGGATGGGTATTATTTACTACCCAACAACCCTCGCATCATTTGCTATCAAAACACCAACCAGAACAAGGCAACCCCATCATATCGGTGAGACCGTATACAGAGCCTGATATTACGCGGCCGTGCGCAGCGCCTACATCCCAAGTCTTAACCTTAATGAAAGCTAGCTCACTCTAAATGACTACCGCAAGCATGCCTGTTCGCAGAGTGCCTCATGCTGCTATGTGACGTGTTATGTGACCTTCAGCTAGGTATTTGTACATAATGTCATGTAACTGGTGCTCATGTAAAGCGCTCCACTACCTTCGGGCGTGTTAGCGCTATATACAACTGTAAAAAAATAAATAGAATGATTTCATTTAGTGTTACGAAATGTTTTTGATTTACTTCCACATTATGTTAATAAGCACCTATATGTCACTGCAGTGGCTTCGAGTCTCCGACAGTGTAATGGGAAAAACCTTTCCATGTGTTCAAGACCAGGGGGAATAGACGGGCTTTCGAAATTAGAAAACAAACTTCAATTTAAAGAAGAAATTAGAAAACAATGGACTTAATGACACAGTACCGGGAAATGATCGTCCCACACCATTCCACACAAGACCAGAACACCCAAACCAGTAGTGACCACCTTACGCAATCAAACACTCAGTGAGTGAGTCTATGCATACTACATACTGAGAGCTTACAAGAAGGTAAGAATCCATGAGACAGGAAGATGAAAGGCATGTGGGTATGTATGGTGCCAATGTCCTACAGACTAGGTGAGGGAAATGCCCCAAATACCTTCAAAAGCCTTCGCCTGGTCACTCACTCCATAAATGACCCATTCACAGGATGCTCCTCGACTATCTCGGATCAACATTCACCATATGAGGGAACAATAGTGGATCTTATTAAAGAGATAATGGACACTTCTAAGGATGCTGCTTACCATCTATGTTTGTGGGAAAAGGATTCCACCACGGTCACAGCATCATGCAGTACACCCGTATGTGACAAAGATGGAATGTGAGAGTCACATACAGAAGCACGTGCCTTCCACACATTGGACCAGTAGTTCATTAATCCAGGGCAGTGGCACAGAAAATGCAGTAGATCCTTTGTGAATGCTTGCATCTCCAAAAGAGAGAGAATGGGAATAGATCTGCCCCATGTTGTCAAACTAGGGAACAATACCAATTGTGTAGGATTTTGTTTAATAATTCTTTATTCTGTTTATTCTCATAAATAGAACACAACAGAAAATAGAGTACAGCATAGAGTACCAAAATGTGGTAGCCGAACAAACCCAGGACACATGTGGGCACTATAGGAACACAGCATGGACACAGCCTAACAGGGACGCACCAGCTCGGGGTAGACAGCAGTTCATTTTGAAATAAACATTTCTTCAGATTCTTCAGATTTTCTTTACAATTGATATTGCCATGTTGAAAAAAAAGTGATATTTGCTATAGGAGGGCCACTGGAATTATGTGTCTCTGCAGCCGCAGCTCATTTAGCAAAAGTATGGATTTGCCGAATTTATCACATAATCCATCATCTGGTACATTATCTGCAGATTTAAACAATTTATTTTTATTTTTTTAACTCAAATGGATCAAAATTGCTAAAGACATGTCAACATGTCAACTGCATGCACTCTACATCCATTTGGACTTGGAAGTGAGTGCCAGATGAAACTAATGATTGTGGTGTCGAGTTCAATGTGCTGCAACTCTAGGCCCATATATGATACTTTTATGATCATGATGCATGCTCTGCCGTGTTGGGCGTGTGTGACCTGAGGTAAGAGGTAGGAGGGCCCAATTTGTGGTGTGAGGTGGGTCTAGATCTGTGTATGATCAGAATAGTGATGAAACACAAACATTTCCCTCACTACAGGCACTGCTGTATTGCAGGTTTCTTGAATACCCAGGGATGCATATTAAGGGCAGTATCTGCCTTTGATTTATGAAGTGAGTTGATGACAGCATACCTTTCAATGTGGCATGCAGACCGGCCAGGTTTATCATTTATATCAATTTTGTCACGTTAGATGTTGTATTTACTACAGGTTGTGATTCCTACATAATTGATTAGTGACGTATTGGTCTTGCAGAGGATGGAGCAATGGAGATTGGGCAAAAGATGATGGCTATGACAGCAAGTGTCCTATTATTTCATTTGGCAATTCACCTTTGCATTTAGATCTCCACATGCTTTTGGATGTATGAATGATGCAGCGATTGACAACGCATATCTAATTGTCAAAAGACATGGGATACATAAAGGGGAATTTAGAGACACCTTCACAGATCCATTCTGCAATGTTTTTTTAGGATATACTTGACATAACTTTCATATTGTTCATATTCAACTTCTTACTGAAGTGCATATTGCTCCAAACTGTCATCCCTTTCTGGTCCATGGCTATGCATACACACAAATTAGAAGATGTAACACACTAGTCTAGCAATCAACAGCGAGGGACTAGCAATTTAAGAAATCAGCATGTTTTCCATCCAGTGGAGTTATGGTAGAGTCATTTACATGTTCACGACTGCTATACAATCAGCCAGTCTCTGATTCCTGTATCTAGCAGAAAGGGTATGAAACCAGCATGAAAACAGAGTACACATTACATTACCAAGGGTTCATTCCCTGCCCGTAAAGGCACATTGCCTGATCAGTCAATGTGTTTACTGTTACTGATCATCTGTTTTCCTCTCCATATTGTTGTGATGTTAATGCTATTGGTTTTACTGGAAATTGTGTTGTATTTACAGAAGTGATATAGTTGAAGTAAAAGCCACTTTACGCCCATTCCCAACCCCACCCACTGGGAAATAAAAAAAAAACATGAAAATGAGATATGGACTAGCAGGAAATGGAGCCTCTCCTGGGTATTGCTGGGGTGAAAGCTTCATTTACTGGGATATAAAGTAACAGGATCCCTCATTTGCCATGAACAGATTTTCCATGGGTTGCGGAAGCTAATTAGCAGACTGGGAGCATTGCTTTTATTTTCCGTTAGTGTAATAGGCTGGCTGGTGAAGTGCACTTCCCATAGTGTGCAGTCACTTCAATTTGCCTTTAGGTGACTACCTGGCTTGATTGTGGTTTTCTATTTGTTTTTTTGTAACTGCTTGTCTTAATGAGTGCATTGGTTTTAGTTTGTTTGAGGTAACTGCTTCACATGCTGGTTTCATCACACAGCTGATACCCACCCTGAGAAAGCCAGAGCTGTCCTGTTAGTGGTATCAACACCAGTGCGCTTAGGTTCCTTACAGCTCCTTCACTTGAAGTGGGTTACCACCTACCCGTTACTTTTTGTATCCTGCTCGTACCAAATCAGATCCAGACCCAGACCAGTCCCCACAGTTGCTCCGGATTAAGGGACATTCTCATGTCATCTCAGGCGCGATGTAAAGACTCCCAGTGAGCTGAGGACTCTTTTGGCTCAAGAACCAACTAGCTGGAGACCCTTGTGGTTGTTTAAAGATTTAAGATCAGCCTGTAACTCAGTCTTGTGCTGGGTGGGTGACCTCGATTACAAAGTGGCTGTGCCAGATGTCCCATTATGACCCCTTTTGCCTGTCTCCCCTTCAGACGCAGAGGGCATAAAACTGGGGGGTGCTCAACCCTGCCAAAAAACTCAGGGGTGACCCTGAGAGCACAGCTGCCATCCAATCAGGGGTGGTATGCTTTGGTGTGCTGGTCTGGTTTTCTGGGTGCATTGGCTCAAGTTTTTCCCATGTAATTGATTGGGTGTCTTGGTAAGTTGCTTTTATGTGAATGTCTGACTTATGACTGCGCATTCCTTTCAGTGTGCACTTGCTTCAGTTTACTTTTTGAGTCACTGTCTAGTTTGCTGGATGTATTGCTTTCATGTTTCTTTCATTAAACTGTTTGACTTGCTTGGTGCTTTTATGTTGGTGCCTGCATGCTGAAGTGTACTCTTCTTCAGTTTAAATGTATGTGACTGGCCTGTTGACTAGCACCCTGCTTTCAAAGTGAAGGTTCACAGGTTCACACTTGCTTTAGTTTACTTTTGTATGGTTGACTGCATGCACTGTTTTGCTGGATGCATTGCTTTAAGTTACTACTTGATGCATTGCTTTCAGTTTGCTTTCAAGTAATTGCCTCTCATTTTCCTAATGCTTTGTGAAGGCTGTTTCCCAACTGCTGTGCAACTTCTTCTACTCTTAGAGCTGAGATTTTCATGAAAGTCTTTTAGTCTGAATTCAGCACCTGAGCGTAAAAGGACGAAATGTATGAAGCTCTGTGGTTATACTGAATAAGCAGCTACCGATGTTATGCCATCTATTAATGTAATAACTGCACTTAACAATTGCTTTATTAACCTTCCTGCTTTCTCAAATTTGCTTGAAAATGCACGATTTTTCTTCTTTTTTTCCAAAAATTTTCTTAGGGGGGTGTAACCCCCCCAAACCCACTTTTTGGGGTTCGGGCTCGCTCGCTGCGCTCGCTCGCTACGGTGCTGTATGCAAATTACTTTGCACCCCACCACTTTGAAATGTCACCCACCGCCCCTGCGACACAGTTCATCCTTGTTATGAACTGGTCCATGGCTCCCGTAAAGTTGGCAGTGTCCACTCGCCCCTTAGCCTCCTTAGGAGGCATTGCACTGATCCCAATAAGACAGCAATAATATATATAAACAAAGTACTCACAAGGGAAGGTTGCGAGATAGATGGATGGAAGGGGGTGGCCCGACCCGGCCTTGTCCGGTCTTGAATGGGCTTAAACGGGCTTAAACGGGCTTAAACAGGCCCGCCCTTGGCCCGGGCTTCGCTCGGCGCTCCCGCGCAGCGGGAACCCGTGAGAGTTAAATAGGCCGCATGATGACCAATGGGCGGGGCCGAGCAATCAGCGCCGAGCAGGTGTTGAGCTCTCGCAGGCACTCCTGGATAACCGAGTCCCTGCGGCGTTCAGGCGGGCAGCTCCTTCTCCCACCGTGGACCACAGGAGACCCACAGCACAAACGGCAGCAAAAAGCACTGTCCAGCGACGCGAAGCGGCACCCGCAAAGCGGGTGCGGCGAGATACAGGTTCGAGCAAAGGTGCCCTCCAAACAGCGTCTCCAAATGTAGATAGCCCCAGTCAATGTCCACAGGCTCCTCCTAATGGGGACAAAGTATGCAAGATAAGCAGTTCGCACTTTTGCTCTTAAGGCTGCCAGATTTTAAGACCGCAGTGACCAATGGGCGGGCCGAGCAATCAGCGCCGAGCAGGTGTTGAGCTCTCGCAGGGACTCCTGGAACACCGAGTCCCTGCGGCGTTCAGGCGGGCAGCTCCTTCTCCCACCGTAGACAACAGGAGACCCACAGCAGAAATGGCAGCAAAAAGTACTTTCCAGCGTCCAGCGACGCGATACAGGTTCGAGCAAAGGTGCCCTCCAAACAGCGTCTCCAAATGTAGATAGCCCCAGTCAATGTCCGCGGGCTCCTCCTAATGCGGACAAAGTATGCAAGATAAGCAGATCCCTTTATCACAACATACAGGTTTTATGGAGGACACCGATCAGCTTCAAGCCTCTCATATGAGGTAACCGCAACCGTACCTGGCCTCCTTTCTTGATGCAAAACCATATCAAAGTCAAGAAGAAAATGAAACAACACACCAACAATAGAAATCCCAATAGGAACAATAGAGCTTCATTTCTGGCATTTCAGAACAGAGCCATGGATTCAATTGAGAACAATTGTATCTGTGACCATTTCCCAGTGTAATTCATGTACTTCATAGGATGGACCTGCCAGTGTGACTGCAGGGACTAAAGAAAGGAAAAGTGAAAACTTTATTCTGTCATCAGAGAAACCAGGAGACAGCAATATAATTTCACAATTACATATTGATGGTAGAAGGATAATGTTTGAGTCTGTGTCTTTAATAAAATCAGGACTTTCCTTCACTAATATAGCTAGGAAAACCAGTATTTTATGACAAGACCAGAGGCTCCATAATGTATTTTAAAGCAGGTTTACAACCGCCAAAGAGGGATGTACTTTGTTACAACGCATGCTTTTACCACGCATGCTGTTACAACGCAAGTTTTACCATGCAAGCCATTACAACGCATTGCTTTGGGGGATGCTGGATAGTGAATAGTTTAATTTACTATCCCAACTCCAGTCCCCGTGGATAGTAGGGAAGGTGTTGGATAGTAAATTAAACTATTACTTATCCTAGAGCGCCCCCCAGTGCAATGCGTTGTAATGGTTTTCGTGGTAAAGCCTGCGTTGTAAATGCACTGCGTGGTAAAAGTTGCATTGAAAAGGATGTTCCCCGCCAAAGAGGTGTGAGCCACCGGTTTGCAATGAAATGTCATCAAATTAGAGACTCTGTACCAACGAGCAGATCTTTTAATGTCCCCCAAACTTGCACTAACCCTGTATACTTTGAAAGGCATTACAGCTCTACTAGAATGAGCAGCAAAACTATTGGTATCAACTCCAGCCAAAGCCATAACCCACTTAAATCACCTGGCTCAAGTAGGAGAAGAAACCTGGACATAAGGATTCCAAAAAGATGCAGGCAACTAAGACTCTCATTATGATACCTCTGTTTCGGGCTGAAAGCCATCCGACGAGGTGTCGGATGGTTTTCCGTCTGACCACTGTATTACAATACTGACAGTCAGAGGGAAACCTGCAGGGGAATACCCCTCCGCTTCTAATGGGCTCACAAGCCTGTCGGCATGGCGGTCGGAAATGTAATTCACAAATGACAGTGGAACCAGCCTCGGCCTGCCATAAATAGGCAGGCAGAAAGTGACTTTGGGGCCCCTACTACGGCCCCCTTCCCCTCTGGCCGTCCACTATGGAGCCTGGTGGGCACCTGTGGTACCCCCCTTAACATCCCAGAATGGTGTGGCAGGCACCGCTTGTCACAAGGTGCAGGGATGTTCAGACTGCATTTTTTTCCATTGCGGCTTATACTGAAGGCGGCAGCACAAGCTGCAATGAAAAAATTACAGGATCTGACCACCAAAACGGCGGTCAGATCATAATCTGGGCAGCAGGACCTCTGAATCCTTGTTGGGCAGTCCTGCTTCTGCTACGATGCCGGTCTGATGCGAGTCCGACCCGCATTGTAATCGGCCCCTATGTAGGAAATATTCTTAGATCAGCATTCATATTCCCTAAGATATCGCACAATACATCATTGTGGGTTTGTGAAGGAAAATTTGAACTCAAACAAAATAGAGGCATTTCTCTTATGCTTTCTGATTGATAATAATATCCTGGTGAAGTTGTCCAGAACCCTAAAAATAGACATTATTTTGAAAGAAATCAAACTGTGTAAAGTATTCAGTTTTCCTATCACCATTTTAAGTGACAAAGACTTATTATCCAGCCATATTGGAAAACCTGGAGAGCTAAATTAACGTATTGATGAATACTGGGGCTCGGTGGACTAGAGTTTCTAGTACCCTTAATAATCTTCATACCAACGGATGTTTCGTTCGTCTGCGCATGGGGTGCCTCAGGGGTCCTCACTTAGCCCTATGCTATTTAACATCTACGTGAGGCCCCTGGCAAGCATTGTGGAAGACTCCGGTCTTTCCCTTTACTCATACGCAGACGACACTCAAATCATTTTCTCCCTTTCCCCGGCCAAGGCTGGAGCCATGTCTGCTCTTAAACTGGGGCTCAGTCGAGTGGCGGAATGGATGCAGACTAATCTCCTGAAATTGAACGGAGATAAGACGGAGGTAGTCATCCTTGGCAAACATAAACACCTCTGGGGCCCTCAACATTGGCCACCAGAAATGGGGCCACTACCCCTGCCTGTCACACAGGTACGGAACCTTGGCTTTGTTCTGGATGACTCACTATCCATGTGGCACCAAGTAGTCAGAGTGGCAGCCACCTGTTTTTCCATCCTTGGGTGGCTCCGCAAAATCCTCTGGATGCTCCCGGACTCGACAAGGCGTACGGTAGTCCAGGCTTTAGTCATCTCGCGTCTGGACTACGGTAATATACTTTACCTTGGAGTCACGGCAGAGACTCAGAGGAAACTCCAGCTTGTTCAGAACTCAGCCGCTCGTCTACTCTGTAAAGTTCCTTGGAGATCCCCCATCTCCCCTTATCTTAAAGATCTACATTGGCTCCGCATTGAAAACAGAATCAAATTTAAGGCCCTCTGTGTTATGCATAAGATTAAGCAGGGGCGAGCCCCTGCTTACCTCCAGTCTCTCGTCCAATCTTATGCTCCTTCTCGCCTTCTTAGATCCTCGTCCCAAGGGAATTTTCTGACTCCACGCTTTAAACTAGCAAGAATGGGCGGATGCTCCTTCTTCTGTCTGCCCCCAAACTGTGGAATGCTCTTCCAGCTCCACTAAAACTTGAGCCTTCCCTGACCAATTTTCGTAAAAAGCTGAAAACCTTGCTCTTCCCACTGTGATGACCTCCTGACCTCATTACCACGGCCTTTAGCTGGCGCCGGGAGACCCCATGCGGGTAGCTGCGCGCATTATACATTTAAATACAATACAATACAATTTCCCAATTGGTGTATTGCCTTCTCTTGCACCTCCCATTGAAAATGCAGATCTGTAACCATTAATAGCCCTAAACGTCTTTTCCTGGGATGCTAAAAAAGCAAGAAATTAAGAACAGCATTTACATCAGCCGAATGGGGATCAATTCTCATTTTCATGTGTCAACTACACCACTATCTCCAAACTGTCTTGTAAGCCTTAGATATTTTCCGGGTCCAAGATGATTGTATGAGGCTAAAAGCCAAAACAGAAAATCCTAGGAAAGCCATGGTTGCCTTGAAAGCTTCCATTATATAATCTAAAGCTTGCCGGCCACAGCCAGATCGTGCCTGGTCCCACAATAATTCAGTTACAATTGAGGATAATCTGAAAGGAGCACTGGAATGTCTAAGAACCGTTCTTGATGGGAAGGACATTAGGTTGAGTTCTGTTTAAGAGCTGTCTGCAAATTTGAGTTAGGCACCTGGAGATCACTGAAAAGGGAGGAAAGGCACAAAGATAACCTGCAAAATGGCATCTGAGGTTAGAGCTAGCAGACACGGTCTCCAACTGTAAGACTGGTTCAGCTGAGAAGCAAAGCGATCTGTGGAGAAAGGACCACAAAGTCAGTTCAATTGCATTGAATACTTGTGGAAGAAGTTGCCAATAACTGCCATTTTTTAGCTGCCACTGTACTGTGAATACCTGGACCATATTTCACACTTTCGGATATTTTGTTTTTGAGGCAAAATTTCCAGAAAGCTTTCACCAATTCTGCTATTGGTTTGGACCTGGTACCTCCAAGTGATTTATGCATTTGACTATTGAATAATTGTCCATTGCAACAGAAGCACACAGCTTGCCCTGTGACTTGTGAAATTGTTGAATGCAAAGGTGCCTGCATGAACCTCTAAACAATTTGTTGATGGTTCTTTCCATGACCTTGTTTTACCAGTCAAGTACTGGCCACCAGCCGACATCTGACTCTTAAGACAATATCTGGAGATGTAGTGAAAGTGATTTGCCTTTTCTATGTGATCTGATGGTCTGACAGCCATTGTGGTTTCTTCCTAGGTACTGTTTTCTACTAGGACTTCATATGAGAACCTTACTTAAATGTTTAATTGTTAGTAGTTGAAGGGCATAATAGTGAAGAAGACTTGGAGATTGGAAGAAGTCAATAGCACCTCCAGATCTGGCCAGCTGCCACAGAGATATGATGGAGATGGAGTTTAAGTGCCTCAATCCCCCTTGATTAGGTTAATCTTGGAGTCCAGAAGTTGTAACATTTACAATTGGAACTCTGCCATGATACCCGTAAACTACATTTGTTAAATAAGAATTTACTACAAACCCCAGATCCTTAATGAGCTTAACAGCAATCTGGAGTTTCTTCTCTACTGATATGCAATCTTAGGTAATAAAAAGTCTATTGTCTAGATGAATAAACTTGCAAAGAACCCTGTGCTCCAAGAGTCACTACCAGAGGCTTGAGAAGTTTGGTGAAGGACCATAGAGCAGAGGACAAACCAAAGAGAAAGGAGATTAACTGGCAAACCCAAGACTGCCAAAGAAACTGAAGGAACTTTCCGTGATTGTGAACAATTGCAAGAGAAAGTAAAACATCTTTCAAGTTTAGTCTCCTCGTTCAGTCTCACAGTAGGAAGATATCCCTGAAATGTACAGTGGTTTCAATTTTGAAATGACAGTACAGAATTAATTGACTAAATTCCATTAAATTTATAACATAATGATATTCCTTGTTTTCCCTTCTTGACCAAGAATTGATTGGTTCCTATGTCTACTTTCCTTGGCAAAAAACATTCAACTAAATATCCTTAAGCGTGAGAATTGTGCTTTATTAAGAGAGGAAAATGCATGGACACATTTCCTCATTTCTTTACTAAAGTAGTCAGTAATAGAGAAGGCCTTGCACTGCAGGCCAAGGTTATAAACTAGAAGGTCACCTGGTTTCGGATCTATCTTGATTAGTAACCGGTTACATCTCTTTAAGGAGATGGCCAAGTTGGCATTCCCAAGAAAATAAAAAGCCCTTTAAGCCCAATCGAACATGACATCAGGGTCAATTGGATCCCCCAAACACACAAAAGGTGAAGGGGGAATGATTGCAAATAGTCTAACGACTGGTATTCGCCGAGGCAGTATTCAGCCCATTGTTTTTTACCCACCATGCCACCTCTGACTAGACCTAGCCATAGACAGAGTATCCTTGGTCATGCTACAATAGGAACAGTCAAGTCCAAACTGCCTAGTTCTGGTATCAGTTGGATCCCCCATCATTTTGGCTTGCTTTGTCAACCCTAGCTTTTCATAAGACAGTTAACCATATGAAGAAGTTTGTCCAGGAAGGATACCTTTGGGGCATATTTTCAAACCCCTAACGCCACTGAAGCATCACAGGACTGGAGTGCTTACTAGTGTTTTGACCAAGAGGAAGAAGTGTGGTTTGAAGCTGTGAGTGCTGAGGAGATGAACATGAATGGATGGAGCGGTAGAGGTAATGAAACAAAGCAACTACATGGCACTACTAGATTGGAGTCCGATGTTCCTAGTAGAGGACAAGAAGATGGAGGTATAAGTGTAGGCAGAGAAGTATTTATGTGGGTGCGGTTAAAGAGGAAGTAGATAATCTCTGGAGTTCCATTTTAGAGGACAGATGATGAAGGCTGTGAGGAAAACTGAATTTGTCATAAAGGTGTGGTGCAAAGTAGTGAAAGGGTAAGATGATTTGAGTGTCATCTCTAAATAGGTGGTAGGAGTGCTCCACATGGTTTTATTGTATTATGATAGGCGTTGTATTGTATTATAGTAGAGTAGCATTTATATGGCATGTCATATGCCTGATGCAGTCACAATGGTCTGCTCTATGGATTTGTTTCTTGGGTGTCCTTTCGCAGCCTAAGCTAGTGTCCCTGCCAATCACAATGCTGCCATTGCAGCATTGTGATTGGCTTAGGGGAGGGGAGGGAGGCTGCCTGTTTGGCTGCTTCCTGTGTGGAGAGGACGCAGAATGATGCGGGACCAGACCAGAGCAGGCTGCAATGGTAAGTTACATTAAAAAAAAAAAAAATTAACCCCCGCGCGACTCCCTCCCTGCCCCCCCACTCCCCACCTGCCCCCCCACTCCCCACCTGCGAGTCATGCCTGCAGCGACTGCTTGAAAGAGCACTTTCAATTTGACTAGAAAGAGGAGCATGTAGTGCAGGTCCATGTTGCAGAACATTTTCTTAACTGGATAAATTAGCATTTTTGTTGAGTCAAAGGGAATGTCTCCCTTAAGGCACACCGAATGTAGGACCAGGTTACGATCTCTGTAATTTAAAAATCTGGCAATAATGGCCATCAGAGTCATAAAACTGCCACAGGGAGGAGGAAAATGCAGTGACTCAGACCATGGCATCTGCAAGGCAGTTGGATTGACAGGGCCATCTGAAAGAGACACGTTAGTGATAGATTCCTTACTTTAGAATATCCCCAGGCGTCAGACTGGATCCGGAAAAGTTTGCGTAGGAATACCCCTGCGCGGCAGCAGGCTTCGTCCGCGGCTCCGCGTCCGTCGTCGGCGTCGTTAGCGCCGGAATGACATCATCGGAGTACTTAGACGCCGCCCATGCGCGCTGACGTCAGTTCTTCTTCTTTCCGCGCCAGCTAGCGCAGATCCGGAAAAGCTCTACCCCTTAGTCTTTTTTGACTAAACTTTTTGATCTTTTTGATAATTTTTCTACTCGAGTCTTCGACTCCAACGGTGCCGGTAGGGATGCGGTCGCGGACGTGCTGCCACAATGTCCGGACGAGGTCCGGGCTAAACTCGCCTAAGCCCGTGCGGAGGGTCGAGATGCAGCGCGATATTCCATCCGGTGTGGGCTGGATACCACGGACTCACTGGGCAGGGCGATGGGCAACGACGGTGGCAGTTCGACGCCACGCCTGGTTGAGGACCGCCAACTTTTCGGCCGATATCCAGTCCACTCTTCTGGACATGCCGTTCGATGGCCGTCGCCTCTTTGGCGACAAGGCAGACCATGCGCTTGAGCGTTTTAAGGACTCCAGGGCTACGGCCAAGTCCTTGGGCCTCTCGGCCCCACGCCAGCAATCGGGTGCCTTTCGCTCCTTTCGTGGCCACAGAAGGGGCGCTCCCACACGAGCTGCCAGCCACGCACCGCAGAATGTTCAACAGCACGGTGGCGGCCGTGGAAACCGCCGTAACGGCAGTCGGGGACAACGGCGAGGCCAGTCCACACCTCCCTCCGCAGCACCTGCCTCAAAACCTTCCTAGTCCGTGTTTTCAGGCCCATGTGACGCCAGTGGGTGGCAGGGTTTGCCATCACCTCTTCCACTGGTGCAATGTCACGTCGGACAGATGGGTGCTGCAAATCGTCCGAAGGGGCTACTCCCTCCCCTTCGAGGCGTCCCCTCCAGCCATGCCACAGCAATTCCACCGCGTGTCGGGGGATCACTTGCAACTTCTGCAAGAGGAAGTCACGGCCCTCTTGGCCAAGGGGGCCATCGAGCCCGTTCCTGGGCCAGAAGTAGGGTGTGGTTGTTACTCCACTACTTTCTGGTACCCAAGAAGGGCAAAGGGGGCCTACGCCCTATCTTGGACCTACGGAACATCAACGGCTTCCTCCGGAAGGAGAAGTTCAAGATGCTGACTTTGGCTCAGGACTTAGCTGCCCTGGACCCCAGAGACTGGATGGTAGCGCTGGACTTGCAGGATGCTTACTTTCACATCCCCGTCCTGCCGGCCCACCTGCAGTTCACGGTAGGCCACGAGCACTTTCAGTTTACAGTGCTCCCCTTTGGGCTTACAAGCACCCCACGGGTGTTCACGAAGGTGATGGCGGTGGTCGCAGCTCATCTGCGCAGGTTAGGGGTGCCAGTCTTTCCCTACCTCGACGACTGGTTGTTGAAGGCGGGCTCGCCCCAGACAGTCGTCAGCCACCTCCAGACTACGGCCGACCTCCTGCACTTGCTGGGGTTCTCCTTCAATGTGCCGAAGTCGCACCTGTGTCCCTCTCAGAAGCTCCTCTTCATCGGAGCGGTTCTCGACTCGGCGCAGTTTCGGGTTTATCCTCCCGAACAGCGGGTTCGGGATATTCAGGCTCTGATTCCGATCTTTCAGCCTTTATCCCGAGTCTTGCTCAGGTTGACGCTGCGGCTTCTGGGGCTGATGGCCTCCTGCATCCTTCTGGTGCATCACGCCCGGTGGCGGATGCGGGCTCTGCAGTGGGACCTGAAGTTTCAGTGGGCCCAGCATCAGGGCAACCTGTCCGATCAAGTCTTGATCTCGGAGGGCACTGCGAGACAGTTGCAGTGGTGGCTCATGGACCGCGATTGGGTCAGTGGCAGATCCCTCTCCCTAACCCACCCGGAGCACGTGGTTGTGACGGACGCGTCCCTCCAGGGCTGGGGAGGCCACATGGGAGAGGCGGAGATCAGAGGCCTCTGGTCTCCGGCGGAGTCCCAGCTCCATATCAACTTTTTGGAGCTGCGGGCGATCCGTCTAGCACTGAAAGCATTCCTCCCCTCTGTCCGGGGGAGTGTAGTGCAGGTGTTCACGGACAACACCACCGCCATGTGGTACTGCAACAAACAAGGCGGGGTGGGGTCGTGGACCCTATGCCAGGAGGCTCTGCGCCTCTGGCAGTTACTGGAACATCAGGGCGTGACCCTGTTGGTTCTACACCTGGCAGGTTCTCTGAACGCCGGGGCGGACGAACTCAGCCGTCGGTGCATGATGGATCACGAATGGCGTCTGAACTCGGACGTGGCGCAAGACCTCTTTCAGCACTGGGGAGAGCCTTGGTTAGATCTATTCGCCACAGAAGAGAACGCGCAATGTCATCAGTTCTGCGCGTTGGAATTTCCAAGACGTCACTCGCTCGGAGACGCTTTTCGTCGCGAGTGGAGTTGCGGTCTATTGTACGCCTTTCCGCCTATACCACTTCTGCCCAGAGTGCTGAAGAAGATCAGGCGCGACCGGGCCCAGGTTATCCTTGTGGCTCCGGACTGGGCACGAAGATACTGGTATCCCGAGCTACTCAGCATGTCAGTCGATCCCCTGATTCGTCTGCCTCTTCGGGAGGACCTTCTGTCGCAGCAGCAGGGGACAGCTCTCCACCCGAACCTGTCCAGTCTCCACCTACAAGCTTGGAGATTGAGCGGCGGCAGTTGAGGCCATTTGACTTGCCTCCCGAAGTCTGTAATGTCATTCTGGCAGCCAGGCGTCCCTCCACAAAGTCGATATACGCCTGCAGGTGGAACAGATTTGTGGCTTGGTGCACAGCAAAGGCTGTAGATCCACTCTCTGCCCCTCTTTCTGAGGATCTCCTCTTCCTTCTTTCTCTTGCGCAGCAGGGCTCTGCTCTGGGCACTATCACGGGCTACCTTTCTGCCCTTTCCCCCTTCTTGAGGCTACCTGATCAGCCTTCCTTGTTCAAGTCCCCTATTGGAAATAGGTTTTTGGAGGGCATCACACACATGTTCCCTCCTGTTCCTTTCGTGATGCCCCAGTGGGACTAGAACCTTGTTCTTACTTACCTAATGTGTGCTCCCTTTGAGCCGATCCGTAACTGCCCTCTCCGTCTTCTTACTTTGAAGACTGCTTTCCTGGTTGCCATCACCTCTGCCAGGAGAGTGAGTGAGCTTCCGGCTCTTTCTTCCACACCTCCTTTCCTCTCTGTTCATCCGGACAAGATTGTATTGCGGACAAGACCTTCTTTCCTGCCCAAAGTTGTCACGGCTTTCCACATCGACTTTGCCCACCTTCTTTCCGCCTCCGCATCCCTCAAAAGAGGAAGAGAGGCTCCACCATCTGGACCCAAAACGTGCGCTCTCTTACTATCTAGATCGCACACGCCAGTTCCAAGTGGAAGACCAACTCTTTGTTGGTACGTGGGCGCTAAGAAGGGAAAGGTGGTGCACAAGCAGACCATCTCCCGGTGGATCATCTTGTGTATCCAGGCATGTTACTCCTTGGCTAAGAAGGAGCCCCCTGTTGGATTGAGGGCTCATTCCACCTGGGCCACGGCGACTACAACTGCCCTGGGCCGGGGAGTGCCCTTCCAGGACATTTGCCAGGCAGCTACGTGGGCCTCGCTGCACACGTTCGCACAACACTACTGCCTGGACAGCCAAGTCCGGAGGGATGGCTTCTTTGGCCGTTCCGTCCTCCAGGACTTTCTGGTGTGATTATTGGTTTGCAGACCCACCACCGGGGTTGGTATTGCTGGGGTATCTATTCTAAGGTAAGGAATCTATCACTAACGTGCCTCTTTCAGATGCACAAGTTACTACTTGTGTAATGATATATCTGTAAGAGACATTAGTTAGTGATAGATTTCTTACCGACCAACCCATCCTCCCCGTTCTGCGATCCGATATCTAGGGTTAAGGTCATCCCCTTTCAGGGCCCTAGTTTCATGGCACCAGTGTTGGTTCTATCATGGCTCTGCGTATCTGGCGCGGAAAAGCTGTGTATCAGAACTGACGTCAGCGCGCATGGGCGGCATCTAAGTACTCCGACGACGTCATTCCGGCGCTAACAACGCCGACGACGGACGCGGAGCCGCGGACGACGCCTGCCGGCGCGCAGGGGTATTGCTACGCAAACTTTTCCGGATCCAGTCTGACGCCTGGGGATATTCTGAGGTAAGGAATCTATCACTAACTAATGTCTCTTACAGATATATCGTTACACAAGTAGTAACTTATGCATTAGCACAATTTAAAAACAATTCTAAATTCAATTAGAGCCAAGTGACAAAGCCAAGACATTTGAGGTGAATCAATCAATCAATCAGGGTTTTTAAAGCTTGCTATTCACCCGTGAGGGTCTCAAGGCGCTAAGGAGGGGGGCGCGGGGCAAGCATATCCGTTCAGCCAAAAAGCCAGGTTTTAAAGGTCTTCGTCAAAGTGTACCTGATGTCTGCCCGGAGTTCGTTCCATGTTTTGACTGCAATGTGGGAGAATGATCTTCCGCCTGCTCTGGCTCTGTGGATGCGCAGAGTTTTGGGGCATGGCGAGGCTGGAAGATCGGCGGTTCTTTTTGGGTACGTGGAAGTTGATTCTGTCGTTGAGGTGGCCCAGTGTTGTACAGGCATTTGTAGGCCTGAGTTAGGATTTTGAAGGTGACTCTTTTCTCCAAGGGGAGCCAATGGAGCTTACATAGGTGTTGGCTGATGTATTCGGTGCCGGGGGATGCCGAGGACGACTCTGGCGGCGGTGTTCAGTATCATCTGGAGTTTGTGGTGTAGGAACTTGTTGATGCCGGCGTAGAGTGCGTTTCCATAGTCCAGTCTGCTGGTGATGAGTGCGTGGGTGACTGTTCTTCTTGACTCAGGGGAGATCCACTTGAAAGTCTTGCTGAGTATTCGGAGGGTGTTGAAGCAGCTGGAGGTGACGGTCTTGACCTGTCGGTTCATGGTGAGGGATGAGTCGATGCTGAGGTTTTTGGAGTGGTCCGAGGGGGTCAGTGGGCTTCCGAGTGGAGACGGCCACCAGGTGTTGTACTATGCCGAAGGGGTGGTTCCAAGGACGAGGACTTCTGCCTTCTTAACATTGAGCTTAAAGCAGCTGTTGGTCATCCAGATTGCTACTTCCTGCATCCCTTTTTGGAAGTTAAGTCTGGTGGTGGTGGGGTCTTTGGTGAGGGAGAAGATGAGCTGGGTGTCGTCTGCGTAGGATACGATGTTGAGGGTGTGTTGTTCGACGATGGCTGCGAGGGGGGCCATGTAGACGTTGAAGAGGGTTGGGCTCAGTGACGACCCCTGTGGGACTCCACATGTGATGAGCATGGGGTCGGAAAGGAAGGGTGGAAGTCTTATTCTTTGGCTTCTTCCGGTGAGGAATGATTGGATCCACTCTAGGGCTGTTCCTTGTATGCCGGCGTCGTGTAGTCTGGCGATGAGTGTACGGTGGGAGATGGTGTCTGAGGCTGCTGATAGGTCGAGTGGGATGAGAGCGGCGGAGTGTCCTTTGGTCCAGGAGGGTGCTGTTGTCGTCCGTGGCGGCGAGTAGGGAGGTCTCGGTGCTGTGGTTGCTCCAGGATCCGGATTGGGATGGGTCGAGGACACGTTGTCTTCGATGAAACGTGTCAGTTCCTTATTGACTGTTTCTTCTGCAACTTTGGCTGCGAAGGGAAGGAGCGAGATAGGCCGGTAGTTCTTGAGGTCGGTGGGGCGGCTGTGGGCTTCTTGAGCAGGGGCCTGACTTTTGTGCGTTTTCCAGTCTTTCTGGGAAGGTGCTTGTTTCGTAGGTGGTGTTAATAATGTGTTGTAGTTTGGGTGCAATGGCTGTGGTGGCTCTGTGGTAGATGTGGGGGAGTTGGTGGAGTTTGCAAGGATTTCGCTATGGATGAAAGTCCCTTGGTAGTTCTGATTTGGTTGCTCGTCTGTGAAAAGAGGAGAGAACTGATCTCTGGTTGGCTATTAAAGTAGAGGTACACATAAAGCATTAGATGACCACCATCTAACCTGCAAGTGGGATAGGCATGTACTGAACCAGTGATACACATATATTAACTAGTTGTAAGCAGTGTGGGGTGGTGGACTGTATAAACGTTGGTAGAAAAAGTGATGAAGAATGAGATAAAATGTCAGGAGGCAAGTGTTTGCTGTCGCAATAAAGTTTGAACTCTGGATGAAATGTGTTTATGTGCTTCAGGAAACATGACTTAAGGAGATTGAATTTGTTGCAGTGGGTATTAAGTAGGGATGAGCAGAATTTGCATAGTCGCGTTACGTAAAGTTCCACGAAATGGTAAAAACTCTCCGCGAGCTACGCAGAATTCCGTGAGCATGCAGAATTGCTTGTTTCCGCCTGTTCGAAATGCGTTTTTCCTGTTCAGGGATGCTGTTTGCTTGCTCGGGGAAATATCTTGCGAACTTGCCCAAGCTGTCGCGGCCATCTTGTTTCACTTGTCCCTCCCGCTTGCGATGCATGTTTCCTGTTCGCGAACGTGGATGTCCGATGACGCGTCCAAATGACGTTTTCGCGATCGCACACTCTCTCGGGATAGCGAGGCCGGACGCAAACGGATAGGAAAACTCGTCGGCGAACACAGGGATCCCGGTAACACGCATTTTGAAAGCGCGAACAAGGAAAAAATTCCACTACACCGTGGATCGCAGAATTTTCAGCAATTCCGTGTTCTTCGCGGAATGCGGAATTGCCAAAATTCCGCAAATTCCACAAGCGAAGGCAAACAAGACAGCCCCACAGTTGAAAAATGTTGTTGGCCAGTTATATATGTTGGAAATTCTAATTGCCTAGTGCAACGGACAACCTCATAATCCTACCACCTACAAATATCTGTGTAATGGTGTGAAGATAGAAACAATGACTATGCCACATAGTGGTCTAAATAAGTATCCGCAAATAAAAACGTTATTGCATAAATAGTGTTCCATCACTTTTAAAGTCTTATAAATGTGCTCCTATAAGCTTGTCGCCCAGTATGCAAAAAATGACAGCACACTTTAAGACCATTTTAAGGTTCACTGCTTGCAAAATATTTGTGTGTGGTGAACAGTAGCAAGAAAATCAACCTGTTGAAGAGTATACCTTAGAGCATTGGTCTTCAAACTTTTGGATATCAAGACCCCCTTGTTAAACCTTTTTAGGCATAAGGACCCCTTCTGACAAAATTTTCTAGAAACTGGTTCTCCTCATCATCAGCATCTATCGACAACCATAAATGCCCCTGTTAGACCTGGCATCCTTTGGCGTGTTTTCCTTGTTTTTTTCCTTTCTGACCTTCTTATGAAATACGGTGCATTCCAGTTTTTTTCCCTTCACAAATTGCTGCCTAGCACCAATGTAGCAGGATTGTTTTTGTACGGGAAGAGGCACCTTCCTTCACCAAAACAATCCTGAGGGGCGTTTTCCTATTTGTATGTGAGCTGCAGAATGAAGCATACATGGCAAGATGAAAAAACGAGGAGAAATTAAAACATTTCTCCTTGTTACTCTTCTACTGGAGAGGCATCCGTATTTGGAGCTGCCCCAGGTTTACATGATTTTGTAAATAGGGGGCAGCATCAAAATCCATAAGCTTTGTGTGAGAACACCACACAAAGCCCTTGGAACACCTCCTTGATGCAGAGTACGGCAATGCAGTGACTTGCACTGCTATGTCTTACTCCATATCTATGAGGCAATGCAAAGCCATGCAGGGTGATTTTGTACTGCCTCATAGGTATGGTTGAGATGCTTGCGCCGCCGGAGCATCAGAAAAAGTGATGCTTTGGCGATGCAAGTCTTTCATACATAAGCCCAAAATATTCTGTAAGTTTTTTAGGTCTTCACCTTCAGGTATCTACATATAAAATAATGGGCAGCGTAAATCAAAAATAAATATAAAAAGTTATTGCTCAGTGGGAAATGCACTAAAGTGTATTATAACATTTTTAATTGTTAATGCACTGCAGAGGTCTGTGCGTAACCAGAGAACCATAGAATTAAATCTTGATTGGTGCAGTGGAGAATAGTGATGTGTATTTTTAGTGGTATGAAGTCACAGCCTGTGACGGAAAGCACTGTGAATATGTAAGTCAATTTGTTATGCTTGAAAGATGGCGGACGCAAGGGCGTCCGTGTGAGGAGCAGCGGCAGTGGACTCGCCACTAACTACGCTTCATATTCTACCTCGCTCTTAATTTACCGGCATGTCCCCCCATTCTTACCAGCGATAACTTGCAGAGACATCTACTTTGTCTATCAGCGTGTCTATCAGCATGCCAGGGATGCGACGAGACCTTTCCAGGTATCTCCAGCGCTCGTTGCTCGCGGTTTGGCGGCGCCGGTCAGCGAGAGGAGTCGGCGTGCCGGGGGTCTGTGAAAAACCCGAGCAGAGATCCGTTGGCAGCATCAGCAAGCCGTGCAGTGCAGCTGGGCTGCGTTGCAGCTGGGCTGCGTTGCAGCCGACTGCAGTCGGTGGTGGGGTCGGGCCTCCTGCCGCAGGATGTCGGAGCGGCTGAAGCCCAAGACGCGTGCGGTGACAGCCGCCGCTGCCCAGGACACGGCCCAGAGCCGAGGAGCCGTCACATCACCAGCGCTTCCAGGTGTTCGGAGCGCCAGAGACGCCGACGGTTTCCCACATGCCAGGACTGCAGCAGGAGAAGGCGCTGGGATTACGATAATCAATGCTCCAGCCCAGGACTCTGCACAACCCTTCTCAGTGCATTCTGGGAGTAGTAGTTCTTCCACTGGCACTATTCCGATAATTCACGGCATTTTTAAGAAAATAAATAAAAGTGTCAACAATCAGAAAGGAAAAGGAAATCAAGGAGTAATCCTGGAACAACCTAAACAGCCCGAGCAACCTGTAACTCAACAACAACTGATTATGACCAGAAACCTTTCAGTAAATCTCTGCAGTCCTATACAGGCCATCTCTGGACCCACTGAGCAGGTACCCCAGGACGAACCTACATTGGCTTCATCTTTAAATCAAGATAAAGAAAGTGATACTATAGCTAATCATGCTGATGGCGCTATCCCACCAGTACTGCAAGAATCTGTACAATTAGTAGAGACCATAGAAGCAGCCAATATGCGAGAAGAAGTGGAATCTACTGACTCGGCTGGCCAATTTTATTCGATGTCGGACTTATCGAATGCAATGGAAGCTGGTAGCTGCTATGGAGATGGAGATGGAGAAGGTGGTGGTGAGTGGGGGGACGAAGAGAGTGGGAAAAGTGTACATAGCTCCCATCAGGATTCTGACTCTGATTGCGATAAATCTTCGGAGCGACCGGATTGGGGTGATGAGGAGCATACAGTTCTTACAGCCCACGATCCCCCCACGGAGCCAAATCCAACCCCCCTGTTATCAACCTCTGAAACCTATGTGGCACCTGAAATAACCTTAACACTTTATATCAAGTTATGCTTCAGCATCGCGAAGAGACTAGAACTGAGAACTTACGCACACAAGGCGCAGTTCGCCGTCTTCAAAATAATCTTCGTAGAGTTGGTAAAACTTGTAATGAAGTCACAGCTAGAGTGGTAGAAGCAGAAGCTCGGATCTCAGCAATCGAGGACTCGATGACCCACCAGAATAAACAGCAGTCATCATTAGAGGGGTTAAAAGAGGAGATCAATTGGAAGCTTGTGGATCTCGAAAATAGGTCACGTAGGAACAACCTACACATCCTAGGTATTCCTGAAACTAGCGAAGGGGGAGATATCAGAAAAATTGGAATTGATCTTTTCACCAAGGCCTTTCCCGAGCTCACCCAGTGGAAATGGCATTTAGAACTCCAAAGGGTGCATAGATTCCCTTTTCAAAAGAATGTCAGAACCGATTCCAATGCTAAGCCAAGGGCTATTCTCATTTGCTTAAATAACTTTCTCGCAAGAGAAGCTATCTATGATTTAGCAAGGCCAGACAGGAAGCGTAGGGGGAAAGGCTTGGAGTTCTTTGTCTGTCCTGATTATTGCCATTCTACAGTACAACTTAGATGGCAGTTTCGACAGATGATTCAACTCTTTCAAGCAAAGGGAGCCCAAGCTTTTCTCCTTAACCCCGCTAAATTGAAGGTTATTTTCAAAGAGAAAACGCATTTTCTTACTTCAGAGTGGGCAGCCAAAGAGTTACTCACATCTATTTGAGCAGATATAAAGTTAGACTCTATACTTGGAGGCTTCTTTTCTCAGGGGACATTTAGTAGTAATGATCTCTTTTTGTTTGGTATCTTTTATGTATTAATCCCCTTTTTTCCTTTTTCTTCTTTTTTTCTTCTTCGATAAAGGAAGTTATAGACAATGGTTTGTTTAGTATAGTGTAGCATAGCGTAGTTTAGCGGCGAGACACACTAGTTGCATCTCACATTATCATCATGATGATAGACTGTTTAGTCCCTTTGCCTCTACTGGGGAGGGGTAGGGGGGTGGGGTGGGGCTCTGAGGGTGGGAAGGGGGTCGGTAGGGTGCGAGGTTGATCAGGAGAGGAAAAAATCTCATAAAATTAAAGCAGAGACTATATTGTTTGGTGTGCCAATATACTTAAATATGAATACGAAACTTACCCATAGAGGGCAGTTGTTGATATGCTTTATTGGAGATAAGTGTGAATTATGTCTAGTAAATATCATACTAATGATTGTGTCATTCATGCTGGGGAAGATCTTATCAAAATGAAATGACGGGGAAATTGAGGATTTGTTCATGGAATCTGTGTGGGCTAAATAATAAAAAGAAGAGAGGGGTATGCGCACAGATCATACAGTCTATGCGTATAGACTTGTTATGCATACAAGAGTCGCACCTGACCTGGAATGATCGGCATTCCTTTAATGATCTAGGTATGCACTTATTGGCTTGTACACGTCAAGGAACCACCACAAAAGGGGTGGCAATCCTTATCAGAAGAGGGTTAGGGTTTCTTAAGCGTAGCAAGGCTGATCCATATGGCAGATGGGTTATCCTGGAACTCAATATCGATAACAAAATCTACACCATTTGTTCAGTCTACGCTCCTAATACAGATGATCCTTCAATATTGAATTTCCTAAGTCTTGAGCTTGCGCAGTGGCCATCTCCCTTGATACTCTGTGGTGATTTTAACATTCATCTGCATGGGGGCCTAGACCTTTATAGCAGTGCCGATTATACGGGCCTAAAGAAAAAATCTTTTAAAGCTTTAAATGGGTTAATTAAAGAATATGGCCTGTCTGATGTAGCATTTATAAAGAATCCTATATCACCTGATTATACTTTTTACTCAGCACCGCATCATAAGATGGTGCGGTTGGACTATTTTTTCATTAATACCTCTCTTATTGATAATACTGTATTTCAGACATTTCCCCGCATAATATCGGATCACAATCCTAGCATGATAGAACTAAAAACTGATTCCAGTGCTAGCCTCAAGCAGTGGTCATTTGATCGGAAATTACTTGCAGATTCAAAATACATAGAACATATGGGCAAGTGGATTACGGAATTCTTTGAATTTAACAGAGGTAGTGCCCCCCCCTAAAATCGTATGGGATACTTTTAAAGCGGGGGTAAGAGGAGAGACCCTATCATATTCAATTATTAAACAGAAAATGAATCGTGATAAAATGAATCTTTTATATAAAGCTGTTCGAGAGTGGGAAGAGAAACTGATAGCTGCAATTAGGAACAACCAGAATGTTGAAGCTATTAAATCCTCACTAGCCATTTATAAAGCCAAACTTTATGAAGTCTTTGCAGCTAAATTGGCAGAACAATCTGCAGTCATGAGGGCACAGATATACGAAATGGGGGAACAAACTGGGAGAGTTTTGGCAAAAAAGACGCGACAAAAAGCAGCATCAAATTTTATTGGTTCAATTAAAGATGTGACTGGTCAGTTACACACCCAACCCGATGAAATTCTAGATGTTTTTCGACAGTTCTATAGCAAGCTATATGCTCAAGACACCCTAAATTATTCTAGTGATTTTTTTTTTAACTTTACACTCAATGATAACGTGACCAAACTCTCACCCGAACAGGCTCAGTCTTTAGATTTGGATATTATCTGGGAAGAGATAAACTCTGCGATATTATCTTTGGCCATTGGTAAAGCTATGGGACCAAATGGAATTCCACTAGAATTTTATCGAATGTTCAGGAATGTGTTAAAACAAGACATGCTGATCACATTCCTGGATGCACAGAAAGGTGATACTCCTCCTTCGTGGGCTGAATCGATCATTATGGCATTTATTAAAAAGGATAAATCTCCCTCTGATCCGGCCTCTTATAGGCCGATATCATTGATAAACGCCGACAGTAAAGTCTTTTCTAAAATTCTAGCAACACGGCTATCCTTAATAATTTCTAATATAGTATCGCGATGGCAACATGGATTCATACCCAAACATGACACCACGGACCATGTCCGTCGAGTAATTGCTTTGCTGGATTGGGCTGAAGGTACAAATATTTCAGTGGGGGTTACCCTTTTAGATGCTGAGAAGGCATTTGATCGAGTGGCCTGGCCTTATCTTTGGGATCTATTAATATTTAAGGGGTTTGGCCCTGGCATGGTGAGAGCACTGAAAGCGTTGTATAACACACCTACCTCATCTATTAAAATTGGAGTAAACAAGTCAACCTCGTTTGCCGTCTCCCGAGGTACAAGGCAGGGGTGCCCGGTCTCACCGTTGCTATTCGCAATTTATATTGATACCTTTCTAAATAAACTAAACCGTGCGCACGATATAACACCGGTGGTGACGGCTGGCATACAGTACAGGGCACTGGCATATGCTGACGATGTGGTTGTTCTTACCACGGATATAGTTAAAGCAATCCCAAGGATAGAAGATCTGGCCAGTCGGTTTGGCGCCTTCTCGGGCTATAAACTGAATATGGCCAAGACACAAATCTCATTTACCGGCCACAACCCCCCATCTCTTCCTAATATAGTTCCCGTTGCGACATATTTGGGTATCAAGATCACAACACCAGTTTCACAAATCCCTGAAATAAATATTTTACCCATGATAAAAAAGTCTGAAGCCATACTTGAGCGTCTTAATCATCTACACTTGTCTCTATATGGCAGGAATAATGTTATGAAGATGATGATTCTGCCGAAATTTTTATACTTATTTCGTTGTATTCCTTTGGAGTTTCCTTCTCCCATTTTTAAACAATTAGAGAAAATGACAGGAAGATTTCTCTGGGGGTATAAACGACACCGACGAGCCTACCAAAAAATGATAATACCAAAGGAGAGGGGGGGCTGGGGCATTCCATATTTTTTCTACTATTACTTATCATCAGTGCTCCAATTTATCTCCCCCTTAATTATTAGTGACAAGGCCCCGATATTGGACTCTCACTCCCCATCCATCTATGAACTGGTTCTAGGAGCAGAGGCTAAGGGTTGTCTATTAAAATTTATAGAGCCCAGCTACTATAAACGAACAACATTTAAGATTCTTAAAGCTGCTTTTAGGGCTTGGAAATCCATTAAACGCATTGTCGACATCCCCAGAATCACGAGATATACTCCCCTGCTGTCCCTTCATATCTTCCCATTTGTGGGCACAGACAACATTATGAAAAGATGGTGCAACCTTGGTATCACACAGTTTAGTGATCTCTTACAGGATAATAAACTGGTATCATTACTCAAAACTACAGATCAAATTCAAACTAACAAATGTTGACTACTTTAAATACTTACACTGGCATAGTTATTTTAATACATTAACGGTGCAAGAACGCACATCGCTACAACAAATCCCTCTGATCGACTCCATGTATCAAAGAAGAAAGATTGGCTATTTTTATAATCAGTTGTTATCCTTACACCAAGATGATTTATCTTTCAGACAACAAGTCTGGGCTGAGAAACTGGGGCTAGACTCCATTCAGATGGAGGAATCCATCCATCTGGCTAATTCTATACTGATCTCCGGAAGGAGTAGAACCCAGCATTATATGGTGTTGTATAATCTTTATTATACGCCAGCCAAAATTTCAAAATGGGGGTCTTCAGTAGGCACTGCTTGTAGCAGATGTGGTATGCTCGCCGCGGATGTGGTGCATATGTTTCTTCTATGTCCACAGCTAAGCAGAACCCTATCAGAAATCCAACACTTTCTTTCTTTGATACTCGGAATTCCTATAATACTTACAGCAGAGCTTGTATTGTTCGGAGTCTCTTCTACATCTATGATAGATAATCATAAAAAGCTGTTATTTATCTCTGTTGGGGTTTTTCGTTCTTGTGTCACACAAGATTGGATTAGTCCAGACCCACCCTCTTTCTCTGCTTGGAGAGGGCGGCTGCTGGCTAGGTATATCTTAGAATGCGCCATTTATAAAACTAAAGGGCGTAAAAGAAGGGCAATGGGAAAGAAAATCTGGGAACCTATAGAGCGATGGATGGAGGGGGAAGTGGGGAAGTAGCTTATTTGGAAAAAAAATTCTGAGTTCTTATTTACACTGTTGTCTCCCCATTGTACAAGTTCGATGGGAAATGGCTATTTTATTTATTTATTTATTTTTCGCTCTCTTTCATATGTAATGTTTGCTGAATATATGAAACATTCTCTACTGCTTTCCTTTCTGTACTAAACTTGTCTGTAACCTGATCACTCGCAATGGAAAAAAAAAAAGAGCCCAAAAAAAAAATTTGTTATGCTTGCAATACACACAGGGTAAGATAGAATGCTGCAAAACATGCAAATAGTTTTAAGATAAAATGGTGCATTCAAAATGTAGGTTTTAATAATCCCAGAGTGTATGTAATGCAGTTTTCTTTTTTTTATATAACTGTCCCTTCAACACCTCTATAGGGGCACTAAGGGCTGTGTAAATGCATTAAAATTAAAAGCAAGAACTTCCCAGCCCAGTTGTTAACTCTTTGCACTTCCACTCAAAAAAACACACCTTCGTCTTCACCAAGAAACAGAACTGCTCCCAAGCATCCTTTACACTTGCAGATTAACTGATAAGGCGCATTTGGCTTTCAATCGGGCAAGCAGCTGATAACAATCTCAATTAGCGATCCCAGCTGTCTTTTTGCAGGGACAAGTAAAGGTGGAGAATCTGCGACCCCCGTCCTAGAACTCCCCAACCCCCCTGGGGGTCACGCCCCACAGTTTGAAGACATCTGCCTTAGAGTCTAGCCAAAACATCAATTGAACGACTAACTTCTGGAGTACACCAAGGAACAAATACCTAAATCAATCAATCAGTACCCTTGTAAAGCGCGCTCAAGGCGCTGGGGGAGGGGAGGGCTGCTACTGATCGAAGAGCCAG
This sequence comes from Lissotriton helveticus, assembly GCF_964261635.1. Classification (NCBI taxonomy): domain Eukaryota; kingdom Metazoa; phylum Chordata; class Amphibia; order Caudata; family Salamandridae; genus Lissotriton; species Lissotriton helveticus. Next base: position 194,556,351 of record NC_136062.1, on the reverse strand, counting down.
GTCTTGAGAAGTCTTCTGCAAGCCAGCAGGTCTTGGGTCTGTCGTAGATAGGTAGGGAGGGTGTTCCAGGTTGTGGTCTGTTATGAAATCCTCTGAGGAAAGAACTATTTGTGCCATTAGACTGACAATCCTGCAAATTTGAGGAAAAGGGTATATAGTGGGAGAGTTGGAAAAGGAGAAAGCAATATAAATGTGAATCTGATCTTACTCAGTAGCAAAGTGAGCAACGGACCCATGCCTGGGCATAGCCTGCAAACGTAGGGCGAGCAAAGCAAACACAAGGAGACGATGGATGGAGCGCAAACGTTTTCAGACACTCATCCCCAAGCGAACTTGTTTTTGGTACAATCCAGAACAAAGTTTCCTCCTGTCTGTGGGAATTTTACCCATGACTGCATTGATTGTTTGTGGGCTGATGCCCGGTATAGTCAATTAAAGTTGTGCAGCTTAAGCAGCCCATGCAGGATTTAATGTTAATATTTGCATAACAAGCTGTATCAAACACCTATACAAGGTTCCTAAACTGTTGCACAGTCTGTGTATCTGTGGTTCTGTCATGTTTCCTATATTAGGATGTGGTATGTAACCGGCTAAGACTGGTTATGTTGCTCTCTCATTGCTAAGGAGACATAGTCTAACGTAATTTATTGTGTGTGTTAGGGTGCCCTCAAAACAATTACTGTGTTCTATTCGTATGTTAGTGATATTGCTATTTCTTATTATGGTATGTAGCTATTTTGAACTTCAGCTGCAGTGCAATTGTGAAGCAGCCTAGTTGTTTTGTCTACTGCTGGTAATGTAACCCATAAATAGAATACTCTGTCCTAAATGCTTTGTGACCCTAAACCATGAAGGTAACATCCCCACCCCTAAGTGTGAGTCCCTGCTGTAGCAGCTTGTGAGTAATTACATGTCTTCAGTTCTCAGCTATATTTAGTGCTGTCATCAGCGATGAGAATATGTGATATAGGAAAAGGTATCACAAAGGGATAATCCTTTGAAAAGTTCAAGCTTGAACAACATGTAGCCGATATATAGGGCTTACCTACTCAGCTGAGGTAGATATTTCATATCACCATGGAAATCTCTGGTTAAGAGGTGAGTAGGGGTCTTTGGGTATACAAAAGAGAACTACTCAGGCAATCCATGAAATAAGAACCCAAACTACCAACGCTGGCGGCGCCATGTCGTATGGCTTCTTCTTTCTCAGGAGGAACTGTGCGTTTGTTGGACAACTTGAATGTTGCAATGGTGCCAGGCTTATTCTATGCACCCCCTCAGAATATGTTGGTCTATATTCCTGCTAGCTCACAGTTTAACCATAATTACCCCTTAACCTAGGAAGGTGACAAATGAATTGTGCAAACTCAGAACATTAAATCCCTGACTCCCCAAAGAATTATTGTAACTGATCTAGAACCCTTTCACTCAGTTACTCGTACAAACATAAAGAGATATACAAGAAATACAGAAGTAGGCGTTTCAATATTTATTGAAGCATTTCCATTCTTTTTTTTTTATAGTTATTTTTATTAATTATAACACAAGAGAAGAAATGTACATATCGGGTGTCAGTTGGAGAAACATACAATGATGGCGAACGGGCAAATGATTTAAGGATATACATAGCAGTTATAGACATCTGAAAATCAGCAATGCCAGCTTAGAGCTGGGGCTAAACAATACAGTACAGATAATCTTAAGCGAACAGCATCGGAACCCGCCCGCCCAGAAGACATCCAGATATGAGGAACTAATCGGCGCAGGATAATATGCCACATCTCTTGTGAAGAAAGGAAAAGGGAGAAAGAAAGGCCATAGAACATAATAAAGGAAAAAAAAAAAAACTCAGCCCCCCACCCTGCATCCCTGCGGATGGCTACGACCTAACCCCACTAGCAGTGTGCCTGTCGCCCACTAAACTAAGCCCCAAGGAAGGGAAAAGATGGAGGAGGAAATGTCATACAATACAATACGGGCTCCCGAACTCCCCTCCCCCCCGCCAAAGCGGACAGCCCCTACCGTCGTACAAAGCGAAGGAAAGCAGACTAATAAGCAAACAGATAGGGGAGTCACAAAAATGTAGAGAAGACCTTCCCGCCGAACCCCCGGCACAACAGAGGCAGCAAATCCCGTATCACACAGAGCAATTGCACCAAACCCAAACAATCAGACTGCCATCTGGCCCCTACGCTCACAGACACCACCCAGCAGAGCCAAAAGATAGTCACTGTGCCGAACTCAGACAGTCAAATTCAGCCCTGGCCCTCACGATCCATCGCACAAACCCCATCCGGTAGGACCGACATAGTAGCAAAAGAGTCAAAACGTTGTAAGAAAAGAAGACCTATACTGCTGGAAAGGGTACAAAATGTTAAGTCTCGAAGTCTCCCGGATACACGAAAGTCAGTCAGAAAAGTATGAAAGGAAGCCTCCAGAAGCAAAGGAAAAGATGAGTCCTGCGCGGGCGATGACTCTGCCGGTCGTGCTGGTCGTTCGAGGGCTCCGGCAACGTTCCGTCGCACTCGTGCATAGACAAATGGCACCAGGTCTCGATTACGTTCGGGGTCCTCCTCTCGAGTTAGATCAAGCTTCGCGGGGGTCACCGTATGTTGCAGGTCTGACACAGGGCTGGAGTCCGGTCTCAAACACACAGTCTCGATGCTTACGGCCAATTTGTAGAAGGAAGCCTCCATTTGCAAGTGAAGAGCCCCAATGGCGGCCATTATGGTCCCCAGTGATGGTCCACACATCGTCCGATCCATCGCTGCTTGCACGATAACAGAACAAGTCCTTAACCCCGGAGGCCGGCTACTCCGGGGAAACAAACAGGAGCAGGATGGACGGAAGCGATGGGCGACTTGTAGGCTTGGTGCTCTTTACACTGTTGCCACGAGCGAGGGCCCCACCCACGGACCCCGCGGGACGCTACAGGGTCCCCGGGACCTGGCCCCCCACCCACCTCAGCAAACACGTCTCGTCGCCGTCTGTCTAGTATTCGCCGGGACCAGAAACCACCACCAGGATCGAAGAAAAATTTTTCCTCCGAGGAGGCTGGACTCCGCCAGGCACCCGCGGCCGATGTTGTTCAACTGAAACCCGGCTGGGTCAGTACTCGAGGCCCCGGCTTACACACTGGAGTAGGCCCAAAAATGAAAGACGGTGTAACTTCGTCAATCAGTGCGAGAAAAACTCCGGGAATGTCCCCCTGGGCTCAGCAACGATTCAGACACCCGGGAGTCGGGCGGGAGGTCAGGATTAATTGCAGGATAGGTCCGCCAGCGACGGAGGTCGACGGAGCCGGGAGCTTATGCGGCCATCTTGGTTGCTAGCGTAGCTCCTCCAGCATTTCCATTCTTGTATAAAATATATGTTTTGCAACGATTTATAGAAACAAATTAGAATTATTAGCATCATGAGAACAGTGAAAAGGATAAACAATCCCACCATTGTGCTACATCAGTGCATATATGCTGGCATATAAGTACTTTGTATAGTTTACTCCTTCTACGCTCTCCCCAACCTAGTTGCCTAAGGCAGGTGATCGGCCAAAATACCCTACTGGATGATGATCTGACTCCTCATTACCTGACTGTATTTGTTTTCAGGGGCCTGTCTTGGTTACAGGTTGAACATGCCTCCTCACAGAGGGTAACATGAACAGCTGGGCAGGATTTCTGACAAGCAGCAACCTTGAAGTGACGGCAGAGTGCTCCTTTGATTTGATCACGGAAATGTTCATGTTTATATAAGCAAACAGGTCTATGTTAATGTGTTGAGACCTCACATTGGCTTTTGTTGTTCAGCCTCTTATAATAGTTATGTCGCCTACCGGATGATCAACAAACAACAACATTTGCACAGTGAACTTTATCCCTTGTAGTAAATGTTCAAGGCATCGCGATAATGTGCTTATGAAGTTGAAATGTAAGCAAATGTGGTTTCTAAAAACCATATCCAGCAGTCAAGCAAAGAAATATGTGTCAAAAGTCAACATATAGAAAAGAAAGCAACTTAAGAAAGGTGTGCATGTAAAATGGCAGTGTTTCACTGCGGGCCTAAACCAGCTACTTGACAGGCTTCTACTAAACTACAAGCCAGGACATCGTTAAGAAACATAAAAGACTGGCTACCGCTCCCTGGGTCTGGAACAACATTCCCGTAAAAATGGGATTGCTCCAACCCTCCTTCAATTAACAAAGTGTCTAAAGGCTCCCCTCTTCATAGAATACATTTGAAAAAATAGGAAACATCACCCAGAAATATTCTGCCTCTAGTAAATGATCCTGAATTGTATTCCTTGGGTCATGCCCTTGTACAGTGCTACATTGTTCTTTAATTCACCACAGTGTATCAGAAGACTTGTTAAAAATCATTGCATGTAGTGAAATAAAGTTTGATGCAGGTTAAACTGTATTTGTGCAGGACAAACCACTAATATAAGCACTCTCTCTCACACAATCAAGGCAGCATAACTGTAGTCTCTTACAAACTACCAATAGAATGATAGAGGGAATATAACAAGCTGTTGCTAGTTCAGGCTTTGGCTGAATATCAGGATCTTAAGGTGGGCTAAATGTTCCCATTTAAGAAGTGTGCAGTCATTACTCTGTTGCCAATCCCAAATAATTGACTTACTAATCACATCATATAGGCCCGTCTCATCATTAAGTTATTTTAGGTAATTGTATTATTATTGTGGTGGACAAGTGCCCACCTCAAAAGATAATGGTATCACCTGCTAGATGTACACAAAAGAAATAAAATAATCTTGTGCTCAACCTCTGGTACAGTGGCACAAAACAGTCAAAGCTAATGTGTAAAGTATTTAAGCAGTGCATACACAGTAGAAAAAGTCATACAAAATGCAATACAATTCTAATTGAAAAATAAAGAGAACAATTTCATGAGTAAAAAAGGGCCAAAAGACAAAAATCCAATAACCAGCGAATGGATTTTTAAAGATTTGAATAAAAATAATGCCAAGAAGCACACAGCATTAATGATAGAGTCTATAGACACGGTAGGCCATGACCTAGGCTTGATTTGAGGCTGACTGTGATGGGATTCTGGTTGAATACACCAGGTGTACTGGTGGTCCCAGTAAAAGCCTGGAAGTCAGAACGTTTGAAAAGGTTTCAAAGTTCTATTCCAAAAAGGGACCTTATGATTTAAACTGTTGTCTCCCCATGGGGAAAAATAAGAAATTGTAGCCACGGCCATGGAACTGGCAGTTGGATACCTGCTGCTGGGTAGTCCTAGTAAGGCTTTTGGGCTTTTGAAGGTTTTGCTTGAAAAAGTTTTGAAGTCACAAAAACAAAAGGTATTTATCATTTGTTCAGAGATGCTGGAGCCTTTCAGGTGGAGGAAGTTGAAATTCAATCTAACACTGCTGGTCCTGTACATTTCGGGGTAGTTCTGGAGCAAACGTTTCCAAACTTTTCTGGTGCCCAAGCACCTACAGTAATAGAAATCTAAATACCCCACAGCTCAGGGGAGGCACATAGAGACTCTCAGGGTGCCAGATAGAAGCCACCAGCAAAGTGCAGTCCAAGGTCCAGTTGCCAATGGTCGGTTAGGTACTCCCGTGAAAGACCCCTTATCTTTTATTGTGTTCTTATACCCACACATGAGTCAAACAACTGACCCTTTGGGTACACCAATTTGGCCTAGGTACAAGAAGTAGCAGGCACATTCCTTCAGCGCTCCTCTCTTGTCTCAAACAGCAGGTCCAGTCCTCCTCTGACCTTTCGCAGGTCCAGAAAGTTTTGTCAGGATCGCTGAGTGAGGGGCCAGCTTTGCAGGATTAACCAGCCTGTGGGTGGCAAAGACTCCTCTGCACTCCCTAAGCAATGGGGTCAAGTTTTGCGGGGGAACCCTACCCACTTTCTTAGCAGTTCCTGTTTGCCCTACTGCAAACAGTCCACATTGTTCCCAGCTGCAGGCCCATGCAGGTAAGATCGGTGGGGCTGTGTTGGATGGGATTTGACAGACAATCACGAGGGAAATTATTAAATAATTAATTTTCCCTTGTCGTCTGTTGGAACCCCCACGCCCAACCCGGCCCCACTGCTCTTACCTGAAGGGCTGCGCCGCGGCTGATTGTTCCTGGCTCTGAAAACTCAAGAGGGGGAACCCCTTCTCTCCTGATGCATTGCCTGTGTTTTCACCTAGAAGTGTGATCAGGGTAATGAGCAGGCCTCTCCTCTGTGCACTCAAAACTGGTTCCGGGGTAGCTTTCATCCCAAGGGGAATATTGCCTATTTGATTAGCGGGACAAAAGCTGGTGCTTCCCAAGTGTCACCTAACATTTGCTTGGGACAGGGGAGGACCCTCTGAAATTAATTCTTATCCTGGGCCCACCTCAAATGATCTTCTTGTCAGAGGAATTTACACCTCCCAGGACATGGTCTTTGCTCTCGGTGCAGTTTTCACACTCTGCCACACCTAAATTCAGATCAAGCACAACTGGGCAGCTGCTGGAAAGCTAATACAAATTAGTCTCAATCAGCTTCAGGGAGGGTACATTTACCTTCCGAAAAACCAAATTTACCACATATTTAATAATTTGACTTTACCATTAGATTGGATTTTTATTCAATATAAAAATCAGTCTTTGAATAATTTCTGCAGCTGGTACAGGTCAAAGGTTATAGATTAAAGCATATAATGTATACTTTCTATGTGCCAGTTACAGCCTGACCTCTGGCAATTTTGCTTAGGGCCTAGTCAGTGGGGAAACCTTCAATTTTTTATATCGCACATGTTCCACTTTTTAAATACTATGCAACCTACCTTGTGAACAGCAGGGCTCTCTTGGGGGTAACCTATTTATTATTTAAAATCTGTTTTTTCTACCTTTCAAAAAGGTGATTTTGACAGGTCAAGGCAGCAGGGTTCAAGCTGCTGCTGTCAGGCTACACAGGGTAGGCCTGTAGTCATAGTTCACTGACACTGTAGTAGATAGCACAATAGGTGCTGCAGGCCACGAGTAACATTTAACTTTCCAAGCCATGGGCGTATATCTGCACCATTATGCTATAACCTTTAAGGAGAGTTAAATGTGCCAATCAGGTTTTAGGCCAATTTGAACATGCTTTAGGGATCAGGGCACACACACTGAGCACTGGTTAGCAGTCTCCCAGTGCTAGAGTTCAAGATTATCAGCAGGTGACTTCCATAAAAAAAATGAAAAACTAGTAGCGATCACCTAAAAAGGAGTCACTTTACAACAGTCATGGTGGCACAGTACTAGACATGATGACAGTTGTGACGATTTTGAGGCATATTCCAAGTCTGATACAGACATCTTCCCTGCTGATCATCTTCCCTGCTGCAAATCCCTCTCATAGTGAGAGCGATTTGTGCATCTTGAAAACCCCAGAGAGGAATGATCGAGCAGCAACATGTCAATATAATCAGAAAATATGGTGAAACCATTGCACTCTTTACATTCTATTTTCCCCCATTACAGTGAATAAAAGAGTGGCCAAAAGGTTGCAGAAGTCACATAAGACATGAATGTCACATGGATCACCACTCAGACTTTGAAGACTGGGCACAGTACCCATGTTTCTTGACAAAATATTACACCCATGAGCATTGATTCACTCTCCCCACAAAGAAGCCTGTTCACACAAGTTGCTTCATCAAGGAGGTACTGTGAGACTAAAGTAAAACATCCAACTTCACCTCAAGTGAGGCACCCAAGGACAAGATGTGATCTCAAGCACCCCCGTGTAACCATCTTCAAAGGGGTCAGAGGCCGCTGAAAAGAGCCAAGGAACTCTTTACAAATACCAAATAAATGAAGTATCCAGAGACATAATTATGATTCGGCATCTACTAAGGATTATGGCACATTTCTAAGTTAACCGCAAGAGTAAGAGAATTAAATGCAAAACTATCTTTTACATGATTCCCCCAAAGGGGTTCCCTAGCTTGGTGTCCAGATTTGAGAAGACACATACTCTTCCTATGAGTAGTTGTATTCAGTACTTTATTACCTTAAAAGCCAAATACAGAGTTGGACATAAGTTTGCAGAGGGTTCTATGTAATTGATTGTTGCACTCAAATTGAATATTTTCACTCTTCCCCTTTTGCCTCTGAAAGGTATTTTGCCTGACTTAAGGGAGTCACATGGAGATGAAGGAAGGACTTTTGTTGACAGGGCACAATGGCACCTCACATTGCTTTACTGCCCTAGACCTGGAATGTGTTTCCTTGTAAGACACGGTAACTTGCACATTCATTGATTTCGTGCTGGGGCTAGAGGTTTCGCACATGGCTACTTGAGGAAGAACAGGAGCACACTGACTGAATTCTCTTTAAGCCTTACTCATGAAAATCCTAACTCCATTGCCAGACCTGGAAGTGCCTGGGTCTTGACCTAGGCTTAATACTGTCCTTACTGGACTTCAGAATGTGACAAATGTTGGAACGAGGTTTAATCACCTGACATTCTGACCTTTGCCTAGGCTACTCACTGGTGCAATATAGATTTAGAAAATAATAGTTTATAGGATAACCTCACACAAGGAAGAGTGCCTATAAGATGGTTGACGTGGCTCAGATAGATGATTCAGCTTTATCAGTAAAAAAATAAAATGGGGGGGCGTGGTCTCATTGCGAATGCAGTGAGACGCACGCCGCGGGAGTTCCGGACGCTTGCTGCACTCTAAAGCAATTATAGCTGAGCTAGGGCTTTATCGGCGCCATTTTTCGGGGTGCACGTGTGGCGGAGTGCGAGGGGGCCCCCCTGACGAGCAGATGACGACTGTGGCTCACCTACTGCGATGGCACAGTCACTTTGCTTGGCCTCCCAGCCTGGATCGCGGCGGTCGCCAACTTGCGGCTCCCAGGTCTGGGCCTCCCTTGTGGCTGGTGAACGCTGCCCTGCACTTCCCTTGGCTCCCCCAGTGCCGCACTATCCTGACTTCCCTTGGCTCCCCCAGTGCTGCACTATCCTCACAAGGGCTCTGTGCACACCTGAGAAGGGCAGCACCTCTGTGGTGCTGACGATCAGAGAAGGACCTTCCCCTGCCACTCCGGCTGTCCGCCATCTTGGGTCCAGGTGCGGCTCCGAACAGGACTGGGGCCGCCCGCAGCGGACGATCGGCGGAGCGCCCCACCTGACCCCAGCACCCTACTGCGGTGAGTGGTTCTACTGTATGGCTGGCGGCGGGCGATAGTGGCGCGCAGAGGAGCCCAGGCTGAGGAGAACCCAGCTCTGACCCTGCAGCGACGTGCCTGGGACTCAGCGCGCTGTGAGTCTGGTGATAGAGGCGTAGGGGGGCCTACCTACTGCCCCTGGGAGACGATCTATGCTGCAGCCACACACCCCGCTTGATTGCCTGGCCGCCGTCCTGTGGCGCAACTACACAAGGCACGCTTGAAGCTTCTCCTAACCTGGTGGGGGCATTTGGAACACAATCTGCCATAACAGACCACGCGGTTGGGGCCTACAGTGGATCTGGCCTGACCTCAGCGTATCCACCACACAGCGGGACTCATTTTAGCATCGGACCATCAGACCCACTAGCTGAGCTTTTGATCTCCTTCGGTGATCCCGGGGACCATGTGCTATCCTGACCCCGAGGCATGGGACACGGCGCATTACAGCATCTTGTGTCGGCTGACCGGGCCCTGGACGAGAGCGAAGGGTGGCCCCCTTGAATTTTGAGGTGCATGTAAGGCGAGAAACACTTTAGGTGCCGCCCCTGTGACGCATAATAGAGAAGGGATATCGCTATGGGCCTTCTCTGCCCCTAGAGCCATGGCATACACGTGAAGATGGACCCCCCTGCATCTCCTACAGTGAAGCTACTGGCGACTGTGGCTTAGCTCCTTATCCTGGACCCAGCGGTCCCGAGCTGGCCCTAGCCTATGGGGTCACGATTGGCTTGCCCGTACCGTGTCTGATGCCCGGCCTGGGGTGGCCTTGGCTTACGCGACCCAATCATCGGGGCTCGATCGCTCTAAAGGGAAGGATTGGGATAAAACCTTGCGTTTTGCGCCACCACCTGCCCTCCCTCCTTCCATATTGACTGTGGGACCTCACCTGATGCGCACGTGCCTTGCTATCTGAGTTAGAGCAGGTGCAGTCGGTCCCCTAATCTGCCTTCTCACGGCCCCTTGTCCACCCCTAACTATCTCGCCTGGCATCGGTGAGTGCTGGACCCAGACAGGAGATGACACGCACCAAGTCAGTGAAAGACGCAGCGGCACACCCAAAGGACAACCCTGTTGCCGCGCTTTGGAGCAAATCGAGCACTGCAGCCTCTGGAGAGATGGCCTCGCAGACTGAGGGGGACTCACCACCTGTCACCCAGTCTTTCATGGCTAGCTTCATTGCGGAGCTCAAAACTGAAATTGGTTCCTCGCGCGCAGAGGCTCACTCCTGTCTCCGGGAACTCAGAAAGGAGGTCACCGACCTCGGGGAAAGGGTGGATGGCCTTGATAAGACTGTGGATGCACGAAAAGAGGATCAAGAGCAACTCTGGCAGCACCTGGATACCCTCGAGGAGCAACATATCGACCTGCCATTGAAGCAGGAGGACTTGGAGAATCGGAGCCGCCGGAACTACCTTCGCATCCGGGGGGTTCCTATCTGGGCCAAGGGAACAGACATCATGACATATGTGGCACAGCTCCTTCATGAGGTTTGGGGTGATGATGACGCCTCTCCGCCGGCTCTGGACCGAGCGCACCAGGTCTCTGGTCCTTTCATCCGCATGGGCCACCTCCCCGATATTCTGGACCAGGTCCATTTCTTTATGGAAAAAGAGGCAATTCTCAAAGCGGCGCGCTCTAAACAGGAGCTTACCTATAACGGTGCCAAAATACAGATCTACTAGGACCTCGTGCCCACCACGCTCCAGAGACGCCGAGATTTTAGGCCTGTGACTGACAAGCTGAGAAGTTTGAATATCCAACACCAGGGGGCCACCCCTTCGCACTCATCTTCCAGTGGGAGTCCAAACGTCGGATGGTGAGGTCTTTCCAGGAAGCAGCACAACTTCTCCACCTCTCTCTACCGCCGCCATCTTGTCCTACATGTTTTTAATATTTCACATGCCAGTAGTCTCTCTCATATTTTAATATTGTGATTTTTATTTGTTGTATAAAATTTGATGTATGTGATTTGATTTTGATCACGGAGAACCTCATACTATGAACTGTTAATAAAAATATGTTTTTCAATTAATATTTTTGTGGTTACAACTTAAAGACGTGTCTATGCAATTGTTTTTTGGGTTAAAGTTTATGATTCATGTGTGGTACTGGAATGTGTCTATGGTTGATTGTTTAAACAGCTTTGAGTGAGAATGAAGATAATCCTTGAATTTGTTCCAAGAGAGCTTGTTTTGATCATTAGATGTCATGCCTTAACATAAAATATCTATATAGTGTATTTTTAGTTGACCTTACTTACCAAACACACCATTGCACCTAGAGTGATTTCTCCCTAGGCATATTTGGCCAGTTTCTGGGCTCATTATAACAGCTACTTGACATAACTTACCAGGGTTGGGTTTAATCTATAAAAGATGGTTCAGCAAGTCCAACATATGCCAGACTTAGACTGTGTGAAACAACCTTCACACGAATGTCTTGTAGGTCACTACCACCAATGTGTTGGATATGAAAGCACCAGTCGCAACTCTTCCTATTGAGTTGGTTGGCACTTGGTCTGGCATCTATTATTATTATCTGTTAAACACAATGTTTACTTAAAGAGCATAGTGACGCTAAACATGGATAAGTACAACCGTAAACAAAACAGTATGGACTTCAAAGACTTTCTGAAGGATACATGCAATTTGATCCTAAGGAATTTAGAGGTAACTCATGCCTATTTTCTTAGGCCCCAAACTGTGGAATGTCTTCTGCAGTGTAAGCCAATTTCACATGAGGGACAGTAATACCAAGTTATTTACCTTCTGTAACACTCTTTTTGGTGGATACTCTATCTGCACATTCCTCACCTTGTGAATACCCCCACGTGCCACCCAGACTGGCACGTGGGGGTCTGATCTGAAGTTTTTTCTCAGGATTGATCCCACATTCCAGCAGTTGGCATTGTGCAGCTTCACGTCAATTTGCATGGCCATGGAAGTGATGCTGGAGTCACATATAGCCGCCACCAGTGCACCAGATATATGTCATTTCTGAACCTACCTCTTACCTTGTGAAACGTTTAATGTATAGCTTTATATCAAAACTACCTCATAACATTGAATTGCCATGCCATATTAGATGTATGTCGAACCTACCTCATGTAAATGTGAAGCGCTCTGATACCCAAGGGTCACGTTCGCTCTATATAAAACTCTCTAAATAAATAAATAAAATATGACTAGACAGACTATCTAAGTGCTACCGACAATAAGTAACCTGATCTTTTTAAAGATACTTATAACTGCAAGTTTCTTCCCTTGTGCATAAATACCAAAGAAGTACCTCCCGAGGTGGTTGATCTGTGAAATGGATCAACCCAGTAAGTCCTGCAGGACTAAATGGGGAAAGTGCCCTTCAAGCCAGGTCTGGCTATCAAGGCAGGAGTGCTTCATGAAGGTATGGGTTGATGTCCACGTTGCGACCTGGCAAATGTCCAGAACAGGTACTCCACCTTCCAACACAGTGGCAGCAGCCTTGGCTCTGGTTGGATGAGCCTCACCCAGTGGATGCTTCTTGGCCAATGCGTGGCAGATTTTTATGCAGAGAATTACCCACCTTGAGATGATCTTTTTCTGCACTGGCTTACTTATCTTCATCTGAGAGAACTCATGGTAGAGCTGATCACCCACCTGATGGTCCTTGGTACAACCAATGTAAACGCTGAAAGCTCTCTTGGGGTCCAAGCAAAGGAGCCTCTTCTCCTCTTTCGAGGGGTGAGGTAGAACAAAGAAGGTCAGAAGTTGTCACAATCTTTGGAAAGAATGCCCTCCTAGTCTGTAACACCAATTTTTCCAGGGAAAACCCGGTGTACGGAGGATGATCAGAGTGAGCTTGCAGCTCCCTCATGTGAGAAGCTAAGATTATTGCTATTAGGACAACTGTGCTTTGCGTCAACTGTGCATTGGCTCAAAAGAAGTACACATCAGACAAAACATTGCCACTGCCTAGGACACTCCTCATTCCTTTTGCCCCAGATTTAGAACAGTCCACACTGTGATACTGGAGATAACAGGGAAGGTGCATCTCATTATTGTGAAGAGGACAATCTTTTTACGGGTCTGCAGGATGCCAGTGGACTAGGCATTTCCCCAGTCACTGGTTTGAACTCCCCATGGTACTTCCTCAGAGGCATCAGTTTCTTTTGCTGTGGTGATTAAACAGGCTGCAGATGTGTTAGACCTGCAACATCTGTCTGTTGTAGTTAGGTGTGGGGGCAGGGGGTGCACTAAAGGTTGCCGAGGATGTGACTTCAGTCAAGGTTGCTTCAGAGTTTGATGGGCACTTCAAGTTTCATGGGAACAACCTTGAGAAAGGAAATGTATCCTCGATTGTGACAGGCACTTATTCGCCTTCAACTGTTCAGTGATGGAGATCTTGGTTTCACGGTCCCAGTTCGTCTTGCAATTCATCCAAGGGCAATCTCCACAGGCCTTGGAGTCATACGAAGACCCTGAGACATAGTTAGTGCAGATCTGTAAGAGGCATCTGCTTGTGACAGTGCCTACAAGGTGTAAACCCTGTGGTCTCTGGAAGGGACAATTCCCTTGAACACCGTAGGGAACTTTTGAGGAAAACATCATCAAAAAGATGAGTGGAGGGGAAGTTAAGGGAGAGAGCTCTGGATCCACGTTCAAAGGAGCGGAGAGAAAGGAAATGATGTCAGAATGCAGGTATGGTGCATACATGTGGGTGTGACATCACTTTTGTTGTCCAGATCCGGCAACTGGGAGCATTCACAAGGGGGGAGGAATCGGTGGGCAGAAGTGCCCATCCGAACAATAATGTAGAGTCTGAGATCAGGGCCCTACTAGCTGAGAGCTTGTTAAAACTTTCTTTGAAACTGGATTTGTCACGTTCATAGAAAACATTTCACTCGCGTGTTTTAATAAAATATGTAGAGTTACTAAAGCCAATGGATTCTCTGGCCTGGGTGAAATGATCTAGTTTCCTCAGTCCTGTGGCCTACCTAACCACAAACATTTTAAATGAGTTGAAATTTGGTTATGATACTTTCTGGTAGACCAAGATAGAGACTGCAGTAATCAATTTCAGAAAGTGATTCTGGTATAAAGGGTAGAAGTTTACCTTGATGATACAAGATGTAGGAGGAGTAGGTAATCTGATGTGAGAAAGTGCATTATTAGGTGGTGTGGCTGGCACTTCACCACAAGTAAAAATGGCACTATCCTTGTTAGGTCGAGCAAACCTTTTAGTAAATTAAACCTCAGCTCAACTCCTGCTAGCTGTGACGCAGACCAGGCTTAACAAAAGAAAACATGCAAAGTATTCAGAAACACTGAAAGAGTAAAACAAATGTAAGTATAACACAATTAAAAAAAAAACCACTACAATTTATGAAACAAAATGGAGGATAGTATAGAGAACAAAATGAGACCAAAACGACAAAAATCCTATAGAAGGAAATTATATATTTTTTATGTTTGAGATAAGAAATAGCATCAAAAAAGGGCGATATGGATCTGTCTGAATCAGAGAAGAAGCTATTAAATATTGCTATGGCCATATTGAGATTGTGTATAGCAACGATATGGTTAGATCCTACCCCCCCGAATTTTTTTGAATGGTTTAGTAAATTTATAAACGTAGGAAAGTGGGAACTACTGATATTTAAGAGGAAAGGTCCAAGGACTCGCAGAGAAGGGGAACTGATGTGGGAGCCCTTAATGAATTGGCTGATTTTTTAGATTTACAAGAGGAAGTAATCATCATACAATCTGAGATGAAACTGAAGATGCTCTCTTTTTGACTAAGTTTGTGCAGTTTTCTTTTTTCTGCGTATTTTCTTTCTTTATTGTGCTTTCCGTCCTCCGGTAGTGGTGTGGGGGGAGGAAATGGGAGGGGGGTTGTGGAATATAATTAAAAAGTGGACAAGGACATAGACATTGTGGATTTGTTATTTTTTGTATGTAATGCCGTTAATATGTCCTTTCCCGATAAAAAAAAAAGTGCAAAGCAACTGGTGGCGCTAGACCAGGGTACGGGTAAGGTAAGGCCGACTGATTGAAGCACGGGTATAGATACAGAGAACAGGTTTGTCCTGGTTGGAATTTTTACCTTCTTATTTAGTCTCTGCAATAGTGGTCAATAATCTTCAGCAGGGCAAGCCTGTGGCTCCGATGGGTGCCACAAGGCTTGATAGCCATCAGATGAAGTCCTGGTGAAGCCACTAACTTTTGGCAGGAAAGCTCTGAGCAAGAGAAATTCAAAATGTGCACCCCATGAAGGTCCCAGGCGTATACTTTTGGAGCCTTCACCTGAAGGTGAAGATTTCTATCTTGGGATGTAGCCACTTTTCATCCAGCTGGAACAGATTTGCTGCTGTGGAAAAACTCCAAGCAGGAGCAACCTGAATCTTTGGCCCGGCAACAACGCACCTTTGTCGGATTGACTAGGCAGGTTCATCCCAAGTTTCTGACACTTTGCCAGGCAAAAATCCTTAAAAAGGTTTCAGAGTCCAGGTTTTTAGGGTTAGGCAGGAGGAGTACACTCAAACACTTATTTAAGGGGCCTGAGGACCTAGGGATGCCACTTCAAGGCCAGAACTCACTCCAGCAGGTTCCAGGGTAGGTCCAGTTGGAACTGGTTAGTTAGGCTATCAGGAAAGAAACCTCCTTGCATCGTTTGTGTCTTGTAGCCTAATAGGTCAGCCAAATGACCCTTGGAGGCCATATCTCAGCCCTGGGTACAAGTGAGAGCTAGTCCAAGCCTTGGGGGTATCCTTGCAGGTCACAATAGCAGGTGAAGTCCTTCTTTTATCTTCCAGAGGCCCAGAAGTGTTCTGAAGAGGTACTGGGTGTTCCACATTTATGCCCAGTGCTGGCCTCTAGGTGGGGGAACACATGGCCACTCCCTAATTAATGAGGTAAGAGTTCCCATAGGTGACCCTTCCTACTTTTGAAGCAAATTCCTGTGCATTATACTGTAAACTATCCCACAGGTCCCCTCTCTGTCTAAAATCAACAAGGTAGAACCTTTGTTCCCCTGTGCAGAGCTCCCTTTGCTCACAAAGAGGTGTGGCTATGACAATGGCCAAACTCTCCCTTCTTGTCACTTCAAACCAGTTCTACTCTAGCTCCATCTCCTAGTGAGTTTGGAGATAGGTAGGAGGATAAAAAAACAGGCTTAGAAGCGACAAACCTATACCAGTGAGAGGGTAGGCTTCCTCTAAAACTGTAGCTGGGGCTGTGCACAGCCTCCGGGGCCATCCTAATCAGGGAGAAAAACATCTCACCACAAGCTAGCCTTTTGTCCACTGTCTGGGAGCAATACATATCTCACCACAGGGGCATCATTAAACTGACAGGTGACAATGAACATTGCAGAAAGGCACCCTTGGCTCTATTAAAATGTGTCATTGAATACGTTTGCTGGCTATTCCCATGCTGACGTTATGCATTATAAGGTGTTATAATGTAATGTAACCCAATACTCTTCTTTGGGAGAGCCAGCCTTACCAAAGTGAAAAACAATTTTTTACTTTCCGGAAATGTAAAACATAAGCGCACATATCCAAGGCTTTAAATATCATGCCATATGGTCATGTTATGTTATGTTATGTTATGTTATGTTATAGTAATTTTTATAGCGCGCAGCTGCCCCAGCAAAGGGGCGTCCCGGCGCTTTGACAGGCAGAAGGAAGATGCCCAGACATCATAAATCAAACATTACAGGAAGTCCAGCAGAACTCTTACATACTGGGAGGGAGAAGGAATGTTTTAATAGCCCTCCTAAAGGCTAACAAATCCTCCAGGGCACAAATGTGAGCTGGTAAGGTATTCCAACGCTTGGCCACGAGGTAACGGAAAGACCGACCTCCGGCACGACAGCGTGGAACAATGGCCAGATTTTGGCCCAATGACCTTAAAGAACGGGAGGGAACGTAAGGAGTAAGAAGATGTGCCAGAATCTGAGGGGATGACAGTTTAAGAATTTTAAAAGAAAGACAAAGACAAAGAGTCTTAAACTCAATCCTTTGGGCCATAGGAAGCCAGTGAAGCTTATGGATGGCTGCCTTCGCAGAACAAAATTTAGGTAGACCCATCAAGGCTCTAGCCGCGGCGTTCTGGACGCGTTGCATCCGAACAATTTCCGCTGATTGGCTCCCAGCTGGAGTGAACTCGCATAATCTAATCGCGAGAGGATAGTGGCCTGAATAATCAGCTGACGAGTCGGAGCATCAAAAAATTTAAGGGATGGTCTGAGCTCACGCAGTATGCCAAAACAAGTGGCAGCTACTTTTTTTGTATGCACAGAAAAACTAAGGGCGGGATCTAACCATACGCCCAGGTTTTTCACCTCAGACACCGGGATGGGAGTGGATCCCAGCTCTGGGGGCCACCACTGATCACCCCAGAGGTTGCTGTGCTTGCCCACGATGAGAACCTCAGTCTTCTTAGCATTAAGCTGCAGACAGTTCGCCGTCATCCAGCCAGCCACTCCTATCAAACCCTCTCTGAACCTAGAGGCCTTGTGGTCGGTATCCCCGCTAAGGGCTACCGCCAGCTGCGTGTCATCCGCATAGGAAACCATATTCAGGCCCCATTGCTTGACGACCGCAGCCAGCGACTGCACATACAGGTTGAACAACGTGGGGCTCAGTGCCGACCCCTGAGGCACTCCCTGCTCAATGGGATAGGGCTTAGATATAAAAGGAGGAGTAGTGACCCGGAATGTACAATCCGCTAGGAATGAACTGAACCAGTCCAATGCCCGCCCAGACGACGCAGCAGTATCGCGTGCGAAACCGTGTCAAAAGCGGCACTGAGGTCAAGTAACACCAGTGCCGCAGTCTGACCGGAATCAAGCACGGACCGCAGATGTTCCGTCATAGCAAGAAGGGCCGTCTCGGTGCTGTGTCCTGCCCGAAACCCGTTCTGACTAGGGTCCAGGATATTAGCAGTGTGAAGATGTTTAGATAAGGTCTCATTCGCATGCGCCTCGGCAACCTTGGCGACCCAAGGGAGAAGGGAGATTGGGCAGTAGTTCTCCAGCTTAAGCGGGTCCAATGCAGGTTTCTTCAAAATAGGCATGACCTGAGCTTGTTTCCATTTAACCCCTTCGATGCTGATGACGGAGCGGTTCCGTCATCAGCATCGGTTGGGCTGTGCTGATGACGGAACCGCTCCATCATCAGTACAGCCCTGGGGGGAAGCGCTGGCGCTCCCCCCCCTGGGGCATCGATCTTGGTCCTGTATGCAGGGGTGGCAGCGGAAGACTTTCCGCTTCCACCCCCTGGTCCTCCCACGCTTCCTGGTGACGTCAGCGCGCACAGTGCGCGCCGACGTCATCAGGAAGCGCTGGACGCGCTGGAAGCCATTTGTTTCCAGCGCGTCCAGCACAGAGGTTAGTGTTTGCTGCTCCGGTGGGGCGGGGGGGCGTTTTTCGGTGCCTTGAGGCATCGGGGGGGAGGAAACTGTGTTTCCTCTCCCCTGATGTCCCAATGCAGGGCATTCCTGGTGCACGATCGCGCACAGCGTCGCGATCGTGCACCAGGAATGCCCCACTAGACACCAGGGATTGTGTTTTGGAGATTTTAGACTGTGCAGGAAGCAACCCCTTGGGCAAGGGTTGCTTCCTTTTGGGGCTGTTAGACCTGTCTGCCCCTGTGAGTTCCCTCACAATTATTATTTATTTTGTCCCCTTTGGCATTCCAGTGAATCCAGTTATGTATTTTCTTTTTTTAATGTCCACCAGAATTTTTCCAGTGTTCTCGTGGGGGCTAGGTGTTTCTTGGGCCTATTGTTTTACCAAGGCCTAGTTTTCCTCACAGAAAGCAACTGTTAGAACATGATTCCTAAAATGGTGGCTACTAACTGCCATAACGGTCACCTAAGGGTGGCAGACCCATAGGCTAGCATGAGGAAGGTTCCAGAACCAACTAGTAGCTTCCAGGGGTCTGAGGCCAGCCTATAAAAGGCCAGTGACCAGGGAGCCATTTTGCGACAGTATTGGAAGTGACCAGTGCGGAGAGAGGCGACTTGAGGAGGAGGATATCACACTAGTAGTGACAAGATCGACCTTTGGGGCCGGCTGTTGCTCTACTGGGAAGTGACCCCTCATAGGCTGACCAAACCCCACTGCCACAGCAACCATATTAAGAAACAGAAGACTCCGTGGCAAGTTTTATAACCATCAGTGACTCTCGCAGCGTGGCTCTCAAGTGACCTGTGAAGTCCTGCCCTGAAGGCACGTGTGCAGTGGAAGCGAACCTGGACACAGTGACACTCTGAATGGTAAAGGAATCAGGGGTCAAGGAGTTAAAACTGCCGCGACTGCAGCACATGAGCCCGGAGTCCACATTGTGAAGAGAAGCGGCGGAACCAGCTGTTGACCTTACCCGAAGGAAGCGCCACTGCCGTGTGGGATCCCTGTCGTGGGATCAGAAGAGGAGGAAGAGCCCAGCTGAACCGTGTTGCCATCCGGAGGAACCTGAGGTAGCGTCGGAAGAGGCGGGGAGACTGCAGGAGGAGGCCGGACGGGGGCGGAGCCTTCGTGCCTGAGGAGAGCGTCTGCGAGGATCAGGAAGCGGCTCGAAGCGGCAGACTGAGGCAGCGGTAACGGAGCAGCGGTTCAAGGGAGAGACAGTGGCCGCCGACACTCGTATAACGCAGCACAAGTGGGCAGAGAAGCCAAGACACCACAAGTAAGCGTGGGAGAGTGGTCGGGCGGGGAGGAGCAAACGAGTCCCTGCCGGAACTTACCCCAAGTAGCTGAACAACCGGGGACACGTAAGGAGACAGCAAATTACCTGTGTGACACTCATTTAGGAGATATAGCAAACCCGAGACAATCCTGTCAGTGAGGGGGTGATCCATTTTTTTTTTGTAAAACAATTTTTATTGCAGAGTTCAATACAAGTTATACAACACATTTGCAAGGAGTTTTGCGGGACCTTAAATTCCTTCGCTCTTTCCGGTCATTGCGTACACAGCCTTATAACCCGCATCCCGGAGGCCGGGGGGCGTCTCCATCATTAAGAACACTCTTCTAATCGTTAGGTGCAGTCATTCTCATCGGTCCATCGCTCTCCGCTTTTAACTTTTCTCAACATTCCCCTCCCCATTACCCAGCAGACGTTCGCTGAGCCCTCTGGTATAACTGGGTCATTTCACTCTTCCTCCCCCCCCCTCCCCCTGGTGTCTGCGCCTGCGCCTGGCGTTAGTATTCTCAAGTATGTAGGTAGTCTCAGGAGTCTGAAGTCGACTATTGGGTGTGTGTGTCCGGTGTTAGCGCTGGGACTGGAATCGCCTCCCCTGGGGCCCCTGGGTCTACAGCCTCGTCCTCCTCTTCACTCTCCACTGCACGGTCCCTGAGAGCTTGGACCAGGATTTCCCACGCTAGGGCTGCCTCCTGGGCTTTCTCGTCCGACTTGCGTCGGGCCAGTTGGTACCTAATCGTGCTCTCTGCTGCAGCCCATTTCAGAAATTCGTTCAGCCATTTCCGGTGTGTCGGCAATGGCTGGCCTTTGATTTCCTTTGATTTCCACCCCTTGGTGAGCTCCCTCTTTGCAATAAGTAGGCCCATGTCTATAAATTTACTTGATAGTTTGGTTTTGCGTGTGTGTGGAAACCAGTGTAAGAGTGCAACCGCACCGTCATATTGCAGTTCTCTATCTGTTACCTCGTTCAGGGTGTCCCCCACTCCCCTCCAGTATTCTTGCAACTGTGGACAACCCTTCAGCATGTGTAATAAGTCTGCACCTAGTAGCGCACATCTGGGGCATGCTGCGTCTTCTGCGCCAAAGTATTGCGCTATTTTATTCGGGGTGAGGTAGGCCCTATGGAGTATGTAAAGATGTATCAGTTGGAAGCCGGCGTTTCTGGTACCCTTCCTGGCTCTCTGAACCAATTGGGACCACATTGTATCTGGGATTTCTTTTTGTAGGTCAGCCTCCCACTGAGTTTTGAGGCGCGTAAGACGTTGTATATTCTCCGCGTGCATTCTGGAGTAAAGACACGTAACTGCCTTGAAAGTCCCTGCCGCCATCGTGTATTGGCACGCCGGTGACGTTTTGGGTTCAACTAGCCCCTCCCCCCAGTGTGCCTGTATAGCCCTCACCACAGCCGCGGGTAGTAAATAGTCTCCTCTTGGGAGATCGTATTGCTCCTGCAGAGTCTGGTATGGTGACAGCACCCCGTCGGTATAAAGGTCTCCCACCATCTGTAGACCAGCCTCTTCCCAAATTTGGAGGTTCAACCAGTCTCCACCATGTGGTAGCGCTGTTATCATACCTATTGGGATCTCAGGTGCATACGGGTGCCCAGGACCGGCTCGTTTTTGCATGCGGTTCCAACATAGCCGCAGCGTCCGTTCTTCGTGGGACAGTCCTCTGAGTATTAGCTTCTGTTGCAGGGTGATATACGCCAGGACATGGCGGGGGGTGCCAACGTCCCTCTCTTGTTCCGGACCCCGATACACCCTCGCCACCTCCTGCGTGAAGAACTGCAGTTGTGCTGCCAGGTAATAGAGCTCGAAGTCAGGGACGCCAATCCCCCCTCGTTCTTCGGGCGAGTCAGAGTCGCCAATGCTATTCTCCGCCTGCCTGTTCCCCACAGGAAGGACACTATCCAAAACTTTAGGCGTTTAAAAATTTCTCCTGGTATCCATATAGGAAGGGTCCTAAAAAAGTACAACAATCGTGGGAGGGCGATCATTTTGAGTAGGGACACCCGGCCCGTCATGGATAGAGGGAGGGTGGCCCAGAAGGTCATGTTGCCCTGCAACGCTCGGATACAGCGGCCTATATTACCGTCCAATAGGTCTGCGGGCTCGTGGTAGATATATACCCCGAGATAGTGCAGACAGTTAGGTTCCCAGCGTAGGTCGGGGCGGGTCAATGGACACTCCTCCGCCTTCCGGAGGGGAAAGAGGCACGTTTCCGCCCAGTTCACGTTTAAGCCAGAGATGCCCCTGAATCGCGCCAGTAGGTCCTCCGCGCCCTCCACCGCCTCTTTGGCATTATCTAAGAAGAGCAGAAGATCGTCCGCGTACAATGATATATAGTGGTGGGTTCCTCCAACCTCCAATCCGCGGTAATAATCACCTCTTCTAGCCAGTGTCGCTAACGGCTCCATCGCAAGAGCAAATAATAGGGGAGAAAGTGCACACCCTTGTCTAGTTCCCCTGTTCACCTCATATCGGTCCGATATCAAAGCCCCCACTCTCACCCTAGCGCCCGCCGATGCATAGAGCACCTGTGTCCATTGTATGTAACCTTCGCCTAGGCCAAAACTTTGCATCACCTTGTACAGGTAGCCCGACTCTAGACTATCAAAAGCCTTTTCAATGTCGATCGACAGCACCATAGGGGCTCGTGCGGTCGGTGGAGGATCCGCTATTAGCCTAAGCAGTCTACGAATGTTGTGCGACGTGTTCCTAGTAGGAATAAAGCCCGATTGGTCTCCATGGATCAGCCCCTGCATATGGGCCACCAGTCTAGTGGCTAGGATTGTGCTTAAGATTTTATAGTCCGTCGTCAGCATTGATTTTTTTTTTTTTTTAAATTTGTTTTATTGTTGCATCAGAGTATACGGGTACAGTGTAAATAATCTGCTGATGTGGCCTCAACATTCAGCCACGAACAGCCAAGCGTGCAAAGTTTTTTGTTTTATACAACTGGTGCAAATATACATTTCCTCAATTAATCAGTACAGATCGTGCAAACATGTCTGCAGGCTGGGAGACAGTGAACCTGCATCGCCAAGAGGACGATGAATGATGACAGGCATGTAAGTTCCCGCCTCAAGGGCGTTGGATCGGGGTCTGTACTGTCCATATAACGGTGCTACCAGAGAACGGGGGGGGACAAAACTGTGGGAGGGAAGCATGTGGGCGCTAGCAGGGTCTAAGCAGGGGGATACTGGTGACGGGCGTCGGGGGGGGGGGGCCAAGGAGCCATTCAGTTTGCGCTCCAAAAGGGGGGGAAGGGGAATGGATAGGGGGCAGATACACCCCGTGCACGTGAGTAACGAGGTGGGCGGTATGACATGAGAATTTGATCAGGATGCAGGGGGTACCGGGAGCCTGCCCTGGGGAGGGTGACACCAGGTAGAGGCTATTGGTCCTCTCGGGCGGGGGGGGGAGGAGTAGGTGGGTCTCCTGCACGTGTGGACTGTCGGAAGCTGTGGAGGAGCATGGCCCATTCCATGGATATGGGAATTTTACGCGCGCCCCTGGCTTCTTCCTCTCTAAGAGCATCCTCTTCCGCCGCCGCCCATTTACCGACCGCCCCCGTCCATGCTGCTATAGGGGGACCCTCCGGGGATCGCCAGCGCATGGCTATGCATCTGTTTGCCAACAGGAGCGCTAAGGACACGAAGCGTCTATGCACCGGGTCTTGCTTAGGGACATGAAAGATGCCTAGTGCGCTGGATTCCCAGGTGGCAAGTGTAGTGAGACCTGTGAGTTCCGACAGTGTGTCGTGTACCACCCGCCAAAAGGGATGAAGGTCGGGACAGCTCCAAAACATGTGGCGAAAATCTGCAGCAGGGGAGCAGCATCTGGGGCATAGGAATGATGTGGAGGGATAGAACTTCTGCAATCGCGCTGGGGTGAGGTACGCCCTGTGTAGGATATAGTATTGGATGTTCTTGAAGCGGGCGTTCCTAGAGATGCGTTTTGGGGCCTCGAGCGCTTTAGTCCATTCTGAGTCATGTAGTGCGCGACCTATGTCCTCCTCCCATGTAGCTCGCAAGGTCGTCAGGGGAGCGTGTGAGAGTTCCCGGATGGATTTATACAGCCAGGTGACTAAGTGGCGTCCCACCCCCATATGCAGGATTGCATGTATTACTGGATGCGTGTCTGGCTCGCCAGTTCGGAGATTAAAATGGGGCCGGTATCCATCGATCAGCTGTCTATATCTGAGGAATTGGCCCGGGGGGAGCCCGTATTCAGCGATCAGGCGGTCAAGTGATTTTAGCTGGCCTTCCTCGAAGAGTGATTCCAGATCCGTGATGCCACAGTGCGACCATTCGGTGAAGAGTGGAGCCGTGAAGTAGGAGTCCTGCCTGGGGCTGCCTATCAATGGTAGTAGCGGGGAGTACGGAGGTCTATTGGGGGACATTCAGTGGATCCGCATCATGCACCGGCGCGCTATCGCCACTTGAAGGGGGTATGTGCGCCGTGGCTTGGTGCCCGGGAGGAGAAGACGGGTGAGTTCCGGGGTTGCGATTCTGCCGGTCGAGGTAACAGTCTCCTGAGGGTAACGGTCCGCCGTCCAGTATGACAGCCATTGGAGCTGTGCCGCGAGGAAATATGACTCGAAGGACGGAGCTCCGAGCCCTCCCTGCGTCGTGGGAAGTTGGAGGGTTTTCAGGGCGACCCTGTTTCGGCTCTCGCCCCAGATAAGGGTCCCTAGGAGGGAGTCAACGTCGCGGAAGAAGGACCTGGGTGGTACCACCGGTAAATTTGTGAAGTGGTAAAGGAGTCGGGGAAGCATTACCATTTTAGCCAGGGCTATCCGTCCTATTGGGGCCAGCGGGAGTTTATTCCAGAAGGCAACAGCCGGGCGCAGACTGGCAAGTGCTTTGCGGTGATTACCCTCAAAAAGGTCTGCTGGAGAATGGTACAAGCGGACACCGAGGTACCGGGGAGCCTCCGCGGACCATGAGAGTTTATGCGGTCCGAGCTCGACTTCCCGGGGGGGCAGGCTCGGGTGTAAGGGGTAGACTGTGGACTTGTCCCAGTTCACCTGCAGTCCCGAGGCGTCTGCAAATTCCGCCAGCGTTGCCCCTATGGGGGCCAGGTCCGTTTCGATGTCTCGGACGTATATGAGGAGATCGTCCGCGTACATGGATACGCAATGTGTGCCGTCCGCAAGTGGGATGCCCCATTCCACACCTTCCAGGCGCAGCCGAACCGCCAGCGGCTCGACTGCCAGCGCGAATAAGAGAGGCGACAGGGGGCACCCTTGTCTTGTGCCTCGCCGAACTCCGAACGCTGGTGATATGCGTTTCCCGATACGAACTTGTGTGGTTAAATCGGTATACAGGAGGCGTGTGTACGCCATGAGCGTCGGGCCGATATTGAGGCGCCGCAAGACTGAGAATAGATAGGGCCAGGTGAGGGTGTCAAACGCCTTCTCCAGGTCCATAATGAGGCAGGCGGCGCGGGGAAATCTGTCACGTATCTGATCTTGAACATGGAAGACTCGGCGGAGGTTCTGGGAGGTGTTCCTCCCCGGAACAAAGCCGCATTGGTCGGGGTGGACTAGTGGGCGTATGACCTGCGCATATCGATCAGCCAGAATTTTCCCCAGGATCTTACAGTCGGCCGACAGGAGCGTGATGGGGCGGTACGACCCCATGTGGAGTGGATCTCTGTGGGGTTTGGGAAAGGTGACAATCACGGATTCCCGCAGTGACTGGGGTAACCTCCCTAGGTGAAGAGACGCCCCGAACATCCGTGACAGACGGGGGACCACTAGGGGAGAGAATGTCGAGTAGTATTCTAGTGGGAAGCCGTCCAGTCCCGGCGCTTTATTCCGAGACATGGCACGTATCGCCTGGGTGATGTCAGAGGGTACTATCCTGGCGTAGAGAGTGCGCTTGTCAACATCCGATATTGCGGGTAACGTCAGCGGGTCTAAAAAGCGATCTACAGAAAACGGGGAGTACTGGGCCGGGGTCCCGTACACTTGTGCATAGTGACGCTGAAACGCCAGGAGGATCTCGGCCTGTGAGCGCACCAGCACACCGTCCGGGTTGATAATATCCGTGATTGGTCTGATTTCGGTGTCCTGCCTCGCCATCCAGGCCAGTAGCGCCCCAGTTTTGTCTCTGTCCTTATGCACCCTAGAGGCGTAAGCCCTAAAATTGTATTTTCGGAGGTCAGCGCAGGCAGTCTGATACTCCGTCTTAGCCTCGGCCGTAAGCACGGCGTGCTTCTCCGAGTCGTCAGGCCGTTTAGTGAGTGCGGCCAGAGCCTGCTCTGAGGTTAGGAGCGTCCGTTCCAAGGTGCAGCGGACCCCTACTACCTGTTTGATGCATTCTCCCCTTGCCACCACTTTAAACGCGTCCCACTCCACCAGTACCGACGATGCCGTGTTCGTGTTGTGTGTGAAGTAGTCTTGGATGCTGGTTTTGTGTGCGTCTCTGAATACTGGATCTGAGAGGCAATCCCTAGGAAGGCGCCAGGTGGGGACTGGTGGGTGCGGGGGGCGCCAGGTCAGACGAATGATGTGGGCGTCATGATCCGAGAGGATCCGACCTAGGTAATCTGTAGATATGATCTTAGGGAGGATTGGTGCAGAGCAGAGGAAACGGTCCAGGCGGACCCGGAGGTTGTGTGGAATCGAGTGGAAGGAGTAAATGCGAGCCAGTGGGTGTAGGTGTCGCCATGCGTCAGTGAGCGCCCAATGCGTGGTCCATGCCCTAAAGAGCTCTGCCTGCCGGGGGGCCGGGGAGTGTGTGGGGGGAGGATGCGAGCGGTCTAGGGTGGGGTCCAGCGTGCAGTTAAAGTCACCTCCCAGCACCCATGGAACTGTAGTGAACTGGGCCAAAACGCCCGTGAGGTGATCCCAGAATTTATCCTGATCCGTGTTAGGGGCGTAAATGCTGCCAAGCAGTATTCCCTGTCCGTCAAGTATTCCCTCTAGAAGCGCATACCTGCCCTCTCTATCTACTACCCGTCGGAGCACCCGGAAGGGAGTACCTGGCCTGACCCAGATTAACGCGCCGCGCGCAAACGCTGAATAGTGTGTGGCACAGAAGATCCCTCGCCATTTGACCTGCAAGCGAGTGAGTTCGGTAGCGTCAATGTGTGTCTCCTGCAGAAATGCAATACTGGCTGACATACGCTTAATGTAGGAGTAAACAGAGTAGCGTTTGCTGGGCGTGTGTAGGCCTCGTACGTTCAGTGTAAGGACATTAATGTCTGAGCGTGAGACTGCCATTCTTAGGGTGTCGTGGTTGGGAGAGGGACTCCCCTACAGCTCCCGAGAGCCGCCAGTGTGTATGTGTCACATGTGCTCCTGTGCGCCAAGCTTCCACAATCGTGGGGGAGGGACTAAGGGGATTAACAACAAGTAGAACCTTGGGTGGGCAACAGTCCCAATACTGAGGATATCTCACCGGAGGTGGCATATCCAAACTAGTGTCCCACTAGGGGAGAAATACAACGGATATCTGCGGGGGTGGCAGTGTGTGTCGTTGCTGGGCCTGTACGCAGGTCGGGCTCTTGCAGGAGAAGCGTCTATCGCTCGCCAGCGCTTACAATTATTTGGCAAAGCAGTCTAGGCTCCTAGACGTCGCGCAATACAGTAGGCAACCATGAGAAGGATATAGCAGTGGACAGTTCATCCATCACGAAGAGGTGCCAGGTTGGCTGGCCAGGGTAGCGTCCAAGGTGTGCGCCGCAACGAGGGGGGAGGAGATTGGTCCAATCCCTGACATTGTTCCATCACTGTCCCGGTCTTTCTCAGGGGTGAACAGGTGCGGTTGACCTTCCAGATCCGATGCTAAGGGTGATGTGTGCAGTTCGGTCACCGCTCGTAAGGCATCTCGTCGCTCCTGCATGATTTGCGTGAGGTCGGGTGAGCCCGTGGGGGAGGATGCTTGGCTTTTGGGGCGGCCTGATCGGGCACGGCTCGCGCCCCGTCGTCTGGATCGTCTGAAGTCGTTGTTGCGTGCCCTCTGGGGTCCGGGTTTAGGGATTATTGGGCAGTGAAACTCAGTCCAATCCTGTACTTCCTCCGCCGTGTTGAAGAAGAGGGCTTTCCCCTTGTGTAGCACTATCAGGCGGGCCGGGAACAGCAGGGAGTATTGAAGATCATTGGCGCGGAGGCGCCTCTTGACATCCAGGAAGGTGGAACGCTGTTGCTGGACTTCTCGGGCGTAGTCCGGGAACACCGTGACGTGCTGGTCTTCAACTTGTAGGGGGCCCGCCGTCCGGGCCGCACGAAGCACCGCATCGCGGTCTCGGAAGTGCAAGAATTTAGCCAACATGGGTCGCGGAGGAAGGCCTGGCTTGGGTGCCCGGGCCGGGACCCTATGGGCTCTTTCAATGGAGAAGTATGCCGACCGTTCCGCTTCCGGGGTGAATGATTTGGTCCAGGACTCCATGTATGTCAGAGGGTCCGAGTTCTCAATCCCCTCCGGCAGGCCTAGGACGCGGATGTTACATCGTCTCGAGCGCCCCTCCAAATCCACCGTGCGTTCCTCGAGGACCGCCACGCGGTGTAGGACCTCCTTCATTTCCGCCTCCTGTGTTTTCACCGCAGGCTGCAGCTCGGTCACGATCCGTTCTCCTTCCTTCACCCTGTCCGCCAACTTGCGATGGTCGTCGCGGATTAGACTGATGTCCGTCGTCAGGACGCCCAATCTCTCCTCCATCGAAAGGCGGGACAATTCGATTGCCGCCAACACCTGATCCAACTTCGCTGACAGTGTGGGGTCGGTTTGCGACGTGTTGGCTTGCGTCCACGTTCTTGTGTGTGGCATCCTCTCGATGGCCGTCTCGGGGACAGCCGTCACCTGCGAGGCCTTCGATTTCCCCATGAGTGCTGTCAGAGATGGGGGGGACCGGGCCTCCGTGCACCCCACGTTCAGCAGATCACCTTCCCTCAGTGTATCCGGGTAGGCGGCAGCTCAGTGCAGGTTGGGCTCCCAGTTCTTCTCGGCCCTTGTGTAGTCACTGGCTTCCCTCTGGGGGACCCCTACTGGCTCGGGGCGTTAATGGTAACTTGCGGCTGCGGGGGGTGGCAGCCCTGGCATCAGGAGATACGTGTCAGGGGGTACAGCCTCCATAGTCCAGGTTCCCCAGGAGACAGGGTGTTTTAAGTGCAGCCGGATCTTGCTCCCTCCCCCCTCGGCGTGTGATGCAGTCCTTCAGCCGATCTTGGGGGCCGAGGAGCAGGCGACAGAGGCCCGGGGGGGCTCGGGGCAGTGAGCGTCTTCGACGTGGTGTGCTACCGCCTCAGGGTCGGAGGAGCACCCTGCTTCCAGGGTGGAGCCTGCGCTGATCACGGTGCTCTGGTCCCTGCGGGCGCCATCTTAGGGTCAGGCACTCGGGTCCGCCGGGCTGCACGAGGTGGCAGGAGCGTTCCGGCCCCCCCCCCCGACCAAGGGCCGACGTGGTCCGTGATCCCCCGGTGGGCCTCAGAGGGGGCAGGAGGCCACCGGGCCGTCGGCGCCGCGGTCCACGGAGGGGGGGGGAGAGGGGTCGACACTCACCGCCTCCAGATGAGGACCCTGGATGTCCGGAGGGCACAGCGCTGTGTAGGCGGCACTTCCACCGGCGCCCCTCGGTCCGCGGCAGCGGGCTGGTTGGTGCTGGGGTCAGGCTCCCGTCTGTGTAGGAGCACCGGTGCAATGGAGCTCCGGTATAGCGGCCGCCATCTTGTGTACCGGACTGCCGCCGTGGGAGCTAGCCTGGTCCGGAGCACAACCCCGTGGGCCGGTCACTCCGCTCTCTCCTGGGGTTTCCGGGGCCGCCAGCTGTCCGCTTCATCCAGGGTCGCCGCCTCAGGGACAGGCTCTCGGTGGCGCCCACATCAGGGAGACGGAGCCGCGTCCGCCATTTTAGGGGCTCGGCGCTCGGCTCCGGCTCCGGCGAGAGACGGTCCGGTCCTTGTCGCTCGTCAGCAGCCCCCGCGGCTCAACCAGAGGACGCCCACTGCAGTTGAGCATTATTGGAGTAGATGCTGTAGGCTGAGGCTCCCGGCGATCTCAGGAAGTGGGCAAGATGCTAGCCCGATCGCGGAGCCTCAGCAGGACACAGCCGCCATCGTGGCTTGCCAAGCCACGCCCCCTCCGTCGTCAGCATTGATAACGGTCGGTACGAAGCCGGATCTGTGCTATCTCTACGTGGTTTTACCAGGGGAATCATGATCGCCTCGCGCATCGATTGGGGTAACTCGCCCTTCTCCTTGGCCTCATTATATACTATTTGTAGTCGTGGGGCTAATAAATCCATATATTTCCCGTAAAACTCGATAGGCAGTCCGTCCATTCCTGGCGTTTTATTACGCGCCATTCTCTTTATGGCCCCTCTAATTTCCATTAGGCTGATCGGGCCTCCGATTGCTTCAGTTTGTTCCTTCTCTAAATGAGGCAATTGGATCTCGGTCAACAAGGCTTCTATCGCCTCGGTTCGATTCCCCAAGCCCCTCCTGTACAGCCGTTCATAATATGCTCTAAAGCAATTCAATATGTCCGATTGGGTGTTGTACACTTCTCCCCCCAACCCTTTCAGGGATAGTATTGGGGTATTGCCCCTACTGGGGTTGGCCAGCCAGGCTAGGAGTGCCCCTGTCTTATCCCCCTCAGCAAGAGCTTTAGTCAGATAAGTTTTGTAATCAAAGCTACGTAGGCGCTCTACCTCTACCGCTACTGCCTCTCGTGCTGCACATACCCTATCTTGGAGCTCGGGGCGGTTGGGTCGTGCTTTCTCTGCTTCTCTCAATTTTCGTTCAGCTTTGTCTAAATCGTCCACGAGTGTCCGTCGTGCGCCCGCAAATTTCCCTATACAGTGTCCCCTTACCACTACCTGTGCATCCCATTCTGTAGCCCTGGAGGAGGTAGTCTCCTCATTCTCCGTAAAGTATTGGGAGATTCTGTCTTCTAACGCTGCGCTGAACGGCGGGTCATCCAGCATGTCTGGTCGGAGCCGCCACGTCGGGTTCGGCGTAATTCCATTCATCCAAGCTAGCGTGAGGAGTAAGGGGTTGTGGTCTGATATCGTGCGTGCTAGATATTCCGTCCGGGCAACCATCGGCAATACCGTCTGGGAGCACAGGAATGCATCTATGCGGACGTGGAGGTCGTGCATGCTGGAGTAGAAGGAATAGTCCCTCTCTGTTGGGTGTTGCACTCGCCATACGTCTGTCAGGTCCCACTTCCCTTGCCAGTTTGATCTGTGTTTCGCCAATCTGTGTACTGGGGATGCATGCAGTGGCGGGTGTGATCTATCTAAGGTGGTGTCCTCGATAGAGTTGAAGTCCCCCCCCCATCAGCACCGGACCAGTGAAATAGGTAGCTAGCAGCCTGGATAGTTTAGTGAAAAATGATGCCTGCTCAGCATTCGGTGCGTAAATGCCGCAGAGTGCTATATGGCGACATCTGAGCAAGCCTTCGACTGCTACAAATCGCCCATCGGCGTCTACAATGTGCCCAGTGACCTGGAAGGGAACCCCTGCACGAATCCAAATTAGTACTCCCCTGGCAAACGCCGAAGACGTAGTGTAGAACAGGTGACCCCTCCACCTCCTTTGCAGTGCAACCCCTTCTTTTCTAGTTAAATGAGTCTCCTGCAGAAAGGCAATGTGAACCCCTCTGCGGACGAGGTAGGAATGTATCTTGTGTCTCTTCGTCATTGAATTCAGACCCCGCATGTTCCAGGACACACATTTTAACGACCCCACACTATCCATTATCCCGGTGTAGTCGGTCTAGGTCTACTTCCAACAGCAGCCAGTCGCTAGGTACGACACCAGCCCCACCCGTCCCCAACAACCTCGCTCCCACCTCTCTCTGAGCTCCGTTCCCTCCCAGCTCAGACCCTCCCCCCTCCCCCCATGCCATGCCCTGAGTAACCCCAACTTCTCTGGGCTCCCCCCCCCCCCCAGAACAGGACCTAACTGCAAAAGAGTTACCCCCATCCAAACAAGTGAGCAACGTGCTCTCAAAACTTCTTACTCCGCAGTCTGTACTGCCTTATGGGCCTCTGGGTGCGTGTACTAGCTCCTGCTACGTTTATTTATTTATTTTATTTATTTTAATTTATTTTATAGCGCAGGAATCAATCCCGTAAGGGTATCTCCGCGCTTTGCCAGCTATAGGGTTATCAGGTAGTACATCCTAGAAAGTTAAGTGGACAGAAATGCTTCTTGATAAAGGAGGGTTTTTAATGTCTTTCTGAAGGATAGGTGATTGATGGTTGTTCTTACATCAATGGGAAGTTTGTTCCACAGGGCAGGTCCAACTGAGGAGAAGGCCCGGTCTCCTTGTCTAGATTTCTTTGTGGCCGGGGGTTTTAGAAGGGCTTGGTTGCTTGAGCGGAGAGACCTACTGGGCTGATACAGCTCCAGGGATTGAGATAGATATTTAGGACTTACTCCATAAAGGCATTTGTGAACCGTGCAGCAGATTTTGAAGTTGATGCGCTGCCGTATAGGGAGCCAATGCAGTTCTTTCAGCAAGGGCTTGGAAGGAGTCCTGGCTGGTGCACCCATGACCAGTCTTGCTGCCGTGTTCTGGACTACCTGCAAGCGACCTACTGCATCAGCATTTGCTAATGTCAGCAGGCCGTTACAGTAGTCCAGGCGACTGGTCACCAAGGCCTGTACAAGTGTCTTTCTATAGGTGGCAGGAAGATATGGGAAGACACGTCTAAGTAGGCCAATGGTGTGGAAACACAACCCTGCGATGTAGTTGGTGTGTTCCTTCAGGGTCAGCTTTTGGTCCAACTTCACCCCAAGGTTCTTTACATGAGGTTTAGATGTAGGTACTGGGCCGAGATCTATTGGCCACCAGTCAGGGGACCAAAGGATGCTTGCCTTGCCAAAGAGCATGACCTCTGTTTTTGTCACATTGCATTGGAGGCAGTTCACCACCATCCAATGTGACACCGCCCTCATACCCTCAGCAAAGTTCTCCTTGACTTTGGGGCCAAGGGAGCTGAAAGGGTAGAGGAGCTGGGTGTCATCGGCGTAGGAAACCGGTATGAACCCATATTTCCGCACAATCTCAGCAAGGGGGGCCACATATACATTGAACAATGTAGGGCTAAGGCATGAGCCCTGTGGCACCCCCTTCGTGAGCCCCCTAGAGATGGAACGGAAGGGGCCCAGGCTGATAGATTGTGATCTCCCGGAAAGGAAACTCTCCAACCATGACAATGCTAAGCCTCCAATTCCTACTCCCTGCAAACGGCTGAGAAGGATGTTGTGGGACACGGTATCAAAGGCTGCAGACAGGTCCAACAGCACTAGAATCATGGAGCCACCTCTATCCTGTGACATTTTGATCTGATCTGTTACAGAAAGAAGGGCTGATTCAGTGCTGTGGTTGGGCCTGAACCCAGATTGTGATTGGTCCAGG
This sequence comes from Lissotriton helveticus, assembly GCF_964261635.1. NCBI lineage: Eukaryota > Metazoa > Chordata > Amphibia > Caudata > Salamandridae > Lissotriton > Lissotriton helveticus. The sequence goes on along the minus strand of NC_136062.1, from coordinate 194,523,114 downwards.
CCCCCTGTCGCCTCGATAAAGCTGGAGAGAGTGGTATTAACGTGTTTCTCTGCCAGTTTGCTGATGAAAGGAAGGAGAGAAATCGGGCGGAGGTTGGAGAGTTCTGACCAGGGCAAGGTGGAATTTTTGCGTATGGGGTTCACTACCGCTTCCTTCCAAGCTAATGGAAGTTGACCCCCAGCATAGGAGAGATTGAGCAATTTCTGAATAGGAGGTCCTACTATCTCAATTAAAGGGGAGATAAGTTTGGCGGGTATCAGGTCAGTGGGAGAGCCAGTCTTTATTTGGTTAGTGAGTGTAGTCAGGTCCTTGATGGTTATTTCTGGAATTACCTGAAGAGTTTTTCCAGAGGTCAACATAGGGGAAATTTCAGAGACCTCAGTTTCCAAGGGATCTGAAACTACAGTGATTTTTTTGTATATCCCTTCTATTTTGTCCTCAAAGAACTGAGATATTTCATCACATAGGACTTGGGTGAAGGTATCTGGACTCTCACACACTTCAGGGTTGGTGAAGGTCTGAATGATTTTGAATAGCTCTCTTGTAGAGTTGCCCGCCTCTGCAATTTGGGTGGTAAGGCTTATTTTCTTGCTTTTTTTATATTTTTGTAATAGGAAGTCATAGCTTCCAAATATCGGTTCTTATCTTCCCCATTGCCTGTCTGTCTCCAAAGTTTCTCTAATTTTCTGCATCTCTGCTTTTCTATTTTAAGGGCCTCAGTATACCATGCTTCCCTTTTAGCCATGGTAGGTTTTTTCACATTTTTCTGAGGGGCAAGAGTGTCAATAGCTGTCATCAGTGTGGAGTTAAACTTGGAGAGAGCAGTATCGATGCTATCAGAGTTGGAGAGTATCGGCTGTTCCCATGTTTGCATAAGCTTAGCAGAAGTAATTTTATGCCATGGTCTACGTTTAGTGGACTGAGTAGCCGGGCGATTCATGGGATTGGATAAGTGTGGTATAGAGAAATCTATTATTTTATGGTCGGACCAATAAATGTGCTTAGGGGGATGGCAGTGGACGTTGGGATGGGTAGTAAGGATCAAGTCCAGAGTGTGACCACCTGAGTGAGTAGGTCCACTGTTTCTTGGATGTAGACCTAGAAGAGCAAGGTCCGCCAGGAATACATTAGTATCCGGATGATCATCAATGTCAATGTGAAAATTAAAATCTCCAAGTAAAATAAAGTCCCCATTAGCTTTCATGTGGGGGGCTAGCAATTCAGTGAGGGCAAGGGAGAACCCGGCATTGGGTCCAGGCGGGCGATAAACTAATGCTCCTTTCCAATGTACCTTGGGACTGATTTTTAGATGAAAGATTAATACTTCCATGGTAGGTAGCATCACTTGTTCTAAGACTCTGATATTCAGAGTGTCTCTATATATGATAGCAATCCCACCTCCTACCTTCACGGGGCGGTCTAGACGAAGAATTTTGTATCCCATGGGTATCCCCAAGGTGATAGTGGGGATAGTATGAGGTTTCAGCCATGTTTCAGTTAAGAAACAAATCTCTGGCTGAATGCTGTAGATGGTGTCCCATAATTGTATATAATGTTTAGGGAGTGATCTGACATTTAGCAGAAAGCTTTCCCAGCCTCCCTGGGAACTTGTGCTATCAATGGGCCGTCCGGCAATGATGTGAGAGTCCGTAGCTTGAAAACCGCATTTAAAGCAAGAGAAGGGACCCTCAGGACAACTTAGTGTTCTATTGGTACAATTATATTTCCCCTGGGGTTGCAGTGCTCTAAGAGCATGTGGTGCATACCTGATACAAGGGGTAGGCATAGGGCAGTCCATATTAGCAGGGGCAGAGTGGGTGGCCCCTAGCCCCGTCCAGTCGCGGACGGGCGCAGACGGGCCACTCTTTGGCTAGTCTTCGGCGTTGTCTTCGGCTCTCCTGCGCGCGATCGCTGCGCGCTCAGGAGGGGGCGAGGGCTAAATAGCCCCGTCAGCCCTGGCCGCTAGAGCGCTAACCGCTCAGCGAGACCGGAAGTGGTGTCCTCCCTCCCCGTATTACAATCACGGGGAAGCGAGCGCTTCGAGATCTAATGCCACAGGTGATATCGGCGTGTGTGTGCGAGTGTGTGCACTTTAAATTTCTAATGATACAGATGTTCAGTTGCCTTCCCTGTTCCCCCACCCCTCAATATGCATCTCAACTCACGTTAGTCCAGTCTCACGACCGCCTGCTCAAGTGGTCGTGCGCGCCATACTAGTTAGACTGTCGCAGCCAGTCCCCCCATGTCCCGGTTTCAGCTGCTGAAGATTTCTTCTGCGGTCTGTGGTGTGACTGTCAGGCCCCTTCTACTGTCCACTTCTGACAGTTCAGTTTCCGACCCCGTTCTCAATTCCTCCGAGATCGATTCTCTCTCCAGTGGCGTCGAAGCCACGCCCGAGACCTCCATCACCGCTTGCAGCGCCGCTTTCCGTTCTTCTTCTGTTTGAGAATCCGTCGTTTTTTTCCGGTGCTGTCCACGTTTCCGGAGTCTCCTGGATCGTCGCACCGAGCTCCGCTGGGACTCCTCCTCAGTTCCGAAGCGGGCTCCATCCGTCCCAGCCTTGTAAGTGTCCCACCAGGACCATGCCTCCGCCGACGTTGTGAAGAATAAAGCTTTTCCATCTACTAATACTCGGAGTCTTGCCGGGAATATAAGCGAGTACTGCAGTCCCTCCGTGCGCAGTTCTTTTTTAATGGACAGGAACGAGGCACGTAGTTTTTGAGTTTCAAAGGTGTAATCCGGGAACAGCGTGACTTTACTGTTATCCACCTGGAAGGGCCCCGCCTCCCTCGCTCGTTGCAAAAGCCAGTCTCTGTCTCTGTCGTGGAGCAGTTTGATCACCACCGGACGTGGGGGTAGACCTGGTTTCGGGGGCCTGGCTGGTACACGGTGTGCCCGCTCTAACGTGAAGAAGGGGGATAGGCCCTCCGGGGCCACCACTGTCCGCAGCCAATTGTCTAAGTAACCCATCATGTCCGCCCCTTCTTTTTTCTCCGGAAGGCCCACTAAGCGTACATTGTTCCGTCGACTGCGATTTTCTGCGTCTTCCGCCCTCCTCTCTAGTGCTTGGATGCGGTCCAAAGCTTCCGTGAGCCTCCCTTCCATTGCTTTATGGCCCGGCACAATGTCTTTCAGAGCGACCTCTGTTTCTTTGACCCTATCGGCTAGTTTCCCATGGTCAGCCCTCAGGAGCCCCAGGCCCGTCGACACCTGAGCAATGTCCCGGTGTAGAGCGTCCTTCGTGGCCGCAATAGCTTCGAGGATCTTGTCTTGCATCAGTTGTAACTCTGAGCGGGGCTGCTGTGCGTCCTCCGAAGCCTCTGTGGTCGGGCCTCCATCTCCTTTTGGTCCCCGCGGTTTCCCCATCACGCCTCTGATGTACCAGCTGAGGTAGGTAGTGCACTCAGCAGACGGTCGATTCGTATTCCTAGGTAGGAGGGGGGCGCCGTCCAGGCAGTGGCGTCCCTCGTTCTGCGTGGCCGAGGCTCCCCCGTCGGGGGTGATTGTCGAGCTTCAGGGGCCTTGTCGCTGCGGTGGTACGTCCCTCCCTCAGGGGAGCAGTAGGGGTGTCCGTGGCCACTCTCCCCAGTGATGGAGCCCAGCTGTGTTCAGGTCCTTGTCCTCGCTCGGGCCAGGCTCTTTAAGCAGTCGCCTGGGCCATTTCTCTGTTAGCTGGCTTGGCTCTGCGGACGTTCGCTTCGCCGGCTGCTGCACTGGGCCTCCGACCGCTCTCCCGCGCGCTCCGGGGGGAGCAGGCCCCAAAGCCAGGGAGTCGAATTGTCGCTCCGGGATCGGAGCAGTTGCACCCTGTTGCCGCCTGCCACCAAGGCTCCACACTGGCCTGTTGAGGGAGCGCTGTGAGGGGGTGATCCATGTGAGAAACTACCTGCCCATAACGGAACTATTGAGGGAGAGTAAGCTGGAAGCCGAGGGGCTTCAGGGAAACGGGAGGTAGCGAACCAAGTGGGGATCACCAGAGAGTTCTGGGGGAACAAAAGGTGATTGGTGGTGAACATCCTGGAGGGTGGAGGACACGATATCCGAAAGGCTGGCAGCACCTGTGTTTACTCTGATGGGCTCAGTGGTTTAATAAGTTTGTAGGGTGTTGAGCGCTGTTCTTCAGGGATGTAATATCTTGCTTGTCTTCTCCAGTAATTCAACTACTCGCACCAGAGCCTAATCGTGATTGTATGAAGCTGTGCGGGGGAGCTGCACCTGGCGAAATGTAATGTACCAGATATGATTTATTGTAAAGAAGCCTGTTTAATTATCAACCCGAATAGATGGGGAATGTAAGAGATTGCAACTCTAAGTTGTAGGGATTTCTCAACGTGACCTTCATACTTGAGGGTAGAGAAATACTGAAATTGCCAAATGAATTTTGCGATGAACCAATAATTGAATGTGATAAGGTTAAATGATCTGAAACTGAAACCCGGCTCTAAAGAAAAGAAAGATACATCAAAGGCTTTTATAAAAGGAACCAGTATTTTTCTAAATTGGTCTGGTGTCATTATTTTGGTTGGTCATTCACTGGGTTACTGCGGGTGAGATTGTAAGCACTACACAAAGCCTCGAGGGGGTTTAGCTGATGCCGCTCTGTGCCAGGCTACCCTATGTAGTCTAGAAAAACCTAGGTCTAACATAATTGGTGCTTCAGCGGTGGGATAACTGGTTTGTGCTTACAACCACTTATTAGTAACACAGTGCTTACCACGGGCCTACACCTGGAGTTTTCTCCAAGCGGTCTCCCAAATTTAAATTTAGATTTTCCAAATTTACTCCTGGTGGTGGGTGGAGGTTGTCCTCAGATTACACTTCTTAGTTCTCTCCTGAGTGCCCATTTGATACCATATTTGAAAAATGGGATTGAACCTTGAAGAGATAGAAACCTACACTGTGGCCCAACTTAGAGAGTGGTGTCAACGACAGGGGGTGTTCCTCAAGAAAGGTGCCAAGAAAAGCGAGTTGCAGACAAGCTTGAGGGCATGGGTGGAAGCTCATACAGAGGAGGATCAGGAAACAGAAGAGAGTGATAAAGACACTGTCCTTGGGGCAGGCCTGCTGTACCAAACTGAAGGGGGGAATCTGCTGACAGGTCCCAGGACATTTTCGAGGGAGGGCAGCAGTGTCTCAGTGAGGAGCCTTACCGAAGCCGAGCTGGAGGACAGGAGGGAAGAGAGGAAAATGAAATTGGAGTTAGCCAGGTTAGAAATGGAGAAGGAGAGCAGGAGGTTGGCCCACGAACTCACACTAAAGGAGCTAGACTTTAAAGCCTTAACATTAGGGTCCCCCAATCCTAACAATGGTGGCAGCGAAAACAAAGAGATCACCAGAGAACCCAGACCCTACTTGCCCAAGGATGTCATTGCTAGTTACACCCCAGGTGATGATATTGCCAAGTGGCTAGCCGCCTATGAGGTCTCCTTAAGGGCCCATGGGATCTTGGAAACCCACTGGGGGGGTGGGCTGTATAAGTACATGCCACCTGCTGGCAGGGATACCTTGTTGGCCCTGGAGCGGGATGAGCAAACCCACTACCCTACAATGAAAGTGGCGCTGTTGAAAAAGTTTGGGCTAACCCCGGAAAAATACCGTCAGAAGTTTAGGGGGAGTCACAAATTAAGCACACAAAATTGGGTGGATTTCTTGGATTATGCAAAAAAAGCCTTGGAGGGTTGGGTGAAAGGCAGCGAGGTAGGGGACTATGAAGGTTTATATGACCTCATACTCAAGGAACACCTACTCAAGAAATGCTTTCCCGAGCTGCGACAACACCTGGTGGACAGCAAGCTGACCAGCCCCAGGAAGCTTGCTGAGGAGGCGGACATCTGGGCTAGTACCCGGGTGTCCTCGAAGGGGACTGGAGGGGATTCCCAGAAGTCCGGACAGGGCACCCTCCAGAAGAAAGAGGGGGGAGATAATAAGAGGGAGTTCTCAAAAGGTCCACAAAATACTTCTCAAGGAAGGGGCAGAGGTTTCACCCCTAAGGCTAACCCGCCCAGAAACCCTCATCCTGGCCAAAGCCAGCAGCCAAGGGTTGTCCAATGCTTCGAGTGTGGTGGTGTTGGACATTATAAGGGAGATGTCAGATGCCCAAAGAGACCACCCCCTCCCACCGGAGACAAAGCCCCGGGAGTAGCCAGTGTAGCGCTCGGGGAGGAGTTGCCCTTAGATAAGGGGGGTGAGTGGGCAGGTGTCACCTTAGTGTCCCTGGGAGAACGGGAGATGGTTCCTATGATTCAGGTGCCCCCAAATACTACCAAGTATGGGCAGTGGATCACCATCAATGGCCAGAGAGGGGAAGCTCTGAGAGATACAGGAGCCAGTATGACTATGGTGAGAAGTCAACTGGTGTCTCCAGAGCAGGTGATTCCCAATGTACTCCACCCCGCCGCGATGGCTGACGGCAGAATGGGCCACTACCCCGTGGCCGAGGTTCCCTTTGAGTGGGAAGGGGTTGCAGGTTCACTTCGAGTTGCCGTAAGCCCTGCCGTGCCAGTTGATTGTCTGCTGGGGAATGACATGGAGCACAATGCTTGGAGGGAGGTGGAATACCGGACTCATTCTGAGATGCTGGGTACACCTGACTGGGCCTGTGTCAGCACAAGGTCCGCGACTACCCGGAGGGGGAGTTCGCTTACGCTGGAGCCTGGAACAATGGCCCAGCCAGCTGCCAGAGAAGAGAAGGACAGTAGGCAGGAGGAACCTGCCTCAACATCTCTACCTCGTGAGATAGATAGGCCACCTGCGAAGGTGGATCTGGAGTCCACGGAGGAGAATGTTACTTCCTTGAAGAACCTACCCATCCCTGCTGAGTGGCATGTGGAGGGAGGTCCTTCCAGGGAGGAATTCTGCAAAGCTCAGAAGGAGTGTCCTACTCTTGAGGGGTTGCGGCAACAGGCCAAAGCCCAGGCAGCAGGGAACGTTGTAGGGAACTACCAGATTTACTGGGAGGATGGACTCCTCTACAGTGAGCCCAAGGCACCCGGACATGGTTCATCCAGGGCCTTGGTGGTCCCTCAATGTTTTAGAGCCTTTCTTCTAGAACTGGCTCACGAGATACCCTTGGCAGGTCACTTGGGTCAGGACAAGACCTTTGCCCGGCTTGTCCCTCACTTTTACTGGCCTCGGATGAGAGTGGCGTCTGATACATACTGTCGGACGTGTGTGTCTTGCCAAGCTAGTGGGAAAACAGGGGTGAAGCTGAAAGCTCCCCTGGAACCACTTCCAGTCGTTAGCACCCCCTTTGAAAGGGTGGGCATCGACATTGTAGGGCCATTACATCCACCAACTTCAGCTGGTCACAGGTTCATCCTGGTTCTAGTGGATCATGCCACAAGGTACCCAGAGGCAATTCCTCTGAGGACCATTACTGCACCTGCAGTGGCAAGGGCCCTGATGGGGATCTTCACCCGAGTGGGTTTCCCCAAGGAGGTTGTGTCCGACAGGGGGACCAACTTCCTATCAGCTTACATGCGGGCTATGTGGAAGGAGTGTGGTGTTACCTACCGATTTACTACTCCTTATCACCCACAGACCAATGGTCTTGTGGAAAGGTTTAATAAGACCTTGAAAGGCATGATAAGAAGTCTGCCTGAGAGCCTGCGGAGGAAATGGGACGTCCTCCTACCCTGTCTCTTGTTTTCCTACAGGGAAGTGCCACAGAAGGGAGTGGGCTTCAGCCCCTTCGAACTTCTGTATGGGCACGCTGTACGGGGTCCTCTCAGCCTGGTGAAGGACGGATGGGAAAAGACTCCCAGGAAGCTTCCCCAGGACGTGGTGAGCTACATGCTGGCCTTCCGGAGCCAAATGGCCAAGTTGTGGAAGCAAGCTTCTGACAACTTGGAAGCCAGCCAAGCAGTAATGAAGGAGTGGTAGGACCACAATGCTCATCCAGTGGAACTGGAGCCTGGACAAAAAGTGTGGGTGATGGAACCTGGAGAGCTAAATGCCCTCCAGGATCGTTGGACAGGCCCCTTTGAGGTATTGGAGAAAAAGGGTAAGGCCACTTGGTGGACCTTAAGACCCCGAGACAGCCCCACCGGGTGCTTCATGCCAATCGCCTCAAGCCACACCATGAGAGGCCCGAGGTCGTCTTGATGATGGTGACCGATGGAGCAGAGGAAGAGGAAAGCGAGCCTCTCCCTGATCTTTTCTCGTCTCAGGAAAAGGATGGGTCGGTGGAGGGAGTGATTCTCTCACCATCCCTGACTCCTGAACAGCAGAGAGATTGCCGCCAGATCCTGGAGCAATTTTCCTCACTGTTCTCCCTTGTCCCGGGAAGGACCCACCTGTGTACCCATGATGTGGACACAGGAGACAACCCACCTGTGAAGTCTAAGATCTACCGGCTGTCAGACAAGGTGAAGGCCAGCATCCATGGTGAAGTAGCCAAGATGTTGAAGCTAGGAGTGATTGAATCTTCCAATAGCCCTTGGTCCAGTCCGGTGGTTTTGGTACCAAAAGCTGCCCCACCGGGCGCCACACCTGAATTAAGATTCTGTGTGGATTACCGAGGACTAAATTCAGTAACAAAGACTGATGCTCATCCGATCCCCAGGGCGGATGAACTTATTGACCGGCTGGGAGCTGCCCAATACTTAAGTACCTTTGACCTTACTTCCGGGTACTGGCAGATTTCCCTTACTGATGGAGCAAAGGAAAGGTCAGCCTTCTCCACGCCTCAGGGTCACTACCAGTTCTGCGTGATGCGCTTTGGGCTCAAGAACGCCCCTGCCACTTTTCAGCGGCTGGTGAACAAGGTCCTTTCTGGTATGGAAGCTTTTTCTGCTGCTTATCTGGATGACATTGCTGTCTTCAGTAGTAGCTGGGAGGATCATTTGCAACACTTGCAAGCTGTTCTCCAGGCCCTGCAACAGGCTGGCTTGACAATCAAGGCCAGCAAGTGTCAGATCGGTCAGGGGTCGGTGGTGTACCTAGGCTACTTGGTGGGCAGAGGGACGGTGCAGCCCCTCCAGGCGAAGATCGAGGCTATCATGGCCTGGGAGCCCCCCAAGACCCAAACTGAGGTCCGAGCCTTCCTGGGCCTCACTGGTTACTACCGTCGTTTCGTGAAGGGGTATGGCACCCCTCACTGAACTTACCTCCAAGAAACAACCTCGACGGGTAGTCTGGACGGAGGCTTGTCAGCGAGCCTTCGTGACTTTAAAACAAGCATTGTGTACTGCTCCAATACTTAGGGCTCCTGATTTTTCCAGAGAGTTCATTGTCCAAACAGATGCATCAGAACATGGCATTGGGGCAGTGTTATCGCAACTAAATGATGAGGGCTTGGATCAAGCCGTGGTCTTCCTATCCAGGAGACTACTCCCCAGGGAACAGAGGTGGAGTACTATAGAGCGGGAAGCCTTTGCGGTGGATTGGGCTCTGAAGAAGTTGCGTCCATACCTGTTTGGCTCGCACTTCCTGGTTCAGACCGACCACCGACCCCTTCGTTGGCTGATGCAGATGAAGGGGGAGAATCCCAAGTTGTTGAGATGGTCCATCTCCCTACAGGGAATGGACTTCCGGGTGGAACATCGGCCTGGAGTGGACCACGCCAATGCAGACGGTCTCTCCAGGTATTTCCGCCTTAGTGTTGAGAACTCCCAAGGGGTTGGGTAGCTCTCCCCACTTTCAGCTGGGGGGGACGCGTGTTAGACCTGTCTGCCCCTGTGAGTTACCTCACAATTATTATTTATTTTGTCCCCTTTGGCATTCCAGTGAATCCAGTTATGTATTTTCTTTTTTTAATGTCCACCAGAATTTTTCCAGTGTTCTCGTGGGGGCTAGGTGTTTCTTGGGCCTATTGTTTTACCAAGGCCTAGTTTTCCTCACAGAAAGCAACTGTTTGAACATGATTCCTAAAATGGTGGCTACTAACTGCCATAACGGTCACCTAAGGGTGGCAGACCCATAGGCTAGCATGAGGAAGGTTCCAGAACCAACTAGTAGCTTCCAGGGGTCTGAGGCCAGCCTATAAAAGGCCAGTGACCAGGGAGCCATTTTGGGACAGTATTGGAAGTGACCAGTGCGGAGAGAGGCGACTTGAGGAGGAGGATATCACACTAGTAGTGACAAGATCGACCTTTGGGGCCGGCTGTTGCTCTACTGGGAAGTGACCCCTCATAGGCTGACCAAACCCCACTGCCACAGCAACCATATTAAGAAACAGAAGACTCCGTGGCAAGTTTTATAACCATCAGTGACTCTCGCAGCGTGGCTCTCAAGTGACCTGTGAAGTCCTGCCCTGAAGGCACGTGTGCAGTGGAAGCGAACCTGGACACAGTGACACTCTGAATGGTAAAGGAATCAGGGGTCAAGGAGTTAAAACTGCCGCGACTGCAGCACATGAGCCCGGAGTCCACATTGTGAAGAGAAGCGGCGGAACCAGCTGTTGACCTTACCCGAAGAAAGCGCCACTGCCGTGTGGGATCCCTGTCGTGGGATCGGAAGAGGAGGAAGAGCCCAGCTGAACCGTGTTGCCATCCGGAGGAACCTGAGGTAGCGTCGGAAGAGGTGGGGAGACTGCAGGAGGAGGCCGGACGGGGGCGGAGCCTTCGTGCCTGAGGAGAGCGTCTGCGAGGATCAGGAAGCGGCTCGAAGCGGCGGACTGAGGCAGCGGTAACGGAGCAGCGGTTCAAGGGAGAGACAGTGGCCGCCGACACTCGTATAACGCAGCACAAGTGGGCAGAGAAGCCAAGACACCACAAGTAAGCGTGGGAGAGTGGTCGGGCGGGGAGGAGCAAACGAGTCCCTGCCGGAACTTACCCCAAGTAGCTGAACAACCGGGGACACGTAAGGAGACAGCAAATTACCTGTGTGACACTCATTTAGGAGATATAGCAAACCCGAGACAATCCTCTCAGTGAGGGGGTGATCCATGTGAGAAACTACCTGCCCATAACGGAACTTGTGAGGGAGAGTAAGCTGGAAGCCGAGGGGCTTCAGGGAAACGGGAGGTAGCGAAGCAAGTGGGGATCACCAGAGAGTTCTGGGGGAACAAAAGGTGATTGGTGGTGAACATCCTGGAGGGTGGAGGACACGATATCCGAAAGGCTGGCAGCACCTGTGTTTACTCTGATGGGCTCAGTGGTTTAATAAGTTTGTAGGGTGTTGAGAGCTGTTCTTCAGGGATGTAATATCTTGCTTGTCTTCTCCAGTAATTCAACTACTCGCACCAGAGCCTAATCGTGATTGTATGAAGCTGTGCGGGGGAGCTGCACCTGGCGAAATGTAATGTACCAGATATGATTTATTGTAAAGAAGCCTGTTTAATTATCAACCCGAATAGATGGGGAATGTAAGAGATTGCAATTCTAAGTTGTAGGGATTTCTCAACGTGACCTTCATACTTGGGGGTAGAGAAATACTGAAATTGCTAAATGAATTTTGCGATGAACCAATAATTGAATGTGATAAGGTTAAATGATCTGAAACTGAAACCCGGCTCTAAAGAAAAGAAAGATACATCAAAGGCTTTTATAAAAGGAACCGGTATTTTTCTAAATTGGTGTGGTGTCATTATTTTGGTTGGTCATTCACTGGGTTACTGCGGGTGAGATTGTAAGCACTACACAAAGCCTCGAGGGGGTTTAGCTGATGCCGCTCTGTGCCAGGCTACCCTATGTAGTCTAGAAAAACCTAGGTCTAACAGGGGCCATATAATTTTCAGACTTTTCTGCCCCCCCCTGGGGCAGATCGGCCGTTTTTTTGGCCGATCTGCACCCATGGGGGGCAGAAAAGGCCACTAGTCACCAGGGATTTGTTTACAATTGAAAAGGAAGCGACCCCTTGGGGAAGGGTCGCTTCCTAGTGGCCCTTATTTTTTTCTTTAGCCTTGTGGGGCAGATCAGCCGTTTTTTGGGCCGCATCTGGACCCAGGGGGGGTAGAAAAGCCCACTAGACACCAGGGATTTTATTATATTTATAAAAGAAGCGACCCCTTGGGCAAGGGTCGCTTCCAGGGGGCATTATAAATATTGTAGACTGTTGTTTTTTTACCGTTTCTGGACCCAGGGGGGGATAGAAAAGCCCACAAGACTCCAGTTTTTTTTTTTTATAGGGAGCGGCCCCTTGGCCAAGGGTTGCTTCCTTGGGCCCATTTGGTTTCAAAAGTATGTTCTGCCGTGTTTTTATTTGGCCTCTCTGCCCTCCGTAGGGTTGCTTCCAGGGGACCCACGTTTATAATGATTTATAATCTTCCTCCCTTGGGGACAGACACCCCATTTGTGACATACCCTGTGACATAGCCTGTTGTAATGTGTGTTGTTTTTGTTTCTTCTAATGTGTATTGTTTTTTTTTCTCTTTGGATTGTTGCAGTGTGCGGTTCCGTTACTGGTGGTTCTGTTGTTCTGCTGTTTCTGTAGTTGCATGTGTTTGGTAAGAGACCTCTTTTTTGTTCAATTGCAATGTAATTGTTTGTTTTGCAAAGTGTGTAGTAATACGAGTATGTTTGGTTTCTGTTTTTTGTGATTGTAAAACATGTTTTGCATTTGTTTTTGATGTGTCCTTCTGTAGATGTAAGTTTTTTTTCTTCTTTCTAGTGGGATATCGTTGCCTATTTGCTGTGTCTTTGCAGAGTAGGTGCTGGTGAGTGTAGTTGTGTCTTGTAAGTGAATTGTATATATTTTTTTTAATATAGATTTTTGTGAAAAAGGCTTACATTTTTTATCTTACTTTGCACAGTGTTGGGGTTGTTGAGTTGTTTGTGCAGACTCCTTTATTTGTAAGGATAATGGCTAGCCGCCGGATTACTGCTCAGCAAGTTGTTGGAATGCTTTTTGATTCTTCCTCTGACCATGGTCCAGAGACTGACTCTGATTCTGAGCCAGAGGTGGGAGGTGAAGATTCAGGTAGTGAGTTTTCTCTACACATGGCTTCATCTGATGATGAAGACACTCTGAGTGCTGATGAAGTTACTTTTGGTGTGGATGATGTGCCTGTGGTTGCGGAGGACATTGCTGTGCCTGTGGTTGCGGAGGACATTGCTGTGCCAATAGTGCGGCAAGAGACATCTGGGCTGCAGCCTGGGGCTGCTAGACTTCCAGTTGGTGTAGTGAGACAAGAGGCAGCTGGGCGGCAGCCTGCGGCTGCAAGACTTGACGTTGAAAGTTCTGACCTCTGGGTTGCACCAGGCATGGTGCAGCCGGCATTGCCTGAATTTACTGGTGTTCCAGGGTGTAGGGTGAACACTGAAAACGTTTTGCCTACTGATTTTTTCAAGTTGTTTATGGATGATGTGTTTTTGGCAGAGATTGTAGAGCAGACTAATTTGTATGCCCAAAATTTTTTGAGGGTGAACAGTGCCATCCTTAAGCCCCACGCTAGAGCTACCCGGTGGACTCCCACAAATTTGGAGGAGATGAAAAAGTTTTTGGGTTTAACTTTTTTGATGGGCTTGCTTAGGAAACCATCAATGGCTTCATATTGGTCTACTAGTTCCTTGATGGCAACAGCTATATTTCCGGCAGTCATGAGTCGTGATAGGTATTTGCTTCTGCTTCGGATGATGCATTTTGTTGACAATAGTCTTGATTTGCCACGAGATCACCCTGATTGTGACCGTCTTTTCAAGATTCGGCCTGTCATTGATCATTTTGTTGATCGATTTCCTGAGATCTTTTATCCTGGGAAAGAAATTGCAGTGGATGAGTCTTTGCTGTTGTTCAAGGGCCGCTTGGTATTTCGGCAATACATTCCTAGTAAGAGGGCACGCTATGGAATCAAACTGTATATGCTGTGTGACAGTGAGACTGGATATGTCTCTAATTTCAGGGTGTACACTGGTAAGGAATCCAGGATTACCCCCCTGGTTGTCCGTCGACTTTTGGAGTGACTGAGAAAATTGTGTGGGAACTTGGTCGTGGATTTTTTAACAAAGGCCATCATTTGTATGTCGATAACTTCTACACTGGTGTGCGGTTGTTCAGGGAATTGGCCAAAGTGGACACTGTTGCTTGTGGCACAATCCGCTCAAACCGTAAAGGTTTCCCAAAAGAACTTGTTTGTCGAAAGCTTGCTCGGGGACAGTGCAGCGCATTGCGTTGTGAGGAGCTTCTAGCTGTGAAGTTTTCAGACAGGAGAGATGTCTACATGTTGACTACAATACATGATGAAAGCACTGAACCGGTGACTGTTTGGGGTCAGGTTGCAGAAGTGCGCAAACCTGTGTGCATAATGGACTATAATAGGCACATGGGTGGTGTTGACAGAGTAGATCAGAGGTTGGAACCGTATGCTGCTCTTCGTAAGGCTTACATTTGGTACAAGAAGTTGGCTATCCATCTTTTCCACTTGGCAACCTTTAATGCTTTTGTTGTGTTCCAGAAATCTTGTCCCCAGTCAAAGATGACTTTTGTAAAGTTTCAGTAGTCTGTAATAGGCAGCCTTGTTTTAGTGTAACAGGCAAGTGTTCCTATAGTTGGAGTGGTGGAGGATGTTGCCAGATTGAAAGATCGCCATTTTCCAGATACAATTCCTCCTACAACCTCAAAAGACTTTCCCAGTCGGAGATGTAGAGTCTGTTGGCGAAGAGGTTTGCGGAAGGAGGTACGTATGTACTGCCCTTCAAACCCCGGGCTGTGTGTACCTGCTTGTTTTAGATTGTACCACACGCAAAATAATTTTTGGGAGTATCAATGAGTGGTAAAGTGAACTGGTTGGTCTTTATTCTTTAAAACTTATTGTTCAGTTTCAAAGTTTGCATTTGTGTAGTCTTTTTAGATGTAGTTGTTGAGTTAGTGGATTTGTATCAATTTGCAATTTGTTTTTGTTTTAAAAAAAAATAAAGTATGATGTTGGGTTGCGTGTAGTGTCCATTGTCTGACGGTGTGCATGGTTTGGCACTAGGCTGCCGGTGTCTCTGGACTGGTGCTTGTCTGGCGGTGTCTGTGGACTGTTGCTTGGCTGGCGGTGTTCGTGGTCTGGTGTTTGGTTGGCGGTGAGCGTGCTCTTGTGCTTGCCTGGTGTTGTGTTTGGATTTGTCCTTGGCTGGTGGTGTGCGTGGAGTGGCGCTTGGCTGGTGGTGTGTGTGGAGTGGCGCTTGGCTGGTGGTGTGTGTGGAGTGGCGCTTGGCTGGTGGTGTACGTGGAGTGGTACTTGGCTGTCTGTGCACGGAGTGGTGTTTGGCTGGCGGTGTGTGTGGAGTGGCGCTTGGCTTGCGGTGTGCGTGGAGTGATGCTTGCCTGGTGGTGTGTGTGGAGTGGTACTTGGCTGTCGGTGTGCGCTGAGTGGTGTTTGGCTGGCGGTGTGCATGGTCTGGTGCTTGGATGGTGGTGTGCGTGGAGTGGCGCTTGGCTGGCGTGTGTGTGGAGTGGCGCTTGGCTGGTGGTGTGCGTGGAGTGGTACTTGGCTGTCTGTGCACGGAGTGGTGTTTGGCTGGTAGTGTGTGTGGAGTGGCGCTTGGCTTGCGGTGTGCGTGGAGTGATGCTTGGCTGGTGGTGTGTGTGGAGTGGTACTTGGCTGTCGGTGTGCGCTGAGTGGTGTTTGGCTGGCGGTGTGCATGGTCTGGTGCTTGGATGGTGGTGTGCGTGTAGTGGCGCTTGGCTGGCGGTGTGTGTGGAGTGGCGCTTGGCTGGATGGTGTGTGAGTAGTTACTTTCTGTTGGTCACTACACACACTGCTAGTTGAGTGACACTCCGCGCAGTCCCCATCATTTTGTGTAGTTGCAATGTCAGAAATGTGGGCGTGTGAAAGTGATGGGCCCTTGAATGGCGCTGTCTGCTGGTGTGAGTGTTGAAATGTGATGGGTCCGTGGCTGGCGGTGTGAATGTTTTGTATGTGTCACACGTACGAAAGGTGTATGAATGGCCTGTAAAGAGGTTGGTGCCTTGACGTGGCTTTACAGCTCACGAGCTGTGAGTCAGTGGTTCAGTTTATCATACTTTCAATTATACGCAGTGTATTTCATTTTAGTGAAATTACTTGCGAATACAATTGTATGTACTGAATCATCACTCACTCTCGTGCCAAATCCAACCAGTATGTGTGTGTGCTTGCGGATTAGATGGCTGTGCAGTAATATTTGTCTTTTATCTCTTTCTGAAGTAGGGTGTACCTTGTCCCTTATTGTGATTGTTGTAATGTGTTGCTGTTCCTTCCAGATGGTGTCAATGGTCTGGTTTGTATCAGGTATGAAAGGTGCGTGAATGGCCTGTAAAACGGTTGGTGCCTTGTCGTGGCTTTACAGCTCACGAGTTGCGAGTCACTGGTTCGGTTTTTATGCATTTATTTATTGACAGAGCATTTCATTTTTGAAATATCTTGTTAATAAAATTTTATGTACTGAACCATCACTCGCCCTCGTGCCAAATCCAACCTGTATGTGTGTGTCTTTGAGGAATAGATAGCCGTGCTTGAATGTTTGACTTTTGAGTAACTCTGTTAACATGTACATTATAGCTATAAATATCTTACTAAATTTAGATATTATTGTTAAACCATGGAAGTATATGGTCATGTCTTTCTGGTAAATTCTATTGTTGATTTTTATCCACAATCTCCTGCAAACTTGAAATTGTCTGTCACAATTTCCATGTAATATTGTCCCAAGAATCGCACGCTCTCAAATTGAAAACTTAATTCTCCACCGTATGATTTGGACCTTTTCCTGTTGCAGCCACTATGCCTACCCACGCAAGTGAGGTACCATTTTTAACGGGAGACCTTGGGGAACGCTGGGTGGGAGGAAATTTGTGTGAGCCCAGTAATGCCACGCTTTCCCACACAAAAATGTGTGAAAAATCTGATTTTTTTTAGCTATAATCGAGATTTGCAAGGGATTCTGGGTAAAGGAACGTTGGAGGATCCACGCAAGCCATACCTCCTTGGAAGCCCCCGGGTGTCTACTTTTCAGAAATGTGTGGGTTTGGTAGGCTTCCCTAGATGGCCGTCTAGCAGGGGGCCAAAAACCCAGGTAACCCCTCTTTCAAAAGCTGGTGGTTTTGACATTGTCACCATTGTCAAAACCTCCAGCTTTTGCAAGAGGGGTTACCTGGGTTTTTGGCCCCGTGCTAGACGGCCATCTAGGGAAACCTACCAAACCCACACATTTCTGAAAAGTAGACACCCGGGGGCATCCAATGAGGTATGGCTTGCGTGGATCCTCCAACGTTCCTTTACCCATAATCCCTTGCAAACCTCAATTTTAGCTGAAAAAATCATTTTTTTCACACTTTTTTGTGTGGGAAAGCGTGGCATCACTGGGCTCACACAAATTACCTCCCACCCAGCGTTCCCCCAGGTCTCCCGATAAAAATGGTACCTCACTTGCGTGGGTAGGCATTGTGGCTGCAACAGGAAAAGGCCCAATTCGTACGGTGGAGACTTAAAAATTACCTTTAGTAAAACTATCTTATTTTTTGAGGGGGTCTCCTGAGCTTTTGGCCCGGGGCTTGGTGGGCATCTTTGGAAACTACCAAACCCAAACAGTTCTGAAAACTAGACACCCGGGGGAGTCCAGGGAGGTATGGCATGCGTGGGTCCCCCAATGTTTTCCTACCCAGAAATCCCTGCAAATCTTAAATTTAGGTTAAAAAACCCACTTTTCCATACATTTTTGGGTGGGATCTCCCTGCCGGCACAAATGTCCTACCACCCAGCGTTCCCCTTGTTCTCCCGAGTAAAACGATACCTCACTTGTGTGGGTGGGCCAAAGGCCTGTGACTAAGGTGGGGTGCTTAATTTGTCAAACTTAAATACTACATTTTTTTAAAATTCGTTTTTAGCCTGTTCTGCTTTGAGGCACCCACACAAGTGAGGTATCATTTTACTCCGGAGAACAAGGGGAACGCTGGGTGGTAGGACATTTTTGCCGGCACGGAGATCCGACGCAAAAAAGTTTGGAAAAGTGATATTTTTAACTAATTTTAAGGTTTGCAAGGAATTCTGGGTAGTAAAACATTGGGGGACCCACGCATGCCATACCTCCCTGGACTCCCCCGGGTGTCTAGTTTTCAGAACGGTTTGGGTTTGGTAGTTTCCAAAGATGGCCGCCGAGCCCCGGGCCAAAAACTCAGGTGCCCCCCCCAAAAGTCAAGGTAGTTTTGCTATAGGTTATTTTAAATTCTCCACCGTACGATTTGGACCTTTTCCTGTTGCAGCCATTATGCCTACCCACGCAAGTGAGGTACCATTTTATTCGGGAGACCTGGGGGAACGCTGGGTGGGTGGAAATTTGTTGATCCACGCAGATTCCAGAACTTTCCACCACAGAAATGTGAGGAAAATGTGTTTTTTTGTCAATTTCTTCGCTTTGCAAGGGATTCTGGGTTACAGAACCTGGTGGTAGGCAGTCGAGTCGCCCCATCCTGAATTCCCCTGGGTGTCTAGTTTTCAAAAATGTATAGGTTTGCTAGGTTTCCCTAGGTGCCGGCGGAGCTAGGGTTCAAAAACAAAAGGTAGTCTCTTTCCCCAAAAAGGGCAGGATTTCAATGGGAAATTGAGGTGCGACCATGTTGCGTTTTACGCTGTTTCCTGTCGCAGGCACTAGGCAGACCCAGGCAAGTGAGGTACCATTTATTTCGGGAGACCCGGGGGAACGCTGGGTGGGTGGAAATTTGTTGATCCACGCAGATTCCAGAACTTTCCACCACAGAAATGTGAGGAAAATGCATTTTTTTGTCAATTTCTTCGCTTTGCAAGGGATTCTGGGTAACAGAACCTGGTGGTAGGCAGTCGAGTCACCCCATCCTAAATTCCCCTGGGTGTCTACTTTTCAAAAATGTATAGGTTTGCTAGGTTTCCCTAGGTGCCGGCAGAGCTAGGGTTCAAAAACAAAAGGTAGTCTCTTTGCCCAAAAAGGGCAGGATTTCACTGCGAAATTGAGGTGCGACCACGTTGCGTTTTGCGCTGTTTCCTGTCGCAGGCACTAGGCAGACCCAGGCAAGTGAGGTACTATTTTTTTCGGGAGACCCGGGGGAACGCTGGGTGGGTGGACATTTGTTGATCCACGCAGATTCCAGAACTTTTCACCACAGAAATGTGAGGAAAATGCGTTTTTTTTGTCAATTTCTTAGCTTTGCAAGGGATTCTGGGTAACAGAACCTGGTGGTAGGCAGTCGATTCACCCCATCCTGAATTCCCTTGGGTGTCTACTTTTCAAAATTGTATAGGTTTGCTAGGTTTCCCTAGGTGCCGGCAGAGCTAGGGTTCAAAAACAAAAGGTAGTCTCTTTGCCCAAAAAGGGCAGAATTTCACTGCGAAATTGAGGTGCGACCACGTTGCGTTTTGCGCTGTTTCCTGTCGCAGGCACTAGGCAGCCCCAGGCAAGTGAGGTACCATTTTTTTCGGGAGACCCGGGGGAACGCTGGGTGGGTGGAAATTTGTTGATCCACGCAGATTCCAGAACTTTCCACCACAGAAATGTGAGGAAAATGCATTTTTTGTCAATTTCTTCGCTTTGCAAGGGATTCTGGGTAACAGAACCTGGTGGTAGGCAGTCGAGTCACCCCATCCTAAATTCCCCTGGGTGTCTACTTTTCAAAAATGTATAGGTTTGCTAGGTTTCCCTAGGTGCCGGCAGAGCTAGGGTTCAAAAACAAAAGGTAGTCTCTTTGCCCAAAAAGGGCAGGATTTCACTGCGAAATTGAGGTGCGACCACGTTGCGTTTTGCGCTGTTTCCTGTCGCAGGCACTAGGCAGACCCAGGCAAGTGAGGTACTATTTTTTTCGGGAGACCCGGGGGAACGCTGGGTGGGTGGACATTTGTTGATCCACGCAGATTCCAGAACTTTTCACCACAGAAATGTGAGGAAAATGCGTTTTTTTTGTCAATTTCTTAGCTTTGCAAGGGATTCTGGGTAACAGAACCTGGTGGTAGGCAGTCGATTCACCCCATCCTGAATTCCCTTGGGTGTCTACTTTTCAAAATTGTATAGGTTTGCTAGGTTTCCCTAGGTGCCGGCAGAGCTAGGGGTCAAAAACAAAAGGTAGTCTTTTTGCCCAAAAAGGGCAGGATTTCACTGGGAAATTGAGGTGCGACCACGTTGCGTTTTGCACTGTTTCCTGTCGCAGGCACTAGGCAGACCCAGGCAAAGTGAGGTACCATTTTTTTCGGGAGACCCGGGGGAACGCTGGGTGGGTGGAAATTTGTTGCTCCACGCAGATTCCAGAACTTTCCACCACAGAAATGTGAGGAAAATGCGTTTTTTTTGTCAATTTCTTAGCTTAGCAAGGGATTCTGGGTAACAGAACCTGGTGGTAGGCAGTCGAGCCACCCCATCCTGAATTCCCATGGGTGTCTACTTTTCAAAAATGTATAGGTTTGCTAGGTTTCCCTAGGTGCCGGCAGAGCTAGGGTTAAAAAACAAAAGGTAGTCTCTTTGTCCAGAAAGGGCACGATTTCACTGGGAAATTGAGGTGCGACCACGTTGCGTTTTGCGCTGTTTCCTGTCGCAGGCACTAGGCAGACCCAGGCAAGTGAGGTACCATTTTTTTCAGGAGACCCGGGGGAACGCTGGGTGGGTGGACATTTGTTGATCCACGCAGATTCCAGAACTTTTCACCACAGAAATGTGAGGAAAATGCGTTTTTTTGTCAATTTCTTAGCTTTGCAAGGGATTCTGGGTAACAGAACCTGGTGGTAGGCAGTCGATTCACCCCATCCTGAATTCCCTTGGGTGTCTACTTTTCAAAATTATATAGGTTTGCTAGGTTTCCCTAGGTGCCGGCAGAGCTAGGGTTCAAAAACAAAAGGTAGTCTCTTTGCCATAAAAGGGTCAATTTGTAACTGCAAAATTGAGGTGTGACCACGTTGCATTTTGCGCCGTTTCCTGTCGCAGGCACAAGGCCGACCCACAAAAGTTAGGTACCGTTTTTATCGGGAGACTTAGGGTAATTCAGATTTGTAAATCATCTGTTATTACCAATTGAGTTTTCATGCATTTCTCCCTTCCCAATGAAAGACATTGTGGAAAAAAAAATCTTTTTCAAAAATGACAAATAATTCTCATGCTAGTATGAGTATTCCCAATTTTGAAAATGTGCAATTATATACTGTTTCAAAACTCAATAATTTGTACCCAATTCAGAAATACATAGGTGTCTTTCATACAGATTTTTCCATGTATACATTTTCCAAGACAAAGTGCTCTATACCCAGTAAAAAAAAAATACCATTGCAAGTTATTGCTCAGTTTTTGGATCTGGGTTCGTCGGGTTCTTGGTGAAACTACAAGTCCTATATACCCCCACAACCAGGAAGATCTAACGGATGTAACGGTATATTGCTTTCCAAGAGCTGTCAAAATTATAAAAAGTTATAGGTGAAAACGTTGAGACAAAAGGCTGTTTTTTTCAACAAATTTTCAATTATTCCAATATTTAACTGTTAGTTTCTATAAAGAAACCTTCATGGATTTAGACAAACGACCCCTTTCTGAATTCAGAATGTTGTCTTCTTTTCGAAAATGTATAGCATTCCAGGATCCATTATTGCTTTCAAACTCATTTCTACCATTAACTGGAAGGAGGTGGAAAGCTCTAAAAATAGCAAAAATAGGCTATGTCCCAGAAAAATGCCAAAACTATGTGAAAAATGTTGGTTCTCTGACAAAAGACTGTCATTCCCTAAAAGCTGAGAAAATGGAGATTTCAGCCCCACAAACCCTTTTTTGATACCATTTTCAGGGAAAAACCCAGAGGCTTTCATTTTCAGCCCGTTTTTCCCATTTTTCTGAAAAAAACAAAAATGTCACTATATTTTGGTTAATTTCTGGGACCCCTCCGAGGGAATCCACAAACCCTGGGCACCTTTAGAATCCACATGATGTTGGAAGAAAAGGACGCAAATTTGGCGTGGCTACCTTATGTGGTCAAAAAGTTACAGGGGCCTAAGTGCGCACTACCGCAAATCGCCAAAAAAAGGCTTCGCACAGGAGGGAAAAAGGCCTAGCAGCGAAGGGGTTAATAGGTACTATGCCGGAAGAGAAAGAGAGGTTAATGAGCTGGCTAATAGGAGGCAGACATATAGCTGCTGACTCTCTCAACTGCAAAGGACTCAGCGGATCCGCTGGTGACCCAGATTTAACTTTCATCGCCAACCTATCCAACTCCACCTCAGAAAGGCCAGGGAATACGCATAGACTCTCATTAGGGGTAAAATTGGGTCTCTGAACCTCACTCGGGGGGATAACGCTGGGGAAAGAGCGATAGATAGTCCGAACCCCAAAAGTAGGGCCTACTTTGGGGGTGAAGTATTACAGAGGGCTGTTTAGATCTGACAAAAGGTTTATATTGCCAAGTCAAATTAGTAGTTTTAAAACGGTCCACCCAGGTGGCAGGTCTGGAGACATGCTTTGCATGGTCACTTTTGTACTGGCAATATATGTGCTGCAGTGCACTAGTCACATTTAATTTACAGGCCCTGGGTACACTCTTGTACTATACACTATGGTCCTATAGGCAAGTTAAACATGACCATCAGGAGTGTGGCTTATTTTGACATGCTTCAGGGGTTAGAAAACATGCACTAGGCCCTGGTTAGCAGTACCCCAATGCGCAGAGTCAGAAAGCCAGCAACATCAGTCCAGAAACAATAGGTATGACCATACAAAAAGAGGCGTTTTACTACAGCTGCGATTTGAACAAAAAGCCCCACAATATTTTACACCTAATGTTCTAACACTGTCTGTGTGTACAAGTGGAGCAGCAATTGATAAGGGCTAAACAGATTTTGGCAATCAGTACTTGTGTTTTAACACTAGCAGCAAGTCACGTTTTGTAGCATTGTCTTTCTGTTAACTCAAAATAGATGATATAACAGCCCCTTGACCGTGTCTGATCTAAGTAATCAATCTAAAGAATGTAATCTATGTAATAGTAGAAGGCTCTTTCATACCCATCCCTTGCAACACACAGTCAGCTCCCACCTGCTTGAAAAAAGACTGACAGTCACCATCTCATTCAAATGGAAATCGGACATCTCCTTCTGGTGAGCCCTGGATGTGTCCACCAGCAGCACATTAGCCATTAAAGCATCAATCATTGCTCTACCTCTGCTGAGTTAGCAGTTACTTGCCCTGGCATCAGTCTGTTGTCTTTCTTCTATCTGAATTTAATGCAGCCCACTATTAATCTGAGAACAGTTTGTTTACATATTGCTGTTCTTTGTCTGATTATTCTAAATGCTAAGAACATCTAATTAGACAACCTTAAGAACTTTATTTTAAGCAGTTGCACAAGCTTCCAGCATAAGCAATTATCACTTAGAAACTTGAAAAAAGACTGTCAGTCACCATTGAATTCAAATGTAACTCAGACATCATCTAAGATGTATGCATAAAATTAGCTAAACCGTTACTTACTTTCAGTAATGCCTTATGTGGTAAAGACTATCAAGCTGCAGATTCCTTACCTTCGAAAAATCTCCAGGCGTCAGATTGGATCCGGAATTTACAAGCAGTACCCCTGTGTGCAAGTAGGTGGCATTGTTTAGCTGCAGGTAGGGCACATCATAAGAGGGGTGCAGAGTACTAATATAGGCACTACCCTGGTGTGCTAATGTCAGTTACTTTCATGCCTTTCCACGTTAGGAGAACAGAACCACTATGAGACCTGACCACTGGTGTGTAAAACTGAGAAGGGTGTCCCCATCATTGCTTGGCTAGCAGAGTGGGGAGGTGGAGAGGATCATAGACTGAATATCCCAGACTACCAGCTCAAAAGGATAGGCCCGAAACTGAAACGTGTCTAGAACAGTTCCAATGAAAGGGAGCATCTGAGAGGTAGTCAGGTGTGCCTCAGCGAATGCAGCAAGTTTGACATAATCTGGGGGTGGGAGAAGACACCTTCAACAGATGTAGGAAGAAGACTATGTAATAAATCAAAAACTTGAATAACCTTGTAAAGAGTCCAGGGGTTCCCTTATAAGTGGACATGAGCTGGCAATGCAATCCCAAAGTGCTCTGTGAGGAGGAGGGGGGGCTAGTGTGGTCGAGAGGAGTGCAAGACATTTGCAAATACATACAATGATCATTAAATGACTCTCCTGACTCGAGGAGATCCACAACAATTTATAAAAATAGCAAGTATCTTTATATATGTTAGGCATCAGAGAAAAATCGTTCAAGTAAGTACGTTTTTGAATATGAATTCTTTTCAGTTCAAAAAGTGGACACTGCAATTTTTTGAGTTCAGCAATGTTATCCAATGGTAGGAAGAAAACGTTCTGCAAACCGGTACAGTACAGCAACTTATGAGACCAATCTCTAGGAGTTAAGATGTGGTGGGCAAGATCTAAGGCAGCACCAACAGTACACCATCAGTGGCATGGGGAGTTTGGGGGGTGTCAGGTACAGGGATCAGGGTGCAAACCAGCATCCGAAGCCCAATAAGTTCCTATGGAAATCAGTCACTGCGAAAAGAGGCTGCAAGCTCTGGCTGAAAGAACAGTCTACTTGAACCAACATGGAGGTGCGAGTCTTGCGTTGCTCGGGGACGTAGGGACACCTGGGGTCCTCTTCCACACAGCCCAGAGGCGATGGATGCAAAGAATACTTTAGGCATCGGGTGTTCTTACCTGGAGCAGTAGAGGGGGCCTGCGTGCAGAGGCTGCAGGTGATGCCGGGGAGCCCATGAGGGGTGAGACCACGATGGACTCGAGCTCTGGAGTGCTAGGGGACCTTGTTGACACGATTGACTCACTTAAATTTTGGCTGGGGGGCGATGGGTGCAGTGGTTGCTTCAGGTGTCAGATTATGGCCATTCGGGAGCACTCGGAGACTTTGCTTTGGAGTTTCTGCAGGAATGCAGGTCCGCTATTCACAGGAGGTCTGGGGTCTTTATCGACGACAAGCAGTCCTCCCAGTTTCTGGAGTCAACAGCTGCAGGATGAGTCGACTTTGGCACAGTTTTCGACAAAGGATGCAAACAGGCCGGCAGGTTTGGTACCAGGTCAGCTGCTTCTTCTCTTCTCTCTGCTTTTGCAGCTCTGGGGTGTCCTCTATCTTTTTAGGTTGTCAGGTCATCTAAATACTGACTTTAGGTGTGTTTGGGGAGTGTAGAGCATTGGCCAATGGGCTACTGACCCTAGTGGTCACAACGCCACCTTTATGACCACTTCTTGTGATAACTTGGTATAACCATGTCCCAGAACTCCTAAGTATGCCATCACAAAAATGGCTAATTATGTAAGATCATGCCACCTCAGTTGAGGCAACCTTAGCGGTGGTACTAGCCTGGGGGTGGCACGCCTACATGACTAGCTAATTTTACCCCTTTCCGTGTGCCAACAGGGGCTTAGGACGAGGGTATCAGCTTCCTCTCCTGTAAGGGGGAGCCAGATTCATATTTCAAAAGCAGCAGGTATTTGAAGCTTACTGGCCTATAAAGGCTAGTCAACTGGTCATCCTGTGGGAGGGGGTGTTACACCCTTTTCCCTGACTGTGCCTTCTGAGAGAAGAGGCTCTCACTCTAGGATGTCAGAACAGTGTTTTGGGAGGAGGAAGCCAGTCAGGGAGCACAGAAGAGGCTGGTGGGTTTTCAGAAGGACATCTAAGGTGTCCTTTGGGTACATGTATTGGTAAATCAATCGCTGGGATCTGTGTGGGTTTACTAGTATGAGATATTTGATACCAAAACGCCCTATCTTCAGGGAAGTCATAATGTAGATGGAGAACTTGTTTTCAACAGGGTCCAACACGTTTTAACAATGGAGTCCCTGGCCCCTTGTACTGGCAGTAATAGGACTGACTAGGGCATATCTGCTCATGCAGGTATGACCTCACATGTTATATTCAGCACCCAGCCTTAGGGCTGTCACACGGCTGTAGGGGTGACTTACAACTATTACATATATTGTTAAGGGGACAGGGCACACAGGTGACACATGCCATGTTTTTACTTTTGTCTGCGCCAAGAAACACAGCCTGCAATGCCAGCCTTGCACAGGCTTGGAGAGTGGTCCCTGATGGTGGCACAATTCATGCTGATGCCCTTAGGCACTCTCTGTAGTACTTTAGACCATAAATACCATTTACTGTAAACTTACAGAGGGTACTAAAGGTTTTTCCAAGTGGGGAAACAATTGTACATTTCTAGGGAAAGAACACTGGTACTGGTGACCTGGTTAGCAGAAACCCAGTATACTGCAGTCAAAGTTGCACCAGACAAAAAATGGGAGGGTACTGCAACAAGATACCAGCTCCTTACACAAGCCCTCCCCCACCTGAATCCAACAGGCCAATAGCTCAGAAACAATCTGGGAGAGTCTTCCTAGTCTGTCAGGCGGCAAAGAGTAAGGGAGTAGGCTAGATTGTTGCCGGCCCTACTCTTCCTTTCATCTTCTTGTCCAAGGTATTACCTCTAGGGAGCTGACCTACCTTAGCCTTTTAACAATTTTAAAATGATTCATTAGTTTTCTCACCCATCCTCTTTGCCTTGGAGTCAGAGGTGTCTACCTCTGCTAACCTTATCACAGCCAGAGCAACCCCCAGCTTACCCAAAAAGGTTACCCACAGCTTGAGTAACCCCACCTTGAGCAAGAGGATCAGGAGGCCTAGCTTGATTTGACATGGGATCAGACCACCGTGCCACAAACAGTACAGCCATAAAGCCGAACACCCAACAGAGGCCACTGACAGATGTCAGTGCCCAGAACCACATATTTAACTCTTCACTGACAGATGAAGGTGTTCATTCACAGGCTTCTTTGGGTTCAGGATGCCCGTCTGTTGTTTTAGAGTAGTGGGTCACTACATCCTGGAGCAAACCCCCTGTTTCCACCCTTTTTTCTGTTAGCTGAGGAGCCACCATTTCAGGTTTAAAAGTTGCCTGAAGAGTCAGGACTTCTTGGAGGTCAGGTGGGGCTGTTCACCGTCTGCAACTGCGCAAGCGCCGGAACGTCACCTGTTCCGAGCATGCGCTTTGTGACAACCAGACGGGTTTGATTTCCGAGCTTATTGCTCGTCAAACACGTGATTAGTACAATTGGGCCAATCAGCGCATGTATAAAAGGGCGCGCATTCTACCTGTCCGCTACCTCCACTCCCACTCGGAAGCTGGCCAGAGGTACCGACGGACAGGTAGGTTTGCGCTTGCCCCCTCGTGTGTTTTTCTTGTATTTCCTTTGCACTTTGCTTTAAACGCTATCTGAGTTTGTGAAAACAAGGTTATAGCTTTGAGTTAAGACTACACTACTCTTGTATTGACCAGCTTTGTCCCATCCATGTTTGTGGTAGAGGGACAGCCATCCTTTTTGAGACAACTGAGACACGTTTAACTGAGGAAATAATTTTTTACATAGCTAGACTTTACTTTGTAGTTTTTGCACATGGTAAATTCACACATTATAGCTATGTTTCCTATTCTAACAGAGCGGGGCCTCATTTTTCCCGAGCGGGTGCCGGGTGAGGTGAGGTTACTTCCCACATAATGCTGGGTGAGTACATTTAAACATTTCAATGACTAAATATTCGTTACTTTTTGATTCAGGAGGACATTTGGTCTCTTGAAACAGTAAGGAGACCGTTTGCTCCTTACTATATATGTGTTGGCTGTTTTGTCTGTATTGTTATTTGTGGATTATTAAGGATATGAGTTTCTGACACTCCACCTGTTGTCTGCACCATTCTCCTTCCTATAGGAAAAGGACGATACATCTAAAGCTTCCTCCAGCAAACATTGGGGCTCCAAGTTCCTGGTAGGAGTACTTTTTGTTGTTTGAATTGCCATTCCATATATTTTTGCAGTTGCCTTTTGTTACCACGGTCCTGACGAAAGCTGGATACTTTATCCTTGACAGCTGAAACATGTTGACCACACTGCACTGCACTATAGTTATATTTTCAGACTATGAAGCGCCTGTTTTAATCATAACACTAGAACAGTGCCTAATAAACATATTTTCTGTTCTGGTAGCTATTTTTAATACTTTTTTCATGTTTTTTCACTGAGCACTGCACATTCATCAGCACCACTTTGAAATACACTGTGGCTAAAAAAGTCATCACGGTTTTCCGGTCTCTGCACCATCAATAGATGGGTTGGGTGAGATTTGGAATATACCATCCGTATCCCACATGACGATTTTCCGCCACAATGGTGGGCTGATGGGAATTTTTTCAACCCAGTGTAATTTCATTTCCACATAACGTGATTTCATAACAGCACACATTCCTTTTGACTATGTGCCTCCCATTTGTATTTGTTGTTATGCCTAGAGTCGTGAGGTACTATGGTCAATAAACCAACCCATTTAGACCCCCCTACTTTTTGTATTTTGGGGCTGCACCATGACCAACTGAGGATATCTCCCCTTCTGGTGTAGTATCTCCTTGGCTCACTAGAACCTTGGCTAAAAGTTGTCAATCTATCCTGCACGTTCTCTTTTTCCTGTTCTTCTGGAGCTTACTTGCACTAGCTGCAGGTTCATCTCCCCCCGAAATCCTTGGGTGAGGACTGGCACTAGGCCAGTACCTCTTTTTGCAGACCAACATCTGGGTGGTCATTTCCAAGGAGACAATTAAGGGGAAGGTGTGTACTGACTCACACCCTTCTCCAACTAAGGACCAAGCGATCTACAGAGGTACTAAAGCCATATGCCTAACAGTAACCTCCCCTGGGAACGTCTCTACTCCTCTAGCCTCAGCTGGGATATACTGGTTTAAGAGTACCAACCTTTCATGCACAACAGAATGACGGCAGCTATATCTCTCAGGGCAGTGGCTGAGATTCCATTAACCAGTAGATGGTGGAAGTGTTTGCTTCCCTCTGGAATCTCCAACTCACCATTGTGTCCCACTTTCCAGTTGAAAGCTAGAATGCCTTTCTCATCTGAGGAATCACCCACAAAGGCTACACTGGCAAACCCTGGAGGTACATTCGTGGGTTTGTTTTCAGGACAGGAAGGGTGCTGGCTAGGAGACCTGTCTCTTTCCATTTAAGGCACCAAGCCTTCTTGGGGTCCCAGTTCTTACATGGGTACCCACTTTTATTTTGCGACGTGTCTCGGGCCCACTCTCTTGGACAGGTTTTTGGGGGCCTAGAGAAGACTACTTTTCTTTGTTTTTAGAGTGATCCGCCCGGCTTACCAACCCCTTTCTTTTTTTCACCTCTTCCACGAGTTTTGGACACCCTTGTTTTTACCTAATGCTGAGCCTTCTTCAACAAATCTTGGGGAGAGACTGGCCCTTGGTCCAACAGGTATTGATGCAACTTTTCAGAAATACAATTACTGATCATGTGCTCTTTCATAAGTATGTTCTAAAGCACATCATAATATTGCACACGAGTTACCTTTTACCAACCACCTAGTGTTTTCACTGAAAAATCTACAAAATCAGCCCAGGACAGACTCAGGGTTTTCAGAGTCTCTCTGAACCTGATCCTGTATTCCTCAGTAGTGAATCCAAAGCCCTCAATCGGGTTAACCTTCATGAGGTCATGGGACTCAGCCTTTGTCTCGTCCAGTGTCAGGAGCCTATCCCTATACTTTCCTGAGAACACGTCCCATAAAAGGGAGCCCCAATACTTCTTATTGAGCTGCCTCAATTTACAAGCCTTCTCAAACATAATATCACACACTGAGTATTTAGGGACAATCCCTTTGGGGATTTCAGGGCAAAAAACGACTTCTTTCTCCTTATTTAAGTTATTGCTGCCACCACAGATGGGCCCTAGCCCCATCTCAGCTCTTTCCTTTTCTATAGCCAGGAGTTTAGCCTCTAATGCTATCCTCTTGCTAGGTTTTGAAGATCTGTATCTTCAGTATCTATTTCTTCTGGGGTGCTATTCGTAGTACTCCCATATTGCTTTCTGTAGGTCTAATGGTGGAGTCAGTGTCAACATCATCCACCTCTGAGTTCTCATTATCTTCCCCAGTGGGTGAACTGTTACGTGCCGTTTTCTGCAAGCAACTGCTGCAGATGAGCTTTTGTGTGTCTTGGTCCCATAGCTAGTTTCATTGTCTTTTGGAAATTCTTAAGGTGTGAAAACCTAATGTGCAGATAGGATGCTAGATATTATAAAATTAGGGTCAAGTAGAAAATAAAATAAACATGTATCTATGTGGTCTGATGTACGATTTGTGTGTGTATTTTTTATGTCTGCAGCCTTGATGAAGCCTTTGTATGTGAAACTCGCTGGCTGCGCTGTTTTTTGAAAATATTTTATTGTATGTTTTTTGAAACAAACAATAAAAGGGAAAGAGTCTATTAATGATCAAGTTACACAAGCTTTGTTGCAATTTTTTTAATCTGATGTGGTCAATATGCAGCTGGCCATTGAGGTGGGCAACAGGTTTTTATCTAATTTAGTGAGTACTCCAGGTGATACAGCTGAAAATACCTAAACTGCCTTTTCTTTTGTTCAGTATCAGAGAAACAGTTCAGGTATGTAAGATTTAAAATCTGAATTCATTTCAATTCAAAAAGTGCACTTTTTCATTTCTGCAATGTTATCCTATGGGAAAAAGAAAAAGTTCTGCAAACAGGTATGGTACATCGACTTACGGGACCAATCTACAGGAGTTAAGGAGAGTGGGGAGCAAGGTCCAAGGAAGTACCAGCAGTACACCATCAGCGGCATGACGGCAGACAATGCAGGGTGCAAAACAACGTTGGGACCACAATAGGTTTCTATAGAGATTTGCAAAGAGGCTGCAGGCTCTGGCTGGAAGGCCAGTCGGGTTGAACCAACATGTGGGTTTCAAGTCTTGCAAAACTCAAGGACGTAGGGGCACCTGGGGTCCTCTTCTTTATGGCCTGGGGTCAACGATGGAGGTGACCTAAAGTGTTGGGTTTCCTTACTGGGAGTAGTCGTGGTCGAGAGGGCCTGCGTGCAGAGGCTGGAGGGACGTCAGGTAGTTCAAGAGGGGTGAAACTATGATGGGCTCGAGCTCTGGAGTACCTTGTTGACACCGTTGGCCAACTTCAACTTGGGCCCGGAGCGATGGGTGCAGTGGTTGCTTCAGGTGTCGGGTTATAGCCATTCCGGATGCCTCAGAGTTTTTGCTTCGGAGGACCTCCGGGTGCAGGCGATCACGTATACTATTTACGGAAGGTCTGTGGCCTTTATCAAACATAAGCCGTCCTCCCGAGTTTCTGGAATCAACAGCTACAGGACGAGTTGACTTTGGCACAGTTTTTGATGAGGAGTACAGACAGGCCGGCAGGGTTGGTACCAGGTTGGCTGCTTATTCTCTCTTCTCCGCTTTTGCAACTCTTCGGTGTCCTCTCTTCTTAGGTAGTCATGATCAGATTCTATGGTGCCAGGTACTCCCCTAAATACTGAATTTAGAGGAGTTAGGGGAGTGTAGGGTAGTAGCCAAAGGACTTCTAGACCTTAGGGTCACTACGTTCCCTATATGACCATTTCCTGAGCGTAGTGGGCATAACCCCGTCCCAGAATTACTTTGCATGCCACCACAAAGATGGCTTATTCTGAAAAATCGTGTCCACCTCAGATTAGCCTACCTTAGTGATGGTACTAGCCTGGGGGTTGTACGCTTACCTGACTAGTTAATTTTCCCATCTATCCAGGTGCCAAAGGGGGATCAGGACAAGGGAAATGGCTTCCTCTTCTGTTAAGGGGAGTCAGATTTGCATTTCAAAGGTGGCAGCTATTTGAAGCTCGCCGGCCTAGTTAGGCTAATCAGTAGATCATCCTGTGGGAGGGGGTGTTAATCGCAGGCTTTTGTTCTGGGCCTCCTGAGAGCATAGGCTCTCCCTCTAGGAGGTCAGAACGGTGTCTCGAGTAGCACCCTGACAGAAAGCAGTCAGGGAGCACACTAGAGGCTGTTAGGGTTTCAGGGGGAATCTCTAACGTGCCCTCTGGGTGAATGTATTGGCAAACCCATCACTGGAAACAGTGTGGGTTTACCAATACGAGATGTTTGTTACCAAACATCCACATCTTCAGCAAAGCCATCATGTAGCTGGGGAACTCGTTTTCACGTTGATCCTAGCAGTGGAGACTTGGACCACCAAGCTCTCTGGGGTGTGGTAAGGAAACTGAGGTCATCAGGAGTGGGGTCATAGCCGCAGCCAATTGTCCAATCACAGGAGACCCTGTGCAGGAGTTGGACCAGGCCCCAAGTAGGACATGTGTAAGGGCTGCATTAAAAGCGAGTAAGGGTTTAGAATAGGTGACTTCTAGCTGAAGCACCTCCATCAAGATGGTCCCCTTAATTGTCACTGTGGGTAGTTGAAGGTCCAATACCTCAGGCACCCTACACACCACCATAGCAAAAGAGGCTCTCTCCTTTGTAGCAATGGTAGGAGTAGAGACCAGGCCAATGTCAGGTGAGGTGTCTAGCCCACTGGCCTCTGCCAGTTCCGCATAGCAGTTGTCCTCATTCTCATCTAGGGAAATTTGGTATCCATAATGGTTCACAGAACGTTTAATTTCTTGCCCTCTCCAATCTGCAGAGCATGGTTTTGGTCCGCTTCGGATGGTGCCCGTACGGCTCCATATCAGAGTCTGGAATTATGATGATGATGGTGGTGCCGCTGTAGGGTGTCGGCTGCACCAGTGGCATCGACACTGGAGTGGGCGTGGAGGAAGTTCGCGATCTCGCAGGTGGCTCCAACATGGGATCCATGGTGGCCAACTAGCGCCAAGGGTGAATCCACTGGTGGGCATTCAGTGGGGGCCACTCCCAAGGCTGGCTGGCCTGAAGGCGATCCAGAGGGGCAGGGCCACCTAAAAATGAGGTGCATGGTCTCTGAAAATTCTTGAAGCTGGGCAGGGGTCACTCTGGCTCAGGGAAAGTCAGAAAGCCCTGACTCAGACTACGCTGATGCGTGAGGCTCAGAGTGCCAATGCTACCGCTCCTCGACAGGCTACTTTGATAGGTACAGCGAAGTAGAAGATAGTTTAATTTTTTGTGCTTGTGCGACTTACCCAACTTCTAAAATGACTTTGAATGAAACGACGATTGCTGGGTGTGGCTCCATGAACAGTCCCGGGACCTTCTGTGCGACCGAGATCTTGAGTGTCGTAAAGTCAACCAATGTCTGGTGGCAAGGAGCTTTAGGGATTGCTCCCTCAGGGACACTGGGTGCATGGTGCAACAGTCCTCACAGGATGGCGTCATGGACCCTCTTCAAGCACACCAAGTGCAGGTCTGCCACAGACATCTGCCTGTCACAGGCACCACATGGTTTGAAACCAGCCGGGTTCTTAGGGGAAAGTGTCACACCAGGAGAGAATCTCCCCCACCCAAAAAAATGTGTCAACTAAAAGTCAAGAAAAAGCTAGTCAAAAAAGGACATAGGGTAGTTTACCAGATTAGAGCTATCTGGCACAGAAAGGAAAGAACTGACATTAGAGCACCTAGCTGGCACCTATATGGGTACGGCGCACATCACTTCCAGCATGGACAACGCTGATCTGAACGACCCCACATGCTGGGGCACAGAGGTCCTGCTCAGAAACATACAGACCACGTCTCAGAGGTTCAGGAAGGAATATGTGGCTAGGTAGTGTTTCTACCAGATAAGGCCAAGAGTAAATAACTTATTCATCTGATACTTCTATCGCAGAGATTCTTCATCTTAGAATAGAGCAATGAGGTGTGTTTGCGAACTGATTCAGACCAAAAAGTCTTGTGTGATCGAACGGCGAAAGTGTACGTCACGTAGGACAAGAACTATCAAGGCAGTAGTGTTTGGTGAACATGTACAAAGATGCCCACATAGAAGCCTGACATGCCCAGAATGGGGACTCCGTGAGCTAATGTAATGGTCGCAAGTTTGGCTCTGGTGAAATGAGCCCGCAAGCACTCAAGGAGTTGCTTCTTGGCCAATGTGTAGCCGATCTTATTGCAGAGTACAATCCATCTGGAGATAGTCTGTTTGTGCACTGCTTTCCCCTTATGCGCTCCAGTGAACCTAAAAAGGAGCTAATTGCACCTAGTGTTCTTTGGTGCGATCGATGTAGGACAATACTCTTTTCGGGTCCAAGCGGTGGAGGCTCTCTTCCTCCTTGGAGGGGTGAGGAGGAGCAAGGAAGAGAGCTAGTGAGAAGCTTTGGCTGATGTGGAAAGGTACTCCCTCCTGGGTGCGGAGAACCAGTTTGTCTGGGAAGAAGATGGCATAAGGAGGGTTAACACAAAGCGTCTCCTGCTTACTGACTCTCCTGGCTGATGTGATTGCCACCAAGAAGACTGTCTTAATCATCACAAGTCTTAATGGACATGGGTTCAAAGGGTAAACACATTAAGAAAATTATAATCAATTAAGGGCCCAATCGGGGCATAACAAAAGGTTGGGGGGGGGGGGCGGACATATTTTGAAGACCTTTCAGAAAACGTATTATAACAGGTGACTTGAACAGGGAGAGTTGATACGGCAACCGTAAAAAAGCAGAGATGGCCAAAGATACCTATTAGCTGTGCCTTGCCGGGCTAAAGACAAAACAAACAGCAACACTTCAGACAACGGTGTAGAAAGAGGGTCAACACGTGTTTCAGTGCACCAAGCCACAAACTTGTCCCAACAGTAGCCTTATACGGTCTTTGTGGAGGGACGCCTGGCTGTCAAGATGTCCTCACAGACTTCCGGAAGAAGATCAAAGATACATAAATGCCGCCGCTCAAGCTCCATGCATGAAGGTGGAGTATGTGCAGGTTCCAGTTTAAAACCCTACCCTCCTGTTGTGACAGGAGATCTTCCTGAAGAGGTAGCCTGGTTGGAAGACTCATGCTCAGGAGTTTGGTAAACCATACTACCCGTACCCAGTACAGAGCCACAAGGATGACTAGGGCATGGTCTGTCCTGAACTTCATGACTTGGGGCAGTAGTGGTATTGGCAGGAAGGCGTACAGTAGTTTTGAGCACTACTCGAGACTTAATGAGTCAGAGGAAGAGCCACCTTGGAAACTACAACGTGCATAAGTGCTGACATGACGTGTTCTCGGCGAAGGCCAATCAATATAACCAAGGTCTCCCCCAGTAGTGGAACAGACATTGCACCACCTTGGGATGTAGACACCATTCATGATCTGTGAGGCATTGACGCCTGCATTTGTCTGCCCTAGCTTTTAGAGACCCAGACAGGTGTTGCATGAACAGATAAATGACTTGATGTTCCAGCCGTGTCCAGAGACGAGTAAGTTCCTGGCACATGGTCCATGACCCAACTCCATCCTTTTGAGGGCAGTGCCACTTGAAAGTGGTGTTGTATGTGAGCACCTGAATCAGCCTTACCTTGATGGAAGGGAGGAATGCTTTCAATGCTAAGTGAATCACTCTCAACTCAAATAAGTTGATGTGCAGCTGAGACACCACTGGAGCCCGAACTCCTCTGATGTCCACCTATCCCAGATAGCCACCCCAACCCAGGAATGACGCATCGGTCACCACTGTGAGGGAGAGGGCTCTGCAACCGACGCAATCATGGTTCATGAGCCACCAATGCAAGTCTTTTGCATTGCCCTCCAATAATTGGACCAAGTAGGAGAGATTCCCCTGATGCAGCACCCATTGGGACTACAGGTCCCACTGCAGAACCCGCATATACCAGCAGGCATGCTTTCCCAGAAGGATACAGGAAGCCAGGAGACCTAGTAACATCAGTCAGTCTCCCCACAATCCAGGATAGAGGCTAAAACATTGGGATTATAGCCTGAATATTCTGGACTCACTGCTCTGGAGGATAGGTGCGCAATTGCCCGCTGTTCAGAAATGCTCAGATGAAAGGGAGTGTCTGAGAGGGAGCCAGGTGTGACTTTAGCGTGTTGGTAGTAAACTCTAGCGAATACAGAAGGTCTGCCATAGTTTGGAAGTGGGAAACGACTGCCTGGGGAAGGCCTGCCCTCAATACTCAATCGTCAAAGTAGAGGAAGACTGGTACCCTGACCTCCGCAGATGGGATACGACCACCACCATCACTTTCATGAACAGCCAAGGTGCACTGGTAAGGCCAAAGGGGAGTGGGACGGGTATGCCCAGACGTGGGTCCCGTGCTCTCCATGCCACTGGAATCAAGCTTTCCTGGCTGAAGAGGGGTGAAACCCTGAAACCGGTCCTAGGATCCTCGTTCCAGTTCAGGGAGAACCGGAGTTGGCAGTTCAGGCTGAACTGTTTCCATGAGGCACAGGGTCAAGACTGATGTGCATATGGCTGGGTTCAAACTGGAATGGCATGGTGAGCAAAAAAACGATGGACTTAGGCCCATATCTCTGTACTGGGGTGAATGCATGACACTGTTCTGCATTCTGTCCATCAACTGTTGTTTTCGCAAGGCCAAAAGGGAGCACCGTGAAATGAAAGTGCGTTTGGCCCACCGTGAACTGCAGGTAATGTCTTTGGCCGACAGGACGTGTATATGGAAACATGCGTCCTGCAAATCCAGTGCTTCCATCAAGTCTCAGGGGTCCAGGTCAGACAGGACCTAAGCTAACATAAGCATTTTGAATTTCTCTTTCTTGAGGAAGTGGTAGAGAAGGCGCAGATCTAGAACAGGGCAAAATAACCTGTACTTCCTGACGCAACAGGGAGAGATGGTCCTCCATCAGCCAATCTAAGGATGGTGGCAGGGCTTCCATGAATGGAAGGGCGTAACCCTGTGGTACGATTTTGAGCACCCACTTGTGCAAAGTTCTAGACTGCCAGCAGGGCAGATGGTGTTGCATCCTGCCACCAACTGGTTGCCTGTGATGTGAGTGTTAAAACGGTTTGGGTGCATAAGATGCCGGAGCGGCGGACTGGGCAGATTTCTGGCTTTGGGTTCGAAGATGCTTTTTGGTGGCACGTCTGTGGCTACGAAACAACAAGGGAGTTTGCTGGCTGTGGTGACCGGACGCAATTGGTAATCTCTACCATAGCCACGGAAGGCAGTAGTCATGCTTTCCTTGTAGCGTGCATGGCTCTATCAGCCTTGTCTCCTTAAAGGTGAGTACCATCAAAAAGCATGTCCATAAGGTATGCCTTGATATCCCTGGAGAACCGATTGACCTTAGAAAGGCTTGGCGATAGAGCTCCGACAAAAAGCAATTGCTGTATCCAGTGTGTCTGTTGTGTCCAGGTTGCAGCATACTGTGAACTTTGCTGCATGCGTGCCATCTGCAACAGCCTGGGTCAGGAATGCTTGGGCCTCCTCCAAGACAAGGAAAAACTGTATGCATGTATGGTCCAATAGACACAGGATGTTCATGGACAACAGTGCAAGACTGGTGGAACAGAAAATCCTCTTGTCAAAGATGTCCAAGCTTCTTGGATTCCCTATCCAATAGTGTGATAGGGTACTTGCCAAGGTTAACCTAACATGTACGACCAGGCTCTCAGCTCCTCGGTCAAGACTGGCCTCGACTGCCACTGAGGGCAACATAAGGTCCAAGACCTACTCCGCCCTCTGCACCACCATGGTAAAGGAAGTCCCTTCCTTCATAGCCACAGTAGGAGAGACCAGGGCAGTGTCTGGTGAAGTGTCAAACACTTCCTCATCCTTGGACAAGGGCTCCTCAAGGGGGGCAGTACAGCCATAGGGATCTTCAGATCTGCCCCAAGCATAACCGTCTCTGGGCCTGTAAATAAATAGTGGCACTGTCTCGGACCCAGAGGATCTTGGTATGGAGTCTACACCAGAAGATATTGGTCCAGCTCAGTATCAGAGTTGAAAATTACAATGGAGTCTTTGCCAATGAGTGGAGGTGGCAGTGTCAGGAACAGCGTCACTGGACTGCACTCCGGTGGAGGTTGCGGATTCGTGACTGGTGCCGGTCCAGATCCAAAGAGCCCCTCTGGTGCTGAGGGCGTACCCGCAGGTGCGAATCAAGTCAGGGCACCTTCCAAACTCATGGGGTCCGAAGGCACTCCAGAGGGGTCATCTCACCCAAAAAATGAGGAGCATAGCTTCACAGAATTCTTTCCATTGGGCGGTGGTTCGCTCCAGTTCTGGGAAATGTGGTAGCATGGCCTAGAATTCTGGCTTGTTCCTGCACCTCGTCCAATGACTTGAACAGGTGTGGCAAAGTTCTTGGTAGCCTTCTCCTTGTGGGACTTTTCCCATGAAGATTTTTACCTATATGACAACCGACGGTAACAAGTACAAGTGCGGACCTGGGACCCAGAGCATTGGGGAGAAACCCAATACCAAGTGCACGGGAGCTTCAATGCATGCTCCCTGACCATTTTGAAGTTCATCGCATGTCCGGCTCCATGCACCATAAGCAAACCAGGTAGGGGTCAATGATAGACATTTGCCCGTGGCAGGCTGTACAGGGTTTACAACCCACAGGTTTCTTAGGGATGTCTAAGGCACACAGGGAGCAAACAAAGTTGAGCTTTTTTTTTTTTTTTTTTTAATGAATTAGATAGCTCTTTAATATCTGTACTGGTGGCTTGAAAAGAAAATAACTGATGTCAGTACACTGGTGTGGCATCTATAGGCACCGTGCAAGTCCCATGGTGTGGACGACGCAGATGACAAAGAGTTGACCCGCATGCAGAGGTACTGCTCAAGATTTTCGGGATCCAGTGTGACGTCTGGGGAATATTCTAGGGTAAGGAATCTGTAGCTCGAAGTCTCTATCAGAAATGTCTACCAGAGGTATATTTCCCAGGAAAGCCATTGTGGCCACCTTTCTGCAATTAGAATATGCTAAAGCACAGTCTGAATAGCACATTTGGCTTTGCCGTAGCTTACTTAAGTGTACTTGACACTCTAGCTTGCAAGACCCAACTTACTGACTGGATTTTCAAAGTGGGTTTTTGAAAATGCAACAGAGCTGCTTTATCTTTTGAACAGATTTGGTACAGACAATGCAATGCACATCTAATGGGTGCAGTGCTCTTTATGCCTGTTTGAAGCTGTGGAAAGAACATAGGTGAGCCACTGGTTTGAGTGAAGTAGAATAGTGAGACAATTTGCCAGGAAACCTGGCTTAATCTTTAAAACAACCAGAGTTTAATGAGCCCACATTAAAGACTTCTCTAAGACCTGTAATTCACTAACCCTAAGCAAGTAATTGCTTAGGGTTAGTGAAATGCTGCATCTGACAAGTATGTAAGGGCTGAAAACAAAGGTTTTATTTTTTTTATTCACTTACCATTTCTAAAGCGCATGGTTACGCCAACCGGCGTGTCCCCGCACAGAACGGGCTCACTAATTAGCGACAACCCTAGACACGTCACATGATTTACCTGCTAATGCACTCCTGTCGTCATCCTTTACTTTAATACGCAGAGGAGAATAACCATGTTTTTAACTTTTTCCTAAACTTTGTTTCGCATGGTTCCATTCTTCTGGTTTCCCGGAGCCCGTTTCAAGATTTTGCCGCAGGGTAACTGAAGGACTGTGCCCCATTCTTGCACTCCGAACTCTAGGAACCTTCACCAGCGCCCTTCCTTCCGATTGCAAATTGTTGCCTGGAATATATTGTGTAATTAGAGGGTGCAGGTAACGCGGTCCTTTTTTTGCTTGAATTTTATGGCAGTAGCACATTGACGTGAATAGAACCCTTTTCTCCACCGGCAGCCTGTGCAAGTCTTTCAGAGCTGTCCTTGTGGAAGCTCTTCTGGGGAGATTCAGTACAAGCCAGGCTTTCAGACGACATTCAGGTCTCCCATAGGGACCAGTGGTCTCCTTGTGGGAATAACTCTTTAATCTTCCCATGAATACATTCACCACTGAATCTTAAATAAAGATGCGTTCTGTTGGGGCGCTAGAGGGCGCACTAGCTAATGGCCGCACTTCAGTGAGGCTCTGGCTGCCTGGCCAGTAACATCCTAAATATATCCTTTTAACCTGCGAGTGACCGCCCAGGATTTGCAGCGCTGGTGGACCTACTTACTCCACGGGTCCTGACCAATTATGGAGAAATCCGAGGTCGGATGCCGGAAATACGCGGCTGTTTGCTTTGACCGGGGAGAGCCGCTGGAGAGAGCTGCCGAGGCACCTGGACGCCGGACCACGCGAGGCCGCGGCTTCCCACGAGGTGGCTAGGCCCCGGAGCTGCGGGGCTCGAATCGATCGAGGTGAGACCTGCTGGAGGCCTATCAGGGGGCGACGGAGGTGAGTCTCTCCCCCTCTGGGGCCACTGCGGAGTGCTAGGATACTGTGCGCTGCACTGATGGGCCGCCGAGTTAGCGAGTGATCAGCGCGGCGCCCGACTGGGCCTGCCGAGGGGGTCGGACATCTACCCGGCCCTGCACCGCGTGGCCCCTGCAGCTGCCCCGGAATCCTGCTGTGATCTGCCTGCATCTGGGAGGGGAGGCCTGTGGAGTGATTGGGGCCTCCCGGAGGACATAGGCATTGGCCGGCTTGTGTCTCCTGAATCCCGTGGTTGGCGCGCTGACCCTCCTCCCGTGCCTAGCGGCCTACCATCACCCCCCGCTGCCATCCCCTCTGGACTACGTAGCTTGATACGGCGCCTCACCATCTTGCCCGCGGCTGACTCACCGGAGCGGGGGCTCTGCGGAGTGTGGACTCAACCCGTTCACTTCTGGCCGGCATCCTCGAGGAGGCAATACCGCCTCAGACGAGACCGCTGCGCGGAGGGCCATCGGGACGCGCAGGCTCTGCTGGGGCCAGTGGACACAGACACTTTCGCCACTCGCCGGACCTAGTGGGCGCTCACAGCAGAGGCGCGATGGGCAAGAATGACAATAAGCAGCCCAAGCTCTCTTTCGAACCTCCGACCGCCAAAAAACCACTGCGCAGCATGGCGGGGGCTAGTGGTGCCCCGGGTCCGTCAGGCGCTGACCCTCCCTCTACTCCCTTGGCCCCGGAGCTGAGACTGATGATGGAGGAAATGCGGCAGGGCTTCGCCACGATAGTGGATAAGGTGGACCGCTTATCATCCAGAATGGATGGCATTGCGCAGAAAATAGAGGTCCACGAGGAGCGCTTGACGGAAGCGGAACGGCGCATCTCAACATCGGAGGACACGGCCACTGCCCACGACGCGCGCCTAACTAGAATGGACAATATCCTGAGGGTGATAGCGGCGAAGAACGAGGAGTTGGAGGCGAGGAGCAGGCGCAATAACATCCGCGTCACGGGGGTTCCGGAGTCCACCAACACTGGGCGCATGGAGGACTACGTAGAGCGCATCCTCATCACGGCAGTGGGCAAGGAGGCCTTCTCCAGTCAATTTATTGTCGAGCGGGCGCATCGCTCCCTGGGTCCGGTTCCCAAACCAGGGGCGCAGCCGAGGCCCATCATCGCCCGGCTGCTTAACTACCGTGACCGTGACGCAGCACTACGCGCAGCCCGTACGAACCGGAACCTGACATGCGACGGTGTGCAGTTCTCCTTGTACCCGGACTTTACGCCCATGATGCAGGACCAACGGAGGAAATTCTTGGACGTGAAAAAGAAGCTGAGGGACATGCAAGTGGACTACGCGCTCCTGTACCCAGCGCGTCTCAGGGTGACCCATCAGGGCAAACAACATTTTTTTACGAACCCGCAGCAGGCTGAGGACTATGTTCGGAAGCTTCGCAATGCCAGGAGGGACAGGCGGAACGAGGGAGAGGATGAGGCAGACGTGCTCCCAGCTGAGCACGAGGAATCTTGAATGCGCCATCGCGAACATTTGCTTATTGACTCCATGTGATGGACCGTCGGATGGACTTGGACTCTTGTTGCCTGTTACCGTCGGGGAGACCCGGCCCTACCTGCAGAGACGTTGATGACTGATTTGCTGCATTGTGGCCTACTGTTGAGCACCATCTGCTTTCGTATACTTTGCCCCTATGCTGGAGTTGATCTTGGTCAGGGCAACCCGATGGTGGAGCAGGACCTGGAATATGCAGCGGTTGCACCTTGGACAGTCCTCCTGAACTCATTGGTAACTTTTCTTACATGGAGGGTGGTGATGAGAGTCGCTGACTGGTTGTCTGGGTTTAGCCTGCAGGAATAATACAGGCCGGGCACCACCCCGCCTTCTCTTATCTTCTTCGTATGGCACATGCGGGTCGAGAGGAGAGTGGTGGGGTGTTCGGGTGCATTCCTCTAGTGTCACTAGGAGGGGATTCCCCGCATGGTTTTTCTACTGTTCTTGCTTGTTGGGCTCGGGGTGGGGGGGGAGGGATATGGTACTGGCAAGATTGGGTTGCTTCAGTGGGTGGGGGGTGGAGCGGGTGAACGGGGGTTTGAAGTTTGTGCATGGAGGGAGGGGAGGGGTTTGGCTGCTGGGTTGCTAGTTGTTGAAAGTGTAATTATTGTTGCGGTTGGCGCTCATGACATGTGTGCAGGTACTGGAGTTTGTGTGTATGACAGCATGACTGGTTGTATGGAGAGTATGTTCTGGACAGCGGGCAGTTCGGCACTTGGTACATTCAGACTGAGGGCTGGAGCGTTGACCAAAGGCTTCTTTCAGAGATGCGGAGATAACCGTGGGTGATAATGCTTTGACTACTGTCTCAATAATGTCCTGGAATGTCCGTGGCCTTAATGATCCCCGTAAATGCAGGAATGTGATTGCATATTTGGATAGGCACCATGTACAGATAGTGATGCTCCAAGAAACCCACCTTAGCCCAAATAGTGTCCCCAAGTTTGCGAGCAGATGGGCGAGTGTGAGAGAGTTTTCTTCCTATTCCACGTACTCTAGAGGGACTGTTATTTTAATCAATAAACAACTCCCGTTTCAAAACTTGGGGGTGCGGGCGGATAAGGAAGGGAGGTACGTCATCCTTTGGGGGCGGTTGGGCACCGATGTGATAATGCTTGTGAATTGTTACGCGCCTAATGTTGACACTCCTGGTTTCTTTTTGTCGCTGTGGGGTCATGTGTTGGAAACTGAAGTCACGCACATTGTCTGGGGGGGGGGACTTCAATTTGTCGCTATGTCCTATGGTGGATAGATCGGACGGTAGTGCACAATACAACACTAACGCCAGGGGTGCCCTCCAGGGTATAATAACAGAGGCTGGACTCGTAGATAGCTGGAGGCACACACATCCGACGATTAGGGAGGGTACCCATTTCACAGCGCATACACGCTCATGGGCACGGATCGACTACTGCTTTATCTCGAGAGGCCTTGCTGGGGGGGTTGTTCGGGTGAACCATCTGCCTCGCACCTACTCGGACCATTGTCCTGTACTGTCTGTCTTGGAGATGCCGGGGTAGGGTGAGACCGCCATGGCGGTTCCCTCCTTCAGCCTTGCTGGACCCTGTCTTTCGACATGAACTGGGCGAGGAGATCGAAGCCTTCTTCCCTAGGAACAAAGGATCAGTCGATAAGGTCGAAACAATCTGGGAAGCCTTTAAGGTGACAGTGAGGGGGTTCACGATCTCTAAGAGCTGCGGGACATAGTGCGCACATTAACTAAACTTGAATCGGAGATTAAGGCGCTGGAGGCTGAGATGGTCGGAAATCCCTCCCCTGACCTAGCGGGGGCATTCAGGACTAAATTATCGGCATATAAGG
Source organism: Lissotriton helveticus (assembly GCF_964261635.1). Lineage (NCBI taxonomy): Eukaryota > Metazoa > Chordata > Amphibia > Caudata > Salamandridae > Lissotriton > Lissotriton helveticus. The sequence continues at coordinate 194,479,793 of NC_136062.1, read as the reverse complement.
AAGAAGCAGCCAGGGAATTGAAATTCCGGGGCAAATACTGGACGGCTAGGCGCTATTGTGAGGGAGACCGGCCGGGTAAGGTGCTGGCGGCGCTCACGAGGCACCAGCGCTTCGCTACCCATATCCTGGAAATCTCCGACGGGGAGGGCAGGACTCACCAGGATTCTAATGGAATTCGAAATACCTTCCTACAACATTATAAGCGGCTATACTCCACTCAGCAGGTGGGCGATGTGGAGTTCGGTAATTTCCTGGACGACATCGCACTTTGCTGGCTCAGCGACAGCAACAGGGCGTTCTTGGGATGCCCGTTCGAACTGGACGAGATCAGGGAGGCAATTATGTCCCTTAGCAATGGCAAAGTGGCGGGGTTGGACGGTCTACCGGCCGAATTCTATAAGTGCTACATCGACATCATGGCACCTGTCCTGAAAGAGGTCTTTGAGGACTCGCTTGAGGTCGGGATACTGCCGGGCTCCATGAGGGAGGTAGCGATCACGTCGCTTTTGAAACCGGGGAAGGATCCGAAGGACACTGATGCCTATCGACCCCTGTCGCTGCTCAACTGCGACGCGAAGATCCTCGCAAAAGTGCTAGCGACTAGGCTGTCCCTCCTTATGACTACTCTGGTGTTGCCGGATCAATCTGGCTTTGTCCCGGGGAGAGCTACTTCCCATAACTTGCGTACGCTGTTCTCCCCGATACCCACCATCTCGCCCGACCTGCCGATCGCTGCCGTGTTTCTGGACGCCACCAAGGCGTTTGATTCGGTGGAGTGGGGTTATATGCTGGCAATTCTGGACCGAATGGGCTTCCCTCGAATCTTTATAGCCTGGGTGAAACTGCTCTACACCTTACCGGTTGCTAGGGTCGTCATCAATGGAGTGCTTTCGGCACAGATGCCGATCACGAGAGGGACTAGGCAGGGATGCCCCCTGTCGCCCCTGCTATTTGCCCTGGCAATAGAGCCGCTGGCTTGTAGAATACGTCAGTTGCACAAGGCTAGTGCCTTTAACTGTCAGCAGCGTCAGATTAGTATTTCTCTCTATGCAGATGACGTCACTCTGTATGTGCGTCACCCACAAGATCACCTTAACCCGCTCCTGAGGGAATTCGTGGCATTCGGCGGCATATCTGGGGTACACATTAACTGGAAGAAGTCGCAATTCTTCCCCCTCACGGCATCGGTTGCCCGGTTTCCGTTGGATTACCCCCTGGAATGGTGCAGTTCTGACTTAAGGTACTTGGGCATAGAAGTGACGCTCAATAAAGACGACACAATCCGATCCAATTACGGGGTGGCTATCTCGCAATTGGCTGATAACGTAACCCACTGGCGGGCCCTGCCACTCTCGATGGCAGGGAGAGCCTCCCTGATCAAGATGGTCGTCCTCCCACGGTTCTTATACCTATTCCAAAACATTCCATACTTCCCGGGGGCCTATTTTTTCAAACGGCTTAGATCTGAGCTGCTTCGCCTTTTCTGGGGTGGTAAGCAACCATGCCTTAGCTGGAAGGTCTTGACGCAGCCATATGATAGGGGAGGATTCGATGTGCCTGACATGGAAATGTACTACCTTAGTGCTCAGGCTCAGCATTCTTATCACTGGGTTAACCCCGCTCCCTTTATGCCACAGGTCGCTGCTGAGGCCTGGATCGTACACCCGATCCCGCTTAAGGGCATGCTGATGGGACTGATTGGGGATGTCGAAAAGCCTGCCACCACAGTTACCTGTACTGTCGATGCTTGGCGGAGAGTAAGTAAACTGCTGAACGCTCCCATGCTTTATTCTCCAGCGATGCCCCTTGCATACCACCCAAAACTTTCCCTCCTAACGGAAAACTGATTTCGGTCCATGTGCAATCGCGTACACCTTCACACGTGGGGTGACTTATTCCATGATGGAATGTTCCGTACCAAGGAACAGATATTCCGGACTACACCCCCGACGCCCATGGAAGTGTTCTACTATATTAGACTCCGGCAGGGTATGCGAGACATTCTCCCCACCTTCCCGGAGGAACCGGGGACGGTATTGCCATTGCATGTCATGCTCGTGTCGGATGGCAAGCACTTGGTGTCCAAACTGTATGCCGCCTTGCGTGAGCAGCGCCCAGCGGTCCTGCCGAAAGCTCGGACTAACTGGGACGCTGACCTACCAACTGCACTCACAGACGAGCAGTGGAATTATTGCTGCTCGGTCACGGCTAGAGTCTCCTCCAGCTGTCGTCTGAAAATCATTCATTATAAGTTTGTGCAACGATACTATTATACCCCAGTCAGGAAACTGCGGTTTCACCTCGCGGAGGATGATAGGTGCGCTAGATGCCGGGCGGATGGCGCGGATTTCCTCCATCTGGCCTGGGAATGTGGAGCCATACAATCGTACTGGGAGCAGGTACATACTGCGCTCCAAATAATGATCGCTGGCCCCCTACCCATGGAGCCGGTAGTGATGTTGCTAGGGTACACCAAAAATTTGCCCAAGTCAGTTCGCAAATTTGTCGACCTTGCGCTGCTCCTTGCTAAGCGGAGAATAGCTTGCAGATGGGGAAGGGGGAGAGCACCAAAATTTAAGGACTGGCTTGACGACCTCACATACTGCCAGGACCAACATGGCGTTTATGCAGAACTGTTGCCTGCCAGGTGTGCGCCTCGTGACTTTTGGTCCCCCCTGCAGGTGTACTGGCTATCTCAGGCGACACATAGCGACTCCTCTGGAGATGACGAACCGGTCCCGGGCCCGTGAGCGCATAGGTGCTTTACATTGCATTCAACATGCTACTTTACACGTGACGGGAGGTACTTCACACCGCCTGACTTTAGGTGAGAGGACATGACTGGGGAACACACACCAAAATCTTGCTGTTGAAGAAACTGGGAAAATCGGAGGACCATGTGATGTTGCTTCAGGGAGGGGCCTCTCTCACTCTTCCACCACTTGGGATGGGGATGACGGACAGACACACTGGGTATTACGCTTACACGACGCTCCAGATGATACCTGGGAGGGGAGGCACTATGCGCTGCTTCACACTATACTGCACCCCGATAATCCATACATTTGACCTTAGATGAGCTCCTCAGCGAAGACGCATACGCCTGGCGTACGTATGATACACTGATACACATGATAATGCGGCCAGCTACCTGGTCGGTGCGTTGACAATCTCGGGGTGGTGGACTCTGGCGATGCCGGCCCTACATGCCTGCCTTCCCGTCTGAACTGGGAGGGGAGGATGCTGCTTTCCTTATCACGCCCCGGTCCTTGGAGGGGGGGAGGGATCCTAGAATGTTGGCCTCCCGCTGCTGTACATGGAATTATATGCCTGTGTTTTATTGTCATTTGGGAAGTTGATACCTCTCTACTGTATGTACCACGATTATTGTTGTACTGGATTGCAGATGCTGTCACTGTCATGACTTTGTACTGAAAGCAACTAATGAAAAGGTTTAATAATAAAAAAAAAAAAAAAAAAAGATGCGTTCTGTTTTGCATGCAAACCGCTAACAACGGCTAAATGAAGCCTAACAGATGTGTATGCCTACCTTGATGTCAGTTAAAACAAAAGGTAACACAATATCCTGCAGTGATGGTTGCAGAGTTTCTGCATGTGTCCTTGTGTAATCATGGCAAATGGTTTTATGTTGGTAGCATAGCAAACAAAGTTACCGATGAACAAGTACCTTACATTCTGTAACTATATTTCTGGTGGAGACTCCAACCATCAGGTCTACAAAGTCATTGTCCACCTCTGGCAGTAAATCTAAGAGTAGAACTTCGTGACGAAGGCCCCAGTGCCACACTGATTGTGCCAATGCTGACAGCTGAGGCGACTTGGTGACTCTTGGTTTTGGGTGTAGTACATAACCGTCACGTTGCCTATTACTAGTACCATCTTGTGAGTAAGTCAGTGCTTTAAATGGGCCGGTACTCATCCGTACTGAGTACCCGCACTTCTGAATTTTTTTGCCGTCAGTACTGGCACTTCTCTGTAGCCAGGGAGATTACCGGTACTCTGATCCACAGCACGGCAGGCGTAGGTTAGGTTTCTCCTCCAATGCAGGGCAGATTCCGCTCTGCATCCGAGGAGCATGTAATTATGTGTAATGTATTTCTGCGCTTTGCACAAGTCTTGTAATTGTACTTGGGGACAAGGAGCTGCGTTCAATGCTCCAGGGGGGGGCTTTTAAGGGAAAGCAACCACGGTTTGCCTCCCAGCTGCAGCGGTACCGGAGATCACCACTCCTCATAAGGGGCGGATGACGCGGACGCGCGCCGCTGACGTGCCAAAGGCGCGCCTAAGGCAAGCCCGTCTGCGCCCGAACGGGCCCAGGGGCCAGGACCCCTGATTCTCCGGTCAGCGCATGTACTCCCATTCTCAACTACTCCAGCTCAGAATGAGTGTCTCTGGGACTTGCCGCCATTCTATGGCACCTGACATTGGGATGCCTAAATGTTTGCACTGTCCTTTTAGATTTCAGCCCTCTACTGAGCCTGCTGTTATTATTGGCCCCTCTGACAATAGGACTTTCAAAATGTCTATGTTGAATTGTCGCTCCCTACCCAACCATTCTATCAAATTAAGGCTACTTCTGGAAGAACACAAATTTGATGTATTGCTCCTAACGGAAACTTGGCTCACCAGTACCCTCAGGTTATCTTATCCAGAGGCAAGACCGAGTAGAAAAACGAGGTGGGGGGTTAGCTATCATATATAGGGATAGTTATCACTGTCAAATTACCAACAGTTTGATCCCTGAATGTGAGTTGTTTTTTTGCGATTGGCTTCTCCCCCACATGTTCTTTCTCGGGTACACTCATTTATCGACCCCCCTGCCCCTGTGTCAGTTTCAAATAGGAACTTCCAGACATCATAGCTAAATCAGTTAGCTCTACCTCCAACTTTTCAGTTCTGGGGAACCTTAATATCCATTTTGATCAGGCCCACGATCCGGAATCGGAGGCGCTAACCGATATCCTGGATGCACTAGCTTTGAAACAAAAAGTGCTCGGGTGTACCCATCAGAAGGGTCATCTTCTGGACCCTCTTTTTTCCTCTTTTTTCTAACATTAATGACCTTAAAGTGGATAAACCTATTCCTCTACCCTGGTCTGATCATTATTTGGTCCTTTTTGCCTGGTCTCCACAGGAGGTTGGACAGTTAAGGGAACGGGGAAAAACCTGGAACCGGAACTGGGCTAAACTTTCCATTGACGCCTGGACGTCTTTGCTCGACAGTGAGAGGCCTGTGCTTAGTAATGACCCTGAGTCGGATAACATTAAAATTAATCAATGGCTAGAGACATCGCTGGATAGCCATATTCCCAAAAAGTGGTTTTTTAGTAGAAAATTGGATCATGTTGCTGCCTGGTACTTCCCGAAACACAGAGAGATGAAACAGCTCTGTAAGCGCCATGAAAGAACCTGGATAAACGAGTTTTCAACTCTGGACGAAAATCAAATACAGAGAAGCCGTCAAGGCCTACAAAGCAGAGATCAGATCTGCCCAATCCGATTTCTTTACTAACAAAATATTATCAGCGGCAAATTCTTCCTGTGAAATTTATAAAATTACGAAATCTCTTACACTTTCTCCTGAGCCTTCCATACCCCTGGAAGATGCAGTTGCCCACTGCAATGATCTGGTGCTCTTTTTCCATAAGAACATTCAGGATATCTACCTGGCTTTTCCTCCCCTTCTTGTCCCAGGAGACGTGACTAACCCTCCTTTGATCAGAGATCTTTCCCCTTTTCCACACCCTATTATTGACTCCATCCCATGCATGGATATGGAAACTTTAAAATCACAATTGGAGCGTCTAAAATCTGGCTCCCATAGTGATTCAGCACCCCCCGCATTCTTTATCAGGTGTTTGATTTGGTCGCCCCAGTCTTTTTAGATCTAGTTAACAGCTCTTTCTCCTCTGGGATCGTCCCCTCCCATTGGAATCAGACTAGGGTCAAAGACCTTTTGAAGAAAACCTCTCTGGACCCCAGAGTCCTTTCTAACTATCGACCAATATCGCTACTCCCCGGGATTGCCTAAATTTGCGAAAGGCATGTCAATTCTGTGCTTTCGGATTTATTTTCTGGAGGAAAATCATTGCCTTCACCCCTCTCAAACGGGCTTTAGGCCCCCACAGGTTACCGAGACCGCCCTGTTATCAGTTGTTGAGGAGGCCAAGAAAATCCTTGATTCCGGAGGCTCCGCTGCAATCATTTTATCATTTTGCTTGATCTCAGCGCAGCCTTCGACACGGTCAATCACCAGCTTCTGCTGGTAATACTTAGAGAGATTGGAGTGACGGGCTTTTAATATAAATGGCTAGAGTTTTTCCTTGCTGATCGCTCATTCCTTTTGTTTGAGAACAACGCCACTTCCTACTGGATGCCGTTGCAGTGTGGGGTTCCTCACTGAGCCCCACACTTTTTAATGTCTATATGCACCCCTTAGCTGAGATAGTTGAGTCGTTTGAGGTTAAGATTGTCACATACGCTGACGACACTCAGCTTATTATGTCCCTCAATCTGATGAACAACAATAAGTTCATCCTGGCTAATTGCCTGGAGAAAGTCTCGGCTTGGATGAACTCTTCTTTCCTGAAACTGAATTCGGCTAAAACTGAGTTGATGTTTCTGGGAAAGACTACTGGTTTGGAGAATGACTCCCTTCGGACGAAATGTATGGGAGATATGCCTGCTCCCAAAGACAAAGTTAAAAGTTTGGGAGTTTGGCTTGATTATAATTTGAGCTTTAAGACTCAGGCATCCAGGGTTGCTGGCTCATGCTATGGCATGCTTAAGAGGATTAGGAGGATACTGCCCCTCTTGCCTTTTAATGCCAGGAAACTCCTGGTTCAAGCCTTGATTTTATCAAGGCTTGACTATGCCAACGTGCTTTACCTGGGCTCCTCCTATTTGACCATCAGAAAACTTCAAACGGTCCAAAATTGTGCGGCACGACTTTTGATGCATGCCCACAACAGAGAATCTGCGAAGCCGCACATTAGGGTCCTGCATTGGCTGCCATTGGACAAAAGAGTTCAATTTAAGGCCTTATGCGTCGTCCACAAATCACTAGCGGCTCAATTACCTCAGATTCTCCAATCTATCGTTTCTTTACATGTCCCTAGAAGAACTCTTCGCTCCGAGTCGAAACATCTTGCCATTGTCCCGAGATTTAATCGAGCCCGGACTGGGGGTCGTCTCTTTTCTGTTATTTCAGCTCAAAGGTGGAATTAACTACCAGATTTTATCAGTCTCGAGGCTAACCATCTTTGCTTCTCAAAATTCCTTAAAACTTTTCTGTTTGCTTAATCGTGTCACTATTTCTGGTTTAGGTGTGTCTTGTAGCGCTGGGAGGCCTTTGGTAGCCATGCGCTTTATAAAAGTGCTTTCATTCATTCATTCTATTTCAATGAGTACCTGCACTTATTTTTCCCCATTTAATGCAATGGAATAAGTGTGCAAAATATTCTTAATTGGGCTGCTTTCAACTTTACGAAATTGCTATGCATTTTCTGCAGCTGTTTCCAGGTAGCCTGAATAGTAAGGTTGTCTACATACGCTCCCCAAACTGCGAGTGAGCCGTAGGTGGGAATATTCACCTGCAGGTTAGCATCCGCAAACTATCTGCTCAGAATCAAGCTCCTGTTGTTACACCAGTTGAAACTGTGCTAAACTGCAGGCTCTACTAACACTATTTCTTCCCACTGACCAGTCGCTTGTAAACATTGCCTGGACAGACATTCCTGTAGTGCAAGTATATGTAGCTGAGAATGCCTTACTATCACAATGAACGAGCCCGTCATCCCTAACAATCTCATATTGTTCTCACTGATGGAGGACATGATGTCTTGCGAGAGAGCAGCCATGGTAATGCCTGCACCTTTTCCAGATTGGGCTTTGCGTGTCACAGTGTTCCATAATGCCCTTAAAACAGCTGCATCAGCCTTGGGGAGAAATTTGACGCTTTGGCAATGACTTTGAAACCTAAACTTTGAAGAATGCAAGGTGTTAGTGGCTGCTGCTATCAGGCACCCGGTCAGATACAAAAAGACGTGACTGGTGCTGCAGCACAGTGGTGCTGTTACCACTCCTAGACATTTCATGAACACCCTAGCTGCTGTTGTGACCCCTGAGGGACAACATTTTGAGTTGCTAGTGTTGTCCACTCACTACGAATATGAGGTAGCAACTATGTGCGAGATGGATGGGGAAGTGAATGTAGGCGTCTTTAAGATAGAGCTGCCAGATGATCTCCCGTGCAGAGCAGCAGAATGACGTTGCGCAGGGTGCACAGTCTGAAATGCTTTGACAGTATGTAACAATTTAGCGGCATGCAGTTGAAGATAGACCACAGCTTGCTATCTTTATTTAGGATGAGGAAGTGTATGGAGTATACCCTTTGATGCAGAGGGACAGGTTCTATAGCACCATTGCTGAGACGTGCTTGCACTTCTTGCAGCAGTCTTTAATGTTCTTGACAGATTGCAAGATGGGATGTTTGGTGGTGTGGTTTGGAACTCTAAGCAGTGTATCTGTTGGACAATTGATAGGACCCACATATAGGAGGTGACTAACCGGATCCTTCCCTCCTACACCTGTTTTTTGCTATCAGAGGGGATGTTAGGAAAGTCTCTGCTCGGCCTTTCCTCTGCCACCATCTCTAAAGCTTCTTATGGTGTTGGTCTTTTGAGGATGTCCCAAGTGAAATGGGTGATGATGCGGAGTCAGTAGGCTGAGGTGTTGCAGCAGCTTTAGCACTCCCTTTCGTCAATTGGTGCCGAAAACCAGTTTTACCAGTTTGTGAATGGAATGAGCCAATGGCTTTAGCTAGTCTCGGTCCTTCATCATAGTGTCTATTTGTGGTCCTAACAAATGTACACCATCAAAAGGGACAGCGATGATATTCTGCTGGACCTCAGGACGAAATTAGAACACCCAGAAACAAGCATGTCTTCTCAGAATGACACTGGTATTAATTTCCCTAGAGGCCGTATCTGACACATCTAATGCACAGTGGAGGTTTGCACTGCATATGATTTTTCACCTGTAGCAACGTTTGCAGTATGCCTCATGCAGAAGTGTGACCAACTGCTCCGTGCCACTAGGTCGCTGCTCCCATAGCAACTCGCTATCTTGCTGCATCAGTTTTGCAGCTCTCTGTCTTGAGGCAGAGCATCTCTGGTTCTCTGGGCAAAGACTGTCTTCCAAGAAGTGCCCATCACTATGGAGTGGGGAGGTATATAACCCCCGATTTAAAGTCATCAGGTGGCAATTTGTATTTCTTTTATCTCCTTGCTGTGACCACCCTAAATTTGACTGGAACCAATCGGCTTTGAAGTTCTCTGCCACACACTTAGTCATGCTCTTAAGCATGGGCAGGATTTAAGCAGAACACTCTGCTTTTGAGGAAGTCGCCTCAAGGGAGTCATTATCTACCTCATGTAACTTCACCTTGTGGTGATCTGCGACTCTCTTAATAACCATGCGATATGCCGGTGAAGCCTTCGCAGAGTAGGGCCTGAAGTTGGTATCATCCAGAGTGGGGCCACACTTTTATCCACTCATGGATCCATAGTCATCTGCCAGGACAAGTCCATAATATGGTTCCTGTTGGTCAAACTCAATGTCCTGATCAAAGTTGGTATATGCCGAGTGCTGCAGTGAAGGTGTAAGCTGTGCTAATTGAAGGGGTTGAAGGAACCACGCTTTTTGGTGGCTGAGGAACAGTGCTGGTGGCCCACTGCATGGAAGATATGCAGCGCCTCTTCAACTGTTAGTTTCCTTTTCTTGAGAGGAGTTGGGTCTGCATCTTGTTGTGGAGGGCGAAACAGAATCTTCCCAGATTGAGGATGGATGTAAACCTTCCTCTTTTTTTCAAGGTGCTCTGGCAGCTCAATGACTGGGATTGTGTCACTCCGCATCGAGGCTGTATCGAAAACGGTCTTGGTGCAGACTTCAGCTGACCGGCTAGGGCCAAAAAGGTGTGGTTGGACTTAAAGGCTCATTGTCCTTTGCATTAGAACTGTCGAGCAGAAAATGTTTTTCTGTACCGAGAGGCTTGGGGAAAGTGGCCGGAGAAGAGTCAAGACCTCTTTGGCATAGTCTTTGGGCTTGAAGCCTAACTCCGAGACGGGTGCTTGCCCAGCCTTTGAGACTTTTAAGATCAAACCCAAGAGAAAGATCCTCGGGTGGTGTCTGAGGTAACAGTATCTTCGGTGCAGTATGTATCCTGGATTAAGGTTTCACTGGGACCCCTGAAGTCGGTTCCTCTTCATAATCAGAGCCCTCATAAGAGAGGGTTTATGGGCTTAGATCTGCTTAGCCCATAGGAAACAAGATATTCGCCTTATGATGTTCTATTGATTTCTGTGGGTCTAAAGATTGCCAAAGGCCCAGCAGGGTCCTAGCGCTCTGTTTTGTAATGCACCCACTGACATTCTCTTATATATCCAATTATCTTTTTGTTTTTAAAGGCCTGACAGACTGGAAAGCTTAATTCTTTGTGGTCTCACTCTCTTGACACACAAATATTACAAACCTAGTGATGGTCCGAACACAGAAACGTACTATTGGTCTGTGAAGCAAACCTAGAAGGCCCTGTTCTTCATCACCCCCATGAGTCATTTTCATACAAGCTATTGCTGAGGGGAAACAACTATGGTCCCGGTTGAAGCGAGTCATATCGGTTTGAAGGTGGTCTTCTGAAGTTGTTGGCAGTGGTTCCAATCACTGTAGTCCAACAAATGTTCTCGGCAGCTCAACGTTCTTGGAGCTGGAAAAAAATAATCTGAGGTGAAGTTTTTGTCCTGGTGCCTTGGTGTTTCGGGTAGGGATCATGAGTTATCATAAAACTTATACAAATTAAAGTAGAACAACTTGTGGCATCAGCACCCAACACTAGATGGCAAGAGTATGCAAAGTGATGTACTGCTACACATACAACAAACCATTTTTAATGTTGATTAAACAAACAAAAATATATAAAATTGAAGTTGCATGTGTACTTGTATTCTATTTGGTAGGAGTGGAACTGAAACAGTAAAAAAAAAAAATGGAATTGGTAATAAATGTTTGGATATCAAATGTGGTGGCTCCAAGTTTGCTTGTAAATGAAGGTGCACATTAGGAGAGCACAATTAAATAGCAAACGTCAAGTGCATGGACCCATACACACATTTTGGCTCATTATGCTGATACAGGTCGAAACTAGCATTGCTTTTATCTGGCTAGGTAGCAATGAGAGATAGTTTTCTGTTGCTTTTTCTGAAAAAGCAATAACATCTCGCATGCCCGAATACTTATATTTTCGTCTGATGGTGGGTAAGATATTAATTTTAAGTTTATAAACCCATCTATAAATTTCTGAAAATTAACAAGAATATTTCCAAAGTCTGCAGGGGATTGCATATGAATGACTTGACTCTACCCCGCTTATGAAAGTAGTAATGAAAAAGTGTTTTCTTGCAAAACTGAAGGCCATTCTAATATTTTAATGTGAGCCATCTTGCTGGTTATAAAAATAGCTAAGAGTTGAATATAAAGCAGAATTCCTTTTCCCAAAAATCTGACCAAAGAATTCTGCTGAAAACTATTCTAAGAGCAGCCAGTTATAGGTCATATGAACCTTTGTAATACACGCTTTGTCAGTCATCTTCTCATACAAGAGTGGTGATATCAACTAGCTTCTGGAACATACCAGCAATTTCGCTCGAAGCTTTACTTCCTAATTAATTGTAATTCCGTTTTCTTTCACAATTCTACAAAAAGAACAGTTCTTACAGTGAATTTCAAACATTGCTACACTTAACAATTATTGAAATTTTAGTGGATTTTGAAATGTATTTTTTCAAAACAAAAATAACATACTAACTTCAATTGAAAATGCACATTTCAAATAGGAAATGTGATCTAATGAGTGAGGTTTTGATGCCCAACGAGTAGACTAGACTTCCAATACATTTTGCCTTCACATAACCAAATTATGTGATCACTTACCAAAGTTTCTTCGCATTCGTACACAATTATTTAACATCACTCCCTCTACTGCCTCCCTTTGAAACCAATACTCTGTGTAGGTCTTTTGTGCTTGTTGCCTTCATTACATTAAATGGAAACGTGCATATGTATATATAGCTTTCTTCATTCCAACTTTAAAGTTAACATGTAACAAATGGACTCGCCCCATTAGAATTTGATTGGTTAAAAAATGTATTGGTTCGCCAATACTAAATAATAAACATGAGGTTATCAAAATAAAACATCACGTATATAACAGTATATTGTAACACTACAGGAAAGCAAAAGTCAATCGAAGCTGCCATTGTTCGGAGAGGAGGCTCCTGCACATTTCTCGCTCTCACTTCGCATAAAGGAAAAAAACATACAGATTCCTCAACACATGTAAAGAATCACTGCCATGGAAGCAGCTTCGCAATGACACAATGAGCTACAGAGATTTCAAATCACAGGATATGTACGAAAATCGCTTCATTAAAAGGTGAAAAGTGCAATACGGATTGTACACCAACGTCGAAGAAACGCGCCGTTCTACTTCAAAATCAACTTTCAACAGTTGCTTTATCATGAAAAATATCCCCCTCCCAGTTTATGGCATTAACATTCATAAGGTTGTATATAAAAAGCATATTCACAAGGAATCAGCAGATAGAATACTGAATGAAAAGAAGAGTTCACTCTTTGGGTACCAGGAAGGCAATACTCAATGCTATTGATAGTGTGAGGTGGCAGGACACTCCTTTGTGAACCAACCCTCTACGTCCCCATTTTGTTATTGCAATGATTCATGGAGATGAAAACGGAGGCAAGGATCATACAAAGTAAAATGACTAGAGGTGGGCACAATGTAACGCTGTGCACTTAGGCGATTCATGATTCCAACTAGGCTCCACTTTTCATGGCTGCAAATGCTGTGCACTGTTGTATTTTTCAATGTATACTATGAAAGAGGATTGGCAAGACCACATTTCATTATACGCAAAACAAAACAGACATTTCAAATCACTTATTGCGCTCAAGCTTTTGAAATCAAAACTCTCAAATCTAACTGAGCTTCTGTAGTGTTATATGACTGCCAGATCTATGTTCTCTGTAAATTGTTCAAATAAATAATGCTTACAAGATTAATTACTGCAGAGTGAACATTGAGAATAATGCTGTAGATGGTGCTTATTTTCTCCCCCTACGTGAAGAGCTCAAACGTAATGCGACCATTTTCATGAAGTCATCTCCTCTGAGTGGACATTTCTGAAATATTAGATTGATACGTAAGCTGTTGAATCACAACCCACATAAGACAACATGTGACGATTCAACTAAAGTTAGCACCCAAGCGTTCAATGATCCATCTCAGCCTTTGGTCACTGCTTAATCGTGGTCTTCCTTCTAAGATAAGCCCTTGACATACAGGTCACTGTAATACCTCAATTTGAAAACTAAGAGACCCTACTAGGATAGTGTGAGTTGGGAAGAGTGCTAGATTCTGAAGAAATGAGTACCAAAATATAACTTCCACTACGTTTCATGTAGCTGATCTGAGAAAACTGCCAGCAATTAAAAGGTAAACACAAATCGCAATTCCGTATTTCAACAATATACAGACTTACTACCTTGAGCTACATATAAGATCCAGCTTACACGGAGTCCTAGAATCTATTAGTGTGCAGTAGCAGCAGCCCATGAATCTCATTCGGTCTTTTATCTCATTACCATTAGTGTCTAAAAACAATTGTAGTGATATATTAATTTAGGTATACAGAGTTGGGCTAATTATTTCTGTAGTCAAGATTTAGTTGCACCAATGAAATCATGTTCTAAATTACGCCCGTAGTCAAGTGATATCTGGTCATGGACCGAGATGCTCAGCAGGACAGGCACACTTAAGCGATTTCTTTTGAATGGAAGAAAAATGCTGAGCAGCATCACTATAAACCGATAGATGTACCAGACAGTGATGCATCCAAAGCTTTGCATACAGGTTCATAGTGATGAATGAAAGAACAGGTTGGTTTAATCGAATGAACTGATAAGTCCTCAGAACCACAGAAACAATCAGTAACGTAGGGGCAGTTCATCCAAAGCCTGGGTCAAGGCTTGCAGTGAGGAGTGAGTTTGCTTTGGGCTAACAGTGGCAATAAACACGTACAATCTTCAATACTAATGCTGATGAGCTCTTTCAAAAAAATAAAAGCAAATTAGTAAAGGGAGGAAAGCTTGAATTAATCTCAGCTACTAGTAAATATTTTGGGCTGCCTGAAAGTCCATCGTTTTTTGCTCACTGTGCTGCTGAAGAAAGGTATGAAAATCAGCCTTGTTCTCTGAAGGCCCACTTCCCTCACAGAGCAACGACTTGTTCGATTTTGTACGTGACCTTGACAAAAACTTCAGTTCTTTATTCTCAGGTCCTTATATTGCAGACTGAAAGACCGAATACTTCAAGTTTTAATAGCACCTCTCACTCCCCAGTTAGAATGTTTCTTCAGTTGACCAGGGCCATCCTCTAACTTCACTTCCATCAGAAGAAAGAGTCTGAAGGGGCCTTTTATCAAGTCGTTGGCAAAAGGAGAAACCACAGGTGACAAACAGACCCAAATAGCAGTCAATCCTCAGAGTAAAGACTGGACATAATAAATGGCTATAACGTACGCAACAAAAAGAATTCTCCAATGGACGGAGATTTATTTCCCCTCCATCATCACTCTGTGACTTGAGCCTAACAAAAGCCCCATGACATCTGAAGAGAGGAATGGGACCTTTGGAATTATCCAAAGGTTTTGATATACTGTTACTTTTGAAGATCTCCGATGTGTTTTATGTGAAGATGGTCAATGCTGTACCACTAACACTAAACCAATAGTAAATAGCATATTAATAACAGACTTGCAGTTCAACTGTTCCAAGCCAACACTGAAACGCTTTGTGCTCTTCTCAAGTAGTCCACAGACCTAAACTGATCACCAGGACATATTCAGAAACAAGAGCCCCAGCATGCATTTCACGAAAAAAGATCAAACCAGCGCCGCTCTCCTACCATGGCCTGTTGATTCCCAGATAACACTACGACAGTGAGATGTTCTACAAAATTTCCAGGACGCCCAAACTCTGCTACTGATAATCCACCTCCTCCCCTTTTTCCACCCCGCATGAGTACTGAACTTGAATGAGTAAGAAATCCCTCTTCCTTCGGGCTAGATTTTGTGACATTGATGGGAGAGGGGATAGTCATGAAAGTTTACAGACACTTTAGTAGAAGGTGTGTGTGTCCTGAAAGGATGCTGGGGCAAGATCAGCGCTGCGATCACTTAACAGTAGGGATCGGGATAATTAAAAAACACCCCTAGCGATCACAATTTCCACCTCGGCCCCACCAAGAACAAACCAGCAGCGAAAGGGGCGTGAAATACTTGCTGAGTACACTAGCAGTTGAGGGGAGAAAAATAAAAAGCTCCAGCACATACATCTCTCTCTCCTGTTCCAAGTTACACAAAATGTTTTTTTGTTTTCTTTTTATATAAAAAAAATAATAAAATAAGTGAAACACGCAGGTAAAATTGTACATTATATGCAAAAAATGTCCAACACTGGAAAGGCGTGGTGAGCACAGCACAGAGACCCGATTCTGACATGGAGGGTGCTCCTTTGAATGTTGAAGAGTGCCGAGCCTTGTACTCAGCGGGTGGACGGATCGCAGCCGGCGAGCCCTTTGACAGGCAGGAGAAAGTAAGTCTTTTCTCAACAGGAATTTGAACTGACTTGGCTTGAAAGTCCTAGCGCGCTTCCCCGTCAGTTCCTGGTGATCCAAAGTCACTACTCAAGCCCCTGTGGTGGGGGCGGTGCCCCGGCGCGGTCTCCTGTCGCAGGTGGTCACGCTGTGGTGATGGCGTTCAGGTCCTTCATCAGCCCCTCCAGGTGGGCCATCTCTTTGGTGAGCTCATCTGGCTCGTAACTCTGCAAGGGACAAAACAGGGCAAATTGTCAAGAAAGAGATGATATAAACGTAGAAAGAGACTAGGGCCACAGGCTCAAGCAGGTACTTAACACACAGTCGACGGCTGTAAAAACAACAGAAAGAAAGAGGAAGGGTGGCATGATAAAAGAAAGGGCATCACTGGAAGAGGGCCTGCTGACAAGTAAAGCAACTGTCATGAGGTCATGCTACGAAAGAGTAGGGGGCACTGGGTCATGAAAGAGAGGACAGGTAAGAGGAGGGAAAACATTAGGGGAGGGACAGCACAAACAGGTTAGAGAGAAAAAGGGGCAAAAGGCAGAAAATTATTAATTATGATTTCAAATATAATTAGTAGGTAATGCATTTTCTAAATTGATTTATTTCCTTGTTTATCTAATGCAATAAACTTGCCTAGAAAACAACTGACAGTAAGTAGCCTGGCATTCACAAGTATTCTCCTAATGAACAAGTTACTTACCTTCGGTAACGATATATCTGTAAGAAACAGTAGTTAGTATTAGATTCCTTACCTTAGAATATCCCCAGGCGTCAGTCTGGATCCGGAAACTTTTGCGTAGCAGTACCCCTGCCGTCGGTAGGCGTCGTCTGCAGGCGTCCCCTGCGGCTCCGCGTCGTCTGCGTCGTGCGCCGTGATGACGTCGCTGGAGTATATAGACGCCGCCTCCGCGCGCTGACGTCAGTTCTTTGCACACAGCTTTTCCGCGCCAGAACACGCAGAGCCATGTGAGAACTAACACTGGTGCCATTTGAAACTAGGGCCCTGAAAGGGATGTCCTTAACCCTAGGTATCAGTTCGCAGAACGGGGAGGACGGGTGGGGCGGTAAGGAATCTAATACTAACTACTGTTTCTTACAGATATATCGTTACCGAAGGTAAGTAACTTGTTCATCTGAAAGAAACAGGTTAGTATTAGATTCCTTACCTTAGAATAGATACCCCAGCAATACCAACCCCGGTGGTGGGTCTGCGAACCAATACAAACCTACACCAGAAAGTCCTGGAGGACCGAACGGCCAAAGAAGCCATCCCTCCGGACTTGACTGTCCAGGCAGTAGTGCCTCGCAAAGGTGTGCAGCGAGGCCCACGTAGCCGCCTGGCAAATGTCCTGCAAAGGGACTCCCCGGCCCAGGGCAGTAGTAGCCGCCGTGGCCCGAGTGGAATGGGCCCTCAGCCCAACAGGAGGCTCCTTCCGAGCCAAAGAGTAGCATGCTTTGATGCACAGGACGACCCACCGAGAGATGGTTAGTTTCTGTACCGCCCTTCCCTTCTTCTCACCCACGTAGCCAACAAACAGTTGGTCATCCACCCGGAACTGGCGTGTGCGATCCATATAAAATGAAAGCGCACGTTTTGGGTCCAGACGATGGAGCCGCTCTTCATCCTTTGAAGGATGCGGAGGCGGGAAGAAGGAGGGTAAGGTGATGGACTGCCCGATGTGAAAAGCAGAAACTACTTTGGGCAGGAAAGAAGGCCTAGTCCTAAGAACCACCTTGTCAGGATGGACGGACAAGAAAGGAGGTTTAACAGAAAGAGCCTGGAGCTCACTCACTCTCCTGGCAGAGGTGATGGCAACCAGGAAGGCCGTCTTTAAAGTGAGAAGACGGAGAGGACAGGAATGAAGCGGCTCAAAGGGAGCGCACATCAAGAATGTCAGAACCAGGTTCAAGTCCCACTGAGGCATCACGAACGGAACAGGAGGATACATGTGCGTGATGCCTTTCAAGAATCTCAGTACAATAGGGGACTTGAATAAAGACGGCTGATCAGGTAGCCTTAAGAAGGCGGAAAGGGCAGAAAGGTAGCCCTTGATAGTGCCCAGAGCAGAGCCCTGCTGGGCAAGAGAAAGAAGGAAGAGGAGAACCTCGGAAAGAGGGGCAGAAAGGGGATCCACAGCCTTTGCTGTGCACCATGCCACAAATCTGTTCCACCGGCAGGCGTATACCGACTTTGTGGAGGGACGCCTGGCTGCCAGAATCACATCACAGACTTCAGGAGGCAAGTCGAATGGCCTCAACTGTCGCCGCTCAATCTCCACGCATGGAGGTGGAGGCTGGACAGGTTCGGGTGGAGGACCGTCCCCTGCTGCTGCGACAGAAGGTCCTCCTGAAGGGGCAGGCGGATCGAGGGACCGACTGACATGCTGAGTAGCTCGGGATACCAGTATCTTCGAGCCCAGTCCGGAGCCACAAGGATAACTTGGGCCCGGTCGCGCCTGATCTTCTTCAGCACTCTGGGCAGAAGTTGTATAGGCGGAAAGGCGTACAACAGACCGCAGCTCCACTCGCGCCGAAAGGCGTCGCCGAGCGAGTGCCGTCTTGGAAACTCCAACGCGCAGAACTGATGACATTGCGCGTTCTCTTCTGTGGCGAATAGATCTAACCAAGGCTCTCCCCATTGCTGAAAGAGGCCGTTCGCCACGTCCGAGTTCAGACGCCATTCGTGATCCACCGAGCACCGACGGCTGAGTTCGTCCGCCCTGGCGTTCAGAGAACCTGCCAGGTGTTGAACCGTCAGAGTCACGCCCTGACGTTCCAGCCATTGCCAGAGGCGCAGAGCCTCCTGGCAAAGGGTCCACGACCCCACACCGCCCTGTTTGTTGCAGTACCACATGGCGGTGGTGTTGTCCGTGAACACCTGCACTACACTCCCGTTGACAAAGGGGAGGAATGCCTTCAGTGCTAGGCGAATCGCCCGCAGCTCCAACATGTTGATATGGAGCCGGGACTCCGCCGGAGACCAGATGCCTCTGATCTCTGCCTCTCCCAAGTGGCCTCCCCAGCCCTGGAGGGACGCGTCCGTCACAACTACGTGCTCCGGTTGGGGAAGGGAGAGGGATCTGCCTCTGACCCAATCGCGGTCCGTAAGCCACCACTGCAACTGTCTCGCAGTGCCCTCCGAGATAAGGACATGGTCGGACAGGTTGCCCTGATGCTGGGCCCACTGAAACTTCAGGTCCCACTGCAGAGCCCGCATCCGCCACCTGGCGTGATGCACCAGAAGGATGCAGGAGGCCATCAGCCCCAGAAGCCGCATGGTCAACCTGACCGAAACCCGGGACAACGGCTGAAAGATGGGAATCAGAGCCTGAATATCCCGGACCCGCCGTTCCGGAGGATAAACCCGAAACTGCGCCGAGTCGAGAACCGCTCCGATGAAAAGGAGCTTTTGAGAGGGACACAGGTGTGATTTCGGCACATTGATGGAAAACCCCAGCTCGTGCAGGAGGTCTGCCGTCATCTGAAGGTGGTGGACGACTGTTTGGGGCGAGCCCGCCTTCAACAACCAGTCGTCGAGGTAGGGGAAGACTGAAACCCCTAACCGGCGCAGATGAGCTGCGACCACCGCCATCACTTTCGTGAACACCCGTGGGGCGCTGGTAAGGCCGAATGGGAGCACGATAAATTGAAAGTGCTCGTGGCCTACCGTGAACCGCAGGTAACGCCGGTGGGCCGGCAGGACGGGGATGTGAAAATACGCATCCTGCAAGTCCAACGCTACCATCCAGTCTTGTGGGTCTAGAGCAGCCAAGACCTGAGCCAAAGTCAACATCTTGAACTTTTCCTTCCGGAGGAAGCCGTTGACGTTCCGTAGGTCCAAGATAGGACGTAGGCCCCCTTTGTCCTTCTTGGGCACCAGAAAGTAGTGGGAGTAGCAACCACACCCTACTTCTGGCCCAGGAACGCGCTCGATGGCCCCCTTGGCCAAGAGGGCCGTAACTTCCTCCTGCAGAAGTGTCAAGTGGTCCCCCGACACACGGTGGTTCTGCGGTGGCATGGCTGGAGGAGTGGACTCGAAGGGGAGGGAGTAGCCCCTTCGGACGAGCTGCAGCACCCACCTGTCCGATGTAATCGTGCGCCAGCGGGAGTGGTGATGGCGAACCCTGCCACCCACTGGCATCACATGGGCCCGAAAGCTCGGACTAGGAAGATTTGGAGGCTGCTGCGGGGGGAGGTGTGGACTGACCTCGCCGCTGCCCTCTACCGCCACCACGGCGGAATCCACGGCCGCCACCGCGCTGGGGAGCGTTCTGCGGCGCGTGGCTGGCAGCACGCGTGGGACCGCCCCTTCCCTGGCCACGAAAGGGGCGAAACGAACCCGGTTGCTGGCGCTGGGTCGAAAGACCCAAGGACTTGGCCGTGACCCTGGAGTCCTTGAAGCGCTTAAGCGCGTTGTCCGCCTTGTCACCGAACAGGCGACTGCCATCGAAAGGCATGTCCATGAGGGCATTCTGGACATCCGGCGATAAGTTGGCGGATCTCAGCCAAGCATGGCGACGAATCGCCACCGTCGTGGATATAGCCCGTCCCAGCGAGTCGGTCGTGTCAAGACCACACCTTATCGAATACCTCGCCGCGTCCCGGCCTTCAACCAAGGCCTGGTTGAGCTTGTCCCGCACCTCCTGCGGGCATTGCGGCAGACACTCCGCGACCGTGTCCCACAGAGAGTGGGTGTAGCGGCCCAAGAGGCATGCGGTATTGCAAGACCGCAGTCCAGCACTCAAAGACGAAAAGACCTTCTTGCCAAATTGGTCATATCGCTTCGATTCCCGATCGGGCGGAGCCGACGGGAATGCGGACTGGGAAGTGGAGGCCTGGATCACCAGACTCTCCGGGGAGGGATGGGTGGAAAGGAAGGCAGGGTCGTCCGAACACGGACGGTGACGCCTGGCAACGTTCCGGTCAACCGGTGCACCGGAAGCGGGCCTGGACCAGGTGCCCAAAAGGACATCCGTCAGGGCCTCATTAAACGGCAGCAGAGGCTCCTGTGGGCATGACTGCGGTTTAAATACTTCGGTGAGGATGTTAGGTTTCACCTTAGCGACGGGGAGCTCAAGGCTCAAGGCCTTGGCAGCCCTCATCAGGACCACCGAATAGGCAGCCCCCGCCTCCGACGCCACAGGGGAAGGCGAGACAAACCCAGGGTTGGGCGACTCGTCCAGACCACTGGCATCACCTAAGTCACCTACCCAGTCCACGTCATACTGGCAGGCTCGTGACAAAGGGTCCTCAGACCCCTCCCAACCCTCTCCATAATCGTCCTCATCGCCATAGTTCGAGCCGACGATATAAACCGGCTCCTCGGAGCCAATGGGCCCCAACGGCGCCGGACTCGGCGTCGGACGACGCCGGTCCGACTCCGCGTCAGGAGTCAGAGAGGGAACGGGGGTGGCGCCGCGCGGCGCCGGGGACGGGGACCCGACGCCGGCCGGAACCGACTGCGGAATCACGGCGCCGCGCGGAGGCGGCACCACGGGTTGCCCCAATGGAATCGGCGCCGGAGAGGCCGGTGGACCAGCCGGCGACGACCCTGAAGGGCCCAGCGGCGCCGGAGCCGCCGGCGGCGCCGGGGCCGGAGCATTCGGCGGCGTCGGGGCAGGTGCACCCGAACCGCTCGGGCTCCCAGACGGGACCGACGGGCCCGCAGGCGCCGTAGGCCCCGCCGGAGGAGACATCGCCCTCATAGCCATGAGGAACTCCTCAATCTCCTCGCGCGACGCACCTTCCCCAGGGACCGACGGGTATGGGGCAGACGGCGTCGGCGACACACGCGGGGCCGCGGGGGTGGGGCCACCCGAACCCCCGGCCGCATCACGCGGGCGTCGGGGGTACGATGACGACGCCCCGACCTCTAGTGTCGCTTACCTGATGAACCGGAGGAATGGTGGCGACTCCCGGAGCGCTCATGGCGGCTCCACGATCGCTCCCTCGACCGCTCCCTCGACCTCCGACCGGACCGGGACCGCTCTTGACGCGGGGCCGACACTCGGAGCTCGAGCAGCTTGCGGGACCGCTCCCGTCTAGCTTTACCTGTCAAGGCCCGGCAGTCGACGCAGGACTCCACGTCGTGGTCCGCGCCCAGACACCGGAGGCAGAGTCGATGGTGGTCGGTGACCGACATCATTCGGTTGCACCCGTCGCAACTCTTAAACCCGGGCATCCTACCGGCACCTTGAAGAAAGAGTTAAGTTAACAAAAACTTGGTCAAAAGACCGGAGTATTGCTCTTCGGATCTGCGCTAACTGGCGCGGAAAAAAGAAGAACCGACGTCAGCGCGCGGAGGCGGCGTCTATATACTCCAGCGACGTCATCAAGGCGCACGACGCCGACGACGCGGAGCCGCAGGGGACGCCTGCAGACGACGCCTACCGACGCGCAGGGGTACTGCTACGCAAAAGTTTCCGGATCCAGACTGACGCCTGGGGATATTCTAAGGTAAGGAATCTAATACTAACCTGTTTCTTTCAGATATTACAGGTGGCGGAGACTGGGTGAGCACCAGGCCTCTTTTGTTCAGTCAAGTGAAACTTCAGATCTTTCATGATATCCAAGTTGTAAAGCAGTGGTAAAAAGGCTAGTTTCTTAACAACCCCAAAAATATTCACTAGTGAAACATAATGTATGGATAAATTGTCTGACGTGGGCAAGTAGGTCTAGCAGACATGAAAAAGCCTAGCACAAACTGTTTGGGGAACAGGTCTTCTGCAGATTGTTCTGTTGCCCCCTAATGCGATGAAGTAACATCTGCACTAAACTCGATATCCGTCCATGCTAGACTTTAAGAACTAGCTTTTGGATGTCTTAGTAAAGTAGTCAGCCTTTGATTTACCTCTTTACACCCTGCCCCCAGATCAATGGTTTCTTGGATATTAGAGGCTGCTTACTGCTCCCTCTTGGAAGAGTCCTTCCTTTTTCATTTTTCTCAGGTGTCCTCATCTTGCTCAAACTCATGGCTGCCCCACGGTTGCATCTTTCCTCTACTGCCTCATAAATACACGTTGTTCTCAGGTAGGTGTTACCTCTAATGTGTGATAGTTATCTAGCAGCACTCATGATTCCAATCCCTTAATAGTCTCCCTTGGGTGTCATCAACCACCTAATGATTCATAGATCTACCACTACCCTCCTAGGTCCATTCTTTCACTGCTTTTTGGTATTCTCACTCTAGTGCGATGCCACCTGGTTTTCCAATGCCTTGCACATATGGAAATGTCCTCTGTGTTGTCTTCCCTACAATTTCTCATCAACGGTATATTCACTCAAGCCCTATTTCCGCCTGATGCCTTACGAGTCTGCAACTGTCTTCATACATTTTTTATAGTCGCTCTACCATGGCATGATGATTTTGTGGTCTTTCTCCACTATCCGCCCCCACCCCCCAATGACTCAAATATCCATTGTCCCTTGATCCTCAAATAAAACAAGTGTGTGTTCCTCTAATGCCACATAGGTCTCTTACAGACCTCAGGCTCATCTTCACTCTGAGGTATTTACAGGTTTCTGCCAGCCCAAAGCTTCATCTTCTCTTTAATACTTTACATGTGCATAGCTTACCTTGCAAGTCGTATCTCTAAAAGCCTTACGAGCATCCAGCAGCCTTGCAGAACATTTTCCCCTTATTGTCTTAAGCATCCAGCTGCCTTCAGTATTACATTATCTCTAATACATCATAGGTTTCCAATACCCTTCTTCAGCGATTCTTGTAATGCTTTTCAACTGTTCTTCTGTTCTCATGGGTCATCTTTTGTATAATGCCTCTTAAATTGCCTACTGTCCATAGGGGCCATCCTACCTTTAATGTATTACAGGTGTAATGCTGACCTTACATTCCATTCTCCCTCAAAAACCAAATACATATCCACTGAATCCAGTTGTAATCCTCCCCGTCTTAAGCCCACAGCTCTCGCTTTGATCTCAAGTCCCACCTTCCCTCTCGCGTCTAGGCAGTTATTGACCCCAATCGGAAACCTTGAGACGAACTGGGTCTTATTTTACAAACCAGTTAAAACTTTGTGTGTGTCCTCCCCATTGGACAAAAATCCTTATGTAAATCGGTTCCTTGTACATTTAAAAGATGGCGTGATTCTTTTAATCGCACTATTTAAGCGTGGGAATTACATGACCAAAAACAGCTCGATTCTCAAGCATTAACGTTATCCCTCTATTGGGATTCCTCATACCATCCAAGCGTTGCCCATAACTAGCAGATACTTACGCTCTCAGAATCCTCAAGCATCCTGGAGGTCTCCTGCACATCTGGGGCACTAGGAACAATCACTGGCATGGGGGGTCGTGCTCTTCCCAAAGTCCCGATGGAAGCGGTCTTCACAGGAAGAACCTGTGGGTTTACACCTTAGATAAAAAGATTCATGTTTATTTCAAGCATTTTACATCAGGAGAGAATACCAGATATACAGGACAAGCAGCAGAGATGCAAACATCTGCTACATGCAGTGTACACTAGACAGACAACAGGGAGGTAAGCACCTATAAGGAATTACAAGGACAGAACTGGAGATAGAGAGAAGAACCATGGACTTCAGATTTGGCACTTACTTGTTTGAGGGAGCAGTGGTGTATTCGGTAGGGCAGAGTCGTGTGCAATGCTGACAGTAACGGGAACCGCTGGTACAGCAAAACTCTTGAGGGGATGAGAGGGGCGGACATGGGCTGTCGGAACATTCGCGACACACTCTTCTTCTTGAGCAGCAGCCATATACGAAGCAGAAACGGGTTCAGGGTCCTGATGGTCTGCACAACAGGTCTGCGAGGAGGATGCTGGCATAGAGTCTGTGCTGGGCGTGTTACGGATGGACTCTGTCAGAGAAACGTTGCATGGATTTAGCATTTGGGCGTCATATTAGTACAATGCAACTACAGAAACTAAATACAAGATCTAGATGAACCTCCCACCAGTTACGTGCAATGTCACAACTGGCACGGACTGCTCCCAGGGACGTCCATCCGGCACACGTGCCTCTCACCTGTGGAGTTGGCCCTGTCGGAGTGAGACCCGGAAGATCCGGGGGGTCGAGGGCTGCTGGGATTGAGGAGGTAGTTGCGGGTGGGAGAAGCCAGACTGCTGGAGTGGAAGTGATGATGAGGGTGATCAATGGAATGGATGGGATGAGCACTGATCACAGCTGTGGACGGACAAGTCAGAAATGCTTAATTGATGAAAAGAGATGGAGAAGTAACAGACACATGAACAAAAAAAGCATGCGTTGCACAGGCATGTGGACGTTTAAAAATATGCACTTCATACACTCCCACAAACAAGGGCCCAGTGACAGAACAACACCCATGCACCCATCTAGCTTTCATACAAAAACGTTTGGAAGGAGAAAAAACATTTGCATCTACCCAGCCTGGCAGGAATTCCACAGGAACAGCCAATGTCCAAAAGGAGGCACGCCAACAACAGGCAGACACATCAGAACAAGCATTCAAAACACGTTTACACAACTGGACAAGTGCACATGCACACACAAACACGCACAAAACAAAACTATGGATTTAATTAACAGGATTGCATGAATAGGCATACACAGACAGCAACTTCTCTGGTGAAGAGATCAGAAGAGGTAATGTCAAGACAAGCAAATGACATGGAAGAGAAATGCTGGAAACATTTACTGTAGGAATGAACCTAGAGGCTGAGTTCTATCTATACAAAACATCCTCAATGACAAGTAAAACTAAGCAAAGGAAGTGGTTTATTTTTTGATTAAACAAACCTCTTCGGTTTAGAACTTATCAGATGAAGAGTATAGAAGATACTCTGGAAAAATTAAATTCTAGCCATCTGAGGGTCACTTTGCAGTACATGAATGTCCGACTCCTTCATGATAAGAAAGATCAAACAGGCATTATGGTGAAACTAATTATAATGGACCACTTTCACAATGCTGCTCATTGGACAGCTTGACTTTCCCTAAAGGATGTGTAATATGAGATACTACAGCACTATGCCTTCTTTCTATCATCTTCCTAATACTGGAAGGCGCATTCACCTGCTTTTTTTTTTTTTGCAGAGTTTTATATAGCGCGAACTAGACCCGAACCGTATCGGGTATCAGAGCGCTTTACATAACACCAGTTACGTTACATGAGGACACACATTCAATTTTTAGGCACGGGGAGATTAAGTGATTTACCCAGAATCACAGGAGGGTTTGGCGTCGTTACCGAGACTCGAACCCAGATCCCCAGGTCCGAGGTCGAGTGCCCTAGCCTATAATACAAGAATATTTTGCCACAAAGCGATTAAGCTTAAAACACCCTTCACACATAGGGTTAGGTTGGTGGTATTGTACTAGGATGCGGCGCCTCAGGGGACTGTACACCTTTAAATATTTGTTTTCTCTATCTTGGGAACGGTGCTATAAGGAGAAGAGAACCACACTTCCTCTTCTAACATAGGCTGTGCCTAAATAAACATTTGAACACTCCTTAGCACTCGTTACAGTATTCAGCACAGATTTGCACATGTGTATTTCACTCATACATAAGTTATGCAAGATTTAAAAATTGTATCTGTAAGGGGACTTCGGTTCTTTACAAGGTTTTTCTTCACTTATTTGCCACAGTATCGGTATGTCTTAAGGCAGCTTTCGTGTCTTCGAATGTCCCCGCTGCTCCGTGTTGGCTGCACCAAACACGGAGCAGCGGGGACATTCGAAGACACGATAGCATCAACGGCGAAAGCTGCCTTAAGACATACCGATACTGTGGCAAATAAGTGAAGAAAAACCTTGTAAAGAACCGAAGTCCCCTTACAGATACCCCTTCGAGGGTTGGAATTATCACCTCAAGGACGAAAAAGGAACACTCGAGGAAAATAGCCTTGAAAAAGTCAAGGGTTACATTCCCTACTGACGAAACACGTGTTGGCTGTAACATCTATCAAAATAAAAAACAACACCTGCGGAACAACCTGAACTACGAGGACCTCAATTTTTAAATCTTGCATAACTTATGTATGAGTGAAATACACATGTGCAAATCTGTGCTGAATACTGTAACGAGTGCTAAGGAGTGTTCAAACCCTTCACACATACCTCTTCTTATTCCAACTCTGACCTTTGTTTTGATGGCTTCCCATGTTTAAGTTTGCTCCTGGGGCTTGAGAAAGAAACCACTGCAGAGAATGCTGCGAGTCTTTGCATCAAAGAACCAACTAAAGCGGACTTGGAGGATTATAAAAACGCCTACCATTTTGTATCGATTCGATTCCAAGGACTTTGTGGCAGTACCAGGTCCGGTTGCCTTGTAAACCCACATGCCTTCACAGCAGAGCAAAGACTCGGCTTGTCTCCTCACTTTCAAGTACTTGAATAAACTCACATGATTGGTTCATTGTATGCATCCAAACTGGGAGTGAGGAACACAACAATGCTCTCTTGTGCACTGCACTCCTTTACCCAGACACTGAATCCACACAGTGGTATCTCCAAATAAAGCCATCAAATGTGGGAATGGGAGTAGCTAAAATCATCACGTCTGCACAAATGAACTTCTGGAGAAGGAGAAAAGTTGCCGTTTTCCATTCACCTTGGACTGAACGTGTTGAATAATTAACTTACATTTCATAATGCTAATTCGGTGGATACTCTAACTGCAGATTCCTCACCAGTAGAATATCCCCAGGTGCCACAACAGATCCAGAGAATTTCATACCACTGGAAGTGACGGAGCAGGGAAGTACATAAGCATCATCCCTGTGCACTCTGGCGGAGGCTATTAGGATGACTTGTGCTAGGTTTGCTGTGATTTTTCCAGAACCTGAAGCAAGAGAGGCACTGATGGAACGCATAAAGGAGACCCATATGCCATTGCAGTGGAACTGAAACTCCCAGTGACTTTACAGGTGGAAACTTCAGTACACAGTAGTTTTGACACTGCGCGTTTCCACTGGTGGTATATGGATCTTACTGGGGTACATCCCACTGATAAAAGATGGCCCTTGCCACCTCGGGATGGAGATGGTGCTAGTGATCTGGCAGTCATCTGTTCAGAGCGTCTGCTCTAGCATTCAGAGATCCTGCTAAATGGCTGCCTGCCAGAGAGATAGTCTGCTGGACCAGCAACCTCCGGAGATATAGGGCTTCCAGGAACAAGATACGGAATCCCAGGCTGCCCTGCTTGTAGCAATCGCACAGGACGGTCACGTTGTCCATGAGGATCTGCACCGGCCTCCACTAGATGGATGGAATGAAGACTTTCAGGGTCAGGCAGATTACCCAAAGATCCAGAAC
The DNA here is from genome assembly GCF_964261635.1 of Lissotriton helveticus. NCBI lineage: Eukaryota > Metazoa > Chordata > Amphibia > Caudata > Salamandridae > Lissotriton > Lissotriton helveticus. Next base: position 194,451,758 of record NC_136062.1, on the reverse strand, counting down.
ACCGGTAGATACCACTACAAAGCCCTCTGATCTCCACAGGTGCATCCGCCAAAACTGTAAAGTCTGTGAGGCCACAAGAATGTCTGCAAGACCCTCACAGAATAATAATACTAGCTTAGGAGAGGTTGGACCTGGTTGAAGGATCTGACCAAAAAGATTTGCCTTAGTTTCAACAGTAAGCAACTGTAACTTTGACACTTGTGCTGCCCTTAGCACCCCTACTGCGAAAAAGGCAATCCTTCCATTGGTGTCCCAGGTGTCGAGTCTAATTCAATTCCAAAGATGGATCCAGAACACTGGCATTCTGTTACCTTAGGTACAGCCCATCATCAGTATAGAGAGGGGGGAGCAGGTTGTTTACTCCTCATCGTTAGTGTCATGGCGAACATTTTGCATACATTGAACTGCGTCAGAGCAAGATCTAAATAAGGCCTCTTGTCATCGATGGCACTGGTGTCAAGACAGAGGCTGACGATTAGAATTAAGTTACAAAGTGACTGGCTGCACTTTCGTAATCTGGTAGGAAGACACAGGCCTGGGACAGGACAATGACGACTCCGGGTCAGACCCAGTGCTGGTGGATTTGGCACCGGCACTTAAGCACAAGTTACTTATTTGTGTAACAATATACATTAGAGACATTAGTTAGTGATAGATTGCTTACCTTAGAATATCCCCAGGAGTCAGGCTTGATCCGGAAAGTTTTTCTGCTTAGCAGTACCTCTGTGCGCCAGTAGGTAGCGTGCTGCGGCTCGGCGTCCGTCACCAGCGTCGTAGGCACCGAGATTATCCCACGGAGAGTACTTAGGAGCCACTAATGCACACTGATGTCGGTTCTGTACACAACTATTCCGCGCCAAAACGCAGAGCCTTGCAAGAGACTGACGATTGGTGCATAAAACTAGGGCCCTAAAAGGGGAATGACCTTAACCCTAGTAACCGGTTCGCAGAACGGGGAGGATGGGTGGGGCGGTAAGGAATCTGTCACTAACTAATGTCTCCTACAGATATATTGTTACACAAGTAAGTAACTTGTGCATCTGAAAGAGACACATTAGTGATAGATTCCTTACCTTAGAAAAGATACCCCAGAGATACCAACCCCGGTGGAGGGTCTGCGAACAGGATTACACCAGAAAGTCACGGATCACAGAATGGCCAAAGAAGCCGTCTCTCCAGACCGGACTGTCAAGGCAGTGGTGCTTGGTAAACGTGTGCAGCAAGGCCCACGTGGCTGCCTGACAAATATTCTGCAGGGGGACACTACGTACCAAGGCAGTAGTGGCTGCTGTTGCCCTGGTTGAATGGACACGCAGCCCCACAGGAGGCTCCTTCTTGCGCAAGGAGTAACATGCTCCGGGAAATGGTCTGTTTGTGCACGGCTCGACCTTTTTTGGCGCCCACGCAGCTAACAACGAGCTTTTCATATACCTGGAACGGCTGTGTACGCTGCAGATAGAATGCAAGTGCACGTTTTGGGTCCAGACGGTGGAGCCTCTCCTCTTCCCTTGAAGGACGCGGAGGCGGAAAGAAGGTGGGCAAAGTGATGGTCTGCCCGATGTGGAAGGGCGATGCAACCTTTGGCAAGAAAGAAGGACGGGTACTCAGAACCACCTTGTCTGGATGGACAGAAAGGAAAGGAGGTTCAGAAGAAAGAGCCTGGAGCTCACTCACTCTTCTGGTAGAGGTGATAGCTACCAGGAAAGCCATCTTGAGAGTAAGAAGACGTAAGGGACAGTTATGAAGGGGCTCAAAGGAAGCGCACATCAGAAAAATCAAGACAAGATTCAAGTTCCACTGAGGCATTATGAAGGGAACCGGTGGAAACGTATGCGTAATGCCTTTAAGGAAACGGTTAACAACCGGGGACTTAAAAAGAGAAGGTGATCTGGAAGCCGTAGAAAGGCAGAGATGGCCGAAAGATAACCTTTGATAGTGCCCAGAGCAGAGCCCTGCTGGGCCAAGGAGAGAAGGAACAGAAGAACCTCAGAAAGAGGGGCAGAAAGGGGATCCACAGCCTTTGCTGCGCACCATGCCACAAATTTGTTCCACCTGCAGGCGTATACCGTTTTAGCGGAGGGACACCTGGCTGCCAGAATGACATCACAGACTTCGGGAGGAAGATCGAAAGGTGTCAACTGTCCCCGCTCAACCTCCAAGCATGGAGGTGGAGGCTGGTAAGGTTCGGGTGGAGGACCGTCCCCATCTGCTACGACAGAAGATCCACCAGAAGAGGCAGACTGATCGACGCTCATAATGAGTAGATCGGGATATCAAACTGTTCGAGCCCAGTCCGGAGCCACAAGAATCACTTGGGTCCGGTCGCACCTGATCTTCTGCAGCACTCTGGCAGAAGTGGTATAAGCAGAAAGGCGTACAACAGACCGCAGTTCCACTCGCGACGAAAAGCGTCTCCGAGCGAGTGCCGCCTTAGAAATTCCAACGCGCAGAACTGATGACATTGCTTGTTCTCTTCGGTGGCAAATAGATCTAACCAAGGCTCTCCCCACTGCAGAAAGAGACCCTGCGCCACGTCAGAGTTCAGGCGCCATTCGTTATCCATCAAGCAACGGCGGCTGAGTTCGTCCCCCCTGGCGTTCAGAGAACCTGCCAGGTGTTGAACCACCAAGGTAATGCCTTGACGTTCCAGCCATGTCCAGAGGCGCAGACCCTCCTAACAAAGGGTCCAGGACCCCACCCCGCCCTCCTTGATGCAATACCACATGGCGGTGGTGTTGTCCGTGAACACCTGCACTACACTTCCCTGGACAGAGGGAAGGAATGCCTTCAGTGTAAGTCGGATCGCCCGCAGCTCTAGATGGTTGATATTGAGTCGGGATTCCGCCGGAGACCAGAGGCCTCTGATCTCCACCTCTCCCATGTGGCCTCCCCATCCCAGGAGGGACGCATCCGCCACCAATGTGTGCTCCGGTTTGGGAAGGGAGAGGGATCGGCCACTGACCCAATCGCGATTCGTGAGCCACCACTGTAACACTCGTGCAGCGCCCTCCGAGACCTGGACGTGATCGGACAGGTTGCCCTGATGCTGGGCCCACTGGAACTTCAGCTCCCACTGCAGAGCCTGCATATGCCACCTTGCATGTGTCACCAGCAGGATGCAGGAGGCCATCAGGGCCAGAAGCCGGAGGGTCACCCTGAAGGAAACCCGGGATAAAGGCTGAAAGAGCGGAATCATTGCCTGAATATCCCAGACTCGCTGCTCGGGAGGATAAACCTGAAACAGTATTGAATCCAGAACTGCTCCGACGAAAGGAAGCTTCTGAGAGGGACTCAGGTGCGACTTCGGCACGTTGATGGAGAACCCCAGCAAGTGCAGGAGGTCGGCCGTAGTCTGGAGGTGGGTGACGACTGCCTGGGGCAAGCCCGCTTTCACAGCCAGTTGTCGACACCCCTGACGTGCACAGATGAGCCGCGACCACCGACATTACCTTCGTGAACACCCGAGGGTCACTGGTAAGGCCGGAGGGGAGCACGGCAAAATGAAAATGCTCCTGGCCTACCGTGAATCGCAGGTAGCGCCGTTGGGCCGGAAGGACGGGGATGTGAAAATAGGCATCCTGCAAGTCCAACGCCACCTTCCAGTCTCCAGGGCAGCCAGGACCTGAGCATAAGTCAGCATCTTGAACTTCTCTGGAGGAAGCGATTCACATCCTGGAGGTCCAAGATGGGGCGCAGGCCCCCCTTGTCCTTCTCGGGGACCAAGAAGTAGTGGTAACCACTTCCTACTTCCTGACCGGGAACGCACTCTATGGCCCCCTTGGCCAGGAAAGCGGTGACTTCCTGATGGAGAAGAGCCAAAGATTCCCCCGACATGCAGTGGTACCGAGGTGGCATGGCTGGAGGAGAGGACAGAAAGGGGAGCGAGTAACCGTGGCAGATTATCTGCGGCACCCACCTGTCTGAGGTAATTTTGCACCAGGGGTGGAGGTGGTGTCGTACCCTGCCACCCACCGGCATGGGGTGCTCCCTGAAGCTCGGATTAGGAAGGCTTAGAGGCAGAAGCAGCGGGGTTGGAGGTTACCAGACCCGCTCCTGCGGATGCCACATCTGCGTCCACGCTGGGGCTGGGTCTGCACAGGTTTAGCTGAGGAGTGTGCTTGGGTGCTCTTACCCTGGCCACGAAAGGAATGAAACCCAGACGTGGCAGGGGGCCTCGTAGAAAAACCCAAAGACTTGGCAGTGGCACAAGAGTCTTTAAAGCGCTCCAGGTCATTGTCCTCCTTGTCGCCAAAGAGACAGGAGCCATCAATGGGCATGTCCATGAGCGAGCTCTGGACATCGGGTGAGAACCCAGTGGAATGCAACTGGGCCTTGCGCCGCAAGGCCACCGTCATGGAAATCGCCCTGCCCAACGAATCAGCGGTGTCCAAACCACACCTAATGACAAACTTCGCTGCATCCTTGCCCTCCGCAATAGCTTGGGAAAGGACAGTCTGGACTTCCTCAGAGCACTGAGGCAGAACCTCTGCCACCGATCCCACACTGCGTGGGAGTAACGGCCCAATAAGCAGGCATTATTAACCAACCTCAACCCCAAACTGGCTGAGGAGAACAACCTCTTGCCATATTGGTCCACCCTCTTAGAGTTCTTATCTGGCGAAGCAGAGGGAAAGGCACTCTGCGAAGTCGAGGCCTGAATGACCAGATTCGCAGGCGTGGGGTGAGTGGTCAAAAAGGCAGGATCACCAGGCACCTGGCAATGACGCCTAGCGACGTTCTTATCCACCGGTGCCCCCGAGGGCGGCCGCAACCAAGTGCCCAAGAGGACTTCGGTAAGGGCCTCATTGAAAGGAAGCAGCAGCGCCGACGACGTAGAAGCCATCTGGAGCACCTCCGTAAAGAGGTTGGTCTTACGGGCCACCGCAGGGAGGTCGAGAAAGAGCCTCCGCGGCTCAAAGCAGCACCATAGTATAGGAAGCGCCTTCCTCCCTAGTAGGCGGAGGTAAGGCAAACCCAGAAGACACATCAAGTTCACCTGCATCTTGAAGGTCATCTACCCAATCCTGCTCGGAGTCACACTGCCGTGCAAGGGGGTCCTCAGAGTCATCCCAGTCCTCGTCTGGCTCCGGGGTAGAAGGAGCCGGCCGCAGCGGCAGGTTCGGAACCGGAGAGGGGGTCAGGGTGGCCGCGCCGGAGCCGCATCCCAACGTGAATCCCAGGCCGGAACAAAATGGTCCGGGAACCGGGGCAGGGGCGGGATAAACACGCTGGGGCCGAAGTCAAGGGCGGCGCCGGGGCCGGAGCCAGCGGTGCTGCACCTTGTGGCGCCGGAGCAAAGGGCGCTGGACCCAGTGGCTCCGTGGCTGGCGCCAGAGGCGGTGCGGTCGGGTCATCAGGATCTGGACACGGACCGCGGGGCCCGCAGGCGCGAGCCCGAGGACTCAACAGACGGTACATGGCAGCAAGAAACTCTTACATCTGTTCAGGAGTCGCGGACAGACCCGAGTATAGCGGGTAGGCCGCGGGACACCCAGGCTCCAGAGGAGCCGCAGGGGCCCCCCGTCCGCCTCTGGGGAGTGACGGGGGGACGTTGGAGAGCGAACGCGCTTCTTTGACTTCTTTCTATGGCGTCGCTTACCGGAATCTGAAGTGAAAGACTTAGAGTCCGAGAAGCGACAGCCCCAGTCCCGCGAACAGCCCTTAGACCCGGAGCGACGGTGAGAGTGCTGGACCTCCAGCAACTTCCGCCGCCGCTCCTGTAATGCCTTTGAGGCCATGGCACTGCAGTCCTGGGAGTCATGGTCGGTCTCCAGGCAGTAGAGCCAGACATCATGGGGTCCGCCACCGACATATTACGGTGGCACGACCCCCAAGACTTGAAGCCGGGCATTCCTACGTGCACCAAGAGACAAGAAAAGGAGACAAAAAGTCTAAAAAAAGTTGTCAAAAAATGATCGAGGTGTGTGCTCAATCCAGATCTGCGCTTTAGGTGCGAAAAAAGAAAGAACTGACGTCAGCGCACATGGGTGGCGCCTAAGTACTCTCCGTGATGTCATCTCGAAGCCTACGATGCCAGTGACGGACGCGGAGCCGCAGGACGCCACCTACTGGCGCGCAGAGGTACTGCTAAGCAGAAAAACTTTCCAGATCCAGCCGGACGCCTGGGGATATTCTAAGGTAAGGAATCGATCACTAACGTGTCTCTTTCAGTTGGACGGGCGTGGACTCAGGGGTGAAAGTCTGCACTGGAGCCAGAACAGGTCTACACATAGGTTTACCCGGGGTCAGCTGGCACCAAAGGAAGTGCAACTGGAGTCACGGAAGGCTTTGTGAGGCCAGAATTCATGCCAGCAGGAAACAGAAGTGTTTGTATTAGCTGCTGCAAGGCCACTATTTGCTGCTATTCGTGGACGGCCAGGGAATCCTGGACGTGCCAGGACTTGCTGCAAGACCGGATCGGAGTCAGAAGATGCTTGTGAGCTATGATCTTTCGATTGACTCCCTTGCGATTTCTCAATGATTTTGGGGGTGGGATTGTATTAAATCATACTTAGCTTTCTTGTGAGACTTCGAATTACCAGACTTACAGCAGGAATGGGACCGTCTTCTTGACTAGGATTGCACACAGCTCAGTAACTTGGAAAGAGGACTTAAGCTTCAACAGGGACCTGTTTTTTTTGTTTTCCACTGTAGAGTTCCATCTCCCGGATAACCTCTGGGTGCTTTATGGCACATTTATGGCACAATTTTCAATTGTCACCAAAGGCCCAGAACCAAAGACGCACACTATGCTGGTCTGTAACTGGCATCTGCTTCTTGAAGTCACAGCACAGCTTGAATCCTGATTTTGAAGACCTCGTCGCAGGCACTCTGTTTGATGTAGTCTGAAGACAAAGTTGGGAGGGGAGATTCTGATATGCACTGAAAGGCTTGGAAAGAAAGGAATGGAGATCAGCGCACATTGGTGGTACCTATTCTCTTGCTCTGCCACTTCCAGGGTGGTACAGAGGAGCCGGATTGCACCGCCTTCAGGCGAGCAGCAGCATTGCTATAAGTTCTCTGGAATCAGTCAGGAACCGAGAATATTAGAAAAGCTAAGGAATCTGCAGTTAGAAATATCAATGAGAAAATGCCATTCTAAAATCAGGCACAAGGCGATGAGCGAAGGAAGCAACTAGATTCTTGTAGAAAAAAGGAGATCACCCTCCCGCAAGCCATCAGATTACCTTTTTCCATCTCTGGAGATAAAAACTAGGAGAGTGGGTGGGTGAAAGAATAGCCATTTAAGCCCACATTTGTTTTATAGCAGGTTCATTCAAATGAAATTACAAAGAAGCACATCCCCCGATCATGACTCAAATTATTCAGCACATTCAGGGCTAGCAGAGTCCCTACTGGCACTGGTCAGCTGCATTCCAGACTAAACATGAATAACACTGTGTTTTTTAGTATGGCTCTCCGAGATTCATTCTGTACAAATCACCTTCCGGGAAAGGATTGGGCCAGACAGAGGGGGGGGAAAAGTATGCTCCTCTTTCCAGACTTTCCAGCAAGCAAACACTGCTGTGGACATTAAGCTTAGGCTTGGGACACCCTGCGCAGAGACTAAGCTCCGCCCAGCATAGCTCTTCGGGTCACTGAGACATTGATGCCCCTCGACCACTTCAAAGTGGTGATCCTAGGAGGAACCACTTCATTCACCTTATTTTCACATCAAAGTGTGACAAGCTTGGGGAAAGGATGTTTAAATATTTTTTCTTTTCTTTGCACTGTTTGAAATGTAGTAGATAACTTCTCTTTTTCCCTGTTCTTGTGTTTCACCTTCTACATACCCTTTGGTCTTTCCTGGTTCCTTCACTCCTTTTTCCTGTTTAATATGTTTAACTTTATATGGTGAATCAATGTTTACTAAACATTTAGAAGTGTTCTTGCTAGACTAAAATGACTACTTATCGTGCGAATAACTTTGGGCCAAATTACTGATCGGCAACTCTTGGTGGAATACAGTGGATTTGTACTGGTTTGATGTGTACTTACCAATATAAATGATTTAAACCAAAAATCTAATTCATTTTTTTTTAAACAATCAAAATTTAGCTAACAACGCAGAGGCTTGGGATGGCCTGATAATTTTAAGCTCCTCACTTTTTCTAAGAGTGAAGCTTTCATTTATTCAAAAAAGAGACACGGATGAACAACATAGTGTTCCACTGTTGTATTACCGGAAATCAATCCAGGGGAGGTTAATGCATCCCTGCATGTACCTGGGTGGCTGGAGTGTAGTTCGTATTTGCCACTGTCCTTCCTCAGCGTTTCTGCTGCCTCACTACCCTTACAATTGGAAGCAACACCTATTAATGAAGTTGTGCACTCCTGCCTATCTCTACTAGTATCCCTGCTACATGAGCTTACTGGCCGACTGGTATACTATAACCAATAATCAGCAGCCACAAGATCCCTCACATTACCACAGAAGCTCCTACAGGGACTCTCGACAACCCGCCACTTGATTTCCCAAATCTACAAGACCCTGCAGGCCAACATTCTTAAACCACGCTCTCCATGCAAGAGGGTTTGGAAAGAGGACATGGGCGTTGTATTAGATGAACAATGGGAGACCATTCACACCTGCACAACCAATTTCGGAAAGCATGCACAAGGTAGGGAAGTACTATTATTTAAAGATGGCACTACACTCCAGCACTTCACATAATGAATTATTGCAGACCCAGGGATCGCTGAAGAGGATGAGGACTATTTATCATTTCCTGTGGTCTTGCCCGTGTTTAGACAAGTTCCGGAAGGATGTCCCGACAGCCATAGCCTCCATGAAAGCGAAATCCATTTTTAGTGACCCTGCATCAATCCTACAGGGGCACCCTCAAAAGAATACACATCTCATTCACAACCCCAAAGGGAAGATAATCTACCACCTATTCCTAGCAGCTAAACAGACCATACTGAGCCTCTGGGGTAAAGGGCTCATCACTAACACCTCACTGTGGTTACACAATCAGTAGCTTACAGAAAGATAGCATATGATCTACCAGACACATCGGATAAGTTTACGAGTATTGAACTTTAAAAAACAATCTGGAGTATGTGGTTACAACATTGAATTGTTGTTTTCATTGAATGCCGTTAGTACAAATAACGTATTCAAAGCTTCAAACATTGCTGCAACATCATGCAGCTAAAAAACTACTTTTCACATCTTCCCCCAGGTATTCAGAAACGAAAAGCTACCCATCTATAATTTGATTTTAAAGTTACTCCTTAGGCCATCCTGAACTCTTGTTCCTTCTTCATGTGACCGATATTTTGAGGAGTACCCTTTTGAAGAATGATAGCATCTTGCACAAGAAAGGTATCAGTTTCAACATTTGAAAGCAGATTGTACCGCCCCTCTTCATACCTCCAGCCCAGCGTGCACACACTCAAATGCCTAAGCCTCATCTCAAAACTCTTGTTGTTTTCTACAAATCATTTAATAGTACTGCAGCCCTTCTGTCTCTTTTCTATATATTCATCTCCTTGGAGGGCTGACCTCCATACCGTTCAGTAATTCAGATGTGGCCTCTTCATAGATGTGTACACCGACAGTGCAGTCTTCATTTTTATGCCCAGTTCCACCAGCTGTGCATCCCAGTGTTACTTTTAACCTCTCCAAGGCATCATAGGATAAGGAGCTAAACTAATTCAGCCTCCTGAGGTCATCGCATATGGTAATTCCACAATCACTCTCTTGTTAGGTGACTTTTGAGTGCACATCCTTTTCCCAATACCAAGTTAATGTTAACACCTTCAACCACTTCACAGATTTTCCATGGTGGCCATACTGACTGCCACAACTACCTCCAGGACACCATCATTGACACATCGACAAACCCAGAACATTGGTTACAGAGAAAGCACCACCCTTGGACTGGAACGCAGACTCGCATCGGTTTGATACATGTTGGTGTACTACAGACAAATTCAAACGACTTCTAATCATTGGCAGCTAACTACTACATTCTAAAACAAAGCTGCCTTTTGTATCATCACAACTTCCAAATCAACCACCAATCTACCGGTTTTTCCTGCTGGCGCACAACTACATCACTAATCTTTTGTCAAAGAATGCATCAACAATTAACTCGCCCAACACCAGGAATGTTCATTATCACCCAATTAACTGAACTACATTCTCACATTTCCAACCACGTAGTCTCTCAAAATTCGACTATCCAACTGCCACAACAACAAGACTAAATCTCAAAACGGCAAGCATCTTTATGCCCCCACAACTTCTCCAACCCCCTTGATTGATCAGTTGAACTTTTACAGTCCCATTAACAGTACAATCTTCTCAGTAACTGCCTAACAACCAAATTGATACCCCCCATTGCAGCAACCTCAATCTTCAGCTGCGTCAACTATCATCTTAGCTACCACCAATAAAGCCCAAACCATTGTATGGGCATGTGCCAAATTCATCCATTGACAATCAATACAGTTTCCCATCACCAATCCAAACTAACTTCCCCATCAACACCCCATGTCATCCTGCCATTGCATTAATTCCCTTAGCTAATCAACACTACCTCAAATCAACTTTCAAACAAAAATAATATATTCAATGTACAAACCTACAGTTCATATCCCAAAAAGTGACCACTGCCAACGAAATACTTAGTTCAACGATCTCATGAAACTAAATACTTGTGTTTGCATATTATACATTTTTTTTAAATGTTGTACTACTTTAACTACCCCTCTGTATTGCCTGCTGTAATCGTTTCACTCTATTTTTCATTTTTTTCACTCTACAGACGGCCTCATCTTTTTCAAACCCTAATCAGTATCATACACTATTGTCATGTAATGTCTTCTGCTCATCAAGGTGCCAAACTCACGTTGTGGAGGTTGAGATTCAAATGGCATCATCATTTTGGGCCTCATGCCACGCCGTCCTGCCAGTGTAGACATGCTGTCTTCAGACTCGTGTCCTAAGGAGACAAAACAAAATCATCAGGTTACAACTTGGTGGTCACCTTACCAAACACAGACACCAAAGGACACTTTAGGATAATCATAGGAAGAAATAGTTGCCCTGGTATTATGTAACTATAGATTGCCAAATTAATTTTTCATATTTAGTTGCTCCGCTAAAATTCTTTGCTGCTGTTGACTTTGCTCTTATTTACTCAAGTGTGGCAACCATAACCCAATACATAAGGCACTGCCAAATCAGCAAAGCCATGACCGTGGAACCAACCCCTTAGAATGAAATAAAGACCCACTGCTGCAAGAAAGTTTCTCCCTTCAATTCTTCGTATAGGGTGGACCGATTGAAATATCAAATAATGATATGAATCGATTGACAGGTAAATTCAGTAGCTGAAGCAAGTCTGCAGCACAGTTCTGGAAACCTGACAGGAATCCTAGTAATATAATGATATAGTTTATCAACATGACTGCGTAGTGTGCAAAAATACGAACAGCAGCCGAAAGTCATGTACATACACCTAATACCTAGCTAATACCATGGCATAAGATATTCGTATTAAACTGAATGGGACCACAGGCTCCTGGGTACCCACCCACTTACAAGGTCAACAAGTAAAGACACACCCCACCATTAATTTGGACATATATTCCCAGCTCCCAATGGGAGAAACCTCAAACGACAAGGTAGCACTTTCAAATGTTTTTCCACATAAGGGAAAGGTGATCGGCACTCCGAGAGCTGCTTTGATGGTTATACTTTTTCCTAATGAGAGTGGAAGATATATAGGAAAGCTTTGGAGCATGACCGAAGTATATTGGAAAGCTTAGTAGAAAAATGTGTGTTTATACACAGCACTTCTTGGTACTGATAGACCTCTGTCAGGTCAAGAAAAAGAGAGAGCTTCCTTAAGTTTAATAATTGTAGGACCTGATTAACAATCAGGCTAAGAGGTCTAACCAGGAGAGATAGATTCCATGTGACCCTGACTGATCTGTTGGTTCTGGTCTGTAAAATACCAAGGTCCACAATAATTCTGGGTCCAGAAACACTAGAGGCAAGGGCTGCAGGTACAGTTGTAGCTTGTCTAAACACCGGACCCCCAAAAGCTTCTCGGGGAGTCGACAACGCTCACCGGACCATCTTCCAAGATTGGGTATTCCTCTCACAGACATTCGACCCTTAATTCTGGCTCAGAGCAGGTGGCAAATTGGGAAAAAAAACAGAATTAGATCATAGTTGTAAAACATTCTGGCATGTTTACCGTGTGGTTTAACATTGCAGAGGAGTGGCAATAATTCCGGCCACCCTACACTGCTCAACTCTTAATCAAGACCTTAGTCTGATGGCTACTTTCCATTATCAAATTGTTGGTAGTCTGCTACAAAGTGATGAGAATGGAAATTACATCTACGTCATTTTAAGAGTCTCCCATGCCAGTACCATGTACATTGTAAGATGTATTCATGGTACGCTCATTTCCCTGCTATAATGGGCACCTCAACTTTTCTATTGTTGTAAAATGAGCCAGTCGCTGTGTTTATGAATGATGGTCGAGGGATTGGCAAGAATGTTTTAATCAGGTCTGGTACTTTTCCTTGCTCTACGTGCAGGGAGATTCCACATCAATAGAGAAAGGGGAAGGCAGTACCAGATAGCTTAAGTATTGCTAAACAGAGTGTGGCAATATTTCGAGTAAAATCTTGATTCGCTTCTGGAAGAAGTCTCAAGAGCACAATTTGGCTGAATGCATGCAGAATACATCACAAAACTGCACAGCAGGTCCTTAACTAGTACATAATCGGAGAACGCCTTGGATGCTAGCTCGAGCCTCCACTATAAAGCATTGTAAAAAGGAAGGAGGCAAACCCTTCTTTAAGTTCAACTGTTCAATGAAGGAGAAACTCTAAGGAATCACCAGAACTTATGAAAAGCTAATAACTTTGGTCACTACAGGCATTACAGAAATAAAGAGGAGATGTTTATATGAGGGCCCGTAGGAGGATACATTGGCAAGGACCTAAGAAACATCACCCTGGTCACCAGCAATAATCCTCTATTACAACATAACATTTGTAAAATTATCCAAACAGTAAGATTCTAAAAACAAGTTGCAATATACCTGTCCCAAGGTTTTCCATTCACCTGACATCAATTGGCACATTATTGGCCAAAACAGGTTATTAAGCCAGAATCCACATCTTGACATTTACAATCAATGAGTACTAGCTCATATATAGACATTGCTGTATGTGCACACAAACATTACCAAGCAGCCTTAACAATGTAGCTCCAGCTTAACCAACTTGCACAAGGACAAAAGCAGCATGCCAAACTCTGTGTTGATCAAACAGGTCAAATGTTATAAGGGGTGGGAGTGTCCAAAAAACGTTCTTTGGTCACAAACTGGATTTTCCCACAGAATATGTTCCTCTATATGTAACGTCAAAACTTATGTTAAAAACATTTATTGCGTTTTCCCATTAGGAGCATTATTATGATTTGGTGAAAATCTGCCCAGCCATTTGGGAGATAAATGTGTCCGGTTTGTGCATCAAAGTATGCTTATTTTTCAAACAGTTTACAAATTACTAGCAGTAGGTTGCAAGTACAAAGAATGCCATACTACACATCTGCAACACTTTGCTCATGAGCACTGAGCGGTCACAAAACCTACCCTCTCTATTGTTCATGAACATTAGGAAGAAAAGCAAAAAAACAAAACAAATAAATGAAGCAGAAACGCAGGAGAACCAAATATACATTATTCATTTGTTGTGCAGGTCTGGGATCCAGCCATATTTAAAATTGCTCTCCCTGGCATCGCAGTCAGACTGGGAGAGATCTACGTTAAAGGCCTTCAACCACTACCCCGTTTAGCCTGGCCAGGACAGAGAGAGGAGGGGATTCACAAGTACATCAGGTCTCTTGACCAGGGTGTTTTAAAAATTCACCCCTATGGCCTTACTAAGTGTTAAAGAGGAGTTGTTGCCTCTGCCTTGCTTAATGGCCTAGGAGGAGTGGGCCTCTGATCCCCAAACACTCAGCACCTTGCCCACGCACAAGGAAGAAAAGAAATGACCACTACTCCAAACTGTAACACACCAGTGAGAATTAACAAGACGTTTCAGAGGGTACCAGGGGATGCAGGACACAGAGGGGCATGCTGAGTTGTGTGGGGTGCACAGAGGGGCTCGCAGCAATCAGCAGATATAAGGCACCCTCTGAGGAGCTGCTTGGTGGATAAGTATACAGGAGGATGCAGGGGACATTCACTATCACAATTCCTCACTCATAGATCAACATACCTAATGTCATAAGTCAACAGATCAACAGACCTAATGTCATAAGTCAACAGATCCACCACACCCACTGTCATACAAAAACAAAGAAACCATTTGTTAGACTTGGCATCCTTGGCATGGTTTCCCCTGACTTTTTGCCTCTAACTCCTGTATTTTTGACACTATGCTGGAATTCGTTTTTGCTGGTTTAAATGCTTTGGGCACTTGGCCACTGCTAATCAGTGCCAAAGTGCAAGTGCTCCCTGGTTAAATTATTATTGTGATTGGCTATCCATGATTGGCATATTTGTTTTACCAGTAAGTCCCTAGTAAAGTGCACTGAGTGAGTCAGGGCTAGTGATTCAAATGCTACTAGTGGGCCTACAGCACCGATTGTTGTGCCATCCACACGAGTAGCCCTAAAATGGTGTCTCAGGCCTGCCACTGCAGTGCCTGTGCGCAGTTTGAACGGTCACGTTGTCCTGGCCAGTGTACACACGTGCCAGGCCTGACCCTTCCCTTTTCTTACACATTGGACATCCCTACGGTAGGCCCATTGTACACCCCTGGGCAGGGTGCAGTGTATGTGAAAGGTAGGACATGTACTAACAAGTGTGGGTAATATGTCCTGATAGTGAAATACTGCCAATTTCGTTTTTCACTATTAAAAGGCTATCTTGCCCATAGGATAACATAGGGAATGCTGTTTAACATGTTTACCTGCATATCTTCGTATAGCGGCAAAATAGAAAGTTGGAATCTGGCATCCCTGAACTCAGAATTTAATAACACATATTTTAGTGAAGATGATTTTTACATTTTATGCTTGGAAATAGCACTTTTAGAAAGTGCCTATTTTCTTGTTCAACCTTTCAGTGTGCATCTGCCTGTTTGTGGATTGACTGTCTGGTTTGTGAATGACAGGGGCTGGGGTGGCTCCAGGAGGCTGGGTGAGTCCGCACTAGGCTGAATAGACCTATTTGCATGTAGAGTGGTGGGAGGAGTAGCACCTGGGTCTGAATAGGGCTCTACCTGTCTTCCACAAAGCTGGCTCCACCTCCTGCAGTGCATGTGATGGCCCTGGTCCACACTCACAAAGGAAGATGATGTGCACTGGCAGAGTGCACCCAGAACTTGTTTGGACTGGGTCCAGGACCCCTCACACATAAAGAACAAATACTTATATAAATATCTGAGCTGAAACCCCTAGAACTTAGATTAGGAGAAACTTTGTGATCAAGGAGGAATCCCCATCAAAGAAGAACAGCCAGAAAGACGGAGGAAAAGTGCTGCCATTGCTGAGAGTCCGACCTTCAGTTGCTGTGATTGCAGAGGAAGAGGTTCAAGGGACTGTCTGCTGTGTCCCCCTTGCTTGAAGAGGAGCTGTGCTGTGTACCTATCTCCAAGGGCCTGAGAAGAGCTGTCCTCCTGTTACAACTCAGGGATAAAAAAGTTGCCAAGGACCTTTATAAACTTGCCCTACATCGTGCTCCGCTGTCCCTGCTGTCTCTGCGGCTGTCTGTTTGTCCTTCAGGACGTCGTTTGTGCCACCCGGCTTGCTGGCATGCTTGGCTGCTCTCCACCAGTACCGAGAGCGCCACGTTTTTCACTGTTATCGTCCAGAGATAACAAGCATTAGAAATGCAATCGGGCTCGGATTTATTTGAGTTTGAGCTAATGGCATTGTAAATGCCAATGTATTGTTGCTATGTGTTATGGAGTGTGTTCATGTGGTGTGTACTGCCAGTGATCTCCTTGTGAGTGTGAGAATATTGCACCGTTACTGCCTGTGATGTCCTTCTTGTGAGTGTGAGAAGCTTGCACCTCTGCTGCCTGTGGTCTCCTTGTGAGTGTAAGAAGCTTGCACTGCTGCTGCCTATGATGTCGTTCTTGTGAGTGGGAGAAGATTGCACCTCAGCTGCCTGTGGTCTCCTTGTGAGTGTAAGAAGCTTGCACAGCTGCTGCCTCTGATGTCCTACTCACTACTCTACTCACTACTCTGCACTCACTACTCTACTCTACTCACTACTCTGCACTCACTACTCACTACTCTAATCACTATTCTGCACTCACTACTCACTACTCTACTCACTATTCTACTCACTACTCTACTACTCTACTCACTACTCTACTCACTACTCTACTCACTACTCTACTCACTACTCACTACTCTACTCACTACTCTACTCACTACTCTACTCACTACTCTACACTCACTACTCTACTCACTACTCTACTCACTACTCTACTCACTACTCTGTACTCACTACTCACTACTCTGCACTCACTACTCACTACTCTGCACTCACTACTCACTACTCTGCACTCACTACTCTGCACTCACTACTCACTACTCTGCACTCACTACTCACTACTCTGCACTCACTACTCTACTCACTACTCTACTTTCTACTCACTACTCTACTCACTACTCACTACTCTACTCACTACTCACTTCTCTACTCACTTCTCTACTCACTTCTCTGCACTCACTACTTTACTCACTACTCTACTCTACTCACCTCACTACTCTACTCACTACTCACTACTCACTACTCTACTCACTACTCTGCACTCACTACTCACTACTCTACTCACTACTCTACTCACTACTCACTACTCCTTTATATGTAACTTTTTTGGAGTAAGTAACAGTTCCTTGAGATTTGACTTACCGCATAATGCACCTAGTCCTGGGTTCCACAAGTCCACGTGGTGTATTTTACTTTACATATTAATACGTTAATGCTGTGTAAACCGGGTCTTAACTGCTGCTTGAAGCGTGACCAGTCTAAGCGGCATCCCTCGTTGTTGGATGCGACCGTCTGGCTCATTAATCTTTAACTAATTCAGAAACTGCTATGCTGTCCTTTGAATTTACATTTTTGAGCCTTCAATAAGTAATGCAGCCAGCTTATGTAAGAAGATCTTATTTTACTTCCCAGATATATAATCATATTTTTACAGCAGTGCAAAGGTATGCACCGCCTTCTTAAGTCAGGTATTCAAAAAGGAGTTATTTGAAGCTCCTTCAGGTGTCCGTGGTACATTTTTATGGAACCTGAATCCTCCCCTTGTAGTCTGCCCGCAGGCCCTGGTCTTAAACGTCCTTTTCGAAGTTAGTTGTGACGTGCTTGTTCCGTACTCAGCCTGTTTTGGGTGGTCACTAAACAGATTTCCATCAGTCAGATGCCATGCTGCTCTTTGCAGTAACTGGTAGTGCAGTATGATATTAACAGAGCATTTTCAAACCTGTAGAGTGCAGAGTTTTCTTTAAAAAAAACAAAAACACAAGATGACGGCCTGAACCCCACCCTTTTTTCGTAAACAGGATCAGTTGCATCACATAACCTGTGCTGAGTGCATTTTGTACCGAACACCGAAAAGTGCTTATTGACATTATTTAACTTTGATTGTATGATGTGTACTTTATCTCGGCTACACTATGTTTACAGAGAAAGGAGCTGGAACCACATTCACTCCACAGCCTTCTCAGATCTATGGACATTTTCTGCATTTTAGCGTCTTCCTACCAGGACTTGCAACAGGTTGCTTGATTTCACAGAAGTAAACATGGGTTCTAAAGATTCCAGAGTTCCTTCTAGTTGGAGCAAATGCAGACATCTTAAATCAGTATTATAAATTTGAGTTCCACACTGTCGTATGTAATAACTGAAGGGTTAGGCCTTGTTTTGTGCCCCAGGTTGGTGAACAGTAGAATGCCACCCTGGCATCTGGTGCCTTTAGTTACATATTCTTATAAGTGATGGTGATAGATACAAGTGGAGTATAAAGTCATGAACCCACAGCCTCTTTATATTGCTGTCCTTGCACACAACACATTTTTAGGTCTGGCTTAGAATCGTCTTTCGTGTTATTTAAAAACCCTTTTAAATACATATGTAAATCCATAAAGTCTTTGGATCTGCCCTCTTCATCCAGTGGCCTGTTACATTGTTACTCTCGTTTTGCTTCCGCCCACCGTAGCATACACCGTGGGGTAATAGGTCTCCCACTTTTCATCCATTGACAGGAGAGGGGTTGGCCTAACGGCTCAGGCGCTCGACCTCGGAAACTTGGTTCGAGTCTCGGTAACGACGCCAAAAACCCCGTGTGATTCTGGGCAAATCACTTAATCTCCCCGTGCCTAAAAAAAAAAAAAAAAATAAATGAAAGTGTGTCCTCATGTAACGTAACTGGTGCTATGTAAAGCGCTCTGATAACTGATTCGGTTTGGTTCTAGTTCGCGCTATATAAAAAAAACAACAAAAAAAAACTCTACACTGAGAATGACCACATGCACCAGGGCTTGACGGGCCAATATGTCTTTCATTTCTATTTTATTTGTTCTGTGCGGGTCCTGTAGCTTCCCAACTTGCAATTTTACTATTTTCACTTTTAAAACTGTAATGTCTATTGCATGTGCTAGCAAAAAAAAAAATAAGGGCAGGCTTGCAAGGCTAGACCTGTTGCGCTTGACAATGCTTGTTTTGATTCTCTGTTGGATGCTGTCTCTTGAAGTCTAAGATGGGAACAAATTAATTCACAGGGCAAGATCTTCGTTTACATTTTGAGGATTTTTTCGGTTTTAAAACATGGACGCGCATTACTTGCCATGAGGATGTGAGGCTTGTAATGTTAGCACGTTAACCGGGGGCGACTGCAGCACGACCCTCTTGGCCGCCCCATAAAAATCGGTCATTTGGCTGCAGCACATTAGACGCTTTGAGAGGGGGACACAGCGCCTCATTGTGCTGTGGCGCAATTCTGACATTTAGGACGTGTCGTTGAGGCAGCAAAGCCTTTGTCGGGTGAGAAGAAATGCGACCGGCTCCTCCGAAATAAAAACGCACTGTTAAGTTTACACGACCAGTGATGTCAACACATTTCCCTCTCATCCGGGTTATTTTTGTCGCATATTTGGTTAGAGCGCTGGCTGTCTAGATTTGCGGGGAACGAGGCGCAGTCTACGATTTTACAAAGACCCCTCGCGCCTGGAAAAAAATGCCCCGTACAGCGCCTGCGGACACTCTCTGAAGAGATCAGATGACATTTTTGTATGCAATGCAATGGTGAACGCGCTCGCACCATCTGGATTGCATTACACGGGCACTCTGACAGCTCCTAATTAAGATTAATAAGTCTGCCGTGCGCGAAACCGCCGAAAATATGCCAAATCGGGCACGCGTACATTACATATAGCCTATCACGTAAACGCTACTAAATAGACAGCACAGCGAAGACGAATCACTAGGCAGATGCCATAAAAAACTAAGGAATGTGCCAGCCGGACCCCTTTCTGAATTCTTTTTTTTTTTTTTAACGCATAAGAGCTCGGAAGCTCCGCCCCCCACTTTGTGGTGGCGTAGGCCCGAGCCCTAAAAACAGTGCACTGAGGGCAGGCATCTCTTCCCCACCGGCCCCCGATCGGCAAGATTGCTGCCCTTTAATTTGGTAATCACCGCCGCACCTCGAGCTGTGCGCCTGAGGCCGGATTGGCTGAGGAGAGGAGCCGCAAGAGCCCCCTACCAATTCACTGCCACTGGCCCGGAGTCTGTGAATCGTCACTGCAGTGCCGCGCTGGGATTGGTCCCAGCATGGAGGGTTCCCCTACAACGAGGAGGCTCGTCCCGGCAGAGCTGCATCAAGGAGAGTTCAGCGATGGAGTCCTCTAGCAATTGGGGCTTCCTCACGCACGTCATCGTCGGCGGAGCCGTACCGGAAGTCAGGGAGCTCTGCCGACAAGAGAGCTGCCCCGCCGGAGTTCAGCGCGGACTGCCAAGCCCCCTCCGCATCCTAAAGGTAACCGGATTCTTTTTTCTTTTCCAGTGTTATTGTTTTTCGTATAATTTTTTTATCCTTGTCCATTCCTTAATCCCCTTCCTCCTTTCTCATCTTTCTGGCGGAGGAGGGTGGGTTCGCTAGTGAATCCAGAAAGTCTTAAAGCTGCAAAACTACACCGACAGGTAAGAAACTATACGTTTTGCAGAGTGAATCTTTCTGGATTCACTATGCTGTGCATAGATAGACTTTGTAGCGGTTTAACCTTATTGGGGTGGCTGGGTGGAAGATGCGCACTGGTTACTGAAAATATGCTGTAAGACCTGTCCCACTTGCGCTTCCTTGTTCATTTGAATATCCACACAGTAGTGCTTCGTGAACGTGTGCACTGAAGACCATGTTGCGGCTTGGCAAATGTCTTGAATTGGTGTTTTAGCTAGAAACGCAATTGTTGCGCCTTTCTTCCTCGTTGAGTAAGCATGAGCTGCTCCTTCTAACTGCTGCCCAGCTTGTTTGTGGCATAGTTGTATGGTGTGTGCTATCCATCGTGCAATGGTATTCTTGGTAGCCGGCCGTCCCAAGACACTGCTTGCAAAGGAAACAAAGAGCTGCTTTGTCTTTCTGCACTCCTTTGTTCTTTCTATGTAGTGCATCACTGCCCTTCTGGCGTCCAGTGTATTTAGCGCTCTCTCTGTGCTTATGGTTGGTTTTTGGAAAAAAATAGGTATTTGGATTGTTTGGTTGATGTGGAACCGGGACACCACCTTTGGCATGAAGTGTGGGTCTGTTCTCATTACAATCTTATCACTGTGTATCTGCAGGTATGGTTCTTGAAGTGTTAGCGCCTGCAACTCACTCACTCTCCGTAGTGATGTGATAGCTACTAAGAAGGCCGTCTTTAGTGTGAGCATGTGCAGTGTAACCTTGTGCATGGGCTCGAATAGTGCCTTCATCAATTGTGTCAGTACTACGTTGAGGTTCCAAGCTGGTGCTGGCATTCTGTTTGGGGGTGCGATCCTCTTTGCCCCTTCCAGAGATCGCTTTATGACTTCGGAGGTGAAGAAGCTCTTCCCCGTTTCTCCTCTAGTATAAGCCACAATTGCTGCTAATTGTACCCTTAGGGATGTGTAGCTTAGTTTGCTTTGCAGCAGAAGCGTTAAGTATTTTAGCACTGTTGATTCCCTTGTGATTTTTCTTTGCAAGTTTTCCCTAATGCACCATTCTGAGAATCGCTTCCACTTTGCTACGTAGCATTTCCTTGTGGTATGCCTCCTTGCCTCCCTGAGCACTGCCATTGTGCTGGCTGGTAGCTTGAGGTGTGCAAACTCTAGGTCTTCAGGAGCAAAGCCGCCAGGCTGACGCTCTCTGGCTCTGGGTGTAGCACCCTTCCGTTCTGCATTGTTAACATGTCTCTTCTGTTGGGGAACTTGTGCGCTGGTGCCTGCGCCATCTCCACAACTTGCGAGAACCATGACTGTCTGGCCCACTGACATGCTATCAGTATTAGTGTCATGTTGCTGATCCTGCATTTGCCGAGTACCCTGTGTATCAGTGGGATCGGGGGAAAAGCGTATGCAAATGTCTTTGACCAACTTATCCATAGCGCATTCCCTTGTGACCGATGGTCTGGTTGTCTGGATGCGAAGTGTTGGCATTTTGCATTCTGGTGTGTTGCAAATATGTCTATCTGCGGTGTACCCCACTTTTGGAATACCTTCTGTAATTCCTGTTGGTTGATCTCCCATTCGTGTGAGCTGACATCTGCCTGCTGAGCCTGCCTGCCACCACGTTGTCCTTCCCTGGGAGCTGTATTGCCAGTAGGTCTATCCTTAGTGGGATGGCCCATGACCATATCTCCTGTGCTAGGCTTGCTACTGACTGCGTTCCAGCCTGCTTGTTGATGTAGAACATTGTTGTGGTGTTGTCTGATTGGATCAACACCCTTTTCCCGTACAGCTGCTTCTGAAAAGCTTTCAGGGCTAGGAACACTCTTCAGTTCCAGGTAGTTGATGTGCTTGACCGCATCCTGTTGCGACCATAGCCCGCTCACCTTCAGTCTGTTCATGTGGCCGCCCCACCCCAGCTGGAAGGCGTCCGTTGTGATGGTCACTGTTGGAGTTGGTTGTGTGAAAGTTTTCCCCTGTGATAGGTTTTGTTCGTTCCACCACGCCATTTCCTGATGCACTGCGTGTGCGACAACACTAGATCCTCCCAACTCCCGGTTGCCTGTGACCATTGCTGCTGTAGCCATTCCTGGAATGGCCTCATGTGTAGTCGAATATTTTGGACTAGGTGAATGCAAGACCCCATCATTCCCATCAGCTTGCTCACCTTCCTCACTGTCAGAACTTGCTCCCTTCGGTAATTACGTGTTTCATTCAGTATCGCCAAAGTTCTCTTCCTGCTGGGGAACACCTTGGCCTGTATGGTGTTGATCTCTGCCCTTAAGAATATCTTGACTTGCTCTGGCTCTGTTGACGATTTCTTCCAATGAATCGAGAAACCCAGTTCTGTTGGTGTTAGTATGACCTGCTGGATGTGTAGTTTGCATTGATCGTACGTACTTGCCTTTACGAGCCAGTCGTCGAGATAGGGGTATACATGTGTCCCCTACTTTCGAAGGTGTGCTGCAACAGCTGCTAGGCATTTTGTAAACACCGTTGGTGCGGATTTTAGTCTGAATGCCAGTACTGTGAACTGGTAGTGGCTTTGGTTGAACACAAACCTTAGTAGGTACTTGTGTTTGTGGTTGATGGGAATGTGTAGGTATGTGTCCTTCAAGTCTATAGTAGCCATGAAGTCTCCTTGCTCTACTTGTGGTATTACCTCTTGTAGGGAGGTCATCTTGAATTTTTGAGTCCTTATGAATTTGTTGAGGAACCTCAGATCTAAGATAGGTCTTAGTGTCTCGTCCAGCTTTGGTACTAGGAAGTAAGTTGAGTAAACTCCCTTGTTCCTTTGGTTTTGCAGTACCACTTCTATTGCCTCCTTGCTGAGCAATTCCTGTGCCTCTAGTTGCAAGAGCGATAGCTCCTTTGCTGAGTGTGCCTTTCTTCTAGGTTTTCTGTCTGGAGGTTGTCTTTCTAACTCTATACAGTATCCGCATTAAATGATGTTTAGGATCCATTTGTCTGACTTGACCTTCCTCCATTCCTGGATAAAGTCTCTTATTCTTATCCCTACTGTTGAGTATTCGAGGTACTGCTTGACGTTGAACGTTTTGTTGCATCTTCTCCCTTTGTTTTCCCGCCCACCCTGGGGTGTTGCTAGGGTGGGGGCGTGATGCATGAAGGAGTCACTTGGTTGAGGGCTGTTGTCCGTCCTTTTGTGCCTGTCCTCGCCCGTTTCCGTGCCCTCAAAAGGACTGTCCCCGGGGTTGGTACTGCCAGTTCTGCTGTAGCTGACCCGGCTGCTGCTGGCCTTGATTGTTCCCTTGATAGCCTTGCTGGAATGTTTGGTGCAATGTGGTTGGAACATTGCCTCCACTTCTACCACCCGGTCTCCTAGTGGGTGTGCCTCTTCTCATCCCCCTGAACTGCAGCGCTCCCATGGACCTTGCTGTCTCATTGTCCTTCTTGAGCTGTGTCAACTTGTTGTCCACTGGTGTGCTGAACAGTTGCTCTCCATTGAAGGGTGTATTTAAGATGTTGCTTTGTACCTCCGGCTTGAATCCTGAAATTCTCAGCCATGCTAGTCTTCTTTCAGTCACCCCTATCATCATTAGCCTGTTAGATGTTTCTGCAGCATCCAGTGCCGATTTTAGGCATGCGTTCGCCAAGTTCATTTTTTCCTCTACCAGGTGAGCAGCTCTCTGTTGGTACTGATCTGGTAGGAGCTTTAGGAGCTGTCTGACTTCATCCCAGTGTTGGTGTGTTGCCCTGTTGAGCAGGGCACTGGAATTCGCAATGCACCAGTGTATTGCCGCATTTCTCTCCACCTTTCTCCCTGTGAGGTCCATCCTTCTACTCTCCTTGTCTGGGGGTGGTCCTGTATTTGTGGGAACATTGGCCCTCTTCCTAACTGTTGCTGCAATTATGGAGTTGGCTGGCACTGAACCCTGAATGTATGCAGGGTCTTTTGAGGAATGTTTGTATTTTTTCTCTGTTCTAGGCGTCACAGCTTTGCATACAGCTGGCTAATTAAAGGTCTCTCTTCCCTGGTCCAGCACACTGGGGAGCATGGGTAGGAAGTGGCTTCTGGTCTGCTGAGGCAGTAGAGTTTCCGGGAGAAAACATGCCTTGGGCTTCTCCTCCTCCATTTTCACTCCATAAGTCTGTGCAGCCTTCTGCACAGCCATGTTGTAGATCCCTATGTCGTCTGGCGGCGAAGGCCTCGAAGGATAAGTGTCTACGCCCTCTTCCGGCGATTCGGCGTCGAGATCTTACCAATCCACGTCTTGTGCCTCCGAGGACGTTGAATCCCGGTAGGATTGCAGATCTTCGTTGCCATCTCCCTCGAAATAGTAGTCCTCTTCTCCAGGTTCCTCGACTGGGTCGGGTGTTTTCGGCGGTCCTGCATCTTCGTCGTACCTTTCGACCTCGAATTTCGGCGGGATGGTGTATTAGCTCATCTTCTCGTCGAAGTCCTTCTTCAGCTGTAGGATGCTCGCCATTTCGGCCTCGAGCCTCCTCTTCTTCCTCTCAATCTAGGCGGCATGTTCCGCGTCGAGGTTTGGAGCGCTTCTCTTTGAAAACGTCGAAGTTAGTCCCTCTTTTCTCCGCGCTGAGGTGTCCTTCGCGAGAGCTACCTTCGACGTCTTTGAGGTTTTTCGACGATTGGGAGTCCTTTTCGAAGGATCCGCTCAGCTGGCTGTCTCTGGAGGCTGTTGCTTTCGAATGTTTCGAGGATTTTGCTTCACCCTTACGAGCCTTGTTCAGGGCTATTGCTTCACTCTTTCAAGCATCGCTTGGGTGTTTAGGGGTCGACGACTCCCTTACCTCCTTCCGACGATTTCTTAGGGACCTCGACAACCGTGCAGTCCTCAGGTCCTTTGGCAATGTTGTCCTCTTCTCCACTGGAGAGGCCCAGGTCTCGTAGCGATGGAGGTGGCCCTTGCATGTTGTGGTTCGCCCTTTTCTGCCTCTTCCTTACTCTGAGGGTCTTGGGTGTAAACACCGAGCAGGCGTTGCGGTCTTCGCTTCTGTGGTCGAGCGGCAAGCAGAGGTTGCAGACTGGATGCTGGTCCTTCTGTGCGTACTTGTGGTGGCAATTGGTGCAAAACTTGAACGGCGTTTCGTCCATACCAGCACTCAGGTAGCCACCTGCGAGTGCATTCTCCATCGAATGTCGAGGTTTGTCCGTAAGGCTTCTACCTTGTCGCTCCGGGTACCTGACCTGTAGTCGGTGTAGTTGAAAACTTGATTCTTCGTCTAATATCTTCGATGTTGCTTGAATTCCTCTTCCAAAACAATGGAACTCGGCAACGATCCAGACCCAACGGCGAAAAAAAGAATCTGAAGATGGCTACCAAAGGTGGTAGCTTCTGCAGGAAGCGTGCCTAGGTCACGAAGGACACCAAATGATGGGATATCGACGCCCACCTGGGCCACGAAAAAAAAAAAGAAGAAAGAAAAAATGCTGCAATTCCGGACCCAACCACTAGATGGCGGAATAATGCACAGCATTGTGAATCCAGAAAGATTCACTCTGCAAAACTGAGTAAACATGTGTAGCACATTCCGTGCTACAGTGTTTTTTTTATTTTTTATTAAGGACACCATTCTTACAGAGAATCTCTCTACGCCAGGAGCGTTGTCATTAAGGGCACCACTCTTACAGAGATTCTCTCTACTCCAGGGGCGTTGTTAAGGGCACCATTTTTAAAGTGACTTTCACTACGCTAGGAGCAGGAGTCCTATATTTATAAGGACTTAACCACTTCCATAAGTCTCGCAAGTACTTTTTCTACAAAAGTACATTGCTACAGTGAACCTGTGACTGAAGAACCATTATTGGAAGAGAGTATTTTTGTATGTTGGATTCACGTCGTTTTGACTCTGCCTAACCAAGATTTATATTTTTTAAAATAACTTGTGTAGTGTCCTTTTGCGGTGTTTCACTATTTTACTGAGCGTGTTGGTAAAAATACTTTACACATTACCTTGGGGATAAGCCGGTCTGCTCGTGCCTAGCTCCCAAGGGGGTGAGCAGGGGTTATCAACAGTGTGTATCCCCCTTACCCTGACTAGAAGTAAGGGTCCCTTTTAGACAAAGGTACTTACCTGCGCCAACTAGCGACCCCCAGATCCAACACCATTCTACATCCAAATAAACATCATAGAACACATCTACCATATAGCCACAAATGTAACATGACACGTCCAGAGAGCAACCCTCACACTTAAATACAGCCACCAACATGCTTTCTTTTCAAATCCTTCTTTTCCTACTTTAAGTAGTCTATTTTGCATATTTTCCTAGTTCTGTTTGTACACTATGCACTCTTTTATTCTTCTTTATACATATTTTTTTTTACTAAGTGTATTTATCCTGCCCTTTTGTTACAAAGGTCACTTTAACAACTTGTACGCACAGGCCATGAACTGGTTGAATGCAATTATAAATGAATTAAGAAAGTGAAGTCAGAGTAACAGGATATTTGCAATATTCTACGCGAATCTGGAGGGTCTTCCGCTTAAGAACTGTCCCATCACATGATGGGCACACATGGCAGTAAGAATGCCTCACCACCTTGTCGCTGATTATTCTGACCAATTAAACTTTTTGAGGACAATGGTAAGCACAATCCCTGCACACCATAAATCATGTGACTCACCAAGCCAACACTTACCGCGGTACGAATTTCGACGTTGATGGATTGGGCCATCCATGGCATTATCAACAGGAGTAACATCTTGGGAATTGCGAGGTATCGGGGTGTCTGTCATAATTGGGTTCGGGTCGGGTGATTTGTCAGTGGGTTTCAATTCCAACCTCTCGTGGTGAATCCAGAGGTCTGGAGGTTTCACATCCTTGGAGCTCCCTTTGTACTTATGAGACCCGTTCACAGATTTACATGCTGCTCTTTTCCTATTTAAAATAACCAAGTAAAATAAACAACTAGGGAATTTAGACACATCACAGAAAAAGTTAACACTTACGACCCATATGGCAGGTGTCAGAAATTTAGAATTATGAAAAATTGACAAGCAGTTTTTTGGAACCATGCTATTTTGTAATATCACCTTATATGAATTTATTGGAGGAATTCCCCAGAAACACTGCTATTGAGTTAGGAGATAATGGGTATATCTGAGGCAGAGAAAGAAAGACTCGGAAATAAAGTTGGGAGCATAAAAGGAAGTTTGGAAACAACAGGAAAAGGGTGGGAGAAAGTTGCGGAGGTGCTAATGAGCAATAAAGCTGAGAGGATGAAAGTAGCAAGGAGACAGTCAATTAGGATAAATAACGGATGTAAGAGGGTGAAGGTTATGAGCATGACAGGAGAAAGGAGGCATAGCCACTGAACGATTTGGTCGGAAAATTACACCAGAAACTACTGCTCCTGGTATTTAGTCACTTTTAATTAATTGTTCTCTCTTGGAATCCAGCAGATCAAACCAGTAATCCGACAGCTTTTCACAGGCAAGAAGGTATCCAGTTCAGAGATGAGAGACAGTGGGGTAGAGGGAATGTTCTGCAACTACTTCCAAATAGTTACATATGATATTAGAAAGGCTGACCTCTTAATAATATGGTAACTTTCTCCTGCACAATCCTTGTCCAAAATATGTCAATCAATAGCGGTAACCATACATTTTCAGGGGTGCTGGTTCGCCAAGCGCGAGGCCAAGAAATCATGTCTATCTATTAGCAAGGCATTCAGGGAAGAGCACCTTGAGACTAAACACAAAAACAGGATGCCAGGATTCAAATCAACCCGCAGAAGTCCCCAAGAATTATAACCTATCCAGCCTCTGACACCACCCACCAGGTACAGTAAATCTAACTGTAAACTAAAATAAAACTATCCTTCAATGAGAACGCTCTGTCATTGGAATCGAAACCATTCACCTTATCTGAATTTACTGGTGTTACTTTAATAGCTTGTGGAAGTCGCACACCAAAATATATACCTACAACGATAAACCTGAAAAACTATTCAGAGTCAAGATATTTTTCACTCTTCGGAGATCGTTCATAGACTACATTTTTAAAAGATATGCAAAACATCTTGTGCAAAATAGCATAATAAATAAAATTAAATGAATATCATAATTCACTAAAAATAAATGACAGTGTGTAAAAGCTGAAGGAAGCAGTTTACAAAAATAAAGACTTACTAAGTATTAGTTTGGTTATTCAACATTAAGGCATAGATCAAGAGCGTGAACTTTTTTTGATTCTGGTAGGATTTGTTTCTTGGTATTTAACCATTGTTGATTTATAGAGAAATGAACAAAGGAGAAATATCTAATACATATATATTGTAAAAGTGGCAGATCATTCTAAGACTGAGAGATATGCGATACATCTGATACTTCCCTTAAATGCACCCAACAACCTTTCCATTTTGAGAAATTTTTACAATATGCTTATCACAGTCATTCATCCTTTCTTCAAGGAGAAAAACGTATAATCAGAAAGGGTTAGAGACATGAACCAATGCTCATAAATGCACCTTTACGATAATATAAAGTTGAATTTTGAAATGCTGCATAACATTGTGAAATTGTTCAATAGGTGAAGACATCTGCTGAAGTTCACTGAAGCACAGTGAAAGTCACACTGGTAACCAATGTGAATCCTGGTGAGTGCAAAATATTTTAATCCCTAAAACCATATTATTTTGGGTTAAGGTAGGATCAAAATATTATAACTTCGACGTTAATGCAACAATTTGGTATCTGGGGGCACAGGCATAACTTTAGGATGATGCTATGCAAAGCATGTTACTTTTATTTTATTCCCGAGTTCATAATTTGCTTTATCCGGAATTAATTTCTAAAAGGATGCTAATATTTACTAACTGCTATGCTCCAAATACTGGCTTATAATAAAGAAATACTCAAAGATGAAGGGTACCTGCATTGCATGTACAACATTTGTCAAATGTTATTGATGGAGGACATCATAACATTGAAGATGCAACCATTTATTCCCTTACATATCAACTGAAACAAATTTCAAGCAAAGGAATCTCTCCCAAAAAACTCTTCTTGCTTAAACTAATTTAACTGGAAGTTTTTAGCTAGAATTCTGGAATTTATGAGTCTTTACGAGATTCCTACTCAAACACACTGGGACACAGGAATGCCAGTGTAATGGCAAGTCTCTGGGCAGGGAACAAGGGTATGGAGGCTGGGAATGGCTTTACCAGGAAACAAAATCAAATAATATGTCTCAAACGAAGGACATTATGCCAAATAGCAACGGTGCTAGGCAGTCCACTACTGCATCTGCGGTGCTAGAAATGTAACTAAGGTTTGGTGTCATAAGTGGAGAGAGATAGGTCTGATATCCGTGGTGGAGCGTTAATATCCCAATCTACAAGGTTTCATACTTTTTCTGCTGACAGGATGACGAGCGGAGAGTGCACATGATAGCGACTACCACTGCGATGAGGACCGTGATAGCAGCAACACAGACAATGATGATCAGCATGATATTGTTATCCATGCCAGTGGGGCTCCCATGGGGGCTGTTATTGCCTGTGAAGAGAGAAATATAAACATGTTTTCAGTGCACAAACCAGCAGCCTTGCACATTAGAAATAAACGTCATCAGCAGAGACCATATTACATTCCTCTAAGGTATGTGCAGCACACGTTAAGGCATTCATTAGCATACAAATGTTTTAAGAACATTCAGTATCCCTATAACTTTCTAGTACAGGCATATCATTCAAGAGGAAGTGAGCAAGGACTGAAGAGAATTGAAACGCAGTTTAAATGTCAACAATTCTACAGGGAGACACTTCGAATCAAGGACTGAAACTTTCACAGAGACCAGCTAGAAGTGGTGATTGGAACACAATCATCTTGGAAGGCTATTTCAGCGAGATTGAAATGCTAGAAAACAAAGACCAACACAAAAATAATCAGGTTACCTAGACCTGTTAAGGATTAAAGGCAGAAACTTACATGAAGAGTAACTAAAGAACAAGGGGCTGATCATATCAGAAGTTTTAATGTCTTGCTATCCACAATATCCATGAATGAGAGAGACTGGTATAAACTTGTGGTTTTTTTTTTTGCCTGTAGGCAGGGCAAGATCAATTACTTGTAAATCCTATTCAAGATTATGTTGAACATGGAGCGAGTGGGCTCATGACATTGCTGGCCTTTGGTAAAAAATAGAAAATGGGGTCATATCAATGAAAAGTGTGTAAAAAACAGATGTAAACAAAGGCTGCTTGCCAAGCCACCTCAAGTTAGGTACCTGAAAGCAAGCAAGAATGTACAGGTAGAGGCTAGGAGCAAACCATACTTTTACAGCCTCTAGGTTCTCCATACATAGGACCATTTATATTTTGAAAATATGCAATGGACCACATTCTCAGAAAAGAAACAGGCGAGGTTAATAGGATAGAGTCCTTTGAAAAAGACAGTTATCACACAAGTTCATATCATGAAGCTAAGACCTACCTCAAGGTTAGTGAGGTTTTATGCCACTCTGTTAAAATACTCCCTACTTTAACAAACACATTCCCCACCACCCATGGACCTCGATGGCATGATACAAAGAAAAGGTACAGCATCAGAGAGACATTACCGCTGGTGGATGCTCTGTTGTCAAAACCCATATCTGGAGGTCGAATTCCTCTTCCCTGTGATCCCGAGGCTAAAGGAAAAAAATGGGACTGTTAGCTTGAGTTTTATTAGTACCTCAAAACTCACAAAGACATCATTGGAATAACAGGTGCCACCTCTAAAAGAGATAAATGTCATCTCGAAAACAGCAACTCCAGTTTTGATCCTTGCTGGATTCTTTACAGGCCCAAATAACTTGAAAACTTGCGAGTTTTAAGTATGATTCATAAAGCACAGTGTCTGCCAATGAATTGGACACATGCATACACAGAATAACACAACATTAATACCCTAACTTCCCCCTCAAAGCGCTATTTTGGTGAGTAACACGCTACTCCTGTACGAAAATAGGATTAGTGGTGAATTAGTCTGGGGAAATATGAAATTCATTTGAGCAGTGGACATGTTAGTCTGTCATTTGGATCGGAAAGGATAGTAGAGGGATTTAAGAGGACCAGTTCATTCATAGTGTATTGTAAGTGGATACCTGGAGGCGTTTTCTAGGATGTGAAGAAGTCAATTACTGGGGGTCTCCACTACTGGAAGTGCTTGTGGAGGACTTGTGGTTGTAGTTACCATTCCTGGGCTTGTTGGCGACTCCTTAACAGGTACACAGTCATTGTCCACCCCGGATGGCGTTCCACCGAGAGATGGATCTTGTTGAGGTTTGTGCAGTGCCAGATATCCTGTGCTAGGGCAGACAACTAGGGAGTAGCCAACCCCTGTTTCTGGATTTAAAACATGGCTGCCATTCAGTCTTTATGAGGACCACTTTGAATGAATGAATTAATAAATAAAAGGATTTGTAGAGTTCACAGCTGCACCAGGGAGTATCCCAGCACTGGCACTTTGATATCACCAGCTGGTAAAAGGCTTTGAGAGCTAGATGGATGACCAACAGTTCTAGCTAATAGATGTGTCTACCCTGGCTGCGGGTGGCCCAAGTACCTTGCAGAGTCATGTTGCTGTGATGAGCACACCATCCAGTGAGCGATGCGTCGGTGTTAACAATCACCTGTTGGTAAGGGTTCAAGAAAGGCTGGCAGAGAATCAAGGTTCTGCTGTTCCACTACTGCAGAGAACGGCGGGCATCGGCCTTTAACAATACTAGATATTACCGCTGACCCTCCACTTCTGACCATTTCCTCATAAGACACTGCTGGAGTTGGTGCATGTGTAACCTAGCGTCTGACAATTGTTATGCAGGATGATATCATACCCAGGAGCTTCATTACAGTTTTTACAGTTAGAAAACAAGAGTACTGTAGAAGCAGCAGCAGTTCTTGGAATGCCATCACCCTCTGTTGGTTGGGTTATGAATCCAGGAAGGGCTGGATCATTGGGGTTTGCATTTACCGCGAACCTTTGGCTGTGCCGAAGTGTTAGACCTGCCTGCATGTGTGGTAGTCATTGTTGCCTGTTGCTTCTCTTAGCCAGTTATCGAGGTACAGGAGAACACAAACTGAAGGTACTGGAGATGAGCAGGGTGCTTGGGGGTGTGGATGTACGGCTTCTCGAGGTACAATGATGTCAGGAAGACCCCTTGGCAGAGCAGCGGCATAAGGTAGTTATATTGAGGAGCCCCGCTGAACTATTGCTAACATCCACTGATCTGAGGTGGATTCCTTCAAGCGAGTGTTCAAATCTGTGACCCGAGCCCCCCCCCCCGCCTTACCCCCTCAGTGGTGTGTAATTGGGACAGAGAGTTGCAGCATGAGTGAGTCAGTGCTTACCTCTGCCCTTGCTCTTGCCATTGCTATCCTGTAAATATCCCTTGAGTATCCTCTGTCTGCCTGTCTGACTTGTGAAACAAATGCTGTATGCGCAGATAGGTTTGTGACAGGCAAGAGGCCAAGTCAGTGGTGGAGGAAGTGGAGGCGGTGATTGTCTGGGTGTGAGATGCTGGAGTGGAGAGCTTGTTGTCTAGTCCTTGTGCTTCTTGGGCACCGGATGTGGTGACTCGAAAGAGAGCTCCTCCTCTAATGTCAGCATCCGTGAATTGGGGACAAAGAGGTTGAAGCTTTTCCTGGGGCAGCTGTGGTAGATAAAGAGCCGCTTGTGCCTTGAGGCATGTTTTTATGCCGGGAAGGGAGTCTCGGATTCTCCTGTCTCGGCGTCAAATATGTCCACTTGAAGCTCAGTCTTGGAGGTGTTCGAAGTGTCAAATTCGGCCTCGAAGTTGGAGCTTTGTTGCCTTTCTGAAGAGAAGGGGCGATGATCATTGAGGCTTGACAACCTTTGCTAGGAACTTGCTGGACTCCATAGCCTTGTTTCGGCGCCAGCCGGAGTTTTAGAGGAGTCGGAGGGTGAGACTTTTTCTGCCCTGCTAATGGCTCGCTGACCACAGGAGCAGTGCTCTTCCATGGTGTGGGGGTGCTTAAATAAGCAGGGTTACGGCACTTGGCTTTGCACGGGAATAATACCCACGCCCCTCAGTAGTGTGTGTCCCTCATGATGTCAGCTCTTAGAACATCCCGTCCTGATCTTCATCGGAGGCTCTGGAGTCTCAGGCCTCTGTCCAATAGGTAAGAGTAGAGTGCTGTTCCCAATGAATAGAGATCAACTGTGCAGTGATTGTTATCAGTCATCAGTCTCAAAAAGTGGAGCAGCTTGGCCCAAAAATCCTGCAAGGATCACATTTCGATCTCAGAGCTATTGCTGAATGCGTCCAAACATGATGGCAGAAAAGACAATCTGAGGTGGAGTCGATTCCCGAATGTATTGTACACTAAGGGAAGTATGCAGAGAATGTATATCTACAGCCAAACATGCTACAAGCGTAATGTTTCCTAATCAAATATGACAGTAAATTAGTATTTTTAAATACAGGACAGCATGGTTTAACTATGCTCTAATTGTCTGATGTAACTTGACTTTTATAATTTGAGAGTTCACATTTAAGTCAGTCTGGTAGCTAGTTTATGTGTCATTAGAGGACAAGGCTGTTGTGCATTACAAGGCCCATTGTGGTAATTGTACACAACACATTTCTCACTCTCAAAAACGTGGCAGAGAACAACACAGGGTTAACCAGAGATTGCATTGCATTATCTAGAAATTACTCTTGATAGAGATGAGCATTAGCAATATATTGTAGTACCAATATCTCTCTCTAACATACGAAAGCTGGATAGATTTTGCAGCCAGACACTGTCTTCTCTTATCACTCTTGTTTCAGCGAAGCATGTTTTTTTAATCACGTTCTATGCATCTCAAATTTAGGAAACCAATTCAAACTACAACAAAGAACTCGCAGACGCATGACAAATTAGTTTTTACATGAAATGGTGGCATTTTTGAAAAACAGCTTCATGCCAAACAAAGTGTACAGAAGGTAAATATGAAAAAAACTGAATCTCCCTCTTTTGAAAGCACTTCTGACAACAGTGAAGTGAAGGCTTGGTTTGTTAAAATCATCACTGTAAGACGAGGGTGTGATAGTGGAGACAAAGCATTGCATTACCTTGATCATTGGGCATTTTATCAGAAGATTCGGCTACCAGGATAAGGCCAGCATGAAAAATTTGAGAAACAAAGAAAAGAGGTCAATCTAATTCTATAAGGATATTACTACAGGAAGCTGATTTTCGACAAAGTGGCAGAGGTGGTGATGTGCAAACATCAAGCCTACCATTATGAAGATACAAAGAGACCAGTCCTACCAAACACACGAAACAGTGATTATCTACAACACCAAACCTAGTATTTTGACAGGTTAGAAATAGAAAAAAGTATTTACCTGTAAATTTGAATATTCCTCCCCTCCCCCCAATACCTTCCTGGGAATACTGGCAAATCACACAGAAATGACAAATGATAGTATGAAGCTAACCCTAGAGGTAATTCTAGAGGTAAGACTGCTTTCTGCCAAAACATCAACCTCGTTCATTTATCCTGACCCCCACAACAGATTGAGCATCGATAACTATACTACTTCACCTCCAATGGGATAATGCGTGTCAGATGTAAATCTATACAACAAAGGCACGGCTGGGGACTAGAGTAAGATTCTTAGGACGCAGGCAAACATGAAAAAATGATTAAAAAAAATATATGTCAAGTGTTAGGCAAACATGCATCCAAAGCGCATGCAAATCTATAGCACTACAAGCAGCAAACGGATTGTGACAGGTAAAAAACTTTTTTGGTTTGCTTCATGCGCAGCTGTAGATCACATGCTTTGCAAAGCCTAAAAGCTTAACCTGTTCCCTGCAGCTTTCAGGCAGAAGTGGAAGATATGAAAAAGAAGGGCCATTTGGCCAGCTTGTTATTTTGGGCATGCCTGAATGTATACATAGGAATGTTTACTGAACATGTGGAGAGTTGACCAAGTAGCAGCTTTGCAAATGCTTACTAAAAGAATGTTTCAGTTGGAAAGCCATAGTGCCCCCAATTTTATATGCAGAATGTGCCCTAGGTCCAGGTGGTAAAGTATGTTTGCCTTAGTGTTTTACAATCCTCCTAGCTATTCCCAACTTGGAGATTGGGATGCCAAGGTGTTCCTGTGCTAATTCAACAAATAGCTGTTTTATTGTCATAGGGACTTGATATTATTTACAAAGTACAATATAGATCTTCTAACATGTGAAGTATTGTAAAGACCTTTCTATTGGTGACTGTTACAGCGGAAAGAACAAAGGCAAATCAACAGACTGATTACCATGAAAAGAAAATACAAATTTAGGCAACAAACCATGGATGGGTCATGAGGACAACCCAATCCTTTTGAAGCTGAATAAAAGGTTCTTCATTGGACATTGTATGCAATTCACTGACTAAATTGTAGTGGATATGAATTGGGGGACTTAAATGGATGTCTCATAAGTCTAGTTAGGACAATGTTAAGTTCCCACTTGTTCCTTTATTGAAACTTGAGGGAGGTTGAGCCTTTTTTAACCCTTCCATAAATGCCTTAAAGGCTTGCATTCTGAATAATAGTTTCACTATGCTTACTTTGGAGGTATGCTGTAATTGCTGTTAAATGCAGTTGGAAAGTAGAGTATGCTGACTTTTATAAGTGTAGTAAGTTACATGTGATATTTAGTACTATATCTTTTATTTAAACTATTTTTGCAATTTACAAATCTTTTCTATTTGGCAGCGTAACATGCCTGTGTTGCAGGTTTCTTGACTTCCCTCAAAATGTTCAGGCATTTATCTGGAAAGTGCAAATCTACAAATTCTCAAAGATTTCCAGGTGCACATAATCACATACTTTTGTGGCTTGGAATTTGAATGCAGCAGCTGCCATTTGTTTTGCTTGAGCAGGTCTGTACATAGCTGTAGCTTCTCTTGGGGTAAATGGACATATCGAGAAGCAGAAAATCAAGCTTGTCACTCACATATGATATGAGCATTAACGTAGGAAACCGAGATAAATATCCTTGATCAGCTGATCCATACGGCACTGCCTAGGGAATGGAGGTGAGGATACCAGGATGAACAACTTTGTCATCTGGCTTTCTCATAAGTTGTGAGCAGGTCAATTGTTGGAGTGTTCCAATGCTGGACGTATTCATGAGATACCTTTGGACTGGTCTCTCATTTATGGATATGCGGACGACTCCTGCTGCAGTCCACTCCGGGAGATGTTTTGCCAAATCCTTTGTGCAATATGGGACAGCTGTGTTAATTAGGTATAACTTATTTGTTAATGTGACATATCGGAGCCTATTCAATTGAGAACTACTCAGTGGTGAATGTGAGGCACAAAGGGATAGCTAGGCGGCCATAGGTTTCAACATAGTGATGTAAAAGAGATGTTCTTGCTGAGACCACTGACCCAAAAAGGTGAGGTGTAGGATGAAAGCACCCTAAACTATGACAGAAGCATCTCTGTTGAAGGTCACCTGCGGTTGAAGGTTGAGAAACAACATGCCCAGTATTAATATCATTGTGTTGACTGTTATTACCATTAGTTCCACCCAGTTGCTTGTGACAGTTGAGTGGAATATCAAAGTGCAACTGTGCATTTGTTACTAACAAAATACAAGAGGCCATCATACCTAGTATCCTCAAAATCATTCTTACCGTCAGAGGATGTGACATGTAGTAAAGGGGCAAAAACCTTTTGAAAGCCATTACACTGGACTGGGGTAAGTTTTGCCAGTCAATCCACTGAGCTTGGTTGACAAGAAAGCTTGCGCTTGTTGGAAACAAAGATGTGGGTTTTTTCTGATAAGACTTTGAATCGTAACTGAGGGTGAAATAGTATTTAGTGAG
The DNA here is from genome assembly GCF_964261635.1 of Lissotriton helveticus. Classification (NCBI taxonomy): domain Eukaryota; kingdom Metazoa; phylum Chordata; class Amphibia; order Caudata; family Salamandridae; genus Lissotriton; species Lissotriton helveticus. Next base: position 194,414,769 of record NC_136062.1, on the reverse strand, counting down.
TGAAAGTAAGGCGCTGTGCTGCTGCTCCCATTCATCAGCTAGTCAGACAAGTTTATGAAGGCTGTAAATGACTGCATTGGTAATGCACGGCCACAACTTTCAGACCTTTGGTAAACACCATTTGAGCCTTTTGTGACGTTGAACAACAAATCCATGATATGGTAATGTATTCCGCTTATCAAAAACATTAGGCACTGGCAGTAAACAGGATGATGGGCATATGAACAAGGGTATCGTTGAGATCAAAGGTTGCCATGTAGTCCCCTTGTTGAAGATGAGGCAAGACGTCTTTAAGTATGCTCATCTATTAAAGGCTGGATGCAACTTAACAATTGAGCACTCTGAGATTGAAGGCAGGCAGCAGAATATTGTTACATGTGATATTTAGTACTATGACTTTTATTTAAACTATTTTAGTCAGATCCGTCCTCCCTCCAAGGGTGGGGATGCTAGGACCGTCCGAAGCCTCACAGACTAAATACCTGGGATACTAGATCCCTTGCAACAACCAATACTTGTTGTGTCCAGCCTGGACACCAACACCAATGAAGACCGACCTATATGTCAAGGATCTTCAGGGACAGTGAGACCTCCATCGAGAGTGGCCCAGCTGTCCTGTTTTACCCCTTTTCTGCAGAACCAATACAGTGAGCCTCCAACCGCCGCCACCTCAAAGTACCGCTGCAATTGTGCCTCACAGCCAGAGTCCGAGGGAGGAGACAGTGCCAAAGGGATCCTGAGACCCTCATAGGCTGAGCCCACCTTTGAATTTGTCCAGACTGGACTCCCAGTTGCTGCCTGCAGCCTCTTTGTGCAGGCCCTCTCAACCGAAAGTGTCCTCTGATGCACGATCCCGTCGCCTAAAAGTATTCCCCCAGTCCTAGCTTGCAGCCTCTTTACAACCGGACCATTCCCCATTGAAGTGAACAGGGCACCCGACGCTGAAACACACCTCTGCACCCGACCGCCCCAGTGCTGCTCGAGGTGACCAGTTGGTATTGCCTTGGACCTTGCCCATACTCACCGTAAGTCCCGGGGAAGGGTGCCGTAAGTCACTGACAAGTGACTGGATGCAGTATATGTTTTTCCCCCCATAGGATAACATTACCACTCCAGAAATTGCACTTGAACTTTTGAAACCTGTAAAAATTCCTATCTTTAAAAGTACTTGCCCGATTACAATGATCTTGTTATCTACATTCATATAAAAATCTTCGCTATTTTTTTTTTATAAATTGGTGCCAGATTGCTTTATTGAGTGTGTCTCTCACTTATTGCGTTTGTCTCTGCAATAAATGCTTAGCACTACCCACTGATAAGCCTAACTGCTCGCCCACACTATCACAAAAGATAGCATCTGGGTTATCATTTGTGCCTCTATAAACCAATTGGTGTTTACCTGGACTCTCAAGACAGTGTACCTCGTTTTGGTCCAGTATACAAAGAGCCAACTTCCTACAGAGCCAAGCTGTATGTGTGGAAGAGGGTCCCTCTACCTTGCCATTGCCTTTCCTTGTCTATTTCAATGGAAGTCTCCTCTTGATATTGCCAGAGCTTCGCCTGATGATCTTCCTAAAAGGACTTCTGTTGTGGCTTATACAGGGTTTTAGATGCAAAGGAACCTTCTTTGCAGGCTGCTGCTGTTGCCCTGTTGACATCTTTTTTAATTTATATTTTTGCTAGCATCTCATAGACCTGAGGACAGAGAGAGATGGATTCCAATGAGTTGTTGAATCTCTAGTCTAGAGCCTGAAGCTTTAAGCCAAGCATGGCTTCTGAGTGAGGTAACTGGTTTTTAGGAACCCGTTTGGTGCCAGGGGATAACACCCGAAGACCTCTGAGTTCTCCCTTGTTCCGGACCACAGAAACACTGAGTCTTCTAGTCGCAGTCGGAGATCAAGTTTTATTGGCAGCTACCAAGTAACAGGTGTCCTAGAAGCACGACAAACACGGGTCATGTGTTCTCAGGAGACTGTTCGTTTTTACAGAACCAGCCTTCTCCTTATATACAGAAATAATAGCTGCAAGCAAGAATTCTTGAGTTTATGATATGGCTATACACATATTTCTACAATAATACAAAAGAGCGAAGTCATGTAGGCAAGCCCGTATTTTAGATGTCCAATTCGTGATAGATTACCCAGCCAAGCCCGGAACTCCCATCAGATATCGGTGAAGCCCCAATAAAAGAAGGCACCTCCTAGTCATATAACTGGCCATAAACAGGGAACGCGGACAGGCGTGTGTGTAGAAAACATGATCTGGATGTAGTGAATGGTTTGTGGCATGTTATGCATTGATGCTATCGTATTAGGCCACTGGGCGAGGAGCTGCCCAAACAGGTTCGGCTGGAGGCAATGGAGTCAGTTGGGACAGGTCAGGGGGGAGACAGGGAAGGTGGACGTGTCCTTTTAGATCAAGCTCGACCTTTAATTGACTTATCATGAGGGCAAGACACCAGATGGATACCGTTTACAAAATGGAGTCTGAGGGGTCGGGACGGAAACTACGATTCAGGGGTGTTAGCATGCCTCGATCATGACGCAAATGCATAGGAATGATGTCCTAATCATTATCGGTTCGTCGACACCAAATTCGTCATGGTACGTTGATGTTTCGGGACACGGGTATCGGGCGTCGATACCGGGACAACAGTAGGGTCCAGAATTTCAGAACCACAGACCCTCCTTTTGCCCTCATATAAGGCAATAATTCATGTTAATCCGAGTCTGAGTCTGTATGAAGGAATTCGTGGAGATGCTGCTGTAGCATCACTCTGTTGCTCAGTTCGTCCCTTGACACAGGCTTCCGTACACATGAGGTAGCACAGAAGCCACATAGTGCATGAGCGCACTGTACACACAGGCAGAACATAAACAGAAGTGCTAAGATCGTCCCAATGAAGATCAGTGTTTTCCATCCCCAGGTAGCGATCAGTTCCCAGAACCACCCTAGTAAGGACCAGTCCCCTTTTTCTACGTGAAGGGAACCAGATATCTCGTGTAGCTTAGAGATGGCCTGGTACACTGTCGGTGCGTTATCAAGGATGAAAATGCAACAACTGGATTGGATCACTCTACACACACCACCACGATCGGCGAGTATGATATCTAGGGCAACTCGGTTCTGAAGGGTCATAAGTCGATCCGACTGAAGTTCGGTCGTCAAATTGCCAAGGGCTCCGGCCGTTGTAATCACGGCGGATTCAACTATCCTCGATAACTGGCGAATATTCCTGCTGTTCACCATAGGCCCCCAAAATGGCAGAAAACCCTTTGCGAAGTCAGCGAATTCCTGACCCGCGGTGTCGTCTTTACTCACGACACCTCTAGCTGTCCTTGTCCAATGGTAATCTGCTCTGGCCGTGTAGGTGGGAGGCAGCAGAAATGAGATAAAACATGTACCTGAGAAGTCAGGGGGCAACCAGGTGTAGGCTTGGTCATGGCAGACGAAATACGTGCCTTTGGCTGCTAATAGTATAGGGGAAGTTCGGGAAGCGAACACATATGTTTCCGTGCATATACTCTTTCCTAATTGTGCTTTGGGATCCCTACCGATACCTTGTAAACATAAGTGACCTCGGTTGGGTACTATCCAAACTGGGCGGGATTTCTTTGCTGTATGGCTCTTACTCAGGTAAACCCCATATTTAGTTACGTTCCAAAGAGTGTACGGAGTGAGTTCATCTTTGGGAATCGTTAGATAGGTGTCGAACTCTCTACTCATATTTCTTATCCCTGCTACTAGTGCCTTGTTACTGGAATCACTCTCAGTAGAACGGGTCGGGTATGGTTCTAGGGCGAATAGGAAAATGGTCTGGAAAGCCCACAGAGAACCATAATAACTGAAAGGCAAGATGAAGTATGGGATACCCTTATCAGTCGTGTGCGGCATGAGTCCGCATACCCAACAGTTCGATGTGTTCATTATGGACTGGTGTTGGTGTAGAAGTTGAATGAATGAGTTATTTACAAATTCGAGTCTTCTGGCAGACTCGTGTTCAGGTAGAGGGTGAAAGGAGTGTGTGGAGAGAGTGAGAGGAGGAGTTGGCCAAGTGTCATTTGAGAACAAGGAAACTTGAAAGACGAATAGAGTATAACCAGTCAAGAACATTGCTATGCTACACAACATAAAAATACAAATTATCAAAAAACTTCTTTTGGCCAGTATCGGGCATAACTGTCTTTCAAAGTCCGTGAGTCTGGCAGGTCTCTTTACCCTAGGAAACTCCATCCTCTAGTTGCTGCCCGCGGTGGTAGGTTGGTTCTGCCAGGGAGTGCGCTCTGTTCAGTCCGGGGTAACTCCCTTGGACCAACCAGAACCGTTGACCTAAACGTCCCCAGTTGCACTCCCCAGACTTCAACCGCGACCCTAGCAGCAGAAGCGGATGGCGGTTCGAAAATCAAAAATGAGCAAGTTCCCTGGGAGTGAGAGAGCTGAAAAATCAAAAATAGTTCTTGGGGAAAAGAAAATCACATTAGTTTGCTTTTATTAGTCTCTTTGTTTAGACCTTAAATTGTACCGTCGTTTTCCTGGTACGGTGTGGTCTTCAAACAATGTCTTAGGTTCTGAAGTGTCCAACGGCATTGACGGTGGCACAAGTCCTTGTAAAATATGATCACTCTCCTTTTCGGTACCAGTTTCTTTCAAACGTGCATCGCTGAAAGGGATGAAGCGAGGTATGGATTCTGTCTCGGAGTCGGCAATTCCTTTGTTGACCCACCGGTCGTATGGAAGGGGCAGAGGGACCCGTTTACAATGGGTCCCGTGCACCCAGTTCTTTTTGCCTTCCACCCGAACAGCTGATCTCGTGGAAAGAAGTACCAGGTACGGTCCGGTCCACCTCGGCTGTCCGTTGTTTGTGCGCTGGAAATTCCGCACCAAGACCCACGTGCCGGGTTCGATGGAGTGACCTGGATCGTCAGAGGCTGGTGGAGAGGAACTGTGAACCTGCTGGTGTAAAACACGCAATTTCGTTGTTAATTCGCACAAATAGTCAAGCAGTACGGGGTGCTCTATTTCGCTGAGTTTCTTTGGCCTTGGCACGCCCTAGACGTTGGCTGGGCGGCCAAACACTATCTCATGAGGACTAAGTCCTAACCTGGAATGGACTGTCATTCTGGTTGACAAGAGTGCTAGGGGCAAGGCGTCAGGCCATTTAAGACCTGTACAGGCTTGGATCTTGGCTAATTTGAGCTTTAAAGTGCCATTGTAGCACTCTACTAATCCAGCTGATTGGGGGTGATTCGCAGAGTGAAACTTTTGTTGTATGCCTAAACACTCACACACTCTCTTCATCACGCGTCCTACGAATTCACTTCCATTATCACTCCAGACGATTCTAGGCATACCGAATCTCGGGAAGAACTCTTTGACAAGGGCTTTGGCAGTTGACAAGGCAGTATTGTCCTTAAGGGGGTACGCTTCCACCCACCTGGAGAAAGCGCAAACAACAACGACAAGCACATACTTCAGATTGTTGCATCTCTCCATGTGAATGAAATCGAGCTGCAAAACCTCGAACGGATACGTTGGAGGCACAAAATGACCAGCTGGAGTTGGGGTTCCCCTACCGGGATTGTACTTCAAACACACCATACAGTTTCTGACCACATTCTCTGCATATTTCGGGATATTACCATTTTGCCATACTGGGGCCAATACTTTACAGATTCCTCTCGAACTAATGTGCGCAACTCCATGAGCCATGGTTACTACTGCAAGTACATATGCGTTAGGTAATAGCCATCGCTGGTGTTCTGACAGTTCGACCCAACAACCATTCGCGTCTAATCTACCTTTACTTTCTCTCCATTCATTCACCTCTTTCTCAGTTGCCTCGGCTTGTATAGATTTCACGCTTTCAATGGTGTCCTCACACATTCCTACATCCGTAATCCATCTAGCGGGACCTACAACATACATCCAACTCATTGTGTTCCTTGCAGTCTCTTTCGCATCCTCGTCTGCAAATGCATTCCCGCGGCCAACATCATCTTGAATCTTTTTGTGTGCACTGCATTTCACAATGGCAACTTGTAGTGGCAAGGTCAGTGACTCGAGGAGCTCATTAACTAGCTGACCATGTTGTATCTTTGCACCATGTGACGTCAGGAATCCACGTTCACGCCACAATCTCCCAAAACTGTGAGCCACACCCAAGGCGTATTGGCTGTCAGTGTACACATTCACTCGCTTTCCTTTCGCTAACACACATGCTCTGGTAAGCGCAATTAGCTCTGCAGCTTGTGCAGAATTATGGGAAATGCGCGCGGTCTCTATAATGGTGTGTAATGTCGTTACGGCATATGCTGCAGTCGTATCACCATTCGGCAGCTTGAAACATGAACCATCAACCCATAAAGTATCGTTGCATTCAGGAAGGGGAGTGTCCTGTAAGTCTACTCTCCCTTTTGTCTCTTCTTCTGTCCTAAAACAGCAGTCATGGTTATCAATCTTGTCTGTTTCTGTCGGAATGGGTAATAACGTTGCGGGGTTCAGTGTATCACACCTCTTTATGTAGATGTGACTTGCTAGCAGTGTAAGTTCGTAACTGGATAGTCGAGCGCTAGTAAGATGTTGTGTCTTCGTCCTGTTTAGTAAAATGTCTACTGCATGCGGGACCATAACGATCAGAGTATTATTCATGACTAATCCAGCGGATTGTCGAATGCAGACAGCTGCTGCGGCGGTAGCCCTCAGACAACTTGGTAGGGCTTTAGCCACAGGGTCTAGAGTTGCCGAAAAATACGCGCATGGGCGCTGTTTGTCCCCAAAATGTTGTGTTAGCACTGATAATGCACAACCTTCCTTCTCATGGACGTATAATGTAAAAGGCTTACTGTAGTTGGGGTTTCCCAACACAGGAGCCAAACATAATGCATCACGCAACTCGTGGAAACTCGTCTGACAATCTTCAGACCAGGGCATAGGATTTGGCGTGTCTTTACAGAGTAGTGCCAGCAAGGGTTTGGCTAGTAGTGAGAAATTCGGTATCCATTGTCTACAGTACGATGTAATGCCCAAGAAGGCTCGAACATCTCTCTGTGTCCTTGGGGCACTCAGTTCTGCAATTGCCTGTATTCTTTCTGGTGTCAGTCTCCTTCCCTCCTTCGACAAGATGTGACCTAGGTAGGTAACTTCTTGTCGGCAAAATTGGAGTTTGGAGAGAGAGACTTTGTGCTTCATGTTACATAAGTGATGCAATAATGACAGCGTAGCTCGTTTGCAAATTTCTTCAGTGTCTGCAGCGATCAGCAGATCGTCTACGTACTGAATCAGAGTTGAGCCATTCGGTAGAACAATCGTGTCTAGTTGTGTTTTCAGGGCCTGACTGAATATGGATGGGCTTTCGCAGTAGCCTTGAGGAGCGCACTTGAAGCGGAAGCTTCGTCCTCCTAAATTGAATCCAAAAATATCTCTACTCTCCTCAGCAATCGGGATACTGAAGAAAGCGTTCTTCAGGTCAATCACCGAGAACCAAGCTGCTGAAGCTGGAACCATTGTCAATAAAGCAGTAATGTCGGGGACAACTGGAAACTGTGGGATAACTATCTTGTTCACTTCTCTGAGGTCGATCACGAACCTATACACAGGCGGTTGTAAAGGATCAGTACGCTTTAAGACGGGTAAGACTGGACTGTTACAAACATTTCCTGTTGTTTCTTCGATGACGTCTTTATCAATCAGGTCATAAACAATCGTCAATAACGCCTTTTCACATTCGCTAGATATTTTGTATTGGGGAATACGTGGCAACCTAACGTTGGCTTTCAATGTTATGACATACGGTGCTATCTCCAAACGACCTACATCGTTAGAGCCATTAGCCCAAAGTATAGCAGGAACTGATGACAATTCAGTCGGAATATTGTCCTTTGACAAATACATTGGAGAAATAACTTTCTTACCTAAAGTAAGTTGTACTCCCAAGGGGGAACAGTACAAAGTCGCATATAACCTTTTTAGCAAATCCAAACCTAACAAATTTTCACCGCAACCTGTTGTAAGAATGAGGGGTGCTTCTAATTCGCATGGGCCAATAGAAAGAGATATAGGACTAGAGATCGGGTTTCTAACAGGGGCGCCAGAGAAACCTACTGAAAAATTCATTTCGCCAGACAAAGGTGCGCCAGGAAGTTTCGAGTGCATGATAGAACTTTTTGTAGCACCAGTATCCAGCAGAAATGGCTCTGACACTCCTGAGGTAATTACCTCGACATAAGGTCTATTCTGATCTACTGGAACTGAAACAACTCCCTCTCTTTGTCCATGGCTGTCCTAGCAATCGTTACCCTCATTTTCGTGTTCGGTGTAATAGTCGTCAGCATAGTACTGAGCTGACCTAGACGATTCATTATTCTGTTGGTCAAAGCTGTTCATCGAATTCTGAGGCGGAAAAGAAGTTGTATTCTGGGTGAAATTTCCACGGCCCCTACCTCTAGGGGCATGTTGAACACCTCTTCCCCTTACACCTGAAGCACCGCTCAGACGTCGCGCAAGAGCCGGACAATTACCTTTAAAGTGACCCTCTTCCTTGGAATACGCACATTGATTCGGGCCATAAGCAATACGCCGATGTGAAAACTCGTTTCCTTGCGCGTTTCTCGAATACTGCTGTTGTGGTTGATAATGAATATGCTACTTACCAGTATGCATCTGTTCTTGGCATGTAGGGCTGCTAACATTCATATCTTAGCATTAGATCGCCGCCTAGTGTTGGGTCCGGATGATCGCACATTGTTGTCCTGGAAGAGTCTTCGAAGTATCCTGAGATAGGTGGCTCCTCCCCTGGACTACAGTGCGCATGGGCATCGGCTCCATCCCCAGATTGTTTTTCGCCATTGTGGCAGAAGATGGAGTGAAAAGTGTAAAGGATGTCCATGCTAATAAGTGAATACAATAGTATATCTGCAGCTGCGACAGGCACCGGGGAGGAGGGTGGGCGATAGCAGCCCTACATGCCAAGAACAGATGCATACTGGTAAGTAGCATATTCAGTTCGAGGCATGTGGGCTGCTAAATTCATATCTTAGCATAGAATACATAGCAGTCCCCCCATCAGCGGCGGTTGCCCGTGCCAGCTGCAGAAACCTGAAAAAGTGTCTTGAGAACAGCCTGTCCTACAGCAGCTTGCTGCTTGGAATGTACGTCAACACAGTAGTGTTTTGTAAAGGTATGTGGTGTGACCCACGTGGCTGCTCTGCAAATATCCTCTAAAGGAATGTTCCCTAGGAAAGCCATGGATGCCCCCAGTTTGCGTGTGGAGTGCGCCCTTGGGGGTATCGTTAAAGTGCGCTTGGCCTTTTGATAACATATTTGGATGCACTTAACAATCCACCTGGCTATTCCTGCTTTGGAAATAGGGTTGCCTTTGTGTTGTGGTGCGAAGGCAACAAAAAGTTGTTTTGTCTTTCTAAAGGGTTGTGTCCTGTCTATGTAGTACATCACGCCCTCCGTACGTCTAACGTATGGAGCATTCTTTCCGCCACCGTTTGTGGGTTTTGGAAGAATGCCGGTAAGTCAATAGTTTGGTTGAGATGAAACTGTGACACCACCTTCGGAAGGAATTTGGGGTTAGTACGTAGCACTACCCTATTTGGATGAATCTGAATGAATGGCTCTTGGATTGTGAGCGCTTGCAGCTCACTAACACGCCGTAGCGACGTGATAGCGATTAGGAAAGCTACTTTCCACGTTAGGAACTGGAGTTCACACGAGTGCAGTGGCTCAAAAGGTGGTCCCATTAGTCTGGTGAGGACCACATTGAGGTTCCACACCGGAGCTGGTGGTGTGGGGAATGACTCGTTTCAGACCTTCAAGGAAAGCTTTAATGGCAGGCACTCTGAAGACAGAGAGATGCTGCCTGTTCTGAAGATAAGCCGCTATGGCGGATAGATGTATCCGAATGGAAGTGTACGCTAGATTGCACTTGTAAAGATGCAACAGATAGCAAATGATGTTAGGGATAGATGCATCTAGCGGGTTGATGTCATTGGCTGTACAGTAAATGACAAAACGCTTCCATTTCGCAGCATAGCATGCTCTGGTAGTAGGCTTCCTAGCCTCCTTGATGATGTCCATGCATTCCGGAGGTAGGTTAAGGTATCCAAACTCTAGGACTTCAGGAGCCAGATTGCCAGGTTGAGCTGTTGCGGATCTGGATGCTGAATTTCTCCATGGTTCTGCGTCAAAAGACTGGGCATGAGGCGCAGTCTTTGATGCGGTACCACTGAGAGTTCGAGGAACGTGGTGTACCATGCTTGGCGCGCCCACGTTGGAGCAACTAGGATGAGAGTCATCGCGTGCTGCCTTAGCTTTCTTGCCACCAGCGGTATCAGAGGGGCTGGCGGAAAAGCGTACGCAAATTTGCCTGACCAGTTCATCCATATCGCATTCCCCTGCGACTGTGGGTGAGGGAACCTGGCGGCAAAGTGTTGGCATTTTGCGTTTTCTTTTGTTGCAAACAGGTCTATCTCCGGATGACCCCACTGCCGGAAGTACGGGTGGAGTACAGATGGGTGTAACTCCCACTCGTGCATTTGATGGCTGTATCTGCTGAGCAGATCCGCCATCTGATTGTCCTTGCCCGGGAGGTGTTCCGCCATGAGGAAAATGTTCCTCTGAATGGCCCACTTCCACATGCCCTGAGCCAGATGAGACAGCTGTGGCGAGTGGGTGCCCCCCTGTTTTTGAATGTAGTACATCGCGGTCATGATGTCCGTCCGGACTAACACTACCTTGTTGCACAGATGTACAATGAAGGACTTGAGCGCCATGAAGATTGCCATCAGTTCTAGATAGTTGATGTGCATCTTCTGTTGCTGCGTCGTCCATAGTCCCTGCACTGTGTAAGTGAGCAGATGAGCTCCCCATCCCTGGAGAGATGCGTCCGTTGTCAGGATAATTTGTGGCACTGGCTCCTGGAACAGTCGGCCCTTGCAAAGGTTGTGTGGAGTCCACCAATGCAGAGAGTTGTATGGCCGACTGGTAACCAACACTAGGTCTGTCAATTGTCCCTGAGCCTGTGTCCACTGATTTGCTAAGCATTCCTGGAGCGGACGCATATGCAACCGTGCGTGAGGGACTATGAAGATGCAGGAGGCCATCATGCCAATCAACTGCATGAACACTCTCGCTGGAAGTGAGTGTTGTGGTCTGAACCTTTGGATTAGAGACTGCATGCTGTCTATCCTGACTTGGTTCGGCTGAGCCATGGCCGTCAGGGTATTGATCGTCGCACCTAGAAACTGCCGGACATGTGCCGGCTGAAGATGCGACTTTGGGTAGTTCAACGAGAAGCCCAGATCGTGAAGGAGGTGAATGGTAGTTGACATGTCCGCGGCGCACTGTTGTTCCGACTTGGCCTGAACGAGCCAGTCGTCTAGGTAGGGGTAGACATGAATGTTCTGCCTCCTGAGGTGCGCTGCTACTGTCGCCAGACACTTGGTAAACACTCTTGGGGCTGTGGTCACTCCGAAGGGTAGGACTTTGAACTGATAATGCTTGCCTTGGATAGTGAATCTGAGGTATTTCCTGTGGGACGGGTGTAGTGGAATGTGGAAATAAGCATCCTTGAGATCTAAGGTTGCTAAGAAGTCCCCTTGGTTTAACAAGGGAAGAATTTGTTGCAGTGTAAGCATATGGAAGCGTTCTGATAGTATGTACAGGTTGAGGGGACGTAGATCTAGAATGGGTCTGAGAGATCCGTCCTTCTTTGGAATAAGGAAGTACAGGGAATATACCCCTGTGCCTTCCTCTCCCACCGGCACGAGCTCGATTGCGCCTTTTTGCAGCATCACCACTACTTCCTGCTGCAATAAGTGCAAGTGCTCTGCGGACATAGGCCTTTGCCTTGGCGGGATGTTGGGTGGAGTGGATTTCAACTCTAGGCAATAACCATACTGGACTAGTTGTCGCACCCACCTGTCTGTGGTGATGTTTCTCCAGACGGGCAGGAATTGCTGCAGTCTCCCCCCGACAGGTGTTAAGTGGTCGGGGGGCAGCGACAGAGAGTCACTGTTTGCTTGGGGTAGAGGAGCGGGAGCTGTTGTTTCCTCTGCCGCGACCTCTGTTGCTGTTATTTCTGTAACCTCCCTTGTTCTGTTTTGTGAACGAGGATTGTGCTCCACCTTTTGAGAACTGAGACTGTTGACCCATTTGTCCTCTGGTGACTCCACGTGCACCTGAGCGACGAAAATTGCTGCCACGAAACTGTTGTGACTGTAGGGCCCCCATGGACTTAGCAGTTTCTGTGTCTTTTTTTATTTTTTCTAGGGTGGTGTCAACATCTGGACCAAACAGACTATCAGGATTGACTGGCTGATTAAGAATGGTTGTCTGAATATCTGGTTTAAACCCCGAGATGCGGAGCCACGCCTGTCGTCTCAGCATAACGCTAGTGTTGATAGCTCTAGCAGCTGTGTCTGCGGCGTCAAGTGCACACTTGATGGCTGCGTTTGAGATTAGCTACCCTTCCTCAATAAGCAGTTTGGTGCCTTCTTGGAACTTTGGAGGCAGGTGTTGTATAACCTGTTCTAGGGTGTCGTAATGCGCCCTATCGTAACGTGCTAAGAGTGCTTGTGTATTGGCAATGCGCCAAAAGTTTGCGGCCTGTGCAGCTACTCTTTTGCCCCCTGCCTCTAGCACTTTGGACTCCTTATCCGGGGGAGGAGCTTCACCCGTCGTCTGGGAGTTGGCACGTTTCCTGGCATTGGCGACCACAAGAGAGTCCAGTGGCAACTGTCCCCGAATGTATGCGGGGTCTGCAGGTGCAGGTCTGTACTTCTTTTCAATACGTGGATTGACCACACGTGCTCTGGTAGGCTCCTTAAATATGTCCCCAGCATGCTTGAGGACTCCTTTAAGCATAGGCAGCGTCTTTACTGTCCTTTCAGAGACTGAAAATGTGTCGAAAAGGAAGTCTTCCTCTATCGGGTCAGCATGCATGTCCACATCATGATTGGCTGCCGCCCTCTCAATTAGTGCATGAAAACCTGCTGAATCCTCAGTTGGGGATGCACGTGCATTAAAAAGCTGCGGGTCCTGCCCCACACTTTGGGTGCCCTGGTCACCAGTGTCATCATATGAATCCGGTTGCGCATCTGGTTCATTGATAGGGAAATTGTATTGCTCGTCCTCATCATACCCCTCACCCGCAGAGTGTTCTGGTGAGGGAGTAGGGCTCCGTCTCGGAGGAGGCTGGATTGGTTCCATGAGGCCTGAGGCGTCAAGGGGCACCCTTTTCTTTTTCAGTGGGATGACATATGAGTCCACTGACTCAGAAGTGATTTTTCTCTTATAGAGGGTCAATTTGCCTGTGTCAGCGTCGATGAAATGCTCTGAATCATCCTCTGATTCGAGTACCCGACGTGGAAGTGGGCCAGCCGTTGAAGAAACCGTCTTCTTTGGTGCCGATTTGGTGGAAAAGGCTTTCGGCGCCTCCTTCGGCGGCAAAATAAAGAGAAGTTTGCTAGAAGGCCTTGCCGGATTGTCCTTTTGCGCCTGCGGCGATGATATCGGAGCCGACGGAGCAGAGGCCTTCTCCCTGATTCTCTGTAGTGATTCGGCGATGAGGGACGTCTCACTCACAGTGGGTTTTGGCGCCGACGAGGATGTCTTGACCTTTCCCTCGGATCCGACGTCTTTGTGGGCCTTGTGCGCTTTCGACGCGGATCCAGCTGTCACCGACCCCGAGTCCTGGGACCGGTGCGCAGACGTGCCAGTCTTCGATCCGTGCGCCTGCGTAGCCTCCGTGGAGCCGGCTTTGGCGTGCTTGGACGGCGGCGCCGCTGTTGACCCGTGCCGACCATCTTTCTTAGAGGACCCCTCCTCTGGTGTCGATTTTGATTGTGCAGCAGCGGAATCGACGGATTTCTTCGACTTCTGCGGACCGGAGGTCGACGGAGTCGATGGAGTAGCGGGTACAGTCGTTTTCGCCGGCACGGCAGCCATCTTAGGGACACTCGAGTCCTTAAGTTTCGGTTTCGTTTTCGGGTCGGCCATCTTAGATGTAGTCGATCCCGATGGTTTCGGTTTCGATACAGTCTGCTCAGCAAGTAAGTCCGTGGCCGGGCCAGAAGGCGGGGCTGTGGCTTGCGGCACTGGGTCTTGGGTAAGGCCTACAGGCGATCCCGTGACCCGGTCGGTACCCTCGTAACCTTCGGGGCAGAGCTCGTCCCCTGAGCTATCCGCCGCGGCCCCATAAATCTCTTCGTCGTCTCCTACCTCGTCGACGTATTCAAGGCCTTGACCCACGACTCCGTCGTCGTCTACCGGATCCGCCTCGACCTCCGTCTCGGGTGGGGAGATTTGAAGATGATGACCCTGGTCCTCTTCTTCCTGGTCGCCGAAGATGTTTTCCGGATCCGGGGCCGCTTGTCTAGCTTCCATGCGCACCGCGCGCCGAAGCTTGAGAGTCTTCTTAGACCGGAACTGTGCACAGGCTTTGCACTTGCCGTCGTCGTGGTCAGGCGAAAGGCATTTGTTACAGACGGGGTGTAGATCGATGTGTGGGTACTTGGACCCACAGAGCGGGCAGTACTTAAACGGGCTCCGCTCCATGTTCAGAAAAGTTTTGCAGTCGTGTCGCGATGAGAAGGCCTGAAAGTCCGAAGAGCGAAAGAAAACTCCGCTTATTCCGGCTCCAAGAGACGGAAGACTCGAGACCGTGCGCAGACAATACCGACGCAAAAAAAAGCGAGGCCTTTTGGCCGCTAAAAGTTAGTTTTTCTCGGTTTCGACAGAAAGACGTCGAGACCACATCCGAACCCAATGGCGGAAAAAAACAATCTGGGGATGGAGCCGATGCCCATGCGCACTGTAGTCCAGGGGAGGAGCCACCTATCTCAGGATACTTCGAAGACTCTTCCAGGACAACAATGTGCGATCATCCGGACCCAACACTAGGCGGCGATCTAATGCTAAGATATGAATTTAGCAGCCCACATGCCTCGAACTTGGGCTGACTAGCCGTGCGAGGCGGATAGGCTTGCTGGAGAAGAACTTTAGTTTTTAAATCTTTTGTCTTTTTGTCGACTTTATCTAGCTCGTCTTTGCGCCTATTTTCATAGTACTGGGCTGTAGCTAAAATTTGCGCTGACGTAGAGACAGCCCAAGCACTCTCTGAAATCTTTCAGTTTATTACACAGTTCAGGAATTAAATTATGTACGAATTTGTCTACAAACAATCTTTGACCACCCTCGGTAGCCATATCCTGACCACTATGATCGGTGAAAGTCTCCTCAAATCTTGTGAAAAAGTCAGACACATTCTCATCTTTCTTCTGCTTGCACGCAGATAGCTTGTCCCAGTTTACGCGTACTTCAGGCATTATGGTTTTCATGTACGCGATAATTCTACCGGGAAGTTCAGCTATTAACGGCTCAGGTTTAGAACCACCTATTTGTCTAGCATCTATAGCGGCAATGTTCGCCCATGAGTCACCTAGTTCTTGGTCATGGTTCGTATGACGTATTTTGCTCCATAAAGGATGTGGAACAACGTTCCCAAACAACATGTCTATATCCGCTAAATTCATTATACATGAGCTTGCAGTTTGCGATAACTCCTTATAATACCCAGTCGGGTTTTTACGAGGATCAGGCAGTGTCTGCTTGAGTGCTAAGACTTCGGATCGTTTCCAGGGGACATGTACCCATACACGCTGGAAATGAGGCAGAATTGGTGGATTCGCATTCGCATCACCTTCCCTCCAAACCGGAGGAACCTCTCTCATGGGGTACTGTCTCGCTCTTTTCCTACCTGATACGTCGTCTTGGTACAATGATCTAGAGACGTTTCCCTTACTCCTATAAGAGAACAACAACTCTATCGCTTTCTCAACATCTGCACCTATAATCATACCTTCATAGAACTTAAAGCGTGTACGCCATAGTTCGTTCATTGTGTATTTGGGATCATTCGTCTCCAAATCTTCGCCCAGATATACACACATCTCTTCGAATACGTATCTCTGAGTGGGTGCAATCCATTGACGGAAAACTTCCATAACAGACTGAACATCATATCTAACAGTATCCGTAATCCATTGGCGTGCTAGCTCATTCAGCACTTTTCTTTCCTCGTAATCAGGCAGTTGACTACGGGACTGTCTATGTTCAGTTTTAGGCGTTGTTTTAGGCGACCCAAAGAAAGGTGAAAATAGACTAGTGACGGTACCTGTCACTCTTTGTCTAATAGAAGGAGAACCTTGCGGAGGAGTAAGTGCCTCGGAAAAAACAGGCTGAGGCAAAGAAGAAGTAGAGGCAATAGCAGAGGAAATTGAAGTAGTAGCAGACGTAGTATCATAGACAATAGCTGGAGCTGTAGGCAAAGTCGTAGAAGTAGATGGAGTATGTAGCAAAGATGGCGGCCCTTGAGAAGGCTGCGCCGGAGAAGTAGAAACCAGCTGAAGAGGAGCTGGCGTTCGTGCAAGAGCTGGGTTACGTGCGCCGGGGCGCGGTATAGTAAAATGCTTTGGCGTTGTAGTAGCGTCTAACGCATACGGTGGAGGTGAGCTTAATAAGTGGGACATTAATGGATCTTTCTCGGATCTCTCCTCTTGACCTTGTCCCTTATTTGGTAACATCGGGTAGCATTTATCTACTGCTAGTTTCTTGCTCCTAAGTATTTGTTCGTTTTCCTGCTCTTCCTCGTTATCCCTGTATGCAACGGCAGCTTGCACCATTGACATACCTCTTTTATTCCTTTTTGCTAATTTTATTTCTTTCTGTTTGGCTTCTTTGCGCCATAAGCGGAAAGAGTCAAACATCGCCGGCCAGGCTTTTCTCTTGAATAATTTGACCTCTAGGTTATCTAATATTTCTGAGTCGAAACTACCATATTGGGGCCATTTTAAAACACCATCCTTGCGGGTGTATTTTATCCACACTTCATTATATGTGATAGGACCTACGCCGTGTTTTACATAGAGCTCATATGTTGGAGTTCCAATCGGAGGAACCGGACAGGAATCCTCTAATCGGGAGTCCTTACTATAACCAAGACAAAACAAGTTTCCAAGTCTGCTAAAACCAGGCACCTTTGCTCACTAGTCTAGCTTCAAACTTCAAAGGATTATCTGTTACGATATTTCTCGTGAATACACAAGTCCTTCGGCTTTGGGGCTTGCAAGTACCAAATCAAAGCGTATCTCAAGGATACCAAAAACTAAGGACAAACTAAGGACTGGGAGACGCTCCACTTATACTTAACTGAAGTATTTGAAGATCGGTGACGTCGCTAGAAGACTTGGCTATCGTTTCGCTCTACCAAGGATCACTGGGTCCAAAACAAGGCGATAGTCAGGGCAGCAGTCCTTCGTAGCCGTCGGGACGCGGGGAACCTCGCAGCAAAGACCTTCGGAACCACGTCGACATACAGGGGTCGCTGAAGTGGCTGGCCGTCCTCTGGAATTTTCACAGGAAGCTCCTCACGAACATCTGGCTTGGACCGTCGCCGCTTGATACCGCCCCGAGTTGGGCGCCAACTGAGGTAACGGGTTTTTAGGAACCCGTTTGGTGCCAGGGGATAACACCCGAAGACCTCTGAGTTCTCCCTTGTTCCGGACCACAGAAACACTGAGTCTTCTAGTCGCAGTCAGAGATCAAGTTTTATTGGCAGCTACCAAGTAACAGGTGTCCTAGAAGCACGACAAACACGGGTCATGTGTTCTCAGGAGACTGTTCGTTTTTACAGAACCAGCCTTCTCCTTATATACAGAAATAATAGCTGCAAGCAAGAATTCTTGAGTTTATGATATGGCTATACACATTTCTACAATAATACAAAAGAGCGAAGTCATGTAGGCAAGCCCGTATTTTAGATGTCCAATTCGTGATAGATTACCCAGCCAAGCCCGGAACTCCCATCAGATATCGGTGAAGCCCCAATAAAAGAAGGCACCTCCTAGTCATAAAACTGGCCATAAACAGGGAACGCGGACAGGCGTGTGTGTAGAAAACATGATCTGGATGTAGTGAATGGTTTGTGGCATGTTATGCATTGATGCTATCGTATTAGGCCACTGGGCGAGGAGCTGCCCAAACAGGTTCGGCTGGAGGCAATGGAGTCAGTTGGGACAGGTCAGGGGGGAGTCAGGGAAGGTGGACGTGTCCTTTTAGATCAAGCTCGACCTTTAATTGACTTATCATGAGGGCAAGACACCAGATGGATACCGTTTACAAAATGGAGTCTGAGGGGTCGGGACGGAAACTACGATTCAGGGGTGTTAGCATGCCTCGATCATGACGCAAATGCATAGGAATGATGTCCTAATCATTATCGGTTCGTCGACACCAAATTCGTCATGGTACGTTGATGTTTCGGGACACGGGTATCGGACGTCGATACCGGGACAACAGTAGGGTCCAGAATTTCAGAACCACATGAGTAGGATGCTAATACTGACTTGTCTGGGTGCTGTATTTTCTGCATTCAAGGCACAACATTTGAGATGACTTTGCAGTCTTGAACAATCTCTTTTGCTCTCTATCAAAAAGTGTCAGGGAGGTGTTCAATTAGCTGGTGTTCAATTAGCTCCTCCATCTCATCCCACTCATCCCAATTACGTCTGACAAGTATTGTCATGGAGTCTGTGATACGCCATTTGGAAGCAGTTTCCAAGGCAACCCTGTTTTGAGGTCATTTGCGTGCAACCACCATGGAATCCCATGGGGCCCCAAGATGGAGAGGGACTTGTGTTGTAATTTAAATGTTTTTCTCCTCCAAAGGAGTAACCACTTAGTCTTGATGGGGTCTGTAAAATTTTAAGTAGAATATTTTAGGATTGTTTTTAGCATGAGAAGGAACGGAGTAGACCGTTTCATTATTCAAAGGGTTTCTACCAACAAATCGTTCTCTTAACATGCATTGGAACTTTATGATTTGAAGCTGCTCTTGCAATTACAGACTGAAATGCAGCGGAATCATTTAGCAACAGAAACTACCGAGACAAGATTACAGAGCTGAGTCACCCTGAGGATCCATCCTGAAGTTCTGCCAAGCATCCTCCTGATCATCAGCCCTTAAGTCGTGTCTCTTGATTAGATGTCAGTGGGTCAGACGAATGTTCTTGATTAGACTCTAAAAAGGAGTCATCTAATGAAACCTATACTTGAGATGGAGGCAGAATTTAGTTTGCATTTTTCTTGGAAATAGGGTAAGCTATTAAGTGCATGTAGCTGTACTGGTAGGAAATTGGTCTGGACATGAGTTGGCAACATCTGGGAGGCGAGTAGTGACTCCGATCCAATCCATCTTATTTTCTCAATTAAATATGCAGAGAACTCTTCATCGTCTACAAAGTGATGGTTTGGTTTGTTTTGTTTACTGCTTGTTGTTTAACGATCTCGAATAATTCTTTGGGTCTATTTTTAACATTGTCCAGTTTCACCCTAAAGTATTCTGCTTTGGAACTAGATTTGTTTACTGTAGAAACATCTTGATGTACTCAACTGTTTAAGGTTAGCAATAGAGGGAGATATTTTCCATGATCTTTCAGCAAGCTTTAGTTACACCTTTCCTCGTTTAGGCAGCCATTAAACCAGGGTTTTGAGACCCTAGTCGGTATTCTTTTTAGAATACCATTCTAAAAAGGGAAACGGGTCCGAAGAAGACCTCATTCCTTCTGCGACTGAGTTACATCTACCTTGGAGGATTTTCACTTCTTAATGGTTAGGGTCCGGAATTACAGTCACAAACAAACGATACATGAGGTACCAATTCTGTATTTGGAAGTGACACCCAAAACAGGCCCCCTTCCAAATACTTCATCAAGTTCCAATCCCATTTCAGGAGTTAGTAAAAAGAAGGAAACTTTCTTTTAAGGTCACAAACTCCTACTCGAGTATTTGCAGCCACAGAAAAGGAATTGCATCTGGCTATTAATACGTTCTTTTAGTCTACCTTAAGGACAGAAGTTGATTAAAATCTAGCTTTTCGAGAATTATAGCATGATAAGGAAGTAAAGAAAAAGGTGCGATAATTTCAAGGATCATCTTGGAATAAGAAAAACGAAATCAGAAAGTCTCACAATAGCAGACTTTCAAGCCTCTCGAACCCTAACGTGGATAATAGACTGATTAAAAGGAAAGAGCAGCTCAGTGACCATGTGAAGAGCCACATCTTTCATTACTTTGGCAGCACAGATATTGGTAGGAGACCAAGTAGATCTAGCAGCAGAAATAAAGTTAGCAACTTCTATTTCAAGGATCGTTGCATCTATGGAGAATAGGCCATCGAGTCACTTTTTCTGTTCTGATCTTTTTATCACTGCAAAAAGATAACATTTCACACAAATCTTGTGAAGCATTTAAAAGTTTTAATTAGGTTTAGGCAAAGATAAATCTTTAATCATTTAAAAAAAAAAATCTGTTTTTATTATTTTATAAAGCCACACATAGCAATCATACATCAGTGAATAACATTGTACCTTGCATCGTATCATCAATGTCTGTGCTCCCACATTTTTACATGATAAGCTATGTTTCCTTCAAAAGCTGCCACAATATAGGTTATTTCTCAATAATCGTCCTGTCGTACACATACCTATATTAATAGGAGCACATTGTCAATACTGTTTTGTCTACTTTTTAGCAATGCAAGCCAGAAAATGAACAATAGGCCAACCCGATCAAACTCCTTCCCCCCTCTCTCTGCTTCTGGTGTGTCCAAACTTCAAATCGCAGAATCGAATATGCACATCAGGTTCTTCTAATCTCGTTTCGGGTTATCTTGGGGACCATACCTACCTATCGCCATGCGTCCCACGTTATCACATTCACTCACCACAGGACTAGGCCCTTACTACCTTCCCTACTCCAGGTCCGATAAAGGGGAACCCTCTGGAGCCTCCTCAGCAGGGCCCTCCTCCTTCAGGTATTTGTAGTGCTATCACTAATGCTTCCCACGCTCTGGCTGCTTCCAGCGCCTTCTCATTATTAGTACGTATAGCCTGCTGCAATCTAACTGTACTCTCACTTTTGGCCCATTTGAGTAACTCCGATTACCACTTCCCTATCGTAGGCCACCGTCGCTACTTCCATTGGGCCGTGATCTACCTCATAGCCAGCAGTAAGCCTAGATCCAGAAACGTGCTTGTGATTTTGGTCTTAGAGGTGTGTGGAAACCAATGTAATATGCAGGTACCCATGTCAGTGTCTATATGGCGCTCTATAATGCCACAAAGCAGTTAGACTACTTCCTTCCAATATGTTCCCAATTGCCCACATGTCCACAGCATATGTGGTAACTCTGCCCCCTCTAGGCTGCAGTGCGGGCATTGGGCAGTATCAATCCGGAAATATCGATTGATTCTGGCTGGGGTTAAATAAGCCCTATGCAATAAAGAAGCGTATTAATTGAAACGTGTGCTCTTCCATGCCCTTCAGATGAATTGAGCCCACGTTGCTTCCGGTATTTCCTTCCCAAGATCCTTCTACCATTTTCCTCGTAACTCCGTCAGTGGGCGCAGACCTTCTGTGGTCAAGCGCCTGTAGAGACATGTAATTGCCTCAAACGTCCCTGCAGCCATCACCACGTATTGACATGTCATAGAAGTCTGGGGTTCTGAGAGCCCTTCCTTCCAGTGGCGCTGTATAGCCAAGATCAGAGCTGCATGCAGCAGATAGTCCCCTTGCGGCAGATCATATCTTTCCTGTAATGTTTGAAAAGGTAGTAGCACCCCATCTTCATACAAATCCCCCATGACCTGGATTCCCACAGTTTCCCAGTCTGCTAGTGCCGACCAATCCCCCTCCCCGTGTGGGAGGGCAGTGCACATGCCCTGGGGAATCTCCGGTGCATATGGGCGACTAATCTGGACTCTGCGGTGGCATCGATTCCGGCATTGTCTTAATGTCCGCTCCTCGGCAGTGAGCGACACAAGGTGCAAAGGTTGTTGCAACACAGTAAATGAGAGTACATGCCGCAGGATCCACCGACCCTCTTGGCCCTCTGGGCCCCGAAATTCTTGAGCCACCGCCTATGTAAGCCACTGCAGCTGAGCCGCCAGGTAATAAAGTTCGAAATCTGGTACCGCTAGCCCCCCGTCCACTCTGGGTGTCATCATGGTAGGTAATGCCACCTGCTTTCTGCCATTTCCCCATAAGAAGATAAATCTTTAATCATAGCAAATAAATCTCTAGCTAGGTTTGGGGTGTGTGGAGTAGTAGTGATGTTTAGTCAAATGTTCTATTAATATTAAGATGGTGCTTGCCGGTATGATAATCTGGCAGAATAATATTTTAATCTACATTTACTCTTAACTCTCCAAGCTTAGATGTTTAACAATGGTTAACACCTGGTTTAAACAACCTCCTATATAGCCAAATTTTACTAGGTGCCACCTACCTTTAGGGGTCCTGAACTGAGCAGCCTCCGACATCGGTCCCATTCCCTTGGAGTTGCGAGCTTGAATCTTGAAGAAATATGTGGTGTCAAGGGTCAACTCCTGGATCTGGTGAGTGAGTCGGTTGCCCAACACTGGTTCAATGACCCAGTCGTGCAGCTCGGCATTCACATCAGTGCTGTAGTAAATAATATATCCTGCAAATTGGACAAAAGGAGAGATGTTATCAGGACACGAGAATTAACTTGTGTGCATCAAATGCCAATACAGGCCACCTGATCAATGCAAAATTTGAGTTTGTGCAAAAGGACAGCTCCTTACTGCCCACACTATGTATTTGCGACGCTTGGGAAAATCACATCTGCCCAATGTCATGTTATTTAAATGGTGGACCCCCTGGCACCCTGACAAGCAATTCTTACATCAAACATGTCTGCCATGTTATAGTCAGCAGATTTCCCACATTTTTGCAACAATGGTCCTGTTGCTCTCTTTTAACATTCCTTGGGTAATGCCTCCAGATAACCACAGAATTCCAAGAGTCCACGTCAGAGCAACAGAAGCACCAGAGTCCTCCGTGGCTTGAACAGTACCGTAAGAAACACCTTGCGAGGGGATAACAGTATGTAGTGTTGCCCTATCACCACTGAGCCATGCATGCTCTGTAGAGTGCAACAGGATATGATTGGTATGGAAACCGTTATGTGCAGACACAGTAGCCACTGGCAAGCTTTCAAAGTGATGGGGCATAAAAAACCAACTTTGTTACAACTTCTTTGTGTTGTTTAATGACTCTTTCACCATAAGGGCTGGTGGTTAATTTATCATCAGAAAGGAAGTGATTGGAATGAGAAAAATAGCATTTCACAAAAGGAACCGCAGTAGGCAAAATGTGACAGTCACATGACCTGGGGAAGGACAATATTGTAGTCCCGTGAAGGGTGGGATTCTAGATGCAATATCTCTTAAGGACTTCCACTGGTATTTTGACTATTTACTGTTCTCCCCCATTTTGTAGGTCAGCTGGTACATTGGCTAAATGCACCCTTATTGAAGAGTATGCAAAGACTGCCAGTTAGAGGTGTTTTAAGCATCAGATGATGTCTTGAACCGAGGCTTATCAGGGCTGCTTGTGGTGAGTACGGCAGTAGGGGGCAAACTGTTTTCATACTGGCTGTGCAATAGGCCTTTGTGGAGAGCATATGACCCTCCTTAAGAATTTGCAAAACTTAAGGTGACAAATCTAATGATTCAGGGCTGTAACTGTGGGATGTTGCAGCAGACTCAGATGTCAGCGTGTGATGAGGTCTGAGAGAAGACGTAGCTTTTCGTGGAAATGTATGGAACCATCCAGAAGTACAGAGTACCAGGGCTGTCTGGGCCATGTGGGTGCTATGAGGATGAGCATCGTGGGTCATGCCATATTTGTGTTACTACATACAGCATTGGTGGAAGTGGAGGATAATCATTAGCAAATATGCTGACCAATTTGTCCATGGAGCATAGCCTTTAGACTATGGGTTTAGGTACCCTGGGACAAAAGTTTGGAATTTTGTATTTGTGTTTGGCAAAGAGGTACACTACAGGAGTCATGCAGTGGTAGAAACAGTGCTGAATTACCTGAGCATTGGCTTCCAAAGTATGTGTTTGTTGATACGTCCTGCTCAGCAAGTCTACAAAGAAGTTGTTCACTCTGTGGAGGTGTTTCGCCGGGAAGAGGACTTGGTGAATTGCCCAATGCCAGATTGCCTTCGCTAACCTGAACCGCTTTGGTGAGTTTGTGATACCTCGCTTCCAGAGGTAGCAGACCGTGGGCATGCTGTCAGCGTGAATGAGCACTCTTTTGTGCAAATCATGTTTTTACACTGAGCAATACCTGGACTGCCATAATTTCCAACACAATGGTGTGGAGACTCTGTTGATGAGTAACCACTGATTGTGCATGGTCAAGTGGCTCAAATGTGCTCCCTACTCTTTGGGAAAGAAGTCTTTATTGATGGCTACTAGGGGCTGAATGACTCAGTCAGTTGCTCCACCACTACAGTCTGTGCTCAACACTGGCTCCACCAATACTAGATCCTGCCACTGGCTAGTCTTATGACCACTGCCTTGCAAGGCACTCCTGCATAGGGTACATATGTAGTAAAAGCACTTGGTACTATAGCATGGAAGGTGTCATTTCCAACCATTCGATTATCATTATCACCTTAGTTTTGTGTGTAAATATATTTTTTATTTTGAAAGTTTTATATAGCGCGAACAGGATCTTTGCAGATATCAGAGCGCTTTACAAGGGCATGGGGGTAAAAAATACAAAGTAATAAAGCGTATATACAGAGTAATATATGAGGTAGTTAGGTACAAGGTGCAAGTTACATAGGTGGGATAAAGGACATGAGGTAGATAACAGGTGAGGTAGTGTCGGTACACAGTGTATAGACAGACAAATGCGTCAATAGTATAAAGTGCAATAATAAGGAGCATATACCTGCTTAAACGTGTTTAGAATATTTAGAGTTTAAAGGAGGGAACAGTTGAGGTAGGTGTGAGCAGGGTGTATAGTCCCACAGGTGCGAGAGTAGTAAGGTACGTTGAGAAGGAGAGGGTAAAGTGTGCAAAGTCAACCAGGTGCGTCAATAATATAACAATATAACAATATACATAATCAACCAAGTGCATCAAACATTATAACAAAATACAAAGAGTGAGCGTATACAGTTAGGTTGAGGTAGGTGTGAGCAGGGTGTATAGTCCCACAGGTGCGAGAGTAGTAAGGAACGTTGAGATGGAGAGGGTAAAGTGTGCAAAGTCAACCAGGTGCGTCAATAATATAACAATATAACAATATACATAATCAGCCATGTGCATTAAACATTATAACAAAATACAAAGAATGAGCGTATACAGTTAAGTAATTAGAAAATACGGGTGGCACAGTAGACCAGGGTCGGGAAGGACTTGCAAGGCAGATTCATGAGTGATACGGAGCAATAGATCATGTGTATTTTGCCATGAGGATCGCTTTAACTTCCCTCTTAAATATTGTTTCGGAGGAGATGAGCCTTGTTTCCGGAGGGAGTGAGTTCCAGATCCTGGGTGCCATTCCTGAAAAGGAGCGTTTATAAGTTTTTTCCTTCCGAAATCTTCGAGGTTTCAGCAAAAGATTGTTTGTGCCTCTAGTAGTTCGGGAGCCGCCCGAGATTGTAAATATACATTTAGTTTCCTTAAATGTACCCTGCCTTAATAGCTTATATTTGTGTTCTAAACCTGCCAAATGCACATACCCTTCACCAAATCAAATCTAAAGTACAAGATTGAAAAGACAAATGAGCGATGAGAAAGTTATGTGATGTATTCTGCAGCAGATTAATTCTCCATTAAACCTTGCTACAGAAATGAATTCTAGAACAGTGGCCACCTAGTTGTAAAGTTGCACATCATGACTCCAGTAAAGCCAAAAGAGCAGAACATGAAACATCCCTGAAGATCAAGTGACTAACTCAAGAAGTGAGAAGTAGAAATATCCATAAGAATGTTGCTGGCTCTTGTTTTGTCACAAAGTATCATGATTCACAGTGCTAACATACAATATTCCTACATCTCACACTTACCAGTGATCTTGCCATTGGCCTCAGACGGGGGTTGCCAGTTTACAATTATTGTGCGCGGTTTCCCTTCTTTGCTCACCACTGTGACATCTTTCGGTGGTGATGTTGGAACTGGTGGGAATAGAAAATATTAACAGTCATGGGTAAAAGAAGGTACAAATAGGAAGCTGGCTCTTTAAATAGTGACCAAAAAAGAGGTTCACTGTGTAAACAGTCCGGGCAACCCTTGTTGGTTTACAGAGGCAATAATGATAACACTAAATGCTCTCTTTTTAGGCTGATCAGAGGATAGTACCAAGCATTTGTTGTACTCACAGATGCAATACATGAGACACACACTCCAGGATAAATCCAAGACCAATTTTGAAAAATAACTTGTGCTTTTATATACATTTTGATACAGAGAACTTCGTTATCAGGCATGTACTTTTTTCAAAATTGAATTTCACATGTAAGTAAACAATTTACTTAAATGCATCTTTACGCAGCAATGCTTCCCTATGTGAAAAATTAGTTGCATACAGTTATTCATGGGCAGTTTCTGTGGGTCTCCTTTGGTACTTAGGGGCGAAGGGGGCAAAGGTCCAAAGTACCATCAGCAGTTACTTCTTAACTACCCTTGGGCACCCGGATATAGAGATGCTGGTCCGGTTGGTAGCTGTGCGCGT
Source organism: Lissotriton helveticus (assembly GCF_964261635.1). Classification (NCBI taxonomy): domain Eukaryota; kingdom Metazoa; phylum Chordata; class Amphibia; order Caudata; family Salamandridae; genus Lissotriton; species Lissotriton helveticus. Next base: position 194,388,144 of record NC_136062.1, on the reverse strand, counting down.
TACGCCGGTGGAAAGAAGGGAGGCCACCTAGAAACAGGCTGCAAAGGGGGACTGGGTACAAGTGTGGGAGCTCCCAATGGGTGGCTCGGGTCACAAGGGTCCTGGGAAGAAGGGGGCACAGCCGGTTCGTTGGTATTTGAGCTGGGGCCCGCGGGCGTAGAGTCGATAAGTCAGCTATGCTCTGTGCATCCTACGGCATTGCGGTTGTCAGTCTTGCTGGTTGAGGATGCAAAATCAAGGCAGCTGAGCGACTCTGGAGGTGGATCTCTGCAGTGCTGACATCCCTTGACGGCTGCTTGGCTTCGGTGTAGAGGCAACCCATTGGACTCTCAAGGGCTGTTTGCGGAAAGGGTTCAGGTACCCAGAGTATTGGGCCTGTGTGTGTCGCTTGGTCCTGGTGTCCTCTCGCTCGGTGGTGGGACAGATCTGAGATTTCAGAGGCACAGATCCCTAATCCTGGGGTGCTGCTGTGTCGGGCATGCCAGGGAGCGGCAACTCGTGAACCGGACTTTGCTTCTTTGGTGCCTGAGGTCTGCAGTGGAAGAGCTCCTCTACCCAAAAGAGATTGCAATAGCCCTTGGCAATTTGCGCAGGGCAAGCAGTCTCCCAGCGTTTTTAGAAGATATTCAGCTGCAGGACGAGTCGCTGGTGATAATTGCGGAGATTGGGGCAGGCAGGCAGGTTTTGGCACCAAAATCCACAGCAAATCTTCAGTTCTCGTTTTTCTTGCAGCTTTTCTTTGTCCATTTCTTCTGGATCTGTCAAATTTAAGTTCCGTGCATCAGGGGTGAAACTTAGGGGCGTTAAGGGGAGTGACAGTTAGTAGCCAATGGGCTGCTTACCTTTAGGGTGATTACTCCCTATATATGACCACTTCTTGTGGGAAGTGGGCATAACCCTGACCCAGAGAACCTAATTCGCCAAAACTAAGACCAGGGAATTCAAAATTCCATGTTCACATTAGGTAGCCCACCACAGAGGTGAAACTAGCCTGAGGGTGAAACATGCCTCCATGCCTAATTTTTCCACCTATCCTGGTGTCAAATGGGCCCAGGGCAGGGGATGTCATTTCCCTTGTCTGGGGAAGCCTTAGGTCACATATCTCAGGCAGCAAAGGCCTTTGAAGCCGTCTGCCTTGAATGCTGATCACTTAGCCATCCGGCTGGAGCAGGCATTCTTTCTGCCTTCATGCTCTCACCTGCAAAGGGTAAGAAACCTGTCTGTGGTGCGGGCTGGTCTACACCAGTCAGCCAGTACACTAGTAGTCGGTAGGTTTTCAGGGGATACCTCTAAAATGCCTCTGGGTACATGTATTGATAGATCTATCACTGGAATCATTGTAGGTTTATTAATACGAGAGGTTTGATTCCATGCATCTCTAATTTCAGTGAAGCCATCATGTAGATGGGGATCTCGTAAATACCAGTGTCCAGCACATGTTCTCAAAATGGCTTCCCCGTTCACTTGTAATATCTAAGAATCGACTTAGACATCACCGAGCCACATCTGCTCTTGCAGATGTGCACACACATGTAGTATAGTGCACCCTGCCTCGGGGCAGTAAGCCCTGCTGTAGAGGAGGTGTGCCATGGTATGCCTTTACTTTCCTCTGCACCATAGCATGCAGCCTCCAATGGAAGTTTGCATGTTGGTGCTGAGTTGTCTCTTAGGGTTGCATAATACATGCAGCAGCCCTTAGGGACCCACTTTAGCCTCTTTGTCCTAGGTACCAGGGGTACGATTTACTAGGGACTTACAGAGGGTACAAAAGGTTTTGCCAATTGGGGAAACAATTGTACAGCATTAGGGAGAGAGAGTGGGCACTGGGGTGCTGGATAGCAGGACCCCAGCGCTCTTCTGTTAAAGTGATTAGATACCAGGCAAAAAGTGGGAATGACCATGTCAAAAAAGGGCACTTTGCTACAGTACATACTGCAGACGTTCTGAGAGGCACTAAGAATTTTAAAAAGTGATCTGAAGGAAACAATAGTCTCTGCAGTGGGACACTACTTACAGCAGCATTTGGATATTAGACCGAAAAGGCTTTCTGCAGGGAATCTGTAACCTTGATTAGAGAAGGTATAAATTCCATATGGGCGCACAATAAAATCTCTTGGCACCAGTGGGATAGATCCAATATTGTAGTGCTTTCCAGGCCAGATTTATTTTATCCTACAGAATAATTGCGAGCAGGACATAAAATTCTAACTTGTATCCTATTGCTGCTATGTGTAGGTTTTGAAATTAGGGACCTACTAGGTGTTACTTGACAACTGCAGAGTAGCCTAGAATAACGTATGTTTTATAGTGGTCATTTTGCTTTTACTCCTGATATCTATTATGCCATTTGATTTTTTTGTCTATTTTATTTGGGTTTAACTAATTGATTGTGGACCATGTGACACTGGTTGACTCCTAGGATCACGAAAAACTCCTACTGGCATGGACTACTTAGACAACATGACAGACCATTTTAGCCCACTTTTAGGACTTTGAGGTTTTAGTTGTTAATGGTTTTACTTATTTAAGCAGAAGGGGCATAACGCAGGCCCCCACAGTGCTGGGGGCCCAAGCTCCAGGGGGCCTTCTCAACACAGCACTCGGTCCCATAAAGAGAGCTCCTGATAGAGTCCGGAGGGGGCCCCTCCAAGTACCTTACAGGGGGACCCCCTCAATTTTTGTTACGCCACTGCTAAGTAGGAGGATGCTGCATTATTTAGGACCCTATTTGATGTCTATATATGGGGCATTGTTCCTTGTATATATCAATATCTGCAATTTTAATATGTATTTTATCTGCACTTTTATGGCAATTTGGATGAAAAAAAAAAAGATTAACTACCACAGCAGAAGTTTTTTTTTTTATGAAGAGCATTGCTGCTATCTGCGCTAAGTCTATGTGATCTGTATATTCTCTGACGTAGCAAAATCAGAGAGAGGGGAAAGATTACCTTCATGGTGATTGTCATTTTGTTTATTCTTTAAAAAATCTCCAAACCGTTATTCACGAGAATCCCTGCATACATGTTATCCCGGTTTCCCTTATGCCTCAGTCTTTCCTACCAAAATTCTAATTGATTTATTCAGACTCGTGAGTTTGCAGCAATGAATGTGCTCTGAGGATGTGCCTGTGCGAGTTGTGGACAGAGGGAGAGCAAGGATTAGAAGTGCCAGCATAAAAGTATTTTTTTCATAGTTCTGCTAGTCTTCCTTCCCAAATCGTTGGACATCTCATTGCACAGCCTAAAATACTAGGTGATGAGAGCGCATACTCTCCTACAGCGGTGAAGAGAATTTGCAGAATTTTACTTGGTGGTACGCTGCAGGGTTACATAAAAACTCTGCGGAGTTCCGCAAATGGGCGGAAAGAGGCATGTTGTGCTGCTCGTGCCCTGATTTAACGGCAGGAGTGCGTTATATGCTGAACAATCAGTGCAAACTGCACCATGCAGCGTGCCAGAGGGCGCAGGTACTCAAGCTGATTTTGCTGCCGCTCTAGTAGATTTTCTACCCGAGTGGCAGACTTCTGACTAACAGTTGTGACCACCCGCATTAGAAAATTCTTGCTGGATGTCCTTTAAGCATCCAGGAATCGCACTGGCTCGACACTCGCCAACTAACCGTCACAGAGCTGCATGCAAGAAAAAATTCTGTCACGTGGTGATTGGCAGAATGTGACCAGAACTCTGATTCAGAATATTTTGCCCACCTGGACCCTCCTGCCCCATATACAGATCACCTTTCTTGGAATAATCTCAGTTCTGTTTCTCCAGAAGCCTGCATCGTTGCCAAATCTCCACCTGGCTGCACCAGGGGCCCCCAAGCTCTCCACATTTGTGCAATATTTGCTTAGGAAATAATATATTTTTGGGGAAATTAGAACACCTAAACCCACAAAAGACATCTGATAGCTGTCCAAGTACCTTGCGGAATATTTAACAGAGCTATTTTAGAGGTAAGGGTTATAGTGTAGTGTGTTATTTTGAACAATGCCCTCCCAACCCCCTTCCAATATTTCTGTAGTATTTAACAGCTCCAGATCAAGAGCAAGTCACCTGTAAGTTCTTCTCGTAAATGGGGGATTTTTCTCTACTAGGCACCACAGTTTCTCTATTGTATAGTACACTTGATATTAATGTTTAAACTATACTAGCCTGTATTGGGCCGAAATTGCTATCTCTCTGGGTGCCATTAGTGCCGTCTGCCCATTCCATGTCAACTTTGGTGATATTTTTGGAAAGACTTGTACTTTGACTTAACAGAATATTTAAAAGTCCTGATCTGTAGAGGTAATTCAGGAAGCAGAGGAGTCTTAAGTCATAGGATACAGAACAAATCTTAATGAAGGCTTTATATGATCTGGAGCATGCTACAATTGAACATTTGTCAGCAAAACTGGGACGGTTTAAATTGAAGGTATCAAAGACTGGGTGAAGTCCTGTGGTACCAAATACAGACAAAACTGTTGCCTGACTGGTGCCCAAAGCCGACATGTATGGTATCAGTAACAATTTCCGATTTTGGTCTCTGCTTTAACTTTCTTGTATGCTTTTTGTGTTTCTGTGCAAAAAGAATCCTCTATCCTATTCTGTTCCTGAAACACTTAAACGTTTATTTTTCTAATTCTCTCTCCGTCAACTTGCTCTGCAGCAGATATGGACTTGTACGGAAAGGCTTTTTTCCAGACTACTTATAGCAGCTGCACCAGTCCCAAGTAACGCTACAATTAAATGGTACAGAGACAACGGGAAAGCAAGCTAAATATCACCCTAAATGGATTTTAACAGAGGCCAATCCACCTTCTTAAGTGACTTACTGCTAAGAATCGAATTTACCCAAATGTTTAAAGATTGTGTGTGGTGGAATTCCTCTGCAGGAATACCCCTCCACTGCAGCACCTTGTAATTGTATAGACTTATTAATGCATGCATTGTTAGAATTTATCACAGAGCTGTACACATCAGCAACAACTGTGATATTTGCACCTATGACACTGAGTAGGTTAATACATTTCAACACAGCAAAGATAGGACTTTTTTGTAGTATTCTTTGGAACATTTTTATATTCTCAGCATATCTAGTGTTGACAGGAAGCCAATTCCATACATTAAAGAGATTCTAGTTGTATAAGTTATAGGAGTTTTACCAGTGATGCTTCAAAACACTGTCAGGTACCATACAAACTGAAGTTGTTTAACTCAGTGTTTTCCCAGTCTAGGCACTGCATCAAATGTCACAGCTTTCTTGCAGCTACAAAGTCAAGGGTCCCCTTCAGTAGCCATCACTTAGACATAAATGTCAGTGCCCCTAAAGACAGAGCACAGGATGTACACTGGTTAGCCAATGAAACGGTCTACCACATCCTGTGCTCTTCTTGAAGCTCGTCCTGAACGGAGCACAAATCTTTTAAAGCCAATTAAAAATTGTAAAACGATAAAACCTACACATGGAGAAAGAAACAAAGCAGGGTGAAGAAGCACATTTGAAAATACATGTGTGATACTGGAACTACAGCAAAAGAGGATCTCACAGGGGTTTACTGGGTGAAGGCTGGCTAACAGAAAAGGAGCATTTATAGTTACAGGAATGCTCCATTAAACATTGGACAGTGAACACATTTTCCAACAAACTTTCCAATTCCACTTCTTGGCATATGAAATCCCCAACAAGTCTGTGTTCTTTTTGTTAACATAAGCCCATTGTCCAACTGTAACTGCAAATTGTATTTTATCTGCAGAGACACTGTATGCAGTTACAACAGAAGTTTATCTGAAGAAGAATACAATATACACAGCTACATTTCAGAGTCGGAAGTGCCAGTGACCCATATAACACTGAACTCGTGCATGTAAATATGCCTATTTGAAATGTAACTGTGTATATTTTCTATTTTTTTTGTTAATCTTTTTTTGTAAAAGTGTGTTGTTTATAAAGTCTTATCCACCAAAATGCTGCGTTGACACCTTGTAATTTATACCAGACTAGAGAATCTTATGATATTAATTAATTTTATTGATTGGTGAACTTTGCCACATATATACTACGATAGAGCTTAGAGGGACGACCGGTGCACCGACGGAGAGTGCGGTGCACCCATTAACCTGAGCTCGTGCCAGGTGAGGTGGAGTTGTTCCTTCCCATCAAGTGGGATGAGAAGATGACTTTACATACACTTTCAGGTGATATGGTTTATGTTATTTTGTTCTAGCAGTAGCATTAATGGTCCCTAAGAAGCAGCAGGAGATCGCTAGACTCCGTGCGTCTGCAGAAACATGTCGACCTTATACCTTTAGTGGCTATTTGTTAAACCACTGTTGCACTGTTTTTATTGATTTAGGAGTGTGAGGGTGTCTATTAAATTGTTTTCCCGATCACTACTTAATTTTAGAGCCTTTTCTCTTTCTTTTCACAACACACATTTCTTTCAAGCACTGCTATTCAGTTCCCCACCAGACACGCCATTCTGTTTCACATCTGTAAACAACATTGTGGTTTTTCCTGCGCCTGGCGTAGTCATCTGCCAGCACAGGTTTTTTTACCCTTAAATGTGACAGAACCCATGCACAAGAGATCCCAGATGATGAAGGGCGGTCTCGATGGTAGACTGATGGGAACTCGTATATTTTAACAACTATTTCCTTTGCATCTCTATTTGGGTACATTGTTTGTTTGTTTCTTGACTCTCTGTTAATTTTAGGTTGGTGTCACTTCTGTACAGGGGGCTTAACAGTAGGGTCTATAAACTTACCCCTGGGACCTCCTCTGTGTGTAGTAGTTAATGTATTTGCTTCATAACAAGAATCACAGGGAAAATATTTTGTATAAGAAAATAATTTTAATAAATGAGGCATTTTACATATAACTATGTTCAGTTTTTAGATACCAGTGACTGGGAGTAAGGATATATTGTGCCTGAATGAGATTCTATAAAATTATCTTTTAGAATGGAGAACTAGAGTGAATGACAAAAAAGGGACTTTTTCTGTTTTTACCATATATTGACCCTGCCCCTTTTGGTTGGAAGGGCATCTCTCCCATTTTGTCGGGATACTAAATAGGTTCTACCCCTGCCTGCTGACGAAAGTTGATTTCAAGGCGGTCTGTGTCTCCATACTCAAGAGCAAACTGGTTGCGACTTGTGTGCAGATTTGTAATCTTATTAATGGATAGAGTCTAATCACGGAACAGGAAGGATGAGAGAGTCGGTGAGGAATCTGCAGATAGAGTCTCTACCAGAAAGAAAGTTACCAAAAGTAAGTAACATATTATTCTGACAAGTGACTTCTACCAGCAGATTCCTCACCTCCTGAAAAGGTACAAAAGCAGTATCTATTTGGAGGCAGGTATGTGAATGGACTTAAACCAGAAAGTCCTGCAGGACCGAGCGGGCAAAATGCCTCTCTCGGCTAACTTGACTGTCCAAACAATAGTGCTTCGTGAACGTATGGAAGGACGCCCAAGTAGCTGCTTGGAAGATGTCTAGGAGAGGGACTACTGCATGGTAATGCAGTGGTAACAGCTTTGGGCTCAGTAGAATGAACATGCAGTCATTCCAAAGGCTGCTTTTTAGGCAATGCGTAGCATATCTTAATGCAGAGCATTATCCAGAGGGAGATGATTCTCTTTTATACTGCCTAGCCATATTTTGTTCCAGAGAACCCCACAAAGAGCTGATCGTATCCCAGTGTTTCTTGGTACGGTCAATGTAAAAGCTGAGTGGTGTTTTGGGATCCAATCGATGGAGCCTCTCCTCTTCATTAGAAGGGTGAGGTGGAGCACAGAACACTTGTAGGGTGATAGCTTGACCAATTTGGAGCGACGCCACAACTTTTGATAGAAATGATGCTCGCGCCTTCGGAAACAGTTTGTATGGGAAGAAGGTAGTGTTTTATTTATTTATTTATTTATTTGTGTATTTTATAAAGCGCGCAGCTACCCCAACAGGGTGTCCCGGCGCTGAAGCTCAAACAGCTATGCAATGGAAGAGGCAGCTTATCAGAAGAGGAGGGTTTTCAGGGATCTGCGAAAAACAGGCTCTGATTGGATCAGGCGAAGAGAGATCGGGAGCTTGTTCCAGCGGCTTGAAGCGCCCACTTGGAATGTTTTGCCTCCCATGCGCGCTTTTTTGAATCTCGGTACGACTAGCAGCAGTTTAGAATTGGAGCGGAGGGCTCGGGTGTTGCGATAAGGACAAAGACATGATGTAAGATAGGCTGATCCATGTCCTTTTGTGCTCCGGAAAGCCAGGGTCATGGCTTTAAACTCAATTCTCTTGTGGACGGGCAGCCAATGTAATTTCCGCAAGTGTGGGGAGATGTGCTCTCTTAGTGAGATGCCACTGACTAGCGGGCTGCAGCATTTTGGACTATCTGGAGCCTGTGGCACAATCCCGCTGTGAGGCCGAGGTACAGTCCATTAGCATAGTCCAAATGCGATGTAATGAGGGCTTGGACTATTGTTTTCCTAGTGTTGCTGGGCAAATAATTGATGAATTTTTTTTATCAATCTTATTTTGCCAAAACAGGCCGTCGAGACAGTTTGAATTTTATTGTGGAAATATAAGCACTTGTCCCATCTAACGCCTAGGTTTCTGACTGAGTCTTTAGGGAGGGGGGCGGGGCTCAGGTCAATTGGCCACCAAAGATTCGAGTCCAGAGGGGAGGGTTGATTAAAAAATAGGACCTCGGTCTTTCCCGCGTTGAGTCTTAGATCGTTAAGATCCATCCACTTCGCAGTATCCCTGAGACAGTTTTTTAAACGGTCAAAAGTGGTCGGGGAGGGGTCATCATAAAAAAGAAGCTGAATATCATCAGCAGAAGAAGTCATCTTAATTCCAGTCAGAGATATTAATTCAGCCAGGGGGGTAAAGTAGACATTGAAAAGAAGCGGGCTCAGTGAGGAGCCCTGCGGGACACCCCACTTAAGTGGCCTGCTGAGGGAAGTAAAGGGAGGAGTATGAACTTGTTGTTTGCGGTTGGACGAGAAAGAAGCAATCCAATTGAGGGCAGTGCCTTGAATGCCTATGGATCTGAGACGGTTCAGAAGGATCGGGTGAGAGACGGTGTCGAATGCTGTCGAGAGGTCCAGCAGCACCAACACCGCCCTCGATCCCCGGTCTGACACAAAAAACCCGACACGGACCGACACGTTGTGCCGAGGGGATGGTGACGAGGAGCACAGTCTTACTACTTAGGAACCGTAAGGGACAGCTGTAAAGCGATGCAAACGGAGTGCACATCAAGTAAGTGAGGACGAGATTAAGGTCTCACTGGGGAGAAGGAGAAAATATACGACATAGCTCTTTTCAAAATTGAATCACAACTGGTAACTTAAACGTGGAGGGATTATCTGCAAACAGTTAGGAGGCCGAAAGGGCATAAAGATAACTCTTAACTGTGCCCAAAGCAAATCCTTGGCAGATAAGAGAGAAAAACAGCACTTCAGATAACTGGGTGTGATGGGGGGTCAATCTAGTGTGTGCCGCACTAAACCACACATTTGTCCCAACAACAGACCTGTATAGATTTAACTGAGGGATACCCAGCTGCCAAGATGATATCAACCACTTCCAGAGGAAGGCTCAAAGTCTTCAGCTGTCACTGCTCATTCTCAACGTATGAAGGTGGAAACTGCAAAGGGCCGGGTGCAGAACCCTGTTCTCTTGCTGCAACAAATCCTCCCAAATGCAGCCTGATCTAAGGACATGTGCTTAAGCCCAAGAGTTCTGTATACCATACTATCTGTGCCCAATCCAGAGCCCCAAGAATGATTTAGGCATGGTTAGTCCTGATCTTCTTGAGAACTCTGGCATGAGTGCTAACAGCAGAAAGGCGCACAGGCGTCCCAGGTTCCACTCGAGGCTTAATGCATCTCAGAGCGAAAGACGACTTAGAAACTCCAAAGCACAGTAGTGCTGACATTGCGGGCTCTTGGCGGTGGAGAACAGATCAAGCCAAAGTAATTGCCACTTGTGATCTTCACCGTACCAATGGATCAGTTTGTCTGCCCTGGTTTTCAAAACCCTATCAGGGGGTTCACCACTAGGAAACTTCCATGTTGGTTCAGCCATTTCCAGAGGGGCAGAGTCTCCTTCTTCAGGGTCAGAGACCCTGCCCTGTTTATTCCAATACCACATGGCAGTGGTGTTCACCATGAGCACCTGAACTCGCCCCCAATGACAGACAGAAGGCTTTCAGAGTCAATGTAGATGACCCTTCACTCCAGAAGGTTGATATGAGCCAGGAGTACGCTGGAAACCAGAGGCCTCTGATCTCCACCTCTCCCAGAAGCGATGCTACCGTCACCACAGTCATTACTGGGTGGGGTTAAGAGAGCGTTCTGACTCAACTGCGGTCCATCAAATGTCACAGCAGATCTTTTGCAGGGTCCTCTGAAATCTGAAGGTGGTTGGAGAGGTAGCCTTGAAATTGCTCCCCCTGGGACTTCATATGTCACTGCAAGTGCCATGCGGCGTACTTGACCAGAGGAGGTCAACGTACCCAGTAGCCTTAGAGCCGACCTCACTGAAATCCAGGACCAAGGTTTAACAATCTGGATCATAGCCTGAATGTCCTGGACTCTCTTTGCTGTGAGAAAGGTATGAAACCGTACTGTGCCCAGAATGGCTTTAATGAAAGGTGACATCGTAGAAGAGTCAGATGTGACTTCAGCACGTTGACAGTGAACCCCAAGAATGACAGGAGGTTCGCTGTAGCCTGCAGGTTGTTGAGGACTTCGTGGGGCGAGTCAACTTCAACAGCCAGTCGTGGAGGTAGGAGGAAGACTGGCACCCCTGACCTCCGAAGGTGTGCTGCCACCACCGCCATCACTTTCATGAACACCTGAGGGGCACTGGTGAGACAAAGGTGAGCACAGCAAACTCAAAATTATTTTTTCCCTACTACAAACCGCAGGTAGCGCCAGTGGACTGGCAAGATGGGTGTATGGAACCAGGAATCATGCAGGTCCAACGCCCACATCCAGTCTCCAGGGCCTAGGACAGATAGGACCTGGGCTAGGGTGACCATTTTGAATTTCTCCTTCAAGAGTAAGATGTTTAGAGGGCACAGTTTTTAATAGCCCACAGGCCTCCATCTCTCTTGGGCATCAGAAAGTAGTGGGAATAGCAATCACATCATACTCCTGGCGCTGGCACCCTCCCAATAGCCCCTTTGACCAAAAGGGCCTGCACTTCCTGCTGCAAAATGGAGATATGGTCCTCTGTCACGGAGGACCGGTGGAAACAAGGAAGGGTAAGGAGTATCCCCTGCAAACGATCAGTAGATTCCACCGTCTGACCCAGGAAGAATCCGTGGATTCTGCCTTACAGGGAGTGACTGTGCTCCTGTAAGGGCACGCTAAAGACGTTCAGTAGGTGGGGCTGCAGGGTGAGGGGTAGACTGAGACGCCTGCTTAGCTATTTGCAGGGGTGGTGGGCACCATGTGATCGACAGCGAAACTGATGGGCTCTTCTCTGAGGCTGGCGGTAAGGAGCCCCTCAACCAAATCTACAAAAGGAGTGGTGGAATTGTGGTGAGCGTGTTGGGCAGGCAGTCCCAGAGAGCATGTGGTACCTATGCTCTCTTTAAAGAGCTCTAGAGCCGAATCCGCTTCGCCCCCAAACAGACTAGTCCCGTCGAAGGGCATGTCCATCAGGGAGGATTGGACATCACCTAAGAACCCAGTCGATGGCAACCATACATGGTGGTGAATGGCAATACTGGAGCCAATGGCCTGCACGATGATAACCGTGGTGTACAAGTCAAAACGAATCTTGAACTTGGCTGCATCAGGACAGTCTTGAATAGACGGTGGGGGAATAGGTCGGAGATCTTTGGACACACCAGGGAGGACTTGCATCCCAGAGCCCCAAAGAGTGTAGGAATAGCATCATTACAAGCAGCTGGTATTATCAGATCAAAGTGCCAGACTTGTAGAGGAAAACACACCTTTCCCAAATGTTTCCAACTACTTAAATTCCCTGTCTGGGGGAGTGGTAAGAAAATTGTTGGAGTTAGAACTGCCTGTGGAGTCTTGCACAACTAGACTTACGGGGGAAGGGTGCTGCGAGAGAAAAGCAGAGTTGCAAGGATCAGGGAGATGATATCGCTCAATTTGCTGATTGACTAGGGGGCACTGCGAACGAACTTATCACCTGGGTCATATTCGCTGAGTGAGTACCGAAAAGGGAATGCAGAGTGTGTTCTCTCCCATTTGGAGGCAGTAATTTAAGTGGGGGAAGTTGCGCCTGGGGAGGTATCGGGAGCTACTTTGGTCGACGTCATACCAGAGTGGAAGCGACATATCAGGACCTCCTCCGCCATCAATGGAGTCAACTTCGAAGTGCCTGGGGCCAGCATAGGTCATGGTGCCAGAAGCGGTATCAGGACTGGAGCAGGAGGCAAGACATGCTCGGAGGGTCCAACTGGTGATGAGGGTTAATACGGCAGAGGTAGCCCAGATGGCGGGCTTCTCAGCTTCTAGGGGCCTAACGGCGTGCCAGATGGAGTTGATAGGGATTTCAAGACCATAAGCATAGCTGTGCTGAACCCTTTGATCGGATGTGGCATATCTGTTGGCCCCGGACTCCCGGGTTGTGCCAGAACCAGAAGTGAGATTGCCTCTGAAGGTGGCTGACTTCGGGAACGAGAACAAGTTCTTCAGCAGCCCCGGCACCCGTTCAGGTGAATGCAAGTGGCGCAAGGGGGAGGAATCCCGCTTAAATTGTTTGAGCTCCTTTTTAGACCCACCCGATGATTTGAACCGTGACAAAAATAGCATCTAGAGCAGCATTGTTGACTCCAGGAGCAAGGTTTTGACAGGGATAGCTCCAAGTTGCAGTACCGGCGAGGAGTCTTTTTATGTTTGAAGATGTAAATCTTCGGCTTTTGGTCCCTAATGGCCTTTGGGTTCCTTAACTAGAATTTGCTGCAGGCCTTCAACAGACATAGCTGGTGGGGATCTGCCACAGACATTTGCAACAGAGTAAACAGGGCAAAAAAACTACTTTTTTTGGGCAGATATCCTTTGCATACTGAAGAAAAATGTCTCTGAGAGACACGTAGGGTGGTCCTGATCTGCATCTGGTGGCCCGGAAATTAAGGAACTGGTGGTCAGCAAGCAGTGGTGACACCTATATAGGCTCTGCACATTATTTCAAGCATCAGTGCAGAGATGGCCAGAGCCACCTAATGGCGCTAAGATATTGTTGAAAAGTTTCCAGATGCAGTCTGATGCCTGAGGAATATTCGAAAGGAGATGAATCTACAGGTAGAAGTCTTGATCAGAAAGTTAGGCTTCAGATTGTAAGAATGGAGATAAAGGTTATGTAGCTCATAGATTCTACTATTACGCACTATTATATGGCTCATTCTGTGAGACTACCAATATATCATTAAGAAAAGAAGGTGAATCTTCATTTAAAAGGAAAGTCAAATCCGAATTTGAGACATGGACGTCATTTAGGGATTGCAGCTATTGCTCCTTGAGACCCCGGCCTCAGGAGATGGCAAAATCAGGAACAGAATGACAGCTCATCCTTATGGACAAGGTTTGGGACTCTACTCTCAATGATTTCTGTCTTGCTTATTACACTAATAGTGAATAACATATTATTCACTATTAGTTTAATAAACATAGATTACAGTTAGATGGAATATGACTTTCCATGGCAGCTGAGGTAAGTAAAAATGCTTTTAAATGTATGTTGTGTACGTACTTGGGAGCAAGAGAATGTTTGTGTGAGAGCTTGTCTAAGTGTGAATCTTTGTGTATGTGTGTGAGTGAAAGTGGAGGTCAAAGGGTGTGTGATGTCATTGTTCCTACCCTTGGCATTTTAGTGAATTGACACCCATGATTTGAGAACAGTCTTCATTCAATGACTTCCAATTACAAAGTGTCCAATTTTAAGAATACTCACCTGAAAACACCAAAATCATTTTTCGATGGTGCAATCCAAATTCCCTAAATATGATCACATGGCACATCCTAAAGAACACGCACACTGTCAGTAGAAGTAACAACTCTGGCTCCATGCGTGTTACAAACATTATAGAAATACAATTCCAGCATAGCACAACAGCCAATCCTGCAATATCCTGCTCTTATCCTAGAATGGTTATTTCTTGAAAACAGTCAATGGCTTCCTATTATCATGCTGACTGAGTGAGGAGAGATAATTCAGGAGTAGAGTTGAATAACATACCTAATTCAAATGTTGTTCCATGGGCAGTCATACTCCATGTGCTCGACCTTCTGCCTTTGGTAACCATTACAGAAAATTCATACAATGTATTTGGTTTTAGTCCAGTAACTAAATATCCCAGAATTGTTGTGTTTGCCATCTGAAAAACAAGGAAGTTACAGGAGATATGTGATCTCTAATAATCATGATCATTGCCAATTTTTAACATCTGCCCATGTTCCAGGACTTAGAGTGTCTCCATAGACACCTTACAATACACAGCCTGCTATGCTCAAGCCCACCAGTTAATGTTTACATAAGGAAAACGTGTACATCTTAGACACCATGTACACTGTTGGTCAACAATGACTTTTTTCACAAAGGGACACTTATGGTTCCTAGACAGGCAGACAACCTTCCTGCCTTTAAACAGGGCTGAAGCTGTCTGCATACAATTATGACCTCTACACAGGCCGCCAAATTCCACCTCTATACATAACCTCTTAATACCAATTGGCTCTACGCTTCGGAGTAAGCTACTTGGCTCTCCCCCTCAACACATTCTGCTGGTCAATGCATATCCTCAACTGAGCATGCTTCTACCGTTACTTTACGATTTATATATGAGCATATCGGGTGTACACCTCTGCCCAAACCAACTTATCTCCTCCATCAATTTGCCTCCTGCTCCCTAATGTTATTCTTCATTTAGAAATATGCACAGCTCCCGTTTCATTTCCTACTCACTCTGTGCATACCTGATTCCACTTTCGCTACTTTGTGACAGTCTTTTGTACCCGTAACTCCTCTAGTAGTTTTTGTGCAAATATGCTCCTAACAGTTTCTCCCACTTTCATCAGCTGATTTTCTACAGCCTCTGAGGCAAATGCCTTTACTTACACATGGCTTTGCCACCTTACACCAAAATAACATTGCACACACCTACTTCCTCCACTTACACCAAACTTCTCTATATGCTGCAGTACAAATACCAAAATGTTGCTGTTTTTAACCATATGCATATGCCATTCTGCTCTCCTTCAAAAAAGGCTCATCTGCATACAACTGTCTAAAACCTTTCTACACAAGCCCCTCTGCCATATTCCACCTTCTGCACAGGCCTCTTTACTGCCTCTGCCAATAATCTTCTCATTGAACATCCCTTCAACCTAACTTAATCCTCACCTTGTACTTTGTGTTGGCTGGGATGTTCGTTTTCCAGCGAACAGTATAGAAGCGGGCATCATTGTTCTTCTGGCTCTTTGGCAGCGAGTTGTCCGCCCAAGAAATCTTTATCGTATCATGGGTGAGTATTGAAGCTTGAACTCCCACAGGAGGCATCATGGGGGTAGGATCTGGCACTGGAGTGTATGGAGCATTAATAACAAATGAATCAACTTCGGATGTGTCTGGGCAGACGGGAAATTAAGGAGAGAATGGTGGGGAAACAAAAAGGGCAGGAGAACAGGGCCAGAGAGCATGCATATTTTGGGGGAGGAAGGCAAGGGAAGTTGGATTAACAGGAAGGGAAGGAGGGGACAAACATATATATAACAATACAAAAAGTGGAACAAATTATGAAACCAGAACAAATAGCAATAAAAGGGAAATACGAGAATCCAGATGAGGTTAAGGCAAGCAGAGGAGAGAAAAAAAAGAGTCTGGAGTTAGTAAGCAGCATTAGTACAGAAAGACTCAAAAAACATCCCCAACCTGTCCTTTCCACTATGCTGTCCCTTCTGCAGCAACATGCCAGATTCCTTATAAACTGGTCCCAGGACTTACAAATTACTGAATACATATTAGTTCATGTTGGTGTCTGTGCGCCAAGCTCTGAAAATGAAGGGTGTATGCAGAAAACATGTCAGCTCCAAGAGGGCTGATCTCCCTGAGACAGGGCAGGGACACATGTTGAGGCCATACGCCACTTAGCAAGGCACACTCCATAAGCAAGACAGTCTCAGTTATGGGAACAAGGCGAAATAAATTGGTTTCTCATCCCTAAGGGTTAGTCAGAAGCCTTATCAGGTGGCAGCCGGCACTACAGAAGACATTCTTTAGCAATTGAGAGAAGTAGACTAGCACTCTTCCATAAAATGTATGTGTAGTATGCTGTAGGAGGAGTGAAGTCGAACTATCATCGGGAGGGGGTGGGCCACTAAAGAGTTCTGTGTTATGAATACATAGTTCCACAAAATGGATTCTTGGGACATTCAATGTTCCACAATACTAAATTCCGAAAACATCAAGTGATTTTTTCATTCCCAATATTACTTTTGCCCTTTTTTCCAAAGATTAACAGTTGAAAGTCAACACTAGGCAGCAGCCATCTTTCTCCCTTCTAGCTATTCTCTTGACGCATTTTAAGTAGAAAGAAAATAATTTTTGTGGACCACACCTTGTAATAGATCCACAAAGTAACAAAGCAGAGGGCCCTTTCTGAGAAGTGAGTATCAGAAGACCTTATGTGAATAGACAACAATGTTAATTCCCTGTAGTAGTAGTGTCCACAGGGCGTTTTACACTTACACATACCTGTATTGGTCCTGGTCACTGCGCTCTCATAGAGAGGAATTCCTTCACCCACATTATTGTAGGCCTTCAGTGTGATGACGTAGTGTGAACTGGGATCTGTGGAAGACACAATGCATGCAAACAGAAAAACATTATCTCGATGACATAACATTGACTCCCTATGACAAATCTGAACAAAATGCATGCACTGATCTTGGAGAGTTGCATGCAGAGTAGTCAAGTGGGGTGGAAGCGGGGCAAAGGGAAGACTGGATTACCACTGAAAGTCACATATGGAATTACTGGAAAGCAAGTATACAAATATACTGCTGTGGGTCCACAGCCTATGGGTACTGCAAAGAGGGGAACTAGATACACAGCATGGTTAAAGGTAAAGCTCTATGTCTGGGTACCCACTAGGCACAGTTGTGGGTAGAATGACTGGGCACTTCATGTGGTGAATGTCTGCTGCAGGTATGCAGACTATGTACAGTACATCACCCAGTGTGTTCTGGGGCGCCAAGAACCCACAGGGAGTCCTGGGGAGAGACTTCACAAATGTAAATTTGACCTATATTGCTGCACTATGACAAAAAACTGAAACAGGTGCCAGGTCTTGAAACCTTCAAACTAAAGGCCCCTTTTCAAAACAATTCGTACAAAAGACAAGTTTTCGTCTTTTAGAGAGCTGAGTAGAGGTAGAAAACTTCACCTTGAATACTATGGTTCTCAATTTTGGCTGTTTACTCAATGTACAAAGTTATGTTAGAAGAAACAATAACACAACTATGCATACTGAAACACAAAAGGCTCATATCAGATATTTGGCAGCCACAAATACATGTGTCATACAAGAGCATGTTTTATGACTAGAACGAAAGATCAGGAGCTTGAAGCATGTGACTGACATAAAAGCACCACACTAGGGCTAGAAGGGATAAGCAAGAAGGCCAATGGCTAGGGTATGGAATCATAATTCTTATCTCTTGGGTACAAGGTTAGGTAACCAGATAACTCAGTTCAGCGACATAGAACAAGGAAGCAATTTCTGTACTGTGCAATATGCATAAATAATGTCAAATTGCAGACCATGTGTACTAATAAAGGCTGACTCTTACCCAAGTTTTCAATGGTGTAATAGCGCTGCTTGTGGTCCACCTTTATGGTTTGTGCGTGCGGGCTGCCAACACCATAGCCAATTGCGTAGCCTCTGACAACGATATTCTGATTTTCTGGTGGTGTCCAGCTAACCACAATGCTTGTGATCAGGGGGCGTACATGAAGGGAACTAGGAACATCAGGCACACGGGTCTCTAAAATCAAGAGTCATTTATTCAGAGTAAGAACAGATATTAATAAGACTTTGCCACTAAGTCACTTTACCTATGTTAGTGTGCAATTATTTACAATAAACCTATTTTGCATTACATTCTTTATGCTAACAGGTTGTAGTTTGATAACTCAACCAAACTCAATTTAGGTCACACCAAGTAGTACATATTGTCCTTGGTGCTCACTGCATGAACAGCTGCCAAATGCCCACATCCTGTTTACAACGACGTAATTACGTGCTGGGATTCTATTGAGCCCATACAATGTTTAACGTGAAACTACAGTGCTATGGATCAAAATGTTAGGCCTAGATGGCATACTCTTATTCAAATACACACGTTTTTATGTCACCATGCAGGTAAGCAGACTGTTAGAAAACAAACAGGCAAATCCATAATGTGCAATTCCCGACAGGCCAACTGTGTCTGGCTTCAGTCAATCACCAATCTAACAAACTCAAATGCAAGTATTAACAAGCATTTACAATGCAATGGTCTCGGCATTGTTAAAGTTAGAGCTATTGGCATTGCTCATGACATTATTTTTATTTATGTTTTTGTTTTTAAAACATATAAATAAATGGCATTGTCATTTACAATGCCAATAGCTTATTCTCTCGCAAATGCGAGACCTATTGCATTTGCACCCACACACACAAAGCCACCCACACACACATACAGAGCCACCCACACAGAGCTACTCACAGTCATTCACATAGAGCCACCCCCCACACACACACACAGCCACCCACACAGAGCCACCTACACACACACAGAGCCACCCTCACACACAGAGCCACCCACCTACAAAAAAAGCTACCCACAAAGAGCCACCCACACACACAGAGCCCAACACAAACACAACAGTTGATGGACAGAATGCAAAACAATGTCATACATTCACCCCAGTACAGAGATCTGGGCCTAAATCCATTGTTTTTTTGCACTCCACACCACCCCAGTTCAGACATGGCCATATGCAAATCAGCCTGGACCCTGTGCCTCATGGGAAGGGTATATGCCCAAACGTGGGTCCCTTGCTCACTAAGCCACTGGAGTCAAGCTATCCTGGCTTAAGATGGCTGATAGCCAATAGCCAGAAACCGGTCCTAGGATGCATGCAAGGGTTTATTGGGTCACCCACTTCTTTTGAATATGTTTTTTTCTTATGGCAGGTGCGTGTGGCAACACGGACAAGAGGATTCTGAACAATACTGATAGTAAGAGACAGGGTGGAAGGGAAAGGGCAACAGGACAGCACTGGCTGTGTTATATAATTTTTTTCTAATGGTGGTGGGGATGGGTAGTACGGACAACAGGAGGGTGAGGGGTAGGAGGGGAAGACGTAGCATGGACAAAGAGGAATGGTAGAGGAAAGAAGAAACACAGACAATGGGGTGGCAGGGAAAGAAGCAACATGGATAAGGCGGTAGGAGGGGAAAGCAGCATCAAGGACAATGGGGGTGGGAGGGAAAGAAGCAACATGGACAACGAGGTAGGAGGAGAAGCACTAATACGTATACTTAGGTCAGTACTTGGTCCATGCTCCTGCTGAAAGAAGAGTAAGTGAAGCCTTCACGCACTGGCCAATTAGAATGCCACAAATAATAAGAGTGACAATGAAGCCAACGAATGCAAGCAATGAGCTTGCTTCAGGTCCCTTGTTATATACAATAACTCGCACATGCAAGACCTAAGAACTGCAGTGGATTTTCCTTCTTCAGTGCCTTCATGGCTAACTAATAAAGAAGCAGGCTATTGTTCAACTGCGCATCATAAAGCATCCAGCAAAAACCCTGTCTCTTACTTACGATGGATTTTTGATCAATCTGTTTTAGCAACCATGTTAGCAGCATCTTCGCAAACGCTTTTGACCCCAAGTTCACTAGTGCTATGCTATCATTCATTTGTTCACCGGCTTAGTTAGGCTAGTCATCTTTTCGTATAAACGGGGAACTACATCACAAATCCAATCACCCCCTCCCCACAACCAAAAAAAGAAAAGAAAAAAAAAAGAATTTCAGAATACTCCAAGTAAGTCACTGTTACTCACTCACGAGCCCAGCATTATTTTCTTAAGCCTGGAAAAGCAGAGCAACATTTGGGAATATCCAATGAAATCTAGATACGCGCATCGTCCCTTGACATAGCTGTAAGCAGCTGGTTATGCCATTATGATCTTTTCAGTGGGAAGCCAGTGTGATATTAAAAGATGAATAAGACGTTGTTGGCCTGTGCTGTCAGGTTCCACCGTGCACAGTGTTTCACACCCTCCCCATGATTGCAGTTCACATACAGAGGCTGGTTTGAAACACTGTGAAATAATGTGAATGCTCTTTCTCGCCTTCCGCTTGTCCTCGGTCCTTTTGACTGCTCTCAGTCGTGGCCCTTGGTGGGTTTTTGGGTGTTGCCACGCTGCAGCATTTGGCAGCAATTCAAAGGATTTCTGTGTGAAGCTCGGTGAAAGCCACATTCGGTAGCCGAAATAATACACGTCATGCTTGCAATGCACCGGCATTGGCAGTGCCAGACCCATGGGGCGTGACAGCATCTCTACCACCTCCCCCTAGCAACCCACTATCTTTGGGCCATGGCATATATAGGAAGACATTTAAAGCCATAGAAAGAAAATAAAGAAAACAAATAAAAAAATACAAAAAAGAAATAACATCACGGACAACGGGAGGGCGGGCGGAGAAGGCATGGACAACGGGAGGGAGGATGATAGAGGTGGGCAGAGATTCAGCACAGACGACGGAAGGGAGGGCGCGTGGGTGGGGAAGGCACGGACAATGGGAGGGAGAATGAGGGGGTATTTTGAAGGCACAGAGTTGAAGCGCCACGAACGATGCGCAGCCTCACTGGAAGTCAGGCAAAGTCGCCTGTGACGGGGGCGGGGCCGCGTCCGGACCGGAAGAGGAGGCAGGCGGAGTGAAAGCGTCTCGCGGCCCGGGGCTTCTGTGAGCGGCGGAGAGCCCCGGGGCCGCCAGAAGGAGGTTGCGCAAGTGTTGCACATGCCCGGTGCCTGCCGCGTGCGGAGAGCGGAGTCCCCCAAAATTGGCCCGGTAAGTTGAAAAGGGCTGGGGGTGGGGGGGGGTCGGTGCACTTGTGTGTGTGTGCTTGTGTGTGTATGCATGTGTGCGACGGCGGGGGGGGGCTGGGTGCACTCGTGTGTGTGTGTGTGTGTGTGTGTGTGTGCACGCGTGTGTGTGTGTAGGGGGGTTTGTCTCTGTATGTACGTGCGTGCATGGGCGCTCATGTGTGTGTCTGTGTGTATGCGCATGCGTGTGTGCTGTTTTGAGCTTGCCAGGAGACAGCGGTTGGCCACAGCGCGCGTGCGTGTGACAGTTTCAAATCGCCTCCAAGGCGATGCGCGTGGCCAGGATTGTCTCCTGGAAAGCAAACACGGCGACAAAAGGTTCTCGGCGAGAACGCGCTTCCGCGCGCTTAGCCGAGACCTAAAAACACATAGATTGATGTTAATTAAATAAATGAACAGTGATGTTGTCACTGCAGAAACACAAATTTCAAATCCCAGAATAATTTAGTTGACCAAAAAGGAAGGTAAAAGGAAGCTACAACAGAGGAATAATATCTTGGCCAACATCACCTGGAGCCTGCAGCACCTTATTGAGCAATCTTCAGTCTATGCCAAGATGCTCCGGGTATCACTTGAGTTAGGATTGTATAATCTGGCAAGGCATAAGAGCATTTCTGTACTTGTTTGTCTGCTTACCATCTAGATCACTCTCAAAGGTTTCTGCAGATGCCCACTCTGTGGCTGGTCCAGTGCCATTAATGGTCAATGCTGCTACACGGAAGTTGTACTCTGTCCCCCTTTCCAAACCTGCAATCATCATAGAATGGAAGATACATTAGACATAGGAAGATGAGCAAGAGTGCGATGGGGAAAGCAACCTGTTGGAAGTTTCAGCTGTAGAAAGATGCTGGGAGAACAACTTGAGGGCCATGTAAGGAAGAGAACAAGGGAGAAGGTAAACATACTTGCTAAATGCAAGAACGCCGTGCGTGGGGAAATTGCAAATGTACCCTGGGTGTAAGGTTGACGTGGAGAACAAGTATATTTTGCAAGCGAAATCTAATGTTAGAGAGAGGATAACGGGCTAGTCATCATGGGCTAAGGCAGGTGGAAATAAGAAAGGTGTCATGCGTGGGAGGGATCAAAGGCAAGCAGGAAAACATGCCATTCCCTTCCTCAAACTTGTCCCACTGCCATGGCATCAAAAGAAAAGGAAAGTTAATATGCATTATCCATGTCCTGAGAGTCCTTAGGTGCTCTCCCAAATTAACTATAATTGTTATCATTACATGGTTAAGAAAGGTCCTAGAGCTGCTAATTTGAATGCAATCATGCAAAACGTAAGGCAAATGTATTCCTATGAAGCAAACAATAAAGATCAGGAACAGAATAACTAAATTAAGAGCTTTATGGAGCCCTTCTATAAGGTCATTGTAGCTCTGACAGTTTGGGAAAAGGAGGGAGACAGGCTAAATAATCCCAAATCATTATTTGTTGGAAGCACAGAACTATGCATAGTCAGCAATGCATACAAAAATACAAACAATCACACGCGGTACTTGCAGGTGGAGCTATGTCAGGAACTGAAACTATTTGATGGAACAAAAACGAAGGAGAGGAGCATACCAAATTTCAGCAAAAGGTAATATATATGAAGGATGGAGTAGAGAGGCTTTATTTGGACAACACAGTAGTCCGCATTAAGCACTGAGTTTTCCAGCTCAGGATTTCAGTAGGAGCTCCCCAAAAATACGAAAATATAGGCTAGCCGCAAAAACAGCAGCGTGAGTTGGCAACTCACCGTCTATCTGCTGGAAGAGCTGTGCCCCACCAATGCTTTCAGTCACATCACTTTTGCGGGACACCTTTCTGTAGCGAATCTTGTATCCGGTGATCTGACCATTGTGTGTGCCTGGAGGTGGTGGTTGCCAATGGACAATGATACTCTGGAAAAGAAAACACCAGAGAGCATTACACAAAACTACCAATGAATCACTGGTTCCTTTACATCCTAATCATAAAGACTGTCCCAACCTGATAAGCAAACTAAACCAGAAACAAGACCACTTCTAACCATAGATATCAGATAAGGCCACAACCACACAATATGTACAGCAAGGAAGTACTTGGAAGTACAATAGTGTATTTATATTATTATATCCTTTGATGAGGACAGACATGCAGAGAGATAGACCATACCGTGGTAGAGCAACACAATTGAGCCAGAATCTTAAACAGAGGAACAGAAAAGTGATTACAAATATAAAAACCTGTGCAAAAGGCAATATCTTTATGGATTAACCATCAACATGATGGAAAATTGTACAGATGTATACATGTCACTTTTTTGGACTGTGAGAAGACCAATAACATTAGTTGTGCTACAGGCAGGCACAGAGAATTTCAGACCCATTCATTTAACTGTTTAGAGTAACGTTTAAAGTTTATAGTTTTACATCCCTACGAGTGAATGCTCTAATTTCTCACAATACTTGTGTAGTGCATCGGACAGAGGAAAAGCCAGCTCTAATTGCAGAGGGTTTATATGTCTTCAGCAGAAGTGTCTGAAGACGAGCGGTTTACGACTTTCTACAGGAGCGTACATTCATACAAACCCTAATTATCAAAGGGAGACCTGAAACAGTTTATTAGTTTTAAAGAGTACGAGGTATCAATCATCATCCCTGGGTGTAGAGCAGAGATATAAGTTTTGGCCATTTTTAGAACCAGAGATTGGGCTAGTAACCTTGTACACCATAAATGCGCGATTAAGTGATTCCCTCACAACGATCATCTTGAACCAGAGGAGTCTTCTTCCACCTCTCTTTCTTAAGTTTAGGATTTTATAATATCATCTCTGGCTTTAATCATCCAATAGGGTTGTTTTAGAGTCCGCTAATCAGGGACCAGTCATTAGTATAACCACTTGGAGGTTTTTAACTGATCATGTGTATTATTTTTATATATGTTGTATTGAGAGTCCACAAAAGTCTTTGTCTTGAAAAAGATGGTGATATAAGAGTCCATCGAAACGCGTTGACGCTTCTTTCAAAAGCACACAATGTGTCAAGTGGCTATATAAATGAGTATTTTATAAAGTGAATAAAACCCAGTATTAGCCCTGAAAGTTACTTCCTACGGATGTGTACGCTACTAATGACATACAGTTGTGTTACTCTCTTCCTGCTTTACTTTTATGTTTTCATATTGGTGCTTAACGTATAGTGCTATTAGGTTTTTTTAAAAAATGTTGTGTTGTCAGAATTGTTTGTTGAATAATAATGCTATCATGTGCTTTAGATTTATTTGTGCATTTTAACTGTTTTTAACTAATAAATCGATTTTGTACTTTATTGCATCTGATGTTGTCAGGATATATAGTCTCACTTCCAATGAATGCAGGTGGTATGTGTGATTTAGAATGAGTGGAATAGATTGATCTAAGTGGATTTTTTTCTCCAAAGGATAAAACTCCTGTGATACTTCAGCAGAAGTGTGACAGCTGATGTGATAAAAGTTGACCATTTTGTGACCTGGAAAATGGGGGAAATGCATGATATCGGACACGCTATTTCCGTGGAGCTCTGAAAAATCCTCAAAATCATGTTAGCCTCTAGTTAACTTGACCAGCTACTGCAGCCACAGCGCCATTAACCCTCCTGGGAAGGTATCTTTTCAAATGCTGATCACAAGATATATCTATCTCAGTTTCAAAGTCCCTCAGTAGTGCACAGTCTTGTGGGCCAGGGGCTGCACAAAAAACAATCTCACAACAGCACTTGAAACTTAGTAAATCGGATTTTGTAGTCCCAAAGAGACCTAGTGTCCTTGCTAAATCTTTGAAACGATGATGAATTTACACACAACAGTTCTATAAATGTGGATTGAACGATTATCACAAAAGATACATTTGAATCTGGATCTAAAAGAAACTAATTATTGCAGTGAACATATTAGTATTGGGTTTCCATTAAATGACCAAAACTATTCATAAAAAGTAAGCATCTTTGGCACCTTGCAGGAACTAAAAGAAACTAGTCATGTGTCTGTATTAATGGATTTGCAGTTTGAGACTCTTCTACACACGCATGGTATCATATCTCCTCAAACACCCCACGCCCTTCATTGAGAAGACTGAGAATGTAAATCTAGTAGAGCTTCAAGTTGCAAAACAATGCCTTCTTTTGCAGCGCGAAATCTCTTCTAGAAGTACAAGCATATATAGCAGTATTAATTCCCCAAAAGGCAGGGAAAAGCCATTTGAATGCTCTGTAAGACCCATTTGTCAGACGCAATGGATCACCAGCCCTAGAAGAAATGTTGGAACCTGCTCCTTCTCCCGCCACTAAATTGGCATATGAAACTAAAGGCAAACTAAAGTGACGTGGAGACTGTCGTAGCAGAGGTAGAGGAATTGGACGACTAATGCACCTGTAAGCCTACGCGCTGCCTGCCAAACCCACTTCCACGTCCTCGAAAGGACTGGGGTTGTCTGCTACATCACTTGTTGGGATACCTGCTTCAGTCTATATGTCAGCCCTCTGAATTTGCCTTAATTTTCTAAATTGATACTGGAATTTGAAAGGGTTTAACAAATCTCAAAAAGCATGCCACAGCTCTACAATCCTTAAAATGCTACAACACAGCATCTGCCTTCTCGACCAAAAGGCAGGACCCATCAAATGCATATCTATGAGGGAGTCCTGGACATAGCTAGAGAATCTTGTGTAATGAATCCACTTGTGACAACAAAGGGCAATGCCAGTACCAATTGCCCTCTCCGGGCAATCTGTAATATCCATACATTTGCAAATAACTTTGGCATGTTCTGTCCATCATGGACTGTGTGGGCAAAAAAGGTCCCAAGGTCTTCCACCTAGATCTTGTTGTCCCCAAGGTCATGTGTGTAGCGGCCCTGCAAACTAACAACACTTAAGAAGCACAGTGCAAAACCGGCTGAACGCAACATGTGCATGCCAAAATTATCAATCTGCTTGTATTCCTTATCTAGAGGAGAGGTAGGATATGTTAGGGTCCACTTTACTGGTCAAGAACTGTACAATAGGACTGAGTGGGGTGCTTGGTGAGAAAATACAGGAAAGCAGACGTCCGTTTGTGACGTCCAGTAATCTGCATATTCACAGGCAGGAGCAAGGCCACAATCAAATCAAATAGCCAACAAAGTATCAGTTAGGACATAATTAAAAGGAAGCCAGGGTATGGAAGCCAGGGTATGGAAGTTGCTGGCGCCTGCCACAGATCTCAGTTAGAACATTTGTTTTGGTCTCAACTGAGGATAGCTGCAATTCTAGTGCCTTAGCTGCCCTATGGAGCACCACTGCAAACGAGTAACTTTCTTCCACTAGGGATCCAAATGGCGAGTCAAACTCCCCATCAAGCAAGGGCGTCCAACCCACTGGCATTTTGTCATTCTATTTATAAAACATTATCGGTGTAGTGAGGGGAAGGAAGCCACCCCAAATCCCCAACATCATAATCCCCAGCATCTTGGGATGTCTGTATCTCTGGCATAGAATCAGAGCCGGAATCAAAAACGATAATAGAGCCTCTGCTAATAAGCGTGATGTAAAAGAGGCACTGGGTTAAATTCAGGTTGCATGACGACGAGTTGCGCTTTTATGATTTCATAGTGATATTGATAGGTCTCGAACCAATACATTTGGTGCCTGCATTGGGTCATCCTCCAGCACTGGTGGGGTCGGCATTGGAGTCAATGTAGCGGGAACCGTCATGGATCTAGGGGCCAAAGTAGAAGTCTGTACCGGCATTGGTATGGGTCTAGTAAAGGGACCCAAGCGAGCAGACGAACAGCGCTGTAGAAACATTTGTCAGCAGAAACCGGACTGGAGGCCTCTGCAGTAGCACAGAACCCAAAAGCATGCCAGAGGGAGCCAAAAGCACATGAAAATGTGCATCATGGCCTCCTTGTAGGCATCCATCTGCTGTTAGGTCAACAACAGCCAGGCAAATTCAGGGTATGTTGGGGCCAGATCAGGAATTCGTTCTGTGGTCGAAGACCTCGAGGGGGTCCTACTAATATTGTGACATTCTTGCACTTTCTCTTTGCAATTGGAACGGAGGGATGGGTTTGAGACACATGTAGTTTACTTGTGCTTGCACTTGGAGTTCGACTTACTGGAGGATTTGATCGGCTGTGAGTCCACACCTGTGACTTGGACTATGACCTACGTAAGTGCTACCACTTCCTTTGTTCTATGGTATACAGATTCATCTCCTGGTCTCAGATTTCCTTTGGGTGCATGAGGGCGCTCTTTTCACGCAACGTAGAGTCATTCCCCGAGCCGAGAAACTACAGGCACACCTTGTGTGGATCTGTGAATGACATCTGCTTTATGTAGTTGCGGAATGGCTTGTGAACATTTTCGGTGGGACCATAGTAACCTAACACACAGGTGAAATAGTTTTAGACAGTCAGAAAACCAACAAAGTAAGGTGCGAAACTCCAGACACGTGTCGGAAGGCAAAGGAAGAAAGAAACGGACGTCATCACGCAGGGATACCACCTAGCGGTGTATAGGCCCACTACTATTGAAACGTTTTGTGGATCCAATCTGGCGCCCGGGGTATCTATCACAATGTTGTGTTGGTGCCACACTAGATACCTTTTAATTACAAGGTCTAACCCTTTCTGGTGGGTGGTTCACATTCTTCCCTTATGATATTAAATGCCTTCTCCAGTAACTGCAAGTGATGGAACTCAGTAGTCTCAGAAGGCACATGTTCAACTGCCGTTCCATTAGATTAGGTTTGAAAACCTTAGCTCCTTGCATGGTGAGCTTTTCATTATAGCAACGAAGGAGTATGCAGTTCCTGTAGGGCAGGTAGGAAGAGAAAGGAGGCTAGGTTGGTCTCTTCAGCATCTGTGTTGGAATATTGCTTTCCTTGTGGCTATTACTTCCGCCCACAGGGTTAGCGAAATCGACGCACTTTGCTGTCAGGAGCCATACACAGTTTTTCATGCATCTAAAGTAGTTATGAGGAATCCGAGATTCCTCCCTAAAGTGGTTTCAGAGTTTCATGTGAACCAGACGAATAAGTTACTTACCTTCGGTAACGCTTTTTCTGGTAGATACAATATCTGCCTGTGGATACCTCACCTTTTGAATATCCCCCTTGCGTCAGCAACGTTCGGAATTTTTCTTCGTAGCACGCCAGCGTGGACGACGTCACAGGAGCACGGCATTGCGCGCGACTCCGACTGCCGTCACCGACTCCTTATTAGACCCATGTCGGCGTGATGACGTCAGTTCCGCCCTTTTTTCCGTGCCTTCGAGGCACCCGGACGGACCAACGACAGCAAATATGCAAATATAGAATGTACACAGTACATACAAATCAAATCGCACAAAAAGTGCTCAGTAAAATTAGCAAAATAGTAGAAAATATACACACATAACAACCAGGTATAGCAGAGCGGACAACGGGGAGGCGGGTGGGCATGCGAGTAATCCACAGGCAGATATTGCATCTACCAGAAAAAGCGTTACCGAAGGTAGGTAACTTGTTCTTCTGATAGATACATCTGCCGTGTGGATTCCTCACCTTGTGAATAGAGTCCCACAGCAGTCCCCACTCCCGGAGGAGGGTGTCCACTCTGCTATACCAGGAAATCTTGGAGAACAGAGCGCGCGAAGTGGCCATCCCTCCCCACCTCGGTATCCAAGCAGTAGTGCTTCGCGAAAATGTGGAGGGAGGCTCAAGTCGCGGCTCTGCAAATGTCCTCAACAGGTACACCCCTAGACAAAGCAGATGTTGTAGACTTTGCTCTAGTTGAATGTGCTCTAATACCCTCAGGAGGGTCCTTACCCGCCAAGGAGTAGCAAATCTTGATGCACAGGATTATCCACCTGGAAAGTATGCGCTTGTGCACCGCTCTACCCTTCTTACAGCCAGCAAAACCAACAAACAGCTGGTCATCCATCCGGAAGTCTTTAGTTCTGTCCAGATAAAAAGACACTGCCTTTTTAGGGTCCAGACGGTGCAGTCTCTCTTCCTCCTTAGACGGGTGAGGGGGAGGATAGAAGGTAGGAAGGGTAATGGATTGTCCTAGATGGAAGGGAGTTACCACCTTAGGCAGAAAAGCAGCCCTGGTCCTAAGAACCAGTCTTTCAGCATGAATGGTCAGGAATGGGGGCTTGGAACTAAGAGCCTGAAGCTCACTCACCCTCCTTGCCGAGGTGATTGCAACCAAGAAGACCGTTTTAAAAGACAGAAGCCTCATGGGACACTTGTGCAAGGGTTCGAAGGGAGAACCCATCAAAAAAGTCAGCACAAGATTCAAATCCCAATGAGGAACAACAAAAGGAGTAGGAGGGAATCTATTAGTAGGTCCCTTCAAAAATCTTAAAACCACAGGAGACTTAAAGAGAGAAGGCTGATCCGGCAAACAGAGAAATGCCGACAAAGCCGAAAGATACCCCTTAACTGTAGCCACAGCAAATCCTTGCCGCGCCAGAGAGAGAGCAAACTGCAAAATGTCAGACAAATGAGCCTTCAAAGGGTCAACATCCCTCTCCCTACACCAAGAGACAAATTTAGACCACCTATACGAATAAATGGACTTAGTGGAGTCACGCCTGGCAGAAAGAATGACATCCACCACATCGTGAGGGAGAGAAAAAGAATTCAAGTTGCCCCGTTCAATCTCCAAGCATGAAGGTGTAATGTCTGGAGGTGGGGGTGTAGAACCTGCCCCTCCATCTGAGAGAGGAGGTCTGCCCTACGAGGGAGACGGAGCGGTGGGTGAGAGGAGACGTGGAGAAGGTCCGTGTACCACACCCTTCTTGGCCAATCCGGGGCGACCAATATGACTTGGGCCCGGTCTTGGCGAATTTTCATCAGAACCCGAGGAATCAAGGGTATGGGGGGGAACGCATAAAGGAGTTGATTTCTCCAACTCAACTGAAACGCGTCCCCCAACGTTCCTTGCATCGGATACTGGAGACTGCAGAATGACAGGCAGTAAGCATTCTCGCGAGTGGCGAACAGGTCCACCCGAGGAGTCCCCCCCACATCTGAAAGATGTCGTGAACAACCTAAAGGTGAAGCCTCCACTCGTGGTCGGCAGAGAACTGCCGACTGAGACTGTCTGCACGAACGTTCTGAACTCCGGCCAGATGATTTGCTATCAGACAAATCCGATGGTCCTGAACCCAGGACCAGAGACGCAGAGCCTCCCTGCAGAGACACTGCGACCCCACTCCTCCCTGCTTGTTGATGTACCACATCGCGGTCGTGTTGTCCGTCAGGACTTGAACCGACTGACCGCGAAGGGAAGGGAGGAAGGCCTTGAGCGCCAGACGTATCGCCCGCAACTCTAGAAGGTTGATGTGAAGCAACCTTTCCTCTGGAGACCAAAGCCCTTTGACCTCCAGATCCCCCAGATGAGCACCCCACCCGAGAGTGGATGCATCCGTTATCACCGTGGCCACTGATGGAGGAAGTTGAAAAGGCTTTCTTTGTGACAGATTGCCTTCCACACTCCACCAAGACAGATCCGCTGCAGTTTCTCTGGAGATCCTCACTGACTCCCTGAGATCTCCGTTGTGCTGATACCACTGCCTGCGGAGGCACCACTGGAGTGCCCTCATGTGCCAGCGTGCATGATTGACCAACAGAATGCAAGAAGCCATCAGACCGAGCAGACGAAGGATCTTCAGGACTGGAACGACTGCTCCATTGAAGAATAAAGGAATCATTTCCTGTATGTCGTGAATCCTTTGAGGTGGAGGGAATGCACAACATACAGTAGTGTCCAGTACCGCACCTATGAACAGGTTGCGCTGGGAGGGCACCAGGTGAGACTTGGGTACATTTATCGAAAAACCCAACCTGTGCAACAACTGAGTTGTCTCTTGCAGATGATGAAGCACATCGGAACAGTGCCAGGACTTCTTCCTGTAGGAGAAGAAGGTGGTCCTCCGAACAATAACCTTGACAAGGAGGGTAATTGGGAGGGAACTCCTGAAAAGGAAGTGCATACCCATTCTCTATGAGATTGAGACCCCAAAGATCTGATGTAACCGATTCCCAATCTCGTAGAAAATGAGTAGGCCGACCCCCTACCGGACCTACATGATCCAGAATGGTGGATCTAGGGCTGCTTTGCTGATGTAGGTGGGGGTTGGGTATTATAGGAGGAAGTAGAGGAAGAGGAGACTTGACGTCCACGACCCTTCTGTCTACCTCTATAAGATTTGTACAGAGGGTTTTGTTGCTGCTGCTGTTGTTGCTGGCCTTGCCTGAAGGGACGAAAGGAGGATCTACCAAACCCTCTAAACTTCTTAGTGGTAGAACCTCTTGCCTGGAGACCCAAAGATCTTGCAGTAGCCTGGCTATCTTTGAATCTTTCCAAAGCCACATCTGCCTTCTTCCCAAAGAGGCCTGTCCCTTCAAAAGGCAAGTCCATCAAAGTGGCTTGAACATCTGCCGAAAAATCAGAAGATTTTAACCACGCAGCTCTTCTGGTGGCAACAGTAGAACCCATAATTCTGGCAACAGAGTCCGCCGTATCCATGCCACTCTGAATGACTAAGCGGGTAGCAGCTTGAGTGTCGGAGACTACCTCATTAAAGTTCTTTCTATCATCCTCAGGAAGCTTAGATGACAGTTGCTTCACAGAGTCCATCAAAGCATGTACATACCTCCCTAGCAGACAAGTAGCATTAGTAGATTTCAAGGCCATGCTACTTGGTGAGAAAATCTTTTTAGCAGATTGGTCCACTTTTTTTGAGTCTTTGTCTGCTGGCACTTGAGGAAACGAACCTGCCGACCTGTTGGAACAAGCGGCCTGTACCACCAAGCTCTCAGGAGAAGAATGTGAAGATAGGAATTCGGGGTCACCAGGAGCCACTCTGTAACGTCTCGCTACAGATCTAGACACTGCAGGAGCAGTTAAAGGTCTTTTCCAAACTTCCATTATTGGTTCAGTCAAAGCCTCAGTAAATGGAAGTGTAGGCTCAATAATGGATGAGGGAGAATGCAAAACCTCTGTAAGGATATTAGGTTTGTATTCCACAGTAGGTATGGTTAGATTAAGTAGAACTGCAGCTTTCCTGATTACAGTGTGATACGGTGCAACGTCCTTTGATGGAGCATCAGAAACTGATGGTAAACCCCACTCAGGAGAAAGTTCTAGGCCACTGGCAGTATGAAGGTCTTCAAAACAATCTCCCTGATCCAGAAGCTCACCTTCCTCCACTTCAGGATCATCGTATTCCTTTTCCTCTAAAAGACGTTGAGCTCTACGTCTCGACCATTCTATACGAATCGAAGTCGATGGATCCGGTAACGACTCCGACGGAGTCGGATCCGGCGTCGAGCGAGGAGCCGGGGCAGCAGGAGGATGAGATTCACGAACCGGCGTGGTACCTCGATTAGATTCACGAGGTCAATCCGGAGTCGGCGAAGCCGTATGCGGAGTCGACGACCTCGGCGGAGCCGTACCGAGCCAACGTGTATAAGGCGCCGGCATGAACGGCATAAATGGAGCTGGGGCATAAGATTGAGGAATGCCCAAATTAAAAGACAATGGACCCACGGGACCAACTAGTGCGCCGGTAGGGTACATAGCTCTATTATAGACCCCAAACATCGCATTAAGAAAATGTGAGGGGTCTTGTGCCGGACCAGGAAAAGGAGGATACAAACTAATCGGCTGTTCCGGAGGAGGTCGTTCCGGCATCGGTTCATCCTATCCTTCAAGATTTTCAGGGACTTCCACGGGAGTCTGAGCTCGAGGAACCTCTACTTCAACCTCATGATCCGAAGAGTGATGTGATTCCGGATCCGGTTCTTGTTCCGGAGTCGGGGAATTTCGAAGAGATTGTAAAGGAGAAGGAGAAACAAAATCCTTATGATGTCTTCGGGATTTTTTCTTTGAATCCGAAGAATCTTTACCAGAATGATGCCTAGAGCTATGTTTCCTCCTCTTGTGCTTCTTCCTCGAGGAACCCGAAGCATGACCAGAAGTCGACTTGGATCCGGACCTCGATCTTCCTCCGGACCTCGATCTTCCTCTAGACCTCGATCTTGCTCTGGATCTCGACCTCGAAGCCGACTTCGATCTCGACTTCGAACGTGACTTCGGTCTCGATTTCGAGCGTCTCGACGTCGATGATCTTTCAGCTTCTCTTCCCTTTACTTTCGCTAGAAGAAGTTTAGCTTCACGTTCACGTAAAGCCTTAGGATTCATTTTGAAGCAGGATCGACAGTTTTTAACGTCATGGTCTGATCCTAAACACCATAAACAATCACCATGTGGATCGGTGATCGGCATCATGCGAGCGCATGACCCACACTGTTTGAATCCTGTCTTCCTCGACGACATTCTCGACGAAGAAGGAATAATCAAAGATGAAATAGTAACACTAGTAATAGTAGAAGATACTAAGTATCGCAGAAGATCCCAGAAACCGTTAGCGTCGACGACGCGGAAAAAAGGGAACTGACGTCATCACGCCGACGTGGGTCTAATAAGGAGTCGGTGACGTCAGTCGGAGTCGCGCGCAATGCCGTGCTCCTGTGACGTCGTCCACGCCGGCGTGCTACGAAGAAAAATTCCGAACGTTGCTGACGCAAGGGGGATATTCACAAGGTGAGGAATCCACACGGCAGATGTATCTATCAGAAAATTTCCTTACCTACCTTTTTTCCAGCATCCATATACTCCAACGGAGAGATCTCTTCGTTCCCCTGATGTCTGAAAGGTTTTAAAATTCTATCTGGATAAAACTAAGGATCTAATGAGATCTGACTAGTTATTTGTAAATTATGGCTCTCTCCGTACAGGTCTAGCGACTTCCAAGCAGTCCATCTCCAGATGGATGGTTTCCTGCTACTTACTCTCACCAAAAAGCTAATAAACCTCTTTTCAGGAAGCCTAAAGCTCACTCACACCCCACTACAAAATGGGGTCATGGAAACTTAGGAACTCCACCTGCAGAGTATTTCGTTCTCTCACTATCTCACAGTGCACTCCTGCGTTCTCTCGAGGACATCATCACAATCTCAATCTAGCATTGATCTACACTGTTCTCTCAAGTCTCGTAATGAAGTTACCGTGATTTCATCGCGAGGTGTCTCTGAACGCCTCCAAATTCACAGGCGGGAAAAAAATAGTCTAAGATTGTGCTCACATTAGTGGTTATCTTAAGCTTATTGTTGACTTATTTAGGCGACACCACCAATAGAAGGAACACAATGTCATAATGCAGCACTTTCAAACTTGACCACTAGATGGCGGAATTATACCTAGCATAAGATTCAACGAGCTATATAATGCTGAAAAAAATAATAGTTGCTGACAAGTTTTTTTTAATTCAGAAAATTATACTGAGGCTCCCAGGATAAAAACGGGATGCATACAAAAAGAACTTATTGGATTCGAAAGCAGTGACATTCGGCCCACAAAACAGCCAGACAACGTTTAATCTGTATGTGATATGAAAGTGTACAGTTCTTGTTGCTTTGATCTAGGGATTCAAGAAAGACATTACATAGTGAAAATAGTTGTCACCATGTATTGCAAAATCGAGGATTGGCAATGCCAATGTGGGAAAGTAAATTAAGAATGAGGATCAAATTGACAGATTAACAATTATCAGGGTGAAAACGAAGAGCAAAACTGCAAGGGGTACACAAATGGAAAGAATTTTGGAGGACATGATGGACTCCATCTAACGAGATCTACTCGATCTAAAAAGACAGCACTATGCTCCCTTCTGCAGAAGGGCGTGCACCTCCCCCTGGAGGAGAGAGGTGTCAGTTGCTTAGGCTGTGTGGCCTTGGTGAGATGCGGGGAGGGGTGGACTGCAGTTCAAGGCAGCAGCTGAACTGTATGAAGGAAGGACAATACCCATATCTCAAGTGATTTTTGGGAAATGCATAATCATCCCCCGACAGGTGATGTGTGGCACGTCACTGCTTAGCAGAGCCAGACTCTTGCTGGAGCCTCATTTACCACTATCCCTACTGTACCCTCTGTAACATGCCCTAGAGTACCCTCTCCCTGCTGTGCTGGTGGTGGCGAGCCTGCTGATCCCTCTGGTATAAGTAGTAAAAACAACAATTGATGGACGGAATTTTGCACAATGGCAAAACATTCACCCCAGTCACAGATCTGGGTTTAATCCATCGTTATTTTGCTCACCACACCACCCCCCTTGCTTGATTCCGGTCCAGGGAAGACATGGCTTGGCAGTTCGGGCTGGACAGTTCCCAAGAGGCACAGGGTCGAGGCTGATTTTCATATGTCCAGGTCTGAACTAGGGTGGTGTGGTGTGGAGTGCAAAAAAACGATGAATTTAGGCCTAGATCTCTGTACTGGGGTAAATGTATGACATTGTTCTGCATTCTGTCCATCAACTGTTGTTTTTGCATCTGGTATAAATAGGGCAGCTTAGTCAAAGGGTCTAAGCCCAATCTCAGGGTTTGTGCCTCCAAAAGGCGACGCCATATGCCGCAGCCTGGAGAGCCCCCAAGGATTTGTCTTCATATATTTTTTTATAAACAACTCCTTATTAACCTGCGGCCTGGGAAGGTGTTCCTCGCCGAACAGGATGAGGATGAGTGGCTGCTCACCTCAGGTTTGAGCCCGGGTTTAAGGTACCAGGCGTGGTGACGCTGCTGTTGATTCTCCAGGAGGCGGTGGTGGCGGCATCCAACATGCAACAAATGTTGACATTGGAGATTATTTTACCATCCAACACTACCTCCTCCCCTCTCTTCTGTGAACTGGTCATGGAGATGTTTAAGGAGTTCCAACATCTTCCCCCACTTTGCCTTGTCATATCTAGATAGGAGAGAGACCGAACTGGCTACGCGCCAAAGGGCAGCTGCTACAACCGCCACTCTTTCCCACAACGTACATTTCTTTTAATTCTCCCCATCTGGACGAGGGCCATCGCCAGTGGCTGTGAGGATGTACGCTTGCGGGCAGGGTGGACCGATCCCCAACTTCTACCAGTTCACTGGGGGTGAAGAGTTTGAACACCCCCTACCATGGTGACTACGATAGACTTGACAGGCTCAGAGTAGTTCAAAGGGGTAGACTCTAACATACCTTTAAGTACAGAGAGAAAGTGCACTGAGTGCTTTGACTTGGAGAGTCTCCCTAAGGAAATCTCCCTCTATTTGGATTATGTGTATGTACATCTTATGGTATGCAGCTGCATGCTGACTAGCCTCATGGTATGCAGCTTATCATCAAGGGGTGAAGCGCTGAGAGGACAGTGGCCTAGGTCAGGGCCACCTGGAGGACCCTCGTTGTAATCATCCCTCAGGTATTCAGTGGGCCCCTCTCAGTGGCTGGTCATGGGAATCAAATGGCTGATAGGAACTGCCCTGGGGAGGACCGGGGACAGGGCTGGAGGGAAGGAAGTGTGTGGACGAGGGACAAGACAAGTGGCTCTGTTTCTTGGGTATAGCTAGCGGTGAAGGCGGCGTGCAGAGAGGTTCTTTGTGCTACCTCTTGTGAGGGAAACGCTCCAGCGGTGGTGCTGGAGCTGGTAGACGCAGCTTGGTATAGATCTTGCTCATGAGTGGGTAAATGAGGAGACCATTGTCTAGCATCTGGATCCAGTGATCTCTCCAAGATTAGGGTCTCTACATCCTCTTCCATGGGCTCCATTTTGCTGGAGGCTTCCTTTTAATTAGGAACCACTGTGAGGTTTTGGAGCAGACTGTGACTTTGGAATTGAAGTGGACTTCAGTGCCTACGAAGCTTTTGGCACTAAAGGATGTGTGAGGGAAACGTTTGGGATTTCAGAGCCAAGATGGGCTTTGGCATCAACGCCGGCTTAGGGGTGGTTGATTGCCTTTGTGGGAGGCTTCTTAGCTCCTGAGGACTTTTCTCTGTGCCAAATGGAGCTGGAAGGCAGCAGTGGTCTGTGTGTGGACTTGCCTCAACTACAATGCTCCAGCTTGATGCCAGACTCCTTCTGGAACAGAGCTGAGCTATGTGTTGGCGTGAGGTGTAAATGTCTTGGGTTTCCCCTTAGATGCTGGTATATTCATGGCTCAGCATGGTTTTGATCCGAGGACCAGTCTTCGGTGGCGCCGGGCTTAAGTCGGTTGGCTGGTCGACTTTTCACTCAGTGAATGCAGCTCCGTGCTGAGTGACCATTGCACAAGGGGGTAGCTCTGATGGTCCAGTTTCCTCCTTTTTTTTTTTTTTTTTGCAGAGTTTTATATAACGCGAACTAGACCCGAACCAGGTATCAGAGCACTTTACATATTTTCCAGTTACGTTACATGAGGACACACTTTCCTTTTAGGCACGGGGAGATTAAGTGATTTGCCCAGAATCACAGGAGGTTTTGGCGTCATTACCGAGACTCGAACCCAGATCCCCAGGTCCGAGGTCGAGCGCCCTAGCCGTTAGGCCAACTCCTCTCCCCCAGATAGGAGTTGGGTACCGATGATGTCCAGGATACCGGTAGGGTCATGTTGCTGAGTGGCGCTGTGTGCACAATGTCGTTCTCTGTGGCACGAAGACTTCGAGCAGAATGTAAATGTAAATGTACAGGAATTTACACAGCGCAAATCACCAAGCGGTTTCTAAGCGCTTGCTTAGGGAACCCGTCCTTGTATTCCCCTGTGAGATAACCCCGGCAGGGTATCCGCAAGGTGAAAGCCAGGCATCCCGCCGCGAGGGGCTGTTGTGGAGATTAAGCAAGCTATTGCCCAGAGTCGCAGAGTGTGAACCCGTGAATCGAGTAGGCACCGGAGCGAGAATTGTCGAGTCCATGGACATTTTAGGACTCAAGACCCCGCCGAGCCGGGAATTGAACCCTGGTCCCGGGCTGACCTCTGCTGCCAGGTCTGCCTCCTCTAACCAGTGAGCCACACTTCTCCACAAGAAGACCAGGCACAAGGAGCAGTTGTCATCGTAGTCAGGGAGAGGTAGAGATTGCACACCTGGTGCGGGAGAGTCCACAGGTATTTTGTGCAGCATCAAGGACACTATTGGAACAGTGAACATTACATTACCTGTAGTACATTTTCTGGTGGTGGTCAGTCGGAAATCGCATTGGACCCACATAAAAACTAGGCCTTGGAGCTTTTTCAGTGACGGTGCTCCTCGAGGCATGAAGGCTTTCTAACAAAACCAGAGACTGTAACTTAGTTTCAGTAAGTAGAGAAGAAAGAAACATCAACCCTATGAGTATGTGGAGAACATAGCAAACTCAGAGCCTACTCAGTGAAGGAAAAAACCTGATGGCAAAAAAAAAAAAAAAAAACATTCTGACATCATGTGTGCATCCATTTGCACTGTTCATCAACAGGCGGCATCACATGTCCTGTGACTCTAAAGACTTCTTTAAAGTTACAAACGTCAGAGCCCAAAACTAGATAGCAGGAGTATGCCAAGCTAGCATCCTTTCTTTGAAAGTGTTTAAGGAACAGCAAATACATTGGCTTTTCCTTTAATTTGACATTTCTGTTGGCTCTTCAGAAGTCAACTTCATAATGATTTCTTGTGAATTTCTCACAATTCTGCAAAGGTTTCCAGTAATGGATAACCATTACTTGAATAGCCAATGAAAGAGCGTAGATATTCTGGTTTAATGTTCTGTCTTAAAGTCTTGTTGCCATGAAGAACGTCTATCTGATTATTTACAATAAATACTACAAAGATAAAACTGTTGTAACAAACATTATGTTTTTTTGGAGAAGAAAGAGAAGGACTGTCTTCAATTCGAAAGTGTTGACACGAAACTTTCAGTCTACCTTTGTAGCTCCAGTCTTCGTGTGCATTTGCGAAGTGTCTGTGATAGTGTCAGCCCAACAGATGATCCCATGCAGAGGGACACATCTGAGTCCAGCATCCTTTAATTACTACATTCTTCCTATCCTACCCTCTGAAGTACCACTTTCCCCAAAGTATTCTGCTTTACATCAGGTTGGTTTAGGAACCAGGATGCCTGAAAGAGAGACCCTACCCATGAAACACCAGACTGGTATAGCCATTGAGCCTGCTTAAGTAAGATGAAGCAATCATTTCCATTGGTGGTCTTTTAAACCTTCTTTGTCTACTCCCACAAACTAGTTCAGATTACACCTCATAAGTTTCAGAATTTTTAGCTGAATCGGGCCAACTCTTAGACACTACATTTAGTTCAGTTGAATTGCCTGTTAGTGCGTATTTAAACTTTGACAAGAGTTGCTGCACGCGTCCCTTTACTGCTGGTCTTCTCAGGAGTGTAAATATCAGAGAAGGGAGCTGGGAGCTAGTAACCACTCCTACATCAGTCTGACCTATAAAAAATGCTCTCAGGATTGGTGTGCTATTTCGAAGAGGCCCTACCTATGCTGCAGCCTTTAAGGAGACACAGTATGTTATATAATGTGAATCAGACCTCGCGAGGCAATATATGAGGTAGAAAAATCTTTAGGATCCGATTACAATTTTCTTTCGGCAAAGAGCTACTATTACTATTATTTTATTGTAATTATACACTGCTTCATGACTGCTCCTGCAGAAAGAACTCCAAGTGAAATATTATTTAAAAACAGAAAAGTAAAACGAAACTGTCTAATCTAATAGTTACAAATACCTTGGGATATACTAGGCCCGAAGGTTTTCGTTCTCCACGCATTACGAGACCATAGAAAAACAGGGTAACACTCTACTGTTTGCATTTCGCAGTCTATCTAAATCGTTAAAAGGCCCATTGTACACTCCACGACTCGCCGTCATCAAAGCAAAATTACTTCCAACCATCGCCTACGGAAGCGTGGCCCATCATGGAAACAGCGTAGCAATTCTAGACAACATCCAAACGCAAGTGTACAAAAGAGTATTTTGCCTGCCACTTGACGCCTCACCTGCTTTGGTAAGTCTAGAGTTTGGACTACAGCAACATACACTGCATAGAAGGTATGAGAATCAAAATCTGGTACAAAATGTGGCTAATCGTCGCATTGAAATCAACTCAGCACTTTGGGAACCCTTGCAAAATGATCCAAAAGCACACTACGCAAAGTACTTAAATGCCTCATTGAAAATAACTAGGATGGTACACCTCTGGCATCGGAAACTACCTTTGTCCTCATTCCAGCTAATTGTGAAAAAGGCGGCAAAACGCACTCACCAATGGAAGACAAAGCAACGTTAAGTCGACATGCGCACGCATGGATGGTATTACACCCCTACACCAAGCTTGAGCCAGCAACATACCTGGGTCTTGCTGTTTCCCCTTACCTAAAAACCAAGTTCTTGGACCTGCGCATGGGGAAATTGCCCTACAATGCCGATCTTCCTAATTGGAAGTCCCATGGCTCAAAAGCTTGCAGCCTATGGGGGTCACCAATACAGGACTTCATAAACCTAATATTTATCTGTCCTGTGTTAGTGTACCACCGCCGTTATTTGCTGAGGGGACAGCTTAATGAAAGAGGTATCCGCACCAGCAGATCTGCAATACTAAAAAGCCTGGACTCAAAGGACCCGCAATTAATCTGCCAACTGATAACATTTCTAACCTATTTTGAGAATTTAATGAAACAATGATACAGGCTACAAACATTTTTTAGTTGCTCCTCCCCATCTTTTAAGAGTTATACAATGTGGTACCAGTTGTCTATACTTACTTTTCCTAGGCGCATTTTTTAACATGCAGAGAAAATGGATTTTATGTATTGGAACACTGTAATGGTTTTAACTAACTATACAATAAAGAATGTTTTACTTTCACTACGTACACCAATATACTCAGTACATTTCCAGTTGTGAGGTTAAGGGACCAAAATATCAAGAAGAGCACTCTTACCTTGGAATTACGAACTTCGAGAGTCAAATTTTGGGGGGCCGCGCTGGGAACTGGAACATAAAAACAGTTAGTTAGAATGACCCTATAAGGCTTACTAAAAACATCATGTTAATGCTCGGCTTCCACAATAAATGGGTCTTGGAACCTTCAGGAAGTTGCTCGTATGACTTAGCCTGTTCAGAAGTCGGTAACATGAACCTAGATTTTTAAGCGGGAGCAGCTTGAGCATATGCATACAAGAAATCTTTTAGTGAGACAACTCTTCAGTAAACAACCTTTACAATGAAACTTTTACAACGCACTACCATTACAACGCGGTCATTACAACGCAAACTATTACAACGCATTGCGCTGGGGGCACTCTAGGATAGGGAATAGGTTAATTTACTATCCAATAACCTTCCCTAGTGTCCACGGGGACTGGAGTTGGAATAGTAAATTAAACTATTCACTATCCAACACCCAAAAGCGCTATGCGTTGTAATGGTATGCGATTTAAAAACCGCGTTGTAAAGGTATGCGTGGTAAAAGTATGCGTTGTAACGTCATACATCCCAACTCTTCAATAAAGGCAGCTGTTCTCCAAAGCGAATAATGTGTGCTCAACTATGCCTCATCTGGTTCAAAAAGGTGAATACACCTTTATCAAGTGTTTTATTTTCGATGCAGAGTCAATGGAAATACTAAGGGTATCTCTGCCAAGGGTTGTCACAAAAGCCTCACTTACGTCTGTGCAAATCTAGCCCCCATGCCACATGACTCATTAAAGTGCTAAGGATTGGAGAAGTGCTTTGATCGAGAATGGCCCTCAATCTCTTCAGCAAAAACCATATTCTGTACATTTGCCTGATTACTCAACCACCCTATAGAAGCAGCTTGGGAGCATGTGAGGTCCAATTTGTGACACCCATCTTCATGGGTTTCTCTCTCTCTTTCTTCATGGGTTCTTGTGAGACACTGTTTACATGTAACACATCAGGAATATTAATGTCAACCCTGTTTTGTTTTAATTTAAAATGACCACTTTCTCCTAAGCCATGCAAGCATTATTTAACATACCATCAGAGAGCGTTCGGACCACCACATCCTGTGTAGACACACCAGGCCCATGCTTGTTGTATGCGACAATACGGAACGTGTACTCTGTGTACTTTTTCAGCCCATTAATAGTGTATGAGTGACCTCCGACATCAATATCCTAAAGAATAAAGAAGTATGATAAATATTTAAATGCATCTATAATGTGGGAAAAAGCAGATAGTCCCCATCCAAGCACCTGTCCTCAAGTACCACAGCTTGAGGATAGCTGCCACGCAGAGAAGCTGTACTAATGGCCATATAGTACTAAACAAGTCTTTGTACATATACCATCAACCATCTAATTCTGAAGCATCAACCAGGCCGACATGCTTTCTCAGGATACTACCCCTCTAATGGCCTTTTTTCAAGGTACTAATCTACTCATTCTCACTCATATGTCAGCCAGCTAAGCAGTCTATGACCACTCCAACACACCTCCTAGTTCAGACATGCACATACTGATTACTCCACCCTGTTCTAGCTCAATTCCACTTCTACCAACTAACCTACCACAACAATTAATCAATCGATCAATCGCACCAGCGGATTTGCTTTGTTTCTTTCACATTCACTCCTTTTTAGTTCAATTCTACGTTTCATCATTTATTCTGTATTCACTTCCCTACTCTCAATTCTCTGTCTCACCATCCCAAATTATTCTGCTTACCATCACAAGTCACCCACTTTGGCCCATTCAGCATGCTCCTTCAGCTCCAAATAACAATCTGTTCACTCTACAATATTTCCCAAACACCTAGTTCAATGAAACACATTCCATTCCCATCAGCTAAATCTTATGCTAGCTATATTCCACTTCGGCATGCCATCACTACCTCAGTCTATTACTCAAGACACAAGCTCAGTTCTCCTTCTGCTGCAGGTCTTCTCCCGAACCTCACCGATCCAACCTGTTCATTCATCGGTCTCATCTCACGACTTCAGGTGTCGCTTTCCTCTCTCAAGCATCACCACTCACCCATCACATCATGCTCTTCTTCTTTTGTCTCCCCACCACACCAGGCTGCTCTTCTTTTGTTTCACCTCACAACTTTAACCTACTATTCTTCTATCTCACCTCATCATTCACACTATTTCCTTGGTATCTCGATCCTCACAGCTGTAACCTGCTCGGTCCCCTGTTTCAGCTCACCTCTTCGACTATCTCATTCTTTTGTAGAGTCTCACAACTCCACCCATGCCATTCTTCTCTCGAACCTCAACACCATCACTTTACCTTGTCTCTCGACTCCAACAATTTCTTTCTTTAATCTATCCTCACAACTCAGCCATCTCATCCTTCTCTCGATCCTCAGTATTACAACCTGCTAAAGCTTCTCCTTGCTTACAAATGCAACCAGCTCATTCCACTTTAACGTTTGGGCACTC
This sequence comes from Lissotriton helveticus, assembly GCF_964261635.1. Classification (NCBI taxonomy): domain Eukaryota; kingdom Metazoa; phylum Chordata; class Amphibia; order Caudata; family Salamandridae; genus Lissotriton; species Lissotriton helveticus. The sequence goes on along the minus strand of NC_136062.1, from coordinate 194,344,797 downwards.
TCACCTACTAAATCAAGTATCAAATCCTCATCAATCAGACCTGCTTGAATCCAACCCACTCTGCTCTTTCCCAAAACTATTTTCTGATTCTTCTCAGGTGCTTTCTATGATATTCAGCTGATTCTTCTCTAACGTTTGGCAACACAACAAATTGTTTTCGCTCTGTTGCTTACCAGCTCTAGCCGCTTATTTACACCTCTCCTTCCTTGGTACTCTAGCCAGGTCATTTCTCTGTATTGCGTACTACTCCAAATTACTCATTCCTCGCTAGCTCAATTACCCCATCTCCTCAGATATATCCTACTCCAGCGCAGTTTTCATCACTTCTTAAACTCTAATTTCTCTCTTGTACTCATTGTATATACCCTCAAACACTTCTCATATTATCCACTATTTTTACCTGCTCGTTTTCTGCCCCTTTCTCCATGTAGTACAGCTTGTAACTTTGAATCTCGCCATTGCCAGAGAGCGGGGTTTCCCAGCTTACTGTGATTGAGGTGGGAAGAGAGGAATAAGCCCGGAGGTTTGGTGCCGGACCTGGAACCTGAACTGAAAGACAAATCAACAAAATAATCTAAAAAATCTTTTTTATTGATCTTTAACATTTCATGTAATATATTTATGTTTTAGAAGTACTGTGGTAGTGCTAAACCTCTATGTCAGGAGTCTGAGGGCACTGAATTAGACACACATCTTTATTATTGAGCAACAGAATGGTAGCACAAACACAAAGCAACAAAACAAGGTCTATCTGAAAGGCAATTTTAGAAAGCATTTCTCCTTTTGCTATCTTATAATCCATAGTCAGTTGACATCTGCTCTCTTTTGCTAACTGTAGTATCCTTGCCCTACGTATTAGGAGCCACAGCTTAGCGTGACTGTGGGATGTCATATCAGTGGAAAGTTCATGAGTGGTAGGAATGTTTAGTATTTCATCTGGTAGGGTGTAATCTATCTACATCTTCTCTTAGTCTATAAGGAGACTTATGTGGACTCTTGAGTCTGCGCTTCTTCTGTGGATTCTATACTGGTGACGAAATTACAGAACTAAAGTGTGAAAGAAGAAAACAAGAAATAAGAATCAGATGCCCTACTAGTGTCTTCATCATCAGAAAGCCTCATGTTAAAGCAAAGGTTGAGAGAACAGGACTGTGAAGTGGTGCTGGGAATACAGAAAGTGGGTGCTGGGAGGGGACTACAGAAAAAGAGAGAAAAATCTGGAACAAAGCCCAGAATCATACTAGAAGAAAAGCCTACTGTAGAGTTTTCGGATCATGGTGAAACTGTAAAGATCAAAATCGAAAATATGCTCTATATTCACCCAGTATTAACTGGGGTGTCAGCAAACCTGCCACTTGCTCGGGCCAGTGAGTTGGCAAAAACAATAAGACACAGCTCCACTACAAAGAATGAACATGTTTGACTGTTTTGGAAGTGGATAACTTACCATCATTTACTTGAAACACCATTCTGTGCAGTTTTACAAGTTTATTTTTTAGTGCTTTTTAGGTCTCGTTTGAAACAGCGCATGTGCACCTGTGAGGCATTTTGTTAGCTTAGAGAGGCCTTAGAGCCCACCCATTGCTTACCACTGGATGGCTTCATTGTCACTCATTTGTTTGCATGTAATTTATTAACCTATGCAAGCTTCATGTCCTCTTCTTGTGTTTGAGTCTCCCCTAGAGTATGGACAAATTGCTTGTTTCCTTCCACTGCTGCTTGCGTTGGGACAGCTACTTTTTTCCATTTTCAGGAAGCACCTTGTGTAAGTGCATGTGTCTCTTCGTCTGCTTGCTTCCCTCCCACACATGCCCGTTCATTGTGTTGTTTCCAGCCCACTCGCGGTTTGCCCTCCTGCACAACAAAAAAAATGCTATAATGCAGCCAGCGCTGCCCACATCATAGCACTTTTTGTTTTTTAAACTTTTAGCCATGTCGCACAGAATTTTTTTTTCCCCCCAAGGCTGTTATGCAGCTCTTTGACTGGAGTGAGTGTTTGACCTTGGTCAGCATTCCATTCATCAACTGTTCTTTTTGCAGCTGGGGTGCCTTACAGCATTAAGTGGTGTAAAGTCTTATGCTGTTGCCGTGAATGGGAGCAAACTGCGTAACAATGGTAGGTATTCAGTTGTGGTGCACTGGATCACATAGTGGCGCAATGGCTGTTATTGCCCATGGGAACATGTAATGATGTGATGGCTGTTATGGCATGTGGGAACAGATAATGACAGAATGGTTGTTAACCTATTGTAATGTATGGGAGCATAGATGTAAATGTTTATCCTGTTGAGGTAGGTTGCACCAAATTGCATTGCCAGCAATGCAGTTGTGGTGCGAGGAAGCCTGTGGCTCAATTAGATGTGTTACCAGTGGTTGTGCTGAATGCTATTGTTAGCCCTTAGTAAGGACTAGTGGTGAGTGTTGACTGCTACTTAGGTTGAAGGCCGAATGCATGGGAACCGAGATACATGGCAGTGGTATGATAGGCTGCTATCAGCAAATACTTTACAGCACTGGTCTGGTGTATTTTTGCATACAAGTTATATCTAGGTTGCCATCTGAGTGGGTCAGTGGGAAGTATTACACTTCTGTTTTTGTAAGGTAGGGGGTGTGTAATATCCTTTCCTAAGAATCACTGCTTAGCCTGGCTAAGTAATGTCAGGTGAATGGAATGTGTGGTACGATGGAATGTACAGTATTCATCCGGGGTCTCTGGCGGCGGCAGTGTCAGTTGGATAAGGATGTTGGGCAGGAAGACACTTTTGGTGGGGCATCATTTACTTACATCTTATTTTGACCTGAGACCTGGTTTAATAAATAAGCTCCCTACAGGGCTGTTGGAGTCTTCACTTCTCTTAAGGATTCTACGCTACCTTGTCTTTCATCCCTAGAATCAGTTGGGCTTCTTTCTTCAGCTCCAAAGTACTAGGATACCTTCAAAGATCAGCTTATTTGAGCAATTAAAGCAAAATGGTATCCAGCATCACTTCAACCTTAAATAAAGGAGGCTGTGATCCTCATATGAGAATAGTTATATATTCCACGTGTGGAAAAAATACATTTTGTACCGAAGTTTGCTGACTGAAACATTTCCCTTCCATCCTCTACTGTTCTACGGTTGATTCACTGCAAGCATCTTACACAACCTTCAATGTGCCCTGTATATTTTTATTTGATTTTGCATGTACAAGAGAACAATAATTATGGTATTTATCCATTCCAAAATTAAAAAATGAGTATTTCGGTGCGTAGTAAGTGGTGTGTCAAATCAGAGAGGAATTTTATTGGTTGTGGGTGCACAGTAACTGTTGAATGTGGAATGACACCCGTCAAAGATCTTCATGAAACCTCGAGGCGTGAATTCAAACCCTTTTAACTGTACGCTGCCTCATCATGAGGATGGAAGGAAGGGACTCCATTATGGTCTTCTGTGACAAAAGTGATATGAAAGATTGAAGTACGGGAATTTCAATGTTAAGAATGAGGCACATGACTCTCAATCTTTAAAACTCACCATTTTGCTGTGATGCTTCCATATTAGGAAAGCATACGTGTAAAAGGCTACCTAGCAGCTATAAAGAGAAATGCAGATTACATTGTCTGAAGTCAGTATCTCCGTGGAAAAAGCCAGCTTATGAATAGGATTCACAGGTACATAGCGTGCACCATTATCTGGTATGGGTATGTGTGTATACTTCTGGCCCCGGGGACCCCATCACCCGGGGCCTGGCCTCATGGTTGGGGAACCCCAATGCCTCCACGGTCTCGCTGGCTCCCTGCCTCCTGCGGGAGCCGGCATTGCTTATGAGCAAGGGAGATGCTGACATGCAGCTCCCCTTGTTCAAAAGCAATCCTGCTTTGCTTGATTGAAGCAAGAGCAGGTTTTCTTGCTCCCACTTCAATGAAGCACAGCAGAGTTTGCAATGACAAGGCAGGAGCTGTGCTCCCGCCTTGTCATTGCAAACAGCAATGTTCCCGGGTGTGGGCACCCCGGGACAATGCAAGAGCCGGGCCTGGGGGGTGGCATTCCCCAGGCCCATCAAGGGCTCCTGGAGGGGGGTCGCGTGGCCCCCCTACCTTCACGTCCAAATCCCCGCAGAGGTGGTGGTCCCATGGGTCCGTAACAAACCCCCAAATTTGCATATTTAGTGCCCCAGGGAGGTGGTGGTCCCTGGGGGTGCGGGGGGCTCGAGCCCCCTCACACAGTTGTTTTAAAAATAAAGAGAGCCCGGGGAGGTGGTGTTCCCCGGTGCTGTGGATGCCTCGGAAAGGTGGTGGTCCCTGGGGCGTATGGGGAGTTAGAGCCCCTCAACACACATGTATTTTTTTTAAATAAAGAGAGCCCCGTGAAGGTGGCGGTCCCCGGGGCTGCATGCCGCCCACGTTTAATTTGCAAAGCCCCGGGGAGGTGGTGTTCCCTGGGGCTGCGGGAGCCCCTGCTATATAATTTGTGAATGCCCCCGGGACCTGGCCCACCAGGGGGCTTAACATTAACGAAGTGCAGGAGCCAGCGCTTCGTTTCTTTAAAATGTTCTCGCTCGGATTTGCGACCACCTAATTAAAGGCTTTTAAGCAAGTGATGGTGTGCAGAGTACTTCTTGGCAATCAGGCACAACTTGAGCATCATATTTGGCGGCAGTCCTGCCGCCGAGTGTGCACCACCCCGCTATGATAGGGGGCCACAGGGGTTGGTATTCACCATTCCCTATTATGTGGGACGCCAAACACAGGATTGAGGATACGCCTGCATGCCAAGACTCATCCACGGGCTTGTTATTTCACCAACAGGACACTGTGTGCACTCCGATGGGACGCATTTCCTTCTTCAGGGACTCCAACTCCCATAACACAATGCCCCGTCTCATTCGAGCAGCCCATCAGGAGGCGTGCTATTACGTGTATTTAGGAGAGGGAGTGACCTGGACTGTGCACGCTTCTCTTTCGCCACGAGCCTCTGAGGAGGAAGATGATTTATTAGAAACACGTCGGGCAGTAGTGGCATGTGAGATGGAAAGGGGATTGACACATGCTTCTTGCCAATCAGGGATTGATAGATATAGATATAGATATATATATAATGCAGCCACTCCATACCAGATAATGGAGCATGCTATGTACCCATGAATCCTAGGTAACACTTTAATAATGGAACTAGTATTCATATATGATCCAAATGATTCTTGTATTTTACTATTGGGCCCAGTAAGCCACAGTAGAGGAACATTTGGCCAAACTGTGTAATGGCTTCACTTGAATTTGAAGTGATATACAGTACACAAGCTCACCTTCAGGCTGAGTTGCCACCTTGAGTGGGATGGAGCTCTCTCCTGCACCATGTTTATTCAGAGCCACAACACGGAAGATGTAGACAGTCTCCGGCATGAGGTTCTGGATGGTCACCTGCATTTCCCCAGGATGACTTGTGTTTTCCACTCGGTCTCTTTATGAACAAAATGATTGGGATGAAGGACGGAGCCAAGATTAGAAAAAACAAGCTGCAAGGAGAAAGAACTGCAGACAAGACAAACAGTGCACATGGCATGGCAGCAAAAGTATAACCTCTGCTCTGACTTCTAGAATTATTGCTGTTCTGTTCTACCAACATTAAAGCTTCCTCCAGTCTGACAAGAAGGCTCTAAATCAAACTGCCAAGAAATAGACATCATCCTATCAAATGTGAAGCTCTAAAATCTAATAGCTAAAATCAATAAAAAATAACTATGGACTTTGATGACACAAATAAAATGACAGACACTGAAGTGACCAACGTCGGTGTAAGCACCAACGTAGGTGCAAGCTCTATTGTAAGGTACAGAATCTATTCTGTCATTGTACCCAAGATCTATTTATTGGTTAAAAACCGAAATCAACCATTCAAAACCTGGCTGCTTACTGTCACATCACCATTAGGGCTAGTAAGAAAATTCAGTCAACTTCACTTCTAACCAATACTTTTTTCAGTTATAAATTCAGATTAAGTGGTGGGTGCATATTATAGTCAACATACTGAGTCATAATTATCAGTTCTATGTCAATATTAATTTATAAAATATCACTGTATCCTCAATCAATTTAAGTAACACGAGAAGGGACTTCCTGCCCCATTTAAATTCCATCCTTTTCTGTGCGCTTTCACACACAACTGATGAGAAGCGAGAGCAGTCACCATACCCACTGAATAATACCTCTCTCAGTCAAGTGAGATTCTTCTGCATCGCATCTTAAAATATTCTTGATGAATCACTTTTATGAGTGATTCAAACTCTACATCCATTTCTCTGTCCTTAGCGAGTTTCCTGAAGGGCGAGAGGGTCACATCGCCAGCTTCATTTGATATTGGTTATCCTTAGCAGAGCCGTAGCTTGGTCATGACAATCAAGTTCAATCTCCATATTCATAGTATGTAAATATGGTCTCTCACACTCTCCCTCTCTCTAAGGGTTATGTATGGCATCTTCTGTCATCGACCCAATGGATTCTAAGCCATTCGTAAATTGAGCTGTCTCAATCAGAGGGTAGGGTACTATACGTCCTTGCACTAAATTTTGGTCACACAAATTTAAGGGGATTAGCAAATCCAGTTACTATAGACTTTTATAATAATGAAATATAAGTGGGGAAAAAAACCATCTGCAATTCCGTCAAACTTTTACCATAAGAGAATTACTCTTAGAGGCGAGGTAAGTTCAAGACTGCACATGCTTCCAAACACAGGCCACTGTCTGTATTAGTAACTGTATGATGAGTAGGGAATACATTTTTAGAACTATTGTCCATACTTGTCCGGAAGGCCTGCTTCTACACAGGGCAATGCAACAGAAGAGATGTAATGCAAGGCATAGGTCATACCTGTTGATGCCTTCTTTGCCATAGAAGACAGAGTAGGTGAGGTTTTCTCCTTGAGGCTCAGCGGGCGTTCTCCAGGTCAATTTGATGAAGCGGGTAGAGACGAGGGAGGCTACAACATCTCGGGGAGCTGATGGCAGGGGTCCGGCAGGCACAGGTGCTAGATGGTCAGTAGTGGCACTGGTCAGTGAGGTAGGAGGGAATGTTGGGATGGCAACATCTGGGCACGTGCAAATATTGGGACACAGGGAGCGCAAACACCACCATGATTTAAACAAACAAAAAAGAAGAAAGAAAAGAAATAAACAAAAACCATGATGGAAAACAAAATAAACAGAACTGAACGTGAAGGCCGAGGAGGTCATGCAGGGGAATGGAGACACACAGGTAAACCATAACTACTGGAAAACGAGGGGAAAAGCTCTGCGTGCTTTACAGAAGAGCCATGGGGTCACAAATTGAACTACTGTATATACAGTGGGAGGTGGAGGAGAGAATGTTTGAAATGAAATGCTTTCACGAAACACAGAGTAAAGTTAAGTGTACAATTACAAAACACATCAACTGCATATCCACTGAAGAGAAATCCTCATTGGGAGCTATAGAGCGTTCCACAATCACAGGCCTCCCATGAAATGCCATCTAAGACACAATTCATTAGGAAACAAAAATTAAAAATCCTAGTCCAAGGAATCTGCAAAAAAGCTGATTTTCTATAACAGTGAAACATAAGGCCTGAATGAGATTTTGTGAGGTCCAAGACCACTGGCAAGGCCATGCTGTCTGCCACATCTGTTGTCTGCTAGGGCCAAGGTCTGTAAAAAGGGGACCTCATTTCGACAAGACTGCTCCGTGCCAAGTTAGGGCTGCGAGAGGCAACTATTTTAGGCAGACAAACGTAAATCTGTCTAAAGCAACAGATTCTCAGGTTAGCTTCCATAGGTATGGCCAGAATGTGTTAGGTACACTTCCTCCGGCTTAAGAGAGAATGATCTATTTGTACTGTGATGATGTTTGTAATGGACTGATGGACCACGCACATTCATATAGCACTCCATAGAAGTAGATCTATTGGCTAGAATACTCTTGTGCTAACAACAGCAGGTCTGGGAGGCACAGCTACTATGAAAGATCAGGCGGTGTGACGTAAACTACAGTGTTTAGTGCACAACAATGTGAGAAACTCTTCGACGGTCAGGGTGAAAATCTTTGGTGGACTTTCACTGGTAGAGTTAGGTCCTATTAGAATATCTTTTCGAGGAAAAGGGTCTAGTCACAAAAGGAATGCCTACATTTGCAGAGTCAATGTGTGTAGTAATTAATTTTCTAAAATGTTTGCTTTCAGTAACTATTTTTTTTTTATTCTGCTGAGGGCCCTGTACCCGCCTCTGCCCCTGTGGGCTTCTGTTTACAAGGGCCATTGCTTCTCCATTGTACAGATCACAAAGGTAACACGAGAGTGGCTTGGTGGCACACCAGCCTACTAGTTTATACATGAAGACGATGGTTTTATTAAATGTGCCCACAGAAAATGTCGGAAGTACATGTTCGCCACAGTGCCTGCAGAGCACTGTGCTTATTTACAGTAGTCTGAGGGAAAACATTGATTTCTCTCCAAGTGTTTTCTTTCTCAGCATTGCTAGAACAGGGCAATCAATGCACCACTTTCATTACGCTAAGCCCACAGCCTCTGATGACTCTTAGTATAAATTAATATTTCCAAGGTGACAGCATCACCATACACTATTTTGGGAGGTTTTCTCCAACTACATGTGTACCTACTGTGTAGCTGGTAGTAGTGTTCTTTTTCCGATGTAAAAAAAATAATTTACAATGAAATATACAATATAAAACAATAAGACACTTCATTTAAAATATTACAGAAAATATGGAAAACGGAATAAAAAAAACTTTAAAAAAGAAGTTACACAAACAATATTCATGTCAAGTCCACTTCAGATCCTGATTTGGCTGACTGACTTAAGATAATTACTTACTATGGAACGGAATTTCATGGAGCTACTAATCAATATGTTTGTAAGAGCACAGAAAACATACCGCACTGCTTCATATATAGTTCTTATACCACTTGGATCGGAATTGACAAAGGTATTTTTTTCGACGTTCTAATGAATAAGGGGACAGAAGATGTACATGCTCGATGATCTCGTCTTGATCCTTAGATTATCGACATGTTAGAAAATAGTAGCCATGAGCCTTCAAATTGCAGAAGCGGAATATAGGGTAAATTAAATATTTAAAACTTTAGAGTTAGGGTTGTATCGATATTTACAGTCCAAATAGGTTTCCCTTTATTTCATGTACGTGGATTGTAGGTAGATCAAGTGTTCGAGATTGCCTAATTGTTCAAGAACTTTCACATAATTGGTGTACTTTATTTTCAGTTTGAGCAACAGTTTGCGATGTGATCTTTCCATAGCAGAAAGTTCTGAAACCGGTGGTAACTACTGACTACTTTATGTGTTAAAATATTGGTTGCAAAGCCTACTTTAACAAGAAAATATACAATGTTATCTTAATCCGGTCAGTTGCAGTTCAGTAAAATAAAAACCTGTCTGTGCTTCATATTGCAGTTTTGCCAAATAAAGTGCTGTGAAAAATAGAAAGAAAACTGGGCTGGGGCTCACCCGACTGGGCAATTCACATGGTCACAAGACTGCTTGGCAAAGGCCTGGTTTGAACACAACCCTACTCAGCTTGCGAATAATCCTGCCCAAGGTATTGGTTTGAAAGTGGAACAGAGTAACTTCCTTCCTAAAATGCCTACTATTTGGGAAACAGCACCTGCTCTAATTTCTCAGTCTCAAAGGAAGCAAGCAATGGGACTGGGGAGATGAGAGCTATTAGTAAAAAGAGAGAACCATACAATCTTAGTTCTGGAAATTAATTTGAAGTGCAATTGGTTTCTCAAAAGGTCGAAATTGGTAGTAACTCTTCTCTAGAGGCAAGATTTTACAGATATTCTGGAGCTGTAGAGAAGCCACCAGAGGCTGGTCTGGTTATATAGCCAGGTCTTTAAGCTCTTTTAAAAGAGTAAATCATTGCCTTTTTAAACTCCTGAGAAAAGTTGCTCCACAATGGGCTCCTTCGACATTCAACATACGCTGGACGCAATGGATCGCAACTAAGACTTCAGCTCTAGCCTTTACCTCCTCAAACTTTTCTCCAGTGTTTAGGTTCTGTCCTCCTGCACGGTTTATAAGACTGGACTCAGACAGATGTCCGCCTTGTGCTGCAAAAGAGGTACTGACGCTGCATTGCAAAGAGGAGTCTACCCAACTTTGGTTAATGTCCCACGACACAAACCAGCATTGCAAGAGTCATTCTGACTACTCACTTTAACACTGGCGTCGGTACTGCAAGGGTCACACTCGGGCTCATGACCCATACTGAAGCAGCTAAACATTACTATTTGACCCAGGTATACAAATCTCTATTAACTTAATATGTTTAAGAAACTGTGTTTAGTGTCCAATAAGCCTTCCCCGAACAATGAAATTTACTCTGATTATGATGCCCTACTGAAAATCATCATTCGACCCATGAATTTTCATAGTTTGCTTAAGAGGGATTAGCAGGACGGGCCAGTGGGCCCACCCTGCTAATCACAACCTTTCGAGAGTCATCCAAATAAATATTAACAAAGGATTTATGAACTGATCCTGTAACAAGGTCAAACCATAATCCTAGCTAGGACTCTGCTATGCACATTATAATACATGGATTTCAGAAAATCTAACAGCGTTGCAGTGTTATGACTTGGCCCCAATCTGCACAAACTACATGGGCTGGATAAAGAGGTGGCTCTTTAGTTACGGACATCACAATTATTTGAATAGGAATAAGGTGAGATTATATACAGCAGGGGAAAGAGGACAAGATTTGGACTCCACTTATCTCCTACAATATATGCCCTGTTCCACCTGTTTAGTCACAAGGCCAGCTTTAGGGCAGTGTGACTGGTGCATCCGCACCTGGCACTTAAAGGGGGTGGGGCTGCTTGAAAAAAATATATATGCATTTAAAAAAACAAGCTGCGGCGCGGAGTTCTTTGTGTGTCCATCAGTTTTCAGAAAACAATAAAAATGTCAAGATAACCCCGGTGATTAATGTTCCTGCTGGAGAGTGACAGTGTTTTGTCTAGTGGCAGTCTTGACTCAAAGTAGTGAAGAGGGTTAATGTGCCTGTGGCGATTACGTGCCCCAAGCATATCACAGAACTAAGTGCGAGTGAACTATGAGTAGCATTATTTTAAAAAATGCATGTCAGACGGGGGCTAAGGAGAGATAATGGGCATTGTTGGAGGGTGGTAGTGAGGGAATTTGTGGAGAAGAAGCTTACTGGAAGGGGGTGTCGCCAAAAAAGACTGTTGCATTGGGCACCCCAGCACTAAAGCCGTCCTTGTAGAGTCGTATCCATCAATGTGACCCTGTTCTCTAAAGACTATTCAGAACTGTTTAATATGTGCACGTGAAGGTTTCAATCTCCACCAAAACTAGCAAATAAGTGGTGAGGAGACATCTCCATTTGCACGATTGTTTCATTGAAAACAGTTTACAGGTACTTTTCATCACTTCCATAAGAGCTGCTACTGAGCAGCATCCTTCAAAACCACTCAAGTCTTTCATACAGAACCCAGTACTTGTGCATTCCTTACTAAGGTGCATCTCTCTGGCAGATCTGCCTGCTCTGATTCAGAGGTGGAAGCAGCAGCAAGGTGCTTCAACTAGGATCCTCTACATCCCACTTTCAGACGAATTTAGCAGGCTTGGGGAATTTGAACAAGCCGCTTTAAATTCCGACCTCTGCTTACACAGCTTCATTCGGACAGGGCTATGAAATGTCCCAAAGTTTGATCATTTATCCGGTCCTCTCGCTCTGCATTTTTCCTTTTCTGCTTTTCCTTTACAGCAATTTAAAATATAAATCCTGCGCACGAATAAGCATTTTACAGCATAAAACAGTGACAGAAAGCGGCGCCTCTCCACGCAACAAACACTTTATTCAGCATTTACACAGAGCAGGCTGAATTCCTTTGTTGCGTGAACACAAATTAAAACTGGAAGAAACCTGGAGACAGACGAGCATAATTCATGGGTGCGATGATAGGCTGAAACAAAACAGCCGATCAATCAACACAAACTCCTTGCAGAGACTGCAACATAAATTATCTCAAGCAAACCCACTTAAACCTATCGTTTTGGTAAGCATCATCCTAAAAAGACCAGGAGGAGGACAAACTCGCATCTCTTGCTAGTTCAGGGTTACACTGAAGGTCACGGCATGATACTCGAGTGACGCGAGAGTAGGGACCGCCCTCAAGAAGGTGCGGTAAATTCCTGCCGAGTGGGTAAACACCACAGTAACCGAGAACTCACCTCACATTTCTGTTTGGCCTCGTTAATAGGTGTTTAAATATACTGTGCTACCAAAAGGTCCATAGGGGAACGCCCATAGACAAGAAGAGCCACTTTAACACATGTATGCTAAGGTTTGTAATACGGGCGTGTTTTTTTTACCGCCAAAGTTGTGAGAAGATCTAGTAGTGCCTATTTTTAACTGGGCCCAACGTTTTTACTTTCCCTTTGCAAAGTTTTTCTGAGGGTTTTAAGATAACTTGCACTGTTTAGATAAATGTCTCTGTAGTCGGACACAGATAAAATGGGTGCAGTCTTTCTCAAGTTTACCCATCACTCAGTAGTTCCTTTTCAACGCTATGAGAACATGAACTGTTTGAGTAGCAGCTCATGCAGAATCATGTGGTTGGTGTCGAATTATTGGCAGAATACATTTTTTCAAAATCAATAATTTTCCAAGCAAATAAGTCAAAGTGTACAAGTTTGCAAACTGACAACATCTGCAAAGTTTTCCACAGAAGTGCTTAAAAGTGGACACCCGGGGGCGTGGCCGAGACAGCGATGTGAGCGGACGTGTCTCGCTTGAGCTCCGTCGCCCCGCTGCTTACTTTGGCCTGTTTTAGCGTAGTTTCGGGGGGTCGTCCACTTCTGGGGTCCCCCCCGTGAGCCACCGATCCTGCTGGTGTCTTCTCTGGGCGGCGGACGGCGGACGGCGGCTGTGGAGCTTCCAGAGGTAGCGGCTCCGGCATCCGGGACCCCCACGGTCGGCCGCTGGCCGCCATCTTCTCGTGGTCCCTCTGCAACACGTCTCGACTGGCTCCCGGGGTGAGGCCCGGCACAGCGCCTCGGGCGAGGCACCGGAATACCCCTGAACCCATCTGTGGACTCCCTGCCCCAGCGGAGTCGCCCTGTCGCCGGCGGAACCGCGCCGGAGCCAACAGAGCCGGGTTGCCCCGAGCGGTGCACACAGAGGCGGCCTGGGCACCGAACCTACGCGAGCTCCCGGCTTCCACGAGGGACGCAGGCCCGGACGCGAGGGCCTGCCGGTGCCCCAAGCACACGAGCCTCTGCACCACCACTCGTCGCTGGACCCACCCGGTGAGCCGCAGCGCGCTGACCTCCTTCCCTCCCTGGCTGCAATTGCGGGGTTTGGCGGTTGACCTTCCCGCCATTTTCTCCCCTTGGCGGCGAGCTGCGCCGCGCCATCGGCTATCCTGAACTTTCTGGCGGCGACTTGGGGAACAGCCTGATCGCTGCGTGCAAGCGGACCCTGAGCCCTGGTGGACCGCGCTGACCCTTGCCTTCTGCTTTCCCTGGCACCGGGGCCTCCTGCAGTTGTGGAGCTACGACGCCTGGGGGGCCCCCCTGGACATTCTCTGGCCACAGCACAGGGGCAGCCTGTCGCCGGCGGAGTCGCGCCGGAGCTGTTGGAGCAGCGGCGGTCTGGACGCCGAATCTACGCGAGCTCCCGGCTTTGACAAGGCCAGTAGGCCCTGACACGAGGACTGGCCGGTGGCCCCTGCCCACGAGCTTCTGCACCATCGCCCGGCGCTGGACCCATCCGGTGAGCTGCAGCGCGCTGACCTCTTTCCCTCCCCGGCTGCCTTCCCGGGGGGTCCGGCAGTTGCGGGGCCTGGCGGTTGACCTTCCCGTCTTCTTCTCCCCTCGGCGGAGGGCTGCCCCACTCACGGAGGAACCTTGCTGGGGTGCCCTCGTCTACCCTGCGCATACTGACAGCGGCCTGGGGAGCAGGCCGGTCGCTGCGTGCAGGCGGGCCCTGCCTCCTGGTGGACCCCGCATCGTCTAGCTGTGCCCTCTGGCCGCCCCCTCGCTAAGGCCCGGTCCCGCCAAGCCTGGTGGGCCGCAGACCGGGCACACCTGCCGCGCCTGCACGGGAACCCTGATAACCTCGGCCTTCTACTTTTCCCGGCGCTGGGCCTCCCGCAGTTGGGGAGCTGGGACACCTGGGGGGCCCCCTGGACACCCTCTGGCTGCTGCTAAGGGGCAGACCGGACGCTACGCTGAGACCTGGCCCTGACCCTGGTGGGACATAGGGGCTGCGCCTTACCAGGGATCTCCGGCGGCTACCACCTGTGGGCCCCAGGCCCGATCTACCGTGGGTCAACTGTGTCCTTGCGCACCACGCGCCTCCCCTGCCTTGTCGCTGCCTGGCCTCACCGGTGGCGCTGCCTGCTCCCGCTCCAGCGGCCCTGCAAAGTTCAGGACCCCCCCATCTTGAGTGCGCCCCGCGCCCTGCCGGCAGACGGACCCCGCAACGGACTTGCCCTGCGACGCCTCGAGTGGACCATGACTCGCGGCAAGGGGACCAAATCGGACCCTCCGTCCACGAGGACCAGAGGGGCGTCAGTAGCTTCTATGTGGGGCAAAGCGGGCTCCCCATCACCTTCCGGGGGCCCCCCAGCAGCATCGGGGGGTAAGCCCCTGCCGCCAGCCGACTCTCCACCGGTGACGCAGGCCTTCATGACCTCCTTCATGGCTGATCTGAAGACAGAAATCGGATCCCTCAGAACGGAGGTCCACACCTGCGTTAAGGAACTGCGCAGGGAAGTCACTGACCTCGGCGATCGAGTCGACGGCCTGGAGAAAACGGTCGACTCCCGCACCGAAGACCTGGAGCAGATCTGGCAGAGAGTGGCGACTCTTGAGGAACAACACATCCAGCTTCAGATCAAGCAGGAGGATTTGGAAAACAGGGGGCGACGCAACAACCTCCGCATACGGGGTGTGCCACTTGGAGAAGAAGGGACTAATACCATGGCCTACGTGGCCCTGCTCTTGCAGGCGGTGTGGGGCGAGGAGGACGCCCCCCCGCCGCGCCTCGACCGTGCACACCGGGTCTTCGGAGCGGGAGGGAAGGCGGGCCTTCTGCCCGACATCGTCACTAGACTCCACTACTTTACCGAGAAGGAGGCCATCCTGAAGGCAGCTAGGGACAACCCGGACTTACAGTACGAGGGCCACAGGATCCAGATCTATCAGGACTTAGCCCCCACGACGCTCCATAGAAGGAAGGTCTTCCGCCCGATCACCGAGAAACTCCGGACCCTCAATGTCTCCTACCAGTGGGGCCATCCTTTTGCTCTCATCTTCAAGTGGGAGGGCAAGCGTAGGACTCTCCGATCCTACCGTGAGGCGGCACACCTGCTAGGCATGCCGGAGTCCCCGGACCACAGCCCGGCTCGCCCCTCCCGCCCGGAGAGGGCCCCTCCACGCCCGGATTGGTCCACTGTGCGCCCCCGCAGGAGGCCCCCCCCGGTGGACGCACTCTCTACTTCTCAGACCAAGCAGGACATCATAGCACACATCCGCTCCCTCGAGGGTGATCGCGAGGAGCTGGCCTCCCAGCCCTTCGCTTCTGGCTCGGAGGGTGGGGATCGCCCCTCAACGCCGGACGGACGCTGATCACTGCTGTTATACCTCGAGCTACCCTGAACACACGCTCACCACCTGGGCGCCTGGCCTCGCCCTCATCTACCACGGTGGCCTGACCCCACTGTTCCACACATGGCTGGCACCCTTCGCCCCTTCCTGACCGAACACCACATTGCTGAGCCCCAGCGCCCTGTAGGCGCCTGCTCGGGCTGACTGGACCCCACGGCCCAGTGCACCCCCCAAACTACTTTGAGGCAGCGGGGTGGACGGGCTCTGAGACGACTTGTCTACACACTACTTTTCCAGATCTCCGCTCCCTCCCTTTGTCCCGTAGGAAGTGACATTCCTGAGTTCGTCCAAACCCTTGGGTAGAGGATGTCTGGTACCTGGGACACTGTACTTTGGGCCCGTTGGCCTGTTATGGTTCTGTTTCTATTCTGTGTCTTTTCTTCTTTCCTCCTCTCCTCTCCTCCTACTTCCCCCTTGCGCGTCCTTCTCTTCCTGTTCCTTCCCCGCGCTTGCGAAGGGGTGGCATGGTGGGTCCTGCGGGGGTTGCTGCGCGGGCGATGTGCTGACGCTTCTGCTGCCCCGCCTGCGGGAGGACTCGCTAGGCCGGGACTTGCGCGACCTCCACCTGCCTTAGCGCTATGACAGCAAACCTCCCCACTCCCCTGAAGGTCCTCTCCCTCAACGTCAAGGGGCTCAACTCTCCCAACAAGCGAAGGCAGATATGGCGCTACCTCCTGCACCACTCCCCTGACATAGTACTCCTCCAGGAGACACACCTCCTCAGAGGGGACACCACGCGCATGGCACACCCTAGATACCCCACACAGTTCTGGGGGATGTATGACGTTAAAACGCATACTTTTACAACGCATACCGTTACAACGGGACTTTTACAACGCAAATACTATTACAACGCATGTATTTACAACGCATTTTTTTACAACGCAGGTACCTTTACAACGCATACCATTACAACGTAAGTATTGGTAAGTATATATAATTTTTTTAATTGTATATTATTTAAAATTATTTTTATTTAATGTAATTGTATTTAATTTAATTTAATTTAATTTTATTTAATTAATTTAATTTATATTTATTTTTATTTTATTTTTTTCTTGTACCCCTTTATCTAAAATTCCCAAAACTGACCCTGAACCCTAAAAATACCCCTTTACCCAAAAACCCAAAACTGACCCTGAACCCTAAAAATACCCTTTTACCCAAAAACCCAAAACTGACCCTGAACCCAAAAAATACCCCTTTACCCAAAAACTGAAAACTGACCCTAAACCCTAAAAATACCCCTTTACCCAAAAACTGAAAACTGACCCTGAACCCTAAAAATACCCCTTTACCCAAAAACTGAAAACTGACCCTGAACCCTAAAAATACCCCTTTACCCAAAAACTGAAAACTGACCCTAAACCCTAAAAATACCCCTTTACCCAAAAACTGAAAACTGACCCTGAACCCTAAAAATACCCCTTTACCCAAAAACTGAAAACTGACCCTAAACCCTAAAAATACCCCTTTACCCAAAAACTGAAAACTGACCCTGAACCCTAAAAATACCCCTTTACCCAAAAACCCAAAACTGACCCTGAACCCTAAAAATACCCCTTTACCCAAAAACCCAAAACTGACCCTGAACCCTAAAAATACCCTTTTACCCAAAAACCCAAAACTGACCCTGAACCCTAAAAATACCCCTTTACCCAAAAACCCAAAACTGACCCTGAACCCTAAAAATACCCCTTTACCCAAAAACCCAAAACTGACCCTGAACCCTAAAAATACCCCTTTAAAAAAAACCTAACATATAACATTTTAAATATAATTATATACTTACCAATACTTACGTTGTAATGGTATGCGTTGTAAAAGTACCTGCGTTGTAAAAACATGCGTTGTAAATAAATGCGTTGTAATAGTATTTGCGTTGTAAAAGTTCCGTTGTAATGGTAGTGCGTTGTAAAAAATGCGTTGTAATGGGTGTTTACCAGTTCTGGGCATCCTCTGACACCAAGACAGCGGGGGTGGCAATTCTCTGTGGGGCTGGTATTAGGCGGGGACCCGGGAAGCCCTTCAAAAGCACTGACGGGCGCTTCCTCCGAACCACGGTACAGATAGGCTGTGCAAAGCTCACTCTGGGATGTGTGTATGCTCCCAACCAGTCGCAGGACAAATATCTCCAGGCACTATTGCGGGAACATTTCCCAATGGGCGACGCTGCTACAATCCTGGGCGGCGACTTCAACCTTGTATGGGACCCCGAGCTGGACCGCGCGGGCGGCCCCCTTAACGGCGCAGGGGCGATGTCCTCTACCCTCAAGACACAGCTCACGGACCTGGGTCTTGTAGACGTGTGGCGCTATCACAATCCGGGGACCCGAGACTACTCCTTCTACTCACACTCCCACCGGACGTACTCCTGTATCGACTATCTATTTACCTCCCTTGAACTAGCCCGAGACTCCTTGGCTACCGCTATATCCGACATCTCTCTGTCGGACCACGCCCACGTGGAGCTGTTATTGCAGGACCCTCGGACCCGTGCCCCTCGCGAACGTCGGTGGGTGCTTCCGCCGACTATTCTTCGCGACCCAGATGACGTCGCCAGCATCCGTGACGCCATAGACTCGTATTTCACCGTTAATGACACCCCTGACCTGCCCTTTCACACGGTGTGGGATGCCTTTAAGGCCACCATTCGGGGCCACATCACCTCCTTGGCGGCGGTGCGGAGGAAGGAGGCGTACAAGTTGGAAACCGACTTGGCCAGTGAGATCAAGCTGGCGGAGGCCCGAGATCGGGACGCCCCCAATCGGGCGACGAAGAGAACCCTTGCCAATCTCAGGGGGCAACTCCGCGCACTACGCACTAACAAGGCGGAATTCTCCCTGCTGGCGCTCAAGCAACGGTATTATGAGGGGGGGGACAAGGTAGGTCGCCTGCTGGCAGGCAGGCTGCGGGCGCGCGCCGCTAGGGCCCACATTGCCAATGTCAAGCGACCGGATGGCACCCGAGTCACTTCTGAAAGGGCCAAGCAAGCTGCGTTTGTTGATTACTACTCCTCTCTTTATGCTGAGGAACCCACCTCTGCGGAGGCACGGGAGGCCGTACTCGCGAATCTCGGGGGCTCCCCGCTGTCCCCGGCATGTGCAGCCTCACTGGAGGAACCCCTACGGGAAGAGGAAGTGACAGAGGCGGTCGGGGACCTCCCCGTGGGGAAAACCCCGGGGCCGGACGGCCTGCCACTGGCCTTCTATCGCCTGTTCCTGACACAGCTCCGTCCGCATCTGCTGCGCCTCTACGGCTCCTTTTCTGACACCACTGGCCCATCCCCTGACATGGGCATGGCGGAAATAGCCTTGATCCCCAAACCTGGGAAGGACCCTGATCTGTGTGCCTCCTACCGTCCCATCGCCCTCCTTAACACCAACCTCAAAATATACACCAAGATCCTGGCCAAACGGCTGGATCCGCACATGCCGGGTTTGGTGAACCCGGACCAAGTGGGCTTCATACGGGACCGCCAGGGGGCCGACAATGTTCGCAGGTTGGCGCACCTAGTGGGAAAGGCACATCATTGGAAGATCCCGGCCTGCCTCCTCTCGCTAGACGCGGAAAAGGCGTTTGACCGGGTCGACTGGACCTTTTTGAGGGCGGTCCTCGAGAAGCTGGGTCTTGGCCCCACCATGATCTCCAGGTGCATGGCCCCTTACATCGGGCCACAGGCTAGGATCCGGGTCAACGGCCAACTGACACCGCCGCTCTCGTACCACAGGGGCACGAGGCAGGGATGCCCGCTCTCGCCGCTCCTGTTCGCCCTGGCGGTCGAACCGCTGGCGGAGCTAATCAGGCGTGCTCCTGACATCCACGGCATCCCCCACGGGGGACGTGCCAACAAGGTGGCGCTCTTCGCGGACGACCTGATCCTTACTCTCACGAACCCTCGGGTCTCTCTCCCTGCGGTACATGACGCCCTCACGCTGTTCGAGCGGGCATCCGGCCTTAAAATTAACCACACCAAATCTTGGGCGCTCAATCTCACTATCCCCGAGGAGGAAGTCTCCTTCCTGAAGGGGGCCACGCCCTACCGCTGGGCGGATGACCACATCAAGTACCTGGGTCTGGACCTCACTCCCCACCTCGACTCGTGGTCCTCGCGGAATTGGGCTCTCTGCCGAAAGGAAGTACTGGCGGATCTGCGGAAATGGAAGCCCCTGATGGTTTCCTGGCTGGGGCGACTCAACGCGGTCAAGATGTCAGTCCTCCCCCGCATTCTGTATGTCTTCCAGTGTCTCCCCACCCCAATACCGGTCCACTGCATTAAGCATCTCCAACGCGACCTCACGTCTTTCATATGGGGGGGGCAAACGGCCCCGATTCTCACAAAAAGTCCTCATGGAGCCACGAGACAGGGGCGGCCTCGCCTGCCCGAATCTCCTTCACTACTACTGGGCGGCGCACCTCAGGTTCGTGATCGAATGGGGAGCACGCGAAAGCGACAAACACTGGTTCCACATGGACCGAGTGGTTACGGGACGCACCATCTGGGACCTGCCCTGGCTGCCGCGGGTGGCGCGCTCCAGAAGTGCATACATGGCGGTCCCCACGAGGACGGTTCTTGAGGTATGGGACAAAGTGGCAGTGTCCAAAGGTCTGACCACGTTCCCCTCTCCGCACACCCCCATTGCAGGCAACCCGCACTTTCCTCCTGCTGCTCGGACCCGGGCGTTCGAGAACTGGACCCAGGGTGACTGTAGGGTTGCGGGAGATCTTTTTCTTGGTGGGTCGCCTAAATCGTGGCCGGACTGCAGGGAAGAATTCAACCTCCCTTGCACCGCCAGCTTGCAGTACGCGCAGCTGCGCCACTGGACCACGGGAGACGATATGTACCAGGCTGCTTCCAGGGAGCACACTCCATTTGAGAAGCTGGCTCGCTCCCTTGGGGGACTGAAGCGGCTCATCTCCCAAATCTACAATATCTTGCAGCATCCCGCCGCTCCACCTGCACACCCCTACCAGAGACAGTGGCAGACTGCCACTGGCACTGACATCACGCTGTCTCAATGGTCTAGACTCTGGAACGACATTCCCAAATCCTACCGCAGCATCCCGCAAAGGGAGAACGCATACAAGATGTTAACACAATGGTACTACACCCCCCTGCGGCTCAGCAAAATGTTCCCTGCCTCCTCACCGCTGTGCTGGAGGTGTGGCGCTGCGACTGGCGACTTCATACACATCTGGTGGTCGTGCCCTGCCCTGGCTGTCTTTTGGAAGGAGGTCCTCAGTCACATTAAGGAGGTGTTGGGTTTCCCCCTCCCTGAGGAGGTTTGCACACTACTGCTAGGCGTACGACCCCCCACACTTAAAGCACTTACGCGCAGCGACTGGATCCTCACCCTCCACATGCTAGGCGCTGCCAAACAACTCATTGCCCTGTACTGGAAGAGGGCCGAGCCACCGCCGATAGCTTCCTGGTTCGTGCGTCTCTGGCAGGTCCTGACCATGGAACTACTTACAGCTCGGATACAGTCAAGGGGGGTGCGCTTCAAGGCGGTGTGGGAACCTCTTGTGCGTCACCTGTGCTCCATCAGCTATACCCGCCACATGCCTCCCAGGCTCCGTGCTCTGCAACTGTTTGAGGACGCCCTTGTCCCTGCCGACCCGAGCAGGCTAGGCCCATAGTCGCTCCCCCCCAGCACTGGTTTGCGTCTTAGGCCCCTTGTAGACGAACGCAGGCACACCTCCCTGGCCCCTCTCCACCCCACCCCTGCTCCCCCATTTCCGACTTTCACTTTCTTCTTGCCTTGCCGCTCTGGCTTCCGCCCTCCTTTGGGGCAGTTTGGTCCCTGTTGGGCCGTTGAAAATGTGACACCACTGCTCTCCTTTACATAAGCGCCTCCCCCGTACTGTGGCACATTGCCGGCACACGGCTACTTCTTGCTTTCTGCTCCCTTAAGCCACGCGGCCGGCCCTCCCAGGGGTTGTAGGCAGGGCGCTGTGTTAAAAGCTTCACCTCCCCTGGTTACCTGCTCCTATTAACGATTTTTCTCTGCGCGGCCGGCCCCGATGAGGGGTTGTAGGCTTATCGCTGTGTTCACAATAAAAACAGATTTGAGAAAAAAAAAAAAAAAAAAAAAAGTGGACACCCGTTTGATGTGATGAAGAGCAGCACTCACAGGCGATGTAGGCAGAGAAAGGCCTGCTCGAGCAAGAGGGGATCTGACGATGGATGCTTCCAAGTGAGGAGCATGCGGCGTCCAGAGGCCACACACTGGTACAAGCTGGGCCTGCAGCTAGTTTGGCCAAGGAAGCAATAGATGTACGGATGAGGGGGTCACTGTTAAACCTCAATCACTAATCGATGCAGTGCAGGGAGCCTGGGTTGGTTCCCTTACATGGAATTAGTGCTCAAGCACATACTCCAGAATTTCAGGATATGCCGGAGAACTTCTCAAGAACATACATATCCCCCCCCTCAACCCCCAGAAGAAACTTGCAGGGAGGAGAGAAAAGAGAAATTTGGATTTATATACCAATTAAAGGCAAGGAATTACGTCTTGGCAGTGGGTTCTCCATATTCAACCAATCCTTGTACTCTGGCGGGTTCACGCCAGGAGTGAAAAGCGAGAGCGCTCTTGTTCTGAGTAAGTAGCCAATGGTGTACAAGAGACAGGGCAATCTTTACCTCGCAACCACTTTAAAGTACAGCCAACACAATATGTTAATGGCTTCGTAGTACAATTAACAGACAGCAGCTTACCACTGAAGAGTATTATGAGAATCGTTATCTACATATTTGCCAATCAATATTTTAAGAGCCTATTAATGTCAAAAACCGCTCCACGGGAAATAAAAGGCAGGAAACAAAGCTTTCTAAATTATTACAAAAGCCACAATTAAGCAGTGACCGTACCGCCTGCGGCCCCGCCCTTTGGCAGAGAAGAGTTTGTTTTGCCCCCACTGAATGCAGAGCAGAATTTCCATTCGATTGGACACGTTGCAGATCAAACAAGGGAGAATGGGTGGGGGAGCTCATCTGTCCGCAGCCCCTCCAGCACCCACAGAGAATATTATCATCTGTGCACGAAGAACCACGTCATTCACACACTCATAATGAGAGATAGGTTCAAAGGTCAGTTGCACCCTTCCTCACAACTGCCCTCCATTAGAAATAACAGGAAGGTATACCGCAGTTTCTGAAGGGACCACACCCACAATACAAAAAAATAGATCTGGAAACACGCAGGGTGTCCCCTCCACCAGGAAGGGTGTCTCCTGTTGACTCACCTCCCAATATCTGCAGCGGATAGGAGGACAGGGAAGGGAAAGGTCCTGCTCAGAACCTGCATTCCCTCTGCAGCCTGTAAGCAGTGCACAGAACCTTAATGTATGACCCACTCTCGACCGACACTGAACTACTGACAGATCCCCCAGGTCTGCATTGGAAAACTGCTCTACGGCTACTTCTCCAACATATTCTAGACCAATTACTCAAGTATCCGCACAAGGCAGATTCATATAGGAAATGCTTCTTTTGCTACATGATTATTACTGCGCATAAGCATGAATTACTCCCTGGGCAGGGCCAAGCAAGAAATGCACAAAGGACTGAAGTATCGTACAAAATAGGATCCCAGATCCTAAAAGACTTTCGGATTACCAGTTTACAGAGACTACAAGACTCACGTGCTAGCAGCATGGTTAGGGATGGCCTTACTGCCTTTCCCACAAAGAGGCAAAGGACTGTAGGTGAGTTTTATACATTGGCAATGGGCAGGCAGCTGGCATCATGTGGAAATACATAATGGACTTTTACACCAGAAGTGTGGAGAAGTGTGACTCAATGGTTAGAGCGGCAGACCCTGATGCAGAGGTCAGGCCCGGGACAAGGGTTCAATTCCCGCCTCGGCGGGTATTGGGCTCAATTTCCTCAGACCTGATAATCCTCGCCTCGGTGCCTAATCTAATCATGGGTCCCACTCTGCAACTCTGGGCAATAGCTTGCTTAATCTCCACAACGGCCCCAACAGCGCTGGGATACCGGGCGTCTCCTTGGGGGTGCCCAAGAGTGGACACTTCACAGGGAAAAAAAGCCAGGAAGGGTTCCACAGCGGTACAGCGCCTAGAGGCCTCAGGGTATAAGTGCGCTATACAAGTACGAAGTTTACAGTTTATACCAGCAACATAGTGAGACTGCACCAGCAAGTGATGGGGCCTCTACCCCAGCCACCAATTCAGACCGCCTCTAACCCAGCCAGTACAGTTCTGGGATTTTACACCACACTGAACCATTAACCAATTACCATACTGGGCCTTTAATGGAGCCAGCACCACTGTGGGCCCAGTACTGCAGTCAGCACCACTGTGTATCAAGTCTCGCGGCTTGCACCACACTGGGCCCACGGCCAGCCCCACACTGGCTCCACGGCCAGCCCCACACTGGCTCCACGGCCAGCCCCACACTGGCTCCACGGCCAGCCCCACACTGGCCCCACGGCCAGCCCCACACTGGCCCCATGGCCAGCCCCACACTGGCCCCAAGGCCAGCCCCACACTGGCCCCAAGGCCAGCCCCACACTGCCCCTCTCCACCCCCCTCAGCCAGCTGATGGGTACAATGCTTACCAGCAAAACACTGGGCTCTGTTCTGCAGGCAGCATCACACTGGGTCTCTAACAGAGCAGGCAACCTCGTGCTCTAATGCACAAGGATCACAACTGGATTTCTAACACAGCAGGCACTATAACGGAAACAACACCCCCACAAAGCTCCTTGCAATAGCCTCCTCCCCACAGGACTCTACAATAAGCAGTAGTAGGCAATGATAATTGCTAAGGAAGCACCAGCCAGGCCTTCGAGGGCAAATAGTGCCAGCCAGGGCCTGTAGGCCAGCCAGCACCAGCCAGGGCATACTGATCACCCAGCAACAGTGTGTATACTACCATGATCCCATGAAAAGAAGTAGAGGGGCTATGCCACCAATAAGCACAATTGAGCCTCTACACTACCTCTATGACACTGTCCCTATTGTCTCATCATCCACGGCTCAGTGACCGCCCCCCCTCCTGCACCCCCTCCCCTGGAACCCAGACTGCCATATCTTACCATGCTCCAGGATAATGAGCTGGGCTGCTGCCTGAGCATTCCCCACGTCGTTCTTCGCGATGCACTGGTAGAATCCCTCATCCGACTTCACCAGGCCCAGAACCTGGAGGTTGTAATCCTTCTGAAAAAGAGACACAAGGAGTAGTTGAGGGGATGAGAGTACGGAATAAGTGAGTGCAAAGGGGAAAATTAAGCAAGGAGAACGACAAGAAAGGTAAAAATAACTTTCAATGGGGCACCGCAAGCATTGGATACAAAGCAAACTTCGTCTGTTATAACAGTTTGAGACATTTAGTACTTTTCAGAGTAACAGGTGGGTTGATCATAACGAGAATTTACAAGACAGGAAAGAAAATCCAATTTAGATTAAATTAAGAGCATAATACACATACATACATTACTTTAAAGCATACTACTCGTTATTCATAACAATTTTGTTATACTTTTCACTACAGACGAAAAGTTGCTTACGTCTATTCACAAATGGTCGCCATATACTCAAATTGCAGGAGCCACACACTGGTGTGGATTTCCCTAAGACAAAACAGAAGAAAAGACGAACTAAAGAGAATAGTTGTGTAGGTCTGCCTGTGAGTATAAAGAGTTACAAGAAGGGAACTTCTTCACTCATTGTGTTCACTGATTTTAAGCTCAAAACTAGCAAAGCAGGGGCGGCTCCTCTGCTATGGCGGAGGAGCATCACCTCACTGCATTCTCGCAAAGCGAGAAGCCAAAACTTAAAATGGTACTAACTTTTAGCTATTACCATTTTATGTTTGCTTTGCGGGCGGGCAGGTGGGCGTGGATACTCTGTTCTCCGAGCACGGCTGGGGAGGAGCGGTTTGCCCACTACAGAGTGCGCAAAGAACTGAGGGCCGCCCCAACAAGTCATGCCCACTTATCCCTTCTCCATACAGGCTGTATTGCAGCCTGCATGGAGAACACGCCCACCCCTCTAGAGCCTGGCTGAGCGGCGGGTCATGGCGCTCCAGACAAATCCCAACGCTGTATGCAGCGTTTGGATTGGCTTGAGGGAGGGAGCCTGGCTGACTGCTTCCTGTTGGAGGCAGGAGCAGAGAAGACATGGGACCAGGCAGAAAGGTAGGTTTAAAAATAAACAAATAAACAAATAAATATTTATATATATTTATATATATATATATATATATATATATATATATATATATATATATATATATATATATATATATATATATTTCTGCACAGGGCAGTATGAACGAGAATTTATCTAAATATGTGGACTTCTTCCTCCAACCTCACATGACTTCACTACCTTCCTATCTCAAGGACACCACTGACTTTTTAGTTAAAATCAACAATGTGAAATGGTGTTCTGATTTTTGTTTCTTGGTTATGGACATTGAATCTTTGTACACTAGTATTCATCACTGTCAGGGTTTGGAAGCCACTAAACATTTCCTAGACACTCGTGATAGTGTCATGAGGGACCATAACATCATGTTGCTTGAAATGATTAAAATATGTCTAACTAACAATTATTTCCAGTTCCAAAATGATATCTACCATCAACAACGGGGTGTCGCTATGGGTTCGTGCTTCTCCCCCAGTTATTCATGCTTGCATGTTGGCTGGTGGGAGGAGCACGTCCTATATAACATCCATCGCCAGTGGGTACCTCATTTAGCGTACTACAATACCCAGGAGGCTGTTCTACGGCCGCGCCCCTCCCTAGGGGCAGGGACTTTGCATTTAATCAGACTGCAGCAAGTTCGTCTATTTTGCATGAAACGCCACAGAAGAAGGGAGTTGGTTCCTCCCGAAACGCGTCTGGCGATGTAAGTTTTAAAGTGGTGTTCCTGAGCCTATCTGCCACCAGCACGCTGCAAACAAACCTTGTGCCTTGCTACCAATCTTCAGGCTGGCCTTCTTCAATTTTGGGGTCTGGTTTTGTTGGATGTTTAGCGGCCGCTCCAGGTCGCGAAGAAGGCTCCCCGTTGAAACACGGATCCGTCAGTGCCGACTGGGACTTGACGCTAAGGATTGAAGAGGAGTGAGCAGGATTCCAGTGAGTGCTCACTGCGGCACGTTTTGCACCGGCAAAGCAGGGTGACATGAGGCCAGTTACCCCCTTAACCCACAAAGGATTTTACTTTGCTTATTGGGACTGAACTGCGCACCCACATGGGATAATATATTGCACTACAATACCCAGGAGGCTGTTCTACGGCCGCGCCCCTCCCTAGGGGCAGGGACTTTGCATTTAATCAGACTGCAGCAAGTTCGTCTATTTTGCATGAAACGCCACAGAAGAAGGGAGTTGGTTCCCCCCGAAACGCGTCTGGCGATGTAAGTTTTAAAGTGGTGTTCCTGAGCCTATCTGCCACCAGCACGCTGCAAACAAACCTTGTGCCTTGCTACCAATCTTCAGGCTGGCCTTCTTCAATTTTGGGGTCTGGTTTTGTTGGATATATATATATATATATATATATATATATTTATTTCTGCACAGGGCAGTATGAACGAGAATTTATCTAAATATGTGGACTTCTTCCTCCAACCTCACATGACTTCACTACCTTCCTATCTCAAGGACACCACTGACTTTTTAGTTAAAATCAACAATGTGAAATAGTGTTCTGATTTTTGTTTCTTGGTTATGGACATTGAATCTTTGTACACTAGTATTCATCACTGTCAGGGTTTGGAAGCCACTAAACATTTCCTAGACACTCGTGATAGTGTCATGAGGGACCATAACATCATGTTGCTTGAAATGATTAAAATATGTCTAACTAACAATTATTTCCAGTTCCAAAATGATATCTACCATCAACAACGGGGTGTCGCTATGGGTTCGTGCTTCTCCCCCAGTTATTCATGCTTGCATGTTGGCTGGTGGGAGGAGCACGTCCTATATAACATCCATCGCCAGTGGGTACCTCATTTAGCGTACTATTGGCATTACATAGACGACATTTGTATCGTATGGAGAGGCTCTAGGGAACAAGCTCTTGCTTTTGTTGACGAAATCAACATCAATAATCGTAATTTGAAATTTACGGCCTCAATTACACTAGACTCGGCTGAGTTTTTCGATGTGTTTTTATACATTGAGCATGGAAAACTCCAAACCTAAGCTTCATAGGAAATCCACGGTGGGGAACTCAATCCTCCACGCACGGAGTGCGCATCCATCCCATACTATCCATAGCATACCTTTTGGCGAATTCATTCGCATTAAGAGAATTTGCAGTGATGCTACTATCTCTAATCAATGTCTTGCCGAATCTGTTCAGCAATTTCTCCAGCGAGGCTATAGATTAGAACTTCTTAACCGGGCATTCTCTAAGGCAGCATTACGTTCGAGAGATGACCTGTTAAAACCAAAGATTCAAAATATTTCTGATCCAAGCAACATTGGCCCTGTCCGCCTAGTAACTACTTTCTGTTCACAGGAACGCAAAATCAGGCGGATAATCAACGCAGAATGGCCAATTGTCCTTACTGGTTTCATTTTAGGCCCCATCTTGCCCAAACAGCCGGCCATCACCTGAAGGCGGGCCCCCTCTATGAGGGATGCTTTGGATAGATCTATGCCTGAGGTAGTCCATAAACCCAACTGGTTGTCTAAAACCGGGTTTTTTAAATGCACGCCGTGCCGTGCCTGTTCATTCGCCAAAAATGGCACGCATTATAAATCAGCATTCAGTGACAACCAAATTGCCATTAAGGAATATCTCACCTGTCGCTCTGAGTTTGTGATTTATAAGCTCAAATGTACATGTAATCTTGAGTACATTGGGAGCACGAAATTGCCAGCAAATAAACGTATCCTGCAACATGTGCGAGCTATAGTCAACTCAGATAGCAATTATCCGGTGGCTCGTCACTTCAAGGCTGTGCATTCCAATAAACGTAAAGACCTGGAATACACTCTTTTGGGTTCGGTCCCCAACCCCGGACGGGGGGTGACCGTGAAAATCTACTGAGACAAAAGGAAACCTATTTCATTTTGCTACTTGACACCAGGGCACCAAAAGGGCTTAACATTATTGATGAATTACATACCTTTTTGTAATACTGGTAGTCCACTATAGAGATGAATACACAACGCTCTTTTGCTGTTTTCTTTGTCAACTGGTTGATATTCATTGTATTTTGTAGGCTGTCTACATTGATCCTCATCCTAAATCTTCTTATGTACTTTTAATCATTATTTTCACATTATTGATTCACTTATCATACATTAGCGCTGCTAAAGTTACTATAATGGTATATATATATATATATATATATATATATATATATATATATATATATATATATATATATATATATATATATATATTCGGCAGAAGGACGTATCGCAGCAGTCACGCAGCATCAAAAGACGAGGCAAGCCCAGGTACTAGTGCTCAGAGATTTATTTCGCTCTCCACCACACCGCCTATCATATATATCTATTGATATTTTTTTTAAACCATGACCCTCCCCCTCAACATAAATCCCCCTCCCTGCGCAACCCCCCACACCTGCCCCCGAGCCACGCCATCTGGTACTGTAGCAAACAAACCATGTAGAAGTAAACAGAACTCTATGAACACTACCTGCTTTAAACCAACTTTAAGCAGGGTATTTGTTTCAACGTGATAATTAATTAAATTACAGAAAGCAGTACCAGAAAACTAGATTCTAAGGCTCTAAATAAGTGTTGTATGGAGGAGCATTCCCGTATGGAATCCCACTTTATGTGATTCTAAGTGTGCCAGTGTTCCAGTACCCAATTTTTCCAGGTGTTGGAACACTGCACAGAGTTTTAACAGGTGGTATTCCACCCAGTAAAATCGCTTAAGGCATTGGTTGTAGCAGTAGCCGTCTCTATATCTTATGTGAGCAACCTAAAAAAAGAGCTCAGCTCGTCATAAGGGAAAAGTGGAGCTGTGCTCATGACGAGCTGAGCTCGTCATAACTGCCGCTGAACGCCCACGCGGGGCTAATTCCCCTCCTGTGCGGGCGTTCCATGGGAGTGGGCGGAGTCGTGACAAGCTCAGCTCGTCATGAACACAGCTCCACTGGGCCTCATGACGAGCTGAGCTCGTCACGAGCACCGCGTGCGGCCCCCCGCACCGCGGGGGAATTAGCCCCACGTTGAAGGGGCAATACTATCCTTCCTTGGACTATAAAAACTCCTTACTACACCTTAAAACTATCTTTCTCTGAACCCTAAAAAACCCTTACTAATCCTTAACATAACCCTTCCCTGAGCAGTAAAAATCAATTCTTAATAATACCCATGTGTGAACCCTTACTACCCAGTAACATTACAGTAAAACCTAAAAAACCCTTACTCCCCTTTAATTCAACCCTTTTGTGTGTGTATGTAGTATTGCTGTATCGTGAACCTAGCCAAAAGGCAGCAGAGCGCTGTACAGTTTTAAGAACAAGCATCAAGTCAATGAGTGATAGGAGGGGCACCTTTTACGGAGCCCTAGAACTATGTTACCCATCTATGAACCCTAAAACACCTTGCAGCTCCTTAAGCCCCTTCCCTGAAACCTACAAGCCAGTACTCCCCCTTAAGGCTACCCATCCCTGAACAAGCGCTGGCAAAGTTGGTTGATCTCGCCTTAGGAGGTACCACAGAGGAGGGGTGTATTAAACGAATGAGCAAACAGCAACATGGAGGAGAGTTTGGGGGCAGAGTGTACAGAAGCACAGACTAAAATAAGCAACATGGGATTGGGTGGCATAGAAGCATGCAGAAGAACAAGAGTAACATGGGGACTCAGAAGCACCTGGACGAGATTGGACAACATGAGCGCAGGTTGGGAACAGAAGCAAACTGGTGTGAGAAAGCGACAGGGGAGCACAGAACCTCGCAAGCGAGAGAGACATGAGCATGTGTAGGGGACAGAAGGGAATCAGTGATAGAAAGCGACATGGAAAGCAGAGGAGGCAAATGAAGGAGACAACTGGAAACCACAAGCACCCTCATGGAGTGCTTTAAAAAATAGAAAAAAGTAGCTCCTAAAATGAGGGCATTGGAAGGAATCACAAGTATATAGGCCATGCTACAGGGGAGGCACAAACACAATAAGAAGAAATAAAGCCCACAGAAGTGAACCAAGAACAAGTAAATGAGAGCAATAATACAACCAACCAGTGGTAAGCAATGGGAGGGCCCTAACTGCACTGTAACTTATTAATGCCTACGACCCCTCCTGGGGTATAGGCTATCAACCTACAGTCATCTCTGTCCTGGGATTTTCTTTCAATCTGTCTCTAGGTGTAACCCATTTATTTGCAGTCAGCCGCGAGGCTATGACTTTTACTTTTCCCTTGAGGGTTCTTACAGTTATCCATCCCTCCATTCTAAAAAATACCACTACTACCTCTTAATGTTACCCTTCCCTGATCCCTTAATACTACAACCCCTTAAACCTTACAACCCTATTCTGACCCTTAACACAATCCTTCCGTGAACTCTAAAATTCCCTTACAACCTTTTCCTGGACTTTACAAACCCCTTAACAATACCCTTACCTGAACAATACTGAGTACTATCGCTCAACTAAATCCTTTCCTATACCTTACAAACTCCTTATTACTTCTTAACACTGAACCAGGGACTCTGGTGGGGGCAGACTAAGAAGAAATACTGGGAAGAATTAGGAATCACATTAATGATACCCCGGTAATTTCTCAATTATACGGTGATCTTCCAGGAGCCACTTGTGATCTATTTTATTTCTGTGGTCAACTCTCTCACTGTCTTTATCAGACTCTGGTATCTGGAACTCTGGGGAAGACTTGCTGTGTGGTAACAGGGATATCGTTATAAGGTCAGGGCAACAAGCTACACGAAAAAGCATACATTTTTAAAGAGCTAAAAGAACGTTTTAGGACATCGGTGGAAGCATTTTCAGAGCTACATTCACACTGTACATGTTTTTGTACAGTGGTACTCTGCTGTATTGCCATTTAGGAGAAATTATCACTGCCTCACTAATGGAGTCATTTACAAAATGTCAAATATTTTACCGTTGAACAACAATTTGATAATATGGCTACCACAACCAGCTACCATGACATTATTAAGCATTTAGAGAGAAATGTGTGAGCATTGTTGTGGTCTGTTTTCCCGCAGTTATTCGTGTAAAAAAAGCACCTTCGTCGTGCTTGTGCTCCGATACTAATAGGCACAGAAGGCTCAACTTTTCTCTAAATGCAAAAATTGCTTTAAATGCACTGAAAAACATTTTCAACACATTTTACCTGAATTCGTATAGCTTCCCACATATTATAAATGACACCCAAGGTAGAATGTACGTGAATGACAAAATGCATCAAGTATCTGTGACTGACTACTTTAAAAATGTCAGATTAATGACCTATCTAGAGATGGTAAACTTCTCTTTTTAGGTTTGGCGTGACAGCACATTGTCTGAAAGATGGATTATTGTGCCTTCCTGGAAGTGCTTCCATTAAAATGGAAGAAAGATTATTCTGAATATGAAATATAAACTCAATTCTGCAGTTTGCTACATTCAGTTTTTCTTCTAATAATAATAATAATAATAATCCACATTTGTAAAGCGCACAATCACCCGTAAGGGTCTCTAGGCGCTGGGGGCCGTCGGGAAGATTAAGCAAGCTATTGCCCAGAGTCACATGGTGCTGGGCTAACCTGCCGCCGGAGCGGGGATCGAACCCTGATCCCCAGATTCCAGCGTCAGTCGCCCTGGCCGCGGCGCCACACCTCTCCCCTACTTCTGTGTGCATTCTACATTTTTGTTACTTTTTCACAGCATTGACAAAGAATGTTTAACAGGCTTTAACGTAATAAACAAAATGTGTACATAAAATGAATGCAAAACGCATTTGTGAATGCCTGTGTTTAAATATGCTGGTACATTTTAAGTCAGACATATTAGCTTTGCCAAAGCTTGCTTTTTCTTTCCCTTTCCCACTCCCTACACCCACCTCTCTTCAACTTCCCCCCACAAAGAGGCCACTACACACATTTACCACTGGCTCGGAGTAAATGGTAAACGCATACATTAAATCCCATAGAAGTGGGAATTCTGTGTGGTTTTATCAGTGGTAATCAGAGCCCATATTATTCTCCACTCCACAGGTATAACTCAGAGCAGCACAGTAATTTGAATTCCATTAGCTGAGGTTGCATTCCACCATTACCATGTAACACCTAATCAGGACCTAAGACTTAAGGAACCATAGCTTGAAAGCAAATGAGAGGTTAAAGAAACCAGAAACTCATCTCTCACAGAAATACAAAACGTATACCGAGGGATCTAGAGAGGACCTTGACACCTGCTATACACCTGGCGTGTGAATACAATTAGAGGGAAACATCTTGTTATAAGTGCATAGACTGACAAGCACAGCAGAGGAAGGCGTGTGGAACTTAAACAGTGTATGTCTCTTTGGTACTGTATACACGCTTAGAAAAAAGAAGTTAAAATATTTTCCTATATCACATACAGAAAAAGGAAAATGTTCCTTTCCTAGTAAGCATTTGTTGGTGGTATGTAAAGCTGTAGACTTACATGCTGTGCATACTCATAGCACCTAGTGTTGGGCCCAGATATTTGCAAGTTGTTTTTCTTCGAAGAAGTCTTTTAAGCCATGAGGAACAGGGACTTCTCTTGAGGTAATGCGCATGGTCAGCGACTCCATGGTTAGATTGTTTTTCCACACAGAGGGTGAGGGTGGAATGTGAAGTGAAGCAATGTATAGAGAAATGTCCATGCAAAGAAAGAAAAAAGTGACATAGAAAGATGACTGCAATGGTCACAGGCATCCTGGGAGGAGGGTGGGCGCATTTAAATCTACAGCACTACATGCCACGAACAGATGCTTACTGGTTAAGTAATATACATTTCGTTCGAGGCTTGTGTGGTTGTAGATACACATGCTGTGCATAGCTTGTATAGCAGTCCTCCCAGAAAGTGGTGACTAGCCTGTGGAAGTTGCTGTTATTTGAGAAATTGTACAGAGAATTGCCTGACCAACACTGGCTTGTTGGCAGGCTAGCTCATCCACACAATAATGTTTTGTAAAAGTATATGGTGTAGACAAGGAAGCTGCTTTACAGATGTTAGCTATAGGGATGTTCCCCAGGTAGGCTACAGAGGCTCTTTTTTTCTGAATGAGTGGGAACTAGGAGGAATGGGCCAGGTTCTTTAAGCTTTAGCATAGCATGTTCCGGATGCATTTTACAATCCATCTTACAATGAGGGGAGAGGATGTAGCCTTAACGTTAAAGCGGTTGACTTTGAAGCTGGGGAACCAGGTTCGAGACTCTGCAACGACACTTAACATTCTGTGATTCTGGGCAAATCTCTTAATCTCCCCGTGCCTAACAAAAAAATGAATGTGTCCTTCTGTAACGAAACTGGTGATCATGTAAAGCACGGATACCCCATTTAAAGGGTCTAGTTCGCGCTATATAAAAAACTATTATAAACAAATATGCTGGATTTAGATTGGGTCCTCTCTGTTTGGGGTTTGGAGAAATCAACTAAGATTTACTGTGTCTTCCTAAATTGCTTAGTTCTATCGATATAGTACATGAGCGCTTGTTTAAAATCCACTTTATAAATAAATACATGGAGAGCCTGTTCTGCAACTGAGTCAGATTGAGGAGGAAAAAGAACGGGAAGTTCAATGGAATAATTGAGGTTTAACTGTGATACTAACTTAGGGAGAAATCTGGAGTTGGTGCAGAGGACAACGCTATCCCTGTGTTTCTGGAAGAAAGGTTCTTTTAAAGTTAGTGTCCGAGGTTCACTGACATGTCTGTATGAAGTAATTGTGACTAGAAATGCTACCTTCCAAGAGAGAAACTGGAGGGGCAGTTGTGTAGGGATCTGAACAGAGGGCCCATGAGTCTTGTCAATACAATATTGAGGTTCCATGTCAGGCCGGTAGGACCTGAAGAGGAATGACTTGTTTGAGATCCCCCATAAAAGCTTCAATGAATGGAATGTTGGAGAGGAAAATGTGGTACCTGTTCTGAAGATAGGCAGCTACAGCAGTTAGATGTAGTCGTACGGATGTGAAAGCTAAACTGCAAGTTTGCAAGTGAAGTAGGTAGCAGACAACATATTGTACCTACTTTGTCTGCTAAGGTGTCAATATGTTTTTAATGGCAATAGCAGGTAAACTGCTTCCACTTGGCAGCATAACAGGCACGAGTAGTAGGCCTGCTAACTTCTGGAAGAAATCTTATGTATTTGGTGTATGATTAAGGTATCACAAATTAAGCACTTCAGGCGCAAGATTCAGAGAACTGGGGTTTGGGTGCCTGATTTTGCCATGGATCTGCGTGAGACAATGTGGCCTCTTAGGGAGCCTCTAGTGAGGCACCACAGAGAGTTCGAGGAGAGTAGTGAACCATAGATGGCGGGCACTAGTAGGACAGTGAGAGACATCTGCTGAAGCCTCCAAACCCCAAACGGAAAGCGCAGGCAAATTTCCCTGACCAACTCATCCATTGTGCATTGCCCCTAGGCTGTGGGTATGGGCACCTGGAGGCGAAGAGTGCGCATTTGGCATTTTTTGCCATTGCAAAGAGGTCTATCTCCGGGAGTCCCCAAAGCTGGTAGTACTAGAGGAAGACTTGTAGTTGGAGTTCCCACTTGTGGACTCGTTGCTGCATCCTGCTTAAGAGGTTGACAAAGTTGTTGTCACTCCCGGAAAGTACTATGTTAGCAGATGGATCTTGTGTCGGAGAGCCCATCGCCAAATGTTCTGGACTCAGTGAGAGAGCTGGGCAGATCTGGTTCCCCTTGCTTTTGAAGATAATACCTGGCTGCAATGTTTTCTGACCACTCGGTAAGGAACACTTTCAAAGCAAGGTGAACAGCTAGTAATACCAGGTAACTGATGTGGGGGCCTTGGAGTCTGGGTTCCCACTAGCCTTGGACAGTAAGATCCTGTAAGGGCACACAACCCTGCAAGGAAGGTGTCCATTGTAAAGGTCCTCTGAGGAACTGAGTTGAGAAAAGGCCACCCTTGCAACAGGTTATGTTCCACCACTGCAGAGAGACAACTGCGGCAGCTGATCAACACTAGATCCTCCCAATGACCCTCCGTTTGGGATCACTGTTGCGCCAAGACTCCTGCAACGGACACACATGTAACCTAGCATGGGTCACTATAGCAATGATGGAGGCCATCATGCCAATGAGGCGCATGAATGTCATGACCATGATTTAGTGGTCTGGAAGAACTATATCCTGGAAGCGTTTGGAAATGCCATGCCAACTTGGTGAACACCCTGGGTGCAGGGGTGACCTCGAAGGGGAGCACCTTATAAAATCCAAAAATGTTGACAGATGGCCACCAAATATGTCACCAAATATTATAATCCTTACTGCTCTTGTTCATGACATGTTAATACCTTGGGTAGTCACCAGCAAATCCGGACAGTCAACATTATTAATACAAAATACAACTACTCAGATTGTTTAGTTGCCTTTCACAAATGGGCAGAGAAACTTTACAAAAGAGGGAGAGAATGGAATCATCACTGGCCACAATCTGTAGAATACTACCGCAAGAGAACCAGTGTTCAAGATACAACTCTTTTTTGCACCAGTATGCAAAGCTGTAGATGCAAGCAGTTAAAACACCTCACAAAAAGTGGTGCAGAGCAGACACTTTTGAAATAAATAGGTTTTTGAGCTCTAGTGGTTCCACTGGAGATAGATTTGATACTTCTCCATAAGTTTGAGGATTTTGCAGATAGTGTGGATTGACGTCTACCTGCCGGCTCTGCATGTTTCAGCGAAGCCACTTTCACTGTTCTCCCGCAATTTTTGACTAGGCGGACTGCCCCAGGGATTTCCTGGAGTGATTGTCTTTATACCAGTGTGAGGAAATTTCCTTTTCTGCATTGACATCTCCATTTTCTGCTGCATTTTCTTTCCTTGCTGTTTTTTAGAGACTGCAACAGTCACTCAGATAGTGAATAGCCATATCAGGAGTGAAAACTGCTACCATGGCAGACCCAATCGCCTGGGTGTTGGGGGGTGGGGGGGGAGGAGGGGGGGGGGTTGGTTTGTTCACTTGGCAGGTTAGCCAGTGCCCAGGAACTTGATTTACTTCAAAAAGGCCTCCCATGTCACAAGCAGAAGTCAGATGACATCTGAACGGGCACCTTCATTTATCCTTTCAGTCAGTCAGGCATTAAATCCAGTAGTGGAAAAGCTGCCACCAGGAATGGTTTGGAATTACCACAAAAGAGGGGCTGCTCATTACATCTGGGTGGACACGCAGGCTCTGTACAAGACTGCATATTTGATTTAGTGAGCGCTAGGCGTAACAGGATTGTTTGGAGGAGGGCACACAGAAACTGCTGGAAAAATAGGCAGGGTTACCTCTGAGAACTTTCATCTTATTGGTTAGGGAGGGGCCAGGAGCCACTACCACCTATAAGCTAGTGCCAGTCATAAATTACGAACCCCAAGTAAAGACCCTTTGCATCATTCTAGACAAAGATCTGGCGATGGGTTTTCAGGAAAAGAAGGTTGCAAGCACCTGCTTTGGCCTCCTGGGCAGACACTCAAATGGCTCCCCAATGGTGTAGGAGAGTAGGGTCTGCTGCATATGGTCACCCCTACTTTTTGATGTGATTATCTGGTTTTTCGACTTTAATGTGGCTGTGGTCGTGCTAATCAGACCCACAGCCCAGCTGTTCTCTCTCTAAATTGATACCATGTACTTTAGGTACATACCAGATTGAGTATTGGGTCACCTCTGTGAGTCCCTGTATAGTGTACCATAGGTACCCAGGGCATAGGTGCATCCAAGGCCTATCAGGGGCTGCAGCATGTATTATGCCACCCCTGGATGCCCCTCCAAACTGACACCACAGGCTGATCACTCAGCTTGGGTATGGTGGTGTAATCACCCCTTACTTAGATATAGTATACCTATATCTACCTTTACATATAGACACATATACACCTATAAGTCACTCCTATGGTAGGCCTCGACAATCCTGGAGGCAGAGTGCTTGGTTTTATGTGAGAGGGTGCCCTAGCATGAGCTGGGCCCCTCTGCAGCTTTAGGAACCATCTCCTTATAGCTGTTCTATGATATAGCCATACCATATACTCTTATGTGCATTATAATCCTCGCGGTTAAAGCTAACATTGGTTTGGCTTTACCAAAACATGTCGTGTAAGGTGTCAAACACTTTGGAATACTACCCCGCCAATTCTGGCGGCGGTGGTAGCATTCCACCCTTCTAGAGGTAAAAGACATGTAAGTTACTGCTTTACCCGTTTAAAGTTAAACAGAACCTCAGCATCACAAAATGGATGCTGCTGCCACAGACACGAGTCTGACCACCTGGTGCTGCGGGAAACTCCGGCAAGGGTGGCCTGGACAATAGGTTTCCTGTCCAGGGAGGTGCCAGCACCTCCCCAGACAGGGGTTATGTGTATTGGGGCAGGGAGGGCTGCATTCAGTAAATGCATCTAGACATTGCCTGGGGCACACAAGGTGCTCCATGCATAGCCCAGTTCAAACCAGTTGCTGGGGCACACCTGCCCCAGCTCTGGCGCGAAACTGGACAAAGGGAAAGGGGTCTAATCACCCCCTTCTCAGGTCCACCCATAGGAGGGACCTAGGCAGGTAATCCAGCCCCTTAGCTTAGTACAAGTATAAGTATAGGAGCTGTGTCCCCAGAATTGTAGATTATCCTGGAAAGAAACTTTGATACAGAACTCTTGGACCTTCGACATTCTATTCCGAACAGAAGTCGGAACACATCTCCCTTGTGGTCAAGGAGTGACCACCCTGTGCAAACAGGCACCACCAGTAACTTGCCGGTCTGCTTTGTCGACGCTCCCGCCGGAACCCGAAGACTCAGCGACACAGGAACTGGACTCTCAGACTTCTCCAACTCCGACCCACATTCACAGCAAAGCTGAGACCCGTGGCGGACACGAGAGACGTGGGACCAGACACCCTGGACATCCTGCATTTTGCTAACTGCTCGACGACCGGGGTACCCTTGCAGTTGTGCATTGGGGTACGAGAAGCCCCAGACCCGAGCGCCATTTGCACCGAAGCTCAGCCCTCTACACTCCACGAGTGCTGCGTGGTGCCTGCTCTTGCATTTCAGCTCGACGCGTCTTCCAGGTTCCTTGCCCATTGGCTAGTGAGCCCCCTGAAGTGCTTTCCTGGTTGATCCAGGCTTGCTCCAACTTCCCTTCAAAGGAGAAGCGCCACAGACCTTGCTGGTCTGGAACAGAGCCAATCTCGTCATCCTGCGTGGGTTGCGGTTGCCAAGGCTTGTTGGGTCCAATCCGGATACAGACTCCGCAGTCAACTAGATCCATCGTGGGACAGCTCGTATCCAGCTCCTGGTCGTCGTCGACGCCTCCTGGACCTCGTACTGAAGAGACAAGCTCACCTTCTTCACCTTCAAGCACGCGACATCGCCTGGTTCCTTCCTGGTCACTGGCTAGTGACCCAGACTCTGTTCCCTCTACTTTCAGGTTCTTCACATCACCGATCCACCCTTGGATCCACCCGGACACATTTCCTCTGGTCGCCAGCAGCACTTCTTTGCAGCTCTCCATAGAAAACGACGATGAAACCAGACACTAAAAGGCACATATGCACTCGGCTTCCCTGGGTGAGGTAACACGAGTACTCCGGTGCTCCTGTGGGTCTTGACTCTCTAAGTGTCCTAGTTTAAAAGGGTTTCATCCTAGTCCATCCGGAAGTGTCCTTAAACAGTAACTTTGTAACTTCTTCGTTTCCCATTATAAGTCAATGGTAACTCGCGACTGGGTTTAGACACTGCACGCGTCTCCCGTGGGCCTCCTACTTCCTAACCTTTGGTTGTTTAGTGTAGCCCCAGCGATTCTACAGGCCCTAGGCCTGCTGACTAACTCTCACGCGGTTCTTATACCACTTCTTTAGTATATGGTTTGTGAGGCCCCTAGGGCATAACTGTATTTGTGCAACTTATCGTATGCTAATTGAGTAACTTGTGATGTACTTCGATCTCTGACCTCATAAAGAGTACAGAGGGGTTGTGTTTAGAATAAATACAAATATATTTGATATATACCTTGTGTGGTGTCCTTTCATTTGGTATTCAAGGGATTATAATTAGTAAAACAGCTTGCTTCACATGCTATCTGAAGTCTTAGCCTAAGACTGCTGGTCCATGCTACCACTAGGATAGCTTGTCTATAAGGTTGACTTTACAACCACCATCAATAAGGGTCGATTAGACTGGTGCAAGGTGCCCACTAGAATAGTGGACATCATATGCCAGGCTAACTTCTCACAAAGGGTGGTTCATGGCCTGATACTTTCCAGTCTTGACTTCGGCAATTCACTTTATCTGGGCAGCCCCACATACTTCATCAGAAAGCTGCATGTTGCTCGGAATGTCAAAGCAATAGTACTGATGGGCCTGCTCAAAATGCGATCAGCAAGTTCAGCATTTGTGCAGCTTCATTGTTTGCCTATAAACAAAAGAATAGAATTTAAGGCCTTATCTATTCCCTATAGGATAAACCATTCCCCTGCCCACACATCTCACCGCTCCATACAGTGCCCTTAGACAGAGCTGAGATCTAATGACTACTCCGAGAACTAGGAGAGCAAGAGGCAGGGGCCGCTCATTCGGCTACCTGTTCTCTAAACTCTCTTCCTATTTGTCTTAGATCAGACAAAAATGTACTTATTTTGAGGAATCAGCTGTAAATATATCTTTTCATCTGAGCAGTGTAAATCCTCACTTGTCCTCACCTTATTCTGTCAGTACCAGGAAGCCGTTGTGGGTAGCTGTGCACTCTATAAGAACTTTTTAAAGAAGAATACCCAGCTGTTTGAGACTTGCAACAAGAACTAAAGGGCTAGACCTCATCCCACTTGTACCCAGATAGACAATGGCAGCAAGGGAACTCTGCTGCACCACTATGTGTGTTATATATGTTAAAGTTTTAAATCCCTTTTTTAGAATCCTTGATTCTTGCCC
This sequence comes from Lissotriton helveticus, assembly GCF_964261635.1. Lineage (NCBI taxonomy): Eukaryota > Metazoa > Chordata > Amphibia > Caudata > Salamandridae > Lissotriton > Lissotriton helveticus. Next base: position 194,304,031 of record NC_136062.1, on the reverse strand, counting down.
ACCTCTAGAGGCCAGCCACCAACATTGACCTTTCATGAATCAAACTATTTACAAAAAATAGAGAGGTAAGTAGCCACCGTTTTCAACAATAAGTACAATCAATATCAATATCGAGGAATAAAGAAGTATGATGCTAGAGACCTTGTGTTCTTTTGAAATATTTTTGCATCTTTTATTCATGCAGTGTCAGTATACATAGTTCCGCACAGCCGACGCGTTCCGCCCACAATCCAATGATCCTTCAGAAAGGGGCTGCAGGCATCGTCAGTAGGCTTGAGGTAGGTCGGGGATCACCAGATCCTAGGTCAGGATTGCCGAGAAAACCTCTTTGTGGTGTTGGGCCACTCGAACTCGGGCCGTGGGCTTGGGTGCACACTCGTGGATTTGATCGGATCCAGAGTCTGTTGGCGAGCATTTCTGGTGTTCAAGGGAGAAAAAGTATGGTTGGGAAAGGCAGGGCAGGTCTTCTGGGATCTAGGGGATTGCTGGTTGCAGGACACACCGGGATTCCGCTGGAGCAGGTCGATGTTGAGACAGGCCGCTAGGGCTAAGTCAGTTGGTGTCCTCCTCTTCTTCCTTCAGCAGAGCTCTATGGTCCATCTTTCTTGCCTCTTGTCTGAGGAGGCAAGGTTCAGAGTTGCCCCACAATATTACATTTAGGAGAGTTTCAGGTAGGTAAAGGTTGGTACCAATGGGTCCCTTCCATGGGGAGGGTACACGCCCTATTATGCCACCATCCAGTGAGAGGGCTGTGTAAGCCTCACTCTGGTTAGCCTGGTCCCCTCCCCTTCTTCAAGATGGAGGGACTAGGAGTTGTGCGTTGCCTCACCTTCCCCACCTGAGGGGTGGAGTTGGTAAACATGGGCACACCTCTCCTCCTAGCTTGGTTTTCCAGCTGATTCCCCTGCCCAAAGGGGGGTCAGAACCGGTGGGGGCTAGTTGCTGGGAGCAGAAAATGGCTGGGGCAGCTCACAAAGGTGGCAAACCTTTAAAGCTTCCCCTTCGTGGACCCTGTCCATCCTGGGGGAGGAAGCTTAGCACCTCTGCCCAGGACCTGCTTTGTTAAAGTACTCTGAGAACGAGAGGCTCTCAACCCAGGGTCCAGCAACATATCTGGGGGTGGCAGCTAGTGAAAAGCCAGTCAGCCAAGCCACTAGTTTTTTTAGCAGGCATCTCTAAGGTGCCCTCTGAGAGCATTTTGCATTAAATTCCACACTGGCATCAGTGTGGATTCAATGTAATGAGAAGTTTGATATCAAACATACTAGTTTTCAGCAAAGCCATTATGGGGTGTGGAGTTCGTAATGACAAACGCCCGTACTATATATTCTTTATGGCTTTACTGCACTTACAATGTCTAAGAATGGACTTAGACGCTGTAGGGGTACAGGGCTCATGCACCTGTACCCTCACCAGTGGCATAGTGCACCCATTGGCAGTGGGTTGAAGGCATGGCACACAGGGATGTGTGCCATGTTAACTCTTCACTTTGTTCTGCACCAAAACATGCAGCCTTCAATAGCAGTGTTTCTGTGTCAACGTACAGGGCCTCTAAGGGTGGCACAATATGTGCTGCAGCCTTTAGTGGCCTCCACTGGTGACAATGTACTTGGTAGTTGTGGTACCTTTTACAAGGGACTTACGTGTGGCCAGAGAGGTGCCAATTGGGAGTGCTACTGTACAGATTTAGGGAAAGAACATAGGCCTTGGGTGCCAGGTTGGCAGGAACCCAGGGCACACTTGGTCACAGTACATCAACATCACAACAACGCAAAAACAGGCACTTTCCTAAAACCATAAATATGTGAATAAAAAAACACAATGAGAACTAGATCCCATCAGAAGCAAGGCAGTGTCAACTACTCCACTGTATAAAAAACTTGAAAAGTCAAACACTGCCCCTGTAGATTTTCAGACCCCTAACAAGGACTTTGCTTGTAAGCAAAGACTCTGACCTTACTGATCTGAAATGTGGTGAACATACCCGTGAAAGATATTTATCAACCCTGACACCTCCAGATTTGTACATACAGGCAACTGTTCTAAAGCAAGCTCCTGATGACACATTTTAGACTCTCCCATGAACCAAAGATGTAGAATGATCCCAGTCCTTTCAGAACTTTGAACTTCATTACTGATAGGAGTTGTAATACACACATCAACACTACAGTCACCAGATCCCTCTGCTTTAAGGGTTAATTTAGAACATGTACTGGCAAAGATAATGTGTTTTGTCTTTACAATGAGAGCTTCAAGCTACTTGTGTGTAAAATATTGTTGAAAAAAAGAAAAACATTTCAAAATGTAGGTAAAGGTAAAGCAAACGCATACCTTGAAGGTATTGCAAAAACGTACGCTTTTATAAATGGCATGTTTTTTTCAGTCTGAAAGCTTGTTAATTTACAAAATAATAACTTTAAAAGGAAAGTGGTTGTTACCGTCTCATTTAATTTTCGTAGGTTTCAGAACTGAAATATGCTCCAGTCATTTTGTTCTTTGCAGGTCCTCAGCAATAACCCAAGGAGCAGATTTATCAGCCGTGAGCAGAAGAGACATCTTCTAGTCAATCATGCCAATTACATATTCCGTAAACGCCAAAAGGATGACTGCTGCAGCCTATCATTCAGGGATGATCAGGAAGGTGCTCTGGCACCCCAACCACCTCCAGTGACACATGCTTTCTGGCATAGGACCCACTCGGTCCTATGCCAGAAACCACTGCAGTACCACATGCCAATGGTGTTGTCTAGGAGTACCTGTACCAGCCTCTCCTTCAGGGCCAGGCAAATTTCTCATAGCTCCAGTAGACTGCTGTGATGCTGGCCTCCACTGGAATATTCAGTGGAAAAGGGATGAGGCATGGCATAGCCTTTTTGAACAATTTGCAAGACCTATCTCCTAGACATAATAGATCGGCAACCCAGGAGAAAGTGCAGTATACTGCCTTCCACTGGGTGGAAATGTGCCACTAAAGTCAAACTAAAGTGTTTTGTTGGCTGCTGTAGCAGGAGAAGTGGAGTTTAGGAACTAATGTCTCTGCCGAGCCTGAACGCCGTCTGCTGGTTCCACGTCCGCAGGCCCATAAGGACTGGTTTGTATGTTGCATCACTGGTTTGGAAAGGCTATCCCAGCCTATATGCCAGCTCTCTGGAACAGCCCTTACATTTCCTTAACTGGTGAAGAATCAGCCCAAAGGAATGTGCTTTAGCTTTGCAATCTTTAAAGCGTTCCAAAAGGAAGTCCGCCCTCTCCACCCCCCCAAAAAAAGATGAGACCCATCCAAAGGCATATCCATTAGTGAAGCCTGCACAATGCCAGGAAATCCAGTGGACCTCATCCAGGCATGCCTAAGGAGGACAAGGCTGGTACTGACTGCTCTGCCAATGCAGTCTGTAGTATCAAACCTGCCCAGATAATATACTTAAAGCCTTGCACTTTGTGTATCATCTGTGCCAAAGAGACCCAACGATCCTGTGTGTGTTTATCTGTGCACACACATACAAGGCTTATTTCATACATGTAATAGTTACATGGGTGTAATACTGTGTCGGGAGTGGTAAAAGGCTTTTGCCATTTTTGAGCTTGGCGTGGGTAGCACTATGCTAATTCTATACTTAAACACTCAGCTGAAAAAAAAACATTTGAGAAAAGCAGTTTTACAGTGTCAATGGTGGTGCAGACTGTTCCATATAAAAGTAGCTGCTATCCACCTAAAACGTGGGGGGAGGGAGAGAGAGAATGAATATATATGGTCCTAACTATAACTACATACCGACAACCGCCAGTAGGATATAGATATCAATCTATCGGCGGTTGCCGGTAGGTAGTTAAAGTTAAGATCATGTTTCCATAGGAAAAGCATTTTTTGGCTTGCCTTTAACTTTGGGGTAGTTTGAGCAATCTTCATGAAATTTTCCAAATAAGTGTAACATTGGGTCTTATTGTGCATGGAAAGTTATAGAGTGCGCAATCAAGCCGGGGCAGAGATGGGGGGAGAGGCAGGGGCAAGAGGGGGAGTAAAACAAAAAGTGTATTTCCCATGTTAATACCCATAGCATCTTTAGACATGCTTGCAGCCCGAACAGCTGGATACATTTCCACCAAATTTGGCAGAAAGGTAGATTTTGTTACGGAGATCACGCTTTTTGTTATCTGGTGTTAAATTAAAAACAAATTTGTATATCTGGGCAGAGCATAAGCACAGATCTCTTGGTGGGATCTGACTGGCTAACTAACACTTCAACCAGGAAATGTTGGCAGCCATGTTAGGATTAATATACGTGATAGAACCCCATTGAAATGCATTGTAGTGAGTGGTAAGTTTTGAGGGTCACAAAGAGGAGAATGTATAAAGGGTGATAACAGATTTAAATTACAATATAAATATTTTGTTGCTGGTACCATTCTCATTTTAGAAATTGTAGTGTGTTCTAGGGTGAATTTACCCTGTGAAAAAGGCTTCTGCTGGGATTTCATTAATCATGTTCGAGAGAAAACGGTTTTCTCATGGTTTTTCCATAGAGGTTATGGTAAGTGCTGGAGAAACTAAAATGGGAGCCTTTTTACTTGTAAAGTCACACTATCTTACTCAATCATATGAAAATGAAGTCTGACATTCTCAGTAAAGCATGTACTTCCAATAGGAGCAGCAAGCCTGTGAGTTTATTCCCTTGTGTTCTACTGTGTCTAAAAAATAACTAAAGCTCTAACAGTGTTCCTTATGACAAAAGTATAACACGCCTGAAGCCATGTTGATTGAATCCATTTGGTAAAACTTAAAACATTTAATTGAAAGGAACAAAAGGAGGAGGTTTGTCGTAGAAATTATGGTTAGTGCTGTAGAAAGAAAAATTAGGACAGATTTTAGGTGAGTTCTCAAATATCTTCCTCTTCTATTACACTAAACCATTTTGGCTGCAGACTCAAACATGCACTTTCAACACCAGCAGCAGACTGCCAGTTAACTCCCTGGGGATCAGCAGCTTTTATTACACTGGTTTAATAAACAACTAGAATGCTAACATTCAGAATGTATGTCAAAAACTGTGGCACGTCTGATCGTCATCATGATGGAATCGAAGTGGAGAACTGAAAGCATGTTCTACTTAGGACACTGCAGTAAATGAGGGAATTGGGGAGATTCACAACAAATATCTCTCCCAAGATGGCCACCAGAGAAAAGAAGAGCCTAAATATAGCCCAGATATTAACCAAATTTGGCCCAAGTATAGTCCAATGACAAGAGAGTGCAAAACACATAGGTTTTTTTTTGTGTGCAGTTTTAAATAGCTCAGATGTGACCCAAAGGAACAGAAGTGCATTACACGAGCACAAGTTACACAAGGACATGTTCATTTTGGTTTTAGGCACGGGGAGATTAAGTGATTTGCCCAAAATCACAGGATGTCGATCTGCTTCAGAAACTTAAACCTGGTTCCGAAGTTGCAAAGTCTGCAATTCTGGCCATAACGCCACATACTCTCCTTTAAAAGTAATAATTAATTAAGTGATTAACTGGCAAAAAACATATATTTAGATAACAAATAATTAAAAAGTGTTTTGCCACTATTCGAAAACTCAAAATATATGCCTTCACTCACTTCTTTAGAGCACTAACCAAACTTTCTATGGGAATAAGCCCCTCTCATGGAGGAGGGTACAGAAGCAACAAGTTGGCTGTGCAGGGAGGGCAGCAAGTGGCAGCACAACAGACTATGGAGGGCAGAGAAAAGGAGGGGGGGCAATAAACCACCATACAGTGCAGACAAGAGAGGCTGAGGCAATATAAAAGACTATTAAGGGCAGAAGGAAGTGGCAGTATAACCAAACATGCATACAGACCAGATTCAGGCCAGAGACTCATGATGTTTATAAGCCCAAAAGGGCTATAGCTTATATGGCTCCTGCCTAAAATGTCCTTCTTTCAATGAAGGCCAATGGGGAAAATCTATTTACCAGGTTTTTTTTTATCCAAAAACATCCGCCTGACAAGTTGAAAATGTTGGGAAGTAAGGTACATTGGATCACAGAGTGCAGGAGGAATGGGAACAAGGCAGGAGGGAGGGGATAGAGGTATGCACAGGGAAAAAGGAGGGCCAGTGGGAAGGAGGCAGGAGCAGCAAGCTGACTATGGAGGGCAGACGGGATGGTCAATGGAAAAACAACACCATGGAGGGCAACAGTGGGAGGGGGTCAGGGACTGCAAGTGGACCACACGAGGTAGGTGGGAGGGGCTGTGGCAGCACAAAAGACCATGCATGGCAAACGGGAGGGTTAGTAGAAGCTCAACAGCCATGCTGAGCAAGAGGCAGAGGGCATGGGCAGGCACAAAGGACCAATGAGGACAGAAGGGAGGGATAGGGCCTGGACATAGGCAAAAAATGGCAGGGGAAGAGGCTTCGCAACAGACCATTCAGGGCAGGGAGGAGTGCAATTGCAGCACAACAGAGTATGGAGGGCAGAAGGGAGTGGCAGCAAAATGGACCATGCAGGACAAGAGAGAGGGGGCATGGAATATGTACAGAAAGATTGGAGATGACAGAGACAGACAGCAGCCATCTGACCAGGGTAAGCAGGTGGGAGGGGCAATGGCAGCTAATCAGAACACTCAGAGTAGATCGGAGGGTGGCAGGTTAATGGATTATGGGGGCAAAAAGGAGGGAACAGGGGCATGCACACAGACATCAGAGGGTAGGGGGAAAGAATATAGGGGCAGCAAGCTAAGCACAGAGGCTAAGCAGGAGGGCATTGATGAGGTATAGAATTTAGCAACAGAAAGCCAGAGGGGTGGACAGGAACATCAAGCTAAATGGAGGGCAATGGCAGCACATCCGGCCATGCAGGGTAGGAGGGAGGGTTGGGGGTGCATGGACTCGGAAAACAGATTGTAAGGAGGAGGTGGATGGGGCAGCAAGTAAACTGTTTAGAGCAGGCGGGAAGGACAGTGGCAGAACAACAGCCACATGGCTAAGTAAAGGAGCCTGGTCATGGACTTGGACAAAGGATGGCAAGGGGCCGGGGAGGGGGATGGACAATGAGATAAACCCCCACCCCACTGTGCGTTGCGATGAACATCTTCCTTAAGGTTAAAAAAAACTTAGAATTTCACTGAAAAAAACAAAGGTTACAGGGACATTCTAGTTAGGCTCAGATTTCACTCATATAAAAACAGTGAAATTCAGCAGCTATAGTTACATGAGCTATCTATAACTTATGCCACTGCAATGCACTGCTTATGACCTCACATATTGCATTACTCATTACATCACTGATGCAAATCACTGACATCATCCAGAGAGTGTTTTCTAAATGTTTATGACTGTTAAACATGTATATTAAGGAGCTACAAAAGTTAATTTACTATACTTTGTGTACTACTGAGGGATACAATTTCTAACATATATCATGTGAGTCGCTGTGTGACTATGCATCTGTATGAGTGGATGTCCAAGTAGCTGTAAAGTTGTGTGGGTGGCTGTATGGGTGAATAGGTGAGTGTGTGTGAGTACTTGTATGTTTGAATTAGTGAGAGTGGCTGTGTGAGTGCCAGCATTGGTGAGTGAGGGGTTGTGTGAGTGGCTGCATGAGTGAGAGGGTGTGTGAGTGGCTCTATGTAAGGGTGTGTATGTGTTTCATCTGTAACGGGTGTATGAGTGTCTGTATGGATCTGTGAGAGGATATATGAGTGGTTGTGTGTGACTAAGTCGTTGTGTGAGTGGTTATATGGGTGAGTGACTGTAAGTGGTAGTATGGATGACTGAGTGGGTGTTTGAGTGAGTGTTTGGTTAATTGATTTGCTGTGTGACTGGCTTTATTGGAGGGTGAGTGTCTTTGTGAGTGGCTGTATGAGTGAGGGAGTGCACATGTGAGTGCTTGCATGGGCATGTGAGTGCTTGCATGGGTGTGAGTGCATGCGTGGATGGCGGTGTGGGTGTGTGTGTGTTAGCGACTAATGGTGATTGAGTGGGTGGGTTGTTGTCTGAATGGCTGTATGAGTGAGTGGCTGGGTATGTAAGTAGGTGTTTGGCTAAGTGAGTTGGTGTGTGAGCAGCTGTATTGCAGTGGGAGTGTGAGTGGCTGTATGGATGAGTAAGTGGATGGGTGAGTGCTTGTATGATGTGTGAATGGGTATTTAAGCAGTGGTGTGCGAGTGTGCATGTGAGTGGTTGTATGGGTGAATTAGCGGGTGTGAGTGGTTGTATGGGTGAGTGTGTTGTGAGTGGGTGGATAGGTGTGTGACTGGTTGTAAGAGTAGCTGTATGGGTGAGTTAGTGGTTGTGTGTGTCCTTACTAGCCTCCCCATTTTTATTTAAAACACAATTAAGAGTTGTTCATCCACAATATGGAAAGTTACAGTCATATGCAATGGTTTTGCAATAGTAATTAATTTGTGTTTAGGAATGCTGTTCCTTTTCCAGAGAGTGTCAACAGAGAATATATGCCTTCTACTCCCCCCCCTGTTTCTTACAAAATTTTAGGCACGCATTAAAACAAAAAGGCCTGCATGGGCTTCTGGTTTAAATGAAGACAGAACAGCTTGGGGCCACAGTTCTATCAGAGAACACGCCTTGACTTGAGCTAAGACTTTAGGAAAGAGCCTGGTCACGCTTTAAGGATGTCCTGCAATAACAAGAGTCAAGGCTCCATCAAGAAATAGTCCATCCTGGCCTAACAGCTCTAGAAATGAACCCAGTGCTAGTTTTAATCAAATGAGAGCAGTATGGGGATTAGGCTCTATTACAAGAGCCCAGAAAAAGTCCATGGATTTATGCACAGCAGAAGCACAGTGTTCCACAGTATGGAGCCTGCCTGACCCTAGTAAACTGAAAAACTCTGGAGGCAAGGTGTAGGCAATAAAGACGATGGTCCAGTTTAAAGCTTGATCAAAGAATATAATCCTGGGCTAGTGCGTCACAAAATAATAGTCTAGTCTACGGTAAAGCACTGAAAATAATCCAATCCCAAGGAGAAAGCTTTGAGAGAACTCCAAGCGAGAGAGAAGGGTGATACAAAACAGCCAGTATTGCAAAAAACTTTAACAGGCATGATATACGGCTACAGGGTGACCATTTGACAGACCTGATAACAGAATAAAGTTTTTGACATCCTCAACAAAAACGGACAAAGCAGTAATAAAAACCCCAGCCTGAAGCAAAGGACCCACAGTACAGGACATAGGCAGACATTCAAGCACAGAAAGAAGCTATCTGCATTAACCATCAACACAAAGTCAATTACATATGTTGGGTGAGTGTACAAGTGTATTGTGCAAGAACTTCATCTACAACGTGATCAGTGGAGGTACTCACCACAATCTTAAAATAATCACTGGGGATCACCATATCTCCATTTTTAACCCATTTGACAGTGGGTGTTGGTTTACCAGACACTTCACACTCAAAGATGATATCCATGGACTCACGGGCATACAAACTTGCAGGGCGTACTAGGAACTCTGGCGGTACTGCAAAGAAAAAGGTTTTGCACACTGTAGGTAAGCTCTTTAAGACACAGTACCCGCTTTAAATGTTTTCTGTTTTCAAATTCAAAAGGAGGTTTCTCCACAATAGCTGTGTTTATCAAGAACCACTACACCTTACTGACAAGATCCAATCAAAGGTTTTAGGACCAACACTAATGTAAGCAAAGCCATGTTTTTGCTTTGAAACGTTCACAGCTTCTGTGAGAACTAGGGAATGAAGACATACTTCTGTTATCCAACTGGTAGGCAGAGGGGCTTAGTAATGAAGATCAGTGAGCACGGGGACGAAGATCTGCAATAATTAGGTCACACAAACCTCGACAGACAAACTTCCAGCTGATACATTAGTCCCAAAATGTGCTGCTACACAACTGCTGATATTTCAAAAAACTTGCACTAGAGAAAGGTCTCCAAGGAAGAAGTGAATGTCAGCTAGTACTTAATTCAATTACTTGCATGTGCATAGGCTCATGGGAAATACGCTGCGCTATGTAGTCTTTATTTTATGTATGCTGCGTAAGGGGATATTCAGTAAAAATGTCAGGGTCTCAAAAAAAATTCAAACAAAGGTACATTCTAGAATTTCTACTATACTATACGTAAATGTTGGTGGAGCTGGAATGCACGAAACCATTCCGGTTTAACTGACTTTCAGATAAATTACAAGTTTTTCAATCAATCACTAAGATTTTATTATCAGAAATGCAAAAAAGTCAGAACTTATAGAAAACACAAATCATTGAATTTACATGTTTTTAAAAAGCTGCTTAAAAATTAAAGACATCCATTCCAGCCAATTCAGTCACGCACAACAAAAAGCAGCTGGTTACCCCATCTCTTAAGTTAAAACCTAAACCTTTCGCTTGACTTCTCGGATGGGGTTCAGCAATGAGTACTGGCCAATCTTCTCCTGAAGCACAATTTTGCTTATCAGCATATGGATTATGTGACAGTAAGCATCTTTTCTTGGCATGTAGAGCTGTAGATTCCCATGTTTGCAAGTTTTTCTTCGAACAAGTCTTTCCAGTCATGAGGTAAGGTGACTCCTCCTTTCAGTTATAATGCACATGGGCCTTCGACTCCATTGCTAGATTGTTTTCCCACAAGAGGGTGAAAATGGAGCAAGTAAGTGTAGTAGAGATGTCCATGCGTATGAATGTATAAGTAAGAACTGCAACAACTATAGGTGCCGGGGGTGGGTGGGCACATGATAATCTACAGCTCTACATGCCAAGAACAGATGCTTACTGGGTAACAATCAATTCGAGGAATGTGTGCTGTAGAGCCACATGCTTTGCATAGACTATAAAGCAGTACGCTCCCAAAGTGGTGGCTAACCTTTAGATGTTGCAGTTGCTTGAAAAAGTGTTTTAAGCACTGCTTGGCCTACATTAGATTGTTCGTGTGCTAACACATCTATACAATAGTGTTTGGTAAATGTTTGTGGTGTTGACCATGTAGCTGCTTACATATGTCAGCTAGATGGATGTTACCTAAAAAGGCCATAGTAGCCCCTATTTTGCGAGTGGAATGCGCTCTAGGGGGTATAAAGTTATTTTAGCTTTTGCATAGCATGTTTGAATGCATTTAACAATTCATCTTGAAATGCCAGATTTAGAGATGGGATTGCCTTTGTGAGGTGGAGCAAATGCAACAAACAGTTGTTTTGTGAAATTCTTTGGTTATTTCTATGTAGTATACTAAGGCTCTTTTCACATCAAATGTGTGAAGAGATCATTCTGTAACAGAATCAGGTTGAGGAAAAAACACAGTTAACTCAACTGACTGATTTACATGAAAAGGAGAAACTACTAGGGGAATGAATTTGCAGAGGTGGTGCGAAGAAGTACCCTGTCTTTGTGGCGCTGAAAGAAGGGTTATTCCCAGGTTAATGCCTGTAGCTCACCGACTCTCCTCAATGAAGCGATTGCAATGAGGAAAGCCACTTTCCATGGAAGAAACTGTGAAGGACAATTATGCAATGGTTCAAAAGGTGGACCCATAAGGGCAATGTTAAGATTCCACACAGTTGCAGGGGGGAATTCTTGGTGGTATTACCCTTTTCAAGCCTTCCATAAAGGCTTTCATTACTGGTACTTTGAGTAGTGATGAATGCTGTCTGTTTTGCAAATACACAGCTACTACTGCAAGGTGCAAACAAATCGATGTATAAGCCAGTCCAGTTTGCTGTAAGTGCAACAGAAGCATCTAGAGAATTGATTTTTTTATTAGAATAGACAACAAATATTTTCCTATTTGCTGTATAACAAGCTCTGGTAGGAATATGGTGATGACGTTCCTACTCGTGAATTTGCTGCTTCTGTCTGCCAAGGAGGTCGGCAATCTGATTGTTTACCCTGGAAGATGTTCTGCCAGATGATAAATCCTGTGATGGATTGCCTAATTCCCAATGGCTTGAGAGAGGCGTGACAGTTGGAGCGTGTGTGTGTTCCCGTTTTTGTACATAGTACATAGCTGTCATGCTGTCTGTGTGGATTAGGAGAACTTTGCCTATGAGGTGAGTTTGAAAAGCTTGGAGTGCTAGAAGCTCTAGATAGTTGAGGTGGAGACCTTTGTGCTTGTTGCTCCATAGACCTTGTATTGTGTAATCTTGGAGATAGGCACCCCAACCTGTCAAAGATGCGTCAGCTGTGAGAACGATATGAGGAATAGGATCAATGAAAGGCCGCCCTTTTGATAAATTTTGTGGGTGAGTGATGGGTGCGGCCATCTACCAACACTAGATCGGTTAATTGGACCTGCCACTGATTCCACTGATGTGCTAAGCACTCTTGTATGGGAACGCATGTGGAGTCTTGCATAGAGTACTACTGCGATGCAAGATGCCATCATTCCCAGCAGTTTCATGAACACTCTGGCTCGTAATGTTTGGTTGGATTGAAACAGTAGTATCAGACTGAATATTGTGAATTCTGGCTACATTGGGAGAGGCTAGAGCTTTGAGAGTGGCCCCTAGATAAGACTATCTGTGAAGGATGCAGGTGAGATTTCTGTGCATTGACAGTGAAGCCCACTTGATGAAGTAGGTCTATTGTGGTCAGAGAGTGTCGTCGACAGTTTTGGTAAGTGCTAGCTTTGATGAGCTAGTCGTCTATGTAAGGGATTAGACGTGAATATGTTGTCTTCTGAAGTGAGCTGCGACTACTGCCAGACATTTGGCAAATACTCTGGGAGCAGTAGTCACTCCAAATGGGAGTATTTTGAATTGGTAATGTTTGCCTATTGCAAATCTCAGGTATTTGCGATGAGCTGGATGAATTGGAATGTGAAAATATGAGTCTTTTAAGTTTAGAGTAGACATAAGATCTTCCTTCTGTAAAAGTGGCAGTACCTGTCGAAGGGTCACCATGTGAAAATGCTCTGACACTATATATTGGTTTAACTCTCTGAAATACAGAATAGGACTTAAGGAGCCATCCTTTTTGGGAATCAGAAAGTAGAAAGAGTAAAGCCCTGAAGTGTGGTACTGTAGTGAAAATGGTTCTATGGCTCCCTTTAGTAAGAGAGATTGCATTTCTTGTTCGACAATTGTGAGGGCGAGATGGAATGTTTGGTGGATTGGCAGTAAGCTCCAGGCAATAATCATTTTGTATAATTCTGATCACCCATTTGCCGGTTGTTACAAATTGCAAAATGGGGAGAAACTGGTGAAGTCTTCCCCCTTACAGGTGTGGAATGGTCGGAGGGAAGCCACTGCTTATTAGGGGAAGGGTAGTTACGGGGTGTGGTACCCTTACCCCTGACTTAGAAGCTTTTTCCTCTACACCCTCCTCTAAAAAAGCCTCTTTAGCAAGAGGACTGGTTATTACCCTTGTAAGAGGAAGCATTCTGGTCTGAGGGTGTGATTGTGTCCCCTGCTCGGTAAAAGGAGCTGCAAATGGAGCCTATGTTTGAAGGAGATTGGAGCGCTCCCATGGACTTTGCTATTTCGTTGTCCTTTTTCATTTTCTCAAGCGCCTCATCGATCTCAGGACCAAAAAGATGGTCTTTGTCAAAGGGTGTTTGGGCATCAACCCGGAAATCCTTAAACAAGCATGCCTTCTGAGTAGGACGCTAGTGTTGACATCTCTAGCTGCGGTGTCAGCAACATACAGAGCACATCTTATTGAAGAATTGGAAATTAGCTTTCCTTCATGTACCAAGTCTTGTGCTTTTGCTTAATGCTCATCTGGGATATATTGGACCAATTGCTCCATTTCACCCCAGTGCGCCTTGTCATATCTGGCTAAAAGACCCTGCGTGTTTGCAATGCGCTAGTGATTTGCAGCTTGAGCAGCTATGCGTTTCCCAGGAGCGTCTATCAGCTTGGATTCTTTATCCCGGGGAGGAGCGTCCCCAGAGGTTTGGGAATTAGCCCGCTTGCAACCATTGGACACTACTAGGGAGTCCAGTGGTAACTGGCCCTTAGTAAATACTGTATCTGTTGGGGGGGGGGTTATATATTTGTTTTAAATGACTCTAGGAGTCAAGATGTGTGCACGCACAGGATCTTTAAAAATGTGGACAACTTGTCTCCTTATACCTTTAAGCATAGGGAGTGTTTGGGTCGACCTGTGAGTGCATCCTAGTGTCTCAAACAAAAAATCATGTTCTAAGGATTCTTTGTAAAGTACCACCCCATGGTATTCTGTGGCCCTGGCAATGAGCTGCTGATAAGATAAATTGTTATCAGGTGGAGATGGCTTGACAGGGTAAAGGTCTGGATCATTGTCTAATGGAGGGTCAATTGTGTAATTCTTCCATGGATCTACTGGTAATTGCATGTCCCTCTCATCAATATCGTCCCAGTCAAGCTGAGATAGTGGAGAATCCTGAGGTGTGATGTGCAAAGGATTTAAAGTCGGAGAAGAGGGTGGTGGAGGGGATGCTGAAGGTGGACAAAAAGGGGTGTTGCCAAGATTCTTCTTCTTTAACCCCTTCCGCGCTTATGACAGCCCCCGGCTGTCATGAGTCACAGTGGGCGTGTGCGCACAACGGCAGGGGGCCGTCCGAGCCACGCCCGCGCTTGGAATGTTCAGCACCTCTGCGAAATTCGTGCCGCAGCCAAGGTGTTAAAGGAATCTTGTAATGACTGTTGTCATCAGGAAGCTTGTATTTATGAGGCAGCTTGGCATGAATATGTCCCATATCTGGGTTAATATTAAGTCTTTTTTGTTTGGGATCCAATTTTGGAGGAACAATGTCTAAATGTGGATCCGAAGGGACATCCTTCGGTTTCGGCGCTGATGGTTCTGGTGCCGAGATGGGATGGCCTTTGGGCACAGAAGTTTGCAGCTTCGAGGGCTGTTTCTTTTTTCAGCGTGGAGGGTTTCGTCTCCGAGCGTATTTGGACTTCGCATCGGAGGGCATTGGTTCTGAAGAGGATTTGGGTTGACTCTGTCCCGAACCAGAAGGCTTGTCTGGGTGTTTCGGTGCCGAGCCGGAAGGCAGGGCTTCAGAAACGTTGTCTCTGTGCCGTGCTTGGCCAGAAGGCAAAGGTGGTTCTGTAGCCTTAGGTATTTTGGGATTGGGTTGATGGGACAAGGGGTCTTCGGTACTCACATCACCCTGTCCCTGCGGAAGTCCCTTGACTTTTTATTTTTTTTTATTTTTAAGACCGTTAGTATTCAACATGTATGTTACACAGCATTCAGCTTACAACCCAGCTGGGCCAGCCGCGAGTAATGAGTATTACATCAAGTGTATCAAAGGAACACAGCCTTACGGCCGACAACCCTGGGGTTCGGCGGCGTATACTGATCTGCTACATCACTGTACAATCATACAAGCATTCGGTACTGTAAAAGTATGGGTCTATGGGGCTTTTCTCATTTTGTAGGCGAGCACATATTCACAGAGCCATGCTAACACTCATCAACGTCTTCAGGTGAGGTAGAGCCCACTATGACACGTGTGAATCGCAAGGAAGAGTGTCGGTTGAGTTCGTCTTTCAAGCGGGCGTGGTGCGGCATTATTGAAAGATGAGGCTGCTCAGCATCTCAAGTGCGTCGGTGGGTGTGTATCTATGTAGCGTATCTACTCTGATGAGAGTGTCTGATGTTAGTATTGGTATTCAGGTGAGAACACCTTGGCCATGGCTGCTATTTCCGAAGGCCTCATGGTGTAGTGAGTGCAATAGTCGACTTTCAAGGGCTTGGTCCAAAAGGAGGTAGGACCAGTATATCAATAAACTTCAAAACAGTAACTCGGGGAAATACAAGTTAAAGGTAGGTGGAATGGGGGTGGAGATAGCCATGTGCTCAAGGAGGGAAGCGCGGTGCCAATGTGTCGATAGCGGTCCAGAGGATGGGTGGCCGGGAGATTAAAGAGGGCGGCTCGCCTGTAAGTCAAGCGTGCAAGGGGGGATTACCACCATAAGGGCGCGTCGGGTGTAGTAATATAGTATCGTGCGGGAGGCAGCCGGTGGCAGGACCCCTTGCAACAGTGATGTGTGCGGGGTTGTAGGCGCGGGAGGGGCAAAACACCCGCCATTGCGGAGCAACCAGATATGTAGCATGTGTTGGGCAAGACATGGTAGCCGTGCAGGCAGCGATCGGAGTAGCATGTATGCCGCGTATTGTGCATTGCGGGGAGGGGAAGGGGGGGCAGCATATATCACTTCACGTGATCCCTTGTTCCACACATTTCTGCTGAAAGGATTGTAGGATGTCATCCCAGTGTTGTGCAATTGGAAATTTCCTGAGGCCCGCTGTCTCCTCTCGCCACAGGACAGTGCTCTCCGCTCGCGCCCAGTTTGCAAGCGACAGGCTCCAGTGTCGGATGTGTGGGGGTGTCGGCCTTCCACCGCTTGGTAAGCAGTCTCTTGGCCGTGATCAGCCCGAGATCCCAGTAGCGGGCCTGGACCTTATTCAGCCGTGTGCGTTTGTATAGTCCCAGTACGCAGGCCTCCCAAGTTCTCGGCACTTGTTCTTTGGTGCAATGTTTAAGCAGTGTAGTCACCCCATCCCAATACTGTTGAAGGGCAGGCCAGAGCATGTGGAGGAGGTCCGCCCCTAGTAAGGAGCAGCGACTGTAGGCAGTATCCGTGACTGAAAAATATCTGTTTATCTTGTCCGGGGTGAGGTATGCGCGATGCAGTATGTAGAGCTGTATAATTTTGAAGCGAGGGTTACGTGGGATGTTAACTGGGCCAGCCAGGATCATTGCCCACTCCTTTTTTTTTTTTGGTAGAGTTTTATAGCGCTTTACATAGCACCAGTTACGTTACATGAGGACACACTTTCATTTTAGGCACGGGGAGATTAAGTGATTTGTCCGTCCAATCCCTTCCTCTGTCCGTCGCCCATTTCTCTCTCAGTTGAACGGTGGTGGGATGAGTATGAAGCAGAAGAGCTTGCGCTAGCCAGTGAATTATGTGCGTGCCATTGCTCATGACATGAAGGTATTGTATAAAGTGGTGAGTGGGCAACTCGTCAGATATGTCCCCCCAGGTGGCAGTCAGCGTATGGATGAGGGATGCGTGTAATAGGAACTGTCCAGCTGGAAGAGATGTGTCTTCTACGAGATTGGCGAAGGGGAGGAGGGCGCCATCTGAGTATAGATCCCCCAGTGATTCACTCCCGCAGTGGTCCAGTTGTCCAGTTTCACAGCCGTTAAAGTCCCCTCCGCTGTAGTGTAGTTCCTATTATCCCAATAGGCTCTGCGCATTGGAATAATATCTTCAATAGTATAGATCTAGGGCAGAGGTTAACTAGGTCTTCTACTGACGATATTAGACTTAAAGTTTTTGGTTTTGCCAGCTAGCTCAGAGTTCACTAGAAACGTTCTCGAATAGACAAGGAGGAGTTTAACTTCCCTGGATAGACAAGAAGGGATTTAGTTTCTGACAACCATAGAACATGACAACTTTGCTCTCCCCCAATCAAGAGTGTATCTCTAGAGTCGTGTGAAAACAAAAGACAACTTATTTTACTCAGTCAGTACGTGCATTCTTAGTTTCACCAGTTTGTAGAGAAAAGGAAGAGACGGGCGTGTTCAATAAAAGATGGTATTTATTGATCAGTCTCTTTTCTCGTACAAGAGAAATGAATCGATATTATTGCGATACTTATGGTTAAGTAAAGTGCATACAATAAAAGCAGAAGTATAAAATAATACCAATCAACAAAGGGAGAGATAGGGTTATAGGGCACTCTTAAACCCCAGTCAGTTATCAGATAAACAAAAGAAGAGTGTCCCTCAGAGAAGCGTTGTAGCACGTAAGATTCGAGGCCAGTTGTAAGTGGTCAGATACACAGACCAATTTCACGAAAAAATACAAGATTTTTTCAAGAAACCCTCACTCACCCTAGTGGTGACATGCTTCATCATCGGGTCCACCGGGAGAGATCGAATACCTCCCCGGTGTGCTGCGACGCCAGGAGACTGCGGAGCAGGTTCTTGTGAGGGTAAAGTGTGAAAAAAGTTAAGTGAATTTAAAAATGTCCAGGGTTGTACCAAAAAATCATTTATTGGCTGGTCAACCTGACATATTAAAAATTAACTATGTGTAGGGAGAACTAACCAAATAGAATATACTTGTGTTTCCCTATTAAAGAGAGGTCAACATGTTTCTGCCCGTGGTATGTGTGACTTTACAGGGCTTTCTTCAGGACCAGTTTGTGAGTGTCACCTTAACAGGTGTGGGCGCGCTAAGACCCACCCTGCCAAAGGCGGTGAAAGTTAAAAATAGCACTATGTATAAACAAGCATTGGAAATGCAATAGGTCTCGCAATAGAATAGTTAGACATTTTTCTTTTTGCAAATGGAAGAGTGGCGTTGCGTGGATGAGTAGCGTTGCGTGGATGAGTGGCGTTGCGTGGGTGAGTGGCGTTGCGTGGGTGAGTGGCGTTGCGTGGGTGAGTGGCGTTGCGTGGGTGAGTGGCGTTGCGTGGGTGAGTGGCGTTGCGTGTGTGAGTGGCGTTGCGTGTGTGAGTGGCGTTGCGTGTGTGAGTGGCGTTGCGTGTGTGAGTGGCGTTGCGTGTGTGAGTGGCGTTGCGTGTTTGAGTGGTGTTGGAATGCAATAAGTATCGCATTAGAAAAGTTGTAGTTATTGGTCTTGTAAATGACAATTTTTTTTTTTTTGCGATGTTAAAATTGCTATATTGATGGCTTTGTCATTTACAATGCCAATAGTTATAACTTTTGCAAATGTGACACCTATAGCATTTGGAATGCAACATGTTTAGTATTTACGTGACTTATATGGCAGCTCTGGTCGTTATGCTACATCTCTAGATAGTTTTATCTTCCGCAAATGTGACACCTATTGTAACACAATATGTGTTGTGAGGGTGGGTGAGGGGATGAGGGTGAGGTGGTGAGGGGTTGAGGGTGAGTGAGGGTGAGTGAGGGTGAGGTGTTGAGGGTGAGGCGTTGAGGGTGAGTGAGGGTGAGGCTGAGGTGTTGAGGGTGAGTGAGGGTGAGGAGTTGAGGGTGAGTGAGGGTGAGTGAGTGTGAGGGGTTGTGGGTGAGTGAGGGTGAGGATGAGTGAGGGTGAGGGGTTGAGTGTGAGTGAGGGTGAGGCTGAGGTGTTGAGGGTGAGTGAGGGTGAGGTGTTGAGGGTGAGTGAGGGTGAGGTGTTGAGGGTGAGTGAGGGTGAGTGAGGGTGAGTGAGGGTGAGTGAGGGTGAGTGAGGGTGAGGAGTTGAGGGTGAGTGAGGGTGAGGGTGAGTGAGGGTGAGGGTGAGTGAGTGTGAGGGGTTGAGGGTGAGTGAGGGTGAGGGTGGGTGAGGGGTTGAGGGTGAGTGAGGGTGAGGGTGAGTGAGGGTGAGGCTGAGGGGTTGAGGGTAAGTGAGGGTGAGTGAGGGTGAGGCAGAGGGGTTGAGGGTAAGTGAGGGTGAGTGAGAGTGAGGGAGGGGTTGAGGGTGAGTGAGGGTGAGGGGTTGAGAGTGAGTGAGGGTGAGGCGTTGAGGGTGAGTGAGGGTGAGGGTGAGTGTGGGTGAGGGTGAGTGAGGGTGAGGGTGAGTGATTGCGAGTAGCAAAAAAATCGTATGGAGCCTGGGGCGTAGCGCAGGCTCCTGCAGGGGGAGGCTGGGACAGGCTGGGGTACCCCTTGAACTCAATTTCTACGACTATCCCTGAGTTGTGAGAAACTGGTGAGGGGGGGGGGATTCGGAAGGACGGGGTGACATCATGTAGATTTACACCATGGCATCGTGCTCCACAGCAAGCGAACGTCTCCCACAAACGGCAACATAGCGCGGCACAAAAACTCGGACTCTTTCCCCTGAGGGAAACGCGCACAGGCCTGCAGAACGGCTTATTTCCACCCTGTCAGAAATGGCACCTCAGCATGTGCCTTCCCTCGTCACTGAACAGGGCATATTGAACAGGGTTGAGGGCTGGAGGGCTGGCAGCTCGTCCTGTTCTCTTCCGTGAATGTCTAGCTGATTTGTCTTGCCAATAAAATATTATTTAACCAGGAGATGGAAACGTGCAGAGAAATGGATAGAGAGTGAGCGGAGACAAATGGAGGCGGGGGCTGGGGAGAGCGAGGGTAGGGAAACAGACAATAGGAAAAAGTAGAAAGAGGAAACATGCAGCAATGGAGAGAACACATCAGAAGAGCAGCTGTAAAATGGGATTGCGAGAGGGAAAATGAAAGGACATGTGGGACAGAGGAGAAGAGCACGAGGTGACCCAACAGGAGTAGATGGGTACTGGGGAGACATGACAGAAGTTAGAGATTAAATAGGTGCGACGGGGGTAAGAGGGCTGAGATATAGGGGTGCTTAGAGCGACGGAGATGCAGGGAAGGAGAGTGACGGTCACAGAAGGGGAGAGGTGTATAGAGATGGCGGGAGGCGGACGAGGAAAATGGTTAGAGAAGGAAAGATGAAGGAAGCACGAGGGAGAAAAGGAAGACGTAAGAGGGTGAAAATGCGTAGAAAACAGAAAAGATTAATAGGTGGGGGAGAGGGCTAGCGAGGGGAGAGCAACAGAATAGACGATCGTGATTAGAGGGTGAAAGGAAGAGAGATGAGAGATCGTGGGACGGAGGTGAAGAGAGAGATATTCGTATAACGTGTAAGAGGAGATAGCTGGAGTGATAGATGAGTTGAGATGAGGATGAGGGACATCGAGAGGTAGGCGATTAAATGGAAACGTATTGAAAGGAGATGGGCAGTTGGAGGAAATTAACAAACAAGACGGAGGGCATTGCTGTGGGGAGGGGGTGGAGGAGAAATGCACACGGCGGGCAGGGGAGGGGGCGGAGCGGGGAGAGCGGCATGTGGGTGTGAAGAAGCCGGGGCCTTTGAAGTGAAGCTAAGCTTCACTTCAAAAGGTGTCGGGAGGAATGCGGCTGAGGGAACAGACGGCGATTGCGGCTGAGGGAACTGATGTGCACGCGCTTTTAAGCTCAATGCACATGCGCATTGAGCTTAAAAGTCACGGACACTGCAAGGAATCGCCACGATTCCTTGCTTCTTAGTTAAAGGTTGTTTAAGCCGCAATAGGCTCGCAAGCTCGATGCGCATGCGCATCGACAGGCGAGACCTAAAAAAGTGCATTAAAAGAAACAAACTAATAAGTCTGGGGAATTACCTCTGTTACGAGGAACCTAGAAGTTTGTACAAGAAGTGAACCACGCCCCATAGAACTCAGGAGGGGGGTGGGAGCGACAATGGCACATGGATCTCGTGGATCCAGCGAGGGAACAGCTAGGTAACGAGAGGGTGCAGAGCGTTGCGGGCGGTGTGCCATTGTCGCTCCCACCCCCTCCTGAGTTCTATGGGGCGTGGTTCACTTCTTGTACAAACTTCTAGGTTCCTCGTAACAGAGGTAATTCCCCAGACTTATTAGTTTGTTTCTTTTAATGCACTTTTTTTATACATAGTGCTATTTTTAACTTTCACCGCCTTTGGCAGGGTGGGTCTTAGCGCGCCCACACCTGTTAAGGTGACACTCACAAACTGGTCCTGAAGAAAGCCCTGTAAAGTCACACATACCACGGGCAGAAACATGTTGACCTCTCTTTAATAGGGAAACACAAGTATATTCTATTTGGTTAGTTCTCCCTACACATAGTTAATTTTTAATATGTCAGGTTGACCAGCCAATAAATGATTTTTTGGTACAACCCTCGACATTTTTTAATTCACTTAACTTTTTTCACACTTTACCCTCACAAGAACCTGCTCCGCAGTCTCCTGGCGTCGCAGCACACCGGGGAGGTATTCGATCTCTCCCGGTGGACCCGATGATGAAGCATGTCACCACTAGGGTGAGTGAGGGTTTCTTGAAAAAATCTTGTATTTTTTCGTGAAATTGGTCTGTGTATCTGACCACTTACAACTGGCCTCGAATCTTACGTGCTACAACGCTTCTCTGAGGGACACTCTTCTTTTGTTTATCGTATAAAATAATACTGCAGAAGCATTGATATGGTTTCTAAGCCATATGATATTTAAAATTGATAAAATAGATACATAGATATATACATTTGACTAATCGTACTCAACTGGTGCTTCTAACCACGCCTACCCCAGTGTACCTGACCTAAGCCTAATACGTGGGCGGGAGTAGATAAGTAGCAGTTTAAGTTAAGTTTGTTTTGCCAAGTGACTGACTCAAGAATTCTCTGTAAGGGGTTGTTCAGTTCTGTACCTGAGATCTAGAATGGTTGAGGGCTGGTATCTCTCGTCTCTGGTCTTGATATTCCAGCTGCCTGCGAGGGCTGCTTGGAAGCGCCGGAGCTGGATTTCTCGGCAGGGGAAAAACAGCGTCTCGTTCTCAGCGCGTCAGGAAGGCGGGCAGCGCGTGTGGGCTTCGCTCTCTGCTGGGCTCCTCAGCGCGTCTCGCTGCTCCGATCTCGTCACCACCGCGTGTGTTTGCTTAAGGCAATGTCGGTAATATTTATACCTGTAAGGTGTCGAGATTGACGTAAGGATGGACATGGATACGTCAATAAGGATGTCATACGAACGGGCTTGTTCGCACATTCTTTTGCTGAAGTTCTCGGTGAAATCAAAACAATGGCCGCAGGGATTTTCCCAGGTTGTCATAGGTTTGATTTGTTTTGAGAACTCCGTATGCCTTATCAGGGGCTGGAGGAATAGTGCTCGTCTAATTAGATGGCATGCGTTATTACCTAATCAGATAACACGTTTCTGTGCCGTGGTGTGGCTTAATCAGATAACGTTTTTTTGCACCGTGGGTCGGCTGCTAGTTAAGTATTAACCAGAACAGGGCCGGGAATAGGGGAATCGATACAGAACCTATAGGAATACATCACACCGCAGTCGGGGTGCCCAATAGCGGGAGTACCGGGGCATAAGGTACTGTCGCCCGGGTCAGACGCAAGCAGCGGAGGAAGCATCTATGTGCCACTGCAAGCAGTAGTTGTGACAGACGGGGTGTCCGGGTCAGTGGATGAAACAACACATGGATCTGCAACTGGGACCAGACAACGGTGTCCGTGGCCGTGTCTCCCAAGTTTTTACCACCTAGTCACTGCGGAAGTTCCTTGACGTCGAGGTCTATCTCGAGCACAGAATCAGACTCCGGCACCGAGAAGACCTCTTACTCCTCCGCTGATGCATCAATTTCTTCTTGCCCGGACTCTTCACTGAAGATATCCAGCGTGTCTTCGATGTTTTGACGCTGCATCTCTCGAAGTCAAGCAAGATGATCATGAAGGGTTTTCTTTGACCTAAACGCTCTACAAGCGGAGCAGACTTCCTCTTTGTGCTCCAGAGACAAGCACAAGTTAAACACCTGGTGCGAGTCGGTGAACGGATACTTTGCGTAGCACTGACAGAATTTGAACGGAGCCAGTTTCATCGACGGAGAGCTGGACCGAGGTGGTTAGGCCCGAAGGCCGTCCACGAACCTTTCCGATCAAAAATGTAGATTTTGTTGACCGAAACGATAAGCGGAGAAGTGGGAAACCTGTACGAAACAATATCGTTGTGGGTAGAGTGGATTACACAACGAGGGGAACCCAAAGGCCGGTTTCGAACCGGAGAGCAGCAATACACGTCCGAACCCGATGGCAAAAAAAAAACAATCTAACAATGGAGTTGATGCACATGTGCACTATCACTGAAAGGGGGAGTCACCTTACCTCGTGAATTGAAAGCCTTCTTCGAAAAAAAACAACTTGAAAACATCCGGACCCAACATTAAATGGCAGAAATATGCAAAGCATGTGTATCTGCAGCACACATGCCTCGAACACTCTGGTTTCCCAGGGCTGCTAACACCCTCAAATCATCTAATAAACTATCTATGGATTTTTCAGGCCTGCAGGATGAAGTTGACTTTAGAGTCATTTATTTCTACAATCACAGTGGATTTACCTAGGGCTGAGGTTCAAGTTGCCCACACTTCAGTACCGTAAAATACGCCAGAAGCTGACTTTGTTATAAACAGCTGCGCTATATAAAGTTCGATACTAAAAGAACCTGACTTAAATATTTAGAATGGCAGTACTTTCTCAATATTTACCAAAGACAGTCCATGTTAGGGAAGTGAAAACAAAGTAATCAAACTGATCTAAGCATTCCAATTTGTCAAAGTTTAATTTTAATGCTTCGTGAAGAGAATAAGGATTGTTGACAACTAGACTTTACATCTGCCAGCATTCTTCCAGGTTTCTCATTTGGCAATAATCTTGTAAGGAAAAAACTAAGCTGTGCAAAGTGTTTTCTATCTGGAAAATTAGCACTAGGTCATCAGCTGTTAACAGTTGGGTAGTCAGCATTACAATGCAGCAAATTGTTTGAAGGATCGCTGATAAAAAGGTTAAAGAATGAGGGGGGGAAAGGGGTCAAAAATGCACTGGGCTCAGTTATAATAAAGATTGTATGGTATCTATCCAGTGATAATTTCCACAAAATTAAGTGCCAGGGGTCAAGGTACTAACTAGGGTGCCACTGTAGCTTGCACCACCCACTGCCCCCGACAGTGGAGCAAAATCGCAGTGCTAATAGCCTTGACGCGCTGCTGTTATTATTTAGTGTACATTGGCTTGGTAAACTGATGTGCTCTGCTGAAAATAGGTAAAATGCGCAACTATGTGGTGGACTTATTTTTAAAAAGTGCTGTTGCGGAGCACCGTAAAAAATGGCTCAAATTATGCACAGTGGCTATCAAGAATGCTTTAGGTGGCATGTGGAAAGACTGGTACTGTTATCTCGGCACCCTGTCAAATTGAATTGTTGACTTGTCAGGATTGCCCCCTCTCACCACTACCTTTTGGCTTGGTAATGGAACCTCTTGCCCCTTACACTCAAAACGAGATGCCACTCGTGTGGGCTCTAGTTTGAAGGCCTGCCCTTCTTCGTCTCCTTATATGCGGGTGATCTTCTCTTTTACATGTAGGGTGAGCGCTAGGCCATGATTGGGCTATGAGCACACTGGTAGATTTTAGTCACCCTTTAGAACACCGGGTCAACTGTGACAAATCTACTAGACTCACTCCGAAATAAGTTGAGATCTCTGTTGCGAGTCGGTCACGTTGGCTGTCCCTGCCTCTGTCCAGAATAGGTAGGGTCGCTTTATCAAAGATTATATTTTTTCCCTGTCGTCTTTATTGCCTTGCTGCCATACCGTTTCCCCAAAACCCTCTTTAATGAGCTGGATAGGATGTTGATGTAACTCATTTGGGGAACGGAACACTGCTGGATGGCCCTGAACAAACAGCGCCATTCCACAGATGAGGGTGGACTAGCGATTCCATACATGGAGCTTTACTACCGGACGCAGCTGAAATGCGCGATCTACTGGAGAGACGGACCATGGGGCGGCACAGCTGAGGGATCGAGATTTATCTCCAACATACCACCCTACTGGCCTTACTGCTCACATCAAGAACTCCGCTGAAAGCTGCCTACTCCGCACCCTCCAGTTGGTATGGATCCAGATGCTTCAGTGCACTGAGACAAAGCGCCAGTACGTGGAATACCTCACCTTGACAGCTCTACTACACCTCCCACACGCAGGAGAGTGGGTGGACTACATAACTGGGAGCAGAGGGGCATGACATTTCTGGTAGACTGGTATGTGAATGGGCAACTGCAGAGCTTTCATGACTTGATGGGTGATTTTGCCTTTTCTCGCAGCACTTCTTACTCAATGGCCCAGTGGTGGCCACTATTCGGTGAGCGTGGGGAGGCGAGGGACTAGAAACCCCTGACCTTAGTTGTCTGAAGGCTATCTACACCACGACTGGCCGGGTGTGAGCGATCACTCTTCTTTATAGGTCCCTTCTCTCACAAACCACTTGTGGACCATCCCACATCAGAGACCACGGAACAGAACTAGTTTAATATCCTCAGTAATGCTTCCCGCAAATGCCCATTTCAAGCGAATTCAAAACTACTTCTTTCATAGGGTGTACTTAACCTCGAGGATGTTCCTCGAGGCACAGGTAGCTTGCTCAAGAAGTCAGCTTGGCTGGTGGACTTTTATCATATGGTAAGGGACAGTCCGATCCTCACACCTTATCGGGACACTGCACTGCTCCTTATCATACTGCCACACACAGAACCTAAATAGGATCCCAGCTATGATCCATGATCATGATGCATGATCATTATCTCTACATTTGGTGATGTAGCTCTTATCTTGGCCAGTTGACACTTGTTCCTTCTTTGAAAATAAGCTATGGTTCCTCTCAAGTGGTATGAATGTGAATGCGACAGTGCATTGATGAAACTGGAGGTGCAGAAGGGTCGGATGAGATACTCTAGGAATGACCACTCAGAGCGGAGGATGGGAGATTGCTTTCGATCTTGGGCAGGGAATCTTCCATCGAGGGATTAGATGATGGTCCTCGGTGAAGAAGCCTTAATATGTATATCGACCACACCCCAACCTCGCATGGCTACAACAGTGACACAGTGTGTACATCTTATGACGCCAATTATTACCCCCATAACACATAGGTTCATTATCCCAGAATGACACACCTCAGTGGCTGTTTGATTACTTGTGTTTAATTCATTTCTTGTTTATTTTTGTCCCCCTCTCCCCACATTTACACTGTCGTACTGTACGAATTACCCATGCAGTTTGCTTATACGATGTGGCACTATAAAATGATACTCCTGATTGAGGACTGCCCATTCTGGCTTGTCTAAAGGTATTTCTGTATGCAAACCACTATTTTGTAGAGGCTAACGTTAGCTTCACGCCTGTGGGAGTATATTCTGTATAATACTATTACTAAGGAGTGATTGTATACCATGCCTAAAACCTTCATAAACTACGTTGTAAAAAGAAATGAAGCACTATCAACTAGGAAACAATTTTGTATGGTGACCATGACAGAGATCTCGCCAACCCAACTCAATAAGGAGAATTGCTGTATTCGGATGGCAGCAGAAAATCTCCCAACTATCTAAATTGGAATCACTAAAGCTTATTTGACGAGAAGAGCCCATACCCAATTCCAAAGTTTTATTAAATAAAACAGTCAAGTGTGTGGCCCAGATCATGACAATGACAGCAATACAAAATCTCAATATTTGTGGCTAATAATAGATTTCTCATTTAATTTTAATTAAACTGAGCTAAAGGGATAGGCAGATATTTCCATTCAGAAGGCCATGATGTGCTGCTATGGCCAAATTCATTAAGTGGGGACAGAGGACTTCCTCTGAGATCTTTCCATACCAAACGCCAATAAAACCAATCATTTTGTGCTGTAGGCCTCTTAAAGTTCACACACGACAGGATAACAAAGACTTCTCTGTTTGTGACAATGATTATTTTGTATTCTCCAAAAAGAAGGCTACATCTCCCTATGCTCCACAGTGCATCTGACAATTTCCAATAGTTTAGTCTGCTTTTAGCAACACTGCTGAGTCATACCACCCTAACTTGGAAGGCTTGTGCCCATCCATATAGAGTCTCGTAGATTTGATCCAACATATTCTTTTAAACCAGACACAATATTCATTAGAAAGGAAAGAGACTTACTGATTTCTTGCAAGGTTTTCAGATGCGCACTTATGTTATGAGTTACACTGGGATATCTTAAGAACATAGCATCTAGCATAAGAGTCCCATGTTTTACTTCACCTCCCCATGGATCAAATAAATCTTTCTTTGGTCTTTTCTCCTGCAGGTAAAATGGATATTTGTCAGGTCTTTTTAATGAGCTCAGTGATACCACAGGATTATGGTTACTCCTGTAAATAACTAGATTAAGAATGAATCAAGTGTACTCTGGGATGTACAGCTAAAGATGAAAAGCCTTGCTAGAGAACCGCCATGTGCTGCCCTGAATTCAATACTTCAAATAGCATTAATGCAACTTTGTTTCCAGGACGAACAGAGGACGACTGTTTCTTGTATTCAGAAACAGATTTCCCCTCCACATTTATGCCAGAAAATACAAAGTACCCACTTGGAGGGAATTCAATTCTCATATTCATCAATATTATAAGTTCCTCCTGCAGTGTAGGTTCCTTATCTTCTCCATAGAAACATCTAGTACATTTAGTGTCAGAGAAGCTTTGCCTTTGGGTCCAGGTTTATTTTGTACATAGAATATTTGCAGAATATGGCTCATATTATGATGTATATGCAGTACCTGTGCATTTCCCCGCTGTTCAGCATTATCTGTCTGCCATTATCAAAACAGCCACTCTAAATAAAACTCCTGCCAGCAACACCCCTTACTTCTTTTCCCTGTGAATATTTAATTCCTTGAAAGAACTGGTGCAACACCCTTACTTATAGGAATGTTGGTATGCCTATAATTCTTGGAAACACATTACATCAAATAAGGCAACCCACCGCACTACTATTTCATCTTAGTCTTATCCGAATGGCCTTGGTGTGTTCTCCTGAAGGTAAATTTGACACAGTGCCAAAGTCCTGAAATTCTGTCTTCATCCAATTGTTTTCTGTCTTCAAGTCCAAAATGGGTCTGAATTAGAAAACTGTACCACTTCTCAAAATGGGTCTGAATTCCTGATTGGAGTCCTTTATTTTCAAACAGAGACTAGCTATTTTATATTCCCCATGCTTTCTAGATAACTTCCTTGGAGGGATCCCTGGTGGAGAGGACTCCAACCAGAGTTAACAGCCATTCTCCCCAATGGATACATCTGGATCAACCTTTGCTTCTCCACATCGCTTCTGTGAACTAGTAGTGCCCCACCCTAGCCAGCATGGCAGGTCCTGGCCTAACCGCTACTGGGGAAAACTCGTATACTCTGGTTTACCCCCTAACCTCTCTAAAACTGCTGCAAAATCCTTCAAGCACACCACCCTAAAACGGCACCCTGAGTCATTGATCTCTGACCTGCGAAACAGTACTGACAATGGCACAATCATTAACGACCTCATCTTCTACTTCAGAAGAACCTCTTCTTGGCGCAAAACCTTTGCACACGTCCTCTATGTACGTGCAATCAGGAACATTCCATTTGGCACTAAGCTCACTATAGCGCCATCCCCATTCCTGCAAGCTGACCTCACCATCACCCTCTATAAAAATGGCATTGTCCTGATCCAAGCTACAACTAAAAACCTTAATAAATGTACGGACCTCTTTACCCTCCTCAGAAACCACATGCATGACTCTCGCAGGGTAACCAAAATCGGCCCAGTCGACCCTCCAACCTGCCGGTCTAACATGCCTAGCCACCCTCAAACCACCCCTCCAAGGGTTTCCAACACAGATCATCCCAACCCCTCTAGGACGCCGCCCAGGCTTGCCAGTAGAATCGCCGCTAGTCCCTTTGTCTCTTCCCCACTAGTTCTCCACTCTGTCCTTGAGACTGCAACTCCTCCAAGGACCTATGACACAAATCGAGCTAGCCCATCTACCCCTTCTCCTTCACATGCCAATAGAACTGCCCCTGAACCACTGCCCCCCTGCCCTCAAGCACTTCCCTCCTATTTGGATATCGAAACTCTGCACACCAGTGCAACCAAATTAACGCAGAGCATCCATAACTCCATTCTGGACCTAAAGAACCTTCTTCGCCTTGCTGAACTCTCCCTCGCTAAGCTCAAGCCCCCGCAGGACTCCTCCCCCTCTATACCACCAAGCACCCACAACGTCTACCCCTGAGAGACCTTCGGAGGAGGAAATCCTAGCTCTCGTCCTCTCCTACAACACTACTACCCTGGCCACCCCATGCCCACCAGACCTCACTGAAGAAGAAAGTCTAGCCATCCCCCTTGACTACAACCCTGCCCCAGTTTTCCCCTGTCCACCGGATGTGAGTGCCGACCATGCCATCTGCACGGTCGCCATCAACCCCAACAGATCAGCTACCCTCTGTAACAGAAGCGTGGTTAATAGCAATCTAGCGCCCGTACCCCTGTCCGCTCCAACTCAGATCTCTCCCATCTCTCCCACCGACCCCCCTCTGTCTGGCTTTTAATCAACTGCTGATTGGCTGTCAGGCATGCTGCTGATATCGCTGATCTCATTCTGAACAAAAAAACTTGACTTAGGGATCCTGACCGAATCGTGGCTCAACGAATCCTCATCTCCATGCCTGGACCTCCTAGTCCCTCCCAACTACGACATTGCTAGGCTGGATAGGCAATCCAGCAAAAAAGGAGCAGGCATTGCCTGCATCTATAGCTCTACCGTCATTATCACGGAACTTCTACCGGACACCTCAGACTCCTGCAAATACCTCGCCCTTTCCATTTGCAGCAACTCCACTCAACTGTGCAATCTGCACATCTCTTACCATCCCCCAGGCATTAACGACAACTTCACTGACCACTTCACGGAAATCACCACAACCAAGGTTTCCTCCAACGCTAATGACATTTTCCTTGGTCATTTAAACCTGCATAGGAACAATCCTAAGGATCCTCATGTCAATGCCATCAAAGACTTCCTGGCCTATCAAGCCCTGACCCAAGCCTGCACACTCCCTACACACTCGAAAGGGGCCACCCTTGACTGGATCATCTCCAAGGAGTCAACAGTTAAACTTATCTCTATAGACCCATGCGACTGGTTGGACCACCATACTATCTCCTTCCAATTACCTGGCACCCACAAAACAAGGGCAACGCAACCGGTGAGACACCAAAAACCTCGACCTCAGGGTACTGAAGGCTTGCTGCAATTCTGATCCCCTCGCATATCACAACGGCCAGTGACCTCAATGAGCACTACTCTGCAACTATAACTAAAATTCTAGATGACCTAGCCCATAAAACTAAAAAGAACCCAAATCAAAGACAAGAATCCCTGGTTCTCTGGCTCCCTCAGCAACGAGAGGAGATCCCTCCGACAATCCGACAGAACCTTGAGACAGCACCCCTCAACAGTACATTTAAAACTTCTCCGCCCGGCCAGAAATGCCTACAACAGGCACATCCTCAATGCAAAAAAATAATATTCTTCAGATCAGAGCTGGAGAACGCCAAGAACAGACCATGCAAGCTCTTCGAACTGGTCAAACACCAATCTAATAAACTGGCCAAAACATCGAAAGAAACCCCCAACTGGCTAATATCATCTGAGGATTTCTCCTCCTTTTTCTCCAACAAAATCACAGCCTTAGGAAACAAACTCAGCTCCACCACAAATTCTCAACCCTTCCGGATCTGCCCCCATCTTCTGCGTTGCCCCCACAGGCTTCACCCAAAAACCAAGCACACTGGTATAACTTCAAGCTCTATGATTAAGACTCAGTCTCACAAAATCCTATCTACCTTAAACCCAAACAACCACTTTAATGACCCGCTCCCCTCCAACGGCATAGCTGCCGCCGCCCAATCCATCATTCCTAGCTGGACTGCAATAATCAACACCTCTCTCAGGCAGGGATCGATACCCGACTCTCTGAAAGTCGGCCAAGTTCTCCCCATCTTGAAAAAGCAGTCTCTGGATCCAGCTTCCCCTGACAACTTCAGTCCTATCTCCAATATGCCTCTCTTAGCCAACGTGTTGGAGAAGTGTGTGCAACAGCAGCTAAGCCATCACATCAACAACTTTCATCTACTTGACGACTTCCAATCAGGATTCAGACCTGGGCACAGTACTGAAACCACCATGCTCCATATCGTAGATGATGCCCTCCAAGCCTTTGACCAAGGCAAAACTTGTCTCCTAATACTCCTGGATCTATCCTCGGCCTTCGACACGGTCAACCATGAAAAATTACTCGAACGCCTAAAATTTAGGATGGGATTGGATGGTTCTGTTCTAGACTGGTTTAGGTCCTTCCTCCAAAATCGATCACAAAGATTCCTAATTAACGGTAACCTGTATGCCCCCTCCCCGATCACGGTTGGAGTCCCTCATGGTTCAACCTTGCCGCACACCCTCTTCAACCTTTACCTGGAACCGCTTGCCGAAGTACTACGCTCCGCAAACAACTCTTACCACATGTATGCTAACGAAATCCAGATCTACATCAAAACCTCATCCCTAGAGGAGATTCTATCCCTGAATGTGGCCTTGAAAATGACTGTCCAATGGCTCGCCTCCAATCAACTCAAACTCAACGCAAAGAAAACAGAATTTATCCTAATTTCCCCACCAAAAACTAACCCTGAGATTCAGATATGGATTAAGGCTATCACAGCCCTAAACTGCCCACCGAACATTGTGGACTCGGCCAAATCTTTGGGGATAACCCTTGACTGCAACTTGAACATGCGAGACCACATCAACTCGATGGCTAAATCAGCCAGATTCCACCTGAGCTACCTCTGGAAACTCAAACCCTTTGACGCTCCCGACCTAAAAATGGCAGCAGTCCAGGCACTAGTCATATCTAGGCGGGAATATGGCTGTTCCACCCTCTCGGGGCTACCCAAGATCTCCCTGGCACCATTAAAAGCCTGCCTCAATGCGGCTGCCAGACTTCTTACTGGCACAAGGAAATTCGATCACATTTCACCTCATCTGAAAGCTCTGAATTGGCTTCCTCTCGAGGCCAGAATTCAACTCAAACTGGCATGCATCACGCACAAGGCACTATACTCAAACTCCCCTGCATATCTTGCACAGAAACTCGTGGTATCTGGAAGAACCAGAAACTCCAGGTCCGCCAGAGACCTCTTGCTCGAACTTGCGCACTTGCGGAAAAAAAACCTACTATCGGCCCTTCTCTGGGGCCGCACCAAGAGTATGGAACTCTCTATCGCCCGCCATCAGAAGTATCCCCTCACTGGCACGTTACAAAAAGGATGCCAAAATATTCCTTAAGGCAAAACACACAAGATGATGGACGGAATGTTGCACAATGGCAAAACATTCAACCCCAGTCACAGATCTGGATTTAATCCATCGTTATTTTGCTCACCGAGCCACCGCAGTTCAGACATGGCCATATGCAAATCAGTCTTGACCCTGTGCTTCATGGGAGCAGTCCAGCCCGAACTGCCAAGCCATGTCTTTCCTGGACCGGAATCAAGCATCCTAGGACCGGTTTCTGGCTATCAGCAGTCTTCGGCCAGGATAGCTTGACTCCAGTGGCTTAGTGAGCAAGGGACCCACGTCTGGGCATATCCTTCCCACATAGGGTGAACAGCAAAACCTATTCCTTATGGGCAAATTCCTCGCTTATATTTTCGCCTCACCCCCCTAGAGACATCTGAGACTATCGCTAAGAGTAAATGTATAATGCAAAATGTACATACGTATCCTCTATCCCTTATGTACCCAGCACCCCGCCACATCCTACCCTATTGAACACTTTTGCGACTATCGCCATGAGTAATATGTATAATGTAAAATGTACATACGTATTCTCTATCCCTTATGTACCCAGCACCCCGCCCCTTCCTATACTATTGTGTACTTTTGTGACTTCAAACCTATTGTATACTATTTTGTTCCTGTAAAGCGCTCGGATACCCTAACGGGTCAAGTTTGCGCTCTATAAAAACACTTACATAAATAAATACAGTTCTACACTATTTTCAGTACCCACCTGTATCTGATTTTATTTTGCAACTCTATAATGTGATTGCAAATACTTCATTCGACCATAGAAGTCAATGGAAAAGGGGAAATACATGTCACTGCTTTACTCAAGACAAAGGTTTTCATTAAGGCACAGCTGGTGCTGATTTCTTCTTGCTCTATTTGGGCATCTTTACTAGGAGGATGAAATGAAGGTCAGTAAGAGACTTGAAACCTCTAATGAAAGTAAAGGCGCTCCTGAACCAGTTCCACCTCTATCTTCATATTAAGCATCTCTTCATCAGTGTGATAGCAACCGGTTCCTGATAAAAGGTGTTTGAGAATATACTAATGGAATCCAAAGGTTTCAAAGAGGTCACATGGAACCGGGAGCAACATCTCCAAATTAGTCCATGACAGGAACTGTGTGTGGTTAAGTTTGCAGAATGACCTACAGCACTGATGAGCTGATTAAAGAAAATCATGTCTTCATTTAAGATCTCATGGCTGTTCGCCCATTTGTCTCTCTTGTAGGAGTCCAAAAAGGAAAAGTCAATGCCACCCAATAGGTCTAAAGTGCTTGCAGGTTTCATTGAGACAGAGAATGAGCCTCAGCCATTTCTTCATGTAGAATCAAGCCTCTTATGCTCCTTGTTAAATGGTACTATAGATGAAGTAGCAGTCCTTTTTCAAAAGGAGAGATAATAAAGGAGTCTGGCTGAAAATCTGCTCTCTAATAATGATGAAAAGTCCTAAGTCAATTTAAGAATAGAAGGAGTGACATCCCTGGAAAGTGAATAAGGCCAGGAATATTTAGAATCAGACATACCAAGCGGGTATCTGGAATTGAACAAGTTCTGAAGTGGCGAGTGACCAGAATCAATTTGGTATTTTAGCACATAGATCTGTTTCGACTTTGAAATGTCCTTCAATGCGGACCTTCTGGAGTTTTTTGGTGCCTTGCTAGTTAGCCAGTCATTGAAAGTGAACATGCTGTCACAGTAAATAACAGACATCAAAGGAAAATGCTGTGATTTTTATTAAGACGAAGAGTCAACCGGGGGTCTTAGGACAGTCCTTCGAGTTTCTATGATCAGCAGAGTCGGCCCTCTTACCTCACTCCCATGTCCTTTCAGAAGTGGAATCCAGTCATCTTAATTGTTGCCATTGGAGCCAGATTTTGTACTTCCTTCTAGAGTCCTCATTCAAAAGGTCAGACAGCGCTTGCACGTTCACGGAAATGAGAATATGGAAGGCACACAATACAGAGACTGGGTGGATCAAAAACATACATACATACATACATACATATATATATATATATATATATATATATTTGTTTTTACACAAGGGCTTTGTAAAAACTGTGGTGGCTTTCTAATGAAAGAAGCATTAACTTCTTGACCGCAAAGGGTATAAAACCAACTAAAAACACCTAAAATCGTCAATGAAGATTCACAAAAGGGTTTTCAGTGAAAAGAGCCCTGCATAGGCCAATCTCAGTGCTCAGGATCACAGGAAAAGGAACCCAAAAAAAAATACTGGAGGAAAGTGCTTTCCTAAAGGAACATTACAGTATTTCAACTTTTGAGGCTGCAGCCTACATACCTGTGCTGTCCCCATTTCCTTGTATTTTTCCTTTAAAAAAGGTTTCTGAATTATGTGTTCTGGAAACTGCATCGTAAGTAGTGACCTATTGCATTAAGAATTCAAGTTTTTCTTTTTTTTAAAGAACAAAAAAAAATTGGAAAACAGTCTGTAGATAGGTTTCCAAAGTTATATTTCATTTTTTCATTAGGCCTCAGAGGCTTTGCAAAATGTTTCAAATAGAAAAAACATACATATTTGGACTTCTGGTCAGTTCATCTACTCATCCGTTGAGGGGTCATTCAAGTTTTGCTTCCTGCTATCACCACACACATCAGTGGGTCACTTCGTAACCAGTTGTCTTACACTGAGAGTGAGTGCATTTTGCTTTATCACATGCACAGCTGTATAAAAGAAGTGCATTTCAGGGGATGGGTTTATTTGTATTTCTTTATATGTGTACCATTAATAAATAAACAAAAAATTAAGACAACTTTCTCAAGGCCAGACCAACTGACTTTGCCAGTGCTTTTGTCGATTTTTACCTTAAGAAAAAAGTATTTTTACATACTGGCATGCATTTTTACAGTGCTCTGGGCTCCTACTTGTGGACAGATCTAATCACTACTCAGGATGATTAATAAAGACACCCTAGAGGAGAACAATGATATGCAAAATTCAGCACATTAATAAGAACCACACAATCCAATCATTTACCTGCCATTACAGATGCAGCAAAGGAAGGAACAAATCAGCCTATTCCATCACTTTTGCTGCCACATGTGGTTATGTTATGTTAAATTTCTAAAGTGCACGTTCACCTGCTGGTGTCTTGGCGCTGGAATTGGTTGTGGAATAACCAGTGTCAGAAAAGTTGAGTCTAATTGTGCGCTTGAGTGAAAAGCCATGTCTTCAGCATCTTTCGAAATCGCAGAAAGTCTGTTTCGAGTTTTATAGAAGTAGGCAAGGAGTTCCAAAATTGGGGGCCCTGTATTGAAACCGTTACTCTCCTGTCTGTTTGCGTCTGAATCTGGGGACTACAAATAGATTCATGTGCACGGACCTTATCCTTAAGGAACATGCAGATGAATCTATTGGTAGTCCCCAGGGGAGGTATTTGAAAATTCTTGAAGATATATACTTGGGTCCAATGCAATGTATAACTTTAAACGGGATGCAACCTGTTTTGAACCGAGAGCACTGCTCCACCGGGAGCCAGTGAAGTTCTTTCAGCAGTGGTCTGATGTAACATCGTCTGTCTTGTTGGTAAATAATTCTTGCAGCTTGATTCTGTATCATCTGCAGACGGTGTTTCTGAAGATACATCGCATTTCCATAGTCAATTTTTGATAGAATCAGGGCAATAGTAATTTGGATTCTGATTTTCTGCAGTTTCCGGAGTTGGAAAAAGCATGCTGAGATAAATGAACCAATCTGTGTGCTCATGGAGAGATCTGAGTCTATCTGCATGCCCAGGCTTTTAATCGTGGTCTTCGGGGTGGGTACAGAGTCTAACTCGAGGGGCTAGTGTGCAGGAGTCCAATGCAAATGTTTGTTTGGGGGGATAATGATTTCTGTTTCTTATTAATTCAGTTTTAACTGATTGCTATTCATCAAAGTCTTGATGAATAGCATGGAACTTCTAAGAAAATCCTCAGATTTTGTTGACTCTTTAATGGTGAAGATCAGCTGCATATCGTCAGCATAGTTGTAAATCTTAATCCCCATCTGAGGAAGACTAGACATGAGCAGGCGAATGTAAACATTAAAGAAAATCGTAGAAAGCGAGGAGCCCTGCGGAACTCCACAGCTCATTTTTACAGTACTTGATTTGTAGGGTGAAAGCCACACCGATTGCCTATGGTCCTCTAAAAAAGATTTGAACCAACTCAAAGCAGCGCCTCTGAGGCCAGCTGCATCGATACGGTGCATGTGGTAGAGAGATAGAAACGCATCTAACAGTTCTATCATATACACACCTATATTGCAGATGCAGAAACAAATCTGACTGCCCCCAGCAGGAAGAAAGCTGGCAGGTGGGTATAAAGAACAGACAGCAGGAGAAGGGCGGGATTGGGTAAAAAAGAACAGAGAGGGAGGAGGGTGAGAGGTGGATAAAAAGAACACAGAGCGATATGGTTAAAAATAATGGACAGTGGGATGATTAAAAAGAATGGCCAGTAGAAGTTGGAGTGAGGGTAAGGGTCAGTAAAAAGGACTGGCAGCGGGAGTATAAAAAGAATAGACAGTGGGAGTAGGGCGGGTATGTAAAAAGAATGGACAGCAGTAGGGCGGACAGGTGGGTAAAAAGAGTTGACTACAGGAGTAAGGTGGGTGGGTAAAAAGAATGGACAGCGGGAGTAGGGCAGGGATGGGTAAAAATAACAGACAGTGGGAGTAGGGTAACTATTGGTTAAAAAGAACGGATAGCTTAGGTGGGGTGTGGTTAAAAAGAACAGACAGTGGAATTAGGGTGGGGGTAGGTAAAAAAAAAAAAGACAGACAGCAAGAGTAGCTAAAAAGATGGTAGCAGTATGGCCAGGTGGGTGGGTAAAAAGAACAGACAGCATCAAAAAGAAAGGACAGTGGGAATATTTAAAAGTAACATAAAGCTAGTGTAGAGCAGGGGTGGGTAAAAAGAACGGACAGATGGAGTAGGGTGGGAGTGGGTAAACAGAACAGACAGCAGGAGAACTTTAAAAGAATGGACAGTGCGAGTAATGCGGGCAGTTAAAAATTACAGATGGGCGTGGCCAGTAGCTGTACATGGTGGACACATCTTGAGATGGCTTCTCAGCCCACGTGGCCTTCCCCTGCTTTAATCTGACATCCATTTCCATTTGGTGGGGGGACCCATACCCATGCTCCGGGGCGGTTGTGCAGCCGAGAGGCCCCCTCTCGCTACAGGACTCCATGCGACCTACCGAACTGTGCCTGGGTCAGGAAGCCTGGAGACGCAGCCCGCGATGCCTGAGCGGCCTCCTGTGATCGGCTTGCAGGGTTTTGGAAGGCAGAGACGGCGCTGGTCTGCGCCTGAAGACGAGGTGACGGTGGCCGCATTCAGAGCGGCAGGAGCTCTTGAGGGGTGCGAGCGAGCCCAATTCCAGGGACCACCAGCCTTACTGGCACTGTTGAAGTGCAGCATCTCCCATGGTCAGTCAGACGGAAGAGAGGACGGGCTGCCAGCCACGGGGACAAGTTGTGAGAGCGGCGGAGTTGAGGGACAGTGGCGTGGAGGCCCCCTGAGGTGAGGGGTGGGGGCAGTAAGAGGTGAAAAGGGCACATGAGCGTGTGTCCCCACCTCTTGTCCACCATACGCCCGCAGCTTGTCGGCATAGCTACTGAATATTTTGTTACTTGCATGCTGGTAATTGACCCTGCCACCAGAATGACTGACCTATGCCCCCTAGTAAGTAAGTAAGTAAACTGAGCTTATAAAGCGCATGGTTACACTGACCAGTGTGTCCCCGCGCTATAGTACCAGCCTTACACAGCCTCCCTTGTCATCATATATCCCATTCCCCAGAACAAAACCTCTCCCGCCAACCCCCTAGGGAATAAGTAGGTTTTCAGCTCTTTACGAAAAGCCAACTCTGATGTTTCCAACCGGAGCATCAGAGGTAATCTATTCCATTGTTGTGCTGCCAGAAAGCGAAACGAGCGCCCTCTCACTCTCGCTCTTCTGATCTTGGGGACCTTAGCCTGTCCCGCCCGCTAGATCTCAGTTGCCGGGTCGGATTGTATAGGGTTAGCAGGTTCTGGAGATAATGGGGTCCTTTCCCCCGTGTGATCCGATGGCTCACACATAGGGCTTTGAACTGCACTCGTTCTTTAACTGGCAGCCAGTGTAGTGTCTTCAGAGCTTTCTTGGAGGGACCTCTCTTTGGCAGCATCAGCACCAGACGGGCTGCTGCATTCTGTATGCGCTGAAGCCTCTGGATTCACCTCGCATTTGCTCCCAGATAGAGGGCATTACCTTAGTCCAGCCTCGAAGTAACCAAGGCATGGACTAAGGATTTCCTAGCTATTGTAGGTAATAAATCCAGAGTCTTCCTGAGGCCCCGCAAGATGCCAAAACAAGTGCCTGCAACTCGTCTAGTGTGGTACTCGAACGAGATTTTAGAGTCAAGCCATACCCCCAGATTCCTAACTTGTTCACTGGGTGAGGGTAGAGGGCCAAGCGTCTGAGGCCACCACGCTGAAGTCCATACTGACGGCGCCTTCCCAACAATCAGCACCTCTGTTTTATCACTGTTTAATCTGAGACAGTTGCTGGCCATCAAGACAGCTAGTTCTTGTAAACAAGAGGAGAAATTACTGGCTGCACTCTCAGCTGGTTGTGCCAAAGCCACGACCAGCTAAGTGTCGTCTACATATGACACAACTTCCACCCCATATTTATCGGTAATCTCTGCCACTGGCGCCACATAAAGATTAAAAAGCGTAGGGCTAAGGCTGGACCCTTGAGGGACCCCTTGATTCAGGCTTATGGCTTTTGACCTATATGGTCCTTGTGCTACTTGGAAACTACGATCATGAAGGAAGGATTCCAGCCATTCCCACGCCTTACCAGCTACTCCTCCCCTTTTTAGACACTGCAGCAGAGTGTGATGCACTGCAGTGTCAAATGCGGCACTTAAGTCAAGTAAACTTAGTGCCGCCGTTTGACCCTCATCCACGTGTCTGCGTAGAGTCTCGGTGGAGAAGAGCAGAGCTGACTCCGCCGAGTGGAGTGCACGAAAGCCAGATTGCGTGGGATGGAGCAACTTATAAGTATCAATATGGGCTGTCAGTTGTTGATTAACAACCTTCTCCGCAATCTTGGCGACGTAGGGTAAAAGCGAGATAGGGCGCACTTGAAATCACAGTTCCAATGTTTCTTTAAGCCCTTTGGCTGCATGTAAAGGAGGATAGCTTGGAAACGGACCAAATAAACAAGTTTGCGCTTCCAGGCCTTCTTCATTTACAAGATTTACATGTCTTTATTGAGACATTTGTGACCCCCTCTACCCCCGCCGGGAATACATTCAAGTACCCGATGGGGCTGAGCCCCCCAGTTTGAAGACCTCTACTCTAGGGTAAAGAATCTGCAGCTACAAGTCTCTATCAAATATCTATATTTTGGAAGCACTTTTTTTATTATAAACCTTTTTGCGCATTTTTTAGCAGCCTATCTTAAACAGTTTGTAATGCCAGTTTAAAATAACGACTTGTATATTCACAGTGCCTTCTGTTACAGACTGGAACCGTGTAGCACTAAACATACACAAGTCACTAGTCTCTACAGCACCAACCAGGATTTAGTTCTGTAGCTATCTGGTTACACACACACACACACATACATCTGCAGTGCATTAACTAATGGAGGTTTTCCAATGTACAACCGTGTGTTTCTCACTGATAAACTCAACTGCAATTTATTTTTCATTTTAACGCTGCATTATTTTATATGTAGTTACCTGATGGTGAAAGATCAAAAAAAATGTACAGAATCTTTTTCCCCCCACACTTTTGCCTCCAGCCCACCCCCGCCACCACTGCTTCACAGTTCCCATACGTTTTTTTAAAGCACTTCAACGGCTTCTCAAACACATGCATGAACACGTACACAGCAAAACCAGAAACCACCTTGCACTCCCAGTGCTGGCTTTTCACCACCCGAGTGAGCGCTAAAAATCCACCTATCTGTCCAAAAGCT
This sequence comes from Lissotriton helveticus, assembly GCF_964261635.1. NCBI lineage: Eukaryota > Metazoa > Chordata > Amphibia > Caudata > Salamandridae > Lissotriton > Lissotriton helveticus. The sequence continues at coordinate 194,263,417 of NC_136062.1, read as the reverse complement.
ACACCCACATTCATGTTGGTAAATTTATTTATTTATGTATTTAGTTATTTATTTATTCAATTTATATAGCAAATCGAGTAACACTCCGTCATTGGCCTTGCCCTCTCCATGGAAGAGTGGTAGTGCACCGGAAGATGACATGATCAAAAAATGCACCATAGCAGAAAATTATTTCTCGATATACCATATTATGTTAAATAAATAGCGAGATGGCTCTGTTTTTATAAGCTGTATACTTTGCAGTTTTCAATCAGGGTGGGGTAGTTCAGCCACTTAATCTACTGCGGTCACATTGAGTCGGGTACCATGTGAAGTGCTCTCACGAATGTCAGGGATGAAGACAACGTCGGGATATTTAATTGGTCTGCGCCTTAGACGTTGCTTAGCTATTGGATACCACTGGCCAGACTTTCAGCACGGTGCCCAATCCAAGCGCATAGAAGTCAAAGCTGAGGCAGAACAGCACACGATGGACAGAAGTCTGTGCTCCCAGGCCGGAGGCAGTGAACAGAGGTACAATTCTGTACAAGAGAGGGGCGGAATGAGAGGGTCAAAGGGTCATTGGCCGAGTGCACTGCTCGAGAGATAGATATGATTAGCACCGAGGGGCCACTCCAGCCGGTCAACGCCTCTTCCAAGGCGAACCCCGCTCCGATGCAATTACTGGGAACGATGCGTTGAAAGCTCTCGGCCTGGGACTTGGGTGACAGGAGGACACGCCCCTCTGACGACAGGAGGAAACTGAAGGGCTCTTTGTCATGCATTCTGGCACACGAGCGAGGGGGGGGGGCGGGCAGATGGTACATACCTTGCATGGTCAGATCCGCTTGGGCCTCGATCGTCTCGTTCGCGTTCTCCGCTATGCACGTGTAGGTCCCAGCATCGTCCTCCGTGAGGTCGCTGATCCGCAGGCTTCCTCCCGCCAGGAGCAGCAACCTATCAGAGCTGGAGGCAAGAGCGAAAAGAAGTCAGCTCCTGGGAGCATGCGCAGATAGGATGAACTGTATGCGCCTATGGAAGGGAAAACTCACAGGCAGCAGAGGATCACATGGTGTGCACATTCAATTCAACAATACTACTGACTGTTTTGTCTGTGATACCGTAAGCAGACATCTATTTATTACACTATAGATACACTAGCTTATTTCTCATTTGATTACAAAAGACAATAAAATATCCGTAATACAAGAAAAACAAATAACTGCATGGCCCTAAGTCTTTCTTGGGAGCTGCGGAACAGCAAGGGTGCTTGCTATTGACTCCACCTCAAGCCGCTTTCTTCCCCCACCCCACACTATCTCATTCTTGCATGTTATCTGCACTTCTCCCTTTTCCACGTTCTCCCTTTTCCACGGTTTCCTATCTTTCTCTTGCTCCCTCTTTCCCCCTTTTCTAGCATTCACTCTCTTGACGTAGGTGAAAGTTTCATGGTGAAAAATAAGTCCTGGTCAACAACTTAAAGTGCCAGTGGCCTGCACCCACACACACTGCGAAGGCTGAAAGGTCAGGCATAGCTCAAGTGACACCGATCCTGCACTCAGACTCCAGCAGTGGCATCAGGCACACTGCAATGGTCAGGTAGAGCTATTCCTCGGATATCGAACACCGCACCTCAGTAATGCGCTCACATTTCACTGGTAGTACACCGGATCCAGCTAACATCTACATCTCACAGGCCCAAGTATCACAGCAGACCGGGAATTTTTTATGAACTTTTTTTATAGATTTTTTCGCCATATGGTAAGAACACAACACTGCAAAACGTCACTGTTTTCATAGGATTTATAAAAAGAAAGAAAAAAAAATCACCTTTCCATCCTTGCCACCCTAGCTCTCGATTCTGTGCTCCCTGTATTTCTCTGGCCATTACACAGAGGCGAAATGGGAATAACCCCACCCCACACCGTATCATTTTGTGTTGTGTTGATGTGGCACCCTTAGGCATAGCACTCATCAGAGAACTGAACTTCCACCTCGACAGCCACAGCGACCACACCACCAACCTCCTCGCCAACATCGGACTGAAACAACTAGTCATCACGCAAACCCACAAGGCAGGACACACTTTTGACCCCATCTTCGCAGGAGGAAACAGAACCAACTTCAGCCACACCACGCAACCCCCATGGATGGACCACCACTGCGAACACTTCTCTGTCAACAAACCCAGGCCACCCAAACCACTGGAGCAGAGTCACAGAGGAGCAGCTCAACTCCACCCTCAACTGAGGCATCCCCACTGCCATAACCAGCGCCAACCTCGCAGCCAGAGGACTCTACACCTGGATCTTCAGCTGCGCAGACAAGCTTGCCCGCTATGCAACTCCAACAGACACTGTCACAGGAAAGCCACCTGGTTCACCACCGACCTCCAAGAAACCAGGCGCACCTGCGGACACACAGAGAAGAACTGGCGGAACAACAAGACGACGGAAAACTACACCACCTACAAACACACCCTGACGGAATACCACGAGCACATCAGAAACATCAAACAAACCTTCATCCACAACAGAATCCTCGCCAACGCCAGAAACTCGAAAGAACTATTCAGCGTCATCCAGGAATTCACCAAACCATCCAGCGAAACCACGGACATCACCCCCTCCCAGGACCTCTGTGACCAGATAGAAACATACTTACACCTCAAAATCAAGAACCTCTACGACAACTTCAACCACCAAGCACCAGACGCCACAGCTACCTTGCCCTCAAACACCAGCCAGCCCACCATCGTCTCATGGACACCGGTCACAACCAAAGAGACCACCTCCACCATGAAAGGTATCCACTTGGGGAGCCCCCCCGGATCCCTGCCCACCTCACATCTACCAGAGAGCCGCAATCGCACCAGAACTATGACACACCATTAACACAACCTTCTTGACCAGCACCTTTCCCCGACTACTTGAATCACGCATAAGTCTGACCCTGCTCAAGAAACCCTCAGCTGACCCCACTGATCTCAAAAACGACAGGTCCAACACTCTCCTCCCCTTCACGGCAAAAGTAGAGGAGGAATATTGTCAACGCACAGCTAACAAAGTTCATCGAAGACAACTGAATCCTTGACCCCTCCCAATTTAGATTTGCAGCAACCACAGCACCAAGACAGCCCTACTCGCTGCCACAGATAACATCCGCACCCTCCTCGACCAAGGTTATACCGCAGCCCTGATCCTACACGACCTGTCAGCAGCTTCCAAAAAAGTCTTCCACCGCACAATAACCGTCAGACTACACAAAGCTGGTATTCAAGGAATCGCCCTTGACTGGATCCGGTCGTTCCTCAACGGCAGAAGCCAACAAACCATACTGCCACCTTTCCTCTCCGAACCCACGTAGATCAACTGCGGAGAACCCCAGGGATCATCTCTCAGCCCCACCCTCTTCAACATCTACATGGCTCCCATGGCCGCCATCGTCAGACAACACGACTTCAGCATAATATCCTACAACGATGACACCCAGCTCATCCTCTCCCTCACCAAGGACCCCACCAGACAACTTCCAGGAAGGAATGCAGGACGTCGCATCCTGAATAAGCAACAGCTGCCTGAAACTCAACTCGGAGAAGACAGAAGTCCTCGTGCTCGGGACCACCCCATCAGCCTGGAACAACACCTGGTGGCCCACTGCACTTGGCAGCCCCCCAACCCCCAGGGACACGGCAGAAACCTCGGCCTCATACTCGATACCTTTCTCTCGATGAACAAACAGGTAAACGTTGTCGCGTCCAGCTACTTCAACACCCTTCGCATCCTCCGAAAGACCTTCAAATGGATAACCCAGAGACAAGAAAGACAGTCAGTCACCCACGCACTCATAACCAGCAGATTGGACTACGGCAACACACTCGCCGTCATCAACAAGTCTCTTCTCTGCAAGCTCCAGACAATACAGAACACCACAGCCAGACTCGTCTTCGGTATCCCACAACACAAACACATCAGCCAACACCTATGTAACCTCCACTGGCTCCCCATTGAGAAGAGAGTCACTTTCAAGATACTCACCCACGCCTACAAATGCCTCAACAAAACCGGACCCCAATACCGCAACGAGAGAATCTACTTCCACGTACTCAAGAGAAACCTTTGATCCGCTGACCTCGACGAAACCCCGCACATCCGCAGAGCCAGAACAGGTGGAAGAGGAGCCTTCTCCCACAACGTGACCAAGACCTGGAACGAGCTCCCTATCGACATCAGACGCACCCCCTCCCTGAATACCTTCAGGAAGGCACTCAAGACCTGGCTCTTCGGCTGAATGGAACAGCGGTGTCCCCTCCCACCTCTTACTCCCCCACCCCAGCGCCTTAAGACCCTCAGTGATGAGTGGCACGCTTATAATTCTATGATTGATTTTTTAGAAGAACTGATGCGCTTTTCATTATTTGGCAAGGTTTCTATGCAAAATGGATTCGCATTCCTACTACTGTCCACTCTTCCCTTGTACCACCACGACTAGGGGCAACAGCTTTGATGAGGGATTGAGTGGTTGCTTTAAGTCCAGATGTTGTGTCTAGATGACATATTGCCTATACCTGTGGATCAACGGGAATAGACATACCACATGAATAAAATCGCCAGTCACCAAGTGGCATCTAGTGCAAGATAGGGAATTACTTTTGTCCAGCTCCCAGATTCGTTTAGGAGTCTAATATGTCCTATGGAGATACTAATTAAGCTAAATTAAGTGAAGTGTGGCTAATAGTACTAGGTCTCAAAGACCCATTAGAGCGTCCCTCCAGTCTTATTCCTCAAAAGGGCTTGGATCTCCCTCCCACTTCATTATTAGCGCTGCAAACCAGGGGTGTTTGAGATAAGTGTCTGATATAATCTTGGAAATCCCCCTCTATCCAGCTGTCCAAAGATACATTTGGTCTCTAAAGGGTTGAATTTGGGAAGTACATCGAGTTCTGTTAGCTATGTTTCTTGAGCAAGTCACAATTCCAAGTACCTACAGAATTGCAACTTGGGGTTTGTCTTTCTCCTGCTGAGTTCATATGCTTTCTCTCCTAAACATCACCTAGGTTGGAGATGCTGATGCAATCCCACTTGTTAAACTCTTATACACTGAACGTACATCTTAAAAGCTCATCTATTTAACAGCCCAGCTAGCCCTCAAACTACCAAGATTTTATCAACTTAAGTCTCAGTGACGAAAGAGCTCCCTAGCATTTGGATGCACTCTATTCTGCTTTTCAAATAACATTTGCATTAAAAATTGTTGCATTGGGAGAGCATGTGAATGATCAGTCAAAAAGTCACAATTATGTTACTTGTAGTATCCACTCGCAGTAATGGCATTTTTGAGTGCACATTTTGATTCTTGGGCTGTGCTTTGAACCTGGTTATCTACACTGTGTTCTTGGATAAACAATGCACAGAGCTTGCTCTACCCATTAGGATCTGACGAGAGGACTCAATGTAGTCCTTAGTTTAACATAGTTAGTAAATGTAAATGTAAATGTAGTTGAGCTTATATAGCGCACAGCTACCCGCAGTGGGTTTCCCGGCGCTTGCTTAGGGAACCCTTCCTGGTATTCCCCTGAGAGATAGCAGGGTATCCACAAGGTGAAAGTCAGGCATCCCGCCGCGAGGGGCCGTTGTGGAGATTAAGCAAGCTATTGCCCAGAGTCGCAGAGTGTGAACCCGTGAGTCGAGGAGGCACCGGGGCGAGAATTATCGAGTCCGTGGAATTTTTAGCCCAAGACCCGCCGAGGCGGGGAATTGAACCCTGGTCCAGGACCGATCTCAGCTTCCGGGTCTGCTGCCTCTAACCCCTGAGCCACACTTCTCCACTAGCTAATAGCTAGTAGCTAATGTCATTCCATCGAAGGTTACTGTGCCGCCCTCAGGACTGTTTAAATCAACCAAATTATAATTTAATATTGATTTCTTCTTGGTGGAGGACACCTCACTGCTGAAAATGTGTTAAAGGCGAATCAATTTGTGGATTGGGGAACCAACATGTCTAGTTCGCTGCCTCTGTGGGTCGGGAGCCAGGGTACTACTGTAAAGCTTTCGAACAGTATCCTTAGTCACCTTTCACAATCGGGCAAGTGACCTGCCTCAAGAGGCATCTAATAGGAACTAGAATTCTGTAAACTGTAGGTGCAAAACAGCAGCCTCAAACCAATCAGTAAAACAAGGGTGACCTTCAACCCGCCAGCCAAGAGGGTGGCTCTAAGCCGCCAGCGCAAGGGGGCGGTCTTCAACCTGCCAGCGCAAAGGGGCGGTCTTCAACCTGCCAGCGAAAGGGGGCGGTCTTCAACCTGCCAGCGAAAGGGGGCGGTCTTCCATCTGCCAGCGAAAGGGGGCGGTCTTCAACCTGCCAGCGCAAGGGGGCGGTCTTCAACCTGCCAGCGCAAGGCGGCGGTCTTCAACCTGCCAGCGCAAGGCGGCGGTCTTCAACCTGCCAGCGCAAGGGGGCGGTCTTCAACCTGCCAGCGCAAGGGGGCGGTCTTCAACCTGCCAGCGCAAGGGGGCGGTCTTCAACCTGCCAGCGCAAGGGGGCGGTCTTCAACCTGCCAGCGCAAGGGGGCGGTCTTCAACCTGCCAGCGCAAGGGGGCGGTCTTCAACCTGCCAGCGCAAGGGGGCGGTCTTCAACCTGCCAGCGCAAGGGGGCGGTCTTCAACCTGCCATCGCAAGGGGGCGGCCTTCAACCTGCCAGCAATAGCCAACACAGCAATTCAAGAGAAAATCATTCAACCAGAAAGTGGTCTCTAACTCAACAGTACAAGAGAAGTGCCAGTAACAATAGTGCACAAAAACAGCAAAATAGCACCCTGGCTACAAAGAACAGAAGCTAAAGAACAGAAACATTTCCATAACAGTTCTAGAGAGTACCCAAATCCCCTTATTATACCAGAGCACCAGCCTACCCAATGCATGGAAAAAGCAAGAAAAACTGAACTTAAAAGTGATGAAAGAAATCTAACACTGACAATTATAAGACAGTGATCTGAGTGAAGATACAAGAGTGATCGAGAGCAGCAAAAGCCCAGTCCTCAGCAGCACAAGACAGAAGAACAATGCCCTAAATTCTGCCTGCACAGTACAAGATACACTCTTGAGCCCAACATAACAAGAGAATAACAAGAACCCAGCTTTCAGAAGGACATGAGAGATCCCGAAACCCACTCTTCAGAAGAGCAAGAAAGGAGCCTGAACACAAGACATAGGTTCAAAAGAGACAACAGAATCCGGCACACAAAAAAATGAAATCAGAATTAGGTCATGATAATAAATCCCCAACACATAACAGCTTACTACAGCAAAGAGTCAATATAAATATCATTTTAGGTAAACCATTAAAGAGATTTTTGTTGCTCATTACATTGTGAATGTACAGCAGTCAACGTGAAACAATGCAATAGAGTATACCACTTCAAGGGAGCTTCCTTGAGCCTCAGCCAGAGCAAGTGATTGGCCAAAACCACACAAACTTACAGGTGAGCGCCCCAAGGCTCCAGGTTACATAAAAGCAGCTATATGGTCAATCCATTTGGATGCAGTTACAGAAAGTCAAAACTAGGATCTTGAAAGGAAACTGAAGATAAAAGCATGAACAAGAATTGACAATGCCAATAGGTCTGGTTTATGAATGAAAGTGTCTGTTATGTCCCTGATGGATTTAGGCACTCAATAATGAATCATACATGTATTCTGTCACTCATCTTTGCACCTATGCATCCATTCACTGACTTATTCTTGCACCCCCCCTGATACAAAAGAAATCAAACACAAAAAATAAACAACATAAACAAGATCAATTAAAAGAATACAAGTAAAAAAAGGATATGCTTGCAATAATGAAATTAAACATAGCATCAAGTGTCTTTCTTGATGAGGTATTGAAAGGAAAAATTACTTACCTGAAGACAGTTCTGCATCGTAGGAATCTTCATTGGAGTCATAAACCTTGAATAATTCTGTGCTGCCTGCACAGATTCCGGAACACCTCCAACATACATTCAGTATCCAGGAAAATATCTGCATAGTGTTAATCTCTGGACGTTATTTTCCATATGAATTTCAGTTTAGACTGTCTAAAATGTATTTTACTGTAGATTACTGTAGAAGATTATCAGAACACATCTACTAGAAAGAAGTCCCTTTTAATATTTGCAACACATTGCCATAGAAAAAAAGATGCCCTTAAGAGAAACAGCATGACAGGAAAATACAGCCTGATGGGCTAAACACGGAATGCCTAAAAAAATATGGCCTGTACCTTTAGGCGCCCTAGAGAGACCCTATCTCACAGGCCACTGTAGCAGCAGTTAGCCTCTGAGCATCAGTTCTTAGCACGCAAAAAACAAAGGGTATAAATATAACCTGATTGTCGGGGAGCAGGGAGGGTGTTTAATACTTCAATGAAGATTCCTATGATGCAAAACAATGTCTACAGGGAAGTTACTTTTCCTTCTGCATCAGAGTACCTTCATTGAATCGTAATCCATGAATAGAATACCAAGCTAAAGAGAAAAACTCTGTTTAGCGTCTGTCAGAGAATTATTAACATACCCTGTGAGACCAACATCGTTTGGCTCGAGTCATATCAAATTGAAGTAGAGGAATAGATTCATGAGGACAAGAAACTATTTGAACACATTTCTTAATGTTTCTTGTTCAAATTTAGACTCAGCGTTATTATCCATGTTTAGACAGTGATGTCTCGTAAATGTGTGTAGGAAACTTCAAGTGGCAGCCTGGCTTATGTCTGAGTTAGGGACATGTTTCATCCAAGCTGAGGTTGCAGCTTTAGCCTTTGTTGAGTGACCTTTTGGCAGAGGTTTGTTTGCCATTTGGTAACAGAGAATTGCAATTTAGATTTTGCAATGGACTTCGTCTTGTCTATCAGTGTCCTCTCGTTTGGAAAAAGGTACGCAGTGTGATAGATTATTTGATATGAAACTCAGACTACCTACGGCAAAAACAAAGAATATGTACGAAAATATGAAAGACTGTAAAGGGTTAAACAGAGGAAAGAGCCTGCAATCACTAACTCTATGAGCTGAGTTGATGGAAACAATAAAGGCAGTTTTCCATGGCAAGTGTTGCAGAGTCGCCTTCAGAACAGTTTCAAAAGGAGGACCCATTAGCTTTGATAAGGATCTCTTTACTGGTAGGAAAACCTTTTGAGTCCTTTCAAAGAGTCTTTAACTACATGCATCTTGAAAAAAATATAGTTGCATCTGTGTTTTCCTCAAAGCAGTGATGGTTGCTAAATAGACCCTAATCGAGGCCAACTGGATTCCTGATTGGAGAAGGTATAATGAATAAGGTAGGATGATGTTTTTCTACACAGTAATAGGATCATGGTTCCTACCATGACACCATAAGCAGAAACGTTTCCATTTAAAGGCAAAGCATGCTCTAGTGGAAGGGCATTTAGACACTCTCAAAACGTTCATTTAATCTGCTGGAAGACTTATATGACTATATTGTGTGACCTCAGAAATCATGCTGCAAAATTCAATGATGGAATGGAGAATTCTGCCTTGATGTTTGGAGCGGAGTTCTGGGCCGAGTGGCAGACGTTTGCGCTGAGCTATGGATAATTGCAGGAGATCGGTGTACCACCACTGTCTCAGCCAATCTGGAGCTATTAGTATCAATATGATAGGAGACCTGAATACATTCTATACACTCACGGGATCAGCACAATTGGTGAAAAGGCATACACACAAATGGAGTTGACCAATCTATCAAAAGGGCACTGCCCAGGTACTGTGGTTCTAGAACCCTGGATGCGTAGTCTGGGCAATTTATGTTTTGGATGGAGGCAAATGAATCTAGTTTTGGTGTGCCCCAATCTTTGAAGATGGATACCACTGTCTCATTGTTAGGGACCCACTCGTAATTCTCTTCGTGGTAACTGCTGAGGAAATTCACCTCTACATTTTGAATGCCTGAGATATGAAAGGCTGTGATAAAAAGTCCTCTTGCTAGAGACTAATGCCACATTGCTTGAGCTCGAAGAGAAACGGTCTTGACCTTGTTTCACCTTGTTCATTTATATAAAACATTGTAGTGCAAAATGCAGCTGCACGCCTTCTTAAGAATGTTCCCAGACGCTCCTCAGCCAAGGCTGCCTTACATGACCTTCACTGGTTGAGTATCCCTGAACGTATCAAATTCAAGGCACTCTGCTATATGTTCAAGGTTAAGCAAGGCAGTGCCCCAGCCTACCTCCAAAAGCTGATAACACCCTATAAACCCTTACGGCCATTAAGGTCATCAGACATGGGAAATTTTACCATGCCAAGATGGAAGCTGACAAAGATGGGAGGTCGCTCCTTTTCCACTCTAGGACCTAAATATTGGAACTCACTCCCTTTGGCTCTAAAATTAAAGACCAATTTGTTCCGCTTCCGTAAGGCCTTAAAGACACTGCTTTTCACTCAACGTGCCTAATAGTCTGCTGTAGCTCAAATCAGGTGAAGTTGCCTCCTTCTTCTTTAGTCTATCCCTTGCGCCGGGAAACCCACTGTGGGTAGCTGTGCGCGATATAAGCTTAAAAATAAATAAATAAATAAAATAGTGGTGTTTGTCTGTCTGAATTATGATGTCTTTGAAGAAAAGCTTTGAGAGCTAGGTGAACAGTTGTCAACTTAGGCAGATTTATAATGTTGGACTGTTGTTTTCGAGACAAAAATCCTTGAATGTCAAGAAGCGCCTGTGATAATAGTTTGAGCTGGTGTTGGTTTCTGAAAGGGGACTCCTGACCGAAGGTCGTGATAGTTGGCACACCATGAGAGAGATTGAAGTGCATTGACTAAGAGGAGAATTCGATCTTCCTAGAGACCCGTCTTCTGTGACCAGTGATCTTGCACACACTTTGTTTGAATTGCTAATACTCTATCCTCCGAAATATACACTCTTTCTTTTTCCGTGTTTAAAGTTGCTCCCCAAAAAGTGAGACACTGCACTGGAGTGGATATTGATTTTTCTGCATTGACCTGCAGGCCTAGTGATGCCAAGAGAGGAGTTGTTGTGGCGTAGTCTTGTTTAGCTCTGTGTAAAGAATCTGCTCTTATTAGTCAGTCATCCAGGTATGGTGAGGGATGATCGGAATGTGGAAGTACGTATCCTGGGGGTCTACTGCACTAAGCCAATTGTTCTTCCTTACGTGTGGTAAGATTTGGTGCAGAGTTAGCATGCTGAAATTTTCTTTCTTTATGAATTTGATGAGGAACCGGAGGTCCAGAATTGGCCGAAAATGGTTCATTTGATTTTTCTTTTGGACAAGAAAGCATCTCAAATAAACCCCTTGGTTTTTCTGATATTGTGCAACTTTCTCTATTGCTTTCTTTTGTAGTAATAGGGACGTTTCCTTTTTGAGGTTGTCCTAATGGGCTGTAGTGACCTGCTATGGAGGCACTAGTGGTGGAGAACTTGAAAAGTGAAGAGAGTAGCCACTTCAAATGATGTTTACAACCCATTTGTCCGTTGTGATCTTTTTCCGCTGTTCCGGGAAAAATGTCACCGCTCCCCCCACAGGAAAGGAAAACCCTGGAGGGGCTGTGTACCTCACTTTATTTGGAGAGAAAGGTTTAGCCCTTTGCCTGAGAGGGCTTGAAATCTGCTCTGGAATTGCCTATGAGATTGCCTTTGTTGTTGCTGCTACTGTTAAGGCCATGTAGGGGTTTGAACCCTACGATAGTAGCCTCGTTTGTATCCAGGTTTAAATTGTTTAAAGACCCACTTTTGATCTTCAAACATGACTGCTTTTAGTGTCTCAGCTTTGTTTTTCATGCGTACTATCTCCTCTTCTGTGCGTTGTCCAAAGAGAGATGACCCCGAAAATGTCAAATTAGCAATTTTCAATTCTGAGTCAGGTTTCAAGAACAAAGTCTTAACCAAGATGTAAGCTCAATGACAGCTCACGTGGAAGGCAGTGGCTGGCAGTTCTACAGAGTCCACTGCAGCACTGATGGTCTGATTAGAGATGAGAGCCCTCTTCAACTATCTCCAGGTAGTCTTGCGGTCATTGGGATGGTATATCATCCATGAACAATTTTGCGATAGTATATTACTACCAGAGCCGCTGAATTGGGATTGAGCAGATGGGTGAAAGCAGTACCGCACATTTTCTTGTCTATAGCGCCCATTCTTTTGCTTTCTCGGTCCAGCAGAGCGGTAGTTTCTGGAGTATAGGTGTGCCTTTTCACTGCAGTCACGATGATTGAATCCGGTTTTCGATCAGATTTGAGAAAATCTGGATCTTGTTGTGGAGGCTTTTATTTTTTAAGTAGCCTCAGTGTTGCCTCCTTAACAGTCGCAGGATTTAGGAATTTCTCCTGTATGATCTCCATGAGACCAGGACGAAGTGGGAGAAGAGGTCTAGATGGAGTTCTGGACTTAGAATCTCTAGTATTACTGACACCAAAGGTTGAGGAGCAGTAACTTGAATGTTAAGTTAAGTAGGTCTCCCACAAGAGCATCTAGGAATGTCAGAATGTCTTCCACTGGTGAAATTCTAGATGGTGACTGGGCCAGAGAAGTGGGCATATACAAAGAATCAGTATCTGGTGATGTTGTTTTTGTGGATGGTGTTATGGTGATACTGTTTTGGAGGAGGCGTTTTAATTGATGATGGAGCCTTCATTTGCTAATTGGTCACCTTGAGGTCGCCCTATTGCACTGTCGTACAGGAGAAAGATTTAAGGGCTGCAAGTACACTTGAAAAGGATCTTCTGAAGGTATAGTAGGATGAATTGGTGGAAGATTTTTGTCTGAAGCGACAGTGGGGAAACGTAGCCTTCAGCCATTTGCTGTTAATGTTCCATCATCGTACAAGCTGCAATATTTGTTATGTCATCATGAACACCAAGGTATGCTTTGCGAACAATCTTTGAGACTAAACAACAGGTTTGCTATTTCGGGAATTAGTTAAAAGTTAGCGTAGTGCTTAGAGATAACTTGAAAGTGTTAAGACCATACTAAATCAATAACAATTTTAGAGTTTTTGTTACTGTTAATACATTTTCCATAACATGTTTCACTGCAGTCCCTTTCATATTCTGTGTTGTTACAATACACATTATGAAAATGTTTAATAAATGTCCCATTTCTTTGGCAAACCTCAAGTGTGTTATTCATTAACGAAAGAGAATATGTAGTTCCACTGTGTCTCTAAGCTAAGCACATCTTGTGGGATAACAACCAAAAAATAATTCCTACAAAGTATTGCTCTGTGGGTTGAGTATGAGTTGCAGTCCAACTGGATTTCTAATTTATATTGGCACATTGACAAAGTCCTTGAACCAAGAGGTTAGAAATCGGACCCCCTGCGACTTTGAGGGGGAGGGTGGAACACAGCACTCACAAGTGCAATATAGCAACAAAAAGACCCTTCCACTGTATGCCTCATAAACACCAAAATGGAAGCAAAGAATCTGGGCGCCATAATAGATTCCAACCTCTCACTCCAAGTGCCTTCAATACCATGATGATACAGCACTAGATCTTTCTTCGCCTGGAATTCCCCTGAAGGGTCCACGGTTCAAGAGCTCTAGTACTGTTGCATTTCAACTATGCCAATGGAATATACATTGACTGCAATGAATTTAGAATACCCAAATTTGACAAGTGCTAAACCTGAGCTGACATGACCACAATTACATTTCCCCTAAAGCTCTAAGCTACCTTCTGGCAGCAAAATGAATCTAATTTAAAGCTCTCTGCATTGCCCAGCGCGTATTTCAAGGAATAGGACCCATATTTCTACAGTCAAAATCGAGACTATGATATTAGAGGATCGACCCAATATAGACTGTTGTTCGCTTTTCATCATCACATGTTTTACAGTAACACGGCTGGGAGGAAGCTCCTTTTCTACAAAGATATGGAAGCTTAGTAACATCATCCCAAGACCAATAAGGAAGACCACTTAGCAGCTACAATGAAAAAAAGCATATATAAATTAATTGCTGTTAACTAAATGTACTCTTAACTAGCCTCACCTTACAACTAGCCTGCATCTGCAAACTGTGATCCTGTTTCTCACGCTATACGATCCTCACCTCTTATAATAATGTGCTACAACATGCCTTCTGCAACATGATTGAAGCACTCCTCCAAGTCAGAGGCACCACATCAAAGCACCACATGAAAAAGCTACACCCCAACCCACATTTTTCTATCTGTGCAGACCAGAACAGGGCACTCTTACTTATCCGTCTCCAATTGATAAGTCTACATGACACCGTTCGCCAACATCGTCCGTTCGTACAACCTCAACATCATCTCATACGCCAACAACACCCAGCTGATCCTCTCCCTCACCGAAGACCCCGCCACCGCCAAAACCAACTTACACGAAGGAATGAAGGCCTGGATGAAGAACAGTCACCTGAAACTGAACTTGGACAAGACTAGGTCCTCATCCTCTGCTCCCCATCCTCTGCTCCACCCCCTGCGGCCACCTGGGGCGACTCCTGGTGGCCGGCCTCGCTGGGAGTTGCACCGACACCCATTGACCACACACGCAACCTAGGGTTCATCCTGGACTCATCACTGTCAATGGTCCAGCAAGTCAACGCCGTCTCCTACTCCTGCTTCAACACCCTCCGCATGCTTCGCAAGATCTACAGATGGATCCCCACCGGAACCAGAAGAACGGTCACCCAGACCCTCGATGCAGGAACAACGGCCAAACTCCAGAAGAAACTTCAACACATACAGAACGCCTCCGCACGCCTCATCATCGACATGACCCGCCACAGCCACATCACTGCCCACCTGAGGGAACCTGCACTGGCTCCCCGTCAACAAGAGGATCACCTTCAAACTCCTCACCCACGCTCACAAAGCACTCCACGACGCCGGACCAACATACCTCAACAAACGACTCACCTACTACACTCCCAACTGCCAGCTTCGCTCCGCTGACCTCGCCCTTGCCATCGTTCCACGCATCCACTGAACGACCACCGGTGGCAGATCCTTCTCCCACCTCGCGCCAAGACATGTAACTCCCTCCCAACCCACCTGCGACAGACCCAGGACCTGCTAACTTCAGGAGAATTCTCAAGACCTGACTGTTTGAACAGTAGCAGTCCCAGCCCCCACCCCCCCCCCGCCCTCCACCACCCTCAGCGCCTTGAGACCCTCACGGGTGAGTAGTGCGCTCTACAAATATTGGATTGATTGATCCACACACACACACCTTGAAGCCTCATAAGCAGTGATAAAGCACTATACAAATTCCACTATAGTACAATATTACCCTTCATATATTTGTCTGGGTGCCTCTATTTGTGAAGGACCTGCCCCAGTACTCCAGCGATGCAGAGGAAGGGCAACATTCCTTGAGCAGTTAATAAAACAGTGCAATGCATCCAGTACTGCACACAAGGAGCCTGTTCAGTCTGAGCACTTAAGTCACCCAGGCCTGTCAGTGTACAGATGCTGTAACACAAACCCAACACAAAGGTGCAGCAAATATCCAATAGAGACCAATAAACGCTGAACTGTGAGCAGTAGTGCATGTTTTCTCCCACGAAACATACCAAAATTACATAGCCCTGTACAGCACAAATACCTCTATTTTGCCTAGTTATGTTGACTGAAAAGTGAAGTTTAGCATTCAAAATTTCTCCCCTGGGAAAGGCAAAGAGTTGACAGGATGCCACTTTAAGTGTCTAAGTGTCTCAAACAAAATTTGAAATGAGCGTTCTCCAACAGATTTCCCTTACCTTTCTAGAGCTATTTCCTCCTCGTTTTTGGTCCAGTGGATGATAGGAGCAGGTGAACCAGAAGCAGCACATGGGACAATAACACTCTGACCGACAACTTTGGTTATGGGAGTGGGTTGAACGAGGAATGACAAACGTCTATCTTCACCTGCATCTGTAGAGAAGGACAGAATCGTTTTTAGACAACCATCCAAGATTTTGATTTCATTAGGGTCAAACTGCAACATCCTAAACTGAACACACAGTACCAAAGTGTGACAAAAGCATTTCCATTACCATTTTCAGCGTACAGAACTATGTTGTGAAACAGACATCTTTGGATCCATACTATGTAGCACGTATCTTGTGAATGGCTGGCTATGTCCATAGTAATAAGTTAAAAAAACTAGGAGTAAATGAACAGAATAAACAGCAACGCTTTTACTTAGAACAACATTTATTGCCTTACGGCTTCTTGCAATTGGCAATGTTGCCATTGGAAATTATTCCAAAGGAGAAAACAGAATTACATGTCCTTGATAACCTACCAACATGAAACCTATATCCACAAAGTCCCTGGGTTCTGGACAAATAACCATGGAGCAAGCTGGCCAAAATCACAATTATTTTCCTCACCCAGTCTCTCTGTCAAATACACACAAGTATGTTGTTTTTCCCTAAACACTGCCACAAAATCTACAGTGTTGCGTTTTTTCATTTATTTTATGCGCAAGTGAGAAACAAATAAAGGTTCTACTGAGGTATAAAACGGGAAGGTGGGACCATATATACAAGACCTTTTAGAAATCTGTTTACAGTCAGAGGATTGAATAAGGAGGGTTGGTCGGACAGTCGCATGAAGGCAGACAAGGCGGAAAGATACCCTTTTAGAGTACCCACAGCAGAGCCCTGCTGAACAAGGGTCAAAATAAAAAGTAAAACATCAGAAAGCAGAGCAGAAAGAGGGTCATTAGACTTTTCTGTACAATATGACAAAAGTTTTCCATCTGCAGACGTATACAGCTTGGTGGAAGGATGCCTGGCTGCCAGAATAATATTACAGACTTCGGGAGGAAGGTTGACAGCTATCAACTGCTGCTGTTCAATCTCCAAGCAAGAAAGTGAAGAGTTGACAGGTTTGGATGGAGGTTCCTCCCCTGCTGCTGCAACAGGAGATTCTTCCTAAGTGGAGGCTTGATCGGAGGATCCATGTTCAGAAGCTCGGGATGCCAGACTTTCTGTGCCCAGTCCGGAGCCGCAAGGATGACTTGGACCCGGTCGTTCTTGATCTTCTTGAGAACTCTGGGCAGGAGTGGTGTGGGTGAAAAGTTGCACAGCAGGCCTGAGCTCAACTCGAGATAAAAAGCATCTCCGGGAAAAAGCCATCATGGAACCTACTCAAAACTGCGGACAATGGTTAGATCATTGTGAACTGATCTAACCAAGGCTCTACCTACTGTTGAGAGACCTTGCGCAACCTCCAGGTGGAAACGTCATTCCTGATCCGTTAGGCCTTGTGAGTTTATTTGTGGTGTTAAAGGGTTATGCCATGCTGTTCAAGCCTTATCCAGAGACGCAGGGCACTCTTGGCAAAGGGTCCATGACCTCCACCATACCCTATTTGTTGTAGTGCCACGTGGTGGTGCTGTTGTCTGTGAACCAGTCTTCCCTTGATGGAGGGTGCAATGCCAATCGCATTTTGTGTAGCTCCAACAGGTGGATGTGGACTCCAGATTCTGCAGGACACTAGTGTCATCTTGTCTCAATCTGTCCCAGATGGCTGCCCAATCCCAGGAATTAATCATCTGTCACTACTGTGAGATCTGGTTAGGGGAAGGAGAGGAGTCTGCCTCTGACCCAATCGTGGTTGGTTAGCCACCACTGCAGGTCCCGCTAAGATCTGGACCTTGTCGGAGAGATTATCTTGATGCTGCACACAAACTTCAGGTCCCACTGCAGAGCCTGCATATGTTATCTGGCATGTCTCACTAGCAGGATGCAGGTGGCCATGAGGCTCAGCAGCTACAGTCAATCTCCCCGAAATCCAGGATAGAGGCTGTATGTAACATCTGTATCATAGCCACAATATCCTGGCCTGTCAGGTGTGACTTCAGCATGTTGATAGTGAATGCAGGAGGTTCGCCGTAGACTGGAGGTGGGAGATGACAGCTTGAGGCGAGCCTGCCTTCTGCAAACAGTCATCGAGATAGGGATAGACTGGCACCCCATATCTGCGCAGATGAGCTGCCACCACCACAAACACCTTAGTGAACACCAGAGGGGCGCTGGTAATGCAACACGAGAGCGAGGGAACTGAAAATGGCTGTGGCCTACCATATACTGCTGGTAACACCTATTGGCAGGCAGGATGGGGATGTGGGAATAGGCGTCCTGCCAGTCCAACGCTGCCATCAAGTCTCCTGGTTCCAAGGCAGACAAAACTTGAGCCAATGTGAGCATCCTGAATTTCTTATTTTTGAGGAAGTAGTTGAGGGCTTGGATATCTAGGGTAGGGTGAAGGTCTTTGGCCTTTTTCGGAACCAGAATGCAGTGGGAATAGCAACCACAGCCTACTTCAGGCACTGGACCCTCTCTATGGCTCCCTTGGCCAAGCGAGCAATGAATCCTCATGGAGTAGTGACAGATGATCCTTCGTCAGCCAGGCATTAGATACAGGCAAGGAGGATGGGGAAGACTCGAATGGGCGGGTGTAGCACCTTTGGACGATCTGCTAAGATGTCATGGTGGAGGTGATGGCGGGTCCTGCCACCAACTGGAAGCCCATGATCTAAAAGGGCATGATTAGGAGGCTGTAGCTGCCGGGGGGTGGCGGCTGAACCAGACCGCTGGCTACCCAACCCACGAGTCCGGTATGGATGGCGGCCTGGTCCACGAAGATGCTGGGAACTTGCATGGCTCAGTAACTGGTTAAGACTAGCGTGGTTGAAAGCACCTTCCATGGCCACGAAAGGCAGACTGGGGATGTAGTGCTGCCAAGAGGCCCAAGGACTTGGCTGTAGCCTATGAGTGCTTAAAGTGCTCCAGTGCCGAGTCTGCCTTCTCTCCAAAGAGACCGGTGTCAACGAATGGCATGTCCGTGAGGGAAGCCTGGACATCCCCCTAAAGGCCACCATCGACGAAACTGACCTGCCCAGCGAGTTGGTCATGTCCAACCAACAGCGTATAGTGAACTTTGCTGCATCTCCCGTCTGTAACTGCTTGAGAGAGAATGGCCTGGGCCTCCTCTGGAACTTGTGCTAGCACTTGCGCAACAGTTTCCCACAGGGTGTAGGAATAGCAGCCCAATAAGCATGCGGTGCGCTCACTGACTGCAAGGCTGGCTGAAGAAAACATTTTCTTTCCCAATCTGTCCAGCCTCTTGGATTTCCTGTCTGGGGGAGCGGCAGGGGACATGCCATGAGGCTTGGACGACCAAGATCTCCGGGGTAGGGTGCAAGGTGAGAAAACGTTTGTCCCCTGGAGTGGGCTAGTGGCAGTGGGCACTCGTTCTATTCACAGGAGTGGTACAGGGACTGGTCCGACAACATTTGCCAGAGCAACTTTAGGTTTCCAGTCCAGCCTTGGGAGGAGGAGGGGCCTTGGGCAGCAACATAAAACCAAACAATGAAAAGTTAGTCCCTAGATGCAGCACCAACCTTCTCATAAAGACTTTTTTATTTTTGCAAATATTTTTAATATACAAATTACTAAAATCTTTAGTAATTCAAGTCTAGTTTTTGTTTGAAATGCACCTGTGTGTGTTTATTTTTTTCGAATTACAGTTTTAATGCTTGACATTTAAATCATACAAATTGCTTGGGGGTCCGCAGGTTCAAGCAGTGACTCAATGGGGGTCCTCAGGAGTGAAAAGTTTGGGAACCACTGCTCTAGATCTCGACTGATGTGGAAATTTGGATACATGTCCACCCAACAGTAAATCGTGTTTCAAGAATGGCAAACTAGGGCTGCTTTCCTGCACTGGCTGAGGAACAGGAGGTCTGAAAAAGTTGTAAGGATCTTTGTCGACCTCTAGCATGTCCTTTAAATACTTTGTAGAGTGGGTTTGGCTGTGCATCATATTGTGGTCTTCCTCAAAATGAGAAACCTCTGGTAAATCCTCAAAACTTCAGAAATTGTCAGTAATCTATAGGCAAAGATTGTATTGCAAGAGAGCAGAGAGCAAGACAGCCTTGCTGTCCCTAAACTGCTATAGGGCAGAATCCACTTTTGATCCAAAAAGGTATGACCTATCAATAGGTAAATCCATAAGCAAGTTTTCGACATCCTGCCAAAAACCTGCATTTCTGAGCCAAGTAGTCAGTCTGATCAAAATAAATATGTCCACAAATGTTGCCACAGATTCAACTGTATCCTATTTGGTCTTAATGATTTGAGGAGCTGCTGCTTGGCCATGGTTCAATAGTTCTCTAAAGTTAGCTTGGTGATCAGCAGGCAGTTTAGGTATAATCTCATGAGACAAATCTAGTAAAGCATGTTTGTGGGGCAGAGGCGTACAGACAAATTTCAGGATTCACTGCGTTAGTGGGACTTGTAGTAGGTTGTGGGTTTTGCCTGTGTTGTGTTCGACAATGCATGGCATTTCAGACACTAGGGGCCCTTCAACTATCCCACATGAGCCATAAAAGGATTGCTTGTAGTAGTGAGAGTTACAGTATGTCTATGTGTGGGTGGTGTGTCTTCAAACATTACATGCAAACTGTGCATGGTTGTGTAATATTTTTGGTTCATTTATTATTTACCTAGTAGTATTTACATTTTTGAGGCCAAGATTCTATAAGTGCCAGTAAGCAACAAATGGTAAAAGTGATTTACCTGTAACAGCTTTGTTGCTTGAAGCATATTTGGATTCACACGCGGTGCATTATTCCACCTTCTAGTGGTTGGGTCTGGCACTGTCTCTGTTTTCTTAATTTTTTCTACTTTTGGGCATCAACTACAGGTGAGCCTTGCCAACCCTTGATGCCAAACTTAAACACACAGTGCCTGAGTAAGTGGTTTCATCTTAAGATTCTTTTTTCACTCAATGTAGAGACATGTCTCTCATTGTGCGAAACTATACTGGGGATTTGTCTTGTTGCTTGCGTCAACCCCTTCACTGAGAGGTGAGTGGACATCATGTGAATCCAAAAAAGCTTGAAGCTGCAAAACTACTGTTAATGGTAAGTAACGTCTTTTTTGGGGGGTATGAATCCTTGCACAAATTATGTAGCACCATTATATTTTGAATGGGATGGTATATTTGAGATTTACTGGCTCATTTGTGCTCCTCACTCTTTGAATCTAAATAAACGCTTATATCTACAAAACCATTGTTATACATTCTTACATGTAAATAACATTTTCCGTTTGAAGCTTGTACCTTTTCTGCATTCCCATGTATTGCAGACATTATGAAGCAGTAATAATTTTGTGGGGATGCGGAAAATATATATGTAGTTATAAAAAAGTTGTTTACAAACTTTCTGGCTCATTTGTGCATCCCGACCTGCCTGTTTGCATGGATATCCATACAATAGTGTTACATTAACGTGAAGATAGATTACCATGTGGCACACAAGCATATGTCATCATTGTAAACATTTGCTAAGGTGTAACAAGACTGAATGATTTGAACTATCCTGCTTGCAATGGTCCATTTTGATACTTAGAGATACATAGCCCACACTGGGCATGCCATTAAAAAAAACTCACTTTCATTTGTTTTGCCTCCTGTAAAAAAATAGATGACTGCTCTCCTTGCATCTAGCATGTGTCATGTATTTTCTGATTGAAGGTTTGGA
Organism: Lissotriton helveticus; assembly: GCF_964261635.1. Lineage (NCBI taxonomy): Eukaryota > Metazoa > Chordata > Amphibia > Caudata > Salamandridae > Lissotriton > Lissotriton helveticus. The sequence goes on along the minus strand of NC_136062.1, from coordinate 194,241,924 downwards.
TTTTAAAAGTAAACAGGTAACTGGACTGATTGGTTCACATGGAAATCTGATACCACCTCTGGAATAAAGCGAGGGTCACCTAACACAAGGATGTGATCATATTAACAATCCCATTTTAAGTGTCAGAAACTGGACTGCTTTTTGGTGCGCCAGTTGAAACTAGGTTTCCGGAGCTTTGCCAGTACCAGGCTTAAGTTCCACATTGAGCTGGGACAGAGAGTGGTGGATAAATACTCTTCACTATCTCTAGAAATCTTTGTATTACTAGGGTGGTGAAAGGATTCTTTACCGAAGAACCTCATGTATATGCAACTAGGGAAGAGAGGTGCACTCTCAGAGGCATATGATGGTTTTGCATCAATTAATTGTATTAAATATATCAAGTACCTGACAATGATGGTGTACCCTGTTAGGATATATTGTAAGGGTTCTTACATGCACCAGCGTATTGATTTGTTTCAAGTGGGTGCACAGCATTTGTGTGTGGTAGGGGCCATTTTGCCTCCCTTAGGGCTTCCATCTGGAAGGTGAGATGGCTGAATTGTAGGCTGGACGCGCCAGATGGCACACTTTCTATTCTTGTAGGGTTAATAGGATTTGAAACACTAGTATTTTTAGCATTCTGGTGGCTGTTATTTCCATACGACCAGTGAATCATGTTTGGCAGGCTCCTGGGAGTCTATTAGGATAAGAGCCATATTTGTCTGCTTTCCTTTTTTAAAAAAAAATGAACATTGCTATCGGGGGAATCGATTGTAAAGACTTAGGCAACTATCCCAGACCATTATGTCAACAGTGCATTCCATTGTAATAGCTGGTTATATACCTGGAATGAAAGCTTTGGCATTCTGCCTTTTCATGTGTTGCGAACAGCTCTATTTTTGTTGTTTCTCAGGTTTGGAAGACTGCCCCTCAGCCAAACTCCCACATGGTCAATATATCCTCTTGCCTGCTTAATATGTAAACTTGTACATTTCAATGCCCCAGCAGGTATATTACTACTAAACAAGATCTTTTAATGAACTGCTCAACTCCAGCTATGTGTTGCTAAATTGGATGAGAGATGTGTTTTGGTGCCTCCTTGTTTGTTCAGATACATTTCAGTTATGTTGCCTGCTTGGATTTGTACTACTTTATCTCAAATGTGAGTGTATGTGGAAATATGTCAGTGCTAGGAAAACTGTTTTCAGTTTCAATACATTGTTGTGTTTTTCTGCCTCTTTGGGAGCTTAGTGTCCTTTGACATTAAGGTCTCCCAAGGTTACCCCAACCTGGGTTGGATGAATCTGTGGTGGTGGTCGCTGTGGGGACCGATTGCTTGGTCTGCCTGCCTTCTGTAGTTCCCTGTGTAATTAATTTATTTTACTAGATCTTTCCAATCCATTGATGACTGTGGTCATTAACACAACAACCACTCTTGAATGAGTCTCATATGTGGCATGGTGGAGGGAGTTAAGGGAATACACAAAGCCATCACCCCAGGTTTATTTGCTGCAACTCTTTTGGATCGACCTGAAAGGCTTAGTTGACATCGTTTTCATTACCTAGTCTATGCTGTTCTGGCACAATTTGAATGAGTTTGCCTTTAAAGTCAGTTTTCTAGGTGGGGGTGCACAAGTATTCCCTGCTTTGTCAAGTGAGTGGCCCCCATCATGAGAAATTTTGTGAAAGCTCTGTGCCGACTTTATCCCAAACCGTAAGACATTATACCGGTAATAGGAGTTTTCTACACTGCAAAGAAAAGAAACGTCTTGTGGCTACTGTTCAATGGGATGATGAAGTAGTTATCCTTGAGATAAATGGTCACTGCATTTTCTCTATAATGAAACGGTTAGATGGCTTACTGTAGGGTGGTCATCTAGAATTTCTGTATTCCAATGAAACTATTTAGGAATCGTAATCCCATGATTGGTATTAATGTCAGATCATGTTTGGGGGGAAAAGTGAAACAAGTAAATGTACTGTTTCCTCTCTTGGTAGTTTTTTTCTGTTGCCCTTTTCCTCAAGAGGTCTTGCACTTCCTGATGCAGCAGTTTTAGTTCTGATGCTCTGCAAACCCTCTATTTTTGGCTGGATGTTTGAAGGCATTTTTCAAACCTCTGGCTTGTAGTTTTCCCATCGTTTCCGTGGTGTTGTCATTGTTTGAGACCTGTTGTAGGAATATGTCCACTACTGTAATAAATTTGATTATTATTTGAGAGGGGTGACTACCCACCTTAAGGAATATGTTTAGGTTTATTATTTATATAGTGCATAGCTGCCCAGATATGGCTTCCCAGTGCTGCAGACTGAAAAAGACAATTTTAGGCCTACCAGGACCTAAGAGACTGCTGTTTCCTAAAAAGAAGAGCATTCCACAGTCTTGCGGCCACATATCTGAATAAGCGTATGCCATGTCTTGATCTGCTAAATATAGCCAGAATGGCTAAGTGAAAACCAGCAGAACGCTAGGATCTGGAACGGTGGTGCGGCTGAATCAAGTGCCTGAGATGGATCAGGCCAGATCCAGAGAAACACAATATAGAGCATTACGTTGTATTATTGTTTTCCACTGGTAACCAGTGTAGGGTTGCAAGCGGAGAAATATGGATTGGTATTTGAAGATGTGTAAAAGAAGCAGGATGCAGCATTCTGGATCACCTGGTAGATGGCTAGTGGTGGAACATGTGGCACCAAGATGTAGAACATTCCCATAGTCCGGGGGTGAGGTAATAATTGCCTGGAATACAGTCTTTTGGATAGGAAGAAGCAAAGTTCAGAAGAACTTTTGGAGACTTCTCAGAAGCTCAAAATAGCATCCATCCAATTTGTTGATCTAAACATCCATGGAGAGATTGGCGTCCAACCAGATCACAAGATTCTTGGCCACCGGCCTGGCTGTGAGAAGTGAGCCAAAGTCATTCAGCCACTCATAAGGAGCCCACGTTCGAGATTAGTTCCCTACCACCAGGACTTCGGTTTTCATTCCCTTGAGCTGCAAGCAGTTTGCCCCATCCAGTTTGATACTGCTGAACGTCAGTTCCTATGAAGGTCTGGGGAACAACCAAGTGCAGGCAATAAGGAGAAAATCAACTTAGTGTCATTAGCATAGCAACATGAAACCAAATGATTCCACCAGATCTGCTAAAGGCAATAAATAAATGCTAAAAATAAACGTTGGACTCGGGGACAAAACCCTGAGGATCTCTGCAGTTGCTTTAACAGTCTCGGAAATGAAGGGATGGTCAATGACCTAAAACTTCACCTATCTGAAAAGAAGGAGAACCAGGCCAAGTTATGAGAAATTGTATTTAATGCTGAACTGAGATTGAGTAGAATAACTACCACCGCTCTACCCTGATCAAGTGCCTACCTCAGCTCTTCCGAAACGGCTATGAAGGCTGTTTCAGTACTGTGGAATGCAAACCAGATTGAAAAGAGCCAAACAGATTGTTGGTTTCAAAATACCCAGCCATTTGCATGTTGGTGTGTTTTTCTAGCACTTTGGTGGGAAAAGGTAATAAAGAGAGAAGTCTGTAATTTCTTATCTTTGAAGCATCCAGTGGCACTTTTTTAAGCAATGGCTTCATATCGATTCATACTGACAGCAGTACTGAGGTAGACATAATTACAACCCTTGTGAGGGTTCACCCTCTGTCACTAAATTAACCTGAGCTCCACCTCCTGGTAGCTTTGGAACATAACCGACAGACTTGATTTAGGGCAATGAGTAAAGTATGTATTCTGTACCAAAAACAGTAATAAAGTCAAAATGCAGTACAATAAAAGCTCCAAACCAAATTAGAAAGATAGAGTAAAATCTAATAAGCAAAATGACACCAAAATTGAAAAAATCCATTAACAGGACCCGGAGATTTGAATTGTTGAAGTTTTATGTAGAAATAGTGCCAATGATGGTTTATCGTCATGGTAGACAGAGGCACAATTTGATGCTGACCGTGATGAATCACAGATCTGATACACCAACCAGGTTTGCCCTGATCAAAGATTTTATCTTCTGACGTTAGTCCTTTACGTCCAGATCCACCACAGGAGTACAAGACTAAAAAAAAAAAAACTATGACCTCAGGCAAAGTACCTAAAGACTAATAGGGTGTCAGGCAGAGGCCAAACTACAGGGTCCAGAATAAAAGACTTATTTTGACAAGTCGAATTGCAGGGTCTAAATTGCTACAGTCAGGCTATAACGGTAGGCTTAGAGACATGCTTTACACTGTCATAATACAATGACATAATAGGTGCTGCAGTCCTTTAGTGATATTTAACATAGAGACCCTGGGTACATTTTGAAACCTTCACTATGAACTCATACGCAAGTTAAATTTACCAATTACGAGAATGCCATTCGAAAACTATTTGAAGTGGGAGCATGGGTACTTTACCACTGGTTAGGAGGATTAAAATGTACAGAGTTCTAAAGCCAGCGAAACATTACAGGGTCCAGTAAAAGGCTTAACACACAGGATTATCATGTAGAAAAGGCGGATTTCTTTCAATTGGGTTTCCAAACAGGCTCACCTGCGAAGGGCATGTTAATTATTAATGCCTGCACTTTAGGGCTGTAACCTGAGAACCTGAGCCAAACTGTCTGCTGGCTATATCGTTGGCCCTCAGTGAGGACATCAGACGTGTATTTGTAATAGTTTTACCTTACTGTATGACAGCTTTTGACTTCTTTGTATATTGCTCTGGCAGGTATTTCCCGAGCTCTTTGATTTTGTCCCACTGCTGATGGCTTTACTGCAGAACAAGGCATTTAAGCTGACAATCGGCCATTGGTTGGCTTTTGACTTCTCCATCTTACAGTCTATGGGGGGGGGGGGGAGGGGGTTGGACTATACTGTTTGCTGATGTCTTTCCAAAAAGGAGAACCACATAAGGACCAAGCCCCCAATGCCACAGTACTGGAGTCTGTGCAGAAGTAAATCGTGGGGCACAGTATGGAAAGCCCTCGAGAGGTCCAGTAGTATCAATACCGCTTTTCCACCTCAATCAAGAGTGGTTTTAATGGTGCCAGAGACTTTCAATACGGCTGTCTATGTACTTAAGTTGGCTCTGAACCCCGACTAGCTGGGGTGCAATGCCTGGGTTGCCTCTACAAAGTTAGTGACCACAGTGTTCACATACTTCTCCATAGCCTTGGAGAAGTGTGGCCAGCACAACAGTGTTGTTGCTGGCAATAGAGGGATCTGCTGAGGGCTTTTTTAGGAGTGAAAGAATTTGTCCATGTTTCCAACTCTCTGGTATCAATCCCTCGGACACAGAGAGATTTAGGACCACATTAACGGCTGGATTGATCACTTTAGCGATAGAGGCCAATATTTTGGCCAGACAAGGGTCTAAGGGGGAAGTGGATTTCAACGACTGCATTATTTTAAGGGACGTAGTCAGCGGAATAGGGGGGGAATTCAGAGAGTCTCATCTAAGTTGGAGTAGACTAGAGGGGGCAAATCTATGTTGCCATCTCTGGCATGAGGCATGTCCCCAAAGGAATCCTTGATGGTTTTAATTTTATTATAAAAGTTTCGCGCAATGTGGCTTGTCCATTCATAAGTGGGAGTGAAAGGGCTCTTAATTGCGTTCAGGGAGGAGAAAGCCTTGACAATCCTATACAATTCACGGCTACTATTCCCAGCCTGTTCAATTTTGAGGCCAGAAAGGATTTTTCTCCCTACCGGACTTTGGCATATTGGGCCTTCAAAGCCAATTGATAGGTAGTTTTTTTTAAAAGACCTGGAACTGCTGGCCCTTGGCTTACAATGGAATAGGGACCGTCATGGTTCCTTGCATACTCTGAAGGTAATCAGGAAATTATGCTTCATATTCAGCATTAGAAACAATTTCAGCTGGAAAACTGACTTTACTCAAAGACTTTCACAAATTTAGTAAGCTAGGCTCAAAATTGAACAGATGTGAACAATTTGTATATGATACTTATGCCTGTAGATAATTATTGCAATGCTGAAACCAATTCATATTAACACAACAATGTCGTCTAAGGGCAATTTGATGAAGAAGGCAGTCAGAATTTAAAATAACCACAAACATTTTACTTAGCTCTTACTGGTCTTAAAGCATCTTAAAAGACTGCATTGAAGAAGTTGACAATTAAGATAAGAGAGGTAATCTTAAATTTGAAATCAACAGAATAGTGGTGAGCAGAAAGTTGACTGTCAGAATCTTTGCCAGGGGCCCCGGACAACAGGCTCTAGCATTATTATTTAAAACCATCTGGGAAAATGTACCTACATTCTTAGCCAGAAAGCAGAAAGTAATCAAAGAGTTACAACCTCACAGTTAACACTACCATGAAAGCAAAAAGTTTTACTAATGAAACAAAATGCCTTCTGGAAATTGGCAAGATGGCCAAAGTACAAGGACAGATGCATGCACTACGCTCAGGACTTAAAAAGGTACACATGAATATTAGAAGGGTTTGGGTCATGGTAAATTAAAACAAGCATTTACAATGCAATGGTTTCGCCTTTGGAAAAGTTAGAGCTATTGGCATTGCTCATGACATTTCTTTTTTTTTTGTTTACTTATAAATAAATGGCATTGTTATTTACATTGCCAACAGCTCTCTCAGCCCACACAGCTCGCTCAGCTCTCACAGCCCACACAGTCCACACAGCCCACACAGTCCACACAGCCCACACAGTCCACACAGCCCACACAGCCCACACAGCCCACACAGCCCACACAGCCCTCACAGCCCACACAGCTCTCACAGCCCACACAGCTCTCACAGTCCACACAGCTCTCACAGTCCACACAGCTCTCACAGCCCACACAGCTCTCACAGCCCACACAGCTCTCACAGTCCACACAGCTCTCACAGTCCACACAGCTCTCACAGTCCACACAGCTCTCACAGTCCACACAGCTCTCACAGTCCACACAGCTCTCACAGTCCACACAGCTCTCACAGTCCACACAGCTCTCAGTCCACACAGCTCTCACAGTCCACACAGCTCTCACAGTCCACACAGCTCTCACAGTCCACACAGCTCTCACAGTCCACACAGCTCTCACAGTCCACACAGCTCTCACAGTCCACACAGCTCTCACAGTCCACACAGCTCTCACAGTCCACACAGCTCTCACAGCCCACACAGCTCTCACAGCCCACACAGCTCTCACAGCCCACACAGCTCTCACAGCCCACACAGCTCTCACAGTCCACAATGCAGCAATCACATAACACTACACATGCCTTCACAACACACCAATTAAAGAAAACTCACAATCTAAGACGGTTTGTATTGTTCACAAGTCATTCCATGGAAACAACACTGGATATTTAACTTAAGTCTCCATCAACCACAAACCAACAAGGCACCAATGATTAACAATTAAAAGAGGGTTGTTGTCCTGGGCAAATCCAGTGGGTAAAGCTCATTCCTGTGCCAGAAACCAATACCTGAATGGTTTGGAGGACTGAATAAAGGGTCACAGTCGTGCTTGATTTAGCAGGAACAAGTTCCATACCCTATGTCAACGAGCTGTGCCAGGTGAAGTAGATTTCTGACCAGATGTTTGCTTTCCCTAGGGAATCCAGTGGGGTGAATTAGGACAGACAGCTAGCCAGTGATGCCTCTGTGGGTTTGAGGTCGAGATCTACAGGATTGCTTCTCTCACTGAGCACCCCTACCCGCGGGATGTGGAAGGGGAGAGTTCACCTCACTCATTTGTTTCTATACTTTATGTTTAATGCTCCAAGACTACAGATGCCCCAACCTTCCAGACCGGGAATTTCCTAGGACAAATCTTGAGTCTCAGGGACGCAACCCCTATCTAAAAGTGAAAAGAGGTTTTCTCTGGGTCAGTCATATTTCTTCTCAATAACATTGCTGTATGTCGCCCATTGGTCCCATTAATAACCACACTTAGGAACGCGTTGTGCAGGTTGAGACACAAGTGCATATTTTGTATTGTAAAAGTGAACGGCACATACACCTCACCTGTTGGGCCTTAGTGTCACGGCTTGGATCACAGACTCACTGTTAGACAGTCTCAAACCACTCCTATACATAGAAATAACCTTCGCATTAGTGAGTTAAACGGTCATCACTGATATATGTTGTGATCTGCAGATCTCGAGTTTGAATCCCAACAGGGCCAAAGTTGGCAATCCTTCCTACCGAGGCTGATAAATTGAGTAGAATTAATTTGGAAACCGGTAGCACCTAATAATTACTTCTTTTAGAAAGGGCATGAGAATGGACTCAATAGGCCTACATTAAAAAATATTGTGCAATATGGTTAATGAAGCTTAAGCTTTTGTTCCAAAGCTCTCATTCCTTGAGAATTCTGAGATTAAATGTTTTGAGGGCTGCGCGTAGCATATTTATGCGTCCAGAGCGCAGTAGTCCACTTTTACAGAGGCCCACCACAATCACCTGCAAACGCCAGTTAGGCTTAACCCAACCTTACCAGGTATGAGTATGAGCTACTTGGCCTAGTTAATCACTGGGAGATAATAAATATATTCATTGTGTGCCGCTATCTTGGCACCTTCTCAATGTAGAATCATATTTAAGGATTGCGGCAATACGGATGTGTCATATCCTCTTCATGTGTGTGTCATATCTATTTCAACTTTCTGCACTGATCACACCTGTGGCCGACATCTCTCGGGGTTGTCATAAGGATTTTCTGATACTAGACGACTGCCTCTGACAGGCCAGGTGGGTTGAGGCAGCGTCACTCACAGGAAAGGCCAGGGCAACTCACGCGTTGGGAAAATTCTGGATTTCACTATAGCTCGTGACATGTGAGTGGTCTTCCAAGGTCCTGCTGCTTGTTCAGAGTTACAGACCCCTGAGACATTTCTCAGCGACACATAAGGCCACCTCGCCTCACAAAAGTGAGATGCAAGGGTCTTACAACAAAAGTTTACATTTCCATAAACAAGTACACATCCCAGGTTTGAGTCTTGTTGATTAAACTCAATAGATCCCGTTAAGGTGTCAGAGGGACCGGCTGTGGTTCAATTTCTGAGACCAGAGAGGCTGGCAAAGAAGTGCCCCACAATGCACTGCGAGGTCCCCTACCAACCTTACCTCCTCGGATCCTCGTGAGGGTTAGCAGCTGCGAGAGCGCCATCCTGAGACCGCGGGCGGCTCCAGGAGCCGGAAGTGTCCTCCTGACACCGGCTCAGTCCACAGACAGGTCAGCAGGAGAACTGGAAGGAATCCAGGCGGGAGAGGAGGCTGCTCCCCCCGTGACAGCTCCCGGAGCCGCCGCCGCTTCTTCTCCCGGCATCTACCGCCTCTGCTTCCACACATGCCGCATCCCCGCCAGCCCGGGGGTGGCATGGGTGCCCGCAGGGTGGATCAATCTCCCGGGACCCTCAGCCCAGGCTCCCGCTCTCTGCCGGCAGAGACAATATCCAGGGAGGGTGCCTCGTGCAAGCTGCTCTCCTTTGCTGCACCCTAGGCACTACACCGGGGCTCCGAGAGAACAACAAACTTGCCAGCCCCATCCCAGATGCCGCACCCCGCCCCCTCCCCTCCTCCCAGCGGCAGTAGAAAGAGAGGAAATGTGCAGGAACTGACTGCACCGCCGAGGTGCCCCGTCCATTGTCATTTCCCGGCCCCCTTTCCTTCCCACAGCCATTGCCTGTAAAGAACAGTTTAAAAGATGTACAAACACTAGTGACTTTGTGAGTACACTCATATTTGTACAAGCAGTTTGTTTATCTTCCTGTGAGTGTGTGGGCGTGGCGGGCAAGGGTGCAAACTTGTGGGGTGCCTTAAAAGTTTTAAACCTGATTTACTTTCCTTCGAACCAAACTTGTACCGGACAAGCCATATTTTCCGATATATTCATCCAGAACAATTCTTTTCAATGAACCTTTCAGGTTGATTTATCATTTCAAAGGCAACAACCCTCAATGCCGACAAGCTGTAACAGCAACCCATGACGCACGCAAGCCCCGCCCAGCAGCCACTTCCCTTTCCATGATTAGTGTGCGCAGAGATTTTCAGTACGCTCATAGGCCAGGGTAACTGTCACTCATAAAGACGTCCGGGACAGCCATGAGACGCTTGAGGTGGGAAACCAAAACATAGGTTGAGCCATTGAAAGAATGATTATGTAAATGAACATTTAAACGATAAATCTTAACAAGCACCTACGAGGACACGGGGAGCGGGAGGGGGCGGGACAGCGGGGGGGGGGGGCGGAGAGGCACACGGAGGGGGGCGGGAATGGACAGCGCATCTGACCCGAGCTCCAGAAACAAATCACTTTCAGTGAAAGGGGAGGGAACGGGAAAAAACGAAACTCCGCTCAGGGAAAAAATCTCGGGAACGCCCCCGAATCTGGTCCGGCCTTGACGGACAGATCTCTGTTCCAATGTCTAGCCTCCATTTATGGAGCTAGCCAATGGAACAGAGGGCGTATTCCAAGAGTCCCTTACTGAAGACTAGAGATTTCTCTGGGGGCGGAGCTAACGCTCCGTGCCCCAGGCGAAACCTAAAAATTAGGGCATATAAAAAATAGCACGATTAAGCTCTTTAGAGAGCATTTGGATTGACTTGCTTAGTGTGTAAATGATTAGCACACCTTTCCTGATCTTTAGAGTATACATGGATTTAAACCATCAGTGTATAAACTATCCCAACTGTCCTCTGAGCAGAATAAATCTGTATTCAAACCCAGTAAATGATCCTCAATTAACCTAAATGGATACAAGTACAACAATTCTCATGATAAATGCTCAGGGTTATTTTTCATGAGAAATAATTTCTCTGGCTATAATTTAACAATATACATCGGCTTTCCCATTTGTTGCATACCACAATACACACAATGAAAAAAATCAGTGTTCTTCAACCATTACAAAGCATGGTACACCTATGCAAAGTCAATGAAGAGAACAAAAAAATCTTACCTGGCAGAACCTTAAGCTCCACTTCATCACTGTATTTAGAAGAACCGACATTCTCCACCATGCAGCGATACTGGCCCTCATCACTCTGGGTAGCATTGCTGATTACCAGGGCTCCGTTGGGAAGTTTAACAACACGCTCATCAAGAAGCAGTGGCTCTCTATCCTGCTCCCATCTGACGAAGGGCACAAGGTCAATGTTTATTTCACAGTTCAGGACCACACTGTCTCCGGCATGCACCGATGAAGGCTCAGGCTGACCAGTAAACCTTGGGACACCTGAAATTGGGAGAGTACAAAACATCAACTGACTGAAAAAATGTATGCTGTAACACCAAAATGAAAGTGCTAGACAACGCAAAACAAACCCCTACTATAAGGCAAATCAATGTTTAGAAAGTGAATTTTGCAGACCCTAGAGACATCAGGAGGGAGGGAAATCTCTAACAATACAGGGGTTTCTATTACCTTCTACCACAGAGGTAATTCAAAGTCTGTAAGAAATTTAAAATTGCTAGGCCCTTTGTTTAGAACACACACAGGACAGTTGGTTAAAAGATCGTATAGGAGCTAAAATGGTGCAATACAAAAACGAATTAATCTCTTGGTCAATTACCATAAACCCAGAGATTCCTATTCAGTATTCCCATAAACATGTAGGAGAGGCTGAACGGATCTGACATAAATCTGTGTCTAGGTCTAGCCAAGGCTCACCACCAGTAGCGAATCCCAGGATGGTTCTGCCAAGATATTTCTACAAATTCCTGAATGTGATTCTTAACCAACTTTTATAGCCACAAGAGTCAGGTATTTGCATTTCAACCAAACTCTTGATCCTTGGCTTATGAGATTCCAGATGTCCTTCCAAAGACAATTATACCACAGAATGTGTAATACTTACCAGTAAACTCTGGGATCATGATCCCTTTGGTCTATGCATGTTATTACACGCTGAATGTATCCTACCTAATGAGGTTAGATGTGCTATTTAAGTAATAACATTGAAAACCACATTGGTCGACCAACAGTCTAACCATTTAGAGCATTTCCCTACCAACTAACCTCGAGTGGCCCTTCTAACTCAAGCAACTGATTGATCTTTTATCCTCACCAGTCCACTGCAAACTATCATTCCTCAAAAATACAAATAAAGGGTAGAATTAATTAAGGACAAACTACCTTTGTGAGTATTCAGATAGTTGTAGTCCATGGTCTCAAGCCTCCTCTTAGCTGCCATGTACCAACACCATAAACAGGACTGGAAAAGGCTTTGTTAAAATGATTTGGTCACTTTATATGTTGTGTTGCATCACACCATGAGTGTGCTGCTACAGCGAAATATAAGCAGCCTCTTCATGCACAGGTTTAACACCTAAAGCCCTAGCCCATACCTCAACCACTTTATTCTGCTATTCCAGATTGGAACATGGATATGCTCCAAGCACAAACATGCTTCTACCTTACCAAGAGAATAGATGTGAGTGACCAAGCCTCATTCAAATAGGTTGCACAACATTTCCTGCATAAAGTGAGCAATGCTAACAAAACAGTCTGGAATAACCTATGCAGAGTACAATGGGAACATGCCTTTGGAAAGACACCGATTTTGCATTAACAGTGGTGAAAGAACAAAGTACTGGAGGAGGCTAAGCCTCTCGTATCGCCTTTGGAGTTACTGAAGATCACCAAGTGGCAAAAGTAGGCACTACCACGTTGATGCCATGAGTAACAGTCAAGAGGTTGATAAAAAGATTATCAAATTTCATAGAGCGTGTATGTGTACCAAATCGAATTGAAGTCTTTTGAGACATCTACACTGTGTACAGATAGAGTAAGAATTAAGTTATTGGTTGGAACAGCAGAAGAACGATTTTCTTGTTGAGAAGAAAGTTAGTTTTTTAGAATAAAGAAGGTGCCTGTTTACAGTGCAACATTTTCTTACAGCAAACTAAATACAGAACATTTAAAAGGAAGAGTTTGTCTATCCTTCTTAACAAGGTGATAGGGGTTTATGAAAGCTGTTTTTCATCTCACACGGAAAATGTGATCAGATTATAAGTTACAATGGTTTATCAAATAAAGATTCAGTGTCAAAACAGAGCTGCCGCCGCGGTGCTCAGAAGATACTTCCTAGCAGAGAGAGGTTTGTAAGTATGTACAAAGATTTTGCAGTCCTGTCACCCTGTGCCAGAAAAGCTTAGATATAATTAAAGGAGGGTGTTAAAACATTAAGTTATTTACAAGGTGTTGGTGGTAAAAGCAAAAACCTTTATTCTTCTACTGTGGAGTCCTTTCTGGCAGCATACACAACAGCAGTGGCTGTTTCTTACAAATCCAAGTTAGCAGATGCTGCACTCCAGAAACCAGTCGGTTAAGGTCAGCAAAGGAAGGGAGAGCCAAAATCGGATCTTCTTGCTGAATCAGGTAATACAGGTCCTGTTAGAACATCCCCACAGTAAGGCAATGACTGTTTGGGTTCTCCAATTTCTTGAGAATCCTGTAAAGGAGTGGTGTATGCAAAAAAGCATAGAGGAACTCCATAAACCAGTCAAAATATTGTGTTGGCATATGAACAAGGCACTATTGCCACAAGAACAGCTCTGTGGCACTGTGCTGACCATATCAGATTTTGGTAAAAGATGACATTTGTGTAGATGGTTCTCTGAGCCCATTTGATGTATCCTGGAGCATTTAAGCCTAGTCGGATTTTGTGGAAGACTGGACGTTTATGATTAGTAAAATGAATGGTTGTAGAGGAGTCACTCAACTAAGAGTCCGAGCTCTGCCTTAAGGCCATGTAGGTGCTCCAGTGCCGTCACGGTATGCATGTCTTTCACTACTGTCAAGTGGATACAGTAATGCTGTATCAGTTTCTATTCAGCTTGATTCCCACAACTACTACAGGAAATAAAACACAGCATATTGCCTGGGCCTAGCATGGGAGAAAGTTTTTGCTGTGCTCCAGATTAATTCTTACCATGTTGCTGAGTTTGACTTTAGTACATATAGCCTGGCTCAATCAAATCCTCCTAGTGACATGAAGCCATGGTAACGGCAGAGGCAACCCATCATTCTCTAATGCCATGTTAGCTGAAATGCACAGCTCAAAAACGTACAAAAGCTTTCCCCAATACAGAAAGACTTGGGTGCTATTTGTGAAAAGAACAGAAACGGAATCTTTACTTTTGGAGGCCCCATCAGTTTCCTTTGTATCTGACTTGGAGGCCCCAAATGTGGCTAAGGAGGTATGTTCAGTCTTCTAAGAGCTCTCCTCCACAAGTCTGCTTACTAACCTGTTACACACTTAGTTTATTTTCCAATTAAATAATACTTAAGATTAGGCACTGAATCCTGACACAGGCTTTGCCTGAAAAATAGCAAAGTCCATTCAATTCTAATGGAGAATAAAGCAAGAATCCCTTCATTTGCTCGTTTGTGGGCGGACGATATGACCAACCAGATTAAGAGGACAAAGGACACAGGCTCAGCACAAGTTATCTTTAGTTGAAAATGTATTGAAAAGCTGTCTTGCAACCAATAGCACAAAGCAAAAGTGTCTTGGCCAAATTCCTTTGGCTCTGGGTGTTGCATTTCACACCCTAAACCACATCAATCTAATTAGCCATCTTTACGAGACGGAAGTGAAAGGTACTGCCCATGACAGATGACTGCTTTTTTCTGTCTAGGCCCTGCTGTTCTCCATCGGCATCACCTCAAGGTCTAATCAGGTCTGTTTATAAGAGTTCACTGGTATGGCTTACTAAAAGCCTGGACCAGAACCATTACCTACACAGATTCTCATGCAAACCGACTCTTAAAAAGCGGTTGTATGTATCTCTTTAAGGTTCTATCTTGCAGTAAGAGTGGGTGAATAAAACCATTTTAAACTTAATGGAAGCAAGATCGAGATTTATCTGTGATACCATGAATACCTGTGTATCCAACTTCTAGCAGAAGATTACTGACCATTGCCCTCTGCCTTACTATGAACTGAGCTTTAGCTAGGTGTGCTTTTAAATGATGAGCTTTTGTTTGCTCCTCACACGAAGATATATAGTCTATGCCTGCACATTAATCTCAGTGCAGTGCTTTGTTACCAAAGGCTGAGTACTACCTGGTAGGAACGCTGCTGTTTGTTCTAAGGTAGACTACTGTTTGAGAAGTTATCAAGGTATGACCTAATATTTGATCCCTTAGCTGCCATACCATAAGAATGATGGTCCTTGGCTGGTCATCATAGCCATTAAGTGCTCGCAAATATCCAGTGGCATGGCTAGTCCTCACTGACTGCTTGACCATATACACATTCAATTTAAGGTGCAGTAAGAGGTCATCAAAGCCAGATAGTGATTTGGCTTGCGAAAAGAACAATTGTTACTTACCTGTATACGGTGGTTCTCCAGTATTGGTGTCTTTCATAGATTCACATGCTTGAATATTCCCCGTCGTCGAAGTGGGAGCCCCACGGTAAATAAATTAGCAATAAAAACAAAAATATATGTATATAAAAACATAATTACATACATTCTAAAACCATAAATACTTATAAGTACCAAGGAAAGCATTAACACATAGGAAAACATTAGAAGAAAAAAGCACTTTCATAGCACATCCATGTTATTATGTTAGTCCAAACTATAGCCAATCAGGCGCAAGCACCCCTCTAGAACCTTCTCAGAGGCTCAGGCCCTCAGATTTTTGTAGCACAAGAGTGACAAAGGAGTCTAGGAGGAGAAGCGAGCCTCTGAGGGGAGGTAGGTGGGTCGCATGTGAATCTATGAAAGACACCAATACTGGAGAACCACCGTACACAGGTAAGTAACAATTGTTCTTCTCCAGTATTGGGGTGTCTTTCATAGATTCACATGCTTGAATAGAATAGTGAGCAGTAATAGCTGACCGCAATGCAACAATAGCAGTGTATTAGAATACAATGCAATGAAACCACATAATGCTGCCAGACAGACAATAGTACCCATACAGGTCGGAGGGAAGGAAAGAGGCTCACCTTATTTAAAAAGATTACAAAGCACCGCTTGGCCCACTGCAGCATCAGCTTCGTTGATCGTCTCAAGGCAGTAGTGCTTCATGAAAGTGTGCCTGCTGGACCACGTGGCTGCTCGACATATCTGATGAATCGGCACACCAGCAAACAGGGCCGTAGAGGATGCTATCGCCCTGGTGGAATGAGCTCTCACTGAAGATTGAAGAGGCTTGCCGGCCTTCTGATGACAGAATGAGATTGTTGAGGAAATCCAACTTGCAATAGTTGGCTTGGTAACAGAACGCCCCTTGCGCATGCGTCTGTAAGCAACGAACAGTTGATCAGACCTACGAAAGGGCGCTGTCCTGTCGATGTAGAATTTAAAGCATCTTTTAATGTCCAATGAATGCAAACGTTGCTCCGCCGGAGATTGGGGATTAGCGAAGAAAGTTTTTAAGAACACTGGTTCATTGAGGTGAAAATCAGTTGGCACCTTAGGCATGAATACCGGGTTGGTGCGAAGTACAACACAGTCCGATTTGAATTGGAGGAAAGGAGGCTGAATGGTAAAGGCGTGGATATCACTCAGGCAACGTGAGGAGGTCAAGGCAAGAAGAAGGGCCACCTTCCAGGTAGAAAATTTTAAATCCGCTTTGTGGATGGGCTCAAAAGGCGCCTTCACCAATTGCGCCAAAACAACATTGAGATGCCAGGTAGGAGGAAGACGCCGAATGAACATCCCGAACAGCCCTTTGAAAAACTGCTGAATTACTCTGTTAGAGTAGAGAGAGGAAGACCCATCCTGCCAAAAACAAGATATTGCCGCTAGAAAGATCTTCAAAGTGGAGTGGGAAAGTCCTGATTGAGCCAACTCCAGAAAGAACGGCAGAAGGTGAGCAGGGGAGGAGTACACGGGATGGATATTGGCAGATGCACACCAGTGACAGAACCTTTTCCACTTTAGCTTGTAAGTCTTTACTGTGGATAGAGCTCTCGCATTGGCAAGAACGTCTCTACATGCTGGTGAAATATTCAAGTGAGCAAATTCAAGGTGCTCAGGCTCCAGGCTGATAATTTGAGAGAGGAGGGGTCAGGATGACAGATCTGACCCTTGTCCATTGTGAGGAGATCCGCTCGAGGAAGAAGGAGGATGGGTTCGCACTGAGAGAGAAGCAGCAGTTCAGAGAACCAGTCTGGTCGAGGCCATCTGGGAGCGATCAGGAGAATGTGGCACGGCTGTCTCCGCATCTTCCAAAAAACTCGAGGAACCAGCGGAATCGGCGGAAAAGCGTAGGCGAATAGATTGCACCAGTCCATCAAAAGGGCATTCCTGCACGACCCTTGATGGGGAAGCCAGCTTGCATAATATGGGCATTTCCGGTTCACAGGGCTCGCAAAAAGATCCATGTTTGGGTGACCCCACAGCCTAAAGATGAAGTCCAGAGTCGGCTGATGCAGCACCCACTCGTGGGTCAAAGACGCGGACCTGTTGAGGGAATCCGCTAGGATGTTGGAGATGCCTGGTAGGTGAACCGCTGTCAGGGTAATTTGGTGACAGAGTGCCCAGTCCCAGATGCTCTGTGCCAGCTGAGAAAGGAGCGGTGCCCTGGTGCCGCCCTGTTTGTTTACATAGTGCATACTGGTGGTATTGTTGGTTTGAATGAGCACTGATTCTACCTGGAGCAGAAGATGGAAAGACTTGAGCGCCAGGAAAATAGCCATAAGTTCCAGTCTCTTGATGTGCCAGTAACGTTTAGACAGGGTCCACTTGCCCTTTATGGATAGCCCCTGAAAATGTGCGCCCCAGCCTTCCAGGGAGGCATCAGTGGTGAGGACGAGTTCCGGAGCGTAGCTTAGAAAAGAAGTACCGGCAGCGATGTTTGACGGTTGAGCCCACCTTTGAAGAGCGGACTTCATTCGAGCAGTCACTAGGACCAGATCGTTGAAAGAGCCGGTGACCTGACGCCACTGTTTGTCTAATTCCTCTTGAATTGGACGACTCTTGAGCCTGCAATTTGGGATCAGGGAGATGCAAGAGGACGCCATCCCGAGAAAGGATTTCAATACTGAAACTGACCCTTTTGAACGGATGAGAGCCACTAGGCATAGAATCCGAAGCAGACGCTCGTGAGACACAAATGCCTTCGCCAGCTTAGT
Source organism: Lissotriton helveticus (assembly GCF_964261635.1). Classification (NCBI taxonomy): domain Eukaryota; kingdom Metazoa; phylum Chordata; class Amphibia; order Caudata; family Salamandridae; genus Lissotriton; species Lissotriton helveticus. The sequence goes on along the minus strand of NC_136062.1, from coordinate 194,223,886 downwards.
ATTCAGAGTGGCACCTAGAAAGGTCCTGTCGGGAGCTGGATCGACCTGAGACTTCTCGGTGTTGATGGACAGACCGATGGGAGTGGAATAGAGTCTGACAGAATCGAGTGTCCAGAGACGCCTGATGACGAGATTGCGACTTGATGAGACAGTCGTCCAGGTAGCGAAAAATTTGAACGCCCTTCAAACGTAGATATGCCACCACCGGAGCCAGGACTTTTGTGAAGACGCTAGGGGCGGAGCGAAGGCCGAAAGGCAGAACTTTGAATTGAAAGTCTCTGCGCCCTACCCGGAAGCGCAAGTACTTCCGGTGTCTTGGACGTATCGGCATGTGGAAATAAGCGTCCTGGAGATCGATGGTGTTCATGAAATCGTCCTTTGAGAGAAGGCGGAGAATTTCCACTAGCATGAGCATGCAGAAGGATTGGCACTTCAGGTACTTGTTTAGGGCTCTTAAGTCAAGGATCGGACGCCATTCGCAGGACTTCTTGAGGACGAGGAAAAAGCGGGAATTGAATCCCATCCCCTTCTGAGACTTGGGAATCACTTCATTGGCATCTTTCTGAATCACGAGGCGAATCTGATGAAAGAGTTCCTTAAGTTGAGCCGGAGGTGGACCAGTTGGAGGAGTGTTTGGAGGGAACTTGACAAACTCCAAAGCATGGCCTTTTGATACAATGTCCAGCACCCAACGGCCGGAGTTGATTGAAGACCAATTGGAAAAGAAAAGGGAGATTCGACCTCCAACTTAGAGCGGGGAAGGCAAGTCATTGCTTCTTAAAGGCGGAGCCTCTGTAGGAAGACTTTCCTCTGTAGGACATGGAAGACTTGTCGATAAGACTGCTGCGGCAGAGAGGAATATCTCTGATTTCCTTGGCCGTAGGAGTGGTACTGGTTGGATCTGCCGCGAAAAGAAGAGGAGGTGCCGCGTCCGCGCGCACCACGAATAGGCTGTTTGCGAAACTGCAAAGTCCTCATAGTCCTGACATTTAATAATCAGTTCCGAAGGGCATTGAGCCGCCCGGAATCTATCATCTTCCTCCTCATCAGAACCAGAGTCATGCTCTGAACCAGTGGCAAAAAGAGGTGATGGAGGCTGAGAGTGACGTGGAACCGGAAGCTGATCCAAAGGCACATGCCGATGTTGGTGCAGAGGGTCAACAGCAGAAGCCCCTGAACCGGATAAAGAAAATGGCACCAGAGGCATTGATGCGAAGGTGGACGTCGACGACATCAACACCGCCGACGGGACAACCACCGCGACGACGCCAAGACCACAGCCGTCGACGACGAAGCCGCCGTCGATGGGGCCACCGTAGACTGAGCCGCCGCCGACGAAGAGGCTCTCTTCACAGAAGGCGTAGACGAAAATCTTGATGTCAACGAGACTGCCTTCTTCGACGTCGACGAGATCGGAATCGTCGACGAGACCTATTTAAAGCTCACACACACACCATCGTCAACACTGACATCGTCACCACTGACTACGTCAACGCAGCCGCCGCCGCCGACCCGCTGGCACAAGTCGTCGTCAGAGAGCCAGAGACCGCAGATTTTATCATCTGAATTTAATGTTTTTAATGGAAACATGTGTAGAAGAAGCCATGGACGCCTGAGAGTCAGATCTCGAGGGCGTAGACGTAGCAGGAAGAGGTGGAGACGCAGCAGGAGCCTTCTGGAGTTGAAGTTTCCTCTTTTTTAGAAATGGAGATGGTAAATCCTGTACACTGCTGCGTTTAGAAGTGGCTCTAGACACACCTGACGCACGGCTTTCTGCATCAGAAAGAGGTGAATCCTTATCCTTCAACCTCTGCAACCACAGGAGGAGACGCCCCTCCCTGTCCTAAAGGGTTTTGGTTGAGAAAGTCCTGCACATTTTACATTTGCCTACCTCATGCTCTGGATAGAGGCAGTAAATACACTTCTTGTGAGGGTCTTCTGAGAAGAGTCGCAATTTCCCACAAGAAGCACATGGACGAAACAAAGACTTCTTACTTGAAGATATCTCCAAAAACTGTAGAAATCCACAAAGTAGTTGAAAACTGAGCAGAGCTTAGGGAGACTCCCTTCACACGACGTGCGGTAGAAAATCTGAGGGCCTGAGCCTCTGAAGAGAAGGTTCTAGAGGGGTGCTTGCGCCTGATTGGCTGTAGTTTGGACTAACATAATGACAAGCATATACTATGAAAGTGCTTTTTTCTTCTAATGTATTCCTATGTGTTAATGCTTTCCTTGGTACTTATAAGTATTTATGGTTTTAGAATGTATGTAATTATGTTTTTATATACATATATTTTGGGTTTTATTGCTAACTTCGACGACGGGGAATATTCAAGCATGTGAATCTATGAAAGACACCCCAAAACTGGAGAACTACATTTCTGTCTGTCCTCTATATGGTGTTAGCTGTGGCTGATGTGCCTTTAACGCTCTGGCTGTGGAACCAGCTCCCTTTAGAACTCTCCAGAGAAAGAAACTCAAAAAAAGGCCTATCCTGACCCAATTCTGAAAAATATAGCAAAGGGAGATGGTTAGGATTTCAGTTGTCGAGCAGCATTTTAGTAACTTTTACTCCGACCGTCCCAAGTCAAGGTAGTTGACCACACTCTTTGCACAAAAGGGATGTGATCAACGCAGACTGTGCTGGAGGATTTCCCATAATCATCGAAATAGACTACCCATGTCCTTTCCAAAAGCTTCCATGCCAACTAGAAGCAGCACAGAAATTTTCAGAAAAATAAAAGAAGCTGCCTGCTGCATCAACTTCCCGTCCTTACAGGCAGTACCTGTCCCCTCCCTTGTCTTTGTGGATTATCAAGCAATAAGAGGGTCGGGGTAGGAATTAACCTGAATAAAATACATGAGAAGAGGGAATTCAGCCAAAAACGACGAGCACCACAAGAAACTTAAGCAATTAAGAGCAATTCTCCTAATTACTTCCTTACAGAGCTCAGATTTACGGTACAAAGCCAGTCTAAAAAAATTGTTGTATATACCCGCTAGCAAAAATAGCATTTTATCAATGAACAGCGTATAAAGAAAAAAAGTAGAAGAAGCAGTTCCAGCAGTAGTATAGCTCTAACTTCGGGGATTTATTTTAATGAATGGCTGTTATTTTTCTAAATAAACTGGCGAGGTCTAATTAACAAAAGGTACCAGAGGGTCTCAAAAAAAGCGCCCAGAAGTATAAAGAAGTTACCCAAGGCACCCGCACCTCTAAATTGTTACGGCACAGGAGGCTCTCAAAGGATGAGGAAATTACCCATCAGTCACCATACGGATCCGCCCTTCATCATTTGGGATTTTATCCGGACCACCCGTCTGAGAAAATCAGTGCCACAATCAGAGGTCAACCCGGTGGAAAGGGGTCCCTCGGAAAGTGTAGACACTAACAGTGTGGTCTACCACTCGATGTAAATGAGTGGACTAAGAAAATGGGACTGGGGTGTGCAGTGCAAGAAAAAGTGAGTGAGAAAGAAAACCAAGACAAAATGTGTATTAAAATTGGTTTAGAGAAAGCACAAGATAATATTTATTCTATGTGTGCCTAAAATACCAAGATTAAAAATATGTGCGACCTTAAGCAGTCTAATTATGTAGACTGCCTGAGGTAAGGGTGGTCGACATGTTTCTGCAATATAGGGACTATTACGTCCTTGCATTCATCAGGACCAGAACTAAACAATTAGAGCTACTGCACAACGTGAACTAATAATAAGTGAAGTGAAAAGAGTGACACAAGGAAATGTAAAACAAGTGCTCGCAGTCACCTGAATAATCCGAGTGCCCTTACAGTCTGTGTCGATCACTTGATCTGTAAGGTAGACTAGACTCACCTCAGGACTGCAAAGGCGGTATAGATAAGCAATGAGGCATACGGTTGTTTAGGCCTAAATATGCCTTCTTTTCAGGAGAAAAACTATTCACTAAAGATGTACTGTGTAGCTATGGAAAATATTTCTCTTGCACAAACAGTAATGGCCCAGAGATTTTCAAAATGACTGATAGTTCAGTTTTCACACAATAACTCTAAATCAAATAGGAATCATTCATAAGGACCAAGGGGCCAAAACTGGTGGGTATAAAAGTATAAAGAAGAAAGTGTTGAATATCCTAGCGAGGTGAGTTACATTGAAGAACGTTTAACTTGTAGTGCTGGTCACGCGAGAGAGTACTCTTTCAGCCCCTCCCACAATCTCAGCAACAGCATCTGAAACTCCATATGTTCTTTCAGAGAAGAGGCAGCTTGAAAACCTGCATCTCCATGGTAACACCCACAACTATGTGCAGAGTCCTAGTTCACTGTGCTCCTGGGTAAAATTGTCATCTATTTCCAATATGCTGAGAGGTAACAGCAGAACATATTTGAAAGGATCTCGCCCAGACCACATTTTACAGGCGTTCCATGGACTGCTTATCATTCCAGTAACTGTTCACGTGGAGAGATTAACATTAATATTTAAACAGAAAAGGACAGGAAGTATTCTGCTCAATAAACTGACTATGTAAGCTTATGCTTGACAGTACGGGCATCAACGGCATAATTATATCCACCAATTGAGTAATTCTGGCTCTGGGGTAATTGCTCCTCTTGCATATTGCACATATCCCTACATGATGGTACCCATGTTCTCCCAACCCTAGCACAGTTGTGGTAATTCTTGGAATAGGGTAGGCATCCATGGTGTGATGGTTCCCTCACCCAACTCTTGTAATGCTAACCCTTGTATAATAGAAATTATTAATAAAATAAAGTGCGCAGTCACTGCCTTCAGCAGCAAGCCATCCCTGCCGGACGCCTTGACATAATGGTGGCAATTCTAGAATAGCCAACTGCTGCATACTGCTGCTACTAGTATAAAGATCATAATAACTCGCCTTCAGTGGATACCAACGGCTAGTCTAAACCAACACTTGTCATAATGATTGTCCTACCTTAACTGAGGCAATCCTTGGGATATTGTGAGTTTCCATTGAAAAGATGGTACCACATGAGCATGCAAGGCAGCATCAATCCCTGTATTGCACTAGTACATGCAAACACTTGATGAAAATGACAATTTGATGTTTGGGCAACAAAAATGTGTTTCCTAAAATTCATTGATTAGATGACACAAAAAAGTCTTCTCGTGAAAGCTTATACATTGGTAGAAGTGTGTTTATTGTTGCAACATTAATGACCTATGTTTGAAAACAAACGGTGGTTATTTTCAAACACTGCAAGCCGATTTTTTGGGGAAAAATGGAGTGAAAATCACTACTGCTGTATAGTCTCTAAGATTGGTATAATACATCTGTTTGAATTTGCAAGGCCTCAGCTACCGGAGTGAAAGCACTGGTGAACGAGCTTCTGCGGTCTGCCTAACTTTGCAGTTAACTGACTGAAATAGTGAGATGTGTATTTTTTTTCACCCACTGGTAGCTTTGTGTAATACAAAGGGTAGCCCAAGTCTTTGTACCACTCTCTAAAAGTAATCAAGTCTTACACGCGGTCACCAAACTTCTTCAGTTGTCTAGACCTATCACCAGCCCTAAGATAGTGAAGATGCGTCTATCCAAAAACTAATGTGAACCTAACTATACTGGAAGGAAACTATCTATTGTATTACACAAGCTCAAGCAAAAACGAGTGCTAAATCCCACACCCTCTTCAGGCAGGATGTTGTAAACACATTCCAGCTATATAATAAGGTTCACCAGTAGTTGAGGAAATTAATTTGGACAGACAGAAATGAAAGAATATAGTACTTAGGGATTAAAAAAAAGCAGAGAAAAAAAGCAACAGCAAGGAAATGAAGGACAGAAAAAAGACAGGGTGGAAAAGAAAGAAAGATAAATCGTGGAACAAAGAAAAAGATTGGAAAACTAATGAAAAAGAAGGAAAAACTAAATGAAATTGGGAAAATATAAAGGGAAAGCAAGAACCAGAAAGCAAAGGGCATGCAGGGAACAAAATGAAGACAAATACACAAAAGGAATAATAGGAACAAATAATAGACTGAAAAAAAAAACAGGTTAGAAAGTAAAGAAGAATGCAAGACTGACAGAACAGCACAACCAAGACATTAATGGACAAGTCAGGGACAAAAAGAACAAGCATTAGAAACACAATAGGTCTCACAATTGTGAGATTTAGAGTTATTGGCGTTGTAAATGTATTTTTGTAATTTATATGTTATGCAGGGGATGTATGTTGTGTGTAGTGTAAATATGTAGTTTGGTTTGCAATTACTAGTTTTGTTAGTGCGGTGTGAAACTGTGTTGTGGGTTTCTTTTGTAGTTGAATTATGTGGTAAGGTGTGTAGTTTAATTATGTGGATAGGAATTATATAGTATTGGATTGGAAGTATGCTTAGTGGAATTAAGTGTTTTTGTGTGTAATTATGTACAATTTGTTTGGTGGAATGTTATGTAGTTGTGTTTAATTTTGTGTTGTGGTATTGAATAATGTGTTATGATGTGTGATTATGTGGTTTATAATGGATGTATGTTTTTTGTTACGTTAATGTGTTGATTATAAATGTGTGGTTTGTTGTGGTATGAAATGGAAGTGTTTTGAGTTGATTTGTGTGGGCTTGAATTCTGTGGCGTGAAGTGTAATTATGCTGATTATAGTATATGGTGTGGAGTGTAATTATGTGGATTGTTGCTATGTGATGAAGTTTGTTGTTTTATCGTGTGTAGTGCCTACAAATCAAATAAAACATTTACTTTGGTAGGAAAGAAACACCTTACACAAGCACCTTAATATGACCGATACGATCAATATTCTATGATTGGGCCAATGTTTGAAACTAGTAACCAAAGCGGTTTTGTTGATAAACTTCGTAGAGTACTACAATGCATATAAATACGTTTTTTTTAACAGGATCAATCTTTTGCAAACGCATGTGACAAAAGCCCTTTGTTATTTGGAGGCAGGGATGTCTGGCGGGAATTCAAATGGAAGGCTTTAGGCTAGCATTCGCACCTTCTCAGCTTTACAAGCACCAACATTTATGTGGCAAGTACCACAGAATGGAGCGACACGTGTAATGGTAAACCAAAAAGCAGCCTTGCACTGCTTTCATACATAAATGTAAAAATGCACGAATCTATCAAGCTTGGCATCGTAGCAACCTCCCACAGAGACATGATCTAAAGCAAGATGTAGTTGATTTTTAGGCACAGTTGCCGTTTTATTGTGTTTACCCCCCTCCTCGCACCGTTTTTAGCTTATAGGCAACGTAGAAACGCACAGCCTTTGTACAACATAGCGCACAAATGCTCATTTAAATAAGAATTTTTGTTTATGACAGTTTCCCAACACTCTCTTAGGAACAAATCACCAGGAAGCAGTTAGCCACTCCAGCGCCATGAGACCCTCACAGGTGATTTGTCCCGCTTTATAAATCCTGATTGATTGATTATTAATGATGTAAAAAGCATAGGAGCATGTGTGGGCCAAGTATTAAATGTATGTCCTACACCAAGTAGTGTGCTTGCGAGATAACAATACTAGACAATTACATGCTCCTGGATTCAAAAAAAATATTTGGAAAGGTGTTTCACAAGATGAGTGGCTGCATGACAGTTATTGTGGCCAGACGTTTTCCCGCAGCAGTCCCTGGAAAACATTATGGTAAACCATGTTTTAAAGAACATTTGGCCACCAACTTCTGTCAGAGTAGGCCGTCATTGAAATATCACTTTGCCGGGTGCTTTTATATATAGACCAAAATATGTGGTGCTGCTTCTGCTGTGTACAAATGACATTTGAAAAAAACGTAAGAAACATTTTTAACAACTTAGCTTGGGGAATACTTGGATATTTATTTATGCCAGTGTTAGATTATATTGTGGGAATGCTACTTCATACTGCACCATGTGCTGATGACCCTACAGGGACATCTAGTAAGGACCTGCAGTACGGCACCCTCTCACGCTTAAGATGGGGACATCTAGTAAGGACCTGCAGCACTGTTTCTTCCCATGCTTAAGACAGGAACATCTAGTAAGGACCTGCAGTACTGCACCTTCTCACGCTTAAGACGGGTACATCTAGTAAGGACCTGCAGCACTGCACCCTCTCATGCTCAAGACAGGAACATCTAATAAGGACCTGCAGTACTGCACCCTCTCACGCTTAAGACAGGAACATCTAGTAAGGACCTGCAGTACTGCACCTTCTCACGCTTAAGACAGGGACATCTAGTAAGGACCTGCAGTACTGCACCCTCTCACGCTTAAGACAGGGACATCTAGTTTGGACCTGCAGTACTGCACCTTCTCACGCTTAAGATAGGGACATCTAGTAAGGACCTGCAGTACTGCACCCTCTCACCCTTAAGACAGGGACATCTAGTAAGGACCTGCAGTACTGCACCTTCTCATGCTTAAGACAGGGACATCTAGTTTGGACCTGCTGTACTACACCCTCTCATGCTCATTTTAACTGTGTCTGGAAATATAACATTCCTTTATATTTCGGACCTTGTGATACGCCAATAAAAGGTGACTGGCGTAAAGAGTTTTGAGACAGAAAACTTCATGCACGGTTCCATTTTATAATTCACCATTAAAAACGTACCATCAACGGATGCCGTTTTCTCCAGAATATAAATGCTAAACAAACAAGGCTGTGAATTTGGTATAAATGAGCCTAATGCATTGAACTCAAACATTAGTTATGAAGTTCTAATTCAAACTAAATCAAAAGCACATTGGTAAACAAAGTTCGATTCCGCAAAAGATTTGGACACACCAGGAGCTTTACTGCGTGCTTAACATAGCACAAGAACATGTAGAAATTGATATCGATGAGAGTATTTTTGAGAAAGTTTGTCAATGAAGAACGTGAGGTATCGCTTCTCCTCGAGTTCTGATTAATTCATACTGCCACATTTAAACTTCATTCATCAACTCTTAACTATATTAAACTATTGCTCTGGTGTTCTACAGATAAGTAAATAGTAAACAAATGACTGAATTGCAAGTACCACTATTTTAAAAGAGGATCATGGGGAAAAACTAAACAAGGCAAAAACAAGTGCGTGCCCTACCAAAAGAAGCTAAAAAAACAAGCAAAACCCCCAAATGACAACAAAACAGGACAATAATAACCTATAACTTGTAGCTGCCGCTCGCAGGCTCGACCCTAAAAAATGACCCATGAAATAAGGAGGAACCTGAGGAAGGCCCATTAATGGTAAGGTGGAGGTGCCAAAACACAAAAGAGAGGAGCAAGACAAAGAGTAAGAGTTAGCCAGAATGCGAAGAGACCGGACAGAAAGAGAAGAAGCGAACCATGAAAGAGAAAGAGAAGTCAGGGAACAAAATAGGCATAAACCTGCAAAACTGACTGAATAATGTTGCACAGAAAGCAAGTGGAGAAAGGAAAAGAAAAGGGTATGTCTGACAACAGACAGAATTTAGCGGCGAGGGCCAAGCTCAGCACACAAAGTGGAAGGTCCAGGAGTGCAACAATTACATCATTAATTAGTAGTACTAATATGTTTAACATAATATTTTAATGTAGTGCCAGTAAACAAATAGGTCTACGTGAATAAGAAACACTGACTTTTTTTGTTTTTATGTTAACGGTGATCTCTTAGCTGCACCTGCATTGGTGGAGGGTAAGCATGGCATGGGTTACAACATGAGACGGCTCACACCAAAGTGAGTAAGGGAAAAGTGCAGTGGAGTTGGCCCGGTAAACAGAAGAGGGCAAACAAGCAGTGAATGAGGAATTATGTTGTGCCATGTTCTTCTCTACATTTGCTTTTCTCACCCTTGCAAATATAGGATATTCCAATGATGACAAATCGAGTGTACTGCTCTTGGTGTAGTCTGCTCAATGGTGCTCCCGTGAGATGTTACATCTTTAAGGAACTTTGTTTCCTGCTTTGTGCTGTGTTTGGACCTTTTGAACAATCTGCATTCACTTAGTAATTCTCTTTGGATGTGCTTGACCCATTGTCGAAGGTTTCTGTTAGGAATATTCAGATAGTGACATTAAAATGATTTATGTTCCAATTCTGGTAAGAGTCCTTTTTAGTATGCCTCAGAGATGACCGCGGTGCACCTCTATGCTCTTACTCCTTTTTAGTTTGACACACAATGTAAGGCCAGGTGCCCGGCACGCAAACGGTAGGGCCAGGATCAAGGCACACAAAGAAGAGCCCGGCACTCAAAGTAGATGTGAAGGACCTGGTAACGTAAAAAACGGAGTAGAGGAGCCATGCATCAAAACAGGAGATAAAGTGGATACATAAAGAAGAGGCCGAATGTAGCACTGAAAAGGGAAAGAACAAAAGAGCAGGAGCTATACAAGCAAAGAGTAGCTGGGTCAGAAAGGAGCAAAAGTTGGATTTAGAAACAGATGAGACTGAGAAAGAATTTGGAAGTGGCACACTTGGGGGAAATGAAGAATAGCCAGACTCAAGCGCATAGAAGTAAAGAGGAGAGGAGGTGGAAGTACCAGGCTTAGAAAAAAGGACAGAATAATAAAACCAATAAAATACAGAATGAGGTGGTGGAGGACCCAATCATAGAAAGTGAAGAAATCTAGAAAAGCTCAGCACAGAATGTAACGGTGTCAAAGATAGTAGGTGAAAGTTGGTGACGAAGCTCAGCATAGAATGAGGAGGCGAGTAGGACTGGCACCGAAGTGAAAAGGCGAAGTCAAGATAAGGAAGAGGAGGAAAAAGAAAGCACAAAGATGGGCAGAGAAATAAAATCAAAAATGAAGACACAAGAGAAACATATTGATTCACATCTTTTTCGGAACTTGTAATTTAACACGTTAATTTCAAGCATAAATCAATACATTAGTAATGGGGGCAGCCAATGTTCCTTTCACCAAGGGGATCCAGACCAGCCCTGCAAGACGTAGACGAACAGAAGCAGATTTCACCCTTTCACCCAGAACAGCTGCTACTATTCAATTAGCAACACCATCAGAAATTCTAGTTTGAGGACAATTTCAGTCTATTCCAATAAAAGTCAAGCAATCCACTCATCTATACATAGTTATGAAACGATATATAGCAAGATAATTCCGCTATACAATTATCGGGGAGTAGCATGTACATATCAGCTATTGATTGGAACAAGCCAAAGAAAAAATGCAACTGTACCAGAATACAAGCAACCAAATTGCTCAAGCACAGGTTGTAATTCAAGCAAATATTCCGCCTTAAAAATAAAGTGTACAAAATGTCAGAGTAAAAACATAGCAAGAAGACCAATAGAAAATCTGTAGAGATCGATATTCATCATTTGTAATAAGCAGCTGCTTTAGAGTGGCAAATCCTTTCATAGACGTTCTCTTCCCAGCTTGCTTCAGGGACAGCCGGCTCTAGGCATGCCCGGTCTGGTTTCCTGAAAAGAAATCTGGGATTTACAATGAGGAAGCAGGGAAATACCATGTTTAAGTTTCATTGAAATCACTAAATGTTTGTAAAGAAAGCACATGCACTTCGCCACCTCTAAATTGCTCGGTTTTGTCTCTGATGCACTAAATGGATTCTAGTGCCTAGGATTTCTAGTAGGCACTACAGAAATCCCACAAATGCAGACAGGCAAGAACTGCAATCTCTGGTCATTATAGGCCAGAAGAAATAAGACTGGCAAGCACAGCCAGCATCCTAGGATTATGCATCCATGCTGCACAGTGCATGGAGTAGCCAGTAGGTTAGCTCAATGAGTCAAACATTTGCAGCTGGCAAATGCGATGATGGGGAGGTCATAATTTAAACTTCAAGCAAGACGGACATCTTTCGCCCTTCAGAGTTCGGTAAAATGTGTACCATAAATTAACAGCAACATCGGCTTTTTTCAGCTCTTAGAAACGAGACGTGCAGTATGTATGAAGCACCATATAAAAAACAAGTTATTCACTTATCTATCGGCTCTCTCGGTAGAAGGCAATGCAAAGGAAACCGCATTGGCAAAGCCAACAGGTTGGTATCCATTGGTTTTGACAATAGTTTTAGCTATGTGTTCCGCATTGCTAAAGAACTTTAAAAAAAAATACAGACATAATTTTGTAGACGTGCACCCAAAATGGCCACTGCTTTTCTCCCCAAAACAGGTGGGGAGAAGAAACACTGGGGGAGGGGTGGGGAGCATGCACCTGTGGGGTGGTGGTGGGGCCAACACTGGGGCTTGTGGGTAGGAGGGAATCAAACAAATGACAGCATAGTGGAGCTGGCAGGAAAAAAGCACACAGACTAGAAGGTAACAAGCGGGTAGTGGAGGATAAGCTCACGTGCAGGATAGGGGAACACAGTGCACGGTAGAGGTGGTTAGAGAGGTACATGAGGAAGCCAGTTAAAAAACATAAACTCTCGTAGATGCTTAAATAAAAAGGAAAAAGTAGCAACTTAAAAAGTGAGCAGGGACAAACACAAGAAAAGAAAGGAAAGCCTACACATGCCAATGAATAAGTAGTAAGCAAATGAGTGTGACAATGAAGTCAACCAATGGTAAACAATGGGTGGGCTCTATGCCCACAGTAATCTAACAATGTGTCTCACAACAGACAGTACATGAGCAATCTTATGGGAGACGCAAAAATGAACTAGACAGATTTAAAGGTAAGCAGCACAATCTCAAATAGGATGGTACCTTACTGTATTGTCAATCTGCCACCAGCACGGTCTCATAAATAGGATGGAACCTTACTGTATTGTTAATTTGCCAGTCTGTTTCTATTACACATCCTCAGGCCTGCCAAGCGCCCCAAGTCTTCATCTTCCCATCTTCTTCATCATCGGCCTCCCTAAATGTCCTTCTAAAAACAGCTCTATGAAGGTTGCCTCCAGACTGTTGGGACGGAAATGTGCCCTGCATAATGACGGACATGCACCCCTGCCCCAAGTGCCCCAGTTGTATGGACACCTGGTACTGATTTTTGGTCATGGGCAAACATGGATCACTGGAGTTTTGTTGCCTGAGTTTGTGCCCCCCCATACCCTCCTCCCTTCCCCGTATGCGAGAAGTATACTACTAAGGTCATTGCCCATGCCACCAACTACGTTGGGACAGTAGGCCATAACTCCAGTATGGGGACACTAGCACCGTTGAGGTCTTTGCCTGGATCGGAGAAGTTCCTACGACCATCAAAGAGATTGGAGATCAAAAGCAAAAGCCACCCAGCAATATCACTGGTTCCCCATTACCTTAACTGCACGAACTGTGAAGGAAAAGCCACCAACTGCAACGACCTCAGCACGTCTCTGAGTGTGGAAGATGAGGTGCTTATCAATGGAGCACTAAAAGACGTGCTCCGGCATACTACTTTAGGCTGCAGTGGGTAGAGACTGGAGCAGGGCTGGCAGGCCTTTAGAGACTTACATGAAAACAGCGTATGAACGCCATAGAGAGCTGGACTATCAGGGCTAAAGTACAACTTTCGGTTCCCAAGGGCATAATGCTAGTGCCCTTGGGACGTATTTGGTCACCCCCAGTAAACCACCAGGGACATGGTTTGCTAACGTGCGGGGAGGAGAGCCTAAGGGACACTGTAAAGGACCATGCTAGAACACTCGCCATGAGAGACTGTAGTAGGTATCATTTACTAAACTGTAGTATACTTTCTGTGTGCAATAAATACTTCTCACCAAACATAAGTATTTTAGTGGACAATCAGATTTTTCTTTTGGGGGTGGAGGAGGGGGCTGTCACCGTTTGTATTGGTACTTGTGCCTCTGCTTACCTTACACCAGAGGTCTTCAAACTGGGGGGTGGGCCCCCCTAGGGGGGCCTCAAGTGATCCCAGGGGGGGGCGCCAGGCTCTGGCCAGAAGAAACATTATGCTTTGTTTTCAGCCTAAAAAAATGAGCAGCAATACGCACGTCTGTAATGGGTCATCATTAACATCCTTTGTCATTTAAATCCTGGCTGGGAGAAGGTGTCAAAAGGGAAGGGACTTAAAATTTTCTCCAAGACCCACACTACCATTTCGAATAACCACACTGTGGATCCTTTGCACATTAGTAAGGCCTGCCTCGCCGGAGTAGTATGTTTGGAAATCATGTATTTGTTTGCATTTCTAAAACAGTGACAGAACCTAGCTGCAATGTTTAAACAAGTCTAGACATATTTAAACATTGACAGTTAAATAGAATAATTGTGACAATTTTTGAGGGGGGCCCGGCAAATTGTTTTTCTACACTAGGGGGCGCGGAATTAAAAAGTTTGAAGACCACTACCTTACACCTACATACTCCAAAGAGCCTTTAACTGCTTGACTCGCGCTACCATTGAGAGTCAGGTGCTGAATGGGCAGTACTTGCCACAGGTGTTCCTAGTCCATAAAAGATGAGGCCCCGGGACATCAGGAGTAGAAGGCCACAACAACCAAGGTTGGGCCCAGTAATCCCAGCATGTCCCATGGTGCTTTGGAAGGAGACATGACAAGGTCCACATAACCAAGCACCCCCAATAATACTACAGCTCTATACATACATCTTTATACCAACGTTTCCCATCTACCTTACAGTAATATCTTTACAATGAAGCTTCCCCTGTCTCCATCACCTCAATCTGCACAATTTTATATAAGAAGGCTTCCACTTACCCTCTGCAGGCTCCCTAACGGACACTTTTATAATAAGGTTTTTGAAATCTGTCTTCAATTTAATACATTTTTGTCAGTAGGTCTCATAAATCGCCCCATCCAAACTAATGTATGTCTTAATAACCAAGGCAACCAAGCCTTCCAAGCCTACCATGACTACAATATACATCTATATAATCAAGTTTACCTAGACCCGAAAATAAGCAACTACATAACTAATGCACGAATGTTCATCTTTATTACACCCTACATATTTTTATAGCTAGGTCTTCACAAATCTGTTTCCAACCAATGTATCAGTCACACATAACTATCAATCTAAAGTCTGTATTTACTCTAAAACGCACATCTTTATAATCAAGCTTTCCAGATGAGAAACCTCAACAATATGGGTGGTTTTAGAACCAATATTATAAGTATGTCTTCATCCCAACGTACCCTCCTATATAATAAAACGTCTCAAGCCTGATTTCACATTGATGGTCTAGCAAATATATTTAATCTAAGCTTTAAACATACAAGTATCTCACCGTGAAATGTTTCCCAGCATATTTTCAAGAGGCAACAAGAAACCTAATATTGCAAACATGGATTTGTTCACTGCTGCTGAAGAGGTCAAACAGGAACCTAGGTTCACAGCTGCTGCACAGCTCAAACAGTAGGCAAAAAATTAAGCCCTGGGCTAAGCAGAGTGTGATAGCAGAACTCCACAAACCTATTGTCGGTAACATTAACTTGAATTGAGTGAGTGAGAGCTTTAATCTATAGGCTGTATGACGGCAGTCGGCCTACTATGGATGGAAAAACTACTCATTTTATAAGTATCCATTAAAAGGCTGCAGGTGAAACTCCAATGAACAACCTCTGTGTGAACATCTTCAGGAAAAAGTTTAAATATGACATTCTGGGAGGAAACATGTGACCTATTAATATCTTATCACACGGTTACACCCAAATTACAGCAGGAACGGATGTGCCATGTAATGAGTTAACAAGGTCTATCTTGATCAGAAAAAAACGTGTTGGTTCTATAAGGAGTAACCAATCAATGCACAGCACCATTTCCATACAGTGCACCCTCTGACTCATAACTATGTTGGTCTTACAGCAGAATCTTAAGTCGTCAACATGGACCAAAGAATATCTGCCTTTGTCCCATAGCACAATCCTATGTCACGATCTCTCACTTACCAATACCTGCCTAGGTCTCTTAGTCTATTATTGTGTCCTACACTCACCTATACCTGCCCATATTCTCACAACAGAATCAGATGTACACGTTGGTTGTTAAAGAATAGTCCACCAAAAAAAAGGGTAACAAACCAGACCCACTGCAGAAGCATAACGCAGTCTCTTTTACGCTGCTTGCCCAAGATTGGCATATGCCAAAAGCAGCCAAATAAAAGAAAACTGTTGATTCCCCTCCATCACCAAAACTTCAACAGTACCCTTGCTTCGTACTCCACCAAATATTTGACTTTTGCCCAGTACAACAACCAGTTTGGCTAGGCTTTAAAAAGTAACACTTCACCTCCTATGGCCTCAGTGGTAGAATGTGTAGCTGATATTGTCAGTAAGCATCACCATTGTGCTTCTTTCAAGCATGAAAACCATTTCTTCTAGATGAGTGCGTTCTACTCTCCTTCGGATTCTCAGGTTTCAAGGAAAAAGGAGGGGAATGTAGACAGCAGCAATTGTTAACTTGGCAGGTTTCTCTGCCACACACAAACATACACGGAGAATTGTTCAGGCTATAGAAAACTGTGCGACACCGGAGACTACCACATTTTCAGACCTCAATTATCTTGTGCTGCACAAATGAGGACATAAATCAACAATTTCCTCTTTCTGTGGTATCCCACATGAGATAAGGTTGCCAACCACATACTACATTTAAGGTTCATGTTGCCTTTAGCTAGGAAAAAGTGAGGGTACTATTTTCTTCTGGCAAACGTGGGACAGGTCCTGACTCCTTAAGCCTGCAGGAAGAGCATCCTGCCACCTCGAGATTGCAGCTAGAAACACCCCAAAATCAAAGGCCAACTAGGGAAAAAGGCAAATACAACGTATGATAGTGGCAAAAGTGATCCCACAGTGGGACTGGTATATCCCCTGCAAGGTATGTAGGCATATTCTCCTGCCCTAAGTTCTTAAACACGTATATATACTTATATGAAATCCTATTTTTTTTCTTCTGTTGGCTGTGGCATCAAGCTAATCTAAGCATGTGTGCAGAGGAATACATCTGTCCCAGACTAGCAGAGATCCTGGACCTTTTCTGTGACCTGGAGAGGCACGCCAAGTGTGGCCTCAATGTTGACACTGGATTACGGTCTCTCTCGTGAGTTTACAGCATAGAACATTGGTGGTAGTTTACTGTGGCACCCAGGCACCTGTGAGGGAAAAGCCTGCTCTAGCACCGAAGGTTATATTTTTAAAACACAGAAGGCACGGACTGATTGGAAGTTGGCTGGTAGGACCTTCCCTCAAGCATCTTTGGAGCCTGGACTTTCGTGGATCCCACTGCTGCTTCCGTAATTTCGAGCTGAGTGCTGCCACGTTTCTTTCTGGCTAGAAATAAGCCTAATGGATTCTGTAGACCTTGAGCTGATGATGACCTTGCCTGCATAATCATGTAGTCCACAAATGCTGACAAAATGCCTTGAAGCCATCTCTACTACTCACTGGAAACCGAAGATCTAACCCACAAAACAACCGGGCTCATAACAAAGCATCTGACTTTTAGCAGACAGTAATCTTCCGCTTTATAGTGTTACTTGCGATCAATTAGTAATAGATAGTTATGTAAGGCAATATTGTTTAAACTGTTAAATATTTCTTTAACGGATTGCTTTATTTTTCATTTTCAGTCAGGACCGAGTCAAAGTTCACAAACATGTGGAGACTGAACAATATGGAGAATGGAGAGCATGGGGTCCACCTCCATTTCTTTATTGTATTGTATTATTGTTATACTGCATTGTGTGTGCTTTCTATTCAACTCCCATTTCTCACTGTAAATACATTTATTTTGAGACGCATGTGTTGTGCGTTCACAAATCTGGTTTAACATGCACATCTTTCCAGCAACTGTGCTCTCAACCAGGTTTTGCCAGTTCCTTTGTATCTACAGCCGGTTCTTTTTTTTGTGTTGCCATTACTGATTTAATCAGTGCACGATTCCCCTGGCTTGCCTTACTGAACCAATGGGACTAACATTTTTTCTTTATGAGGCTGACATTTTAATCATCACCAGATTAGAGTGCGCCTTTAGCCATGCTATGGGCTACCTACTGAAATATTTGTCTTAAGTACATGTTGGTTGAAAGAAAACGTTTACAAATTAAAGCGGTTAAAACCAAAAACATGTTCCACAAAAACTTTCTGCTTGCTCCCTTACCTGCAATTATTTAGAGTAACTGTTTAGGACTCGCCGCCACACTGGTCCCAATCGTAAAAAACCTCAGTGTTAAGATGGACTCCTCCTTGCCTCTTACTGATCAAGTCTCATCTGTAGTCAAATCCTGCTTCTTCCAGCTTTGCTGGTTAATCTCCTTTACCTACACACACCTGCTCAAAAGGTTCTCACCTTAAAACTCTTTTGTTTCATCCTAGCTCGATTACTGTAATGCTATTTATCTTGGCCTGCCTCATATCCTCATTAACAACCTACAATTTGTTCAAAATGATGCCGCAAGACTAAGTTGTGATCTCCAATGTAGATCCTGCTTCTCCCCTGCCTTAGCCCGTTTGCACTGGCTTCCAGCTAGAGACATTTCTATGGTACAAAAGACCCCTTTGAGGTGTCTTCTTTGATCTCAGCTCACACATTACCATTGTTCATGGGTGTGGAGATAGACCCATCATTGTAGCTTGGTGGTTTCCAAGTGCCGCCGAAATACAGTTGGCAGTCAATCATTTTCCATGGCGCCCGCCTTCAGTCGGACTCAGTTACCCGATTAAATTAGAGCTGAATCTAATCTACTCAGGTTTCGAAAATTATTTGAGACTTGGCTGTTCCCTCGATCCTAAGAGTTGGCCGCAGGTTAATGGCTTGTGTGTTCACTCTAGACCTGGATGGTTAGTGCCAAGATACTCCAGCCAGGGTGAACACAAAGCTCTATAAAGCCATTAAATACAAATCTGATAGTCCTCCCAAGGGTCAACACAATCCTGGGTGACAGGGTTGTGGTACATATCTTGTGAGGCGTGTAAGCACTCCCTTGACCTTAGCCAGTATGATCACAGTGGGAAGATACGTGTTGTGAGTGAGAAGGTGGTAGTGGTGCTGTGTGACACTGAAAAGGTGCTGTTGGTGTGTCATGACTTTGGGTGGGATGTTGTGGAGGCAAGCTAGTAGTCTTACCCCTCAAACGAAAGGATAAGTAAGGATGGCAGATACTCCACTATCTGTGCTCAAGGTGATCCTCTTCTTCTTGGCTATATGAAGCTTCTCCGGCAGACATGGCCGAGCTAAAATTTCCCGGTAGTTAGGTAGACGAAAATCTTCTGCTGCCTGACTTCAGACACCTTAGGGAAGCTCAAAAGTGAAATGGGCCTCGCTCAAGTCTGATTTTGGCATTTAGGTTCATTTCAGAGATGATCTCGGAATGGGTCTCAGAGACTGCTTTGTGGCCAATCTCCACTCAGTGGATGACTTTTGAGGTTTAGGGTTGAAACGGCCTAGATGGACGCCAGGTATTGGCGGGTCTTTTGGGGTCCAGAGGGCTTAGAACACGAACCAAATGTTGGTGCCTCTTGCTGCTTGCCTCAGGGATTGATAATCAATTTGAAGGCACGTTTGCTGTTAATCCCCGATGGTTAATCTTTAGGCAAGTGGAATAGAGGGTCGAGGATGGTTTTTAGGTCGAAGCATTGATTGCAGTCTGCTTCGACAACTAATGTCACCCGTTTTTGGGAATGTGGACAGGAGAGGGTGCACGAGCGCAGATCTGCTCAGTTTTGACCTCGTGAGCGCGCACGGCGCCGTGCCCCTCTCCTGCCTCATTCCCTTGCGCAAACACTCTACACTCACGCATGCGCACATACACAGCCATACACAGGCACACACACACACTGCATACACACACGCAAACCCACGCGCACACACACAGACACACGCACAGACACATTCGAACACACACAGACACACGCGCGTCCACCCCCCCCCCATCCCCCACACCCACCCCCACCCACCCCCACCACCACTTACCGGGCTCTTTCGGCGTGTTCAGTGTCTCATCTACGGCAGCGCTGGTACCAGGGGGCAGGACTTCACTTCCGGGGCTCCCTCCAGCACCTGGGAGCCCCGGGCTGCGGAGAGGCCATCAGTCGGCCGGCTCCACTTCTTCCTCGGCGGCGGCGGGCGCGACTTCCTGCCGGATTGCAGGCCCCGCCCCCGTCTCAGGCAAAAGTGCCGGACTTCCGTTTTTTTTTGCTTAAGCAGCCCGCTCGGTTTATCCAGCTGCTTCAAAATGACAGGCTCACAGTGTTTGCAACTACAGGCTCTGGTGAGCCTTTTGGATCCATTATCGTTATCTCTGTACGGCCATCTTGATATGTAAAGCTTTCCTGTTCAGTACAGCGAGTTATTGTAAACGTCTACTAACGGGGTTTGCTAATATACATTAATTATAAAATTAGCTTCTTTGGTGGTCGACAAAATGAAATGTTTAATTTGCTTTGTTAAATAACATACACGTACATAAAGTTTTAGTTCTATCTAGATTGAAAAGCATATTTTTTCATTCAAAATGCATAAATATATATTTGACTTCATATTAAATGTGTACATTTTTCTTATTAAATTTGTACACTTAGCCGAAATAATGGCCGACCAAGATGGCCGTTATGTTTTCTATTTTAGTAACAACGAAGTCGCTCGCTGGTGGTGGTGGGAGCGTCAGCCAATCGGCGTTCGGGGGCGGGGCGCGCTCCTGTCACAACCGCCCTCCTCCTCGCACAGTTGAGTGGGGCGGCCGAGGCTGGCTTGTAGTCGGAGCTGGCAGCGAGGGAAGAGCGGAGCCTGCCCGGATCCCTGGCCGCCTCAGCATCCGCTCCCAGTCCCTGTGCGAAGATGAGTGGCGCCCGCAGCCTGTGCACCCTGCAGCAGCTGAAGCCCGAGGCGGACTCGGTGAGTAGGCACAAGTGCGGGTTAGTCTGCATTTGGATAACACCACTGTCATAACTCCTTTGGGTCCAGGTATGGCAAAAATAAATTAGGCACTTTTCTGTTTTTGCTTCAAATCCCTCCCCTGGGTTCTAGATATTCCTTTCTCTCGTGTGTGAGAAAAATGTGAAAGCGCTGTTTTTTTTCTGTTGAATTAATGGCGCGGGTATGTTTGTCTTTCATCCACGGTGCCGGTAACTGCCTGACTCTCTGATTAGACTTTGCTTTATTTGTTTAAGTGGAGTGAAAGTGATCGTATTAAAAATATTTGCACTTTTAAAGTTATAATTAACCTGCCATGATGGTAGCCGTAAGACATTAGTGATTTATGACATATTGGTGATTTATAATTTACATTCTAAAGTGACGAATACTGTAAATGTACCCCTCTCTTAAGAGGCCAGTTTTTGTACAACTTTTGAAAAACTTTAGCCATGGGCGAGTTCTGAATTGGCTGTTGCTTGTAATATTTTAGGTGGCATTTGCTGCTGATGTCATGGGGTACTAACACAAAGTTTATTGCTTTGTTATAGATGACGCATTATAACACCTTCTTTATAGTCCTGTGATGGAGGTACCATTTAATTCCACAAGGCCCTGGCTTGCCAGGATTGTAGACCGAATCGACTTTCTGCCTATTAATGACTAGTGTAGTGAGGTTTCAAGAGGTGCCTCTGGTCACACCATGATTGCAGAGATGTGGTTGGGGGTGCTCTGCCAGAGACAGCTGGGTTACACTATGATACAGGAGGTGTATTGGCATCATCCTCTAGTGAAGGGTTGGGTTACACCAAGTGACGTAAGTCACACAACATACAAGTGCAGAGTTTGGTTGCACCAAAGGCTCTTGGCATTGTCTTAGAACACACACAGTGTCACGGTAGTGCAAGTTTGCATTCAACCGCAGGGATATCGGATTCAATCGCATAGTTTGAACCTTGGTTTGACCCAGATAGTTATGGGATATGTCCGTGGGCAGAATTTTTTCAAAGTAGTGAATTTTCAACCGAAGGGAGGACAGGCGTGCATTGTAGTTGTTAACTGGTGCTTGGGTGCATTCTCGAAGTGTAACATAATATGCATTTGCAAAAGCTCACCATAACTCCAGGGTGCTGAATAATACGTTTATTGTTAACCAGTTCAGTGGTGTTCATCTCATTGACCTGAAGGATGAAAGGCTAAACGGGACTGCGTGGATCCTATAAGGTCAGACAGATTACTGGAGTGGATGCATTCGCCCTCTGAGCCACCAGACTTGACTGGTCTCAGCAGCACCCCTCCAGCCTACGCTTCGAAGCTGGGTGTGCCGTAGTATATGAGGTAGCATTGTGCTAACTCCCTAAATTACAGGTTTTGCATGGAGCAGGGGAGCTGCACTGGGGAGAAGAGGGATCGTGCACCAGGCGCAGCGTGGGGCTTGCAGGGATAAAGGGGACAGCCTGCTCAAGGGACAGGAGAGACTTCATGGAACAAGCATTTGCAATGCAATAGGTCTCGCATTTGCAACAGTTTGAGCTCTTTGCATTGTAAATGACAACGCCTTTGATTTATGTAATGGTTTTTAAAACATAAATAAAAGGCATTATCATTTACAATGCCAATAGCTTAAACTCTCGCAAATGCGAGACCTATTGCATTGCAAATGCTTGTTTTTCCTGGGTCTGTGCTCTGGCAAATAGGGAAGTCTTTCCCCTCTGCCTCTGGAGCAATGGAGGTCAGAATCACTGGATGTGTTCCTCCTGTCCCAGCTGGAATCCGGATGGCCTATCCTCATCTCCTTTTGCATCAGTGAGGTACTCAGGTATGTGGTCTCAGGTCAGTCTCGAGACTCCATCTTGTGATGCGCCCACCAGCATTTGCTCTGGTACTCAATGGTCTTCTTACACTTAAAGGTTTGCATGCCGAGCAGGTTGATTTCCTTGTGCTTCAGAGATAAGCACAGGTTGCAGACCAGGCACTGGTTGGACCTCAGAAATTTGGAATAGCATTCAGGGCACAATTGAAAGGGCATTTTCTTCCGAGTGTCCAACAGTCATTCTGATAACGACCCGATAGAAAAAAATCACAAGTCCTACATGGTTGCTGATCCAGTTTAGGGGTTTTCTGTCTGAGACATCTGGCACCTAAGGTCCTGGAAAAGACCTAATTGATCCCATTGCTGGCACTGGTATAATGAATGACAGAACCTCAAGGTATATATAAAAAAAAAATCTGAGGTGCAATCTTTGTCCTGGCCTGGTGGATTGAAGCGTTGATGGGGGAGGGAGGGGAGTTGAAATGTATCTGTTGAACAGATTGCAAACGTATACACCCAACACTGGATGGCAAGAGTATAAAAGCATGTGCATCTATAGCAACATATGTTACAAACATTTACCAAACAGAATGAGAAGATGGGGTTCATGAGGTGGATCAATGTAGCCTTATGGTTGTTGCAAGTGCCAACATTTAGGACGGTCTGCACTGGTAGCCTCTCCTTTCAATTTTTGGCACCCTACCCTTCCCTTAGGATTCAGAATAAACGTTGCTTTTAGACATGCTCTGAGATCCACATTTGCACTTCTGTAGTTTCCACTACTCCTAGTTCTTAATACCATGAGGGCTCGTGGTGTCTGCATGCTTTTGAAAGTAGATAAATAACTAGCATAAGTGATGAGTTAATAGGTTTATATCATGGTGACTTCATTGAATACACCCTTTAGCCCAACCACCAGCTGGTGGGACACAGTATTTGACTTTATAATAGCCTCAATGTGGCAAAACATCTGCTCTTTATGGTTTAGTAAGGGAAATGGAAAAGTGTCAAAAGGTGTGAAGGCTTTGAGGGGCAGCCTTTAAAAAAAACTGATGTACATTATCACTTTGCACCTACAGAATGCTCATGTTGGATGTAACAGTTATTTATGAGATGTTACCAATAATGTCTTTCTCATTATTAAGGGATTATTAAGCCAACGATATGTAACATGAGCCTCTGTCAGCCAATACTACCCCTTCATTCCCTAGGAATGGCAAATACTTGTCATCCAATACTACCCCTTCATTCCCGGGGAATAGCAAACACTTACTGACTGCTCACAGGGTTCAGATCCTTATTTATTGGCCTTTACTCAACTTACTTAATCTAGTTATTATCGGCAGAACTGCACGATGTTTTCTGCAACTCCTAGCAGAAAAATAAGTAGGCATTCGATGCAAAAATGCAAAGCATTTTAAGCAAAGAACCATCTGCCCATCAAGAGAAAAGATGAGCAATTGAGGATTTAAGGCCACTATTAAACTCAAACGTGTCCATTACATCTCCCATCGCAAAACATGAGTGAATACTATTCTAACATCCTCAAACAGGGGACAATCGCCTAAATTGTCAGTGCATATTTCTCTGCCACCATAAATATGGCTATTTGTTACAGAACGATCCTTGGGAATATCTTACTGAAACTTGCTATAGTTCATATTTTGCCTTACTTTTAAAATGGCCACAACTTAAAAATATATATTAGACTAGAACTATAAGTAGTGGGTGGGTGGTGGCACTGATAATGCATTAAAACTGAAGCAATGAGAGCCTTCAGACAAAGATCACTGAAAAGGAGTGCTAACCTTTCGGTTACGACTGTCAAAGTTGTGTTCCCACAGGTAAAAATTACCAAGTGTCCAGAAACTACCCTATGTAAATTAATGGGAAACATACAAACCACCCTCTATTAAAATTCACCATTCAGGAAGCAACTCTGTATTGATGTACGTAAGCACGCAGTATTTGTACAGTGAAAAACCAAGCAGAAAGGCAAAAGAACGCTGTACGTAGCCAAAGGTACAGTCAAACATATTAAAGAAGGAGTTGCAAGCTTTTCAAAGCGAGACTGTAATGTTTCTATTACCACACTGTGAAGCTCTATGAAGAGGTGTGTCTTCGGCTATTTTCTAACTTGGGACAGTCTTGACAGACACAGGGATGTTGTTCCAGATCTTCAGTGCAGAGATTAACAAGGCTTGTTGCCTTGTACTTTATTTTTTGCATTTCTTTGTTTTGAGCGATATGGCTCCTAGTTGATGGTGTGCTGAAAGTCACTGAAGATGGCGAGTCAGCAGGGTTGTCAGTAATAAAATAAAGGTTTCTGGGAAAAACTGCTTCACTTTGTTTAGTAGAGAGAGCTGGTACAAGGCAGTCTTGGTTTTCATGAAGATGGGTTCTCGGCCTCTGGACACCGACCTTACCCTTAAATTAGTGACATGGCACGGTCAGAAAGCGTGGTTTTTAATCTGCCCAGGTTCATGCCGTTACAACACATTTAGACCAGTTGTTGCTTAATGTTTTTGGTGAATAGCACGAATTTCCAATTTGGCAGGTTTAATCTTAAGGTAGGTTCTGGACATCTCCATCTGGATGAGGTGGAAGTTCTCAGAGCTTTTGTTAATCTAATGGCAAAGCTGAAAAACGTCTTAAATTGACCAACAGGCACGGACTAAGCAGCCAGAGTGTAAATGCTTAGTCCAATCTTATACATGAAACGCATTTGGTCACATAACAAGCACATTTTTGTCTATCATGCCCATACTACCCTGTAACAGCTATAGTTATCCATGGCCTTCATATGAACCATTCATAAACCCACTATAAAGAAGGTGTGGGAGTAACAGTCTGCAACTACCTGTTCCAGTTGCCTCATCATAACAGTTTTGCTTTTATTCTCTGAAATCAATCCACCCCTTTTTTTTTTTATTTATGACTGCAAATGTCCTTTTTCCCCAGGAAGAACCAGTCAAAAATATCTTGGACCCCCCCCCCATCTCCTCCCCCACTGATAAGAGCAGGAAAACGTAAAAAGGATTCACTCCACCATTATGCAGATTGGTGATGACTGGTGACTGAGTCACCCCTGTACTAAATATTGCTTATGTATTTCTTACCATGTGAATCCCATTTGCAGCACTTCTGATACACTGTATCCTCTTTCTGGTCTGGTGTACCAAAAAGTCCTGTACTCTCTTGGCGATACCCTAACCATTCTAGCCTGCGTCATGGCAGAGCGCCTTGCTTACCTGTGGACCCACAGATGAGTTTGTGGACTGAAAGAAGGCTTTCTGTACCCTTTGCTTTTATTGCAAACACAAGGGGATGATTGACAGAGCGCTGAAACTTATCAGACACTCACTCCCAGTCTCTATTAGATCTGGGTTGAATCTATCATCATTCTTTAGCTCACTTCGCTACACCAGTTCAGACCCAGCCATTTGCAAACCAGTCTTGTCCAGCCCGACTGCCAAGCCAGGTCTACTTTGGACAGGAAGCAAGCATCCTGGGACTGGTTTTGGGGTAACACTTTGCTTCCATAGTCATGGACTAACAACTGGACTTTGGAAAGGAGCCAGTACTAACCCCAAGACCATGTACCACGAATCCAAAGTAATTTCTGCTAACAAGGGTCGTAGCACAAACTTTGGAAGTCCCCGGGAGCTTCATCCCTTTACATCCAGTCTCCTCCTACAACAGTCCCAGAATGAGACCATGGCAATAGTATCTAAAGTACTAGTTCTATAAATCTGCAATGGTTAGGGCTTAAAAAGAACTGACTGTCAACATTCTTCCTCATTTCAATGTTCTACTATTTAAACGTTTTATGAAAAGCCATATATTGTCGATTATAACCCGCACTGGACATTTACATATACTGTGATCACAAACATTATATTGTTGTTAAACCTACACATCATTTCCCTTGAGATGGGTCTTCTTTGCTCAACCAAACTACAAAGAAGCATTAAAAGGGCTATGGAAGACCAACTTTCCCTCGAGGACAAAGTACCCAGCATCGTGATCATTGTGCAACGCGTGCTGTCTCTACTTTAAAAATTACTTGTGTGGCTCTGGGAAAAGATATATCGCTAAAAGTAAGCGGTCAAAACAAATAGGTTTGTATTTATTGTGAACAAACATGAAAACCATGTAATCCCCACAAGAATGCACAATGAATGAGAGTTACGCTCTAATTTGCCAGTCTCATTTTCTGCATCAGCTGAACCAGGAAACCCTGGTTACTACATAAATGCTACTTCTACTGCTAAAAAGTTAAAACTGCAGAAGAGATGACATTTGCAAACGACAAGCATGTACGGGCCACGTCCGTCCTGGCCAACACGTAACCATGCCCCCCTGAACTCACCTGCCACCATCAGCCTCGCCGTACGGCTCACAATAGTGCCCAGGCTCTCCACTGTGGCCACACACTGGTAGTTGCCCTCATCTGGCTTGTTGTTCTTGAAATGTACAATGCTGCTAATAAGCAAGGAGCCGTCTGGAAGAAGCTGCCGCCGATCATCCGAGCCAATGCTGAGGAAAGTCCCATCCTTCTTCCACTCAATCTTAGGAGGCGTCTCAGAGTGCGCCGAGCAATTCAGTGTCACCGAAGAGCCTCGAACAGCCACCGTGTCCTCCGGCTCCACCAGGAACCTCAGAGGAGTGAATGTCCGTGTGATGGGCCCTGCAGAGAGAAAAAAGCAGACATCAGCAAGAGTCCACGTACATTCCATGTGAGGCTGATGGTCACCCACTCCCCCACACAAACTCTTTGCAACTCCTCTCCACGCAAAACATGATGGGAATTGTTCTCCGTTAAGCATCAACTTGGAAAATGGAGTGAGTTAGTGTAGCCATAAGAATCAGAGTAGTTCATAAACGGGGAAAGCGGCCAATAAAATGGATATTCCAACATTTTTCAACAACTTAGGACTACTCTGTGTTCTTGTGTGGGTAGAGAACCAATTACAAACGTGACTCATCATAGGATTGCGCCCAATGAACTATGACAGAACAATGCTGACCCCATTCCTATGTATTTGCCATAATGTCTAGTACTTAGATAAACATATTGGAAAAGTTTCTCAATCAAAGCAGGCAAAGAAAAAAAGTATTCAATAAATAATGTAATTACTATGTCTCGCCTACATGTGGGTAATTTAACTTGGTCATATTATGTACTCTTAAAGCTACATCTCATCCGTGTGCAACGCTCCAGGAGGTAAAACCTCATCTCACCTGCTTCTGGTCTCTTATCCTCCCCCCTACCCTGGTGTTTCTCCTCCATTCCGGCAACTTTGTTCAACATTGTATTACTTTGAGATAGGTCTCTACTATACATCAACTTATATCCATACTATGAATTTGTGTACCCAATAAAGTGCATACACCTCTGACTCCTTTCAATTTAGGAAGGAAAAGTGAACAATTAAGATCACCATTCAAATGAAGGAAAAAACAAGCATTGGCAAAACCAATACACCTAGATTTAATGGACTAATGCATTAAGCAAAAGCAATAAAAGACTGACAAGAAACAAACGGAGGACTGAACTGGAGGCTCCATAGCCATTGATACAGTCTTGTTTTTGTCAAATAATGGTTGAATAGCAAAAGAACCTTTAATATAGCCCTTTAGTGTCTCTATGACACAAAGATAGGAAGGTCTAAAACAAACGTTTCGTGGCCATCCGACCTATTACTGGTAAAGAAACAAAACTAGGATGGCACTGAAGCCAGTGGTGCGTTAAATTCAGTCCTCCTTTGGATTTTATTAAATCAAAAAGTACCTGGTCCTGAAGCACTTACGAGAAGCCACTGGGATGGAATGGGGAGAAGAAGGGAGAAGGAGCGCATAGTGGGGAGAGCGGGAGTTACGAAAGGGTGGTGGGGCCGCGGAGTATGCTAGAGAAGGGGGATGTGAGAGACTCGAGAGAATGACAGATGTGGGAACTAGGAGTACAAGAGGAGCAAACATTGACAAAGCCAACAGATCTCGCCTATGCAGTAGCTATTGACTTTGCCAATGTGTTTTAGCTATATTGTACACCAGCATGCAGAAGTTTGCGATGTAGAGGGGGAATGGAGGCGAGGGGCACCACACGGCGGGGCGAGAGAGGGGGAGGTGAGAAGCGGGGTGCGACACGGGTGGGGCGAGACATAGGGGGGGCGCATAGAAGCACAGAGGGGCGCACAGAAGCATAGAGGATCTTAAAGCAGAGTACAGTGCGAGAGTGGAATGACGTAGAGTGGATGTGCATAGAGTGGAATAGTGAAGTGTCGCAGATTAGAGTGGAGCGCCGAGCGCCGTAGAGTGGAGCGTCGTAGAGTGGAGCGTCGTAGAGTGGAGCGTCGTAGAGTGGAGCGTCGTAGAGTGGAGCGTCGTAGAGTGGAGCGTCGTAGTGAAGAGAAAAGTGGAGCGTCGCGGTGTGGAGAAAAGTGGTGCATCGCGGCGTGGAGAAGAGTGGAGGGTCGCAGCATGGAGAAGAGTGGAGGGTCGCAGCATGAAGAAGAGTGGAGGGTCGCAGCATGAAGAAGAGTGGAGGGTCGCAGCATGGAGATGAGCGGAGGGTCATAGAGGGGATTACAGTGGAGCGCCGTAGAGTGAATTACAGTGGAGTGGATTAGAGTGGAGCATCGTGGAGTGGATTAGAGTGGAGAACCGTGGAGTGGAGCGCCGTAGAGTGGATTAGAGTGGAGCGCCGTAGAGTGGATTACAGTGGAGTGGATTAGAGTGGAGCATCGTGGAGTGGATTAGAGTGGAGAACCGTGGAGTGGAGCGCCGTAGAGTGGATTAGAGTGGAGCGCCGTAGAGTGAATTACAGTGGAGTGGATTAGAGTGGAGCATCGTGGAGTGGATTAGAGTGGAGAACCGTGGAGTGGAGCGCCGTAGAGTGGATTAGAGTGGAGTGGATTAGAGTGGAGCATCGTGGAGTGGATTAGAGTGGAGAACCGTGGAGTGGAGCGCCGTAGAGTGGATTAGAGTGGAGCGCCGTAGAGTGGATTAGAGTGGAGCGCCGTAGAGTGGAATAGAGTGGAGCGACGTAGAGTGGATTAGAGTGGAGCGCCGTAGAGTGGATTAGAGTGGAGTGGATTAGAGTGGAGCACCGTAGAGTGGATTAGAGTGGATCGCCGTATAGTGGATTAGAGTGGAGCGCCGCAGAGTGGAGTTGAGTGGCATACATTGGCAGAGAGTAGAGAGTACCGGAACAGCGAGGTACAGCGGAGTGGCGTAGAGGGGAGCGAGCGGAATAGAGAGGAGTGGTGCAGTGTTACAAAGGGTGAAGTGTTACAAAGGGTGCAGTGGTGCAAAGGGTGCAGTGGTGCAAAGTGGGCTAGTGGGCTAGGGTGTATAGTAGAGTGGTGCAGAGTAGTTTGCTTTTCTAATGCTGTTATATTCTGAAATATCAGCACAGTTCATTTACAAACATTGAAATGTTGCTCTGTGCTAGAAAAAAATCATACTTTTCAAAGTAAGAATGTCACATAAATCCTCTCACATTGAAATCAGAGAAAGAAAAGTAAACACCAAGCTCCCTCAGAAGACAGTCAGACAATTGGCATCTGTCTTTGAATACACCGCAAATGAGACAAGATAAGAACAACATTTAAAGGCCTGTATACAGAAAGTGAACACTGTGGAAGAATACAGTAAGCAGGGTATGCGCCACAGGAGAAACAAACTCAAGCTGGACAGCCTCAAACAAATAAAGCCAGCAAGTAGAAAGCAAGCAAATGTGAGTTACAAACCACAAAGGCAATGCTAAGCAATGGGTGGAATACATTCCCAAGGAAGCTTTCGGAATGGCCCTCCCAAGATGTCTTTGGCAACCCAGAAAGAGGAGCTGTCTGGTAGGCTTCAACCTAAACGTGGAGGGCTGAAGGGAACAGTGAGGAGAAACAGAGACGGACAGAAATCCATGGGAGCAATCCAGCAGAAGCAAACAGAGGGTCATATTTGTAAAGTAGTCCCTCGTGCATGTTAATGTTAGCACTCAAGCGCAAGAAGAATGATACAACCAAACAGCCAATAACATTACTTGAGAGATAAATACTCAAACAGACAATTGACAAACATTCAAGCCTATAACTGAAAGAAGCTGGTCGAAGTAAGCCAGTAGTTAAAAGGGGTGAATCAAAAGCCCACTCTTTGTATATTGTGAAAAATAGGACTATTAGACAGTTTAACTATCAAAACCCACATCTAACAAGGATTGCGCCTGAATGTGTGCAACTCTCAAGGTGTGAGCAAAAAGGGAAAAAGAATGAATTAGTGGGTAATGCTCATGATGCCAATTAAAGGACTGTGGAGGTAGTAGTCAAGATGTTGAACTTGTGCAGTGATATGGGGAAAGGGATAGAAATATTGGGTTGGTGATAGGGGTAAACCTGCGGCCTGATTTAGAGTTTGGCAGACCGGTACCCCATCACAAAAAGTCATTGATATCCCAGCTGCCTTATTACAAGTGCATTAGGATATAATGCACTTGCAATAAGGGGGGACGGGATATTGGTCACATCTGTGATGCAGTACCCATCCGTCGAGCTATAAATCAGGGGCCTAGTAAGCCCTGATCACCTAGAAGAAGTATGGTACAGGTTTCTTCAGTTGCCTTTGTGCAGGGTGCCACTCCAGCAGGACGACAGTGCAGAAACAACAACAAAATCACAACTGGCTAGTTTTACAAATTCTTCATCAGTGGTCTTAGTTCTGAGTAGTTCTAGACGTGCAGTAGATTTGCAGTTCCAGGCTGCAGCTAATGCAATGCTTAAATATTCACTTACTCGCTATGCGGGGAGACAGAAATAAAACACTCAAGTGGCTTTTTCCTTTTTATCAAATACTTGCAAACTGTGTGCCCCCCTCCCCCTTAACTATATTGACACTTCGTGTCTTCTGTGGTTATGGTCCCTGAGCCTGTGAGGGCACCTTGTGCAATCAACTGACTGTATTTTTTGGAGATATTAAGTGCACAACTAACTACCTTCCCACACCCAGGATTGGAATGTTACTACATTAGTCTGCTAATGTCACCTGTATGCCACCAGGCGCTACAAGGCAATGGGGCTTTAACTATTTAAAAGTACTCTATTTCTACTGTTCATGAACATTGGGCATGGTCAGATTTGTTGTGTACGACAGAAAGCCTGGAACTGCCTAAATCTAAGTCCAAGGGACTTTGTGTTCGTTCAATGAAGTTTGAGGTTGTGCATAGTTGAAGGGGGAAAAAAAAGAGTAATGGAATCCTTCCAATGCAATTCAAGTCTTACACTGACAATTTTTATAACTAGAGTACAGCAATCTAGGCTACTGGCGGACCATTAGCACTTGTATAGCTTACTATGCCTTTAAATATGGCCTCTAGGTGCTGTTCATTGCTCCTGTATTGTACTCTAGTCTTCCAAAATTGATCATAGTAATACTTCAAAAGGTCTTGTAGAGTAAACACTCCCATACAAACCCCTCCGCCAGATTCCAAGACCCTGTAGGATAAATGTCTTTAAAAAAAAATGCAACAGTCGCCAATATTATAAACACCATGAGCTCTAGATAGGTTGCTTGTAGCTGTTAAAAGTCCATGATTTTTCCTCTAGAGTAAAACTGAAGATGTAGTGCGTATCTCTAAATCGCCAAGGAAAAATTACAATTTGCACATGGTCATTAACAAAGATGGTTGTCGGGTTTATCAAAAAGTAGGCCAGTATGAAATTCTTGACTAAAAGTTCGAGAGATAAACTAACCCATAGACGTTTGGGTTGCCTCCATAATTTAAAGCAAACCTTGTGGACTCAGCCCCAACTCAGTTGTTGCTCTCACCTTCAGTAGTCTTTAAGACTACGTTTTCTAAATGTCTATGAAATGCTCTTTGGATATGGTTATGGCATATATAAGACTTGTTGCAGCTAAACCTTGGTGTTGCAGGCATTTGACTAGTTCTCATCAAGTGATCTCTACTCTGCTTCTTGCATTGCCCGCTCTCTCACCTGGCCCTTACTATAAAGATCCTAGCTCAAGCCAGTACCTCCTCTCACAAGACTGTTTTAACTTGGGGGTCTGTGCACTCCTTTTAACTCAGTGTCATCCCATGCCTCCTCACAATTTCTGTGGAGACGGATCTGCATGAGTGGTCACAAAGTCTTTGGCCTTGGATACAGAACATCTTACTCACAGTACTCGTTACGTCTCTGTTTGCGTACAATGCTCGGTCTGTAGTCCTGGTGGCTTTCTGTTCTCACAATCATATTGTTTTCTCTGGTAATGAGTGTATCAGGCTTAAAGCGTTGCTACAACTGGAGAAAGGGTAAAATATCGGACTATAATAGGTCGTATTCTCTCCAATGCCTACACGTCTGCACCTGCGAGCCTTTATTTAAACCATTTTCCTGAAGAAAAGGCCAGCATTTCTCCTCCTCCCCCAAGGGTACCGAACATCATCTATGTGCAGAGGATTAAGCTCTGTAATTCTGCAGATGAGACAACGTTGGCATTGTAATAGGCGCTGCAGCAGCATCACTTGCTATCATTCTCAATTGTACACAGAGCTCTACTTTTCAACTTTAATTACACTTTGAACATTCTGCTAATTAAAATTCAGTTTCTAGCAGAGAGCACAGAGCACTCAACTTTCAGCGCTTATGCAGTGAAGTGGAGAGGAGGACAAAGAGCCAATGTAATTCCACCAATTGTAACATTAACATCATCATCATCAGTGGCATGGGCTCAGCCGAGCGAAGGGCAATTAATTGTAGGGGAGCAGTGTAGGACAGCCAAGACAGCACCACCTAATGAAAAAACATAGCCTGGCATTAGTCTTGGCATTGCAGGCAATTGTACACTGCGGGTGGGAACTGAAGGCTGATATACAAGACAGCTTTCTTGTCAAGTGTCTACTCATAGTAACTCACACAAAGGCCAACACTTCGTGCCTAAAAAAAAACAAGCCGTCAAGAAAAGCAGGAAATTCACTGGCTTCTGCTTGCAGGCGTCCCACAGGTCAACACGAAGCGAGTGAACATCTTTGGATTGAGCACTACGGGTATGTGCCTCACACAAGCCTGCACTACTGATATGATTTCATCAATGTGCAGGAACATCCTTGGGAACAGTCATTTGCCTCCTAACACTCTAAAATAGCGAGTTTATCCACATGAGCGAGCGTCTTTAGGGGGACAGTTGTATCGCTCTCCTTAGTTAACTACACAACGCGAAGAGAGCAATGCCGGGCAGCGGTCTCACCTTGAAGACTGTGTGACCACAGGGAGCCACTCCTACTCCCACTCCATTGCAAGCTAACTTACAGATGAAACTCGATACAACAGGAGTGTGTGTTATATATCCCCAAAATGGAAAAGGGAATTCCACATTATTAACCTACAAAATTAAGGTAGGGCATGAGGGGTCTTAAGGGGATCTAAAGGTCCTGAGGAAAACTGTGAAGACCTATTTAGGGCTATGGGAAACTGGCTGAAACATGTTGATGCACATGCAATAAGGAGGGGTAAACAGGTACTAATAATCTTCTTTCACCACCCTCCTATTCTTTTTTTAACCCTGGCTGGGTAGTCCAGGAATAAAGCATAACCGCGGATATAATCGAGCTAGTTTTATCAATCACTAGCTGCACATTTACTGTAAATATTTTTGTTTGTATTGTCTTCCCCTCCCCCTTGCTCCACCCCAGGCATTAGTCTGCGCAGGGGTGTTAGTCAGCAAGCCCGTTGATGAAGCATGTCACAATTTGTGAGTGTGGGCAGTTTTCTCGCACTGAGCACATGTCACTTTCACTAGATTATTAAACCACATCCTCCATTCCTATCACTCTTTTGTGTGTGTATTAAATATACAGAAACAGAGCTGCAGCCCTGTGAGATATAACACGTTGAAGCAAAGCTGCTGAGCCCTGTGAGATTAAACATGCATAAAAAGGAGCTTCACGCCAGTAAGAATAAATACGCAGAAGCAGAACTACAGATCTGTGACATTAAATAATCAGATAAGTGGTAAAGAGCTGCAAGAGATACATTAGTCAAACATGTATACCGGACTGCAATACTGAAATACGCAAAACGAGAGTCTACAGAGCATTTACAAATGATATTGTGAGAGACAAGGGGATTCAACTGTGAAGACTGAAGAGCAAGCCGACAAGGAGTCAAGTATTGGGATGTGAAGGGGAAAGTAAAGTTAGTCCCTCTTATATACTGACATGCCAAGCTACAGAACTTGTTTCCATGCAGGCAGGTCTATGGCAGTAATGAATGAAAGGCAGATCTGCTAACAACAAACCCCAGACTATGAGAAGAGACAGTCTGCTGAAATGTTTTCAAACTTGAATAGGTATGTGGGCAAAAATGACGACGTCTGCAGAAACTAACCCGAACACGTAGATTACGGTTACTCAGTCAAATAGTGAAAATAATACGACAGTGTACAACAATGCTCCGTCCATCAGCACCCCCTTTTGTACCGCAATGTACAACAAACAGCACCCACTGCATTGATTTGGATCCCACCCGAGTGCTTTCAGAGCAGGTTAAGTGAAATCTACGCTGCCTCCCTTTACCTGCAGATAACCTCTCCTCCGCCTCCTTTTGTGCACATGTGGCCCCGCAGCACATCTCGAGAGTTCCTCCCTGTGTCATGACAGGTCTCAGACCCTGTGAGTAACAGGGATTGAGAGCACACACGTGCTTATCACCCAGTCTTAAGGGTTAGGAGCCTTCACTGGATTACAGAAGGAATCCGGTTGAGCGAAAACCCTGCATGAATTAACTCTACGATACAATAAATCAGTACTCTAAATAATCAGTCCCTCTGACTCAATCTGATACTCAGGCACACTTTCTACTTGTAAATTGATGCATATATAGAAATCTGAAGGGAACTGTGAAATATACACAGCAGATATGGATCGTTCCTAAAGGACATGGGGTAATATTTACTGCCAAAAGACTTCATAGTGAGAAACAAGACAAACTTTGCTCTGGTAAAGTAAAAGGACTAGCAGCAATCCTTGCATTAACAGTGGCATAATGCAAAATGATGGGGTCGGACTTCAGAATGGGTTCAATAGTCCCGGAGACTCCTGTATCTCCAGATATTCGTAGGTAGTAGGGCTGACTGGGGGCGAGTGGGGAAGGCTGAAAGGTAGTGACTCCTTGGAATCACAGGGTCCTGCGTTGTAAAAGTCCTTTATAAATAAATTTTAAAAAAGCACACCAGGCAGTCAGTATGTACATGTGGACATTTTAGTGACTGAGGAGTCACTTGAATCATCTACACTCAACCCCACTTTGATATTCGAACCCAACCACTTATTAATCAGGAAACTCCTGAACAGCAGCACTCATCCTCCTGGACCTTTCTGCTGAGTTTTGACACTGTCTCCTACCACATCATGCTCAAAAGACTCCACAACATTGGAATCCAAGGAATGCCCTAAAATGGATCGCCTCATACCTCAGTGGCAGAACACAAAAGATCCGTCTCCCACCTTTCACCTCAGAGCCCGAGAAGGTCAACTGCGGAGTCCCCCAAGGAATGTCAAGCAGCCTGACCCTCTTCAACACCTAAATCCCCCCCACCCGCCGACACATCAGATAACAGACTGAACAACATCTCCTAATTCAGAAACACACCACTCATCCTCACTTCCCGAAGACCCCTCCACCACCGAAGCGAACCTCCACAGATGCAAGATGAAAAAGATGCTCTCCTCAAAGATATGAGGGCTTCATCTTTGGGAACACCACCTTCCCATGGAACGACACACGGTCGATTGCGGAGCTCGGCACACCCCTCTACCCTCCCCCCCTCCACCCCAACAGACCACACCCTTAACCTCAGCATCATCCTGGACAGCAAGCTATCCATGAAGAAACAAGTCAAGGCACTCACATATGCCTGCTTCCACAACTTTTGCATGCTCCGCAAAATATTCAGGTGGCTCCCGGTAAACACCATACAACCCGTCATGCAGGCCCTCATCACGAGCAAAACTGGATTATGGAAACACACTCTATGTAGGAATCACGGCACGCCTTCTGAAAAGACACAGACAAATACAGAACTCGGCGACAAGACTCATACTCTACCTCTCCAAGAGGACCCACATTGCACCCCATCTCAAGAAACTGCACTGACTTCCGATTCAAAAGAGTTGTCAGTTCAAGATGCTGACCCACGCCTACAAAGCCTTACACAACGAAGGACCAGCATACTTCCAACACCTGACCTTCCACCAACCGACTAGACATCTACGATCCGCTTCCCCCTCGCTCGCAGACAGCCCACTGATCCCCTGAGCGCCGAGTCAACAGCAGGGGACATTCCTTCTCGCACCTTGCTTGCTGGAACTGCCTCTCCCTGCAACTCAGGACAGCACTGTAGCTCCAGCAATTCAGAAGAGAACTAAAGATCTGGATGTTTGAATGATCAAACATCCATGCAGCCGCAAACCGCTCCAGTGCCTCGAAATCCCCACCGGTGATTTGCCGCCCTCTATAAATGACTGATTGGTTGAACCACACAGAATTGCTTTTTAATTGAAACCCTTACATATTGGGAGCTGCAGGTTTAGAACAGCCCACACTGGCACTCCCACCAACTGGACTCTAACCTCCCAATGCACTTCACTACACTTTACATGATTTACTCCTCAAAATGTGCTGAAGTAATCTAAAGGGAACACTCCGAGCCTGAAAAATGCATGAACAAATTAAATGAACAATGGTACGCCATGCACTAGTAATCGCAGCTTCTCCCATGTCAGGACACTTTTACAATTAATTTCTTTTGTAAGATATTTTAAACTGATATGCTACGGTGATGCATAAATAAAAGACGATTTAAACTGAAACCTGCAGCACTGAACATATGCAACGCAGTAGCTCTGCACATCCGCACAATGGCTCTGACATCACATCCTAGATTCACCTCCGCACCTCAGGTAACTGTATTTATTCATTGGAAACGCGTGAACTCACAGAATTCCGCTATCAGCAGACTGCACGCATGGGGTCACGCCGGTCTCTGGAGACGCCCTCCGCGGGCCGAGGAGGGTCCTATCAGCGCTCCGCAGCTCCCTGCTTAAAATTCATGGGAAGATTCGGTCTTTAGGAAGAGCTGAATGCCAGGTTGGGAGAGTCAGATAAGTAGCTCGGCTTTAAGGTTTCGGGAAAGCTTTTCTTCCCGTATGTCTTTGAAATACCCGCCACCCCACAGTCTGCTGCTCGCCATGAGCCATGCAGCGGCTGACAGCACTGCGTGTGGGCAGTGACAGCGCTGGGGGAGTCGGGGTTTAATGAAGTAGCTCTTTACCTCATAAGAGAATGTGTGCATCTCTTCCTCCTTGAGAGAAATGTCAATGGGGAGGCCACAATGGGGTATATGCAATAATAGCATCACCAGGAAACGGACAAGCAGATGAGTGTTAAGGCCATCCCATAGCATTTCTACACATGCAGGTAGGCCCAGAAATAGAGGTCTCTCTCAAGGCTCCAAAACTAGGAGAGGACAATCGTGCAATGCTACCCATGTGCCATAATAGGCTACTTTGAGTGCTTGGCACAAACCGGGTCAGACAGACAGAAAATTGGCCCAGTCACCAAAACAAAACTGCCCTCAATTAGTGAATCAGAGAGCTAAGAAAATGGGCCCTCATTTGCAATTCGGTAAGTTTTGGACTTGTAATGACATTCTGTATAGGTCTTTGCAGGGCAAGGGAGACTGCAGGCATTTGTGCTTGCTTCAATCAATGTTTGTGGTAATATTAAAGAAATCAACAATAAAAACCGGCCTACAGAACCATAAAACATACCCACGAATATCCCAAAAATTGGCCCACACGCTGACCTGTCAGACCAGCTTTCTGGTAACTACGAGTTTGACCTCTGGCCAATCTGACCCTGGACACAGGTCAAGCAAACTGCTATTTACAGACTACAGCTTTGTGCCCAGAAATAACTGCTAGAGTGTACCTATTCGAGAACAGGCCAGAGCCTTGTCTGCAGTCACTCAAGCCGCCACTAAATGGCCAGACAGACAGTAGGAAGGGGTGGATCAACAGACTTGAGCTTCAACAGTTGGACATGCATTTTCAAATCCAATAGGTATGGCGTTGGTGGCTACCCTTTCAATGTTGTCAATGCTTGTTTTGTTATGGTCTGATTTTTTTTAAACTGTAGTGTTTGTAAATTCTCTCTCGCTCTTCCACACTCCCCAAATGTGGCTAGTGGCAAACATTTATTGGCCTCAAAAGCACACAAGGTCTTAGTGGTCCCTGGGTATTACTTTGTGAGTGCATGCGCTCCTTATGAAAGAATAGAAGGCAATCATTCACAGTGAAGTTCGCAAATGAGTGAAGCTAACTGACCCACTGCAGCACAGGGAGTTTTAGTGACCGGAAGAAATAAGTTAACAACAATAGATGAAGACGCTGGATGAAGACTGACTGAAAGCTCCTTTGCGTATATAATTTCTACTTTTAGTAAAATTAAAAGGTCTTGGCAGATTTCACACTTAAAAAGAGCAGCAGGATGTACTCCACTTTCCGTAAATCCATATATCTCGGACTTGCTAGGTAGAGCTTTGAAATCTCACAAAAATTGCAGAGATGGGGGAAGGGGGTGGCTGGACCCAGCCTCGTGTAAATGCAAGTTGTTCTTAGAAAATTCTTGGCACAGATATATTTTCTCTATCACTGCAAGTACAAGGATATCAAGTTTTGGGTCATGTTAGCCTGTCTTCCTTCAACCAGTCGTCTCCAAAAATATTACTCAAAGACACGGTAGGTATCGCGTCACCTCGAAATATCCTCGCTGTACGCTAGCTAAAATTATCAATCCACGACATAGGATACATTGAAGAAAAAAAAACCTACTTAGAATAACAATTATTTAATGGAAAATAGAAAATGCTGGGAGCTAGGCTTTCTGTCCCACGTGCGATGCTGTTAAATAAACCTCGTTGAAAGAATAAACTGAGCAAAGAGGCTGAACGCTTCTGAGGCACGAGCGCCGAGACCTGCTCGACAGTCTGGCCAGGCTCTGGCCTGGAACGACCCTGCCGCCGTTTGCTTATAGGGGGCGACATGGTGCTTTTACTACAATCCCAGCGGGTCTTGTCGTGGTAATGGGAAGTGCCAGGCCCTCCCTCAGCCGTGTCATTAACAAGCTGTCGCACAGGGCACCGCTATTACTGTGTGAGCAAGTCACAACTGCACCGGCGCTAACAGATTGCCTGCACCCCTCTGACTGCATCGGCAGATTAAACTAATAGCGCCCCGTGCCCCCTCCTACGCGCGAGAGGTGCTAAAAAATTCCGCCAGGATTTGGGAAGGATGGGCCAGGGGTGACAATCGACGGCGGCTCCATCTTGTCGGAGCTGTGGAGGCACGCTCCCCGGAGGAGGCGCGAGGGCGCTCGTGCTCATTAGCACGGGCTGCGCACGCGCGTCACGCCAGCGCCTTCACAAGTACCCGGGCCCATCTGTCAGGCGGGCTCGGGACCAAGCCCGTTCGCACCTGTTACCGTTCACCATTCACAGGCATCTCTGGCCTCCGAAGCCAAGGACAGATTGAGGCACCGAGCACGAGCACCGCTTGTTTTATGCTCGCTCACCAAAATGCAAGGGAAGTGTAAGAGGCATCGTGCACCCCCAATATCACATCAGT
Organism: Lissotriton helveticus; assembly: GCF_964261635.1. Lineage (NCBI taxonomy): Eukaryota > Metazoa > Chordata > Amphibia > Caudata > Salamandridae > Lissotriton > Lissotriton helveticus. The sequence goes on along the minus strand of NC_136062.1, from coordinate 194,183,682 downwards.
GTTTCACTGTATCAGGCTTTAAAACTATTTAGCCAGGGTAAAAAAATTATATTATATTATATATATATATATATATATATATATATATATATATATATATATATATATATATATATATATATATATATATATATATATATATATATATATATATATATATATATATATATATATACACACACACATACATAATTTATATGTTTTGCCAAAGCTTGTCGATCTTACAGGTGCCTTCATTACCCGTAAGGCATCAGTGGTACCAAGGTCCATACCACGGATGTAAAAGTGCAAGTCAATGTTAACAGCTGAGACCCATAACTGACATTTACATATGTGAACTGATTGCTTAATGTGATGGGAGCTTCTCACAAAACGGCAGGTCCATTCGCTACCAACAAACACTAAGGAACTCAACATGTTGCTCATCCACGATATTGTTCTCTACTTCCACTTAGACAACTCAAGACTTGGCTCCTCACCAACACTATTCACTACATTTGAATCAACAAAAACCTGCTGCTGTAGTGTGAGGCCGTCAACTACAAGCTATGATCAACCCTCTCCAACTCAGTCCCACCCGAAACGCTCAGATGGGACTGCTGGATAGGGTGTGTCACTGTTGGAGAGGGGGGCTTTAGCTTTTCTTTCTGCACAATCACATTCTCCTTCTGTCACTCACAAGGTAGATAGGTACAGCCTATCTACCTTTTAATCCTTGCTGTAAGGAACCAGAGCATTGTACCACATCAGGGTTGGAAAGCAAGAGGATGAAGAATTTTAAGACATCAATGCTCCATCTAGTTATATAGATAAAAGAAAGTACAGATGAATAACACAAACTATGTACAACATAGCACAAACTACACACAAATTACATTCGTTACATTTAGTTAAAACAAAGAGCAAAATCTTTGGAGCCGTGCTTGAAAATATCAATCACTTGATAAAGTATGAAAAAAAAGTGCCATTATTGGTCTTCTGTACCAGAAAGCTGTTAGCAGAACTCTTCTGCCCTGTAGCGCCCAACATGCGTTTCCCAACCTGCTGCAGACGATCACATGTCATTTTCTGGGAAGACAGACATGCATATCATCTGCTGGCCATGATCCGTTCATTCACTTAAGGTATCCCTTCAGCGCTATCCCCACATATTAAGTAAGGCTCAAGGCGCTAATCTTAGCGATTAGTTCCGTAGCAAAGCAATCCATTACTCATAGGCAACACTAATTGCTTTGTTGAGGATGTGCACTTACTTGGCAATATTGGTTCCATTTGGATATTTAGTGCCTGTGCAATATCTACTTCAAACTTGACGATCAGCATTAGAAACATTTTTTTAAAAAAACAGAAAAAAATATTCATGTGCTACTATGAGATCATTCCTTATTGAGATGTCATTCCTGACAGCACTTCACAGTGAACATCTCAAGAAACTCAATCTCTTCCTGCTCTGTTTTTTTTTATTTTTATAATACAAATTCCTCACAAATCTGGGAGAGGTGATTCACTACAGAAACAATACAAATTATCTTCCTTAAGAGAGCCCCTTTGCTAACGTCAGATAAAAAAAAAAAATCGCTATTCTTTCTATGGTGCTTCTCGACTGTTCATCATGGGTCCAATACCGAGACCGTGGTCAATTTGGTGCACAAATTGGGAAAGAATGGTTTATTCTAAATCCACAGAATGGAACTTGTTGCGAGTGACAGTTTTTGTGTTAGCACCAAATGTTGTGGTGTTGCCTGTTTATTAGGAAACAGGTTAGCACTCAAGAATGCGTTCAAGGGTTTAAAAAAATACATAAGAGTGTTGTGAGTCTATAAGAGCATGTGTGTGGATGTGTCAGGGCAAGTTTCAATGTGTGCCCTTAATGACAGCCTGCATTACGGAGCGCATGCTAGCATGGGGAAGTGCACATGTGAAGGATGCCTTGGAGGAGCAGGATTAGGAGCGTCAGCAGCATAATTGCATGTGCAGCTGAGAGCATGTTAATGTGCACGAGTAGATGGCAGCCTGCCAAGTGGATGACAGCATGAGTATGAGCGAATAGAGTGTCCAGAAATGAGTGGTGTGTGAGGGGGTGGTGTAACACCCGTAACGATGAATGTCGTATGGTATGAGGGAGGTGCTGTGTGACACGTGATTGAGACATGGTGGATCAAACCTGCTTCTATAGGGTGGGACCAGGCAGGCCAAACCCACCAAAGGAATACCCTGGCCCACTCAGGGCCATTCAGAACTGAAAAACAAGCGTTTTTCACCTTAATGTTTCATAGGAGCATGCAGCCCCGTGGGCTCTCCCTTATCGTTTATTTTAGTGATTAACACAATTGACATAGGCTACTTTCAGGCCTAGGTAGAGGTGTGAAGTGAGCAGAGTTTATTAGCTGCTATGATGCACAAATGAGCAGCATAGATATCCTGAAAACTGAATAATGATTCTTGACTTATTGAATCGTATTTTTAAACTTCAATGGTTTGTAAAGTAAAAAGCTGCCAAAGTTTTTTAAAAACATGAAAAGCTGTAAAGTGGCTCTGTTTGGCAGCAGAAATATTTCTGCTTCTGCATACGACCAGGAGCATGCTGCAGTCTTAAACTTCTGCATCTTAAAGATTTGACAAGCAGCGCCCCTCCCCTTCCCCAAAGCCGGAAGTACTTCAAAGAAAGCGAAGTACGTAGCTTTTTTGGTGCTGATTATTGTGCTAAAAATGTCAAACGTCAGACAGATGCCAATGCTTAAAATATAAAATCGATTAAATACTTTGTTGTTTTTTGTGGCCAGTACTCACTCACCTCCATGGTCCAGCCATGCTTCTTTATGGCCCCAGCAAAAGAATAAATACTAGAGCCGGGCCTGAGGTGGATGTCTGAGATTGGATGTATGAGTGCGAAAGTGTTAACTTACAAGCACATAAACAAGCTAGACATGTTTTGTTGTGGGCAAGCACAAGCAGTAAAAAAAATGAGGTGCATGAGTCGTAACATTTTCACGGCTACTTGCTTTTGAGAGTAATATTTACTAAAAACATGCCATAGACCTAGTCTAGTAATTTGCAGCAACATAGGCTCCATCCCTTGACTGCGCTTCCAACCTGCACATCAAAGTAACAGAAACCCTACAAGTCTCTCTGAACACAACCCAGTTCTGTAGTAAAGTCATATACTATAAACAACTTTGTAAAAAAAAAAAAAAAGAATATTCCTTGCAAACTTGGGTTTACAAAATACAAAACTCATTCCATAATCACTCACTTCAACCCACCATGACTCAGATAAGATCACTGGCTGCTTTTTTTACCTAAGCATCCGCCCACAACATCAGACTTCTCCAACGAGAAGCTCATGAGCTACTGGTAGCTCTCCAGCTTGTGAGTAGCTCTCCTGTGTGCAGCCTACCCTACTAAATTAGAAGCTTTTGTTCGGTTAAATTAATATATGTAGACCAAAACTGAAAAGTGTGCATTACAGATGGAAATATGTGTATTTTCAGAACCCATCGTTTCCAAAATACATACAAAGCTGATATTTGAATGTTAAATCATGCAGCATTAGGAGACTTATTACAAATATTACTACCTTGGTTTATGATTTGGTGACAGGGGCTTTGCAGAATATTTTAAATTCATAAAGCCTTTTTCATATTACTGCTAGCAATCCTGCACTTAAGTGATAATGGCTGGTAATCTTGCATAGGGCGGCTACTAATGCAAGTTTTCCTGGCGTGTCCCACACAAAACACATTAGCAGCTCTGCATGAATTTCTTTGACTTAAGTAGCTCTTTTTAAGGAAAAGGTTGGAGACCCCCTGCACAACATCATATTTCTAGTATCCCTGTCTACAGTCTATACTTTTCCAGGTGTAAAACACTCTTAATTTCAATAAAACACACAAACCCAAGCAGAGGAACACAAGACCACCTTCTTAACTACTACAGTTCAGTCTACAGACCTTATTAATAGTTTTAACACTACTAGTGTGTAGGCTAAACATGATATGAACTGGCGGACCAAATCAGAAAAAAATGACTCCCATAACCTGGGGGAATACTTCCAGGGTATCAGGGTCATTATTATAATGTTGTACAAAAACAAACTCCAGCTTTGAGTTGCTCTTTGTAGAACAAAAGTGTTTGGTGAGCAGCATCATGAAACATGGTGTGTTTTTAGTGCCTTCAGATGAGTCACTATGATGGTGACTGCTCTAAAGGCATAGAGATATCCGCCAGACGTTTGAATATCTCTAAATATGGTGGATTTTTCAACATATATGTGCCACTGAGGTGTTGAATGAGGTCAGCACAGACCATCATTTGTTCATTATTGGTTAGAGTGGCTAAATGAGCTGTATGTGTATAATGAACATTTAGAAACGGGGGTATTATGATAAAAAATAAAATGTCAGCCTATGATACAAAACAGACTGACAGGTAAATGATTTATAAGAGACTGTAGGCCCTTTTTCTATTTCCAAGATGGAGTGGGTCATACGAAATGAAGTAATGAGCATAAAATAATCATTATAAGTGAGTAGCCATAATGGCATGTTGGTGATGTGTGTGGGTACATTAAATATCAGTATAAGTGAATCATATTGGGATTTTGTTTTATTACACAGTGGAAGCATAGAGTATGAGATTAAATGTTATAAATCTGTAGGCAGGATCGATTTGATTTTTAAATAATTCATGTGTGAAATATTTACATTTTAGTAGGAGGGGTTTGTATTTTCATATGACTGGTTTGTTTTTGTAGATTCTGCACTGTATGTATTTTTTTCTTGAATTCTGGGAAGAATATTTATCCTAATAAATCCAACGGAAGGTAGATTTATATTTTCATTCCACAGAAACACGACGACAAAGAACGGTTGCATAATCCATCAGCACTGACTAAATCGTATTTGAAGAATATGTTTACACAGTGACATGAAACTGTGGGTGTGTAGTCTTGACGGCTAATTTTATAGCTTATCTTTATATTTCTTTCTGTATACATATGGTGAATGATTGTGTGATTTTATATATGTTATATATTTGATTGTGTTTATGTAAAAAATGAATTGATATAATCATTGTAATAAGTATTTGTATATGGAATTTCAAGTAGCTGGGGTATTGTGTTTCAGTGTTTACGCAACATTTAATTAAAGTATGAGCTTATTTGTGACTGAGTGACTGTAAAGTAAGTAGTTAATCATATAGGGGAAATAGTTGTTTTTTTGGGTAATAATACACTGTTTCCTTGGCATTGAGAGGTTACTCATCAGTCTTTCTGTATTTTCCTTTTCTTTAGCTCAGTCGTAAACGACAATAAATGTGACACCTTTAAAAGAGCAAGTATTTTAAACAAAAACAGAAATCGGCCAAAAACCACTCATCTCCATAACTAGGGTTTTGTAGACTTCTTGGTATCAATCCAACTGCACTAATGATAGCTCGGCCCGAGTAGCAGGCTGTCTCTTCTGCCACCATGACGAGCTATCACTCCAGTCTTCAAACATACTCTGTGTCCCTTTCATTAAAAAAAAATCGCTCCCAATGCAAAATTAGCTCCCAGTGCGTTGCTCCTTCTTTGTAGCAAGGGTGCGTGCCCTCAGCCCCAACACTAGCAGGGAAAAGGAGGACCTCCTGACACTTTTCTAAAGACAGTCATAGCTGTGATGCAGTGAGCTCCTCATTATCCTGGGCCCCAGTGCCACTGCTCTTGCTTCACCAATGATAGCTAGCGTCTTGTAAAGAGGGAAGTCTTCTCTGCCCTGTATTAAAAATAGGGGCCCGTATCTTGCACCCTTCACCTCCCTGCCATCACGGATGCCCAGCTAAGGTGTCTCAAATGCTTTAATTGTACCCTCTCTTAGGCCATTGGTCGTTGGCCCAAAGTACCATTTGCACAGCAAAGATGGTCTAGACCCTAAAGCAAGCACGGAAAGATAGTAAAACAGCCATCATTGTCGTTTAGTTGGCCCTTCACACCTCTGGGCCCAGCGCCACTGCACCACTCATGATGGCATGCTGTTCTGTATCGACTTAGTCTTACCCCAGAAGTGAAGTCAGAGCCACATATTGGCACCACACTGGCATTAGAATGTCAGTTAATTTCTTTCCATACATGTCATTGCAGATTAACTTTTTGTTATATTGACCACATTTGTCTATTTTTTTCCTGCAGTGTGCAAGGGACGATGTCCTCTCCACAGACTATAGTGTTTAAACCTTGCAAGACTTGCACGGACTATCACAAACAGATGTCTGTGACAGACCTCACCTACCGGTATGTCTGTGGTGTCTAGGGCCGTAGCACAACTCAAAGTCTTGCGGTGACAGTGCCAGAATGAATGTCAAGGCCATTGGGGACTACAAAGCCAAGCTCTATGTCACTAAACACCATCTGAAGGTGAATAAAGGACAGTTTCAAAGCTGAGGAGGCAAACCTGTTCCCCTTCTCAAGGCTTTTAACGCCAAAGGTCCAAATTGACAATGTTTGTCTCTCTTGTTTCTCGTCAGGAGAAGTTGTGTGACCGCGAAGATGACTCAATCAAAATAGGCATCTTTTACTGTGGAACCGATGCCACAGCTTATACTAATCCAACCTGAATTTCTGGCTCCATCTGTAACGCCGCAGTAAGTTTCAATCTACAAGGAGGCCATGTTGCAAATTTCTGGCATCCTTCCAGTTCCCTTTGGGCCCCAATCAGCCTCTAGTTGGATCACTGTTGGTGGATCCGTTTTTTGGTGCTGTCGGGGCAGACCCTGCAGCGGGGAAAGATTCATGGACACCACAGCGGATGCCCAACCCAACTTCAAATCCAGCACATGATCTTTGTCAGTCCCCCTGCATGTTGACGCCAGAACAGATACCGCCGACTTCACTTCTGGAGCAAAAACAAGCTGCCACACAACACCACCTACTAGAGCACGCAGGAGCAATGCTGCGAAAATTCCCCATAACCAGTCTGGCACCTGGGCGTATTCACATGGTATGTAAAAACCTGGGAGTACTCAAAGGGGAATCTAAGATTTGAAGTATCCATCATTAATAAGTACTCATATAGAAAGTGCCTGCACACGCATACATGAGTAGGAGAGTATGTGGCAACGTATTTTACCAACAGTGATAAAGCGGATGTGTGTGGGCGGGTGTGGGTTGGGGTGTGTGTTTTTTCTAGGCGATCTGCAAGGAGGTCTGTCTCAGTTATTTCTACTCATATTTCTGATTAAATGCTGTTGGCGGAGGCATCGCTGCAAGATTGTGTGTAGAGAAGCAGGCTTTCATTCACTGGAGGGACATGGTGGAGGAGGGTGAATGGGGGATGGAAATACTGGGACGACATTTATGGTTATATACCATCCAATTTGCATCTAATCAATGTCAGAGCCGCTGTTTCGGAAGCAGAAGGGATACAGTTGGCAACAACTGCTTGCATGTTAGATTTCTCTTCCGTTACAGAGGAGGGGCCACCAGGGCTGGGCTAAAGAGAGGAAAGGTGACCTGGTACCGAAGAATAAGCTGATTTACCTCAAGAGAATGTTTCAGGATGCAGATCAATTCAGAAAATAAGATTCATTTCTATGGGCAACTCCCAGGACGACGGATCTTACTTCAAAGGACAAATGGAAATGCTGTGTGAATACAAAAACATTCCACAGGCCGATGAAGGAAGGCCACTCTTAATTCCTTACTCATATTAGGGCTTTCTTTCTTCAGACATTGCTTCATCACAAACCTCCTCTTCCCTGGCTTTACACCTTAAACACAGGTTTGTGCTCTAAACCAGTGAATTGTCGAAAAAAAATGAGGGGTTTGGTCCACTTGGGAAGGAGGGGGGTCGGACCACAAAATTTATACAAAAAACGATTTACCCACACCTCCATTCATTTATGATCGCCAATCCGATCAAGAAACAGAAATAGACTAAATTAATTGTGTCTATTTTGGCAATGATGATTTGCCTTTTTTTTAATTTTGAATTATTTATTTAAAAGGAGATTATTTTTAAAGGCCGAATTAAGAAACACATTATCAACTTGTGGCACTTCAGGGTCGCCCGGGACTTGTACCTTAGGTATTGGAGGGGTCGGGGCAGCTGCGCTGGGTAATATCCCCTCAAGGAGACTCACAGACACCGGGGTTCTGGGTAACGCTGGCTTTATTAACTTAAAAGTGCGTTTGCGGTTTATGGTTTTCCGGTAATAAGGAAGTGCTGACTCTGCCTCTTCCGTCAGTCTTTGAAGGCGTTTCTCCGACGCTGTTTTCCTCTCGTCCCGGTGTCTTCTGGGACTGGGAGTCCGGTCCTTCTCCTCCACGGTGTCGGGCCGTCTCGTCCGGGGGCAAAGAAAAGAAAACACAACAGTGCTTTAGGCTCCTGGTCGGACCGGTAACACAGGGAAAGGGGGGTGAGGACTCACACGTGCACAACTCGGCTCTAGGTGCTGGGTAGTGGTGGAGGGGGTAGTGCATAGGATGTGAGTGGGGTAATGCTACGGCGGTTTCACCCACTTAAAGCCCGCCCAGCCCGCAAGCCGTGACCGTACCTCTGGTAGCCACACTTCCCTCGATGAAGTGTGGCTGGGCGAAGAGCCTTCCTGATAGCCTCCTGGCTTTCCCCGTCGTCCTCTCTCCTCCAGTCCCGCCTCGTCCTCCTGCCTCCGTTGTTCTCTCGTCTCCTCTCCTGCCTCCTGCCTCCGCTGGTCTCTCGTCTCTCCTCCTGCCTCCTGCCTCCGCTGGTCTCTCGTCTCTCCTCCTGCCTCCTCTTCTGTCTTCTGCTCCCGCCTCTCCTCCGTCTCCGTCTTCAGTCGTCTCTCGTCCTCTTCTCCTCTTCTCTCGCCGTCGCTCTCACCTCCGCCTCCTCCGAGTGCATAACACACCTGAGTGTGTTCCTGGGCGTCCTTTACCTGGGTCGAGGGGGCGTGTCCAGTGACGATGTCTGTGTCCAGCTCCGCCCAGTTAAAGTAACAGGGTCCACCGGTATCGTCCGAGTCTGAGTCGTCCTGTTCCTCAGCTCCCCGCCAGGCCCCTGTATGCTGTGCAAAGAGAGGTGAGAGAGGTAAGCCAGGTGGACCCGCGTCCACCCCGTCACACAACTAAACAAACGACCACATTAACATTAACACATATACACAAATCAATTATTATCAATTATGCATACATTTTCACATAATTTAACAATACATTTCAAAACAAGACACAAATTCTGAAAAATTAAATACATAAACACATTCAAAAAATATCTGTCAAAAAAAGCTGGTTTGCTGTACACTATTTACATATATATTCAATTTTTCAGCTTTACGCTTTAAATTGAGCAAAATGTAAGAAAATTCCTGGTTTATAACAAGTAATGAATCCTCATATTTCACAAGGGTGAAGCACAAAATCTTCACAGAGCCGACGCGTTTCGAGTTCCGGCCTTACAATTTACCGAACTCTCATCAGGGCAGCATTAATCCTGTCTTTGACAGCTGGTTTTGACAAGAAAAAAAAAAGAAATAAAATCATTTTTAGAATAGCTTCTATAGAGCCCTTATGCTCTCACGTGGCTGCCACTGCATTGTAGAATCACGTACCTGTTTGTTAACAGTGTAGAATTCAGATGTTGTATTAATTTCTTGCGGACAGCTTTTCAGTCTGCAACAAAGTATCACTCTCTATTTTAGAATCATGTCCGGAAACATTTTACCGAACTTATTTTTGACAAGTCAACGTGTGCTTAGAAAGAATGAATGTTGTCTTACGTGAATATCACTGTATCAACACTGATAAGGTGCACGTTCAGGCGCAGGTTCGAAATTCTGTAAAAGTAATGACTATTTTTACTGCCCAGTTCCGTTATTATGAAGAAAGTAAAACAAAAGGCGGGCCATTACTCACTCGGTGTTCAGCGTTCGTGTGCTGTTTGTTTTCATCCTCTATAGCTTCGTTCTTTTAAACAGGAAACTATGAAAGGAAAGAACGGGTTGAACTTAGACCCATTGCAAAAGATGTATCACGACGCTGATTTTCTCTAGAAAAGCGGCGCTCACGTAGGTCACTTACCCAATTCCGCTGTAGGCGCACAGCATTAATGGGAGTCTGTTACTTGCCGGGGCAGTCACGGGTGAGCAAGGCAGAACATGTGAGAAATGTAGTTCCAGGTCAGGAAAAGTCACGTGACAACCGTGCACTACACAGGGGGAGGGGCCACCTCTCAATTGAATTCTGGACCTTATAGTTCTTTTAGTGAAAATTACTCAATCAAGAGTGGATTTCTTGATACAAGTGTACCACTCCAAATTAAATTCTATTCACTTCGCTCATACAGTTGAGCCCATTGTTAATGCTGTCAAATTTCATAATTAAGTACGCTTCCTGGCGTAATAATGCACTTTCACTATTTAGAGACTGTTGCTTTGGACTTATTGAAGCCAAGACTGTCCACTCAAAATCATTTTCAGAGTGATTGGCGGATATAAAGTGCTCCACCATGGGGGCAGTTAGGACTCTGCGCCTGATGCGTGATCTATGTTGCGTGATTCGAACGTTGACTTGTTGGCATGTTTTGCCAATGTATACTTTGTTGCATCTGCAAAGCACTGCGTAAACAACATTTTTTGTTTTACAGTTTGTGAAATTTACATGTCTCCACTTGATGTTATTGTGGTCAAATACATTTCCCTCCAAAGTTGAAGAGCAGGCTGTACAGCACCCACATTTGTGGTGCCCATCTATTGGTTTGGTTTTAAATTCCAATGTGTAATTAAATCACTTTTAGGTTTTGGAATATAACTGTCAGCTCTTACCAGCTGTTGTCCAATACTGAGGTTTTTCTTCATGGCGAAGATAGGTTTAGGCATAGGGTATTCCAGATTCTCCAGCAGGTGCCAATTTTTTAAAATAATTTGCCTAAACTTGTTTGTGTGAGAACCAAAAGTCGTCACACACACAAGTTTATCCAACTCCAATTTGTCTTTCTTTTGTAGCAGACTTTCTCTAGGAGTGAATCTTGCTCTCTTCTTGGAATGCCTAAGCAGTTTTTTGGGGTATCCCCTCTTTGTCATTTCCTCGCAGAATGAATTCGCGTGGGAGTCAAATTCGGTCAATTCAGTACAGTTTCTTCTTATTCTTAACAGTTGCCCGTACGGGAGGTTTTCCCTCAGGCACTGGGGATGTGAACTCCTGTAGTGGAGGATGGTGTTTCTATCCATCTCTTTTTTGTACAGTGTTGTATTCAATAAAACTTCAATAGGCAAATTATTTTAAAAAATTGGCACCTGCTGGAGAATCTGGAATACCCTATGCCTAAACCTATCTTCGCCATGAAGAAAAACCTCAGTATTGGACAACAGCTGGAAAGAGCTGACAGTTATATTCCAAAACCTAAAAGTGATTTAATTACACATTGGAATTTAAAACCAATAGATGGGCACCACAAATGTGGGTGCTGTACAGCCTGCTCTTCAACTTTGGAGGGAAATGTATTTGACCACAATAACATCAAGTGGAGACATGTAAATTTCACAAACTGTAAAACAAAAAATGTTGTTTACGCAGTGCTTTGCAGATGCAACAAAGTATACATTGGCAAAACATGTCAACAAGTCAAAGTTCGAATCACGCAACATAGATCACGCATCAGGCGCAGAGTCCTAACTGCCCCCATGGTGGAGCACTTTATATCCGCCAATCACTCTGAAAATGATTTTGAGTGGACAGTCTTGGCTTCAATGAGTCCAAAGCAACAGTCTCTAAATAGTGAAAGTGCATTATTACGCAAGGAAGCGTACTTAATTATGAAATTTGACAGCATTAACAATGGGCTCAACTGTATGAGCGAAGTGAATAGAATTTAATTTGGAGTGGTACACTTGTATCAAGAAATCCACTCTTGATTGAGTAATTTTCACTAAAAGAACTATAAGGTCCAGAATTCAATTGAGAGGTGGCCCCTCCCCCTGTGTAGTGCACGGTTGTCACGTGACTTTTCCTGACCTGGAACTACATTTCTCACATGTTCTGCCTTGCTCACCCGTGACTGCCCCGGCAAGTAACAGACTCCCATTAATGCTGTGCGCCTACAGCGGAATTGGGTAAGTGACCTACGTGAGCGCCGCTTTTCTAGAGAAAATCAGCGTCGTGATACATCTTTTGCAATGGGTCTAAGTTCAACCCGTTCTTTCCTTTCATAGTTTCCTGTTTAAAAGAACGAAGCTATAGAGCATGAAAACAAACAGCACACGAACGCTGAACACCGAGTGAGTAATGGCCCCGCCTTTTGTTTTACTTTCTTCATAATAACGGAACTGGGCAGTAAAAATAGTCATTACTTTTACAGAATTTCGAACCTGCGCCTGAACGTGCACCTTATCAGTGTTGATACAGTGATATTCACGTAAGACAACATTCATTCTTTCTAAGCACACGTTGACTTGTCAAAAATAAGTTCGGTAAAATGTTTCCGGACATGATTCTAAAATAGAGAGAGATACTTTGTTGCAGACTGAAAAGCTGTCCGCAAGAAATTAATACAACATCTGAATTCTACACTGTTAACAAACATGTACGTGATTCTACAATGCAGTTGCAGCCACGTGAGAGCATAAGGGCTCTATAGAAGCTATTCTAAAAATGATTTTATTTCTTTTTTTTTTCTTGTCAAAACCAGCTGTCAAAGACAGGATTAATGCTGCCCTGATGAGAGTTCGGTAAATTGTAAGGCCGGAACTCGAAACGCGTCGGCTCTGTGAAGATTTTGTGCTTCACCCTTGTGAAATATGAGGATTCATTACTTGTTATAAACCAGAAATTTTCTTACATTTTGCTCAATTTAAAGCATAAAGCTGAAAAATTGAATATATATGTAAATAGTGTACAGCAAACCAGCTTTTTTTGACAGATATTTTTTGAATGTGTTTATGTATTTAATTTTTCAGAATTTGTGTCTTGTTTTGAAATGTATTGTTAAATTATGTGAAAATTTATGCATAATTGGTAATAATTGATTTGTGTATATGTGTTAATGTTAATGTGGTCGTTTGTTTAGTTGATAATGTGTTTCTTAATTCGGCCTTTAAAAATAATCTCCTTTTCAATAAATAATTCAAAATAAAAAAAATGCAAATCATCATTGCCAAAATAGACACAATTAATTTAGTCTATTTCTGTTTCTTGATCGGATTGGCGATCATAAATGAATGGAGGTGTGGGTAAATCGTTTTTTGTCTAAACCAGTGAATGACACAGGCAGCCCACTCACTACCCCACCAACTAGGCACCGAACTATCCAGAGTACCCAAACAAACAAATATTAGTCCGAACACAAGAGCACTAGAAATAGGGCAGTGCCCGATTCATTCCTAGGGAACCCCAAATAGTAAAGGTGTGACTTATTAATAGCAGAATATTTGCTTATGGACTTCCGTACATCGTGCAGATCTTTTTCTTGGGTGGGGGTATTTACAATGGTGACGGGACGCTAAGACTATGTGCTACAATGAGCTGCAGAGCTTATACTCTTCACAAAGTCATTTTCGACAAACAACTTACATAACCAGAGACAGTCAATCGTGCACAAGGGACCCTTTCACTTAAAACGTACTCTTAAAAAGTAGACCACATTGGAAGTCTCAATCCAAATGTGCTATTCTGCAGAACTGCGCTGCTGAAACAAATGTGCTTGGTAGGTCCTTCTCCACAAGAGAAGAATGCATCACTCATGGGATAAAAAGTTGGCTGCAAACCATGGGCCAAAATTCTTACAGCAGCCTACTTAACCCCAAAGAAAGAGTCCCATAATACTGATCACATTGACAGAATTACTTTTTCCTCCCATCAGTCTAATATCTTTCTGTCCCTGTGTGTCACTGGGACATGCCTTTAAGATACACATTCCTCGACTGTATGAAGATTCCATGCGGTCCTGTAAGTAAACTTCCCCTTAAATGAAGGCATTTCAGGACCAATGAGAACATACCAAGAACGATGTTGCTCCAAAGCTGGCAGAAATGTAAAAGGGTGATGTAGACTTCTTCTCAAAAAGAGAAGTCAAAAAGCTATAGTAATATGCAGAAAACATTGATTAAGAATGCAAAAACCTAAGACACTAAGCATTTCCACTCAGAGAAAAGTCTGACTCAGCTGAGCAAAGCTCAATCTGACAGAATGTTAAGAAAACGTGCCTGTTTTTTCGTGGCCACTGGTCCTGTTTTTTCCCCACAAAAACGAAAATGGGCTTTGCAATTAAAAAAACAAAAAAAAACACGGGTCTCTTACTTAATGAACTGGTATCCTACTCAATGGCGTAGATTAAGAATGTTGGTGAATATCAAAGAGCCTAAGAGGAATAACGGTTCTCAAACAATACCATGCTTTTATCAACATCCCACATAAAAAAAAAATACTGTCTTTTTACTAAGAATACTCTTTTAGGTCTCATCTGGCGAAAGCAGCGCGAATGTGCTGCTCTCGTCATGCGAGAGCTTCTTGGAATCAACACAAATTACAAAGCTCTCAGAGGCGGAGTTGAAGCCCCGCCCATCTTCTTCATTCACTGGTGTCTTCCTGCGTGCAAAATGCAGGCGTACGATTGAAATGGAGGCTTCTTAGTCCCTCTTTGTTGCCGACTTGTCTCCTTTTAGCTCCGCCCATCAGGATTGGATCTTTGACTTGCGGAGTCACACTCTCCTTTATTAGCTGGGAAGCACTATGTTTTTCACACAACGCCGACAGCTAGTTTTCTCAGCAGTCTACTCTTCCGGGGCCTTTATATCGCTATTGCAGGTTCTTTTCCATCCCTGCTTTCTCCCCTCGTCCGTTTTCTAGTGTTTTTAATCTCGGTTTTCTGCATATCTTTCTCTTTTGCGCCAGACACGCCGTCATGAGGGTCGTTGGTCGGGATACGCCGTCGTTTGGTATATCGTGAGGTGAGTCGCCCCGTCACAGAGCTGTTTTCAGTCTGCCTGGGGCCCGTATGGGTCTCAGTGCCTGTGACCGGGTGCGCGGCGTTATTATGGCCTAGAGCACGAGGGGCCGGGCTAGGGCATACCGTCCCACACTCACTGCATTCATGCTTGTGAAAAGGGGTCACTCATAGCTTGTGAAATATCACCCTTTACACGGAAATGATGAGAATGTCACACATAGCAATCTAAAACTTTGGCAGCTATGATTAATATGTGTTGATCCCGTATCCTCTGCCATCCTTTTGGAACCAGATCGTCTTATGATACGCGAAAACACGTCAGTTTCGTGATGCAGCGCGTAAGGTGAATAGTGTCTTGGATGCGTGTATGCGCAGTCCTTGTTCTTGTGAGCTGCAGTTCAGAATGTTTTGGCGATAAAAGGCCTGTGCGGGTTTAGCCGATGCGGTTATTCCATAGTTAATCTAATCTTAGCCTACTGGTCATACAGCTGTGTAAGCGTGCAATCAGCAACAGTCTCAGACTGGCCGAGAAACTTTCAGATATGGCAAGTGAGGCCATGTTCGGGAATGGATTCCCGGGACATGGTTAAGAGCCACTTCGCATCAACGTGTTCTTAATGCTGTGCATTTCGGTACACTTCATTATTGAGTCTGTTGCTACATGTGTCTCTGCTTTGTTTGGGAACGGGTTCCCGGGACATGGTTATGAGCCATTTCCCATCAGCGTTTCTTATTACTGGACCGTATGGTTCGCTATATTTCATTCTTGGGTCTATTGCTACACATGTCTCTGCTTTACAGCCCTATTTAATAAAGCACACATGTATGTGCATAATGTGATGTGCAGTGGATAGGCGGGATACATTAAAGTTAGTGATAGAAAATTCCTTTAGTGCTAGTTTCTTCTTTTTCACTTTGGCAGTAATGGCTCTAGTTTTTGAGGCAGTGGTGCTGCTATTGCGGGAGACCTCCAGGAATGTTTGCTCCCAGATTTCAGCTCGAGAGGAGCGGATGCTGTTTTGAGTCCTGGCATATATAGCGCACACTGGTGGAGAGCGCTCAAACTGTTGGAGAAAGTGAATTCTGCTGCCTGTGTAGAACTCACAATACACTATTAGAGGGGGTGCACACTGTTGGAGGGAGTGTACACTGTTTAATGGTGTGTACACTGCTGTCCCCTGTAGCACTCACTAGGTGCTACTGGAGAGAGCTCACACTGTCGGAGAGCACCCACACTGCTGGAGAGAGCGCACACTGCTAGCTTGTGTAGCACTGACAATACACTATTAGAGGGAGCTCACACTTTTGGCGGAGCACTCACAGCTGGCTCCTGAGGGACTTGCAAGTTGAAAATGCAATAGGTCTCGCCTTTGATTAAGTTAAAGCCATTTGCTTTACTAATGGGATTATATAGCAAAGCAAACGGCTTTAACTTAATAAAAGGCGAGATCTATTGCATTTTTAATGCTTGTTCCACTGGTGATCCATTATCTCCAAGATAAGCACAGATTCAACTACTACCCATCTATCAACTTTCTTTTCTAAAAGTAAACAAAGATAATTTTACTTTGCCTCTAAGGGACAGGTCCATTCTGCCTTGAAATCATTTCCTCTTCATGCCCTGAAGACACTACTCACTTCATTCACTCTCCTAACAAGGTAGCAATCTTCACACATAACTTTTAGTCTTACTACGCTGGAAAGAAGCTATTTAACTCTAAAGATTGACCTTGCTTTCTATAGGTTTTAGTAGATTTTTATTATATGCCTCACGGTATTCGAGGTCGACAGCCCTAGCCATTAGGCCAACTCCTCTCCCCTTTTTTTGTGACAAAAGAATTCGGTCAAGAGAAACCTTAAGTGTTTTGATGAGTATAGGATCTATAGGCTGAATTGCGCAAATACAGCAGAAATTCAATGTTCCATAACACTGTAAAACAGAGGGCGAACTAGTTAACAGAAGCCAAAAGGTAATCTGAAAAGGTTCTCCAAGTTAAAAGGGTAACAGTTTAAAGCAGGCTGGCATAAAGCCTAGTGTTCACAGACCAGGAAGTGGAGAAGCCAAAAAGTAACTTGAGTGGACCATGGAGACCAGGGAGTGGAGACGGCATGTGGAGTAAGTAGCAGCAAGACACCATTTTCTTCATTCACTACGAATGCCAACACGCAGAAGAATGAAAAGCATACAGACTAGATAAGTTGTTACGACGCTTCTCTCTTACTGGTCAGTGGTACCTAATTATTAATATTCGTGCAGGCTATTATAGTCAACTAAAGGCAAATGTCAAAGAAACGGAGAAAAAGGTTAATCAGTAATAATTCTAAAATTTCAACCACAGACTTCAATCAACCACTAATTGTTGTGAGTTTGTGTTGGTGTGTCTGAGGGCTTCCAGTGAGGCGGTGGGTACAGTTCAACTGGGAGAAATTGCTATGTATATGGGGACAACTAAAGAGCAGATACCAAGTGCACATTAGTTTGAGCCACTAAGTCAAGTACTGCTTCAGCTCTTGAGGCACCAAAAGTATTGTTGGCAAAGTTCCTGTAAGGAGACCCAAGCGAACTCCTACATTTCTTAGAAATGTCAAGCGTTTCTGGACAGACTTCACAAATGCATGGTAATGTAGCTTTAGAACATCCGAAGAATGAATAATACATAGCCAGATCAGGGGAAACGTAGGACTTGAAAGCTTTTCTATCAACCATATTGCTGGTGTCCGCCCATACCACTGATGAATATTAGTGTCCTTTTCAGAAAAGTACTCGGAGCTCCATTTCCTATGAAGAGTAATTTGTAGATAGAGTGTCTCAGTACAGTAGATGCACCCATTGTCATGCCATACAATATACACATCATGGGTCTGATCTGTATCTGGGTTGTTACAAAGTTTTATTTGTAAAAGAAGTGCTAAACACCAGCTCCACCGCTACTGTGGAAGAAATTCCACTTGTGATTTCCCTTTCAAATGTAGCGCCTTCTCTACAAATCAGATCTTCTGTTATCCTTCATAGTTAACCCAGGCCCTACTTCTTATAGTCTTCAATGGGTTGGACGTAGGAGGCCTCAGCAGCATTTTACAGTCCCCGATTCTGCCGCTCTAACTCTCTGTTGTGTTCTGTTTTCAGTCCAACAAAAGGAAGGCCAAGTGAGATATTAGAGCTTGCCAGTAATCACAGACACCCCTTAAGGTATCTTGGCTTCCTCTAGTCAACACTCGGAACAACTGGTACAAGAACAAAACTATCAGCTTTATTCACAGACTGACCCTAGGACTACCAATGGGTTGGCCAAGCAGGATATGCTGAAGATCAACTGACCTTAACTTGGGAATGAACCTTAGGTGAATATTGCTGAAATCCCTCGAAAATATAGCTACAAAAATATAGCTTTTAGTGTAGTATATATACGTCCTGAGTCCATGTGGGAGAAATAATGGCACAACCTACTGAGAACAGATACCCGGACTCTTATCTGACACCACACACACTCTATTGGACAGAATCACAAAGTGGCACCTTGTTGCAGGACAACTGGAACCAGAACCCCCCACAGGAATATGACACTTTTGGACTGGTATGGAGTGTATCTTGCTGTCCCAAATGCTGTTCTCAGAAGGAATAAAAGGATCCAAACCAAAGTCTGTAGATCTAGGCTCTTCCTCTTCCTATGTGCCCCTCCTGCCCGAGTCACATGATTCGCCTTTGAAGAATCTTCCAGTATTTAATCATTCAAGGTGACAAATGACTGCAGGCCAGGCTTTTGACAGTCACTTCAGAAAACTGTAATAATTAGAATGAAAGTGACCTCATCTTGCTGGAAATGAATTCCAAATAATGCCCAAGGGCAGGCCCCATGACCATGATGGGGAAGAATGGAGAGGAGGCAGGAAATGCAAATAGTACAATGTACATACAGCACTCCGGCCTCGAACCCCAGAAAAATATGCACACATTAAGACACACACCCTTTTACAAAACTCCTCATGGTAAAAAGCCAAATTACATTATGGTCCCTCAGGGCATTTAGGTCATTAATCTTCATTTCCACCCACAAATGAATTATCGCACAGTGGGGACTGAGCGTGGTAAAACAGCAATCATATAATACAGAAGCGCCTCAACCCAAAGCTTTCTGCGCTGAGGAACAATTCTCTCAGAAGGTGTGACAGCCAAAAAATTCAGCGTGGTCCTATCGCAATGCTCTCTGTATTGCATTCACAGGCTGCATTGTGGACAAGATTCCATGCCCTGTGCAGTGTTAACAGCTCCAGAATGGTTCTGATCCAGTTTGCTTTGTGAATGTACAGAGACTAGTGTTGTCCTGGTACCATGCTCTGTGCACCGTCCACAGGGGCAGCGTGCTCCTAATCAAGTTCAGCACGTGCAGTGCAGGGTCCGAAGGCAGAAGTCGGTCTGATCCAGTGTGTGCCTGGTTCCATGACTTGAGCAGTGTTCACCGCCTACAGTGTTATCCTGGTTCGATGCTCTGTACAGTGTTCACAGGCCCTGGTGTGGTCCTGGGTCAGTGTACCATGTGCAGGACTGACAGGCAACAGAATGGTCGTGAGCCAGCATATACTGTGCACTGTTAACATAGGTTATTAGCCAGGGCTTTCTAGAAATTGTGATCCTTTGCCGCGTGGAATACTTATAAGATGCGCTGTATTTCTGGCACAATGCCATGGGCAGTGTACATAAGCACCAATGTGGTGCTGACTAGAGACCCTTCACTGCTTAAAGGCTGCAATACAATTCGAGTCCGATGCTGTGTGCAGTGATCCTCCTCGCGCTCTTCCAACCTGACCCTTGAAACATTAAGCCACTATCGTGCCTCTCAGTTTCAGCTCCATCCTCAGTCAATTCTGACATCTCCACCTCTTTCAACTTCTCATACTAAAGCAGCGCAGACAACACTAGCAGCCGATCAAGGCCACAACACCAGTGCTCCCTGGCCACTAGAATTATATAACTAGATAAACGGCACCGCAAAAAAACAACAAAAACCGACGGCCCCACGTGTGGAATGATTCTCATTCCAGCCATGTGCCCAAAGGGGCCATCTATAGCCAACGAAGGCTAGAACCTCGCAGTCCACATGGGTAAACCAGGTAGTGAAGTCTTCACTCCTTACACCCAGCATAATCAGATTAACCCTTTCGGAGCCTGAAGCATCTCAATCACTTATCGTATACAGGACATACTCCATCCACGCATGGGCTGCCGCAATCAAACTAGCAGAGTGCACTACTGACCAAAGCAATGGGAGCAAGGCTAAAAAAAAATGTCAATGACATAACACTGTTCACAGTCAGCAGTGGAAATGTTATCTGATACTGAGTCCAATATTTTAGATACAGTGGGCGTTTACCTTGTACAATCTCTACTGTCCTGAAAATGGTCACTCACATTTCCTTTTTTGTCACATGAATTATATATACACATCAAAACAAATACGTTTTTGGGATTATTTTACCTGTAAAAATCGAATTGTTTGAGTCTTAAAAGTATGTCTCATTTATAGCATAGTATTAACGTTTGTTTTTCAAATAAATAAGGCACTTGAGACCCTACAGATTTATATTTACAGTATTGCTCCCGGATCTCCCTCACCTGCCACCTGAGCGACACATAGGGTTCCTTTATGTCATATGAGTATTTGCAGACTGCAGCATGCTTCTAACTCAAATCCAAGTTTTACGTTGCATCATTGTACTAACCCAATGCTGTGAGGAGTTTTTAAGCTGATTTGTGGTGGTGATGCTGAGCATGGTTCACAGGCTGCAGTGTGAATCTAACAAGAAGGTGTGCAGTGTGGCTCTGCTGGTCAGTTCATGGGCACCTGAACATAGTAATATGAAAGGAAGTGTTCAAAGAGCCAAATGGGGCTCACCAGAGGCTTCACACATGGTTCACAGGATGCAGAGGGATTCAAGCACTAGATTACCTTGAAGGACTCCATGCTCAACTGTGTGTTGTTGCCAGGCCCCAAGGCGGATTCATGGTGGACATCTTTATATCGTAGTCACTTGCAGGATTCAAAGCCTGATCTCTAAGGAGCGATATCCCTGCACTGCTCTGAAACAATTGAGGAAAATAGAACGAAAGTCGTTGAAAGACTAGCTGCCTAGTAACTGGTCTTACTAGATATCCAAGAAACGAATTGTCCCTATAAAGAATTAATAACTATTATCTTTGCATGTGCCAGGCTAGTTATTGCTAGACTATGGATATCTAAGGATATCCCAGATGTCTTCGATTGGTGGCTCTTGATGAAAGAAATTAACACTATGGAACTGTCATTAGCAAGACATAGGGGCCCTAGGGCTTTACAGAAGACGGAAAAAATCTGGCTAAACTTTTATGAATCATGATCTATACGAACTAGAAAGAGAACGAGGCCAGCTCAAATACTGGTATATCATTTGGATGACTATTTCTTTTCCTTTACTATTTTTTTCAAAGTTTAGTATTTGTCAGATCTCTGCTTCTAACGCTTTTCTTTCCATAAACTGCTTATCCAATTAATATTGTAACTACTTATATACTTTGTTTTTTTTAAATGTATAACATATGTGTTCTCTGTTCTTCCTTCAATAATACAAAGATAAAAAAAAAAAAAGAAAGACTAGCTGCCTTAAGTCTGAGGGCAAGTTCTGGAACTGCATCAACATCGGTCTTAGCGCTCTAGTCGAGGCACTGTATGTCTCCAGTGACGTCAGAGAGTCATTTATGTTGCTGAGATGGAGTCACATATTGAAAAGCTGCCAGACCCAGTCTAACACCTGTGGTATGCAAAAGGTGAGGAATCTGCAGGTAGAAGCAGCAATCAGAAAAAGTTTCATTCACTTCATGTGAGATTTACAGGAGATGACCCAATATCTCATTTATATGGTTTGCAAGAAATTCACCCATCCTTGCCAACCTAAATAAGCAACGACATTGCCAATAATTCTCACCTATAAGACCTACTGATTTTGCCAATGTTTATTAAGCCATGCTATACAGCAGGGATACTCAAAGTATGGCCTGCGGCTCACGTGCGGCCCTTCTGACCTTTAATTGCAGACCCTGGTTACCAGCAGCACTGAATAGGCTGCTATTAACTTGACAGAGCGCGAACATTCAGTAAGCTGTGAAACAATTGGGTATGCTTTATTTAAAGGTTAATTAAAGTAAAGATAAATAAGAAAACAAGCATTTGAAATACAATCTGTCTCGCCTTTGGCTTCTTATATGCTTTTAGCTATGCAGCACATTAGCCTGGGTGCTGAAACATCTACAGTTCTTTAACATGGAGGGAAAGTAAGCACCATATTGTGTGACACGCCAGGTATGGGAAAACATGGAGAGAAATATTGCCTTTCAGCTGGAAATGGTATAGTCCACAGCTCAGTATTTAAATATCAAAACAGGGCCTTAGGTGGTCATAATTCTAAAATACAAGATTTGAAAAAAATATTATTGTCTATAGGTGCTTGTTAAAGACAATTTCTATGGACTGGAATCTAGAGATCAATCTAGAGAATGCTAAAGTGAATCTGGTACTTTACTGACCTCTTTTGGTCGTTTTCTATCAAGAAAATTCAATAGAGGCAGTGGCCAGAAAAAGAAAAAAAAAAGTCCCACAGCAGAAAGCAATTCTGGTATTTCACGGACCTCTACTGGTCATTTCCTATCAAGTCAGTTAAACAGAGGCAGTTGAACAAGCAGAAAGGAATTCTGGTATTTTACTACCCTATACTGGTCGTTTCCTATCAAGACAGTTAAATAGAGGCAGTTGAACAGAAAAACAAGTTAGGATAAACTACTTGTGTTTAACGGATCATCTCCTTCTGGAAACTGATCAGACCAACTGACAAATCCGCACATTAAACCCAAACCCATCTATTTCAACTGGTATAACCTGGTGCTCTCAGAAAACCGCCTGCAGCAGAGCTGGTTAGATTTGGAGGAGAGAATCCGGTTCCAAACTGCCTAGCTCAACCTGCTTGCCGGGTCATGTAGCTAAAATAAAAACACATACAAACAAGCCAACACTACCCTTTCCCCGGAAATTCAGTGTCACCCACGCGCTTCAATAAGTACATGCCTAGTAGTGGCTATATAACTCTGATCTCTGCGGCATCGATATCTTGATCCGTGTTTTGCGGCTCAAGCTCATTAGGCTCCACCTGAGGATATCGCGGAGACAACTTTGACATGAACTCCCTGCCCAGGTGGAGCCCTCCCTTGACCAGCATTGAGAACAGTTCCCCCCCACCCTGAGTACTTACCTCTCACACCCCACCTCCTCCGGCCCCCGTAGTACTGAACTTAGTGCAGAAACGCAAGTCCAGGCGGAGCTGCAGCTCACCGAAACTGTAACGGGCATCCCGGACTCCATCAGCAGTCAATACGGAATCCGGAACTAAAAGCAGCGGCAACGGGTTTCGGGATGGGCAAAACTCTCAGTGGCACACGGACCAGAAACACAACCCTTGCAGTGCAGGGATCGCTATGCTAGAGCAGACGTCTAGGTCATTATTCCGTTTCTGAATAATTACAGCGCCATCTTGCACAAGTACTGTTCTATCTACATTGACGGGCAAGATTACTGCAAAATCCAAACTAGTCCAATAAAAAATTTTATTTTTCCAAACTATGCAAATTTGACTTTACTTCAGTTGTGGTTTCTTTTTTTCTACCTTAGTGAAACTTTAATTGTGGGGACAGACTGATAAATTAGATACAATCGCTCACCGCGAGAGATTTTCGTATCCACCAAAAAACAAGATGTGAGCATGCGCTGCCGAAACCTGTCGTGGGGCGGGATTTCCGTCTTCTGCGAGAAGCCCACGTCCACGGAGTGGCTGGCCCAGAGGAGCAGCGGTGACGCGGGGCTCCCATGCCCGAGGGAGAGCCCCGCGGAGGCTGCAGAAGTCAGGAGTGGCGCTGATGCAGTAAGTGGGGCTTAGCTGTATTGCGGGTGTGTGGTGTGTGTCTGTATGTGTGCGCTCCAGTGTGTGTTTGCGTGTGTGTGTGTGTGTGTGAGAGTGAACGCGCGTGCGTGTGTAACGCGAAGCGAAAGCAGAGAGAGGTGTGGCTGTGTGTGTTGGCCGAGTGCATGAGACTTGCAAGGAAGACTGGAGATGGGCACGCGCGCGCGACCTGATCCGATTCCTGAGGCTGCGTGTGCCCATCTCTTGTCTCCTTGTAAGCAGAGCCGCTGACAATAGGTCTCGCTCTGCGACAGGGCTTCGCCCTGTATCGCAGGTGCGAGAACTAAAAAGTCCCTAAGCGGAAGCATACAAGTCGTAGAGCTGATCTCCAGAGCCCACAGAGTACATACACATATAAGTATTTACTAAAGTATATACAAGAGGTCTCAAATGCTCTACCTTATAAGCTGTCCTAAAAAAGTTATCTTTAGGAAACACCTTTAGTGTTAAATACACCTTGCACTAAACATGTAAAAACATGATAAAGTCTCTCAAAACTTCAAAAAAATTTATTTTATTAGCATGCATGAGTGTTTTACCTTAGTAGATCAGATTATATCAATGCATTGAGAGGTATTTATGAGCAGTGATAGTTTTCAAACAGGATCTTAGAAACATTCATGCTCCCCTTCCATTCAATGTCATTAGTGAACCAATAGGCAAGTCATTTGTCAAGTGCGCAGCCTTTGTGGTTATAGAATTGGAACACCATTATAGTTTATTAAATAAAACACAAGAGAAGGTTTTGTATCGCACACATCCCGAAGTCATATGTTTTAAGGAGTTCTTGTATGTAGGAATGAAACAGGAGGCTAAGTGAAATTAACAAATTACCTAAGATCACACAATTTAATCAAATGGGGAAGCCAGGACTGATACAAGGTTTTCTGGTTTCACATTTTGCTATTCAGCCACCAGATGAGTATATCTTTTCCACTCATATTTTACATTAGAAGTTAATGCTTTGACTTTAGAACTTGGCGCATAAGAATAGAGTTTTGGTGGCAGACAGACATGAAGGCTCGGTTTGTTGTCCACAGCATGCATCTGCTTTGCATCCCCCTACGTCCACCTTTCCTCACTTCGACCCTCACACTGCTGGCATCAGTGCTGCCTTCAGGCATGCCACAGACGGTACTTTCATGACCCCAGAGAAATGTTTACAAGTACCCATGCTGTACAGCATCGCTGCTGCTGTAC
This sequence comes from Lissotriton helveticus, assembly GCF_964261635.1. Lineage (NCBI taxonomy): Eukaryota > Metazoa > Chordata > Amphibia > Caudata > Salamandridae > Lissotriton > Lissotriton helveticus. The sequence goes on along the minus strand of NC_136062.1, from coordinate 194,158,609 downwards.
AGCTTGGCTTAAAAAAATTTTTTAAAAAGAGTCCTATGATGTGTTTATCGCATCACGTTGCATGTGGGAGTACATACGCTCAACACGTACACGCTGACAATTTTTTATTTTTTATTCATCGTTCCAGGAGGGCTCAGTGATTTTAAAAAACATAATGTAAATGACTTAAAAAAAAAAAAGAGTGAATGCACTTAAAAAAATGAAAACGGATCAGTGGGTTGGGAAGGATGCGGGGGATTAAACAACTCAAAAGGTGGAGAAGCAACACAAGAGCGAGAACACACGGATAAAGGGAGAAAAACACTGGCAAAAGAGGGCAAAAACACTGGCAAAAGAGGGCAACTTCGAGCGCAGGCGAGAGAGAGAGCAAGGCGAGAGAGAGAGCAAGACGAGTGTGGTGGGGGAAGAGGAGCACATGGGCGATAGAGAGTAGCATGGGGGAGAAATGCACAAGAGGGAGAAGCTGGAAAACCTATCCACTCTGATAGTGTGCTTAAACAAAAAGAAAAAATTATAACCTAAAAGCGAACAGTGGAAGCAAAGAGGGCAACCAATCAGAATGACGGTAGGGAGGCAGAAATCCATGGGAGGTATAAACGAGACTGGCAAGCTATGAGACTAAAAGTCAATAAATAAGAAACAAACAAAAGAGAGTGACAGTAAAGTTAACTAATGGTAAGCAATGGGTGGGATGCACTCCCCTGTATTTTCTTTGTAAGCCCACTCAGCACACAATATGTCTTTTGGTAAGCTCGATCAAAAAAAACATTCACACAATGCATTTCCCACAGACTGGGTGGGCCGTGCATGTAGCAGAAAGTTAATATTTCAGTAGGATTTCCAGCTTACTATTTAGTAGTAATCACCACCTGCTTCATGTGGGTATATGTTTACCATATGTAAAACAGGCATGTTACGGCTTGCACTGTACATGGCATACAGAAGGTCTGGCGAGTGTTAAATATTTAATTGAAAGTTCTAGCCTCCTCTCCAGCTCCTCTGCTCATGGTGGCAGCTCGGGAGCAGGCCAGATTTACATTCTGCCACAGTGTGGAGAGCAATCTTCTCCTAACCCTTAGTTGATTTCCCAGTGGCCGCAAGAGTCCAAAAAGGACCACTCATTTAAAATGCATCCTCGGCTTCCACAATAACCTCCCCCCCCCCCCCCCCCCCCTCGCTCGCTCTCTTTTCAGTATGCAATCTGTGCTACAACCAAGACGAGCCACAGATGTACACAACTGCTGCCCCCTTGCACAGCAGTGGTATTCTAAAGCAATAATTGAACACGCATTATCTTCCTCCTTCCATGAACCTCAAGTGCCTCCTTTCCATATCGGCCGCCTCTCTCCGCATTGACAATCGAGCCGTTTTAGGAGAGCTCTGAAATTCTGCAACAATAAACTTGACACGTCTAGCAAAGGACAAGGTTTACTTCTACAAATAGCCAATCTATTTCTAAGCCTGGAAAAAGGCCAGGGACTCAATTTATAAATCGAACGAAGCGTTTATACGCTTCAGACTAATACTGACACTATGTGTACACAGACTAGATAGGGGATGTAAATACAAGCAGTTCTCCCCTTCCTCTTCCACGGATAAAACATAAACATATTTTTGACATCCTGTCACAAACATGCAAACACAGCGCGCCTGGCGTGCCTGCAGCTGTCTATGAACTATCGGGAGCATTCAGGGGAGTCCCCACCGAAGTCGCCGTCTGTGCACCTACCCCCCCAGCTCGAGGTGTACCCCCAGAGCAAAATGTGCACAGCCAGAGATCAACCTCCAAAGAGGCTCGCCTGTAAGCCTGTGCAGATGTACCCACGAACTCACTATCAACAAGCCCACATAAACCCCACTCAGCCACCGGGGTGTACCAAGCCCTGTGCCACGACAGTTGTACTTCCACAAAGCAGAACTTCCTCCCAATGGCTGCTCAGCCGCAAAGGCAGTTTTGTATGCAGCTACTTGATGCTGGTTCATAGCTCATTGTGCTATATCAGAACTGCAACTGATGAACTGCAAGTAACAAAAAGATCTGTGACAAAAGCAGTAACCAATTGTTTTTTTTTTAATATACATAGAATACAATCTGTAGGTTACACAATTGGCTTTGTAGAAGGCATATTAACCGTCTATGCTATTGTAGTAGTCAAAAAGGTGGCTAGACAAAACCCAGATATCTCTAATGAGAGCATTAACCACAAGAGTTCTCTTAGCATTATCTTCGCCCATTAAAATTGCTGGGGACACAAAATCTGCAGATGTCGGAGTGGGAATCTGTAAGGGGGGGCAGGGGATTTAGGGCCTCCAGGAATTTTAAGTAATGGAAAAGGAAGCCAACTCTAAGGCCTCTGTGCCTAAACGGGGCTGACCTGTCGCCTTGCAGCAGCCCTAGAAGCACCTACATCCCTCTTAACCCCAGCAGCCCCTCAACGAACCAGGACGGGAGCCTAATTTCGCAGGCTCTTTAGATCCCCCAAACTCCTGCCACAATTTGAAAAATTTCATTGGAATTGCCACCCCCGCTGGTCCAGCTCCTATCCACTTGGGACCCCAGCAAGTGCCCCCTCTGTTTCACGATCACATTTGTCCTAATTACGTTTTTGACAGGAACATTAAAACAAATAATTATAATCAAATTATAAGTCGACTGACAGACCCTGCTTTTCAAGATTCCACCCCTCTTAACTACATGTTCGATGTCACATATTTAACATCAATTTATGGGTTTCAGGAGTAAATAACTTACATTTCTACCACTGCTAATGGCTCACCCAGACGGAGAGGCCTACACAACGGCAGCATTCCCTTACACCTGGTGCACCTGTGCCATCATCACAATTGTTAGCACCTTCAACACCTATCCTATTGGTGTACCCCCACTTATCAGGGTGTACATGGCGGGTATAATTAATGTAGACCTGTCAAATAGACTATAGTGAAGATAATTCACCATGTGAGAAGTGCCTGAGGCACTTTAAGTTAGGGCTCCCCTCCTCCCCCTTTACTCAAAGAAGACCTCGCTTTTGAGGCTGCCACCGATGCAATGGGGAGGTTGTGGACGTTGTACTGGACATCGGCTGTGCAGACCCTCAAAACAATTAGCTGGAAACCTGCTTGTCTGTATGTGTTTGAAGCTTGGTTCATGTCGTGTGACATGTATCCAAACCGTGTAAAGGGAGCCCACACTGTGACAAGCGGTGGCACCCTGTGAGACGGAAGCGCTATTGCTATCAGCAGCGTCCATCGATCGCGCCTTCATCGCCCATTTTACGCCATAGGTGTCTTTATGCTCATGACATCAGTCCTCAGCCCCTGAAGACGTGCTCCGCGGTCACCCAGCAGCGTTGTCTAACCCAGCATCAATCTAGGCTTGTCGGCCAGGCCCCATCCGTGTGACAGCCAAGCACCGGAGCTCCGGAACACATTAAATCACTTACAGAAACATATGGGGCTCAGAAACACAGCGCGTACGAAGTGATGATCTCTACGAAGACCCCTGGGACAGATTCATTTTTCCGCAGGCGGAGCTGCTAACACGGGATTTACCTACGTGAGAGGGGCCGTGGGGTCTGACAGACGCAGGTGACAGCAGGGGCCGAGCCGGGGAGACGAGCACAGCTCTGGGCGGAAGCAAGCACTGTGCACCGACAACGCGCGAGAACAAACACAACACTGGCTCTGACACACACTGCTCGGAATTCGTTTCCCTTCCACATCCCCCGAACCAGAGAACATCTCGGTCACAGTACAATCAAATAATTAAAGCCTAATCCCCGAGAAATCTGCCATTAACAGTCGTTTAAGTGCTTTAGGCAGCGCTTGGCGCCGTTCAAGCCCCAGCACGCTTTCCTCGAGCGGCGACTCCGATCTCTTCAGAGCACTTTATCACTAGTGTAAGCCGCTACCCACTGTTTACAGCCTCCATCATTCCCAGTCTCCATTTTCTTTAAGAAAACAAGGACTCTGCCTGTTCCGACCGGTGCCAGTGCAGGCCCCACAGCCCGACGCTGTGAGACGCGCTGTAATGGCGGCCCCGCTCGACGACGCAACGACCCCTGGCGCGAGGGTAAAAACAAACAACGGCGGCGGCTGCGCAGGCATCGGATGACGCAAAGCGTCAACCCTGCAGTCCTCAGAAGGAGGGTGAAAGATGCGCAATAGTAACTATGTTTATGGTTCTCCTGCCCTCTTCCTTAAAAATAAGCCTTCGGGATGCGAATACATTTGGGCCTATTAAATCTGCATAACACCTTGCCCACCCGTAGTGAAACAAAGGTTCGGCAGGCCAAATGCCCCGCAGGCGAGTGTAGAGTAAAAGTTGGAAAGGGGGCTGAGGGGGGATAATCATTTCCCATTTTAGCTGCTTTCTGCTACAGTAAGAACCCCTGAACGGATGTATATAAAACATTGCATGAATTTGCATTAATTAGCACGTTTAGCTTACCCTATTTTTAAGTTTTATTTTGGGTAAGTGTGATTATGCAGATGGAGGACATTATGAAGATGTGGGGAGTTAAGAGCACAAGTGTCTATCAGAGTGAGAGACCGCAAAAGAAATTGTTGTAAAGTAGAGAAAATGAGTACCCAAGACATTCTGAAGTCTATTACACTTACTAATGCTTAACTACAATCTCATTTTTTCAGATCTGAAACATCTTCAAGTCTAATTATTCACACCAAAAATCATTGTTATTCATTTATCTGATACGGCTAACAAGCATTGGCAATATGTATGACTTCGTAACAATAATAATAATATTAATAAATCCACATTTGTAAAGCGCACAATCACCCGTGAGGGTCTCTAGGCGCTGGGGGCCGTCGGGAAGATTAAGCAAGCTATTGCCCAGTCACATGGTGCTGGGCTAATCTGCCGCCGGTGCCGGAGATCGAACCGTCAGGTATTTGTGTTGGTTGTTCTGCGACATGTCAGGCTGCAATAACAGAAAACTCAGACAGGCATGAAAATGCTGGCCAGGAGGCAGCTCTGAAGCACAGAATTTTATTTTACGTGTTTTAAGCCACGCACTTAATTACAAATGCTTCGCCTCTTGGAAAGGATTTCTAATTACGCTTCTTTGGCCACTCCTTTTTTGAGGTCCCCCTCACCCTTTTCTTCTCCTGGGCAAAGCACTTCTGATAAACAAAACACAGTTCTGAACTTGTGCCACGCACAGCTTGTAAATGCACAAATATAAAAAAAACTTGTATTATTTTGGAAGCACTGGTTCTGTAACACTTAGTATGTTGTGTAAGAAAATACATAGAAGGCTAAATGACTAAATAGGATTGACTGTATGGTCAGGCAAACTGGTATTCGTAATTAGGTTGCTATGCGTGCTACATTACTGACACACAAACAACAACAAAAATCGAGTCTATAAATGGTAAAACTGTTAATAAGAAGTTCTTTCTCTCAGAAACAGTTGAATCAATAACCTCTTAATGTTTAAACGTTTACAGAAACCTTTCATTTGTAGGAACTCCCTAGCGTTTAGAGAGGTTGGCCTAGTACCTAAGAATTACAAGAGGGCATGGTTTACAGAGTCCCGAAGAGCTCTGAAGAAGCCAACAGGGAGCATCTGAGCTCACACGGGTAAGACTTACAACCAGCTGAAGAACTGCAGAGAAACACATCAGATGTTCCCCGCACAAGGGACACAAGGTCGACTGTGCGGACACCTCCCATTACAGGCAAATGCCTTCAGGTGACGAGGCTGGCACAGGCCCTCGCTAGGCGTGGAAGTGAACCTCTACCCGGTCACCCAGCCTTACAACCAGATAAAGGTGGCAGATTACAGGTACATTCCTTCAGGTAGCTGGCACGGGAAACGGCCATTACAACGAAGCCTTTACAACGAAATCGTTAACCACGCATGCAGTACATCGCATGCGTGGTTAACACGAAAGCCTTTACCACGCATACCTTTACTACGAGGTTTGTAGTAAAGGTATATGTGGTAAAGGTAAAAAGAAAAAAAAGGGGGGCTTGGGGGGGGGTCTCCCCCCCAAAAAAGAAACTCACCTGAAGTCACGTCTGGTATCAGTGTCGTTTAAGAGAAAACGGAATATAAACTTCCGTTTTCTCTCAACGACGTATGACGTCACCACGCTAGTAATTGTGGTAAATGTAATGCGTGGTAAACGAATTCCGCTGTAACGCATGCGTGGTAAAGGCATGCGTTGCAACGGAATTCGTTGTAACGTCATATATTCAGCTGGCACAGGCCACTCACTAGGCATGGGAATGCACAGCCATTACCATCCAAAGGCTATTTTGGGCACAACCCTGCTGCGAGTCCGAGTCTCTAGCAGACGGGCCTCACTCTGAAAACTGGAGAGCTGCCAAGGCCCTGGACTCCCGGGTGCCTATCCTAACCTCTGCCAATACTGATTAAGATAGCTGGGGCCTGGCATTAGAGGCTGTGCCAGCTCTGTTCTGGGGCGTCTATTCAAGAAAAAAAGCTGGATGGTCGATCATCGCCCATCAGGTCGCACAGAGAGCGAAGCAAATAAAAGACATTCTAGCTATTTTTTCGATGCAACACCTGCCTCAAATTCAGATATGAGCGACTCAAATATAACCTTAGCAGAGAGGAGGTGCTCTTCCAGGTGGCATTGCTGGCGCAGTGTCGATGAAGCACTATTTTAGGGTGCCTTTTCCATAATGTGTCTGCAAATTCGATTATTTTTACTGCAGAGAAACGAAGACATCTGTCGGTTTTGATATTTCTTCTCGCCTGCTGCTGCGCAGGCAAGAGCATCTAAGAGCCGTGCCTTGTTCCAAAGGACACCATGTCCCCCAATGATGCGGCAGGTGTTCTACATACAAACGACGGGCCACAAATCCAGGCCTGTAGGTTCTGGCTGGGCTCAGGAGCAGCCTCTACATGCAACTTCAAGGAGGGCTATCTAGGATAGGGAAGCGGCCTGTAAGATCTCATTAGGAGGGTTAGCTCGACTGTAGAGTGAGCCTGTAAGATCAGATGACAATAAAAGCCAACTCTGCTGTCTAAGGAGCAAGCCTTTAACATCTAGTTACATTAGGGCTAGCACTAAGAAGTAAGCCTGAAAGATCTAATCAAAATAGCGAAAAAAAACTTATCCTAAGAATGGAGCGTGTAAGAAAGGAAACAATGAGGACAAGCTCTACTATAATGAAAACGAGAACTGCTTCATCTAAGGAATAGGCCAGGAAGTTCTAATTTGAACAAATGCTTTCTCTCCATCTTGTTTGACCTATTGCTGTTGCATCTATTTTGTTGTTATGCAACTCTTTCCTTCTTTTTGGGCTGACATTAGCATTGGTTGGCCAATTTGTTTTTCAACTTTTTAGTGTTAGATGATATTGCTCTATGTAGGTATGAATACATTCAATGCTTTTATCTGCACACGGCCAGTATTTAATAATTCATTATTGAAAAACTGAGACCAAGTGTGGCTCTGTGTAAGGAAACAGCAGGTAGGCTCAAATAGCACTGCAAGCTAGCTCGGCTGTCTCTGGAATAGTCTGTACAATCTGATAATGATGGCTAGCTCCACAAAGGATTTGAGTGCAAGGAGCATGTAGGAGCTTAACAATAAGAACTAGCTCTGCTGTCTAAGGAACAAGCCTATAGGTTCCTGTAATTAAAACAATGACCCTCCCTGTTCATCAATCAATCAATCAATCAATCAAAGCATTTATATAGCGCACTACTCACCCGGGGGGTCTCAAGGCGCTGGGGGGAGGGGGTCCGCTACTGCTCGAACAGCCAGGTCTTGAGCTGCTTCCTGAAGGCGAGGTGGTCCTGGGTCAGGCGGAGGTGGGTCGGAAGGGAGTTCCAAGTCTTGGCGGCCAGGTAGGAGAAGGACCTTCCTCCTGTGGTGGCTCTTCGGATGCGGGGGACGGCGGCGAGGGCGTGCCTGGTCGATCGAAGCTGGCGTTTGGGAGCGTAGAAGTTGAGGCGGCTGTTGAGGTATCCTGGTCCTTGGTTGTGTAGGGCTTTGTGTGCGTGGGTGAGGAGCCGGAAGGTGATTCTCTTGTTGACCGGGAGCCAGTGCAGGTCTCTCAGGTGTCCGGAGATGTGGCTGCGGCGGGGGATGTCCAGGATGAGTCGTGCTGAGGTGTTCTGGATCCGCTGGAGTCTCTTCTGGAGTTTGGCGGTGGTTCCGGCGTAGAGGGAGTTGCCGTAGTCCAGACGGCTGGTGACGAGGGCCTGGGTGACCGTCTTCCTGGTCTCGGTGGGGATCCACCGGAAGATCTTACGTAGCATGCGCAGGATGTTGAAGCACGACGAGGAGACGGCGTTGACTTGTCTGGTCATGGAGAGGGAGGAGTCCAGGATGAAGCCCAGGTTGCGTGCGTGGTCTGTTGCTTTGGGTGCGCTGCCCAGGGCGGGGGGCCACCAGGAGTCGTCTCAGGCGGAGGGTGAGGATCCCAGGATGAGGACTTCCGTCTTGTCAGAGTTCAGTTTCAGGCGGCTGTTCGACATCCATTTGGCTACGTCTGTCATCCCTTCGTGCAGGTTGGCTCTGGCGGTGGCGGGGTCGTTAGTGAGGGAGAGGATCAGCTGGGTGTCGTCGGCGTAGGAGATGATGTTCAGGTTGTGCTGGCGTGCGATGGCTGCGAGGGGGCTCATGTAGACGTTGAAGAGTGTTGGGCTGAGCGAGGAGCCTTGAGGGACGCCGCAGATGACTTCGGTGGCCTCCGATCTGAACGGGGGGAGGCGGACTCTCTGTGTCCTTCCGGCGAGGAAGGAGGTGATCCACTCCAGTGCCTTCTCCTGGATTCCGACGTTGCTGAGGTGCTGTACTAGGGTACGGTGGCAGACAGTGTCGAAGGCCGCGGAGAGGTCCAGGAGGATGAGGGCCGCTGTTTCTCCGTTGTCGAGCAGGGCTCGGATGTCATCGGTAGCTGCGATCAGGGCGGTATCGGTGCTGTGGTTGGCCCGGAAGCCAGACTGCGAGAGGTCGAGGGAACCGTTCGTCTCGAGGAAGGCGGCCAGTTGCTTGTTGACGGTCTTCTCGATGACTTTGACCATGCCCCCAAACTCATTATTACTGTACCCATCCCCCCTTTCAAACAGCCAAGACCAGGCTTTCGGACTGCATCTCAATTTATGCATGTATGACCACATCAAACTCGAATTGTAAGTTCTTCCTGGATCCTAGTGAATGCCAGGATTAAAAGTCCTTTACACCATCAACAAGGCAAGCCAGCGAAAACCCTGGACACCTGGAGTACTTAGCACCCCACTACACACCTTAAGGAAACCTCCCCATGGTGTCTGGTCGCCTTGTCAAGTGACACATTTATAAGTGGAGAAACATGGAGGCAGATCCTAGAGATACCAAAGACCACAAATGTGGACTGCTCCTAATATCCTAAATCTGAGACCTGAAAGCAAATATATTCAGTTCAGCAAACACGTGAAAACTTAACTACTTAGTTCTAGGGATACCTTCAAATAAAAAATGTACACACACATGTAAGAAGAACATCGGAGTCAGTTATGCAATTCGGACCAGACTCAATGCCCCACTTTACCTTTTTCTCTGAACTGATTCTAGCACTCTGAAGCACCTACCAGTTACCTAAAACGTTCTTCAACATGTATAATGTAAAAAAAAAATGTTATGGTAAGTGTTGTGGACTCCCAAAACAAATAAGTATGGGTCGGTCATATACGGATTTAACCTCCTAACAACACTTAGTCTCTATACCAGACTGCAACAAATGGTATGAAATATGGCAGTATTGCATCAATGCAAATTTGAAAAGTAATCCCAGGAGTAACAAGTGTCTGCAACGCCACACCAAAAGCCAATAAGAGCCCAATAAGAATAGCAACTAAATGAAACAGCTCTCGAACTTAAGACATTAATGTGGTCAGTCATTGAAATTCGTGTTGCTAGACATGCCAGAGAAATAAAAAGATAACCTGTGAGGGATTAGTAACTCTGCTAGTAGCTGCCAAGAGAAATGTGAACAATACTCCAATGCAAGTGGGAGAGCAAGACCTTGTAAAAGGGATTTTGGACTTTGGGGAACTTCAATGAGCACCCAAAAAAGAAGGACACAAATACATCCAAAAGTCATTTTTAATGGTGAACAAAGCAGTGCATTACGGAACAGAGGCCTGCAAGGCAAATTTCCGACTGGAAAGCCAGAGGGACAAGAAGTATTAGGAAGATGCCCATGAAAACAACATTTCTGTGGGAGAGGGCAGGAGCGAAGAAAAAAAAGAACTCTGAAAGGAAGCAAAATGACAGAGAAAAGGTGACAAGGAGATGCCAAAGAAAAAAGGATTTTTTTTGCGGGAGATCATGTAGCCAAGAGGTTTTATCTAGGAAAGAAGATTGGAGAAAAAAGGTGACTGGGGCATAGATAAGAATTCTTGGGTGGGAAAGAAGCGCTGAGGACTAGACATCGATAGCGGGGAGACTGGGTCATGTAAGGAGACCAGTAACTTCTGGATGGTGTTTAAGAGGTGACAGTTTAATTCAGAGAAAAGCAGTCTGCTGCAGAATCAAGCATGGAGACTAGAGAGAAAGAGACATGGAGACTTAAGTTCTAAGACGAGGTAGCACTTGGGGTAACATTTTCATTCAATAGATCCTCAGTTCAAAGGGGCTCTTACCTGAGCCTGTTCCTAGTCACAAGCAACTCACTCATATATAGAACATTACTGTGGTTTCCGATGGCCAACAGGAGTACATGAGGGTCAGCCATGGAGATTTGTTTTCCTCTCTCACTGACTGTCCAAATACACTGAAGAAACTTTAAGGTTGTCGACTGGTACTATATAAAACACCCCCCCCCCCTCCCCTAACAAAAAAACTCAGATACATCTGGAAGGAAGAGACCACAATGGCAAGAGACTCATGGAAGGTGAAAGATTAGGGACACAAATCTATTCTACGGAATGGAAAATACATTATAGTTAAAGAGCAATTAATCGTGTAGTGCGCCTGAGACGACGACGTGTAATGGAATGCAATGCTGGCTTATGAGGGTTGGAGACATGACTGCATTAAGAATAACCAGTAAGTAATACATTATTCGCTTTCCACAAGCTTAACTAGGGGCTACCCGCACTCCCCTCTACCTATCCATTGTTGCTGCTCCCTCCCTGCTTTCCACTTCCCATTGCTCACGCCCTCCCACCTCCCCTTGTCACTTCTGTGTCCCTGTCCCACCTTCCTCTAACCTCCCCCGCTTTTTTGTTTTTTTTTACACAGATTGCACAGCAGCGCAGGGTGCTGTGCAACATGGCTTAAAGGGGGAGGTGAGTGATATGACGTGGACAACGCTTCCCCCCCCCCCTTTACTTTAAGCCATGTTGTATACAAAATGTCTAGAAAACCATTGACATAGCCAATAGACCTCGCATAGGCGAAACCTATTAGCTATGCCAATGCTTGTTAGAATTGTTCTCTCCATTGAACACTCCAAGGTCCAAGGATGCGGTAATGTGATCGAGAATCATACCAAAAATACACCGTCCCACAGAGCACACACAACGCTAGACTCAGCGCCGGGGGGGGGGGGGGGGGGGGGGGGGGGGGGGGGAGGGGGGGAGGGGGGGTAAGCTCCAGAGGCCCCCTCGGCACTGCACTCTGGCCGCAGAGCTCCTGATTGAGCCCGGAGGGGGGCCCTCTACGTTCTGTGCAGGGGGCCCCCCTCAATTTTCGTTACGCCAGTGGCCACTGGGGCTTGGAGGGGGCGGCTTCAATTCACAGATTCTTAAAAAGTGTGCCAGAGCGCTGGTTTCGAGTCGGAAATACTGGGTTACACACCAGCAGTGACGTGTGAGCGCACAAACACATGATTCCCATGCTCCGCATCCAGTGTAAACGCCGAGGAGGCGAGCTCCCGCCTCGCCTCCCCCACGGTGAGTGGCGGCCTGGCAGGAATGTGCAGTATTAAATGGCCACCGAGCCCCTCGCTAACCACAAACCATAGAAACCAGTCGCATGGCCCCTCGTTTGGAGACTGGAGCCGCGCCAAGTGCTCGGCTCGCTCCCTCCCCCACTGCGAGCAGCCAAAAGGCCTAAATGAATCCAGACTGCTGCAGTGACGGGCAGATTCCGGTGGAAAGGAGGGATCCTGGCGGCAAGGCCCCGACGCAGCCCCAAGGCGGGCGGATTTCACGGGGATCTGGTAGCCAGTCGTGGTGCAAAGAATATTACATGAGACACACAACATGCACCAGGGTCAATGAACACAACCTAGGTGTCCACTACATGCATGGAGGTGCCCATGATCAGCCTCCAGACTCAAACAGCAATAGGGGGCCGCCCACAAGAAGCCTTGCCCAACATTCCCAATACAGCACGGTAAGGACACTACATCATAATATAAGGAACAGCCGCTGCTGCAGGGTGATGAGATGGAAAGCAAGGAGTACCCGGACAACAAGCCTATTCCAGCCTTCCCACCCCGGTACAGTAATAAGTATGCCACAGCAATCACCAAAGGCAAGTAGCCACAGCAGGGTGATGGGACGAACTCATGCCTATTCCAGCAATGCCCCTTCTGGTACAGTAGATGGCACAGCAACCACCAATAGCTAGAGCCACTGTAGGGTGATGGGACAGTGAACAAGTCGAAATCAAGGAGCACTGGTGCATCAAGGCAATGCCCACTGTGGAATGTAGCAAGAACACCAGAATGACCTCATGAATTTAATGGCCTGCATCCACCTTAATCACTTGGATGGTAAAAACGTTGAAATTGAGTTTTACATGGATCACAGTTTTCTTATAATATTCCGATTTACAACTACCCACTCGGGAAATCATCTGCCTTAAAGCTGTCAATATTCCTCAACTGTCAGTATCTTCTTATAGTGTTTCCACCGTTTGAGACGGTTTGTTACTACTCTCACTGGCACTACGTAACTTTCAGCTTCTAACACTACTGGTTCAAAGAAAACATCACTATAGTAAGCCTTTGTTAAGGACCTCAACCAAAACTTCCACTAATCTCTCACTGCAACGAGCATAACAACTCATGGAACACAATAATAATGGATATCCATGAAACACTTGCTCCACTAAAGCCCAGAAAAACTAAAAGCAGACTTACACCCTACTTTACCCCTAAACCATACATCCTGAAGTGCTGAACTGCAGTGGGGGAGGGAGGGGGCAGTTGTACAGAAGTCTTTACTGCAGCTAGTCATAAGCTGATCTGTTAGTCATCCATCATTTTCATGGCCAATGTCCTGGGAAGCATCAACAAATATAGATTAATTCCTTGCCATTTCAGAAATTGTTTCTTTCACAAAAGCCAAAAGGACCGCCACATCTCAAAATGTGCAGGAAAATCCTGCACTGGTGTTGTACAGAGAAAAGTGAAACTAAAAGAAGAACCTTGACTACAACAGATAATCAGCTCCCCTTAGCAATAACCATTTGTCCAACATCTTTGCTTACCATTCCTGAATCACTATTTTTCCTTAAAAGTATACCTTATACTTATTGCTACCATCAAGGATAATGCTACCCCATTTTTCATTTGTACACAAAATATCATGCCCTCTGTCTCAAAATAATTTTACACATGCAAACACACACCTTAATGGTTCCACTGCTTAGAAATAAACAAATAAAACCGTACAGACCACAATGTTTCAAGTCGTTATTGGCCAATCACCAATGCTATCCTCTCCAAATCCTGCTCACTGAAAAAAACAGCCATGGTTCAAGTTAAAAGATCATAAGTATGTTCTACGAGATACAGGTCTTTCAGCTTAGCTGTTGATCTGGCATTTACACTACTTTCAGAGTGGAATACAACTTTGACCTGCTGCATTCACCGTTCATCTGCCTTCTAGAATCCCCAACAATATGGACCACATGATTCTCTTCAAATGTGCTTTATCACCAACAGGTATGAAAACTCCCATCAGTGGATTCCCTTTTATGGAGACTCAATTTGGTTTTAGCAGCTAAATACTGTGTCAAGAGACAATAGCAGAAATTACCGTTTTGCTAAAACCTACCCCTTCGTATTTTCTCCCTTTACTAATTATGCACCACTTTGGCATTCAGTTTCATTACTACACAGATTTTTTTTCAGCTGGTACTTAAAATCAATATCACATTCATACATGTATTTCTGCTTTTAAATGCTGTTTGTAACTAGTTTTAACAAAAGAGCTATGTTTCATCAGACGGAAAAACAATTCCTTGGAAATACCCATATTGCTCCTTTGCCAAACGTTCTCACTTAATCAAGAGTTCATCAGAAATTTGTTGAAAACTTTGGGGTAGACCAACCAAGCTGGCAGAAATCCAAGCTGTGGTCCAAGTGTGTTTCACCATCTTAAAATGCAACATTTTTTTCTTAGCTTCCAAAGCCTCATCCAATGGAGCTTTGGCTAGACCTACAGTAAATCCTGGTATGGTTGCTTTAGTGGTTGGCTTAGACTGCAGACATAGAAGATTACATCACATTTCTATTGCACAACTGTCTTTCAGTATGCTTCCAGGTAGCCAAACACATTGCATTTAAAATTTTGCACATCTTTCACAAATTCATACACGATAAGCTGCATCTTTTTGCCAACAGACTTACCTTATACAACCTTGGAGGATCCCTAAAGTATGTAAACAGAATACTCTTTCTACCAGCTTTGTGTGGTAGTGAGAAGCAGAAGAGGTGGAGTTAGAAGCAGAGCTCATAGCACATCGTAATGATTCAGAAAAGGGGGTGGTGATGAACAGAGTGGACTGGGTAAGAGTGGTCTGCTTAATTCAGGCAAAGATCAGGGCTTGATCCATCACCGTTTTTTAGCTCACTGCACCATCCCAGCTCAGAACTTGGCTATATGCAAATTAGTCTGTTCCTGTCCCAGTGCATGATGGGAACAGGGCAAACCAAACTACCAAGCCAATTCTTGTACTGGGAAGGAAACAAGCTTCCGGGGACCGGTTTCTGCCATTTCCCCCTTTTCTGAATCGTTTTTGGCCACTATAGGTGTGGCAGGGTATACTCAGACATGAGTCCCTTGCTCACTGCTCCATCAGGATTCAAGCAAGCCGGGCCGACGAGGCTGAAATGCCAGAAACCGGTCCCCGGTAGCTTGTCTCCTTTCTGGTGAAGAATTGGCTTGGTAGTTTGGTCTGCCCTGTTCCCATGATGCACTGGGCCAGGGACAGACTAATTTGCATATAGCCAGGTTCTGAGCTGGGATGGGGCAGTGAGCTAAATAACGGTGATGGATCAAGCCCTGATCTTTGGACTGGGTAAGAGTGGTCTGCTTAATTCAGGCACTCTGTTCATCACCACCCCCTTTTCTGAATCATAGCACATCGTAGTCATTCTCTCTTTCTTCCAGACGTGAAGCGGTCATCTAGTATTCTTGCACACCCAGAACATTTAGTCTTCAAAATCTATGCTTACTTGTGATTTCAGCAACAGTTCGAGTGGTTTACTCTCTAATTTGCCAAGATTTAAAGTTGAGTACTATATGTAGCAGAAATAAGACCATGTGTTTTTACTCGGTAAGATCTGGTTGATTTTCCGCTAGTGTACTCCGAATCAATGAGAACACCAGGTAAGTATCTCTAATAATCACTTGCAGAGGGGCCAGGGTTTCAGTGGCTGGGAAACAGCACTCAAGTCCCCCATGATATCCACACACAAGAGTGAAACGTTGCTCACATTGGTAAAGAGACGGCCAGGTTAGTAGCATTCTGTCGAGTTCTGGGGGTACAATCCTTTCAGTACATGCCTGGAGTGTGGTCTATAGACCCTCCTTTCAGTAAAACCCTATAAACCTCCCTCAAAGAACTGTCTCTAAACCCCAAGCATGCAGTAAGTTGTGAAACATGCCTGCCGTGTTAAAGTAGCCCAACAGATGACCAGCCTCTAACTATGAATGGAATATTTCAGAAGTCAAGCTTTGGACAGAAGTCAGTATTTCTTTCAGTCAGTGAAAATACTTTATTTCAGGACTAACTGACCACCTACATTTCAAACAAAGCTGCTCTGAGCCCTTTCCCCTGCTCCGAAGCAGTGAATTAAAATGTTGTTCTTGCCACCAGAGCTTGCACCAGCATTATGCCGACTGAAAGTGCTTCCCAAGGTTGAGCTGCATGCAGGGGTTTCCCTTCAGCTGGGGCCCCGCTGGGAAGGGAATGAAACTTTTTCTGCGCCTTGACCCTAACTGAGTATGCAGCATGTAGTAGTCTACGATCCACACTCATCTTTAAGCAAATAAAGGACACCGGTATCAATCCAGGCTAAACTTGTCAGCTCTCCATTGATGGTGAAGTAGGCCAGAAACTAAACAGCTAGGAACCCTGGTGAATGTACCAGACTGACTAAGACCACAATAGCAGGTGAGGAGCCCTGAGTAGAGATCCTGCCTCTCAGGCATCAGAGCCCCGCAACAATGAGCCGGCACGCTACAGGTAGTGCCTCTCTTAGCTACATAGGGCACTAAGCCAGGACCAAATGCGTGGTTAATTTACTTGATGCTTCCCATGCCCCCTCAATAACCTCAGCCACAGTTGAGGTTCACCATCCATTAAGATGACCTTTGTTGTAGGTTCATTATTCAAACAGGAGGCGTTCAGTTTGTTGATATAGGGTCCAATAGCTCTGTGCTGCTTGAGTAAGCTGGGAGGCAGCAAGATGGACACTTGGGCAAAGCCAATAGGTCTCACCTTTTGATCAAGATTAAGATCAAGACCCATTTCTGTAGCCCAGTATGACTGCTCTAAGTCAAGGTACCAAATGTAACATACCCCCTTCTCAACCTCCCCGACCCCCCCCCCCCCCTCTCAACCAGAAAATCTAATCCCACTCACTGTAGTCTATTCCACCCTTTATAGAAACACAGCTTTCATTTTTGGTACTTTTACTAAGAATTGTTGTTACAAACAGTGCTACATTTCAAGGCACCTTTGCTTCATTTCTTGCTACAATGTGACTTGGAATACACCTGCTGCAACATATGAAGCAACACCGATTTGTGTGAACGCCAAGAGCAGCCTTCTCAGTAAAGGGCGACTTAGAATTTGAGAAAAGGAGGAGCAACACAGCCAGTGTTGTTCTGACCTTTCAATCTTCTCCATGGGTAGACAGCATCCCCACTCCTTTATTATGAAGTAGAGATGGTCTTTGATAGATTGCCGCTAGATTTAAAGCTATTTGGGATAACATTTTGTAAACTATATGGGTCAGAAACCTTTCATTTTGACGAGAGAACACGTTTAACTGTTCTATTTAATGACTTTAATAAGGATGCATCACTTTTATAAGCAATACGTCTATCTGTCACCACTAATATTTATTTTATTTTATTTTATTGCATTTGTATGGCGCAACAGCTACCCTGAGGGTTTCCCGGCGCCCTGGATCCGAATTACTGGTAAGAGCGCAGAGGACACTTATTGGTCAAACAGCCAAGATTTCACTCCCTTGCGGAAGCGTAGATAGCAGGGTTCAAGCCGTATGTGAAGGGGGAGTGAATTCCACAGTGCCGGTGCTAAAAAGCAAAAAGAGCGACCTCCTAGCCTAGCCCTTTTTACCCTGGGCACAATGAATTTGGCTTGGTTTATTGAGCGTAGATTACGCGTAGGCAAGTATTTCTGTACCATTTTGCATAGATACTCCGGGGCTGTACCTGAGCTAATCCTGTGCATATAGCACAATGCTTTGAATTTTACTCTGCTGGTTACTCTTAACCAGTGTAGTTTTTTAAGATGACCTGTCATCCTCGCGCGTCCTAGGAGATTAAGGAGCATTCTGGCCGCGGAGTTCTGAACTACTTGCAACTGGTTCAAAGCGCTATTTGTAACTCCTAAAAATAGGACGTTGCCATAGTCTATTCTTGACGTAATTAGGGACTGTGTGACAGTCCTCTGAGCCCCATCTGGCAGTTGCCATAATATTTTTCTCAGCCATTTAAGGATGAGAAAGCACGTGGAGGCAATTTTGGCTGTGTGTGTCCTCATGGACAACTTATCATCGATTGTTATCCCTAGATTGCGTGCCAATTGCACTGCGGTCGGGATAGCGCCCATTTCCGCGGGCCAGTGAGTTGGGCCCCAGAGATTCTTTTGCTTGCCAAAGATGAGTAGCTCTGTTTTATCCCCGTTCAGTTTTAGTTTTTTAGAATGCAGCCAGTTGGCCATTCTGAGTAGACCAGAACGGAGTGGAGAGATGTCAGATTTATCTGTAGATGTGAGGGAGAACACCAGTTACGTGTCGTCCGCATACGAATAAATGATGAGGCCCATCTCTTCGGCGATTTTGGCAAGGGGGGTGACAAACGATAAAAAGGAGGGGACTCAATATAGAGCCCTGGGCACTCCATAGGGGGCCGAAAATACTTCTGACCGGTTGCTTTTTGAGAAGACCTGGTATGTTCGCTGCAGGAGAAATTGCTCCAGCCATTTTAATGCTTTCCCACTAATTCCAATGTCTTCCATGCACTTGATGAGGGTTGTGTGGCATATGGTGTCAAATGCGGCACTCAAATCTAGAAGGATGAGTGCCGCAGTGCCTACTTTATCAAGTTCTTGACGTATGACCTCAGTGACCCCCAAGTAGGGTGGACTCCGTAGAATGGCCTTTTCTAAAACCTGATTGTGAGTAGTGCAGAAGGTTATTATTGTTGACAAAGTCTGATAGCTGCCTATTAACATGTTTTTCTAGGACTTTTGACAGAATGGGTAGTAACGACACTGGGCGAAAATTGGAAAGCACTTCAGGGTCACTATTGGCTTTTTTTATCAGGGGTACTACCATAGCGTGTTTCCAGTCGTTTGGTAGTACAGCTTCTTCTAAGGAGGCATTTAGCAGTGCTCTGAGTACCTCCAAAGTAGAAATATCCAATTGTTTGAGGACATGTGCAGGTAGAGGATCTAGGGGTGAACCTGATTTTATGCCACACAACGCAGTCCTAAAAGCAGGAGCGTCTATTGGTTGCCATGTACTGATATCTTGTTTCATAGGGAGCTCTTGTTGATCCTCTGTAGAAAATGTAGAAGGGCTAATATCAGTACCAGCATTTTTAGATGTGAAATTGGCATATATCGTAGCTATTTTATCATGGAAAAAGTTTGCAATGCTATTGCATTGGGTAGATGATAAAATAGGAGGTTCAGGCAGAGTTGCTGCTCCAGCCAGATTCTTTAAGACCTTAAAAAGAGTCCCTGAGTGATTCTGTGCTCCTAGGTTCTTATTTTTGGAGAAATTTCCCCTAGCAATTTTACATGATAGGTGATAAGTATTAAGTGCTAACTTATACTTTTCTTTGTTCGCAGGGTTATAGTCTCTTCTCCAAAGTCTCTCCAGTTTTTTGCATATGCTTTTTTCCTCTTTTAGCCTATCCGAAAACCAGGGAGCTGGAGGATTACATGATTTTTGTTTACTTATAGTCGGGGTATTACCGTCAGAGCAGCATCTGATAACCAACTATTAATTCTATGGTGATCTTCAGTTGTAATTTTGTCTATCTCAAAACCTGGATTGGATCTGGTTAATTGTTCGTCCAGATCTTTAATGAGAAGTTTTTTCCAATTTCTAAACCATATTTCTGATTTTTTAGGATTTTTAATTAATAGAGGTAAGTGTGCTAAGTTGGTAGCAACCGTCATTCTAAGAGCAAGGCCATGACTCCCAACCACTACTAACACTGAAGACATTCTAGGTCTGCCCTTCACTGCAGGAATAGTAACAGTTACCTTTGAAATTGCAGAAAGCTCTCTGTAACCAGCAGGATCTGGGAAAAACTAACATACACCTAATAGATTAGCTGGTCAAACACTGTAAAAACATGGGTCTCGGGTAACACGTTTCAAAAAGTGGCTTTACAAATCACATTGCAGAACTGGTGAAATATACACAGCTGACCAGTAACACATCACATATGTAAATACAGTATGTATGCACGGGTGAACCAACAAAAACAGTAGATCTAACAGTGTACAACCACAAAGAAAGTGCATCTCATATCAGACATTGCACACGAGGGGTGTTTAATAGCACGACAGGTGTAACCTCGCGTGGATTATCCGCTTCCCCGCGGCGGTCATTCCGCTGCGGTGCAGAAAAAAATGACGCGTGTGCAGTTTGGCCGGCCGTCCTCCGCTCATGCCCACCATGACATCGGACGGCCGCCGGCTGTCCGACGCATGGAAAAGGTTATTAGCACTGAAGAGCTAATCCAGCATCAGGTCCTCTAAAGTGCACGAAGGAAGTAGCACTGCAACGGTAATACAGTATCCATGGAGACCAACACAATTTCGGGTGTGATGCAGTGTATATGTCTCAACAATTGATGCATTATTTGAGAAAGCGTGACATCGTCTGGTGAACATGACTAGAGCACATAAATGTTTCAACGGCTCTACACCAGTACTTGAATCAATCTTTCTTTCAAGTACCCAAGCATTTCAAAAGCTTGGGTATTTGTAGAACCCTGTGGCGCTGGAACCTCCAGTAAACAGGACCTCATGTCTCTAAGCATGTTGAAAAGGTTATATGACTTTACCACGCATGCCTTTCCCAGACAAGATAAGTATATTTAAAGTACATATATACTATAAGTGTTCATTTCTGTGTGGCAGTTGTAATTTAATAAATATTGTCTTTTCCACTTAGTAAAATTCCTCATCTTTCATGGATATATATATTAGATGCTGACATACATACATACCTTCTATGTACTTATGTATCTTTATATTTATTACTTTACTCTTAATTCATGCACTACCCTATAAACCTTATATTATAACCTTATATAAACCCTACACTACCTCTCTCCATATATCCTCTACCTCAACTCTGACTCATGCCAAACCACAATCTACAACACTCTCCAATGCACTACCCCATTTTTCAACCTATACCTCTCTCAATATATACTCTACCTCCGCTCTGACTACTATGATCCCCAAAATATCCCTTTCTAGACTCTTCCCTCCTCCACGCCTCCCCTGCATCATCTTAAACCTATTTTACTATTCAGAACACCCAAACAAGCCTTTCTAAACCCTTCCCTCTGATTCTTTCTCTCCACTCACCCCAAACCTGTTCCTGCTGCTGTGATCTCCAAATACGCACTTTCTGACCCCACTCTCCTTTATCCTTTTTCAATCCAACTAACAGACTCACATGTCCACCCCTCAAATTAACTTCATATTTCCCTATGCTAATTCATCATTAATCCTTTTTGGGTTCCGGAGTAACATGCTACTCACCGAACAGCGATTTGAAGTCTCAGGGGGAGTAAGCGCTATATAAATGCAATTTACAATTTAGCATTTCAATCTTATAAAGTATTAATGGACAACCAGCAACATAAAGGGTACAACAAGAAGGTATAGAAAAGTGAAAGTATTAAAGGTCTAAAACGATACACATAGTCAACTAATATCACTGCAAGTCTAAAACAAAATACATGGCTGAAGATTAATAAATACCATAGCAGTATACGCAAGTGAAGACCTAGAGTACCACAGAATGCATGAGCAAACGCAAATAGTAAAGCAAATTAAAGATTAACGAATAAATGAGTACTTGGTCAAACCTTAAATCTGGATGGACACTAACTGGCCCCATTCATTATACAATTACGATTTTGGTGTGCTATAGAGTGTCAAAGTTGCACAAGACTCTTCTGGACACTCCTAAATTAAAATATGTATTTCTACTTTTTCCCAGGGTAATGGCGTACAGCGCATTCACATCACTGGTTTCTAAGAATATAACTGGTCCTAATAAGGATTACGAGGGTAACCAATAACGAGCCTTGCCACAATAACGGAATGAGCAAAGCATTTCTAGTGTTCAATTTGTGACGTGCACATTACAACACATAGGTCACCAGTGCAGATCATCCAGCAGGGCTCAATTCCTCCATCGGGCAAACGCCCCTCATTAGTTTAATAGTCCTTGAGCATGTTACCAACTCCCAGATTCACCATCATCTCATTACAATTTAGCACTACTGCGGTCACCTTTACGCGTGTCCTTCTGCTGTTCTTATTCAGCTTCAAACAGATGTGAAGGAAAATAAGCAGCAAAGTGGAGCACATGGTGGAAAGCAAGAGGAAGGTTTGCGCCATTAACATCCTCAAAGCTCCACCTTTTATCTATCTCGCTACATGTCCGCCTCTGTCATCCTCCAAGAGGTTTACGTCCACCATCCTCTCAGGAGATCCACCTCCATCAACCTGCCCGCAAGGCCACTTTCATGAACCCCTCTACAGTGCCACCTGCATAAAAACCTCTACAGTGCCACCTGCATAAACCCCTCTACGGTGCCACCTGCATAAACCCCTCTACGGTGCCACCTGCATAAACCCCCCCTTCTACAGTGCAACCAGCATCACCCCCTTCCACAGTGCAACCTGCATCAACCCACCCTTCTACAGTGTCACCTGCATCAACCACCTTCTACAGAGCCACCTGCATCAACCACCTTCTACAGAGCCACCTGCATCAACCACCTTCTACAGAGCCACCTGCATCAACCACCTTCTACAGAGCCACCTGCATCAACCCCTCTACAGTGCCACCTGCATCAACCCCTCTACAGTGCCACCTGCATCAACCACCTTCTACAGAGCCACCTGCATCAACCCCTCTACGGTGCCACCTGCATCAACCCCTCTACGGTGCCACCTGCATCAACCACCTTCTACAGAGCCACCTGCATCAACCACCTTCTACAGAGCCACCTGCATCAACCCCTCTACAGTGCCACCTGCATCAACCCCTCTACAGTGCCACTTGCATCAACCACCTTCTACAGAGCCACCTGCATCAACCCCTCTACAGTGCCACCTGCATCAACCCCTCTACAGTGCCACCTGCATCAACCACCTTCTACAGTGCCACCTGCATCAACCACCTTCTACAGTGCCACCTGCATCAACCACCTTCTACAGAGCCACCTGCATCAACACCCCTCTACAGTGCCACCTGCATCAACCCCTCTACAGTGCCACCTGCATCAACCCCTCTACAGTGCCACCTGCATCAACCCCTCTACAGTGCCACCTGCATCAACCACCTTCTACAGAGCCACCTGCATCAACCCCTCTACAGTGCCACCTGCATCAACCCCTCTACGGTGCCACCTGCATCAACCCCTCTACAGTGCCACCTACTTCAACCACCTTCTACAGTGCCACCTGCATCAACCACCTTCTACAGAGCCACCTGCACCAACCCCTCTACAGTCCCACCTGCACCAACCCCTCTACAGTCCCACCTGCACCAACCCCTCTACAGTCCCACCTGCACCAACCCCTCTACAGTGCCACCTGCACCAACCCCTCTACAGTGCCACCTGCACCAACCCCTCTACAGTGCCACCTGCACCAACCCCTCTACAGTGCCACCTGCATCAACCCCTCTACAGTGCCACCTGCATCAACCCCTCTACAGTGCCACCTGCATCAACCCCTCTACAGTGCCACCTGCATCAACCCCTCTACGGTGCCACCTGCTTCAATCTCCCTCGAGTGCTCCCTCTCGACAGGCCAGATCTGAGCTTTGTTTATGTTCTGCTGTATGCTGCTCAGGCCATGCTGGCCTTTTTATCTCACTCAAACAATGTGCTGATGTTAACAACCAGGGGTGAAACCTACTCTGTGAAAGGTGGACACGCGCGGTGACATCACAGCTCCACTCCACGTCCCGGCATACCTTGAGGCCGCGCCACAGTCCGACCAATCAATCAAAGTCGCAATTCTATTTGCACACACACACTCGCCCCCTGTGCACAATTACAGAGGCGTTATGTGCTGTACCAGCGGCGGCACCGGCGTCCCAACAGCTCCACGCCACTAATAACAAGGGCCATTCCTCAGGCACACAGAGGAAGGGGAGGGGGCGGGCTCTGGGAATCCCATGGCACCCGTCGCCATGGCTACGCTGGCTAAGCAAGGAGCATCCACAATCAGCAGGCGACTGATTCTCCACGGTCACTTCGGGGGGATGGGGGAAGCAGAGAGGCGGTCTTCACGTGAGCCTCACTCCATGAGGCAGCGTGTGCCCTCGGTGAGCGGGCCCCTGCACCAGGCACACCCAAACACAGGTGCGGTGTGGCTAGTATGATGCATTGCTACCTGATGTCGGGGCCGGGACCAGATGCTGTAAACAACCCCTGTAGCCAGCGGGGTATCTTTGTCAAACGTAAGGGGGTTCACGTCTGAGCTTTCCTTCAAAAAGCAACGCAGTAAAAAATAAATCACTGCATCAATCCTTCAGCCTCGAGTAAAGCAGTAATACTATGTAATAATGTCACAACTTTTTTTTTGTTTACCGGAAGGCATGGTTTCCGTAACAGCTCAGCCTCAAGGTTCATCGCCGTCTTTTAGATCGTAGGGAAATACATCAGCAGTGACATAGCTGCTGCATGTTTCCATGTCACGAGCAATACCATAACCCAGTGCTGGCATTTCAGCCAACAGCACTCGCAAGCTGTTTATTTTCAATAGTAAATGCGAAACTTTAAGTCTTTGGATGTGAAGTTGTTGGCGAAAAAGGCTGCACTCAGTGAACGTGTAGCACACAGTATGCTTGAAAGCTACGACTGTACTAAAAGAGAAAGGCACACGACTTTTTAAACACTCAAAATCACACAATGTTTTACTGCTTTGTGGTTATTGTAGTCACCTACAGTACCTGCTGTAGACAGATGTAACATTGCAACCAACACGCATGTGTTATCAACTAAATAGTTTTATTTGCCCAAAAAAACTTTTCAGTATCCCATAGCCAATATCCTCTGTAAAAGGACAAAGGAATGATGCCTAAAGAATATAAGGAGAACTCACTACCACCCCAGAATCTTAGCATCCAGAATATATATATATATATATATATATATATATATATATATATATATATATATATATATATATATATATATATATATATATATATATATATATATATATATATATAAAAACATGGCTCTTTCCCAGATACCTACATCCTGTAACTCAACTCTGGAACTTAATCCAGAATAATATAACCTTAATCCAGAATAATATAATATAACCTTTATGTTCACTCTGTAGCTTGTGACCAACAGATCTAGAACAACCCAACCAGCGCACTACTTTGGAAAAGCAGGTAAGATAAGTCGGGCTGACCTATGACTAGCCTCAGTATTATATAGTAGTGTCAATTCACATCTAATCATTCAAGCCTACATTAATACCATAGAATTCAGTGGTCAACAGATAGCTATAGCTTAATCGGATTACACTTGTATAAAACAAATATGCCATGGGTCTTGTCCATCACCCAGTACTGTAACAGCCAATAAACCATCATCACCAACTAAATAGGATTGGAATAACTGTAGAGATTTGTCATATACTACTGGCCAACCGGAGAACTCTAATCAAATATCTCTAACAAATCTCATCACTCCGAACAAGCCACACACACTATTACTACCATCCCAGGTCTGAATGTCATTGTGAGATGTAAAGAAGGGGTCATAAAGCCGAGCCCAGCAGATCTCCTAATCATTTCACTCTTCACCCATACCAACACAGGACCCAAAACTTTAAACAAAATATCTGTCGGGACAATCCAGTGCAATAACCAGCCAAGAAGATTATCATAAGAAATACCACAAAGGGATCTCCAGAGCTGCTCAACGCTGGCACTGTAAAAGAAACCATAAACTGCGTGCCACTCTTTCACATCTCTTCACCACCACACTGCAAAGCGCTGCGTCCCATTGCAAGATAGCCGTACCTAGTCCTCAAATACAACATGGAAAACTTCCCACATAGATCAAAAGGCAAAGAAAACAACCTCCCAACCAAACACTCTGCACGGCGTAGCTTGCTGCCCCATGTAGGGAAGCGCTTCTGTGCCCCACATAGGAGTAGTACATGCTATATAAATTATGCAATAAATACATAAAATAAAGAGGGATGTGTAGTTTCACTACAGAATTATAAGCGTGTGCTACAAAGAATGCATGCAACATACTGTTGAATAAAAAGTCAGTACTGATTTATAGCATCAGACAACACTGGGCCACTAAGAACCTATGAAGGAGTAGGGTGAAATAGGATTCATATACAGACATTTTTAAATTAGATTGGCAACTAGAGATAGGTATGGATCACCAGTAAAAACACAGATGTAATTATCATTTGTTCTACTGCTTAATGGCCTTTAAAATTAAATTGATTGTTGTTTGGATAGCTACCACGTGGCACGTGCCATTGTGGGCTTTGTAGCCAATGTCACTTGCCACACTATTATTGAGACCACTTATGCTAAAAATAAAATCAAAGTAAAAAAGCTGTGGACGTAATGTGCTCGCTCGAAAGCCAAGAGTACATGAATGCACCAGCCACTTAGTAAATGTGCAAAATGTCTCTTTTTAATTGCATCAAATAAATAACCATATGCATGTACTAGCAACTGTCTCCCATATGTTAACATTGCACAGCTCGTTGAACATTTTTCATTTATCTTGAGATCCTGATTATGAAGTGACAAGTTGGAGCCCTACCCAGGCCTTCTGACGTCAGTAAATTGAACACCACTGGACACTAGGAACATCCATTACTTAGTGTTTCACATGGCAGTACGAAAAGTTGATGTATAAAAGGCATACTGCAGAACTCCCATGGGGAACGTTTTATCCTCCTTGAGATCAACTTCACCTTCCAAACAATGAAAACAAAAATCCATAGATGTCTATGGGATCACACACACTCCCTCAACATGGCTCACCCTAAAAAAAACGGTTCCTCTCTATTGACTTAAGTGAACTCACCATCTACCATCACCTGACTTCACAATTCTTCATGTTGCTTGTGCATACTTGCCCTGATGTACTTGCCCATAGACAGATGCCCACATCTCTGTCATGGTGCCTGTACATCTCTTCTCCATATCTGTGTCTCTGCCCCAAATCCGGCCTCCACCTGTCTAGGTGTACCTATTTACTGACGCAGAGTCAAAGTCTGGAGGTATTTAGAGTTTATGTTTCCTGGCTCGGAGCCTGTGTAATTTTTCCTAGAGTCAATATCTTTTATCCAGTGTCTACATCTCCTGTCTCTCACTATCAAGTATCTTTGAACTCGTGTCTTAATATCCTGGTTCCTGGGTATCCAAAGTCAGAAGTCTACTAATCCCTGACCCCACTGTATCTCAATGCTCCACAATCTGTCACTCCTTGTCCTAGAGTCCATGTTTTCTAGCCACAGGTTGTGTCTCTCCATTTCCTGCTTCCCTAGTTTCACTGCCACAGTATCTGTGTCTCTGAATTGTATATTCCTGCCCCTTCGCATGTCTTGCTAGCTCAGCATCCGTGTGTTTCCATCTGCCAGCATCTGCAACTCCCATCCTCTTGAAAGTGGCTTAGCATCCCAGGATCTGCATTCTTGTCACCTTGTCCTAATTTCCAGTCCCAATGTCAGCTCCCCCCCCCGCATCCAACTAAGTGTCTTACTGTGGATCCCATTGTCCCTCTACCAATGCCCAGTGGCACAAGACCATAATTTTGAGTATGTGTGGCTTCCCATGAAGGCATTTTGATCCTGTACAAGTTTAATGTAGTGGAAAGGGAACACATCACAGAATGTAACCAAGGGTATGCCCTGATATGGACCCCTTACTTTGTGTCACAGGAATATATCTACATCTCACTGACAGTGGTGTAACATCAGCCCCTGCAGCCCCTGGGATGAAGGTGGCCTCTGAGCTCCAGAGGGCCCCTCAGCAAAAGTGGCATGTGGTGAGCTGGGGAGGAGGTGGCTCTCCAGGCGCATTGGGGGGGCTCAAGTTTCATTACGCCAGTGCAAACGGACAAGTCCAAACTGATCTGGGGTGCTTATGTTCCCTTCGGGAGAGGGCACTGTCTGAGAGCTCAAGTTACAATCTTACATCACAAAAAGGGGGTCTGAAGAGATTTGGAGGCCTGCAAGGGTTGACTCATCCATCTATAAGTCTACCGCAATCAAGAAACCCATGGGACTATAAAATATACAATTGTTACAAATAAAAACCTAGCTACGGAGGGGTATCACTTTCAAAGTACGATTTCCCTTATTCACCAAAGGTGGCGTGCTTCATCATTGGGAATGTTACAAAATTCGACCTTTTAAAGGGATATTCCAACGTAGCTAGGTCTTCATTTGTTCTGTAGGTAGTCCTTGATTTGTAACAGTTGTATATTTTAGATTAAAGGGTTTTTGATTGTGGTAGACAAGTTACAATCTTCCCATGAGGACCAGGGTCAGTAATTCTTTGTATTAGCCGGCCCTTTCTCTAGAGTGGGCGAAGATCAATGGATTGGAGTGCTACTCGAGCGATCGACAGTGGTTAGATTGTTTGAAAAAAAATCCTTTCATGTGCTAGAGTCGGACTAGACTATGATGGTAAATTCCCCATCAAGAGCTAAGGCTGCGTATCATCACACATGGGAGCAGGTCAGACCAGCATTTACATATCTATAAGCATCGCATGAGAGAGGAAGGTACAGGCTCCCTGGAATGGGAGCAGAGAAGATGGAAGGTGGCCTCCAGATTAACCGCAAAGGAAGAATGAAATCAATCCTAGTAGCCTAGATGACAGTGAAGCAGATGGTGTCCTACAATGGCGTCACGCCGTGGAAGTCTCACACTTGCTGATCTGTGAGATGGGGTCCGACAAAAAGAAGAAGGGCACGAGATGTCTCACTTAGGACCAATGGACCAAGAGCAGCTCACTTGGAAATAAAAGGACAGCCTTGAGGAGGCTATTCTGCTGGACAGACTGGAAAGGGGCACCTTACTCGGAGTGGTAGCTCACTGGATACAAACGGTGGCTCCTTCGATATTAACAGATGACTATACAGTCTCACTCAGGAGAAACACTGCAAAAAAAACTCAGAGCAAAGAAAGGTAGAGCAGGTCACACAAAAAGGACAGATGCAAAACGACACCCTCTGGATAGCGGGCACTTTTCCAAGATGGACGCGAAGCAGGATGTTCATTACAGAACGGTGTGCAAGGTCGAGAAAAAAAGGGCACCTCTCTAGCAAAACCAAAGGAAGGGATGCACAGCAACAGCTCCCGAGAAGGGTGGACCCACCAGAGTGATAGGGGGTCTGGAAGCACCTTGAATGAATGAATGAATATAAGCTTTATAAAGCGCAAACTTAGCCCAGAGGCGTCAAGGCGCTTCGGAAAGATGTCAACCGGGAAGAGAAAAGAGATGCAAATATATAACCAACTAACAGAGAAGAGAGGAGAAGGGGCCCAGGGGAAAGAGGGCCACCTGGAAAGGGAAGAAGCACCTCCAAAGAGGGGGAGATGGCGACACCGGCAAACGAGAAGTATTGAGAGTGCAGCGGAAAAGGGATGTAGGAGAAAGAAGCAGCACAGAAGAGGCTTGGTGTAGGCATGCCCAGTAGGGTAACCGACCGGGAAGCACTAGCCCGCCAGTGAAGCGCGACTGCTGGTCTGGGAAGGGAGTTTGTCCACACCTGCAGCTGGGCGCCGAGAGGAGGTCGTTAATACATGTTAATGAGACGCCAACAGATGCTGAACAAATTGATTTGCTCCGATCTGGTCAAACGACCATTTAAAGAGGGAGAGCGGAAAGGTTTAACGTCAAAGTAAACAAGCGGATCCGCACAAACATCTCTGCAGTTATTCACTGGAAAGGAAGATGGATTCGAAACCGTGGTAGGCTCTCGAAGGGCTGTTGACACTGGCAATAATAGGCCGGTTAAAGTAATGAAGCGTCTGTACTCTGTATAGAGAAAGGGAAAGCAGGCAGAGCAGATGAGCGGGTGCAAGTGAAAACAATGACACATCCAACAGGTTTCGGTTTCCCTTTTGTGCAGTATATGCACTCGATAAACATGCTTCTTGCATACGCCAACAAACCTACACATAACCGAGACCAACATAACTTATTAGCATCCATTTTCAAAATGCAAGGCAGACTTGCATGCACTCATTCAACAAGGCTTGCAAATGCACAGGCATCCATGCAGACAGACCGGCACACAGACCGACAGCCAGACAACCTTGCAGAGCAAGAGGGCACAGGGTGAAATGCCTCCGTGGAGCCCTTGGTGATGCGCCTCGTGGGAGCCCCAGGCACACACGGATGTGCAATGGGGGCACGAGTTGAAGTACAATACAGAAGACAAGCCAATATGTGCCATAACTCGCCTTGCACCTTAAACCGGTCCTGGATTATCGCTAGCAGCAACTTGCATGCTGGAATTTTTAAGCCCCTACTTTTGGCAGACAAACAAAATTACAAGACTCAGAATGGTAAATTCTGTTGGAGAAAAACACAGAACTGGATGATGTCACATCTTTATAACATTTAATCGTTACAATGTTCATAACGCGAGATGTTTTTATTGTCAAGTTTTTAACTGTCCGCATCCTGAATAAAAAGTGCGTCTTAATTCGACGATTTCACACACCTTCACTTACAATGTTCCTCTCGAAGCTTTTCAGGTCAATCAATAGGTGAAATTTCATTCGAGGTTATCTCATTATATTCAGATACTTAGACGTCCGCTGTAATTAACCACAGTGCACAAAAACACAGTTGTAAAAATGTTGAAAACGTTCAAAATCTGTGTTGCTCGATCAGTTTTTTCACTTAGAATGCACATAGTCCAAGGACGTGCTCTAACTATCATGAGTGCTCCACACCAAAGGTGAGGTTGTGAATTGTTCAGAATTGGATAGAATTCCTGGGCGCCCTGATAGGGCGTTGTTTGTGGTTTGGCCTCCATAGGTATGTCGGGTGAGTGGCATAGGGTATTAACAACATGGTTCAAGCACAGTGCACCTAATGTTGCGTATAGAAGTGGTGTAGCAGAAACTGCAAGAATAGATGGTGCTGTGCATGCCGGCACTACCAACTCTGGAGTGTCCAGTTTCAAATGTAGAATCAGATGTTGATCTGCATCAGCTGGGTCCACTAGGGTATACCGCCTCTACTCAGATGCATCGAAAGGCCGACCCCATTGGAGGCACTGATAAGCTACCAAATGAGTCTACTCAGCAGTAACAGAGAGTTAGCCCACTGGAGGCACGGTTAAACAAACAGCAAAGAAAGTGATGGAGTCTACCCAGGAGCGACAGAGGGCCAACCAATCTGAAGTGTCAAATCACTAGTGGAGTACTATATGAAGGTCATCCAAGAGCGAAAGATGGCACAGCCACTGGAGATACCCAGAAGCGAACAAGGAGTGGTGAGGAAGGCAGATCTTTAGGCCCAAGACCTGCTAAGCTTAAAAGGCCCAAACACCCTCAACGTCTCCACCCTTCAAGGATGTGTTTTGGCTATCTAGTGTGTTAGACGGGGACCCGGAGGGTCGGCCGAGTACAGGGGGGAGAGGCCTCCGGTGAGGGTCCTCCCCGGTAATCGTACAGACAGGTAACTTCCCCGCCACAGATAGACACCACACAGGGACGCGTTCTTCACACTTTTATATTTCTTAAGAGCAAGGTAATTGGCGGTACAGCAGGACCAGGATACGAGGACCCTGTCAATTCTAGTCTCTTTGGGGGGAAGGGTAGCGGGACAGTCTCAGTACCGGACCGGTACGGGGGTAGCAGGTGTGGAGCTCACAATCCTCGAGCTGATGGTTCGCAAGCAGGGGCCGCGGCAGTGCCAGCAGGCCTTCGGGATGGTTCACGAAAGGATGAGCCGCGGCAGCGCCAGCAGGCCTTCAAGATGGTTCACGAAAGGATGGGCCGCGGCAGCACCAGCAGGCCTTCAAGATGGTTCACGAAAGGATGGGCCGCGGCAGCGCCAGCAGGCCTTCAAGATGGTTCACGAAAGGATGAGCCGCGGCAGCGCCAGCAGGCCTTCAAGATGGTTCACGAAAGGATGGGCCGCGGCAGCGCCAGCAGGCCTTCAAGATGGTTCACGAAAGGATGAGCCGCGGCAGCGCCAGCAGGCCTTCAAGATGAGTTTGTCTCGGTGTCTCTCGACTCCAGGATCCAACCCCCTTCCTGCTCTCGAGCTGCCCCAGTTATAGGCCTGGCGCCCTTTGATGTCCGGACCCTCGCACTTGGAGGTCGGGGGGTCCGGGATGAGGGAGTCCAGACACCCAGCAGGGGGGTGGAGCCAGCGCCCAGGGAGGCTGGGGCGATCGACACCTGGCGGAGGGGAGCCGTTGACACTCCTTCTCCCATTGACCTGCCAAGTGGTCTCTTTACCCCCTGGGTGGATGGTGGTGCCTCGATGTCAGGGCCTGGCTGGGCCCGAGGCCGAGGTCGACCCGAGGCCTGGTCGAGTAGTGTCCAAAATGGCGGCTGGGCCGGGGACAGGGGTTCTGGAAAGGACCCGGGCCAGCCGATACGGTGGTGTTCAGGAGCCAGGGTTCCGTCGGGGAAGGGCCGGAGGTTGCCCCGGCGGGCTGCGGGGGTGGTTCTTGTCCGGGGAGCAGGAGGAGCAGGGGTCCGCGACCCGCCATGCGGGGAGGGGACAGCCTGGCCACGAGGCCTGTCCAACATGCGTCCCCCCCAGCTGAAGGCAGGGAGAGTCAGCCATCCGCTTGGGTACTCTCCTCGCCGAGGCGGAAGAAGCGGGACAGGCCGTCTACGTTGGCGTGATCTTGGCCTGGGCGGTGCTCCACAGTGAAGTCCATTCCCTGCAGGGAGATGGACCAACGCAACAGCTTCGGGTTTTCTCCCCGCATCTGCATCAGCCATTGCAGGGGTCGGTGATCTGTTTGTACCCGGAAGTGGGTACCGAAGAGATAGGGCCGGAGCTTCTTGAGGGCCCATACTACGGCGAAGGCCTCCCGCTCGATGGTGCTCCAGCGCTGTTCTCGGGCCAGCAGGCGTCGGCTGATGAAGACCACTGGCTGATCGACCCCCTCGGTGTTGAGTTGGGAGAGGACGGCCCCTATGCCATGATCTGAGGCGTCCGTCTGCACTATGAATTCCCGGCTGTAGTCGGGGGCTTGGAGTACGGGGGCGGTGCACATTGAGGACTTCAGGTTCTCAAAGGCCGTCTGACATTCCGGCGTCCAGTTGACTTTCTGGGGGTTCTTTTTGGATGTGAGTTCTGTGAGGGGCCCTACAATGCTGCCATAGTCTTTTACGAAGCGCCGGTAGTACCCGGTGAGCCCCAGGAAGGCTCCGACCTCTGTCTGGGTGACCGGGGGCTCCCAGGCTTGGATGGCGGCAATCTTGAGCTGGAGGGGGGCCACCAGGCCACTTCCCACCTGGTGTCCCAGGTAGGTCACGGACCCTTGGCCGATCTGGCACTTGCTGGCCTTGATGGTTAGCCCGGCCTGCCGGAGGGCGTTCAGGACCTCCCGGAGGTGGTGGAGGTGTTCTGCCCAGTGGCGGCTGTACACAGCAATATCGTTCAAATAGGCGGCGCTGAATTCCTCCAGACCCGCCAAGACTTTGTTCACGAGTCTCTGGAAGGTGGCGGGTGCGTTCTTCATTCCGAATGGCATCGCCTTGAAGTGGTAGTGGCCGTCCAGGGTGGAGAAGGCGGATCGCTCCTGGGCACCTGGAGTGAGGCCGATCTGCCAATAGCCCGCTGTTAAATCGAAGATGCTCAGGTAGCGGGCGGCCCCCATGCGGTCGATCAGCTCATCTGCCCGGGGAAGGGGGTGAGCGTCGGTCCTGGTGACGGCGTTCAGACCCCGATAGTCTACACAGAACCTGAGCTCGGGGGCGACGCCCGGGGCGGCGGCCTTGGGGACCAACACGACGGGGCTGGCCCAGGGGCTGTCGGACGGCTCGATCACTCCCAGAGCTAGCAGCTTGGAGACTTCCGACTGGATGCAGGCGCGTACTCGATCAGGCACCCTGTACGCCCTGTGTCGGATAGGGGGGCTATCCCCGGTGTCAACGTCGTGGAGGCACCAGTGGGTGACCCCAGGGATGAGGGAGAACAGGTCGGCAAACTGTAGAAGCAGTTCTCTGCAGTCTTGGCGTTGTGCTGGGGACAGGGCCTCGGAGAGGTGGACTCCCTCCACGGAGCCGTCTTTCTCGAGCGTTTTCAGGAGGTCTGGGAGGGGCTCGGAGTCTTCTTCAGCCCCACTGTCGGTAGCCATCAGGAGGCTAAGTTCAGAGCGTACAAAGTGGGGCTTGAGTCTGTTGGCGTGGAGGACCCGCGTGGAGGACCCGCAGGGGGTTTCGGGGGGACTCCAGGTCCACCAGGTAGGTGACGGGGCCCTTTCGTTCCACCACTTTGAAGGGTCCTGTCCATTTGTCCTGGAGGGCGCAAGGTTCAACCGGGGACATCACCCAGACCTGTTGTCCCGGCTCGAACTCGATGGATGAGGCATTCTGATCATACCAGCGCTTCATGTCCTCTTGGCTGGCTTCGAGGTTGGCTTTGGCGAGTTCCCGGAACCGCCGGGTCTGGTTACGGAGAGTCAAGAGGTACTTGTATACATCAGGGGGAGTCTTCTGAGGGGCCACCTCCCATCCTTCTTTGACTAGGCTGAGGGGGCCCCGGACGGGATGTCCATACAAGAGTTCGAACGGGCTGAAGCCCAGGGATTTCTGGGGGACCTCCCTGTAAGCCAGGGGTCTTCAAACTGTGGGGCGCGACCCCCAGGGGGGCCGTGGAGCGATGCAAAGGGGGTCGCGCCTTCACAGTTTTACTTCTGCCCTGGCCTCCAGGGCTCTTCAGCCCCCCTCCTCCCCCTTCCTGTCTTTCAGCCCAGGCTGCTGCAGTGCAGTTCGCGCTTCTGGGGCCTCGGCTGGGCAGTGTCTGGAGTCTTATCTCCATCCCGAGTTTTTCACAGGTCTTTAAAGACCATTAGCATATTTACATGCCTTTGTTAACTGATTACGAAAGCTTAGTTTTTTTATGGTTCCAGGGCCCAGGGGGTACTGGAACCATAAACAAACTAAGCTTTGGTAATCAGTTAACAAAGGCATGTAAATATGCTAATGGTCTTTAAAGACCTGCTGAAGCGTTTGAAGAGCAGCGCCTTTCTCTTTTTTTAAACACAGAACAGCCACCTTACATGCAGTGATGGGTGGGAAAGGCATAGCGAGGCGCCGAAGCTAAACACGCTCACATTAAACTATGCTTTAGGGGAGATGGAGTTAAATTGACCAGCAGGAAGTGGTGGTGAGGGGATGGCTAGGAGCAGACAAAGAAATGCGATTTCGGGGGATAGTTTTTTAAAGAAGAAATGACTGCATGTATTTCTGCATTCTAAATGAAGATCGAGTTTGAGGTGAAACAAAAGTGCACATGATCTATGAGTGGAAACTCAGGAAGTGATATCACAGTCTGTTTATGTACCACTAATGC
Source organism: Lissotriton helveticus (assembly GCF_964261635.1). NCBI lineage: Eukaryota > Metazoa > Chordata > Amphibia > Caudata > Salamandridae > Lissotriton > Lissotriton helveticus. Next base: position 194,123,349 of record NC_136062.1, on the reverse strand, counting down.
TTGTTGATTGAATCCTGAATTGGAGCCATCCACAGCCTGCATGCGTGGGGGCGAAGTGTTAGTAAATGAGTGGCACACATTGACTCCAGCTGTGCGGCGACCGCTGTTATCTGAGAGCTGAAAAGTGCCTCACCTGCATTGGGAATTAAGTTATATCATGATCGCTTTTAAGACGGCAGACACTCATTAAATGTGATCCCCCCCTGGGCCCCCACTCTGCCTATTCCTTACATTTGTATTTTTACACTTACTGCTGTAGTGTGAGAATGCATTTAATGAAAAGAAATATACAGTAGTGTTGCTAAAAGAAACATCCCTGCTATGTGTTGTTTAAAGATCCTGCAGAGACCTGCTCTTGACACTAAATTGAGTTATAAATTAAAAATTATGTATTAATTAGTTATGTGACTTTTCTGTCTTTATTCTCTTTAATTATTAGTCATGGATCATCGAGGCATCCCTAGAACACAATCAAAAGTGCTTTCTATTTATATTTGCTGTTCTAAGTATTCACAGATAAGTGCAAAAAATACAGCTGTAGGTGACTGCTTATTTCTGGGCCATCAAAATAATGAGCTGGTGACCCTAATCATTAGACTGGAAGTTTGTTGCAGGATCAGCACATTCTTTATTTCCTCCACCCTCGAACCCTGATTAATGCCATTATAGCAATAGTGTAACTTATATCTGAAACCCTATGCTTCAAGTTTCTGGGAATGGACCCTGCTTTCAGACTACTCACTTCCATTCTCGCCTTCACTTTCACGTTCACCCTGCACTCCCAGCGATCACAATACACTCACACTGATCACAATGCACTCACACTGATCGCCATTCACTCGCATCATTCACTCGCTCACCCTGCACTCACACCAATCACCTTGCACTCACACCATTCACCCGCTCACCCTGCTCTCACAGTGATCACTGCACTAAAAATTCGCTTGCATTGTTCACTCTGTACCTCACCCTGCAGTCACACGAGCACACTTCTTACCCTGCACTCATGTGACACTTCACTCACCTGTCCCCCCCCTTACTGCTCAATCTGAAGCTAACTCAAACAAGGCCATCACTAACCATGCACTAATTCGTCCCACTCTGCACTTACCGCCGAACCCAAATTCATATGGTCACCTCACTCACCCTGCAGTCACTCCTTTTACCCTACTCTCACACTGTTGCATTGCTCACCGTGCAGTCACATGGGCACTCTTGTCACCCACACAGTGCAGAAGGTTAAAGTGCCTGGTACAAAGAAGATGTACCATGCACATCACAGAACTGAGTGTGAGTAAACTATGAGTAGCGCAATAAAAAAATGAAATGTTTGTCAGACAGGTGCTATAGAGAGATGAGGTGTATTGTTGGTGAGTGGTAGTGAGGGAATTCATGGAGAAGGTGGAAAGACTGTTGCACCGTATGCTAACAGTGCTTGGACAAGCCCTGGCTGGGAGTGTTAACCCCCCCCTAAGACCCCCCCCGCCCCCCGAATTTCGGGTCTAGTGGATACCCTGCTTCTGCTTATTATTTACATTGTAGTGCGCTACTGTTACCAAAAGGTGTCCTGGGGCTAATAACCATCTGCCTGCAATGTGAGAGAGGGATCCGGGGACGGGAGAGGAGAGAAGAGAGGGATGGAAGGAAGTGGAAGGAAGGGGGTGAGAGGAAAGGGGCATGGGTAAACTATGGCCAGGTGAGCTTCTAATGTGGCAGCGCGTATTCCTGCGGATTGGGAGGCCCTTCACAGAGGTTGACTAGACATCTTTCTGATGTTAATTGCTGTATTTTGGTTATAAACTGGTACTGATGGGGTGAAATCTTTCCTCAGTATTACTGTGTTTAAAAAAAATTCTAAATAATAAAGCAATGCTACCCCAAAATATGCTGCATCACAGAACATTATTTACATTTTCTACTCACACAATTTAGTCAAGCCTGTCGCATAATTTGGTCCTCACCATCCTCATAACCTAGAGGTTTAGAAATTTTTGTCAGGAGGGGGTCCTTACGCTTGAAAATGTTGGCAGGGGGGTCTCGGCATCCAAAAGTTTGAAGACCTCTGCTGTAAGCGAACAGGAGGCACAGGAGCAGCACGTCCCATTGGCGACGTAAGGGTTCTTCCAGGCCCATGATCATCCCTTTGAGGGTGCGGTTGAATCGTTCTACTAGTCCGTTCCCTTGCGGGTGATAGGGGGTCGTGAATTTGTAGGTGACCCCGCACTGTTGCCATAGGGACTTCATGTACTTGGAGATAAAGTTCGTGCCCCTGTCACTGACGACTTCTCGGGGGAAGCCCACCCGCGAGAAGATCCCCATCAGGGCTCGGCCCACCACGGGCGCCGTCACGGTCCGGAGAGGTATGGCCTCGGGATAGCGGGTGGCATGGTCCACCAAGACAAGGATGAACCGGTGTCCCTGTGCTGTCCGGGGCTCCAGGGGCCCCACAATGTCTATTCCCACCCGCTCAAAGGGGGTGGTGACGATGGGAAAGGGTTGCAGGGGGACCTTCAGTTTTCGACCGCTTTTCCCGCTGGCCTGGCAGGTGGGGCAGGCCCGGCAGTGGTTCGCTACATCGTTCCGCATCTTCGGCCAGTAAAAGTGGGTCACCAGGCGGCTGTACGTCTTGTCCTGCCCCAGGTGCCCGGCAAGAGGCACATCGTGTGCCAAGTTCAATAGGACGTCTCTGAATCGGAGGGGGACCACCAGCACCCGGCTGGCTCCAAGTTCGGCGATCTTTTGCTCACTGTAGAGCAGCTCGTTGTCCCAGTAGATCCAGTGGGCCCCCGATGTATCCCCTGCGCTCTGGGCTATGGCTTGTTGTCGGAGGCCCTCGAGGGAGGGACACGCTCTTTGTTCCTGGCGGAACTGTTCCTGAGTGGGGCCACCTTCTTGGCGCCACTGGGCCAGCTCCGGGAGGTCTGGGGGCTGATCCCGTTCTTCGTTGTCGGACCCCGGAGGACCAGGCTCAGGGGTGGTTTCTTCAGTGACAATCGGTGGGGGAGGCTCGGGCCACTCTGGTTCCTCTTGGCGGGGGATGGCGCGGGCGGCCATGGATCGGGTCGTTACGCAGACCCATTCAGGGAGACCAAGCATCCCCAGGTGCTCCCTCCGTTCAACGGCTGACCAGGGGGAGCTTTCGAGGTCGTTCCCCAGAAGGCAGTCCACCGGTGCATCGTCGCGGACAGTTACTTTTAGCATGCCGGACACCCCCCCCCCCCCACTCGAAGGGGATGCGGGCCATCTGGCACAGGCTTTCGGAGTTGTCTGCCGACCGCACTGGACAAAGTACATTTGGTAGGATCTGGTCAGGGGTCACCAGGTGGCAGCGGACTGCGGTCACACTGGCCCCTGTGTCACGGAGGGCTTCCGCCCGGCGCCCATTGATTGTGACCCACTGGCTGTATTTCTGCGTGTTGGCGGGGATGGGCGCCCGCGGGACCATGTCCCTCTCTCCTAGACAGACCAGGGACATGGCAGCTGGTTCCCACTCGGGCTGGTACGGCTCGTACTCTTCGGCGTCTTCCTGGCCTAGCTCTTCTCCCAGAGCGGCGGCGGTGATCTGGCGGTTCATGGGACTCTGATTTTTCAGGCAGTTGGGATCATTGGCGTAGTGGCCGGGTCCCTGGCACTTGTGGCAGGTTACGTTGGCGCGGAAACCTGGTCGCGTTGGAGGGCTACCTCTTCCGGCCGGGGGCGGGGGGTTGCTAGTGGAGGGCACGGTGACGGTGTCCCGGCCCCGATCCTGGCCTCCTCCTCCTCCCCGTGGCCGGTGGGGCCCTTGGGAGGTTCTGTTTTGCTCGCTGGGCCAGTTTCGAGGGACTCGGGTGCTTTCCCATCGGTCTGCTTCGATGGCGAGTTTCCGAGGTTCGGTCAGTTTACTATCAAGGAGGTGCTGTCTTAGTTCGACAAAGCAATTATTGGAGAGGTGCTCCCATACAATCAGGTTGAATAATTGCTCGTAGGTGGTGACCTGGCTGCCCTTGATCCATCCCTCAAAGGCTCGGCTAAAAAAGTTCACATACTCCACCCAAGTTGTACCAGGGATCCGTTTGCAGTCCCGAAATCTCTGCCGGTACATCTCGGGCGTGAGCCCATAGCGAGTGAGGAGGGCGGCCTTCATGTGGTCATAGGATGTCATCTGGTGGTCGGGGAGTTGCAGCAGGGCGTCTCTTCCTTCGTTAACGAATTTACCCCATAGCCCGGCTCCCCAGTCGCTCCGTGGAATTCGGTGGGAGGTCATTGCTACCTCGTAGGCTTTAAACCATTGCTGGATATCATCGTTCCGGTAGTATTCCCGGACGACGTCCTTGGGGATGTGGACCTTGGGGTCTGTCGGAGCAGTGGGGCTTGGGTGCCCGGAGACGCCGAGGTCTTTGTTCTGCCGTCGAATTTCTAGCTCCTTCAAGTTGCGCTCATGCTCGTATGCTAGTCTTTTTTCTTCCAGCTCCCTCTGGCTCTTTTTCTCTTCTCGTTCTTCCCTGAGCCGTAAGTGTTCGAGTGTTATTTTTTTCTCTGCCAATTTGAGTTCTCCATCTAAGCGGAGTCGAGCCACCTCCAATTCGTGGAGCCGGCTTTTCTCCCGTTCTCGGGCCTCTTCGGACGAGAGGCCCGATCTTCTTTCGTCTGCAGGGGTGGTACTTGTTTCGGTGGTCTCGAGGCTTTGATTTTGGGGTGGGGATGTTTCCGTCTCCACCCAAGCTTCTAGGGCGTGCTTGAGGTCATCTTTCGTGCTCAGTCCCGTGGTAGCAATGCCCAGCTCTATGCAAAATTGCTTTAGTTCTTTGTGGCTGTATTCTTCCAGCTTTTCCATCTGAAATTTTTCCGTTGTTCCACTCTCCTTTGTCGTCATGGTTGCTGTGTGTCGTGGGGTGAGTTACTCTCTGTACGATTATGCGTCGGCTCGGATCGGGCCGCTGGCCACCAATGTTAGACGGGGACCCGGAGGGTCGGCCGAGTACAGGGGGCAGAGGCCTCCGGTGAGGGTCCTCCCCGGTAATCGTACAGACAGGTAACTTCCCCCCCACAGATGGACACCACACAGGGACGCGTTCTTCACACTTTTATATTTCTTAAGAGCAAGGTAATTGGCGGTACAGCAGGACCAGGATACGAGGACCCTGTCAATTCTAGTCTTTGGGGGGAAGGGTAGCGGGACAGTCTCAGTACCGGACCGGTACGGGGGTAGCAGGTGTGGAGCTCACAATCCTCGAGCTGATGGTTCGCAAGCAGGGGCCGCGGCAGTGCCAGCAGGCCTTCGGGATGGTTCACGAAAGGATGAGCCGCGGCGTCGCCAGCAGGCCTTCAAGATGGTTCACGAAAGGATGGGCCGCGGCAGCGCCAGCAGCCCTTCAAGATGGTTCACGAAAGGATGAGCCGCGGCAGCACCAGCAGGCCTTCAAGATGGTTCACGAAAGGATGGGCCGCGGCAGCGCCAGCAGGCCTTCAAGATGGTTCACGAAAGGATGAGCCGCGGCAGCGCCAGCAGGCCTTCAAGATGGTTCACGAAAGGATGGGCCGCGGCAGCGCCAGCAGGCCTTCAAGATGGTTCACGAAAGGATGAGCCGCGGCAGCGCCAGCAAGCCTTCAAGATGAGTTCGTCTCGGTGTCTCTCGACTCCAGGATCCAACCCCCTTCCTGCTCTCGAGCTGCCCCAGTTATAGGCCTGGCGCCCTTTGATGTCCGGACCCTCGCACTTGGAGGTCGGGGGGTCCGGGATGAGGGAGTCCAGACACCCAGCAGGGGGGTGGAGCCAGCGCCCAGGGAGGCTGGGGCGATCGACACCTGGCGGAGGGGAGTCGTTGACACTCCTTCTCCCATTGACCTGCCAAGTGGTCTCTTTACCCCCTGGGTGGATGGTGGTGCCTCGATGTCGGGGCCTGGCTGGGCCCGAGGCCGAGGTCGACCCGAGGCCACGAGGCCTGGTCGAGTAGTGTCCAAAATGGCGACTGGGCCGGGGACAGGGGTTCTGGAAAGGACCCGGGCCAGCCGATACGGTGGTGTTCAGGAGCCAGGGTTCCGTCGGGGAAGGGCCGGAGGTTGCCCCGGCGGGCTGCGGGGGTGGTTCTTGTCCGGGGAGCAGGAGGAGCAGGGGTCCGCGACCCGCCATGCGGGGAGGGGACAGCCTGGCCACGAGGCCTGTCCAACATAGTGGCTTACCCTTCCATTAAGAACATTTAATATAAGTGTGATGTGAACGGGGGAGAAAACTCTCTCTCTCTCTCTCTCTCTCTCTCTCTCTGTCCAGGTTTCGATGGTGTCCCACTATACATGCTTTCTACTGATGATATACAAGAACGCTCACACCACTGTGCAATCACTCCACTGTGCAAGATCTAGGTCGCCAGTAGTGCAAAGGCTCAACTAGAAAACTATAAGAAATCTAAACATCTTACCTCCAATAAAATGCAGTTAAGTTGTGCACTGTAAATATTGTGTCTGGGTTAGGAAGAATAAGAAAAGTGTTGTTATCTTTCACTATCGGAACTCTGCACAATAAAAGCCCTGGAAGTGCAACTCTGCCATGCACTACAGGACTCCTCAGTTTCCCGAGGCTTAATAATGTGTATTTATTTATTCATTTTCTGAATAAATCACAATTCGTAAGAGAACTCTGCAGTCGTCGAGTGAGATACCAATTCTAACAAGTATGGAGATGACCTCTGCCCTTTGCCTTAAATGAGTCACTGGATATAGTTTTGAGTAAGTGCAAGGTGAGGAGGAATTTCAGCTTGCATTTGTTTTTACTCAAAGTGGCTTGAAAATGTTGTAATTGCTTTGTCCACACTCAAGTAGAAATATCAGCGCAATGAATAATGAATAAGTCAGCACTTGACTTGATCGGTAAACAAATGGAATCATTCTAAAGGGAGATAAATGAGGGCCATGGAAGCCTTATGACTGAAAGAACAGATTTTTGAGAGAACCATGCAGTTGGTCTTTTGTCCTTTAAACTAGGAACTGAGGATCAACAAGGCAAACACTTCCACAATGTTCGACATTTGGGGATTTTTTTCTTTTTTTAAGAGAAAGAGATTTGAGACCATGCTGCCTTCATGTGGGGGGACTTGAGAAGCTGTGAAAGCACTTTGATGCTTTACAAAAGTCAGACTCTGTTCATGCCCTACTTCCTAATCTCTTGTAAAATAAGACCATTGCATAAGATGCTCTGCATGTCTTGCATAAAATGGAATTGCAGCGTATTGGAGCAAAAACTTGAATCAATGATAATTGGTTATCTTCATAGTGCATGCTTAATGACCTTCTCCTTGCCATGTACATTGTACATTGCTGTCCTTGTTCATAAGGTGGTTATGCCTCTGTCCATGCCTGTGCATCATCGCATTATATTTTGGTTGAACGGCATAGTTTCGCAAAGAATTAGAACTGCTTGCACACAGATACAAATACCTGGTTCATACACCACTCAATGATGAAATTTAATTCGTCAGAGGTTGACTAAACGAGCAAGTCAGCAGAGACAACCCTACACAAACTCTGATATATATATATATATAATGGCTACAGGTAGTGTACAGAAATCTACAGCATTAGCCTCCATCTAGACAGATTGCCTTGACTTCGGGTAAACTGGCTTATACAGTTCAGCTAGCTCTCCCTTTCCTTAAACATCACAGTGATCATAAACTAATCCACTAAGGGTAGGATTCATATAAGCTTCTTTAGTACAACATGATTAGAGTGGAATTATTGGATTTAGAGTTGGCAAGTGTCACGCAAAGCTGTAAATCTGGATATTTCTACTGGCACAACTGAAGTCTGGTATACATATGGATTCTGGGCAACATTGGCCCATTGGTGATTAAACATTTCAATCAGCAGGCCCATTAAACCACTGTCAACCAAACACTGACCCGTCTGCTGCTGTTTCTGCAAACATAAGCTGTTTAAGGGTAGATATCTTTTGTATTTTTAGATAATTGCGTATTCACTAAAAATGTATATTGTAAACATTGTACTTTTACTGCTTCTGAAGTAATTTTGCTTTATAAAATGATTAAAACAATTTCTAGGATTAAACCTGTTACTACTCCCCTCCACCAAAACCAATACTGCTGGCTCTACCAGTGAAAGCAGAATAAATGTAAAAACCTCAGGAAAGGATTAGTCTCTCTTTATTGGCTACCGGTACTCAGCGGCATCGCTTTTAAAGCGGCGTGTCCCGAGTTTAAATATCTCAAAGGAACAGCCCCTTTGCACTTGAGAGAAAAATTACCATGGTCCTTTTCAAAATGAATGCTTAAATCGGAGAAGCAAATACTTCCAGAACTAATCGTTTTTAGAAGGGGAACAGCCGATTTTCCGTGTTTGGACCTCCGATTTGGAAATCGATGCCGGAAGACATTAAACAGTTGTCCATTTTTTCACATCCAGAAGGAGGCAAAGATATTTAGTTGAATCTTCACTCATCATTTTCGTATGTTATGACTTTGTGATATGCGCAGGGAAGGGTTGTGGAATCTGAATTATTATTTCTGCTGTGTCTACTAGTGAGAACTGATTTTGCAGAGTACGCCTAATGAATGAAATAAATGAAATATTACCACGCCGGAGGGAGGATAGCATGACGCCAGATAAAGGGGCGCCTCTCTCAGAAGATCATCAAGTATCTCCCAGGGACCTTGATGATTATCCAAGCATTTAGCCACTTCTTCAGCATTAAGCGCTAGATCAATTCAGTGATACGTGTTAACGTCCTTCCAACAAATCATGCTGTGTTGAGGACTTCCTAAAAACATATCTAAGGGCTGAGAAGGGGCTTCAAGCTGATGCATGGTGTGCTTTAGAAAACATAATAAATACATTAACTGGGCTATTACGGAGAATCTGGGAGGTTCAGTACCGGTCATCCAAAACAGGTCACCTGCCGGAAGCAATTACTGTTGTTAGCCTACACATCCTAACCGCTTCTTCAACTTATGAGACTCGTGTTGCCAGAGCAGATACGATGCTGCAGACGTTCAGCTAAGAGCAATAAGGAAGGAGGGAGATTTATTTTTGCAATGGACTATAATCTATTGGGCTAGTACATGCATAATAGGAACACATTAAAGAATAATATCTTACTGCTGAAGACTGTTCCAATAAATGTTTCTATTGTAATACATTTTTCACTCCTATCCACAGTGGCAATCTAGAAGTACCAGTGCAGAGTAAAGGTCAAATGCTATTAATATTGCTCTGAACCTTAATCTGATGAGATTCGGATAAATGGATATTTTATATTCCCTCATAAAAGTACTCAGAACAAAATATGGAGGAAAAAAAACAATAGAAGTGTTAATGGGTCATGATGAGGTTGCCATGTGTAACGTTCTGCAATAAATAATCACTGATTTATACAAGTCATTAAATACTAGTGTTAAGCTGTTTCGAAGGACAGTAAATAATATGTGATACTATTACCCAAGAGGAAGAGGTGGAATCAGGCTCTATTCAAATGGTAACACTGGGTGATACAATATAACCTGGGCACAAGTCCTAAAAAAAGAAGTAAGGGGTCGCTGACGTCACAACAGGAAGTGACGTCATGAAAGTTGGCTTGCAACATCAGACTAATTGCCTCCCCTACCATACCCCTTAGATGCGATTGCATCAGAGAAGCCAGCGCATGAGCAGCGTTCTAAATGAGCTCCGATCTCGCCCCAGAGAGGCCAAAGAGTGAATGAGTGGCTCCATTTGCTCCAGAAATCGAGCTTCTGGTAAAATAAGTGGAGGGACGCCGTCCACCCGTGTGGTACCCAGGCTCGAGCCCTGAATACAACCTGTTCGGAAACGTGGGGGAGCAGCCGTCTGGCCAGCATCAGTGTCTCCAAAGATCACAAAATGTTGCTCTTTTACTCATAGGCATGTGCTGGTAGGCGTCGACTGAGCCAATGGGAATCTTGTAGGTGTCGTCCTTCTTCCAGAGCTCAGCCAGAAGGTGCAAAAAAACACTTGCAACACAATAGGTCTCGCATTTACGAGTTTAAGCTATTGTCATTTACAATGTCAATAGCTCAAACTCTTGTAAATGCGAGACCTATTTCAGTTGAAAGAACCGCCCACCATTGTCCAGGGCTGCTTGAAAGTGAAAGCGTACATGGTGCACTGAATGTAAGGAAAGCACATCATGCCTGCAGTAGGAGAAATTTATTTTAAAAAAAAATGGTGCTTACAGACACACCGGGTAGCAACAGAAGTAAAAAGGCCAGTCGCCATGGGAGGTTACACTAGAAGACAAGGCGGTACAAAGGAGGGACTAACAAGCCTATTAACCAATCAGAAGCTAGTATTTACAAAGGACAATGACAAAAGCCATAGAAAAATATGGGCGGAGAGTGGGCGGGGCTTCAAAGCCATACTACAATACTGCATGCCTCGCAGCAGAACAGGTGCTTCCCGGGCTCGACCTAAAAGGACATGACATTCACTTAGCAGATTCCTAGACATTGCTGAGTGGCAGGACCGCAGATATTCGTTTGATACAGAGCCATGGTGGAAGACTTCTTTACAGTCACTAGATCCTCAAAGTTTTCAGAGGAGAGACCTTAATGTTAAAAGGTCAGCTCCTCACGAACCATGTGGTTAAGCTGAGTATTGCAACACTCAAATTTATCTCAGGCAGGAGGGCACTCCTTTGGGGGAGGCTATATTCCCTATAATGAAAACGGAATAGGTCCAAAACACATAACTGGTAAAACCACCAGAAAGGCATTTAATGGCATCAGAGGGACTAAAAATTTAGATTTGTCCCCTTCAGATCAACATCAAGCGTCCCTTACCTCACATACAAACCTCTCCATCCGCCCATGCAAGAGGATGGAGCTCTCCCTTTAATTTTCACTTCAGCCCTTACTCTAGTAAATCTGTGGACAGAGAATACAGTAAGTAATTCAGCATGCGACCACTGTGCCAAAGAGCAGTTTCTCATTTGCACCCCTGTGCAAGGTATACCTGAAGAGAAATATTGACCGTATCGAAGACAAGCCTTCATGTGTTTTCAGAATTTACTTTATGTAAAGTGGCCAAGATCTCTGCACTCTCTCACAATGGACTACTATTAGACAGCTGTGCTATTTAAGCACATGTACAAGGAGACGATCATACTTCTGTGGATAGTGTCAGCATTCATGTTTTTCTATAGCACCTGGAGATCTTCAAGATGGTATTATTCAGTGATAGGGCTTAGGGTTGTGGTCTCTACCTGGAAACTACTATCAAAAGGGTTGACGCTGTAGGATTTGTGCAATGTTCAAAGTAAATTCCAATGACACTAAACAATACCCACCAGAAGTACCAGGCTGCGGCACCAGAGGGGAGAGAAAAAGAAATGTACAAAGCACAGAGAAGTGATTGCAAGCCTAACTGTAAGGGCAGAGTAGAGATGACCAGATGGGCGAGAATGGCAGTGGTGGAGAGAGGACCTAGACAGGGGAGAGAATGAACAATGTACATGGAAAGGTTTTCTGCACCCACATTGCAGGATTCCCTGCACAACAGAGGCCAGATGTAAAACCAAGATGCAATCCTGTCGTGCTTTGCACAAATATCCATAAATGGGGCCACTCAAATCCAGAAGCTTTCATTCTATGCTATACAAACAGATTCAAGTCCACTTGGTACGGTACACTTATGAAATATAGCTGTAGCATACTTTAATGTCTCATGTGGCCATTCATAGGTTATTATTGGCCTTTAACAGCACTCATCTGTCACAAAAAGCTGAAATTAATCTCTAGTAGAATGACATGGCGAACGTGGCACACATGTTCCAAAATGTTATTAAAGGATGTGTTTGTAATGCTACTGGCGTTTACAGAAGCAGTATTTGGGATATTGCTCAAAGTTACATTGAATGGCACGCCAAGGATTGAAAACCTGAAAGGCCGCACTGTCCTCTGTGCAGCACTTTGTATACAAACCTTGACGGAGACTGCTGTTCCAAGCCCAGAAAGAGCCAGGGTTCCCGTAACCCAAGAATACATGGACAAATACGTCGAAGAGCAGCCTTCGGGGCACTCCTTATACAACTTTCGAGCCTCCAGACTACAGTGCAAGCTTGAAACTGGGATTCAAAGCACACAACACATCTTGCATTCATAGAGGGGTCAAGCTAATATTATTCACACTTCTTGTTCGGCTTCAGAGAGACCTTTACTTATTGGTCAAAAAACAGCACTTTCAGAAAAAATGACCGGCAAAATAACATTTGTAATAAATTCTCTTCCTATCTTTTATATCTGAGAAACAGAATAAGAGGCCTCCCTGGCGGTAAGTCCGCTTTTGCCAAACATAGCTCTTCACGTTCACGTGCAAGGAGGGTTTAGTTGGGGGAGATGTGGGTGGGGGGAGGGGTACAGTTTTTGTTACCCAAGCTCGGAGGGACCGGTAAACTAGAATGGCAAAAAGTCTTGAAAATGCAATCTTTCTAATATAGCACATATAAACTTTACTGCTAAGGTAACGTTCACAAACTAATCTCGCCAAATATAATATCAAGTTTTGGGTTGTTTAGAACACACTGGATGATATAACAGATCAATCACTAATCACAAGATACCTCAGCGGCCCACCCTTAACTTGCTGCATTAAATGGTTGATCCCTCATCTAGCAACTGTAGGCACGGAAACTAATGAAGTCTTAAAAACAAGCATTGGAAATGCAATAGGTCTCTGATTTATTTGAGTTGGAGCAAATGGCATTGTAAATGGCAACGTCTTTTCGCCATGTGTTATGGAGTGTATGCATGTGGTGTGTAGTGGAATTATGTGGGTTGGATTGGAATTGTAGCAATGGTGGCATGCTGAGCCTTAGATGATTATGTTTAAAAGTAAAGTTTGCATTAACAATTGATGTGTGTACTGATGGCTGGTGGTGTGTGTGCCTGGTGGAAGCGTGCACTGACGGCTGATGGTGTCTGTGCCCGGTGAAAGTGTGCACTGACGGCCGGTGGTGTGTATGCCTGGTGAAAGCGTGCACTGATGGCTGATGGTGTGTGTGAGCCTGGTGCAAAGCGTGCATTGACATCTGGTGGTGTGTGCCTGGTGGAAGCGTGCACTGACAGCTGGTGGTGTTTGTGCTTGGTGAAAGCGTGCACTGACGGCTGGTGGTGTTTGTGCCAGGAGAAAGCGTGCACACTCACACACTGCTGGCCCTGGACACCCACATACTGCTCACCCTGCATACTCACACACCCTGTACACTCACACACTGCTTGCCCTGAACACGCACATACTGCTCACCCTGCATACTCACACACCCTGCACACACACTGCTGGCCCTGGACACCCACATACTGATCACCCTGCATACTCACATACTGATCACCCTGCATACTCACACTGATCACCCTGCACACTCACACTCTGCTCACCCTGCACACTCACACACTGCTGGCCCTGGACATCCACATACTGCTCACCCTGCATACTCACACACTGCTTACCCTGCACACACACACTGCTGGCCCTAGACACCCACATACTGATCACCCTGCATACTCACATACTGATCACCTTGCATACTCACACACTGCTCACCCTGCATACTCACACACTGCTCACCCTGCATACTCACCCTGCATACTCACACACTGCTCACCCTGCATACTCACACTCTGCTCACCCTGCATACTCACACTCTGCTCACCCTACACACACACACACACACACACACACACACTGCTGGCCCTGGACATCCACATACTGCTCACCCTGCATACGCACACACTGCTCACCCTGCACACTCACACACTGCTCACCCTGCATAATCACTCGCACACTGCTCACCCTGCACACTCACACACTGCTCATGCTCACCTGCATACTCACATACCCTGCACACTCACACACTGCTGGCCCTGGACATCCACATACTGATCATCCTGCATACTCACACACTGATCACCCTGCATGCTCAAACACTGCTCACCCTGCACACTCACACACTGCTCACCCTGCACACTCACACACTGCTCACCCTGCATACTCACTCGCACACTGCTCACCCTGCACACTCACACACTGCTCATGCTCACCTGCATACTCACACACCCTGCACACTCACACACTGCTGGCCCTGGACATCCACATACTGATCATCCTGCATACTCACACACTGATCACCCTGCATGCTCACACACTGATCACCCTGCATGCTCAAACACTGCTCACCCTGCATACTCACACTCTGCTCACCCTGCACACTCGCACACTGCTGGCCCTGGACACCCACATACTGATCACCCTGCATACTCACACTGCTCACCCTGCATACTCAAACACTGCTCACCCTGCATACTCAAACACTGCTCACCCTGCATACTCAAACACTGCTCACCCTGCATACTCAAACACTGCTCACCCTGCATACTCAAACACTGCTCACCCTGCACACACACACTGCTCACCCTGCATACTCACTCACACACTGCTGGCCCTGGACACCCACATACTGATCGCCCTGCATACTCACATACTGCTTACTCTGCATACTCGCACACTGCTCATCCTGCATACTTGCACACTGCTCACCCTGCATACTCGCACACTGCTCACCCTGCCCACTCGCACACTGCTCACCCTGCCCACTCGCACACTGCTCACCCTGCCCACTCACACACTGCTCACCCTGCACACACACACACTGCTCACCCTGCACACACACACACTGCTCACCCTGCACACTCACACACTGCTCACCCTGCACACTCACACACTGCTCACCCTGCACACTCACACACTGCTCACCCTGCACACTCACACACTGCCCACCCTGCACACACACACACACTGCCCACTCACACACTGCTCACCCTGCATAAGTTTCCTGCGAACACCCCGTGCCGCGCAGGCTGTTCGTTGATGTGGACTCGTCCTATGTGTGTGGGAAGGTGCCAGAGCCGCTCGTCGCTCAGTCCTCTTGGGACCCCTTTAGCCGCCTGGTGCCGGGTTTAAATGGGCCAAGTTAGGAGAATCGACAGGAGAGGTGGCAAAGCTTGCGAATGTGACTCGTGATGGTCTGAGCCCCAAAGCCAAGGGAACCCAACCTCACACATACCCCCCCCCGCCCCCAATGGCAACACTCCTCCACAGGAATCATTAACACCTGGGTCCCAGGCACGGGAGGAGATCTGGGCAGAAGGGGAGGGCAGGTGAATCCCGGCGAGAGAAAGTGAAGGAGGGAGAGAAAGTGAGGGGCAGGAAACACAGAAGAGAGAAAAGAGAGCGCGGCGAGAAGACGCCGGGCAGAGAGCATGTGCAAAAGTTCTCAGGTGAGAGGGTAAAGGGGACAGTGGAGGAGTGAGGGGGCAGGGGATGGGTGGAATACAAGGGGGAGGTGTGTACAGGTCAAGACCCGGGCTGGAGGGCACAGCAGCCGCGTAGCAGGGAGTGTAGGGTCACGCCCCTGTTGCAGCTCTGTGGACACGTGTAGTAAAGTCAGACTGTGTAAGTATCCCCCAGTCCCGGGAGAGTCCCCTCGCCTGCTGCTCTTCCTCCAGGGTTCCGCGTGTTGAGCGGGAGGTGCCAGGTGGAGGTGGGCGGTGCTGAGCCGGCAATGGGCGTCTCCAAAGAGGTTGGGGGTGGCCACGATCCTGCGGCTCTTGGTGCGAGGAGCCTGGTGCTCATAGCTCGGAACCTGGAGGTATTACAAATGTATGTTGTCAGTTATTGAATTGGTTGGGAGGGTGGCCATGGCAGAAGCAGCTGATCCTTTCCAGGCCCGCCGCAAAAAAACGCAGATACCCAGTGACTAGGACGAGCAGACCAATAACGGAGCCAGTGTGCCATGGGCAGAGAAGGAAATGCCCCCTAGCCGCTGCTTGACTCCTAAAATATAGCTATAATCACGGTCCTGGAGTCACTGCACCTGTTGCACCACGTGAAACTTCGCCCCGGAGCACATCATATTCAGCATGCCCCCTGGACAGCTTGCACCGTGTGACTCTGTTACGGTGCCGCTCGCTCTTTCTGTTGCAGTCATCTGACGGTGCCGCTTTTCCCTCTGCCTATGCAACCCCCACCATCCCTCGCCCCCAATATAATGTTCCCTTTACAAGGATGTTTATGCGATCTTTTTAGAACAGGCGGATTCCCGACCAGCATTACTGCCGGCACTGGCTACCTCTCAAAAACACTAACATACTTATTCAAACGAAGATACTTCTGGGGTCAGACTTGTAAAACTGTCGCGAACAGCTGATCTTCCGTCAGTAGCGACTGCGAGTAGCCCCGACTTTGCACGCGTGTTTTTTTTTTTTACCGTAAACTTTTGATTAACATTCCAGCAGTGACCATTAGCCCCCTCCCCTAGCAAAAAAACCAAGCTTTGGCAGGGAGCCAGCATGCACGCACACACAGCTGGGAAAAAAAGTAACTGGAAAGAGGTGAATGCGCGCCGAGCATCTGCCTTCAATTACCGCAGCCCCTGACAGCTGGTAATTGATGAAATATAGCCTTCTGCTGCGCGTCTCTGCACGGAATATGCAGGAAGCAGAGCAACTCTACAGCCTATGGCCTATTGCGTGCTGGCTTGTAAAAACACAGCCATGCGAGGGCCAATTGCCATGCAGCTGCCATAAATAATGAACAAAATTCACGCGCTTCTCTGGAATTCGTAGGTTAGATTTTGGAACTCCTCAGAAAAGGACTCTTAAGCCACACCCACTTTGTGGGATGTAGGCCAAGCCCTAAAAAACTGGGACTAATAAGGTAAGTCTGAACAACCTTAAGTCTTGAGATTGTTAAAAGCAAAATGACAATCATAAACATTACCTGCGCCATCTTGTCTGGTGGAAGTTCCTACATGCACATAAGCAGCAGTCATTCTGACCGACCGCAACCATTTTGTATTCTGTTGGTCACCTTTGTTTCACCATGCCCTTACTAGCATCCCTCTGACCAACCTGGTATGTGAGCTCGGGGCTATAAACTATTGCCACGACAAACATCAACACCACTTGCTGCCACAAACTCGTTTTTCCGTTCATCTCTGTTTACAGGCAAACCCATGGACACTCTTACACAAACAGGTTCCAAATACCAAACAGACTCTTGCAAACATAGTTTATTGCACTGCACACAGCAAGACTTGTTTTTGCCAACAATGGGACCTGTTTTTATCAACAGAACAGACTCTTAGATCTGTCCGGTCTCACATGTTTTAGACCCTGAAGCAAGTTCCAGCTGCAAGATTAGATTGTCTGTTTTGACCTGGGTGGGAGGAGAATTAATGTTGGGCTTGTGTAACCATGTTGATGAAACAATGATGGGCTTTTATAACCATGATAATGAAACAAATGCATTGTGTCAAACCTATATAAAAGGAAGAGCTAAAGGAGTTGCCAGCAGAAGCAAGTCCGCTCTTTGATAGGCCTCACCTCGTTTTGCAGACAGTGGTTACCGAACTGTAGCCTCATTGTCAAACCCCTTCTCTCCCTCCTAGCTAAAGACATCCCCTCACCTCTCCCCTGGACCCCGAATGCCAGATAGCCTTTAAAGAACTACGCAATGCCCTTTGCTCAGCGCCAGTCCTAGGAACCCCAGATTACTCCAAACCATACTTCCTCTACACACACGAAAGGGAGGGATGTGCATTGTCTGTCCTAACACAATCAATTGGTCACAAACAACGCCCTTGTGCATATTTTTCTGCCACCCTCGATCCAGTAGCCAGAGCGTTGCCAGCGTGCCTGCGCGCTGTGGCAGCTGCAGCAGTATCAATACGCCAGAGCGAAGGAATAGTGCTCTCCAATCGAGTCACTGTTTTAGTACCCCATGCAGTCGACACACTACTGAACCAGACCAAAACCCACACTTGACTAGCGCCCGACTGACAGGATAGGAGTTGATCCTGCTAGCACCGCTCATTACCCTAAAGTGATGCACCACCCTCAATCCAGCCACACTGTTACCCCTACCCGAAAATGATCCTAACGTGGCTCCACTACACGACTGTGTGACACTAACCGATGAACAAACAAAGAGTAGAGTAGACCTCAGAGACACCGCCTTTCTAGAGCCAGATGGAGAACTATGGGTGGATGGTTCGTGCATCAAACTCCCCGACGGCACCCCCTCAGCTGCATACGCTGTCACCACAGACCGAACCAATCTAGAAACAGCCCGGATTGCCCAACGTTCCGCCCAGGCAGCAGAACTCATTGCCCTCACACGAGCATGTATTTTAGCAGCTGGCACGACAGTTAACATATACACCGACAGCCAATACGCCTTCGGGGTGGTTCACCATTTTGGGATCTTATGGAAAGAAAAAGGGTTCCTGACTTCACACGGTACACCCATCCTGCATGGAGATTTAGTCTCCGCTTTGACGCAAGCAGTCCTCCTCCCCAAAAAGTTAGCAGTGAAAAAATGCCAAGCACATAGGAAAGTGACTGATCTCATTGGACAGGGAAATGCAATAGCAGACGTTACTGCCCGAGCCACGGCAGGAGACAGAACTACGACACAAATGTATGTGACGAGGCCACAAGCTGAACAATGGACTGACGCTAGGACCACTGTAAGGGACATACAGACTACAGGCACACAAGACGAATTGACCGAGTGGGAAACGGTGGGACTAAAAGACGAGGAAGATTGCTGGAGAACTAAAGACGGAAATAAATGGCTGTTACCCAATGCCTACCTCATCCCATATTGACCATGGCACATTTACCAGCACACATAGGCTCGATCCCAATGATTGAACCAATTACCAGAGTATGGCATAATGTCAAGATAACAGAATCTGCAAAGCGCCTAGTACAACAATGTATAGTCTGCCTACAACACAACCCAGGAAAGGGGACAGTAGTACCACGGGGAGAGTTTGGAGTCCCTGACCACCCCTTTGAAGTCCTTCAAATGGATTACATCCAACTAGAGAGATGCCGTGGTCTAAAATATGTCCTGGTGGTTGTGTGCGCTTTTAGCAAATGGGTGGATGCATATCCCACCCGCGACACTACTGCCATAGCCACTGCAAAAGTATTGTTGAAAGAATTCTTCCCCCGATACGGCCTTTGCAGGATTTTATGGAGCGACAACGGCCCACACTTCGTAGCCGAAGTGATACAGAACATACTGAAAGGGTTGGGGATAAAACAAGAGTTCCATACCGTCTTCCACCCACAATCAGCGGGCCTGGTAGAGAGACACAATGCAACATTGAAACTAAAGCTAGCCAAAATAGTTGCCACGAACCGGTTGAAATGGCCCGACGCCCTTCTATTGGCATTGCTATCAATGCGCTCCACCTCAACCAAACACAGACTGACCCCGTATGAAGTGGTCTTCAGCAGGCCTATGAGCATTTGGGCGGCACCAACACCCACCTCCATTAACGATGTCCCGAACATATTAATGTCAGATTGTTTGCATAAATTGACAAATAAGCTAACAATTATCCACCAACAGGTGCAGCAAGCCTTGCCTGACGTATCCAGGGGCCCAGGATACGTGACAAAGCCTGGAGACTTCATCCTAGTTCGCAACTTCCAAAGAACGAAGAATCTGGAGTCCAGGTGGACGGGCCCCTGGCAAGTCCTGATCACCACTCGAACTGCCCTCCGAGTGGAAGGAAAACGAAACTGGCGGCACGCCCATCACTGCAAGAAAATCCCTCCAACGCTGGCAACCTGTGAAGAGTGGGAGGTGCAAGAGGAAGTACTCACGAAGGACCGACCAGCTCTGAGATGCTACCCACAAGAAGACACCCTCCAACTGTCTGAATTTCCCGACCCCACGGTGCCATCCAAGGAAGGGTACAACCTAAGATCAACGAAAGGGGGGAGCTCCAACAACCAGGCCACTAACTGAGTCAGAGTCTCAGATCGGTAGCACGGCCAAACAATGCTACCAGGAAAAGCGCCAGACAAAAGTCTGTGGTCCTAACAGTTGGTGAGCTCCTCGAAGATGGTGGAAGAAACAGAACACCTGCAAAGCCACCGCAAAGACACCAAGACTGTTGAACTGCACAGTAAAAAGACAATTGCACTTGTAGACGCATTTCTCACCTGCCTCCTGCTAATGGTCATACACTGGATCATTGAAGAGAATGCACCTGCATACAGAACATTGTCACCAACCATGCAACCAATCACCAAGAAAGAACACTACCTGCTAACACGGTCGCCACATCGCCGAGAACGACGCAAAGAATTCTGGAATAATTCTTTCGTACAGATGCTGCACCAGCACAATCTTGCCACCAATGCCACTAACTGTTGGGTCTGTGGGCTGCTACCACATTCCACTGAACATTCCATCCCTTCACCCTTTTCTGTTCACGGATCTTGCCTTGCCTGGATGATGCTCCTACAAGAAAATTACAAAGACAATGCCACTTCCGATGGGACAATCGCTCAGTTCTACAAGTTCTGGCTAAACAAAACAGGAAGAACAGCCGCTCCCTTTTGCCCTCACAACTCCAATGCGACATTCCCAGTGAATGTCCCCTCCAAAGAACGAGTGGAAATACAAGTGTTCAATAATCCTGTAAGAGCCACATTTTCCTACCTGAAGAAAAGAACCGCTGCAACACTGACTGTGGCCCTATCTGTGGTGAACGTCTCTGGCCTTGTATGCATTGAAGGCCGTGGGAGTAAGAATGTGGGTCACAGCACTTGTAACATTGTAAGGACTTTGAACACTGCCAACCCTCCAGCATTTGTTGCATCACCCAACACGTACTTTGTCTGTGGAACCAAAGCCTACACCTGGTCTACACCAACAACACTGCCGATCTTCAAGCGGTCCGTCTGGTGGCCCTACAAAACCGCATGGTCCTGGACGTGGCACTAGCGGACCGTGGAGGAGCATGTCGCATCATCGGTGCCAGTTGCTGCATATACATCCCTGATAATTCACCTTCTGTCTATAAAGCAATCGAACATCTTCACGGACTGTCTTCAGATATTCATCAAGGATCAGAGACTTGGACAATTGGAAGTTGGCTTTGGGGCATCTTGAAGGACTGGGGTTGGAAAATATCAATGATTCTCTTGGTCCCAGTATTGGCAAAATGTGGTTGTTGTTTGGGTGTACACTGTATACCACTTTTGTGTTCTCTTTGCATAAGTACCTTGCGCCCTAAGACTATGGACACTCAGCTAACAAAAATGAGAGTAATGTATGAACAAGAGACACAGGACATTATGGAGATCGAAATAGACTGACAAACTGGCTAGTTATGTGCAAAGGGGCGACTGTTAAAAGCAAAACGACAATCATAAACATTACCTGCGCCATCTTGTCTGGTGGAAGTTCCTACGTGCACATAAGCTGCAGCCATTCTTACCGACCGCAGCCATTTTGTATTCTGTTGGTCACCTTTGTTTCACCCTGCCCTTACTAGCATCCCTCTGACCAACCTGGTATGTGAGCTGGTGGCTATAAACTATTGCCACGACAAACATCAACACCACTTGCTGCCACAAACTCGTTTTTCCTCTCATCTCTGTTTACAGGCAAACCCATGGACACTCTTACACAAACAGGTTCCAAATACCAAACAGACTCTTGCAAACATAGTTTATTGCACTACACACAGCAAGACTTGTTTTGACCCTGAAGCAAAGTCCAGCTGCAAGATTAGATTGTCTGTTTTGACCTGGGTGGGAGGAGAATTAATGTTGGGCTTGTGTAACCATGCTGATGAAACAATGTTGGGCTTGTGTAACCATGTTGATGAAACAGTGTTGGGCTTGTGTACGCATGATAATGAAACTAGTTGCCAGCAGAACACCTCCCTGAGACATCCCGGTGTCTGCAGTTGACGTGGTCTCCTCTTAAGAGTAACAAACCTTTTTCTTGCCTTCCAGTTCCCAGCGCCTGCCTCGTTATTTTGATAGCAAATCCAAAGTGAATTAAAGGTGACCCTGCGCCGGGCAGCATTGGGGGTCTTAGGAGACTCGCTGCTTTTCACAAGATGAAGGCGTTTATTATACATTTACGAAATGGCAAGCAGTCTAGCTTTTCATAGCTTTAGCTGCTATTGCAGTATTCTTGGAGATCTGAGAATGCATTCTGCATGTTGAGCAAACAATGGCATATTGATTAGACAGGTTTCTATTAAAGTTACAGAGCAGAGGCCCTGATGGGGACTGTGTTAAATATGTGTATTAAATAAAGATGTTGGCAAAGCAGTCTTGTCCAGTCCCCATCACAAGGTATTTGCGGTCACACCAACGTAGTGGTAGGACTCTTTTTTTAACATCGTAATAATATAGGCATTATCTTCCAAAAGAAGAGCTTTGCAATTATATGTCAGGACTGCGGTGAAAATTATGCTGCTCTTTACTTTATTTTTAAACAGCAGAAGAGAAATCAACAAACTACACTACCCATGAGCTATTGGGAAAAGCTGTGGTTTAAACAGCCAGTCAACAGTTTGGTCTAAAATGACTAAGACCCCATCCTGGGCTTCCGCTTTCTTAGCTGCTTCGCGGCCCATAAGTCCAGTGATCTCGACCTAGTGCATGAGATATGGTCTTGCCCGAGGTTCGGAGGGTATTGGGCCTTAGGGGACACACGACGGATATCACAAAAAGGGCATTGGACGCTACGGTAGGGGTTTGTATCTTGGGACTGCAGAGGGGAACATCCAAGTGTAAGGTGCAAAATAGATTTGAAAATGTGGCACTCCTTTTAGCGGTGAGAGCGTTCACCATGCGTTGGAAGTCGAGGGCACCACTCACTATACATGCATGGCACAGCGAGCTAATAAGATGGGGGGTTGCAGAGTGTGCTGCACTGAGAAGGGAAGATGCTAGGGGGCTGGGTAAGACCCCAATTGCGATTGTATGGGACATCATGCTGGAGGCATGTAGGGCTCTGGACATAGACTTTGACACAGAGGCTGGCTGTCCACGAGGTAGTGACTAAACATAAGGGTGAATGGGACATGGCCCCAAGTGCCAGTGGAAAATGTGTTGCGAGTGGTGAAATAAAAGATTATGTCAGTGCTGACGTTTGACCCTGGAAGGGGTCACCAAGTGCATAAGCAGGACCGCAGGGTGGGGGGTGGGTGAAGCACAGTTGTGGGTTTTGCGTATTCTATGTCTTGGCGGGACAGCAATACAACTATATGCAAGAGTTTTGTAATGTTGTGGGCGAGATGTCATGCTATTATACTGTTCCCATATTAGCCTGCTGTATTTACTACCACAAGCTGTTTAACGCACAGACATGTAATTATACTAACTTGTATGATGTATGGAAAATTTTTAAAATCAATAAAACTTTCTTTAAAAAAAAAAAAAAAGTCCAGTGATCGCTCACAATATTTTGATATGTGCAGATATTGGTACTTTATGCATTGTTTGGTGCGCTAAGGATGATTTGTGGCAATACGCACCTTATGCTGCTAACCCCCCTTTTCCATATCAGGTGCCTCCGGGCACCCACTTCATAATGGCCCAGTGCGCTTGGAAGAGGTGGCCCGAGGTGCAGTCCTGAGGTGTGGTGAGGTCCTCCCACTAGGTAGTGGCACCAGACTTCGCTCGCGACACCCTTACCCTCATTCATCTTTGCGGCTCCTCAGCAGTCCCGCATTAACAGCTGCGAAGCAGAACATCTACAGGCAATCCCTGCAGTGAGCAGTAAAGGGAGTTATAAACTCCGTCACAGCACATTGCAAGGGTCAGTGATATAAATAGAGAACCCAGGTTTGGCACCACCTTGTAAGTGCCCCCGTCTGTAGCTCGACACCTCCTGTGGAAGGTCAGCATTACATTAATTGTAAGGACACTGCACAGGCCGAGCAGTTACCCCAAGACAATTAAGCCGGGATTGTGTCCTCACAGCCTTACTGATGTCATTACACTGCCTTACATGCAGAATCTTCCTGTTCTTATTCTTCTTTACAATCATCAGAGGAATAGGAATTTATTCCATTTGGGACCAGGGTATCTCCGAGGCAGTGGATAGCAACTTCTTTAATTGGCTTTGTAAAAGCCCAAAACCCTCGGTTGGAGAACTGCCTTGGGTTTCCTCCCAGAAACGCATGAAACTCAGAGCCCTCAGGGTCAGACTCCTTCCAGGTCTCATGCCAAAAGGAAAAGATGCTGTCCCATTTAGCATAAAACAAAAATAGAATGCCAATACTGATAAACACAATTTCGACCAACAATGTGCTAACCTGAACCTGAAAAAACAATTCAAGGACGGGAATTGCTAGTTAATAGCTTTTTATTTGCAATATTTTTTAGAAAGATCAATTTTTATTTTTTCAAATAATATAAGAAAAACTATTTACAAAGAAGGGACAATTTGAGAAAGAGCAGAACATTTGTCTTCAATCATTCAATATTCCAACCATATCACACGCATACAACACACTTTCATACCATTCAGGGGAAAGACTATAGAAACATAGAAAATTTTTTTGTTTAAAAAAATATATATATACATTTGCACAATAGCTTCACAAAAAGAACAAAAACGCCACAGCCTGCGGGCAAAATACTACGTCAATAAACAGAACGTTTTTCTGAACACAAGTACATTCGTCTCAAATGGTTATATAAATAAACTTGTAAAGGTTCTTAGTAATGTACAGACGGATTGGAAAAATTAAATAGCCAAGCCGTTCTTCGCAGGTAAGGTGTGGCCAGGAGCCTACGCGTTTCGAATCCCGATTGTTTTCATAGGATTCTCTTCAGGGCCTTAAGCAGTATCTAAACAGAGCACAAACGTGGGTTAAAAACACAAAAAATTGATAACTCAAACATACCGTGTGACAACAAAGAACAACTTAAGCACATCAGGGGTTGGCTTTTAGTCAATTTTGATTATAATTTCGACCACTTATCAAGAACCGAACCAGATATAACCATTTGAGACGAATGTACTTCTATGTTTTCTAATTTTCTATGTTTCTATAGTCTTTCCCCTGAATGGTATGAAAGTGTGTTGTATGCGTGTGATATGGTTGGAATATTGAATGATTGAAGACAAATGTTCTGCTCTTTCTCAAATTGTCCCTTCTTTGTAAATAGTTTTTCTTATATTATTTGAAAAAATAAAAATTGATCTTTCTAAAAAATATTGCAAATAAAAAGCTATTAACTAGCAATTCCCGTCCTTGAATTGTTTTTTCAGGTTCAGGTTAGCACATTGTTGGTCGAAATTGTGTTTATCAGTATTGGCATTCTATTTTTGTTTTTTGATAATTTGGCTCAGCCTTGCTGATTAGAGCCCACCCGTAGTTGTTTTCTAGTCCCATTTAGCATATGCATTTGACAGGCTCAAGCAGACCTTGCCGACACAATTCAACCTCGTCTCAGCAGCGGCAGCTGCCACAGAGTAGCACGGTTGGGGGAGAGGAATAGAAAAATAAATTTTAAAAGTTAATTACCTTGCTGTCCTCTTCTGTTCCTGCTTGGCTTGGTGGATCCTGTATGTGCTTCCTGCTTCAATCAATACACTGCAAAGCATCTTGGTGATTGGTCTGAGCGCCGTAGTTCAGCGCTCAGACGAGCACTATGAGCCTGTGCATGTTGCTCACCAGCTGTAATACATGCAAAGTGTGCATGACTGTTTGGCCGGCCAAGCCATCATGCGCACGGAAGCGCCCCAACCACTCCACCCCGGCTGGCTGAGACGACAGCCAAGCCCCGCACTGTAAACCTGGCCAAAACGAAAAATAAAATGATAACCGTGTCATTTTTATTTTTCCTTTATCCACTGCTGAAAAACCAGTGGGGCAGCCGCAGCCCCTCAGGCCAGCTTCTGAGGAATCCCTAGCGTGCTGCTCCAGGAAGTCTCTCCATACGTCACTCTACCACTGGTGAAACCCTGGCCAAGTTAATGAAGACACTGCCCCGTCCTTACACCCCAAGCACCAAAAGAGAGACGACCCGAAGATCAAACATCATCTGCCATGTTGGAATTGGATGATATATACTGCCACGGTTGGCAGAGTGGTTATCTGGGAAAAAAGTGGCACTGTATGTGGCCAGTCGAAGATGCGTAGGCCCCTCGACTATAGTCCGCTGCAGGCTCAGAGCAGAGTGCCCTCACCCAACACAGGAGGGCAACGTTGCCTTCACACCCAAGATTGATAGCTGTACGGCTAACTTTTTGGGTAAGTTAGAGATCAGTAGATGGTCCTGGCGTTCATACCAGGACAAACCTCTGGATACTGCAGGATCCTAAATGATTATACTGAACATGGCAGAATATGCCAGTCTGGCATGCTCAGCTCCTCCGAAACTCAATTGTCAGGAGCGGCCCAGACAACCATCAATTTCATGGCCTAATCCAACAGTGCCATCCTCCCTGAGAGCACCAGGTCACTGCTACTAGTGGTAGATCCAAATCTGGGCAACCTGGCTACCCCAGAAGGGGGTCCTGTGGTCCTCGTTGGAGAGTCTTTCCTTAAAGAACCACGCAAATTAGAGTCTACTCTTGCCTCCTTGGACAAGGAGCAGTCATCCATTAAGAACATTTTTGTACATAAGGTTTTAGACGAGGTTAGAAAAGAAATAAAGTGTTTCTCTGGCCGCTCGTAGTTTTAAAGCTCTTAAAGAGGTAATGCAATCAGAGGAGGCTAGTGTTAGGATCAAACACGCCTCAGGATTATTTTTTCCTACAAGAAGAAACACTCAAGGACACTAAAATAGAGGAATCCTCAGGGGATCAGCCTCCTCTTGCCCTGAATTTACCAGCAAGTATTCTCCATTCTTCTCTCGTAAAATTAAGAGGGAGGTTAGTGGAGTTCATTCATAAGCGGCACAAGATAATGACAGAAGCATGTCTTCTGCAGACGATATGGGGTTTTTCACATAGAATTTTATGGTTTGCTACTGCAAAGGCAGCAACCAATTCGGATTATATCCTCTGACTCACAAAAACTATTGATAGACCAGGAGGCAGCAGCTGTGGCACTTGAAGAAGCTATTCTAAAGAGCAGGATCCATCCCAATGGGTTTGTGAGCAAATTATTCTTTATAGAGAAAAAGGACAAGGGTCAGCAACCCGTAATAAACATAAAAGAATTCAACAAGTGGCTGATATTCCACTATTTCAAGATTCACGGCATTCACCTTTTAGATGACATTTTAGGCTAAGGCGATGAATGGTAAGCCTGGACTTAAAGGATGACTAACTGGGTGTTCCTATCTTCCCTCACCATCACACATTCCTTCAAGTTTATCTGGCAAGGAGTGGCGTACAAATTCATGCCTCTCCCCTTCGGACTCCCTTCTGTACAATGGTGCTTTACAATGTTCTTCCAGCAGGTAGTAGAGTTCCCAAGAGCAAGGGGGAGATGCATGAGGACATACATCTGATGAATCAGTCCCAATTTTTTTTAAGAGCCAGTAGCTTTGCCTTGCAATGCATCTGCAACAGCACCTGGGTTTCGTGCTCAATGAAAGGAAATTGGAAATGAAGCCCAGTTGTGTCATGTCTTTTTTGGGATCCATCAGACTCCGAACAGGCCACTTTGCAGGCTCCCAAAGAAGATAATGTTCCCTCATGAGAGAGGAGATGGGAAGGACATTAGTAAAACCCAAGATCTCACTACGTCAGCGGAGCGGGCTTGCTCGCTTCTCCATCCAGGCCACCTTTCCAGGGCCACTGCACTACAGGGTCCTTTATCTTTGAAAAGCAATGCAACTCAGAAAAATAACTAAGATGATCAAAACAGATTTCAGTCTCAGCAGAGGTCAGGATGAGACCCATGACTGGGGCAACAATATGGTTGCACAGGATGGGAGGGTGATTTCTGGTTTAACCCTCACTGAGTCAAATGCCAGCAAATTGGGCTGTAGAACCGGATGCAGGCTTAGCCACAGGAAGGCAGTGGTCTGTAGCATAATTAGACCTCATTTGTCTTGATCTTCTAATAGGTTTGTTTTCAGTCAAATCCTGGAAGAGTGAAATGCGGCATCATCCTGAAAATGGACAATAGGTCAGTGTTTACTACATAAATTAACTGGGAGGCGTCAGATTGAAAATGAAGACAGAAATTATCAAAGACTTCTGCCATTATTATCTGAAGAACCAGATAGCTGTGACAGAAGAGTATCTGCAGGGAAAGGAGACTCAGATGGTGGATTGGCATTCCAGATACTTGCAGGATTGCAGTGCATGGAAACTCTGACAGGAGGTCTTCAGAGCAAAAATGAAGAGATGGGGGCTATGTTCTGGAGATCTGTTTGATCCGGCTCATCAACTTTTCACATTATTTCAGCTCTAGAGAGAAGTTATGCATTTACCCTTTTTCTCAATGATTACAGGAGAAAAGAAGCGGCAATCATCCTGCTAACAACGGTGTGGAGATATCCGGTAAAGGAATCCACTTTTGGTGGAACTTTCCTGGGATTCTCCAATCCGTCTTAAATTTTCTAATCTTTTCATGAACCCCGTAGGAGCGAACCACAGGTTGATGGAGGAAGCTACTTTCATCCTATGGCTGGGAGGATTACCGGGAGAATGCAGGATGATCCCAGAGCTTTCTAGATAGGTTGCCGGTCTCATCCAATATGCATGGGCTGACAGCACAAACTAATGATATACGCCTGCATGTAAGTATGGACCCATTGATGTATGGTACAGCATCTGGATCCTTTTGGTCCAGATTTGTCCACTTCTCAAACTTGCTATCAGGATGAAGAAGAAATGAAGGTCTTAAAGTTCACTAACTACTTTTCTCTCTGCAATTCTAGTGGGTCACCTAACCATGGATGGGGTTCAGGTCGGAGAGCACCCAATAGTGCGTGAGTTTTAAAGAAGGATACATCAGTCAAACCCTCCAGAACTCAGTTGCTTCAGTCTCTGAGTTTGAAAAAGTTATGAATTTGCGATCATGGAATAGTTGCTTCCAGTTAAGGAAAGAACTTGTCGATAAATTAGCCACGCTCTTATGTTCACTATCTTAGAAAAGAGTCTACAATGTCATGGTCTCAACATTTCAGGCTGCATACTTATCCTGGAGGGTGCTACTTTTACCATATTCGAAGGACAAAAAGTAATATTAGAACTATTTCTTACCCCATATTCAGAGATCGTTCAATACTGTGAGTGGGCGAGTGTATGAAAAGCATATGAGTACATGTGTGAGGAAATTGGTCTCCCAGTGACAAATCAACTGTTGATTAAGATCAGGAAACCTCTCACAAGTATCTTCTCTCAGCCACTGCCCACAGAGTCCGATCGGTGATGCAGAAAGCTGGGATGGATGCATATATCTCTGGTGTACATTTGCGCAATTTACTTTTGTGTAATTAAGCTAAATTGTGGTATAATTAAAAACATTTAGGCATAATTATGTGAAACGCAAATCCGTCATTTCCCTCTACACTTTAGTGCGATATGCATCAGAGTCCATTATTGCTCAAGGACGTACTTAGCATTTTAAAAATAAAAATGCAAAAACAAAAGCACAGCAAACAGATACTCATGTTATGTTATGTTGGAGAATTATATAATTTCAGGAATTTTGCGTAATAAGTAACACAAATTTAATGAAATTAGGCATTTTAGACCGGAGTAATATAAATTTAACCAAGCCCTAACCATGACCTCCAGGGCATGGGTGCACGTTTGGAGGGTACAATGAATGCAGCTGTCTGGTCCTCAGAATCTCAATTGAAGAGGTTCTATTTCAAACAGGTTAGCGACATAACCCTGTTGGTGGTCAGTACATTTTGAATTAGCCTCCGGTGCAGACAAAGAATGAAAATTGTTCTAACAAATGTGAAGCAAAGTTTCAAATCTTTTAAAGACATGAAGGCAAGGATGATCTCACGTAGGGAGCATTCCGATTAAATTTATTTGGAGTTGTACCCGTTAGATGATGTTAGGGGTAAATAAACCATTACTGGAATCCTTAATTACATTTTTGTAAATGATGTAGCTTAAGCATGTGACTTAGGGAATTTTTTTTTTTCTTGTTATAGGTACAGATCAGAAACCGGAATGAAGTCAGTTAACTGTGATGGGTCTGACATCACACGAAGGTTGAGGTAGTCCGAGATGTGGCCGTGGCTTTTTTTAGGTTATACGGTTGACTGACTAGTTGTATAAAACTATAAGCTTCCCCAAGAGCACCTGGGAAGTGCAGTATATTTTTTTTCTGCAGCTGTTAAAGCTAAGAAGAGAAGCTCACCTCCGTGTCCATAACAGAACTGTACCTTTCCCGTACATTTTCTAGGACATTTTTCAATAATAACCAAGGATAAATCAAAGCTGCAGAACTGAGTCTTAATAATTATCTGAAAAACCACAGAGATCAGTGCTTTTCTAAGTGCACCCTACTGAAATTGTTGATATTGCATTTCCTTCTATCCGGTTGCAAATGTATTTATTTATTTATAAAATTCTATATACATCTTGAACATGACCCAAGAGGGTATCAAAGCAATTTACAAGATGTCAGAAAGAAAGAAACAGTCAAACAAACAACAAAATCACAAGCTAAACAAGATGTGGGCAGTCCCAAAAAGAGGCAGGGGCCACCAACAGGACCACATCGCGACAAAATATACAAGATCATAAGTGTCGAGAACTATACTTCTGTATAGCAAATGTAGGCAAATGTGTAAGGCTACTAAAGTGCAAGAGCCTTAATGTAAGAACTTTTTCATTAGTACTAACTTCCTTTTTAGGTTTCGCTGGAGGGCGGAGCTCTTAGCTCCGCCTCCAGAGAAATCTCTTGATTTCAGTAAGGACTCTGGAATACGCCCCCCTGTCCCATTGGCTAGCTCCATAAATGGAGGCTAGCCATTGGAACAGAGATCTGTCCGTCAAGGCCGGACCAGATTCAGGGGCGTTCCCGAGATTTTTTCCCAGGGCGGAGTTACGTTTTT
The DNA here is from genome assembly GCF_964261635.1 of Lissotriton helveticus. Lineage (NCBI taxonomy): Eukaryota > Metazoa > Chordata > Amphibia > Caudata > Salamandridae > Lissotriton > Lissotriton helveticus. Next base: position 194,092,528 of record NC_136062.1, on the reverse strand, counting down.
TCCCGTTCCCTCCCCTTTCACTGAAAGTCTGTCCATTCCCGCCCCCTCCGTGTGCCTTTCCGCCCCCCCCTCGCTGTCCTGTGCACGTTTCCCGCCGTCCGTGTCCTCTCCCGCCCCCTCCCGCCGTCCGTGTCCTCTCCCGCCCCCTCCCGCCGTCCGTGTCCACTCCCGCCCCCTCCCGCCGTCCGTGTCCACTCCCGCCCCCTCCCGCCGTCCTTGTCCTCTCCCGCCCTCTCCCGCCCCCTCCCGCCGTCCGTGTCCTCTCCCGCCCCCTGTGTCCTCGTAGGTGCTAGGTGCTTGTGATCTCTCATTTCCCGCCGTCCGTGTCCACTCCCGCCCCCTCCCGCCGTCCTTGTTCTCTCCCGCCCCCTCCCGCCGTCCGTGTCCACTCCCGCCCCCTCCCGCCGTCCGTGTCCTCTCCCGCCCCCTCCCGCCGTCCGTGTCCACTCCCCTCCCGCCGTCCGTGTCCTCTCCCGCCCCCTCCCGCCGTCCGTGTCCTCTCCCGCCCCCTGTGTCCTCGTAGGTGCTTGTTCCTGAAAAGTCTCCATATGACGTTGCTGGTCTTTGAAAATATCCCCAGATGGCATTGGAGAGGCACATGAGGATTCCCGAATGGCACTAAATGGTCAGATCTTCATCGGCATGGTGTCCTCTCAATATCAAGTCAGACTGGATATTGTTCGCCTCATTGACGCGCCGGTCAATGCCTGCATTCGGTTTGTGTATTTCTCTATGGAGGACGAACTGAAGAGTAAAGTGAGCAGTTTCCTCTTTGTACCCGCTCAATGGATAAATATGAAATTGTATCCTGCATTTCTGTTTTGTCTCATGTAAGAACCATGTCATGTTTTTGTATCTCCTATGTGCATTACACTGCAAGAGCCCTATATGCATTTCTCTCTCCTGTGTACATGGCTGCGTAGTAGCACCCTTCCCTTCTTTCTTGTGTTGTCATGTGTGCATCTCTGCATGTGAGCAGTATATTCTGCTCTCTTTTGTGCTTGGTTACCACGAGCACTGTGTATTCCTTTCTGACCGATACGGGCACATACTGCGTGTAAGCAAATCACCCTCGCTGTCCATATTTTCCGGTGTGCATATCAGCAACGTGAGCACCCTCTGCTACTGGTGTCTTATCTTTTTTGTGTGATCTCTCATTTGCCCTTCTTTTGCATATGTAACTGCTTATTATTGTCATTTCCTGTGTGTCGATTATCTTGCGTCACTGGCTTTATGCAAGATCATGCCATGCTTCTGACGATTTCTTGCATAATTGCACAACTGGAGCACCTATTTGCCCCTTCTGTACAGATTCTCAGACACGCACAGAGGTATCAGAGGCCAGTGTGCAAACGCAATTGCAGCTTCCCTCCTTTGGAATGGCATACCCTGATGGCACCTTTATTAGCTATCAACAGGTATTTCAAACATTCCAGTTTCTCTTCTGGGTGCCATGACCTATTACCAACTCAGAGTCCATGCGCGCCTCCACGATACTTTTCCTGTCCTCCGAATCCCCCCTCCCCGGTGTTTGAAGAAAAGCTTACTAACCCTTCGCCACAGACCTATCATGCGCATTTATGCTAGCATGCCGCGGACAGTTCTGATCCAGATATCATCCAACTAAGTAGTCCAGGAAGAGACTATCCGTGCAGAAATCAACGAGGAACAGTGATCCTTTTGCTACACCCAATCTTGGGATCCCCATTTATAGGCTCCGTTTAATTAATTTCACGTTTCTACACAATCTGTAATACGCCGGCGCTGCTGAGACTTTGGGCCTGGTGGAGGACGCGGGCTCTACCATGTGCTGACTTTTTCCATCTGTCTTGGGAGTGCCCATAGAGCTGGGACTATTGGGTGGAAGCAAACATTACGGGCTATTGCGCCCGTTGTTGCCCTGTTAGGCCATGTTAAAGAGAAGCCGCTGGAGACCTGTAGATGAAGGCAATGTTACTATTGCTTGCTAAGCACAGGGTTGCAATGCACTGGGGTAAACGGAAGGCCTCAACGAGTAACAGATGGATGCATGATGCAGCACTGTGCCAGGAGATGTAGGATGCACGTTGGGAGTTGATGCCGGTTTGCTGTACGTCCAAAGATATCTGGAGTCCCTTGAAACACTGTCGGGTCACTAGGCAACGATCTGCAGAAGAGGCCTGACCCAACTTTCCCCTCCTCAGACCGATTGTATGTTTGCAGAAGGTTTTCCCATGGCTGCCTTGTCGATAACCTTTTTTGGACTAATCAATGCCTTCCTTTAATTGATTTAAAAGGAGCGTTGAACTCGCACTTCATGTGTAGATTTCACGGAGTGGCATGGCTTCCGGATACTTTCTTTTCTATTCTTGCTCTCCTGTCCTACTTTACTTTTTTCTTCTGCCTTCTATCTTCTATCGTTCTGGCTTCCAATGCATTCCAGATATTGTTGATTTACGTGCTTTTGGCTTCTGTTATGCAATTTCTTAAAATGCAACTTGTATGGCTGTTGCTATATGTTACTTACATTTTTTTTTTAATCAAGTCTTTATTTCGGCTCATTAAAAAAGTGGTATATGGCAAAGCCTGCAACCTAAAATGAGTGTGGGTGTATGTGGGGGGCTCTTTGCGTGTATGTGGGGGGCTCTTTGCGTGTATGTGGGGGGCTCTTTGCGTGTATGTGGGGGGGCTCTTTGCGTGTATGTGGGGGGGCTCTTTGCGTGTATGTGGGGGGGGCTCTTTGCGTGTGGGTGTGTGGGGGGGCTCTTTGCGTGTGGGTGTGTGCGTGGGGCTCTTGCGTGGTGCTTGGGGGGCTCTTGCGTGGTGCTTGGGGGGCTCTTGCGTGTGGGGGGGGCTCTTGTGTGGTGTGGGGGGGCTCTTGTGTGGTGTGGGGGGGCTCTTGTGTGGTGTGGGGGGGCTCTTGTGTGGTGTGGGGGGCTCTTGTGTGGGGGGCTCTTGTGTGGTGTGTGGGGGGGCTCTTGTGTGGGTGTGTGTGTGCAAATGCAATACGTCTCGCATTTGCGACAGAGTAAGCTATTGGCAATGCTATTTATTTATCTGTTTTCAAAACCAACACAAATAAAAAGTTTGTCATATACAATACCAAAAGCTCTAACTTTTCCGAAGGCGAAACCGTTGCATTGTAAATGCTTGTTAAATGATACCGTCGAGGGGCTCAGTCTGATTTCAGAGGGCAGGGATTTCCAGATTTTCTGTGGTTTCAGCAATAACGTGATCAAGCTTCCAAAAGATCTATAGCCACCAGAAAGATCCAGTTTTTGTGCTAGGTACAACGGGGTGTTTAGATGTAGGGCCTTATGGGTCAAGTATGTGATTTTGAACTCCATCCTTGCTTTAAATGGGAGCCAATTTAGAGCCAGTAGATCAGGAGTGATATGGTAGTATCTTTTAGATGCTGTGGTGAGCCTTGCAGCAGAGTTAAAGAGGCCCTTAAAAGGGCCAGTGTGGTTCTAGGTAGGTCACAAAGGGTTGAGCTTCGAGGCTTAAACCACTGATTTGAAGTCGTCGAATGGGAGAAGGGTTAATTTTCCTTAGGATGTTTATTTGGAACTTGGCTCCTTTAGTGACAGAACTGAAGTGCTCCTGCAAGTTCAGATTCTTGTCAAGGGATATTCCAAGTGATCTTGTGGAATCTATAATGTGTGGAAGGCGGTTAAGAGCTGTTAGTTGCTTCATCTATTCTCAGATATCAAAGAACTGTTTGGGTGAGGGCATTTAAGAGGAACTCTGTTTTTTGTGCATTTAGTTTGAAGTTGTTGCATGTACACCAGTTTTGAGTTTTTGGGAGTTAAGAACTCTTTTCAGCGTTCCTTTTCAGATAAAGAAGCAATTATGTTTTTTCAACTAGCAATAAGCACCAATGCACACCATTTCAAACGTCAGATATATGGACAACTTTCAAATGTGTTACGATCGGCTAAACAAGACAAGATTGTTTACCTTCTTTTGACTCTCATCTGAACACATGGATTATCTGATTAATCTCCAGTCCGGTTTCCCATCTACAATATGCCACACAAGGGTAAGTCATGTGATGGATTGAATTTAATTACTGACAAATAATATGCCTTAAAAGGTTTGTGTAAATGAAAATTAAACCTAACACCCATTAAGTTCTCAATTATTAGAAAGCTCAGTCGGCGTACACTGTTTCACCACATCCGAGAACAATTTTCCCTCCATATGTACCACTGCACTTCTGCCTGAGTGCCATAAAGATCCTCTCTGCCTCATTGCAACAGGAACAGGAAAATCAAGATAATGGCGGTTCGATGTGAAAAAACAACTTAACCACCATCATAATTCACTAGCCAGAACAATGTCAGGGACCAGAAGACCTGTGTACAGGGCCTCTTCATGTGTTATGCTTTATGAAACAACATTGTAGTTTAGAGTGCTGAAATCCAATGTGGAATTAGCTTCTGAAATCTCTAGTCGAGAAACAAGGCCCCAACCAGCAGCATTATTTAGAAAACCATTCTTCTTTCATTTAAAGATACATTTTCATAGTTACCCATTCCCTAAACAAAATGAGGTATTTGAACATACAAACAAGACTGGATTTATAAGTCAAATGGCTCGATAATTCAGCACTAAAGTTACCTCACACTAAGTGGATTCCAGGATTTAGCACTTCAAATTTTACAGGTTCCCTTTTTTGCTTAAAAAAGATGGTGGCGGAACACAGAAAATCTACATGAAGCATCATCTTACAGGAAGTGTTTAAGTAACAGATCCCCATCTGTGAAAACCTTTGAGGCGGTAACACTACACCAACAGGGCACTCCATAATGTTTGCAGGACACATACACAGAAATGCGAGGCCAGTAGGCACAAAGGGCACCCAGACAAACTTGGCTACACAATGTAGCGCACATCAATTTTCAGCACTGGTGAGAAATGTATGCATGCCTGCCCTCATCTAAGTGAGCGAGCTTTGGGGTCAGGCAGATCCGTCACACAGCCTGCTGTTCAAAAACCCATACACAGCGGCCAAGGAGCGCCATGCCACCTCCCTGGTTGGGCGCGCGGAGGTGGGAGCCAGCAAATGAAGAGCCACTTCGCCTTGTTGAAAAATGGCAACTGCTTAGTGTGTCGAAACGAACTGCAAGGACGCTGGGAGTTACTGCGCACAATGGATCCCGGAATGAGCCATGCCTGAGTGACACTGGGAAGAGCTACTGCACAGCGATAGGTTGGTGGGGATAGACGCAAGTGGATGAAACGTTACATTACTTTACAAAATAAACAAAGGCCGATCACCGGTAAAGTAATGGCTGATCTGGATTAAATAAATATGCACCCATCCCATATATGCTGATAATAGGAAAACACTGAAAATGTTGGACACAGTTTTCAGGTTGAATTTGAATCAAGAAATCAATATAATTAAATTAAAGATGCGACTCCAAAGGAAAAACATACGACAGAAACAAATGAGGAATGCAATAAAAAAACATAAGAATGACCAAACACAGAGCATTGCCGTTGTTATGAAAAGGGTTTTCTGCCAACTACAGGGGAAGAGAAGGGAAACGAGTTGCTTTGGCATATAGTGTCTCACTTTAAAGTTAGACATTAAATCACCAATATCAAATCAAACTTTTTGTGACACAAATTCTGAAAGACACACTATAGGGAGAAACAAAAAGAGCGAGAAAGGGAGCGAGAGTGTGTATGTTTGCTGTCTGTCGAGTGTGTGATCGAGAGAGGAAGGTATCGTTTTTCTACCCAGCATAATCTACCCTATTCATAGGTAAGACCCTAATGAACAAGCTTTTGAAAATACATTAACTATAGGTTAATAACGGTTTCAATATTTCTAGATTGGACTACGGTCCTGGTAATATGATTTTCAAATATGCAAGAATTCTTTAGTACATAATATTACTCCTACCATAGATTGGCATGCTGTGATCAATTATGATCATAATAACCCACTTCTTACACTAAAAAATTAAATATTAAGAGAATACCCTAATCAAATGATACCATTTACTAGATTACAGATTTTGAAAAACCAGTTCTCAGAATGGAAGTCTTAGGTGTTCATAATCATTCCAGCCCATGGAACTAAAAGGTTAAATTAGTTCAGACAAGATCTGCTCGTTTTCTTTTCAGATGTGAGCCAATTAGAATTCAGTTTTTTAACTTTTAAGAAAAGAGGTTACATATCATTATACATGAAGGCATCGCATGCCAGGAACCGTGAAGGTGCATGCGGTGCATATTGCATACCAATACAAAGGATCACAAATTAAGTGCATCTGGCTACAGCAATCCTTTATACTGCAGTTCTTGCACCAACTTTAACCGAATTAGTATAGTATTACTGTGTATGTTAGTCAAGAAGGAAAAAGTGAAGATAGCCTTCAGGCAACAACTGCTCTGGTCACTTAAGTGTCTTTTTCACCCCTTCTTTATCACACTCAAAAAGTTCAGTGCTGATAAGATTGACCTCGAGCACTGATAGAACTACATACGTACGACAGAGTCGATTTTAGGTTTTGGTGGTATGTATTAGGCTGTGAAATGGCATCACTGCTCAATGGCCAAAAATAATCCATGTTGCTCGCGCTGCCTGAATTAAAAATGCATGAGACACTCCGATATGTATATACACTTTCAGTAAGTGTTTTTAGTTAAGTAGATGGCATCCAATTTTCCATTAAAGCTTCACGCCTTTAATGTCCACTTCATCCACATCTTCAATGCTACAAACATTCGGGCCCATGAGGCGGGGAAAGCATGGCTGGTTATCTGAATTGACATAATCGTAGCTGGTCATCAAGGTTGGCGGCAATGGAACTGGAGTTCCCAAACCGTGCAGATGGAATTGGAGCCTCCATGTTAGAACGCATCTAACCGCTTAGTCTGGTAGGTGGATTCACCCTTCTCAAATTAAATAGATACACAAAACTAGTTAAATCGCCAACCACCCTATAGGACTCTGCCACAAAGTAATAGCAGTAAAGTACTTTTTTAAACCAGAGTCAAAAACAAAATCCTACATATAATGAACATACTTTCTGAAATCACTATGATATTCTAAGATTTTAACATAATCACATTTACAACCACCATTTTTTCCACCTATCCCCCTAGCTCTCCCTCCCCCAAAACTCAAAAACAATTTGACCAACCTGGTGTAAATTAAAACCATGAATACAGCTGCACAATTTAAACAATTACTCCTAGATTTGGGAAAATTCATGGCTTCATCCACACAAACCTCTATAGTTTTGCAGGCCTGATCAGCTTTGCAAACCGAGGTTTAATGACCTCCAGGTCCGAAAAAAGTATTTTTTTCCAGTCTGAGAACAACTTGCTTCCTATTTGTTAGAAATGGAAGGAAGAATGTCTGATCAATCTTAAGTGACATTGGAAATAGCAGGGTACAGAACTTGCAGTCAATGGAGCTGTGATTTTGACAGAAGCATAGGCCCACAATTTACATCTAGTTAGCAAATGGCACATTTCAGTTTGCTATTCCAAAACCCTCGAAAACCTCTACAATACAGTTAAATGAACTTGATAAACTATTTTTCAAACCACATCTGGAAGAGAAATTAAAAATTGTGACTATCAAATACGTGGAAAAAAAATGTCTTAAGTCTCATGGTCCCATTCAGACTGCGGCAAACAGGGACTGAAGAAATAAGCATTGGTGGGTTGTACTTCAAACAAAGCCTTGTGGCAAACCAAGATGTAGGTTTAATTGACAGTATTTGCATATTCCAGTGTAAATGAAAAATGAAAGTAACTTCCTGACAAAAGATAAAGTCTGGATGGGGCAATATTACAGGTCAGGACTGCTTTGGTATCATGTAAACTCGCAAACACTGCCAAAGTAAACAATAATTAGCACCTTCCAACTACATCTGCTTTGGTATCATGTAAACTCGCAAACACTGCCAAAGTAAACAATAATTAGCACCTTCCAACTACATTTACGCTACTTTACGCTTCCCAACCAAGGCCTTCATCAACCACATCATACATGATTTTTTTATCTTCAAGACAAAAAAAACAAGCAACTAGTACCTTTGTGCCACATTCACCTCTCATATCCAGGGATCTGATTCACATAATTTTTCTTTAACAGGTCAATAAATACCTGCCAATTGTAAAACAAGTAAATGTAACACTGGTTCCTCCATACCAGTGACATGATCACTAAGATCTGTTGCCACGCCACACAATCCGTCCAATAAACTACTGCTCCCAAATCTTACCAACTATCATGAATTTACTGAAATCCTACCTGTAATGCAGTTGCAAGGTTATCTGGTCTTCTGTGTTTGAGTATAGTGGAACAAGTAGCAGGGCTTGCCTGAGCTATTGACAAACCTGCTGCTCATCATCCATGGATGCTCCAACACAGTAGAAGTATCACTGCAATAAATAAGCAATTTAGATCCAACACACAATGACCTCATTAAGTTGATGAATGAGACATGTTCCTGTGTTCTACTGGTGTAAAAAAGGGAGGATGAAGAGACAACATTCCATCAACACCTCTGCGTTAAACCATATAAAAACCTAATTTACAATGCAGTTCAGAGGAGGTTAACAGGACAACCAACAATTAATTATGTGGCAAGCCGAGTGTAAAGGCCTCGGTTCGGCAGAGGTGATCCCAAGGAGCTCTGGCCAGGATTGATTTTTGACACACTTGTGGGCTTCGAACAAGCGTGAGCTCCAGCATGCAAGAGCAGGGATCTCTGTCAGTGACTACATGAGTGAATGTGGAGGGGAAGGGGAGCTAAATTGCATTGAGCAGAAGCATGTGGATGCATAGGGGACGATCGAGAGGGACTGCAGAAACAGGATTTGCTTCTTCATCTAGATCGTGATCTGAATAAGGTTAACAGAAAATGTAACTGGTATCGTTGCCTCCTTCCATATGCAGCTATCTGCACATTGCACAAGGGTAAAACGCCAGCGATGGTTATCACTGCAATGGTGCCGCAGGCCACATATCAAGCTGCTAACATGTTTTTCCCCTAATTAGTTTCCAACGATTCTTTTCCCAGTGACGCGGTCTTGGGCTCGGAGAGCTTCATCACCGAGACAAAGAATGTCAGAATATGCGCGATGTGTTCAGCAGGGTGCAGAACTCCCACAGACACCTACCCACAGGTGAACTGAGATGTATTCTGTGATTAGACACAGAAGACTGCCAATCAAAGTAAATTCACTCTTTTCAAATCCTCTTTTATAGGTTTTCGACCCTTGATCAATGTTTTCATTGCTTAATAGCCCCCAATCGAGTAGGACGTCAAATCGCAGGTAGGTACTGAGACGAGGCATACAAGCACAAAAATATTGACTCTGAACCACAGGAATGCAACAGAGGTTCCATGAGGGGAAAGACCAATTATTCAAGTAATAACAATATTCTCAATGCGAGAGAAGGGATAAAAGCACTCCTGAAATGTCAACACAAAAGGCACAATCGAAATGCCGGAAGGGCTGAAATCCCAGCAAAGGTGGACGTGTTTATAATTCATTATGCAATGCCCCGAGTGTTCAGGAGAGAAGGCTATACACTTAATTACAGTATATTTGCATTAAACAGGATGATGGAAGACTACATCATATGCCTTGACATTGGATTTTGAAAGCTACAGCATCTAGGTCGGCTATAAATAAACAGACAGTGCAAGTGTGGAGCAACACAAAGAAATTCAGTGTTACTGAGCTTCATCGTTGCGGTGCACTTCCATGTCCATAGAGAGCGCACCCTGAAATGAACTGCCAACATAATGCCACAGCACTGTCCGAATGCACAGACGATGTCCGTCAGAAATTTCCATTGCAACTGCACCATTTCAATACATTGTCAATGTCTGTCTGGGGTGCACCACTGAAATGCGCATCAGACACTACTGGACCACACTATCAATATAGTCAGAAGAACACCACTGCAACACACAAACGATGACAGACTTCACCAATGTTATGCACTGCTAACATTCTACCAATGGATGCATTGCTAGGCCTGTTATAGGCACAGCTCTGGCACGACCTCCACAGGCACACCAGCGATACACTACAAAAGCAAGTTATTGGATTACATTGGTGTGCACTGCCAGGCACTCCACGGCCACGCAGCTGGAACGCCCTGTTATTGGGTCAGTGGCACTCAACTGAATTATACAGCTAAAATATCCACTCGTACAAACTGCTGGAATGCACTGCAGCTGAGCTCCTGTGGGGCAGCTGTACACAAAAGAACTCAGTATGCAACCTTCCCATTTTGCTCAACACGAGCAGAGGAGAAAGAGGGGAGGGAGGCTGCATTAATTCCAGAGCAGAGAAAATGAACAGCCAATGAATTATGCATGGAAGGTTTCTGCTTCATGTCAGCAGCTTTGCTGGAGGAAGTGATATTTATGAAGTCCCAAAGGAGGTGCTGAGAAGTTAAAGATGGGCATAGGAAAGATGAGCATGCCAGTATCAAAACCCTCACTGAATGAGGCAGACTAGGTTCTCCAGTTGTTCTCGACCACTTTCGAACGGATATTGCAGGAATGGAAAATATCTTCACTTCAATGAGGTGACCAACCATACTAAAATATAGTACTCAAACGTAGAGCCTTTCAAGTCAATAAGAATGCACTAAGGAGAAATTAACTCTTGTGACTCTCAAAGAAGACAGAACATGGTTTGAGCCGTTATGCAGAGCCTTAAAAACACACTCTGCCTCCTTATATCCCTTCAAGCCAAACCCCCGTGCAGAGGCCCAAATAAAGAAGGGATGGAACTGTTTTTTATGGCCCACTGAGATAACTTATGAACACTAGTCAACATCTATATAGCCCTGGACGCCAACTAATTTGGACTATGTGTACCATGTTGGCTCAGAATTCAGGGGTCTCCAAACCATCCCTAACTACTCATACTTTAGTTTTGTAACAGTGTTCATATCAGACAAGACAAGATTACGTTAGTGACCACACTATGCAGGACTGGACTACTTGCAGTAATCACCTCAGTGCACCAGGCAAGGTTGCCAGCAGTTATGTAAAAATGTTTTGTCAATCTGGAATACCACTACATTGGTAACACATATCAACCATTGCTGCAATGACCTAGGCACCAAGGTATTGATATTGGTAACAAGTCTCCCCAATGCCACAGGAATTATCAATCAAATATCAGCATTAAATACATTTTGGATATTCTACCTTTTTAAAATAAAAACATCAGTTTGTGACTTCTAGAAAGAAATGCATTTTTGTTTCAAATGCATTCTTTTCAATGTTTGTGCACGTATATTATTTCAGACAAGAAAAAGCTCTATATTTAGTGTGCTGGGCAGCACACAGAATAGCTATTTACATGTAGCTGGAGAGCTACGAGTAGCTCACAAGCTACTCGCTGGAGTTGGCCTGGATCAGGCTCAGCACTCAAGCAGATAGCCCTTCTTCTACCCAACTCAAGCCTTTCTTCACCGTCGGCTTTTACTGTATACTCTATGCTAAGTGTTCTCCAGTTGTCTTCCCTTAGGGGTCTATTTTAATCGAGTACTCTCCCATCTGTACCTTCAACAAATACCTTTTAATTTTCTGGGATACTGATATCTTAGTCTGTAAAAAAACACCAACAGCACCCCAGCTTAAGTATTTGCTATTAGCCATAGTTTTCTGGATGCAGCGGCAAGGATTTAAGCTTAACCAGCAAAACCAGATGTGGTTATTTTTTGGGTGTCATTTAGGTGTCTGCCACATTTGAGTGTTAAAAAAGCTGGCTTTAAACCGTTCCATGCTCATTCCTGCTTGCTCCTCAACATCGACAACAAGCAAACTGGCCATCAAACTGCAAATCCGTTCTCATTTTTATGCAACCCAAAAATTAAATGGGACCTTCTATGCTCAAGCCGCTTAACTGAATCATTCCTTCTTTTTAGCCTTGAAAGGCATAGGACCGTCCACATTTTCGCAGAGTTGTTATGTCATTCTTTACAAGTGTTCCTTCGCTAATCCATAGTCAACACATGATGAGACAACAATTGTAAAATATATAGTATATTTAAAAAAAATAGTCAACAAAAAATAAAACGAAGGAATCAAAGCTAAATTTCATGTAGCTTATCCTGCAGTTGGCACTGGACCATTTCCAAGTAAGTATAGTAGATGGAATCTCCCAGGCGCCCTGGTACCAGTATCATGCACACTTCCTGTTCATCGATCAACCATCGGTGATCACACAATAAGGCTGTCTCCCACCATAGGAGCACTGCAACGAGTCACTGACTAACTAATTAGACAGGCATTGGTGACAGAAAGTGAGATCTGGCCATATGAAGTAGCTATTGGGTGTGAGAACCACAACTGCAAACTCGCTACCTCAAGAGGAGACACACAAGACCAAATGCCAATCAACATCTCAAAGGCTCTACCACACTTTCGTATCATTCCAAATACAGATCTAAGTGGATTATGAGAGCAGCACGTCACAGCTTTGCCTGGTGCATTTCCCTTCTGCAAGGAGACCTTCAGGACTAGACAAACTGAAGATAAGGTGTCAGGACCATCACACTTCCTTTGTTACAGCTGCAGTGCCTATCTCGAAGCACATCAACATCTTGCAGGTCTTACTGCCTCTTAATACAGTTCGGTCACTTTACAATGTCCACTGTCCGCCTCTTTCAAAAACATTAGAATCTGATGTTGGCACTGGCACTGTGTCCAGAATTGGATTTTACTGGCACTCTTATTGGTCAAGGTCCATTTGCCATACGTTGATGGCCTGGGTCAAACAAATGAAGATTTTTTTTAAAAAGTTTAAAGTGACAAAGAGACATCCAGTAATTTATTGGTTTCATGAAAATAATTACTGACGGTGCACTTTTCTGTTCTCCCTGAAAGGCAATATTTGGGGAGCATAGAAGCAATACCAATGTTTTAGCAAACTAGTTTTCATCAGGTTACAGCGAGTAAGCAGAGAAAAATACCTGTGGTGCAGCCTTATATATTATGGTGTCATTCGGGGGGACAGGGAAAGTGTTCCCAGTGTTTCATACTTCAACTGTTTCTGGATTTCAGACCTGTCGTTGGCATGTTAGCTTGGATTTTACCTAACTGGCATTCCGCCCTACTAAAGAGTACTCTGCCCAGGGAATTTAATTTCAGAACTGGAACTTGCCATTTGATATTACCCATGCGGGTATTTTCTCTGCGTATGTTCGAGGTATGTTCCTATAGTTTTACAGAATGTGGATGGGAACATATGGACCTGGTTAAAAGCCAACAGGCTCCTGGGTATCTATTTGAACACGTTCAAAATATTAACGAGCAACTACTTTTACTAGCTCTGCTTTCAACCACTGAATTCTATCAACAACTTTTACTATTACGCACTTCTAAAGCACTAATTGTGTCAACCACAGAAAGATAAAAGGACAAATCGACCACGCTAGGATTTGAATCTGTGACAAATACCTCATCCTCTGCAGGCACTGAGGCGTCAGCTGGAGTTGAAACCTGTGAATTGAAGTTAGTTTTCAAAGATATTCGCAGCTTGGGATGGACCCTATGACTGTGCGGTTTGCCCATACGCCTGCCGCAGGACCATCATACTGTAGAAGGTGTCCCAGCTGAATTGGAGCCTGTGGCCTGAACATAACACGCAGATTTCTGCATAGGGAGATCAAACTGATGAGTTCTCTTATTGGGACCAAATGTATGACGTGCAGGTTTGCACCATTAGCTACTAGTTCAGAACTGCTGGGAAGAGTTCTGTGACAATGTCTCATAATGCATGGGAGCGCCTACCTTGCAACTGAAATTGACAAATGAAAGGAAAAGGATAGTAAAGGAGGCCATACATTTTCCAAATGCCTTAATTCTCTTGGACGGTCTCTGGGGAGGGGGAAATGTAGAGAATGATCTGGGATTAATCCCGCTAGTAGAAGCTCGAACTACCAGTCTCTCTGGAGTAAGATACGGCTTTAAGAAAGCAGGGTCAAGTGTCGGCATGCTATCTGACTATTTGCAGATGGACAAGGTTTCACTCAGGTAACTGAGCAGGCTGAGGCTTCCTTGAATGTCAGAAAGGGCTTAGACGATGTCTGCCCATCGTAAAACACTATGATGAGGATACGGTTTTCAATTAGACACCAACTGCAAGTCCAGGACTTCAGATGCTCCTCTGATATCTGTAGCAAATAAAGCAATCTCTTCTATTGAAGGGCCATGTTGAGAACCCAGCCACATGTCAGCGGACGTATCCAGTCCACTTGCCTTATGTACATTCAAATATAAATTGTCATCCTCCTATTGTGGGGGTAATTCATCCACAACAGTCACCTAAAGCTGTTTGACATTGGTCATAATCTGATCAACAAAGTTGTTAGAGTGCTGGAGGGCAGTTCCTATTTTATCAGAGTGAACTGGGGCCTGGTGATGTGGAAATGTCCGAGAACGCAACCTCAGTCAAAGGAGATTCGGTTAAGAGTTAGACGAGAGGATAGGCATCTTCTAGCGTCAGCAGATTTGGGGCTAACCTCGAAGTGGCCGGAGACAGCGTGGATCATGGTACTAGATGTGGAGTTAGTTCTGGAGTCAGAGATGAATTCGAAATGGGTTTAGGAGGCACATACGGCACATTGGTGGGGTCTGCGGCCACCAACCCGAAAGGAGGCCTCCGCAGATCCATTTGGTCGAAAAGTGCACCACAGGGTACCAGCAGGGTCCGAGATTTTTGCAAATGGTTTCCAAGAGTGAAAAACGTGTCCGGTCTCTTGACATCAAGCGGGCTTAATGAGGTGTTCTTAAAAATACAGGTTGACTTTGAAATCTCGTATCACCCTTGGATGCAGAAGGGCACACTCCTCGCATAACGTGGGACCCTGGTCCAAACGTAAACACCGGGCATACACCTCATGGTGATCGGTCACAGACATCTGCTTACAAAAATCCCTACAAGGTTTAAACCATGTAATTTTAGGAGGAGGCATAGTCTTTTGCACACTGGAAAAAAAATTTGAGGGGAAAAAACTCGTCAACTGACAAGAAGTTAAGAGAGGGCTCTGGATCTGCATATTAGGTGAAGCCCCAGTAGTTCGTTCAGGAGCGGAATAATGTTGACCTGAAGCTGCAAGATTCTACCTACCAGCGCATAGGAGCTATTCTGAAAAATCTTTGCATCCAGTCTGGGGTGGTTCTAAAGGAGAGGAACCAACGTATCCATAAGAAAAAGCACATTTCAACGAGAGTATTACTGAAAGTGGCCCTGAGAGACAGGGAGCCAAGAAAGATGTGCATGGACGCCTGGCGCAGCCACAGCACTGGCAGGGGTAGGAGAGACATCTTTAATTGATGTTCAGCAGTAGTGTAGTTCACCCAGCCACGGCCCAGCCATGTGATCCGCATCTGTTAAATGATACTAATCAATTGAGGCTGGAAATAGATTGAGATGCCACACAAACTGCTGCTGCAGCCCAAAAGACAAATCGATCTCTAAAATCTACATCATGGATTGCAACAAGGCCTCCAGCGGATTGCCACGCAGCTAATTGACCTCAGACGCCTTTTTGACGGAATGTTTCTCGCCTTCTGAATCGTTTAACCTCTTCACGTCCCCCACTCGGCAGCCAGTGAATGTCCTGGGTACTAATGCGTACAAGCAGCTTGTTCCTGATTATATTTTCCTTCTCAGCCTGCTATGGCACAAGTAGTATGCAAAAAGTGCTAGACCACTGCTAGAAAGGTTCCCTAAGCCCACAACAGCTTTAAAGGTGTCAGATGTGTCGGTATGAGGGAAGAGGAGGATTCAATGACCAGATACCGAATTCACATACGACCAGTCAAGCAGGACCAGAAGTCAACTGATCTAATGGACTCACATTATTTCCGACCAAATCACTTTTCTTCAAGGAGACAGGGACAAGATGTGGCACATTTTGCTCTATAGACTTCAAAACAACCTAATTCAGAGGTATACTACCCGCAGTCGGCAATATGGATCCTCATAAATCTGAAAGCTATCCGTAACCAACACCCTTGTGTGCTTCGCCAATTAAAACACTCATTGATCTGGAATCAACTGTACATCGGTCACTCAGAATGGACAACCTGCCGAGAAATGAATTGGGGTTTGACTTGGCAGAGGATGGGGCTACACAAAAGCGATGGAAGGGCAGGCCCCAAAGTAAATTCCACCTACTACCACACTTTCAACTGCCAAAATACGAAGTTTTAATATTTGCCCCAAAGAAAAATCATGTAGGCATGGCATTTTGAGAAATAATCATGAAATGAATCTGACACATTTAGATGAAACACCTAACAAACGGAATACTGCTTTCCATGCATTTATGATCAGAGATAATTTTCGATTCATAAAGGCGTCTAAACAGTGCCATGTTAGGTGGACTATGAGGGATTCTGGGATAGGAGAAAGACAAAAATATCCCATTTAATAGAGCCAGTAAAGTTGGGCAGCACAAATGCAAGCCTACAGGGCATTTCATAGGACATACAATGAGGCGGAGAGCTCAGTTCAGACCAAAGAAGGAGCTTTGAGGAGGTTAAGATGATAAGTGATAAAAATCACGCTGGAAATGAAGGAACAGAAGTATAGAAAGAGCAATGTGTAAGGAACTTTCGACTTTTTCCTGTGAATCATCTTTTTTAATAGTGGTCCTGTTCTATCAGTCAATCACAAAGGAATTAAGGGTTACCTTAACAAATAAGCTGGGTTGTTCCCTATTGCAGAACTAATTGTGAAGGAAGAATGATTCTGCAATAGTTCACACTGCAATAATAAAACCTTCTGTTTCCTTTTAAAAATAAGATAGCACGAGGAAGTGCAGCAAAATCGGTCAAAGTTTTATTGGAGAAAGTTAAATCTGAATTTGCATTAAAGGCACGTTGATTTCTGTTGCCCCCACACAGACTGCATCTCTTGAAAGTAGTGTGTTGAACTGAGGTAGCTTGCCGCTTAACCGCTTCCGCGCTACCGCGTTTACCTGCTGTGCGCTGAAATTCGAAAAATGGCTTGATTGTGACAAAGCCAGCTCGTCATGCGCGCAGCGCAGGTAACGCCCATGACGAGCTGGCTTTGTCACCCGCGCTGAAGGGGTTAATAAGTTCCCAGCACAACCTATAAAGAGTTGAGATAGCTACTTTAGGGGAAACATTGAATACCACAACTACTGTTTTAAAGGCTTTATAAATAACCACTGCATGTGACTGATGGCATCAATGTCCAGACAAGTGAAACATCAGGGATAATGACTTTAGTAGGCAAGAGCAGCCAATAATGCCACCAATTGTGTCAGAAAAGGGGGATCCAACATTGAGGATGAATGCAAGTTTGTTGAAAAGAGTAATGAACACTGTTGCTGGCAGCTCCCATAGAACAGAGCATCAGGATTCACAGAAGCTCACAGCCAAAAAGAGCTGACCGCGTCTCTAATGGCTCCCCTCAGGAAAGTCAGCAAATCAAAAGGGAGAGAGAGGACTAGGTAAGCCAGTCCGGGTCCCCTGGTTATATGTAGGAATATCAATATAGGACTAGCTACGTTGTATTTAGTGGAACTCAGAAGGTATATCTGCGGGCAAACCCTTAGGTTTGGACATGAAGCCCTCACACACCAACCTAGTTGGTGTCATGCTTCATCATCGGGCCCACCACAGTGACACCGAATGTGTCCCGGGTGTGCTGCGACTCCAGATTACTGAGGAGCTGGTATTCTTGCTGAGTGTGCAGTGCTGGTGTGTGAGGGCTTCATGTCCAAACCTAAGGGTTTGCCCGCAGATATACCTTCTGAGTTCCACTAAATACAACGTAGCTAGTCCTATATTGATATTCCCCTCAGGAAAGAACAACCTACAATACTTCAGATGGTGTCACAACTTGGGGCCTGACTTAGATCGCGGTAGCAGGTTACTGCATCACAACAGTGATGGATATCCCATCCGCCAAAATATAAATCATATTATATCCTATGGGATTTATATTTCGGCGGTCGGAAATCTGTCACTTTCGTGAAGGAGTAACCCATCCGCCGAGATCTAAATCAGGCACTTAGAAAACTGAACATTAAGGATCACATGAACTCTCCAGAAAGAATAATCAACACTTTCCCAGGTGTGCCAACATTGCAACAGAGCAGCCGAATCTTATGTCCTCTCTTACAAGGATAACCAACAGAGTTCCAGGTCATCTCTGTGTCCATATTAAGGAGCATCTAGGCATAAACCGACTCACCATAAGAAATGGAAAGCTGCAGTGGTTGTACTGTCTCGCAGATGTGAAGTGCAGAACCTAACACACACTAACAGAGCTCTGACTTGTACCATCTTTCATCTCTACTCAGAGGGCCTTTACTGTGTCCCATTAGTAGTCACCACAACTGGGTCATGTACTAGCTCTGATTGAGACAAAGTACACATGTACCAAGATACCAATACAAGCCTCATGGTTATGTAGCTATTCCAACAATTAGGAGAATAGCAGGGCCTTCAGTGCTTGTACTATCTCTCAGACACAGAGTGCCTTCCTCTTGTCTCCTCAAACAAAAGTACACCGTTCTGTGCTAATATTTCCTCCTAGTTCTAATCACAGAGCCTTCCGATGGTCCAAGAGCAGGTAAACAAAGCATTTGCAACAACACCTATAGGCTTTGTCAATGTTTTAGCAATGTCTAAGTTAGGGAAAAGTGTTAAGATGTGGCAGCACTGGCCAATAAAAAAAAACAAATCGCTCCTGCAGAGGCAACACCAATTGGCTTTGCCAATGGGGGAGGTGGGGTGTTTGCAACCTAAACTGAAACCAAAATGCTCCGAAAGTCGTCTGAAGCGAGCAATAGTTGCAAAATGATACCCACTGCTGCTGACCAATTAAAGCAAGAAAAAGGAGTGTGACAAGCGAGCCTACCAATGGTAGGAGAAAGAAGAGAGACAAGCGAGCCTACCAATGGTAGGAGAAAGAAGAGAGACAAGCAAGACTACCAATGGTAAGTAACAGGTAGGATCTAACGCCCTTTTAACATTTTTGAGCTAAAGAGCACAATAGACTCGCAAGAAAGTGTATCTGCTGTCGCTGGCAAAGACCTAGAAAATGATAGAGGGTGTTCTGTCTGTACCCTCGTTCAGAGTCCTGTACTTATACGGTTTCTAAGGCAAAACGGCATACCCACATACATGGACAGGTTCTCAGGCAGACACTCAGGGCCTTATGAATGCATTGGTCCTTAGACAAATGTACGGGCCCTGTGCTTCTACTGCTTGAGTTGACTACTTGCCTCTTGGAAAGAAAAACTGCAATGCTGCTTTACCTAGTAGTCCCCCTGATGCTCCAACAGTGCAACTGTGAGTTTTCTTTTCTGTGAAGTAGTACTAGACAATAGACAAATAAGCACCCGACCTAAATCTCATCTCAAACTAATCAGGTTGTTCATTCAAACCTGCCTGACACACATGAAATTCAGAGTTGGGATGCCGGTCGGGCAAGCTCCAATACAACTGCACCAATGGTGTCTCAAGGGGAGCTAGACCCCAGTGTCAGTCTATACAGTGCAATACCCACCTCAGTGGGACCCCACTTCACGACATGTTAGTGTGATGTTTGTACTGTGTGAATCCATGTACTTCAGAACCTACCGGTTATATCTAAGGTTTCTACTGGAAAACCTATCTGAAGATCTAAGAATTTTAAACTTATCATCTGTAGCCTACAAAGTCTACTGGAACTTCTTACCTACGACACAAACTACCTCAGCTGTACCCCCCCCCCAAAGAGGAAATGGCATGGCCTTCAAACATTTGTGAAACGCAGCATTTAAATGTTTACCCACCTTATTTTCTCTTTTTAAGAGACACAAATCTAGGCATGGTTAAACATCTACATTCAGACGGCAAGAAAACCTTAACTGAAACCTGGCTGGTCCTCACAAGGCACTGTACAAAGTCTCCTGTCGCTGGGCATGGAGGTGCCTGAATTGTAATTTTATTGATACAACTGAGACAGAGAATCAAAGATCGTATTTATCCCAGTGAGCACTTGCATATGGTCCAAACCATTCTGAGCTGCACATTACCTGTGCACCAATAGTGCTTTGGCGCCTGATTAGGGGAGTGAAGCGCTACATAAATGCAGCTGTAAACAATGCAATCAAAGACGCCAAGCGCATATGGTTACACCAAAGCTGGAATCTTGCACTGCACATGATGGGATTTTAAGGATTTCTGGAGAGGAGGATGTAAAGGCTGGATCTCGAGCGTAAAGACTTTAGAAGCACCAGACTACTTCAACTTCAGATAAATGTCAGTCAATAAGATAAAAGCAATTAGGCGCAACCGTGCAAACTGGGGACTCTGGGAGGACCGATTATAAAGAAAAGGTGTTTACTTTGGGGAGAAGGGAGAATTTACAAGGATATATAGCACCTGCTTAAACACTCGTTCCTTTCTGACTTGCAACCTGTCTGAATGTATTAGCACCTTGCACGTGGTGTCTGGCACTCAGGCAGGCACTGCAGCACCCGAGGTAGAAATCTTACAGTAACACTACACAGATGGCAGCGCTACGCGCCGACACAGCAACAGCAACAGCAATTCCCAGCATCACTTCTTCTGGGACGGAGGACTGCAGGGGGCTTTGGGCGGCACTATACGGTGAGTTTGTGAGTTTTTTTGTTTTTTTTAAACACATCCAGCCATTCATGATGGGTGCCATGTGGCGGGAGAGAGGCTAGACAGGAGCACAATGACTCCCAGAGATACCTTTAAACATCTCTGTTCACCTCTCAAAAGGGGCAGATTAGATTCTGGTCAAACATACCTACCCAGTTATCCAGATTTCTGATTTTTTGTTGTTGTTAGTCAGTCATAATTCCTTTATTTCATAATCAAAAAATTTGCAATATGTGTACAGAAACAAGAGTGGAAATCAAATCTTATACTGGTACTCAGCAGTGCATCAGTGGTAAGTGCTTTCCAGGCAAAACCAACTTCAAAGCATGTTTTTTCTGTGAAAACTTCACCTAGCTTCTTGCTTACCCATGAAGGGGCGCAGTGTTCTAGGGTGAAAGCGCCTGCAGGAGCCTGCACGAGCACCAACAGCTGTTACTTTCAACTATAGCTTAACACCACACTATGTGCTCACAGTGATAACCTCGATCAGCTCCTTGCTTAACTATGAAGGGGCACAACGTCCTCCTAGGATAAGAGCGCCTGCAATAGGCTTTGATAGCAGCAGTGCCAGATAATGTGTACAACGGCATGGTATGTGCGGTAACACCACAGTATGTCCTCTCAGTGAAAACTTCATCCAGCTGCCTGTTAGCCATGAAGGATGCACAAAGTAACCTAGGGCAAGGGTGACCTGCTGGAGACTTCACAAGCCCCAACAGCTCATACCGACAGCTCAGCCAGGCCGACTATAGCCTAACAACACAGTATTTCCTAAGTGAAATCTTCGTCCAGTTTCTTGTTTAACCATGTAGGGGGCAGAAAGAGACCTAGAGCAAGAGTGATCTACTGGAGACTTCCCAAGCAGCAATGCCTATTCCGCTGTACAACAGTCGGGCACCACAGTAAGCACTCTCAGTGAAAGCTTTATCCAGCTCCTTGCTTCCCCATGACGTTGCATGGCATCCTCCTACAGCAAGAGTGTCCTGCAGAAGACTTCACGAGAACCAATGCTCATACGCTACTGCGCATGATGATGGACTGAACCACATGCTCTGGCTCTCGTTACTACTTTCTCTTTGAACTCAGTCATCTTTTCTCTAGGACTCTTGTTGCCCATTCCATTCAACTGTAATCCTGCTGCTGAGGCGTTTGGATGCTCCAATAAATGGACACAGCTTTTATAATAAATTTGTGTGAGCATCTTCTTTTGTACCACAACATATTTGGTGATGAGGATGGAATGAATGTAGTAATGTATCTGCAATCCTACGTCATTTCGACCTGATAAGCCACCCTGCGCTGAATAGTGGTAAAATACCGTGGCCAATAATTCATGTAACTAAG
This sequence comes from Lissotriton helveticus, assembly GCF_964261635.1. Lineage (NCBI taxonomy): Eukaryota > Metazoa > Chordata > Amphibia > Caudata > Salamandridae > Lissotriton > Lissotriton helveticus. The sequence goes on along the minus strand of NC_136062.1, from coordinate 194,070,536 downwards.
GCAAAGATGACAATGAACCATGGTATTTCTCTCAAAGCAGTATAAAGAAGGATATCATTACCTTGTTATCCAAGCTCGCTTGAGAAAATTTCGAAAATGCCACAAGGATTCCCTCTGTTAGAGATGGGCAAAGTTATGAACAGGTTAAGTCAGACACGCAGTAATGGCCATCCACAACACGATACAATAAGGTTATTTTATGAGAAAATTCATAATCTCCCAAGTATATAGAATAGGATAGACATTTATAAAGCGCACGAATGCAAACGTCTTAGCGCTAGTGTAAGTGAGGGGGTATTACCTAGAAGTCAAACTATGCCTGTGAGAACAGCAGAGTTTTTAAGATCTTCCTAAAAATTCGATGATTAGGCTGCAATCGAAAAGTAGGTGGCAGCTTATTCCATAATTTAGCAGCACAATGGGAGAATTTTTTTCCACCCCCATCTAACTCTCCCGATTTTATCTACTTGCATGAGGCAGGCATTGCTAGATCTTAGTGTCCTAGCTGGAATATAGGGCTTGAAAAGTCTCTGGATATCCTTGGCCCCTCCCCCAGAGAGCACTTTATGGGCAGGGCATAAGGCCTTGAACTCCACCCTTTGCTGTATGGGAAGCCAATGGAGGGCTCTAATTCCCTTTAATGACTTTGGGAATATTTAGCAGCAACCTAGCAGCTGCATTTTGCAAGGACTGTAATTTGTTACTCTGGGCTTTATCAATCCCCAGAAGCAGCGCATTGCAGTAGTCTAATTTAGATAGCAGAAGGCCCACTACCACTGTCTTTTGCAGAGCCTGGCCAATAAAAGGGAAAATCTTTCTCAATTTTTTTATAAGGAAAAAACAGGAAGAGGTAAGGCTATTTACCTGCGCTGAAAAATTGAGCTGACTATCAAAAATTATCCCCAGGTTTCTAACTCTAGGCACCGGCTTAGCGCACTCCCCTGCACTTGTTGGCCACCACGCAAAGTTCCAAAGGGATTGTCCTGGCCCAAATTCCATGACTTCCGTCTTGTGTGTATTAATATTTAGGTAGGCTTGGTTCATCCAGGTCAGGATCTCCAAAAGGCATCCATGAAACTTGGCAGCAGTATCCTCGGGTTGTTTGGCCAATGAGATCATTAGCTGGAAATCATCCGCGTAGGTTACCATTGCAAAGCTGTATTTCCTAACAAGTCTCGCCATATATCTGTATATGCCTTTCACTGGGACAAGCAAGCATAGATCTTCTTGATTAACTTTAACTTTAGAATGTTGCAGAGAAATAATGTCCTCATTTTAAAGAAAATTCATAATTTACTGTACACTTGCCTGGAAGGAGGAAGGTAAGGACAAATCTGTGCCTTTTCATCACACTAATGAACCTAGAAGAATGGTCAGTGCCTTTCTTTCTTAAAAACATGTAATCAGACAGCAGTCCATATAAAGAACAAGCTGTCGGAAATCGCTCCCGCAGAAGACCGAACCAAGGAGGTAGATCACTGGGAAATCAGATTCCCAAACTCTGGAATTTCTAGACGCTCACTCAGGGAGCAGAACATAATAACCTCAGTTTAAGAAAGCTGAACTCTTCGAGAAAACTGGACAGTGAATGCTACGAGCCCTTAGATTTGGTGGTACAGAGTAAAGAGTATCGAATAGAGGTCATGCCCCCATCTGATTAGTCTCTTGCTAACCCAAAATCTGGACTTTTACTCTGAGGTTTTCACTGCTCTTAAGTAACTGAGGCGACGTGCGGAGCTATAACAAATTCCTATATAAAATTAATAAACAATGAGAAATGTCGGTCTACAAAGATGGCAGCCAGATTTAACTCCAGTATTTTTTCTCTGGAACATTTACTTTGTGTTCTAGGGCTCGACAATATCAACTGGGTGCTACAATCAACTCTGTTAATTTACAAAACTCAAGAATCAAGAGCACCTTTTGAGATCGGAGTCATGGTTGATTGTGTGTGTAGCCCAGTTACCATGCCAACCATTATTAGCTCTAAGCCATCATCTCATTAAAACTATTACCTCATCTGGATTATTACTTTGACATGCCATGACATCAACATGGCCTAGTGCCAACATTATTTAAACTGGAGGTAGAACTATGAATATTCCGGGATGACAGAAAGACAGGTCGGTGTCATAGCCAGGACAAGGTAATGGCAATAATGAAGTATTGTTGATGGCATGCTGACTGTTTCAGATGCAAATGCCACGAGGAGATTCGACCTTGAAAATAAACAGAAAACATTCATTATTAAACGCCAGATATTAACTTCGAGATATAAGGTGAAATTGTAACAATATTTCCCTTGGTTTGTCACGAATCATTAAAAAAACGGTGTACCTGTGAAACTCTGAAGTATTTCAACTAAATTATGTCAGTTGCCTCCATCCTGGATTAACCATTCCATTCCATATATATTTGAGGACATTCAGCCAAGCATTCACGGTTCTGAATTCATCCGATCTAGGATTTTGTTTAAATTATTGTTTACCCAGACCTTTGATGTTTGTATTTATGTTGTGCTCCTCCATAATTTTCAGTGACCCTTTAAAGTACCTGATGCTATCCTATGGTAATAAATGTCTTGCTCCATAGGATATCTTTGCCATTTGTTGTAGCTCTATCTACATTTCTTATGTGATAGGCTTGACGTACCAGACTCAGGTTATGTCTGTGTTTGGTGTCTTTTGTAAATGTGGAACTTTGACTGACGGACTGATATGAGCAAAACACAAAAAGAATAATACAATGAAGCAAGTGATCAAGGGGGAAAGTCCGTGTAAATCAGTAAGTTCAAATGTCCTAAAATCTACAAATCTGACTAGGGAAAGGTAGGGAAGGGGTAAGAAAAAACATTGGAGGGTAGAAAAGAGTGAATGTATGGGCAGGAAAGGCAGTGAGGTGCGTGGTACCCGTGTAAGGGTCTCAGAGTAAGCAAGATATATGCACAGACTGTAGGGGTGCAAAATATGAAAGTGCAGAAAATACCCTGGTGACCCAATAGTGTGTAAAGCCCCGCACTATTCACAAGCAAATCAGGAAACATCTAGAGACCGAGCTATATAGACTTGCTTTCAAATAAACCCGCCACAAATCGGGGTAGGGGACTAAACAACACTGGGCACTCTTCTGAATGGACTCCCATACCGAGCCTTCCTCTGTAACAGTACCTTTCCTTTCTTGTATTTTTCGGCTGCATCAGTCAGATATTTTTGAGAAATGCAGAATGGGGCAGTAACTATCTGGCTGAGGGCGCCAACACTCCATCGCGCGCAGTGGGGCTGTCTGTTCTCACATCCCCATTTAAATGCCATCCGCCGAGGCTGCGCCGCCTGCCCGGGGCCCGTGCGCCTCTCGCGGGCTGCGGGGCGGAAGCCAAGGCCGCTCTCTGTAGTCTCTGCACATCGCTGGAGGGCACTCGGATCCGCGGCAGCCCCGAGGAATGGGGGCCGAGCTGGCTTCAATAATTAAACACAGCTCCGCAACGCACGCGCCGCGGCGGCCAGGAGCGCGAGCCAAGGCCTGTCCTCCCGGCACCCGCGCCGGCTGCTCGCTGCACACTGCAGCCACCGCCGCCGCCGAAGGGGAGATCCAGGCGCACACCAACTAGCTCTTTTTTTTTTTAATTACGTTAATTTCTCTTCAATTAAAAAAATACATTCTGACTTTTTTTTATCCGACATTTTATTGCGGAAAATATTGGAGTCGCACATGAAAAGCGCATGGGTGCCGCTTGGTACCAGCATGGGTGCCCGTGGTAGCTCCAACTGACGCCTGGCATATCCCCAAAACGCCGGCAATGCTGTTCTAAAACCTCGAACTGAAGGAGGAACAGGAAATAGCAGCTGGAATGAGAGGCCTACTCGGATTAGTGGTATTCCAGTGCGTCAGCAGTCTCCAACATGCCACGCGCCACAGAGCTGCAGGGACTTCACTGATGTACTTGAGCGTGCTCTCACCAAAGTGTAGGAATAGAGCAGATAAGGACTTTATCTAAGCCACTTCCCAAGCTCTCACCCGTGTGCAGGGCTATCCTCGGAGCATCTAACAGGGTAACCACCTCTACAGCAGACCCTAACCTCATGAGCTGCAGGAGTATTAATGGCGTAGTTAAGCGTGCTCTCACCAAAGTGTAGGAATAGAGCAGATAAGGACTTTATCTAAGCCACTTTCCAAGCTCTCACCCGTGTGCAGGGCTATCATCGGAGTATCTAACAGGGTAAACACCTCTACAGCAGACCCTAACCTCATGAGCTGCAGGAGCATCTCTGACGTACTTGAACCCGATCTCACCTAGGTGAAGAAATAACACGGATAATGAATGCATCCAACCCGATTCGCCAGTCACTCAACCCACCGGGGGGCATGGCTATCCTCCGAGTACAGAACATGGATGCCCACCTCTACAGCAGGCCCTCACATCACAATCTGCAGGAGTATTAATGGCGTAGTTAGGCGTGCTCTCACCAAAGTGTAGGAATCGAGCAGATAAGGACTTCCTTTGAGCCACTTTCCAAGCTCTCACCCGTGTGCAGGGCTATCCTCGGAGTATCTAACAGGGTAACCGCCTCTAAAGCAGACCCTAACCTCATGAGCTGCAGGAGCATCTCTGACGTACTTGAGCCCGATCTCACCGGGGTGCATGGCTATCCTCAGAGTACAGAATATGGATACCCACCTCTACAGCAGGAAGTCACTTCAAACTCTGCGAGTATTAATGACGTAGTTGAGCGTGCTCTCACCAAACTTTAGGAATAGCACAGATAATGATGTATCCGAAGCACTTCACCAGGCTCCAAACCGCACCTGGGCTCAGGGCTATCCTCTGCGTTCATAACACGGATAACGACCTCAACAGCAGCTTTGGAAGCCAATATTCCTACTTCGTGGTCATGTGTTTTTGCAAGCCTAACAGTTAGGGTCGTTGGTGGCTTGATTATTTGCCCAGAAATTCAGGCATGTCTGCTGAGAACAGTCATATCAACGCATTCATATAGCTCTAAAATCTTAGGTAGGAAAACCAAGAACTGAGCATGCTGGATGGAGTTACAAAACTTAGTCAAATGTGAATTTTTCAAAACATTTTGTGAACGTGACCGACTATTTAAAACGCTGGATATTCTCCGACTGCTAGCCTCGGTATAAAAGATTTGTCTTTGAAACAAGAGAGTTAAAATCTCCGGAAAGTCAAAACGAGATTGCCCAAAATCTCCTGGAGCAACATATAGATCGAGGCAAGAGACCATCTGTCGTTCAGGAAAAATAAAAAAACCGAACTGGAGTAAATTTCAGATGCGCAGTGCTGACTGCCATGTGTGGATTGGAGCGCTCTATAGTACTTATTCATGTAGCGCTTTTGTCAAAGACATAGAACATCTTATACACAATAATTACGCATTCGAAATCCGGGGTTATTTCAGTGACCTAGGAATGATAAAGACTGGGTCTATCTTGCTAAGCTTCGAACCTGCATTTAATACACAGCCCTAAGCAAAGAGACCTACACTTGCATTGCTAATTTACAGGCATGATCATCTGACTCCCCACCTGACACTTAGGCTCCTTGGTTCTATTACAACCCTCATTATTGCCCCCATCAACGTCCCTACGAGACGGAGCCCTTTCAATGGAAGCTCACGGGGTATTGACTGCTTATTTTGCTGTCGTCTTTAATTATTAACCCATTTAAATACTACTATCACGCTTCTGCCCCTCCCTACTAGCCACCTCGCCCACAGTACTGGCCCCTTCACCCTATCGCAAACCACCCAACCCTCACTTGCCTCGATCCTCAACCTTCTCAAATCCTCAAGCACAACGCCCGTGGGCGCATTTCTTTTCAGGACCACTTCAGCGCGTCCTTAGACTTCACTTATTAGAGTAAACGGTGCCCTGAGTGTCTACCAAGCCGCTGGTGGCCTGGCGCTGGAGGGGCCGTAATCCAGTGCCCCGACAGCCGCCTGATGAGCGCCTAGTGACGGGCTGACCAGGGCGCTGCAGCTGGGAGGTCTTCAGTCACTCATCCTGACAGCGAAGACGGACTACTTCATGTGCGCCGCCGCCATTTCTCTAGCCACCGGCGCTAGGAAGGAAGAAAGCACTTAATGAAGAAACATGAAGAATTAGGAGGAGAGCAGCAACTCCCTCTCAGCGAAGAGCAGCACTGGGGGCGCAGGAAACGAGGAGGAACTGTAATAGCGGGCTTCGCCCGCGTTAACTCTCACGCGGGTTTGACTCGTGGGGTTTGGCTCGTGAGTTCGACTCGCGTCTATATCACGAGCCAAAGCCCGAGGCTAACATTGTTTTCTTTTAAAGTTACATTCACGAGCCACGGCCCGTGCCTACTGTATTAACATGTTGTGTTTTAAATACTCTCCTCGCGCACGGTCGGCTGTGTCTCCCTGTTCACCATTGTAACCACAGGCTGAACGGAGACCAGACGTCCATGACAGGTGGAGTCAACTACTTATGGAATAAACTTCACTTACCGGAACCCGCTGCTTTTCTCTCTCATTTATAACATATTTTGGCGACAAGACGGAGACTCCACCTCACCAACGCTGATTTTCCCCTGATTCAGCACCTCGTCAATCACAAACTTTTCCATTGGACGGTCGAGTCTCTTGGTTTCCAATCAACAGAGCTGCCTCTACAAGTCTCTTCAACCGGCAACTCGTATTGGACGGTGGCAATCTTCTTCAACACGATCAACCTCATTGGATGTCATTTCATGCAACTTTATTGAGGTATCGTGCGAAGACTGTTTTCAAGACGCAACCAAGGTACTGTGTTGATCCTAAATGTTTAATTGTTGTGCGCACCTCCAACGATACGCACGTTGTAATTAAAAACATTGCGTGTCACTTCAGCGACACGCACGCTTTCAACTTACAGCGCATTTATCATTTAAATAATTTATTTTAAAGATCCGATCATTGCGTGTCATTTCCAACGATACGCACGTTATTATTGGACCAACATATAAACATTGCGTATCATTTCAGCGATACGCACGCTTTCAACAGATAATCACAGGATATTTACAAGGTTGTGCACAGCGTATCTTTACAGCGATACGCACGCTTTTCATTTGTTGAAATTGCATATTTACAACGTTATAGACGTTATTGGAAACATTCATTTCAGTGTTTAAACGTCTATTCCACACCTTTAAATCGTAAATACTCATTTTAAAAACGACATCTTGTTATTATTAAGGTGTTAAGGTTATCGTGGTTTTAGATTTATAAACCCACTCATATTTCTGCATTGATATTTAACATGGCTAATAACCAGTGGCATCAGATTACCCAACCTCCACCTTTCTTGAGCAAACCAGGCACTCCAGACATAATTTGGTCTGAGTGGTTTGGGTTGTTTGAGAATCATTTAATTGCTATTGATGCCACTGAGTATTCTGATAAAAGAAAATTCGCTATTCTTTTCGGTTGTTTAGGACAAGCTGGTCAACGAATCTTTAAGAGTATTGTTCCCATAGCACCACCTATTTCACTAGATGAAAGTGGAGACAACCTTTGGAACGTTTACATTGAAGCCATTGCAAGATTAAAAAAACAATTTTGTGATGAACCTAACATTATGTTAGAAAGGCACAATTTCTACGCCAGGAAACAAAATGAGGACGAGAAGGTAGAAGAGTACATCGCTGCACTCAGAGTTTTAGCAATCACTTGCAATTTCGAACCTTCTCCTGATAAATTTATAAGAGATCAGTTCGTATTTAATTGCTCATCAAGGAAGATTAAACAGAGAATCCTGGGGTGCAAGAACCCATCTTTAAGTGAAGTTATAGACCTTGCTCTTAGCATTGAACGTTCTACATTAACCAGCAAAGTTGTTATGGACCAACCTAAACAGGGTGTTAATGCTATAGACTGCTACGACTCTGATGAAGGAGAAACTCTCTGTGCCATTACTAATAAAGGCAGAGTTCAACCAAATAAATTCAACCAAAGAAAGAAAACCTACTTTTGTTATAGATGCGGTTCAAAGGATCACATTGGGAACGCCCCAAATTGTCCTGCCCTCAAGAAGCGATGTTCCATTTGTAAAAAAATTGGGCATTTTCAGGGGGTTTGCAGATTTGCAAAGAAACCTCCGAATGTTAATATGATAGACTTTGATGCATGTACTGAATCTTTTAAGAACATTATTGTAACTCTTGATACTAATGGTGACATTGATTCTATTAAGGGTCCATTATGCGCAGCTATTATTGATAACGTACACCTTCAGGTCATGGCGGATTCAGGCTCCCCATACACTATCCTTAGAGACTCAACCTTTTACGAAAAATGGGACAAAAGAGTCGAACTGATTGAATCTGATGTTAATCCTCTAGCATTTGGGGAGAAGAATATTAACATGCTAGGATATTTTGTAGGATTAGTCCAATGCTTGGGGAGGGAGACCGTCACTAAAATTTATGTAGCAGAAAAAGGCAAAGACATCGTGGGCTGGAAAGACTTAGCCTTAATGGGTCTTTATTTAGTCCCAGGTGATGAGAACCCCATTAAGGTTGGGAAGTTACCTACCTTTAAAACTGATTTACCTATTGCTGTAATTGATGATCATAACACAAAAGTTCAAGAAATTTTGGCAGAATTTAAACCTGTATTCATGGAAACGGTAGGGAGTGTCAAAGGATTTGAGCATAAGATTAGACTGATACCCGGGGCACAACCAGTTAGTCATAAAGTTAGAGCTGTCCCACTGAGTGTCAGATCTGAATTAAAAATGATGTTGGATGATTTGTGTAAACAAGGTATCATTTCCCCCATCAATTCTTCACAATGGGTCGCACCAATTGTAGTCGCACGCAAAAAGACTGGGGAAATTAGATTATGTGCGGACTTACGCTCATTAAATAAGAACATTATTGTTGACTGTCACCCGCTACCGAGAATCCACGAGCTTCTGGCTAACATAGGCGACGCTAAATGGTTTTCTTTGATCGATCTGAGGTCAGCGTACCATCAGGTATCTTTAGCGAAGGAATCCCAAGAACTTACCTCTTTTATTACTCCTTTTGGAGCTTTTAAATTCCTTCGCCTCCCTTTTGGGTTAGCGTCTGCTGGAAGCGTTTTCCAGAAGCTGATGGATGTGATGTTTCAAGGCATAGCGGGTGTGCAGGCATACCTTGATGACATCCTGATTTTTGCCAAATCACTAAATGAACACGACGTTATTCTTAGAAATGTGCTTACAATTTTAATGTCTAGGAATATGACTGTTCGTGCAGACAAATGCAAGTTTGCAGTTAACAAAATTGATTATCTAGGGCATACAGTATCGGACCAAGGTATCACTCCCAAGTTTTCAGTCATTAGAGCCATTGAAGACACAAAACCTCCTCCTGATAAGGATGCCTTACGATCCTTCCTAGGACTTGCAGAATATTATGCAAGGTTTGTCCAGTCATATTCGCAAATAGTGGAACCTTTACGAAAGCTTTTGAGGAAAGGGTCTAGTTTTGTTTGGACACAAGAGTTAGACAAGGTTTTTTGTGAGATCAAGAAGATGATCGTTTCTGCTAAAGCCATACATGCCTTCAGAGAAGATGCCACCTCAGTTATCACTGTAGATGCGAGTATTTCTGGTCTAGGGGCAGTTCTTACACAAAAGGTGAATGGTCAGGAACAAACTGTAGCATTTGCGTCTAGAGCACTCAAAGAGTTCGAACAGAGATACAGCACTATCGAAAGGGAAGCTCTAGCTTGTGCTTGGGCGGTCCACAAGTTTAAAATGTACATTTGGGGTAGAAGATTTGAGTTGGTCACTGATCACAAGCCACTAATTTACATCTTTGATAAATCCAGTTCAACGTCAATGTCAGCTAGACTGATGAGATTAGTCTCGAAATTACAAGAGTTCAATTTTTCTGTTAAGCATATAGTTGGTGGCAAGAATTTTCGGGCTGATTGCCTATCTAGAATGGCTATGGAGAAGGACGATGAGGAGGATTTTCTGGTAGAGGACGTAGAATGTGTTACCTTGGTGGATGCAGTGGATGTGGTTAGTGATGTGATTTCTGAGGGCGATTGGAAGGAAGCCACTGCTTCAGACAACGTGTTGTTAAAAGTGATAGAATTTACCACACGGTGTTGGCCTGAACCAAGAAGTCTGAATGGCGATCTACGTAGTTTTGCCCAAATTTCTGAGGAATTGTCTGTTGAGAACGGCATAGTACGAAGAGGTGAAAAATTTGTTCCCCCCTTTAAACTGAGGGAGTCTATTATTAATAAGGCACATCAAGGGCATCTGGGGACAACTAAAACCTCTATGCGCATTAAGCAGCGCTATTGGTGGCCCTCAATTGATGCCCAAGTTAAAAATTTGATTGATTTGTGCCCGGAGTGTTTATTATCTGATAAACATTGGCGCACACTGAAAGTTCCCCTACATCCCACGGATTTTCCTAGCTCTCCCTGGGAGAAAGTTGGGGTAGACTTTTCGGGGCCATATTCCATTCTTCAACAAGAGAATAAGTACATTATTCTTTTGGTGGACTATTTTTCAAAGTGGATGTACTTCGATTTTGTTAAGACTCCTGATTCAGATTCCACAATTACCTTTCTCAAGAGGGTGTTTGATTTAGAGGGATCTCCCAAGTTTATCGTCTCAGACAACGGAACTCATTTTGTTTCGGATAAAATGTCCAAATTTTTGAAACAATTGGACATCAAACAACTCAAAGTCTCTCTTTATTCCCCAGCTTCGAATGGTCTTGTAGAGAGGGGGAATAAGGTGGTTAAAGAAGGTGTTCAGACGGCGATTTCTTGTGGTTACAATGTGGTTGAATTTGTAAAGCAAAAAGTGTGGCACTACAATACCTCCCCTCACTGCGTAACTGGGGTCTCCCCGTTTTCCTTGCTGAGAGGTAGAGAGAATCGTTCTGTCCTATTTCCTTCATGGTTGCACCAGGACTCTACTGATAAAATTATCGATTTGGATTCTGTTAAGAAATCTGTTCTAGAAAAACAGAACCAAATGAAGTTACACTTTGATGGTACCCCAGATGGTAAATTAGTGGACCTGCAGGTTGGAGACTGGGTTTTAATCAAGAGTCCAGGTAGAGTAGTGAAAGGACGTTCAAAATTTTTTGCACCCATTCAGGTAGTTAAAGTAAGTAAGGGAGCTGCCTTTCTGGGAAAAAAGGGTTGGTGGAACAAACGCCAACTAGTGAAAGTCTCTGATCACCAAGCACAGATTATCAAAGGAATGAAACATAATGGGAACTCCAGTAGCTTGGATTGGAGTTTTTGGATGGATGCTCCTTCTATTCCCAGTGTTCCTATCCATTCCTTTTCACAAGCCCCCCAGCCTTCGGTACAACTATCAAGGGAGGTTTCTGTGGATCCTCCAAACGTTGTTGTCGGTCAGGATGTTCCCTCCCACACAAAAGTTTCTTCTTTTGGCAGGCGCATCAGGGCTCCTGAGAGATATAACGAGTTCATTAAATTTTAGGCAATTGTGTTATTTCTGGTTAGATCCATTTTAATTCGACAATGTTTCTTTTTCCAATTTTTATCGACTGTTGTAAGGGGGAAGGTGGTGTAATAGCGGGCTTCGCCCGCGTTAACTCTCACGCGGGTTTGACTCGTGGGGTTTGGCTCGTGAGTTCGACTCGCGTCTATATCACGAGCCAAAGCCCGAGGCTAACATTGTTTTCTTTTAAAGTTACATTCACGAGCCACGGCCCGTGCCTACTGTATTAACATGTTGTGTTTTAAATACTCTCCTCGCGCACGGTCGGCTGTGTCTCCCTGTTCACCATTGTAACCACAGGCTGAACGGAGACCAGACGTCCATGACAGGTGGAGTCAACTACTTATGGAATAAACTTCACTTACCGGAACCCGCTGCTTTTCTCTCTCATTTATAACAGGAACAGAACACTCAATATTCACCGACCCTTACCTCGCGGCACTTCATCGTGTCTTCAGGAGTGATTTTGAAAATATTTTTTCCAGACACTATCTTCAAGCTCGTATACGTCTCAAAAATATCTCTCCGCGATTTTTTAACATCCAGCAAGCAGTCTGCTACTTTATAAAGAAAAATACAACCTAGATATATGTATAAAAATAAACAACGTAATGGATAAGTCACAGCCTTTGCAACATATAAATGCTTCTACAGGAAGCATTTCGCATTCGGCAAGCAATGACAACGGCGCAGCCAACAGCAAGGACAAGCATGGACAAAGGGAATAGGTCTCGCCTTAGAGACCTATTGGTTTAGAAAAAGGGTATAGTCATGCTGTACAGCATCCCCGACGACGTGCAGCATGGACTTTAAAGGGGAAAATGCCACACACAGCCACCACGTTATTGTATAGGCGCAATCACTTTTATTTCAGTTTGCCAGTCGTAAAAGGATTATTTTAAAGTAATAAAAAAAAGAAGGATGAGCAGGTTGAGAAAAACAGGAGAGGGTGTGCAAATTAGAACATAGGAGTACGAGCTTTAAAAGCAAAGAGGAAGGGGGGGGGGCAACCCTAGGGGAGAAAGTCACACAGAAAGGGTTAACAGGCAGCAAGTACAGTCGAGTGAGTGACGTCCTTGAGCGAGACAGCAGGAAAATATAAGCAATTTGAGTGTGTACACACAAAACAAGCATTGGCAAAACCAATAGGTCTTGCATATGAAAGAGCTATTGGATTTGCCAATGTGTTTTAGCCATGTTGTACACCAGCGTGACTGCTGTTCCGCATGGCTAAGAGTCAGAGGCATAAAGCACAGAGGGTCGGAGTCTCGTGGAGCGTTGAAGAGTAGAGTGTTGTAGAGTGGAGTGGCAAACACTGTCGTGTATTGAAGTGGCATGGAGCAGAGTCACGTATAATGGCGTACAGTGGAGTGGCTTACAGTAGAGTGGACTGGTGCAGAGTGCATTGGCATAGTGTTGCAAAGTATAGTGGCATCCAATTCAGTGGTATACAATGAAGCGGCATAGAGTGCAGTGGTGTGCATTAGAGTGTTGTGTGATGCAGAGTGCAGTGGTGTAGAGCAGAATGGCACAGAGTGCTGCAGGGTAGAGTGGTGCAGCGTAGACTATAGTGCCATAGAGTGCAGTGGGGCAGAGTGCCGTAGCTTAGAGTGGTGCAGAATAGAGTGGCATAGAGTAGCAGTGGGGCAGAGTGCAGTGGGGCAGAGTGCAGTGGGGCAGAGTGCAGTGGGGCAGAGTGCAGTGGGGCAGAATAAAGCAATACAAAGACCGGAGACCTTCACTAGAAAGTAAAATATTTTGCACTGACTTCTAGTAGGGATTTGGAGATGCTACAAGTTGATCTTTATCGAGCTTCCTGGGAATTTGGCTATAAATGCTACATAAGAAGCATTTATAGATCAGGTCTCCAAAGAAGACCTTAAGCTGTCAGACATATGATTTTTAAAAGGGGTTCTATCGGGAATTTTATCACCAAAATGTACCAAATTTCATGCACAAATGTATCAGATATTTTATTCCTTTTATGAATATCCCTTGTGAAATAAAAACATTGTCCCTTCAATCATAACTTCTGCTTTTGAAGCTCAAATAAAGTCAGATTTTACAGTATGGTAATATTCTATTAAGATAGGACCGTTTGGTGTGCTTAAGGTCCCCATTGCACTCCTGATATTGCCAGTGAATAGTAAAAATATGGTGACCTCGGATCCTGTAATAAGGTTCTGCCTTATAAAATATGACCATACTGTGAATTTTGAGCATCAATCAGAGGGTATTAAAACTAATGAAATTACAAATTAAGACTGCATGGAGATTAAGGAGTCCGGCCCACAGAAAAAAACCAAATAATAATTTCATATGCGTGACAAAGATATTATCGTTGGGAACAGTGGTAAATTATTTATCTAAGCCTCGAAGAAGAATGTGGGCCCCAGAACGACGTTTTGGCTAACTACAAACATCTAAGTTTGCTCTCAAGACTCAACACTTCTATGGGACAAATGAGATCTTTACCTGTTTAAATACATGTATTTTCTATAAATAAGGACTGAGAAACCACTCTGGAATACAATTTTATGTTTTTAAGGCGGGAATTACGATTGAATTGGACTTTCTAATTAGAAGTTGGTATATTTTGGTGATAAATTATCCCAGAAAAACTGTTTTGGTCTGAAAAAACTGGTGCGCAGTTGGATTTTCTGGCTTTTTAAAAAAAATATGCAGAGTCGTTTAGGTTGATAAGAACCTGTTTGTTATGTATGTAAGGTTTTTAAAAGTGGCAGAGGTGTACTTTTAACGATGCCTTCCCTCTCTAAATGTCTGGCTGCCAAGGTCACCTCATCCTGCAGGTGTTTACTTAAAACTTTTTTGGTTAAGAATGATCCACTCTCAAGCCCGCCCTTATGATTCGCTACATAACCATGAAAGCAAATGCTGTGAACTAAACTCAGGGTCTATTTTTGAGGGGGGGGAATATACGGAGAGAGAAACAATAAATCAAGAAAACAGAATGATTATCCTGAGCCCCGAGTAAAGATGAGCTCTTTCTTCTATAGAAGCAAAGGTATAACTATAGAGCATGTGCGGCTAACGACTAAAGGAGCAGGCAGGTGGGAATCACAATGCACATGTGAATGACACGCCACCAGCAATAGAGTTGTGCACTGTAATGGTGAAAAGAGTAAAACAAATCCAAAAAAGAATCAGCCATATTTTGAACCATCCTAAAGAGAAGATTGTTATGTGACAGAACAAGTACGTAGTCCAACCTCAGCTAAGAAATGAAGACCAGCCCAGCTCACCTACTTTTCATATTTGCAATTCACAAATCCCACTTGTCTCTAGCTTTACCCGGGCACTGTACACTAGTTTACAGCAAATACTTTGCTTCTCGTCTGTGCTCTCATTTACAGTTGACTTTTAGTTGACACTGTACCTTGGTAGTGGGTCTTGGCACCCATTTAAGGCTTTAATGAGTAGGCAAATAATAAGTCAAGCTTGCAGCTTACTAGCTGATTGCACATACAACATTCAGTGCCTATACCAAAAGAGTCAGCTGCACCACACGAATATACTACACAGTCCGGATTCCTAAATTGCTGAAGACAACTCCATCTGGCTTCTTGTTTGCATCACCAACTCGGTATGATAATTTTTAGTCGTCATACAATGTTGCTCGGGTGTTGCTGAAGGGTTCTGCGAGAGGGTATTTTGAGAGCGCAATATTGAAATAAGGTGCAGCACCAAGGCGAGAGGTTGGCAGAGGAAAAGTGTAGCACAGAATCATTTACAGAGCTAATGGGGTAAGTCATGGAGCAGTGCAAATGGGGGAAGAGACCCTTCAAGGCAAAATGAACAAAAGGAAAGTACTGGTTTCGTTCCAGTCAGAGGCATCCAGAATTAAGATTTCTTCAGAACATTTGCTTTGTTGATGCACTTGTCAATGACTAGCAAAACACTGATGTACTTGCAGTATAATTCACTCAGCTAACTATACACCATCTACTCCCCTTGAAGTATGTCTCACTTCCCAGGTGACACTGGAAAATATATCGTACTAGTAGGGTTAATAGAGTACCACCCTACATATATACACATATATATATATATATATATACATACATATATATATATATATCACAAACAGCTCCTCCTGAAGAAAAGATATATATATATATATACATACACACACACACACACATATATACATATACATACCTCTTGCCTACCGACAATTTTGCAATAAAGAAAGAACCTGTGAAGCGCATTTGGTGGTCCGTCTCCTCTGTTACCTCGCCGATCCGTCTGATTCGGAAGTGGTGTTGTTTGGAGTTTTCGCATATACATATACATATATTCACATATATGTTTGTTGGTGTTAAGTTGTCCAAGTTTAGCAGAGCTCGCTCAATGTTCAGAGATTAATTTGAAAATGAAAGGAGCCTCATAGTTTTAATGTCTATGAATGTTTGTGACTTATATCTTCTTTGGAAAGGGAGGTCGGCATGAGTAAATGGCTGTCTGTACACGTATCACGTTACAGGTAGATAATTCTGAAGCAATGTCGCGTTGTAAGGATGTGGTCTATTTAGGTTGGTTTTATTTCACCTTAGTGGTTGGTGTGGTGTTGGACAATGGAGTTGGCTTGCTAGGGCTTTTGCAACCCTATGACTGTGATGGATTTACATGCGAGTGCACTGCAGGAGTTGTACTTGCAATATTGACACTGACTATCTGATGAGTATCATATCCCAAGTACAAGCTTTTCTTTGCTTCGCCAATCTCGAAAATCTTTAAATTCCTTTACAAAGTCAGCGGGAGCAGTGGAGTCTCCTGGGCTCCTGAAGCAGACGGAGACGAAAGAGTACAAGGAAGACCACATCCACAAGATGAATGGATTGGCTGCTCACACGGTTTATCGCTCAGCACGTACCTCGGGGCTGTCTCCATGATGCCTGCGGTGGGGGCAGGGAGGACCGGGGAAGAGGCCTTTGGGAGATTAAGACAACACAGAAAGACGTGAGCTTCACTCTGCACTTGAAAGGTATGCTGGAAATGAGGCTTGCAGTCATTCACGGAGGCTCTGTTTAATGTAGCCAGCTACCACCGAGCAGAGGGGGAGTGGGAGGCGGGCTCTGCAGTTTGTGGCAATGAAATAGAATACCAGACATCAGGAATCTATTTCCACCCAGATCTGCTTTCAGCGCCTGCTGGGAAAAGGCCGCCACTGGATCTGCTGCTCTGCCATGCGCCCACCTCCTACCTCAGCACTATTCCCTGCTCGGAATCCAGGTCTGCACAAGGCCTTCCTGCCCAGGAGGCACAAAGAAATAACAGCAGAAAGGCACACAAGGGCATCAGCTCTGCTGCCCACCATGGGTGCAAGCAGGTTAGGCATCTGCTGAGCCGCTGATACACAAGCTCCTCGGCTGAAGTCGCGGCAAGTGAATAGTATCAAAAGCCCTGTGACGTCATTTCTGTGGCGTGCGCGGTCCTTTAATGGCTCGACACTCATGTGATGTTAAAGGTAAAGCGCCGCACAGAGGCAGCGAATAAGTCGTGTAAACAAGGAGGCCAGGTCAACAGACACTGATGCAGGTAATAAGGGTGAAGAGCAGTGTTGTGGCACAGACTGGCACTGGCAGGCTCACATGGGCATGGGAGTTGGAACCCCACAGGATGAACAGTGATGAGGCCGCTTTAGGCCGAAAACGGTCTGGAGTTTAGTGTACTTGTTCTAAAGAAACCATGGCCTAACAGGGTACACTGTTCCTGTGAGGCTGGAACTAGGCCTATGTGATGTATGTAGAAGCACATTGAGGCAAGAAAGCTTTGGCAAAGCATTGGCAAAGATATCAGCTCTTGCCTTTGGGACCTATTGGCTTTACCAATGGTTTTTAGCCATGCTGCACAGCATCACAGTGGAGAAGACCATGAGCAGAGTAGGCATATAAGCAGGGTGGAGTAAAGGAGAAAGCTTGAAAACGTACTCTTGTGCAGTGCTTAAATGAAAAGAAAAAAAAGTACCACCTGAACATGCAAGCAGAGTAAGGACACAGTAATGCGTACATGCTCCAGGAGAAGAAACACAAGAGGAAGGAAAGCCCACACATGCGCAGGAATAAGAAGCAAGCAAATGAGTGCGACAAGGCCAACAAATGGCAAGGTGTGGGTGGACTCTGAACAGACTATAAGCTAACAATGTCTCGCAACAGACAACGCTACTCCGAGGGTCTCCGATAAATGAATTAACTCTTTCACGAGGACATAGCTATTGGCTTTGCCAATACTGCTTGTATTTTTCCCGGAGAATGAAAGAAGTATGCTAAAAAAAAAAACAATGACCAAGCACAGGACGGCCTGGCTTTGGCACAGTCAGGTTCCATGGTAGGAAACAGGCTACAGCACACTCAATGCTAGCTCAAAGGAGCTACAACCACATATTGCAAAAAGCACCTCGTTAGTCGCTTACAAAAACTCAAATGAGAGAGGGTACAAGTGTGCTAGTGGCAAATGGATCATATATAGGAAATAAGTTTAGCAAAAATGAAGGTTGTCCAATAGCATGGTGCTGGGCATTTACAAGGACATAAACCCCAACTGGAAAAGGTATGACAAAATCTTACCCTTTGACAGGCACACCATTCCCCCCCGAGTCATTAGGTGGCCACATATTCCCACTTTATTAACCAGTAGCCTTTAAGAAGTGTCCTTTGGGCCCCAGAGACAATTTGATAAGTGATTCAGAGCCTGGATCTTCAAGTGTTTTACAAAACATGCTTTGTGCTTTAAAACTGAAGTCCATGCTGGAAAGGAAATGCCATTCCATTGATGCAGCTGCTCAGGTGTACCAGATACATTTTACTTTACTTGGTTTAAACGCAAGCCAGACAAATTTGCTAAATCACTGCTTCTGCAATCAGCTCGACCTATAGGAATTTAGCAAATGGCATGTGGCTCTTGGAGTCACAAAGTCATTGGTTATGGGGTTACTTAGTAGTTGGTGCGTACTGGGTGGCTCTTGGTATTAAGGAGAGCCTAGCATGTTTCAGTAATAGAGCTCTTCCTAAAATAACAGAGATTCAGGTGTGCAGTCTCTAGGCGCTGTGAGGCACTTGTACTCACAGATCTTGGTGCAGAGTATATGATCGGTGCAATGCAGATGGTGTAATCACAAGTCTTGTTATCCAGCACTCATTGGCCTCAATGCAGCAGTCAATAGATGAACAGCAGCTCTTAGTGTCCAGTGGTCAATAGATCGAGCATAGCCCTTAGTGTCCAGCAGTCGATGGATGCCAGACATCTCTTGCAATCATAGATCTTTATATCCAGTGGTCGATGGAAGCCAGACATCTTTAGCAATCACAGCTCTTAGTATCCAGCAGGGAATGGATCCCACACAGTTCTTAGTCTCTAGTGGTCAATGGATGCCAGACATCTCTTGCAATCACAGATCCTAGTTTCGAGCAGGGAATGGATCCCACACAGTTCTTAGTGTACAGCGGTCAAAGGTTGCCAGACATCACTTGTAATCATAGATCTCAGTATCCAGCAGTTAATGGATCCAACACAGATCTTAGTCTCCAGTGGTCGATGGAGGCCAGACATCTCTTGCAATCACAGATCTTACTTTCCAATGGTCTTGCAATCACAGATATTAGTCTCCAATGGTCGATGGATGCCAGACATCTCTTGCAATCATAGATCTTGATATCCAGTGGTCAATGGATGCCAGACATCTCTTGCAATCACAGATCTTAGTTTCCAATGGTCGATGGATGCCAGACATCTCCTGCAATCATAGATCTCAGTATCCAGCAGTTAATGGATCCAACACAGATCTTAGTTTCCTATGGTCTTGCAATCACAGATATTAGTCTCCAATGGTCGATGGATGCCAGACATCTCTTGCAATCATAGATCTTGATATCCAGTGGTCGATGGATGCCAGACATCTCTTGCAATCACAGATCTTAGTCTCCAGTGGTCGATAGATGCCAGACATTTCTTGCAATCATAGATCTTAGTTTTCAACAGGGAATGAATCCAACACAGGTCTTAGTTTCCAGCATTCAATGGTTGTCAGGCATCTCTGGTAATCACAGATCTAAATATCCAGGAGTGAATATGCACCAGGCAGCTCTTGTGATAATTTATATAGCAACCCAGCAGTGAATGGATCCAAGCCCGTTCTTGATATCCAGTGGTCGATGGATGCCAGACATCTCTTGCAATCACAGATCTTATTCTCCAGTGGTTGATGGTTGCCAGACATCTCCTGCAATCATAGATCTCAGTATCCAGCAGTTAATGGATCCAACACAGATCTTAGTCGCCAATGGCCGATGGATGCCAGACATCTCTTGCAATCATAGATCTTGATATCCAGTGGTCGATGGATGCCAGACATCTCTTGCAATCACAGATCTTTATATCCAGTGGTCGATGGATGCCAGACATCTCTTGCAATCATAGATCTTGATATCCAGTGGTCGATGGATGCCAGACAACTCTTGTAACCACAGATCTTAGTATCCAGCAGCGTAAAGGGGGCCTGCAGCTCTTGAAATCACTGCTTTTTGTATGCAGCAGTCAATGGGTGCCATAGAGCTCTCAGTCAAGGATCATGGCTTTTGCTAGGAGTCAATTGCAACCGAGAGGCTTTTTAATTAACCAGACGCTGGTATTATTCACCAGTGTGTGTGGTGCCGAGTGTATTCTTGCCCAGATATAGGTACTAGTCAGCAGTAAAGAGTCCTGTAAGAATGTTATCGTCACTTAGATGCCTTAAATCACAGGTGATGCGAGCTGTGCAGGTTGGATTACCAAAATGTCGGTTTTTCCAGCAGTAGATGGAGGCTGTGATGCTTTTATTACACAGATGCCAATATTATTTTGAAGATGTGCGCTGCACGAGTTTTATCACTCAGATGTTGGCATTATTCTACAGCAGACGCTTGCTGCACGGATTTTGGTATCGCCTAGATGTCTGCTTAATCAGCTGCAGCTGAGTACTGGGCTCATGTTACCGCTGAGATGTAGTTATTATTGAGCAGATGGGTGCTGTGCGGGTGCTATTACCAAGGTGTCGGTATCCTGTAACAAAGATGTCGAAATCATTTTGCAGTAGGTCCTTGTTGCATGACTACTGTTTTCTCCCAGGTGTCGGTATTATTCAGCAGTAGATGGGTGTGGGGTGGAGGAGGGGGATATTGTTATCGTTGAGTGCGGTACTTGAACTCAGCCAAAAGCTCTTATCTGCGCGGTGAGCGGTGCACACGTGGCCTCATACTTCTCAATGACTTCCTGCATCTTTAATAATTGTTTCCTCACAGGAAATTCTCTGCAATTTCAAGCCTAGCAGTCCCACATAAAAGGCCAATCGAGTCCAAGGATGCTGCCAGCACCAGCCGGAGCGCGCGCAGGAGGGTTTGCAGCTGCGGCCTGAAACAATAGCGCCAGAGACTGAAGGCTTTGGTGGGGGAGACCTCGGGGGCGTGCACTTTTCAAACCCAAGCAATGCACCGAGGTGGGGTTTACCCCGGCCCGTAGGCCACGCTATAGCACGCTGCATGGCACCTTTACTACCAACATGGGGCGGGGAGAGCAGCAAACCGTCCACTGGCTGCTCACTTCGCCGCCTGGTCTTCCCAGGTCGTTTTTTGTTGCGATTGAGCTGCGCCCTCACGACAGCATTTCTGTATTTCTAAATGAATACGCTTCAACCCTTCCTAAAAAATAATTTGGGAATTTATAACTTTGCCCAAAATATTCTAGCACTGGAAGTAGAACAGTAAATAAGCCTCCTGGAATATTCGGGGACAAGTTGCCCTTTCTCTACATATTTTAAGACTGGAGTGAGATTAGTAAATTTGACCTCCCAGTTACCGCCACGCCCACTGCTGCTCTGAGGGCCCGGTTCATGCCAAAAAAACACCAACGAGCTTGCCCCCTCAAGCCATGTAATCTCATGCGACCCAGCTCTTTCACTATCAACACACACTCAGGGTAGCAATAAGCCAGTACAAAAAACACCAATCGACTCTTCTCGGCTCCCAGACCAGGCCAGGGGGCAGCAATTTGCAAGGCTCTTTTAATACCAACAAACCTAATTTTAATTATATTTGGCCTAGTCTAGAGGGCGGTGGGAGACCCTTCCCTCCCAGTATGTGCTCCTTTATTTGATTGTACTTGCAAGAAGGGAAATGTATAAGCATTGGTGCCAACCCTTTGCACCTACGTGGCAAGCTTGGAACAGATCGGTGGTGTACTTTAAGGAGGTGCATAGGACAAATAAAAACTGGGTTGAGGGAGAAGGCTTCTGTGACCAGTTGAAAATAGGATGAGTAACACCACGTCCAATGATTACACCCTCTCAAGTCAGTACAGCCTAGGGAGGTCGAGACCAGTTGATGCAGTCCAGCGGACTTGTCTGTAGTCGAACCAGATACTGTGCACGATGGGTGCTAGATTCTCGGCTGGTACTTATCAGAGATGATATGAGGACTATTAAAAAAAAAACATACCTGTGGGTTGGTACAGCAGCTGCAAGGATCTTTCACTGGCAACAGGTAAGTGGTCAGGTGATGCATTACAAAACTGTCCACTGACTCCCAGACCATCCTGAAGGGCTGGTGACAGAACAAAACCTCCCACAGATTCTCAATGGCCTACAGTCGCAGCATGGCTCTTCCATCACCAAAGCACCATTTAATAAGTGAGAGCACAAAGCAGCTCACACTGCCCCATGGCCCTCGGGTAAGGGTACAGTGTTGCGTCTGCAAAACTTTCAGGGTTGTAACTTCCATTGGTGCAGCAGGTGCAGTGGCACCAGTGCCCAGAGGGCTCCACTGACCCGATTAATGTTGCATTTTATACTCCAGACAGCATCCAGATGTCCCTTTTAAGGTCGAAGCCTACCAGACAGCACAGCTGTCTGGCTTTCTAAAGACATCTTATAGACATTCAGATAGCGGACATGGGAATACATTCTGTCCATTGTGGAGTGTTGGCTTTGTGGTTAGTAACTCACATGTGCTGACTTTCTATTTGCTGGTTTTATTTGTTTTAGGCTCCACAGCTTGAGTTAGTCCATACCATTGCCCAAACTTGGTTTACTGTATTCCTCCACAAACTCACTTTCTGTAAACAGACCTTTAAATCTTGTTCTTATCTTGTCATATACGCTGTGCATTCAAGAGAAGTCATATGTCAAGCTGTCTTCCAAAGGGAGCTTGGTGTTAACTTTTCTTTCTCGGTTTTCAAAGTGAGAGAATTTATGTGACAATCCTGTGGAATACCCATTTAAGAGGAGAGGGTGTGGGATGTTTTTTTCCTAGCACCCAAACAAAACAAAAAAAATCAACTGTGCTGATGTTTCAGAATATATCAGAATTAATACAAATGAAGCACATTTTTTGTAATTCTGAAGTGTGATGTAAACAAATATTTGAATACAATCAAAACACATCAGTACACTATCTGATGACATTTGTATACATTGTGTGCAGTAAAACCGCATTTTGGTGCAAATGGAATGGTCATTTCAATTCAAAATGTGTTGTCTGCAATGGTGGCACACTACCACACCATGCATAATTCACATTATGCCACGCCACCCTATGCCATGCCACCCTATGCCAAGCCACTATGCCACGCCACTCACTCCATACTCCAATTCCCCACTACACTCCACCCAATCTACCCCACTCCACCCAATCTAACCCAACCCCATACCAATCTACAACAATCCAACCAACTCCACTTGACCACAATCCAACCAACTCCACTCAACCCCAATCCAATTGACGCCACTCCATTGCAATTTATTCCAAACTCACCCATTCCACCACAACCTACTCCACTCCAACCACCACAATCTAACCCACCACAATCTAACCCACCACAATCTAACCCACCACAATCTAACCCACCACAATCTAACCCACCACAATCTAACCCAACACAACCCACCCCACGACAATTTATACCACTCTAACCCATTCCACTCCATTTTTACCCCTCCCACCCACTCCCATCTACCCTACCCAATCCATCCCACTCCAACCAAACCCACCCCTCCCCAATCAACCCCTATCTACTCCACTCTTTTCTACCCCTATCACTCCATTCTACCCCTATCTACCCCACTCCAATCTACCCCTATCTGTCCTAATCTACTCCACTCCAATCTACTCCAGTCTACACCAATCTACTCCACTCTACCCACCCCTATCAGTCCTAATCTACTCCACTCTGCCCCACTCTATCCCAATCTACTCCACTGCAATCTACAGCACTCTACCCCACTCTGTCCCACTCTACTCTGCCCCACTCCACCCCAATCTACCCCACTCCTATCTACCCTTTTCTAATTAACCCAATATACACCACTCCAATCAACCCAATTTACTCTACTCCACCCTAACGTACCCCACTCCACCCTCATTTACTCCAATCCACTATTCCCCAATCTACCCCACTCCACTAGTACCCACTCTACCACAATATATCCCACTTCATCCCAATCTACCCCACTCAAATCTACCCTATTCCATTCTACCCCACTCCACTCTTCTTCAATTTACCAGACACCAATCTACCCACTATAATCCACCCAATCTAGCCCACTCCATACCAATTTACTCCAGTCTAACCTACCGCACGCCACTCAAGTCCAGTGCAGTCCAACCCAATCCACAGAATCCACTATACCCCAATCCAGGCCAATCTAACCCACACTACCCCAATCTCTCTACTCCAATCTACCCCTCTGCACTTCACTTTCATCTACCTCACTTCATTTCACACTAACCTACCCCACACCCCAATCTACCTCACTCAACTCCAATCCAATTCTCCTTTTCCCACCCTTCCCCAATCTACCAGACTCCAATTTACTCTAATTAATCCCACTACACTCTAATCCAATCTACCCCACTCAAGTCTACTCCACCCCATTCTACCCCACTCCACCCCAATCTACCCATTCTACTCTACCCCAATCCACCCCAATCCAGTCTACCCAACCCCACTAACTTTTAGCCATGGTGAATAGCAGCCACACTGGTGTACAACATGTCTAAAACACTTTGCGAAGCCAATAGCTCTGCTATAGGCAAGATCTATGGATCGCATCCTTCTTCACAGGACCAACTGAGAGAATCCTCCTATCGCCCATCCCTTCGGAACATAAGAGTACTATCTGTGGCATCCCTCAAGGATCATCCCTCAGCCCCACCCTGTTAAATACGTACATGACGCCCCTGGCCAACATCGTCAGAACCCATGGCCTCAACAAAATTTCTTATGCAGACATTCAGTTCATCCTTTCGCTCTCATAAAACCTCTCCATAACTAGGACCAACTTCCACAACTGCATGATGAGTGTCGCAGACTGGATTTTATTTTTACAGAGGTTTATATAACGCAAAGTTGCCCCGAATCGGGTATCAGAGTGTTTTACATAGCACCAGTTAAATTACATGAGGACACATTCATCTTTGTTAGGCACGCAGAGATTAAGTGATTTTCCCAGATTCACAGGATGTTCAGCGTCATTGCAGAGACTCAAACCCAGTTCTCCGGATTAGAGATCGACCGCCCTAGCTGTTAGGCCAGCTCCTCTCCCCAATTGATGAAAACCAACTGCCTGAACCTCAACACAGACAAAACAAAGTGCTGATTTTTGGTATTAAAAAAACCTCCCCACAGAACACCTGATGGCCCTAATGTTGTAATACAAAGTACATTAGCCAGGCTTTATATATTCCATAGATGGTTTATTTAAGCTTAGTTACAAGGTTAGTTACAAGGTAAGTTGTAGGTAAGTAGATGATAGTAGATAGCCCCATCAGGAGCAGCCTCCCTGCTGCTCACCCTGCATACTCCAACTAACACTCAGCACATCACTAGGCACCCATGCATTCTATGACACCACCAAGCATTCAGCATTCCACTCAGCACCAAGCACTCCAGCACTCATCATGGCTGAGTAGTAGGGAGAATGTAACTAAGGAAAAGGAATGGCAACAGTTAAGTCACAACATCTCTGAACTCAGACCCACACCTACAGACCACACCAGCAACCTTGGCATCACCATGGTCAGCAATCTCACCATGAGAAACCAGATCAAAACAGTCTCCTCTGCCTGCTTCCACACCCCCAACATGCTAAGAAAGCTCTTCAGATGGTTCCCAGTCGGTACCAGGAAAACGGTACTCAAGCTCTAGCCAACAGCTGTCTGGACGATGGCAACACTCAATGCAGGAATCACCACCCAACTCCTAAAGAGACTCCAGACTATTCAGTACTCAGCTACTAGACTCATCCTTGACCTCACCTCCCCACCTCAGGAACATTCACTGGCTCTTTTTTTTTATTTATTTTTTTTTTATTTTTTTTTATGGGGCCCGTAGGGAATTGCAGCGCCGGCCCTACGTGGAGCAAATGGCCCGATGATGAAGCATGACATCCTTTGGGTGTGTGAGAGCTACTATGGACAATATTGTCTCTTCTCACACCTAGTCTCTTCTTCCTCTCTTGTACCCCTTTTTTCCTTTCCTTTACTTCAGACTGAATGGGTGACTTTTTGCACCCTGACGTTTTAGATGACTTTTTGCATCTTACGTCTAGGT